>NC_064926.1:318775538-320025538 GCF_023897955.1 Schistocerca gregaria | reverse complement strand
AGACATCTGATACTATATTACTGTAGTAGTCCCACTTTGTAACATCCGTAGTCTAGGGGTAGCGTCTTTGATAAGTAATCAAAACGTCCTCGGTTCCGAATTCGAACCACGGCGTCCCTTAGATTTTGAATGAAAATTATCGACAGTGGCGACTGAAGAGTTCTGGCATAATAAGTCACCCTCGTTCTGCCAACACCCTTGTCAAAAAGGGCAGAGGAGCGGACAGAGGTCCACGGTACCCTCTTGCTCTTGGGGTGAGAAACTGCCCCTAAAAGCAGAAAAATCAGCAATGATCAACGGCATGAGGATGCAGAAGGCATAAAAATCACCAAGTTTATATCCACAGAACATGTGGCCTGTAATTTTAAAAGTGTCATGATGACCTCTCCATAAGCAAAAAATTCCGGGATAGACCCCCATCGAATCTCCGGGAGGGGACTGTCAAGGGGATGGTGACCATGAGAAAAAGATGGAATAACCAAAGGAAGGACAACGATCTACGAGTCGTTGCGTGGAATATCAGAAGTTTGAATGTGATAGGGAAGCTAGAAAATCTGAAAAGGAAAATGCAAGGGCTCAGTCTAGATAGAGTGGGGATCAGTGAAATGAAATCGAAAGAAGACAAAGATTGCTGATCAGCTGACTATCAGATAATATCAGAAGCGGCAGAGAATGGTATAACGGAAGTAGGATTCCTTATGAATAGGAATTTAGGGCAGAAAGTGAGTTACTGCGAACAGTTCATTGATAGGATCATTCTCATCAATATCGACAACAAATTGACACCGATAATGGTTGTTCAGGTATACGTCCCGACTTCGCAAGCTGAAGATGAAGAGATAGAGAATGTATATGACGATATTCAGAGGGTGATTCGGTAGGTAAGAGAAGATGAAAATCTAATAGTCATGAGAGACTGGAAAAGTTGGAGGAAAAGCAGCAGAAGAAAGGATTAAGAGGGAATATGCGCTTCATACTAGAAACGACATAGAAGAAAGACTTATTAAGCTCTGCGATAAATTTCAGCAAGTAAATGCGAACACTTCGTTCAAGACTCACAAATGTCACAGACGTGACGCGTGCCGTCCAAACCACAGCTACGTGAACCAGCAGATAATTATAAATAAAGGGCAACGACGGGTAAAATGTTACTTATACGTAGTTTACGGAACTCTCGGGCAGTAAAATACAAAAGTCGAAATGAATAAAAATGGTGAACATGGACTCGAATGAATGTTCGTTAATCCACGATATGTGTAATTTTCGAAGTTCTTGTAAACTCACAGTACGGTTTCGCAACATTTTTAGAGACTTTTGTGGTTCATCTACTACAGTTGTACGCGGAGCAGTTCAATAAATTATAGCTATAGTGGATCAGAAAACTTTCATTCGGTTATATGTTCATAAAAAAATGATCTGGTCCCACACCTGTGGCTGGTGTTGACCTTTGAAGCATTACTGTCGGTACGCCTTTCCCTCCCCCGAAGCGTCAAGGGTAGTCACAAGAACGATTTCCGTGCAGAGAGCTCATGGGAATCTAGACGTCGTCACACTGTCCATGTAGGCACTTGTCTTCGTGAAAGAAAGCCAATCTCCTGACGCAGAGTTAGTGACGTAGATACTGGCCATTAAAATTGCTACACCACAAAGATGACGTGCTACAGACGCGAAATTTAACCGACAGGAAGAAGATGCTGTGATGTGCAAATGATTAGCTTTCCAGAGCATTCACACAAAGTTGGTGGTGACACCTACAACGTGCTGACATGAGGAAAGTTTCCAACCGATTTCTCATACACAAACAGCAGTTGACCGGCGTTGCATGGTGAAACGTTGTTGTGATGCCACGTGTGAGGAGGAGAAATGCGTGATTGCGGTTTATCGTATCGCGACAGTGCTGCTCGCGTTGGTCGAGATCCAATGACTGTTAGCAGAATATGGAGTCGGTGGATTCAGGAGGTTAATACGGAACGCCGTGCTGGATCCCAACGGCCTTGTATCTCTAGCAGTGGAGATGACAGGCATCTTATCCGCATGGCTGTAACGGATCGTGCAGCCACGTCTCGATCCCTGAGTCAACAGATGGGGACGTTTGCAAGACAACAACTATCTGCACGAACAGTTCGACGACGTTTGCAGCAGCATGGACTATCAGCTCGGAGACCATGGCTGCGGTTACCCTTGACGCTGCATCACAGACAGGAGCGCCTGCGATGGTGTACTCAACGACGAACCTGGGTGCACGAATGGCAAAACATCATTTCTTCGGATGAATCCAGGTTCTGTTTACAGCATCATGATGGTCGCATCCGTGTTTGGCGACATCTGGGTGAACGCACATTGGAAGCGTGTATTCGTCATGGCCATACTGGTGTATCACCCGGCGTGATGGTATGGGGTGCGCCTGGTTACACGTCTCGGTCACCTCTTACTTGCATTGATGGCACTTTGAACAGTGGACGTTACATTTCAGATGTGTTACGACCCGTGGCTCTACCTTTCATTCGATCCCTGTGAAACCCAACATTTCAGCAGGATAATGCACGACCGCATGTTGCAGGTCCTGTACGGGCCTTTCTGGATACAGAAAATGTTCGACTGCTGCCCTGGCTAGCACATTCTCCAGATCTCTCACCAACTGGAAACGTCTGGTCAATGGTGGCCGAGCAACTGGCTCGTCACAATACGCCAGTCACTACTCTTAATGAACTGTGGTATTATGTTGAAGGTGCATGGGCAGCTGTACCTGTACACGCCATCCAAGCTCTGTTTGACTCAATGCCCAGGTGTATCAAGGCCGTTATTATGGCCAGAGGTGGTTGTTGTGGGTACTGATTTCTCAGGATCTATGGACGTAAATTGCGTGAAAATGTAATCACATGACAGTTCTAGTGTACTATATTTGTCCATTGTATACCCGTTTATCATCTGCATTCCTTCTTGGTGTAGCAATTTTAATGGCCAGTTGTGTAGATGTGGTATCACATATCGATACCAGTACAAGGCAACGGTTACGGAATTACAAGTTTCCGTCAGACACCGAAAGCTGTCCTGTGGGCTCCGGCAGACCCAATGGTGCGCACCCACTGAGCCACGCCTCCAGCGGCTCTGGACTACTAGCGCCCTCTGTCACCACGATACAGGACGGCCGGCGGCAGCCAGCCGCCTCACTCACGCTCGGATCTACTTCGCTACAGGATTCTATGGACATGCCGCATAGTAGCGCCTCCAACCACATCGTTCGTGTTTTAGCTCAGAGAGCCTCTTCCTTGCTGACACTGAGAGCTGACTTTATTTCGTGTAGCGTTATTTGTTAGGGGTATTCGCATACTTGGAGAATCTTCTGCTAGCTATGTTAACTTGTTCGCTAACCATTTCAGCTTCAGTCCAGCTTTCCTATGACGACAGTTGCCACACTATTCTCTAGCCTACCTCTCCTTACGCTAAATCCTGTCGAAAGTAATTGGAACATAAGGAAATGTGGGATATTCGCAAGAAATATAAGCATTTCTTTCATATAAAGTCCTAAGGGCACTGATACAAATCTGAATTAGTAGAAGCAATGTTAAAATATTTCACAGTGGAGCTTTCAACCAGAAATAGCGAGGAATAGAGCAGCTATCTGAAAAACCTATCTGTAAATGTTTATAAATGTTAAATTTTGCACTTCAGGAAAAGAAAAATATACTTATATGGATATGTGTCCGTCCGCACAGAAGAAGAGGGTCATGGCCGATATTACCAGAACTATATACTTATATAGATATGGTGTCTGTTCTTTCGGACATGTCCGAAAGAACAGACACCATATCTATATAAGTATATAGTTCTGCTAATATCGGCCATGACCTTCTTCATTGTGCGGACGGGGCTTAGTAAGAATGTCTTCCAAGAGTACTGAATGTGTTGGGTAGGGATACTACGAATGTATTATGTGGACATGTAAGGTGAGAATGTGGGTCTCGAGGGAGGCGTGCACAAGATAGTTCCTGCAGTCACACTATCATCTGTGCCCTCGTTGGCTCAGACGGATAGAGTGTCTGCCATGTAAGCAGAAGATCACGGGATCGAGTCCCGATCGGGCCACACATTTTCACCTGTCCCCGTCGATATATATCAACCTCCGCCAGCACGTGACGGTATTAATATATAATTCTAAAAGAAAATAGTATTCTGTCACTACGATATCAATAAGTCAAAACTGGAATCAGTAACTTCTACAAATATCTGGGTGCAACAATTTACATGGATCTGATAAAGAATGATTACATAGGTTCATTCAGAGGTAAAATAGATGGCCAACATTGGTTAATTGGCAGTATAATGGGAAAATGTAGCCCCCCTACAAAGGATACTGCTCACAAATCACTTGTGCATCGCATCTTCGAATAGTGTTCAAATGTATGGAAAGCACACCGAATTGGACCAATAGAAGATATTGAAACTATTAAAGAAGGACAAGGCGAATTATCACACATTTATTTAACTCCAGGAGGCAGCGCCACAGAATTGTTGATAAACTTGATTTATCTGTAACTCGAAGGTGGATACTTTTTTTTTCATTTGACTGGTTTGGAATAGCCTGTCACGAATTCCAGAATTTCTCTGCTGTGCAAATCTTTTCATCTCAGATTGGCAGTTGCACCCTTACTTACAAAGTCTTAAGAAGAAATATTAAATGATGAATGTAGGCATATACTTAACCCTCTTACTTAACGATCCTATATGCCCGCCCAGTTAACCGTGTGGTCTAACGCACGGCTTTCCAGATTGGGAAGGAGCGCCTGGTCCCCGGCACGAATCCGCCCGGCGGATTTGTCTCGAGATCCGGTGTCTAAGCCAGTCGGTGGATGGTTTTTAAGGCGGTTTTCCATCTGCCTCGGCGAATGCGGGCTGGTTCCCATTATTCCGCCTCAGTTACACTATGTCGGCGATTGCTGCGCAGGCACATCCTCCACGTACACATACACCACCATTACTCTACCACACAAACATTGGGGTTATACTCGTGAGGAGTGAGACGAGACGTTCCTGGGGGGGGGGGGGGGGGGGGGGGGCAGAGGGTCCACTGGGGACTGAACCGCACAATAACCCTGCGTTCGGTGTGGTGTAGCGGTGAGGTGAGTGGGCTGCTGTAGCCCCGTTGTGGGGTTGTGAACCACTGAGGGCTACGGCGAGGACGAAGCCTCTCCGTCGTTTCTAGGTCCCCAGTTCCATACAATTCAATACAATACACTTCCGTCCACCTGGTATTTAGGGGGCTACACGGCTTCACAGCAGAAGAGTGAAGCAGATGGTGCGGTGAGGTTCAACAGAAGAGTCACCAGCTCTACGGCAGTGGCGGACGACCTGGCACTTAGTATGAAGAGCGCCCATAGACCACAGGCTACTACTCATCTTCAACGGCTGACTCTCGCCTACCAGTTCGTCGCTCCATGAATGGACTTACAACTTTTAGGAAGTGTAAAATAAACCTCATTAGGACCATGATACAAAATGATTACTAGTAAAATATCGTGTCTAATGTCAGCGATGTTCAGGCTAGAGGTAATTCAGTAAAAAACTTTGTGCACCTTTACTCAGAACCGTCATTCAGTAGATACATTGGCAGAAATATATTTATATATACAACACACTATTTCTTCTCGTGGCCATATACGAATGGAACGCGAAGAAATCATGATGTATGAGACAATAAAAAGTATACTCTGTCACCCACTTCGCAGTAGTTTGCAGAGTGTATATGCAGATACAGATGTAGATACGCTTTTCCTGTCCATAGTCCTGATGTCAAGGTATCTGAAGAAATAGCATACGGAAGGCACCAGCATCCATCTCATACTCGCGGCTGCTGTTGCAATAAAAATTAAAATTGAAGATCAGCCTTAATGCTGTAATAACTGGAAGACAATACAAGAATGCAACTAAGAAAGCTTTTACTTGCCTACACTCTTTTTGTGCAGACACAAGCGATGCCACATGTAATGTAGACTGGTGGTTGGCGTACTGCGTGTCTCTAGTTCAAACCCAACCACTAGCAATTATTTTTTATTTAGTATTTCTCATTTCAAGATAATTCTTGAAATATCTTACGTTTTTAATAGTTGTATATTTTGGAATACTCACTGCCTGTATAAAAAGCAGCCCTCTTCGTCCAGAAGTCAGTTCTGCTGTCTGCACTTTGGTGTTCGTAATAAGTGCTTTCTGTTTTAAATGTTGTATTTCTTTCGGATATGGACCTGATTGTAGTTAAACAAAAATTCCAGGAACAACTTTCACCTTAAACGTAAATGTAGTCGGAAGGCAGCGACCACCGACAGAAGCTACCGAGAACAGCTCTGCCTTTGGTTCGCCCTTGGCGACCAGGTCTGGTGACGGCTTAGTGAAGTACCAACATTTCCTCCATTCCGTCATCGCTGGGCTACAGCAATGCATGTATCTGTCATTCATAGAAATTTGTTCTAGAATATTTACCTTCCACAATCACGAATTGTTCGACTATTAAGTTGTATTTGAAAAAGCCATTTAAGAACCGCCAGCAGCTACTAATAAAGTAAATCTTTGCTATCTACAAGTTGCAGTCGTCTAGTCAACATGAGGTGTCATAAAAGTATTACAGCAGCCTGTATGGCTACGACCTAGCGGTAACGTCAAATAAATGTCAGACAGAATTAGACTGGTGCATAAGTTCGTAGCGTTTTAGTCTTTCATCTTCGTATTCCGGTTGCTATGTGTTTACGTGCCGATTGGCATTTTTATTTGTAGTTCACTGTTGTTATTTGAGTTTAATTGCTGTCATTTTGTCATTTGGAGGTAGTGAGTGGAACTATGCACGCTATGAAACGAAGAACCAGTGGATAAATCGCAACATTTCCGGCTAAATCTTCTGTCTGAGTTTAATAGAGGTCTGACAGCAGCGGAGGCAGCTAGAAGCATTTGAGCCGTATATGAGGATAATACCAACGGACAGAGCAGGGCAAGAAAATGGTTTTCTCGTCTTGAGGAGGATCGATTTATGATTACTGACTCTCCACGTTCGGGGAGACCTTCAGAGTTTGATGAACATCTTTTAAACGCATTAATGCACAATGATCCACATCAGCGTACTCGAGAACTGGCGAATGTCATGAACTGTGATCATTCCAGCATCGTGAGACATTTGAATGCAGTGGCGAAAGTTCAAAAATCGACTGTGTGGGCACGGTACCGCATGATCTAAGGCAAATCAAAAAATCAGAGCCGCGCGGATTGACCTCGGGGTTTGAGGCGTCATGTCGTGCACTGCGCGGCCCCTCCCACCGGAGGTTCGAGTCCTCCCTCGGGCCTAAGTGTGCCTGGTGTTCTTAGCATAAGTTAGTTTAAGTAGTGTATAAGTCTAGGGACCGATGACCTAAGCTGTCTGGTCCCATAGGAATTCACACACATTTGAACATTTTGGAACAAAAATCAGCGGGTGGTCATAGGTGCATCTCAGTTTGCTCGTCATCAATTGTCTCGTGCACAATACCGACCATTCGTGCACAACACCGACCATTCCTGTCCTGTAACATTACTGGTGTTATGCTAACGTAAGGAAAACAAGGGAATCAAACAAAGCAACCGCTCCCTCTCCCCACACCTCACCCCCTACCCCACCACCTCACTCCCAGCGTACAAAAGCCTGCGTGCATAAACAAAAGAGAATGTTATGTATCTGGTGGAAGAGCGACAGCGTCGTGTTCTACGAATTGCTTCCCCCGTCACTTCTGAGACTTCTCACAGAAGCAATCCAAAAACAACGACCAGCAAGACTGTTTGAACTGATACTATTCTACAATAACGGCCCCGCGCATTCTTCTAGACTATACAAGAATTGGGAAGCCAAACCGCACCCACCTTATTCACCTGATCTTGCACCCTCAGATTTTCCCCTTTACCACTCTGTATGTAGCGAACAACCTTAAGAAACTTCCCCTCCGGGTGCAAATGCGCTCCGAACATGCCTCGAAGAGTTCTTATCCTCAAATCCGTGTTATTTCTATAGTCGCGGAATCCAAAACAACCCCCACAAGATTGGCAGTCCGTTGTAAGAACTGAAGGTGAACATATTATTGATGACAAAAGTCTCTGGTACGTATATCTGTTTTATTTATTAAACTTATGGAAAAACGCTAGGAACTCATGCACCAACATGATGTCGTCGTACGTTAAAATCATTGCGTAACAAGAGTCATTGTCAGAATAGATTACATGTTCTGGATTTCACACAGAGACTGTTCCACTGCTGCACGAATGTTGTTCAGAGGCTTGGCGATTATGGTCAGAAGTTGTCTCATATATCTGTGTCACTTAAAAGTGTAGAGAAACGTTCAATAAAAGTTACTTGGCCATCCACGATACTGTGTACCTTGCTTTTAGAAGTCTCCTCGTAAAAACTATACTACTTTCTTTCCGTCTGCATTTTACTTTTGACGGCAGTAGCTTAGAATGCTTACTGTTTCATTTGACGCCACAATACCAATGTTGCCAAGTAGGCTACTATAACTAATTTTCTGATACCTGACGCTGATCAGCTGATGGAAAACGGTTCAGATGGTTCAAATGGCTGTGAGCACTATGGGACTTAACGTCTGCGGTCATCAGTCCCCTGGAACTTAGAACTACTTAAACCTAACTAACCTAAGGACATCACACACATCCATTCCCGAGGCAGGATTCGAGCCTGCGACCGTAGGGGTCAAGCGGTTCCAGACTGTAGCGCCTAGGACCGCTCGGCCACTCCGGCAGTCTGTAGTTCTTGGCCGCTATCATGTGACTGTTCTGAAATACCTCGGGGCACCACATGCACGAAACACATTTGCATCGCTTGCAGTGTGTACGCTTAGGCCCTCAAGCAAGGATAATTTTTTGTGAGGCGTGATTTTGCATTAGTGGACTAAAAACAAGATACGGTTAAGATATCAGAGACAAATGGCACTTGGAATTTTCCTGTATTTAATCAAGCAAAATGTAGTGGATTATTCTGATGTAAGGAAGTGTGTGCGTGTGTGTGGGGAAAGAGGGGGGGGGGGGGGGAGACGATGAGAAGACAGTTTTTCCAACTGATGAGGCGCTAAGTGGTAGTATACAAACTGGCACTGGATTTAGTTATAGTCTACCTCTGAAGAAGCGCTTGAGAAGGAGCAGTAGGCTGTCAACACGAAAGACAAGCAGCAACGCAACAGGAAAGAGCTAACCTAACGCACAGAAAACGTCTACTTACGTCGTGTTCTGTCTGTAATCATCAATTTATCACCACTCAGTATTTAATGGGATTGCGTATGGCGGGTTTCTCACTATATAACAAATAACAGCTACCTAGACAGCCTTTCTCTACAGTGAAATGGTTGGCATTTACACCATGGCCGCAGCCATCTGATTTGTACGCTTCAAGAAGAGAAACTTGTAATATTTGTCCAATAATTATAGAAGATGCCATTATGTGCAATTTACATGTGTGTCAGATTTCGTTTCAAGTGATGGAGCAGCACAAATTTTGTAAACAGGTTTTCCAGAGACAACGAACAGTCACTATTTTTTACTATCTTGCATAAACTGTTTTAATACTAAAACACGTTTCTGAAACGAAATTATCATCTAACAGAAATAGCAACACACAAACCTTTAACTTACATACACACAGACATTAATTTAGTTCTCTTTAGTCTCAACATTTGCTGTGGACTGCTCTGTTCATCAGAAGTAGCTGCGCTCTTAAGGCATACTGTATTTTCCTTTAATTTGGCTCTCTGGATTCGTCTTGTTCATATTTTGTACGCTATCAACATTCTGTTTATTATAATCAATCATTATCTACATGAAGAATTTCTTTGTAGTGTACACACGAATTCGGTCAACAATAAATTCAATGTTCAACATACCCGGAAAAACGAGGAGTACGGCTGAGCTGAACCTATTGACTCCAGACGTCGACTTTGACCCATGATGTAATCATAATGCAAGGTGCGAGGTCATACGAGCGCAAACAGAGATAGAGCAGCATTCTGACAATATTCAGTTTTCTTTAGTATTTCTTTGAGTTCGTGGTGACAAGCTTATCTGTAGTGTATCTCGATGTAGAGAGTTAAACTGGAGCGTAACACGTTGATAGGGAGTTGGCGAAGTCTTTGAATGTGATGCCATGAAAGCCGGCCGTGTTGACAGAGCGGTTCTAGGCGCTACAGTCTGGAACCGCGCGACCCTTACGGTCTCACCTTCGGATCCTGCCTCGGGCATGGATGTGTGTGATATCCTTAGGTTAGTTAGGTTTAATTAGTTCTAAGTTCTAGGCGACTGATGACCTCAGATGTTGAGTCCGATAGTGCTCAGAGTCATTTGAACCATTTTTTTGACGCCATGAAAATAACAGATTTTGTGATTGTGGGTATTGTACGATTAGCGAATCTCGATGAGTGTTTAATGTCCGCCATTTTGGGGATGTTATGTGTCAACGAGTAGTTAGGCAAGTTCAGTATTTCCGGGAATACACCACAACAGGGTAGCCATTTGTGATGTATGAGGAGCGTCCAATAAATAATGTAACACACATTTTCGGCCAATTTCGGTCAAAAAGATGCAGAGTTTGTTGTGCGACATCGTGGAATATTCCAACTTCATCTCCTATAGCTTCATGAAGTTCCGATAGGTCCCGGCGCTACACGTAGCCTTCAAAATCGCGTCTGCAACGGAGGTGTGTTCCAATCAGAGAGCTGTCATTTTCTTTTAGCGGAAAACCAGAGCATCGCAGATATTCGTAGACGTACGCACAATGTCTACGAAGACGTCACAGCGAACAAAAGCTTGGTGAGTCATTGGGATAAGCGTCTGCCACCACAGCAACAAGTCCATCGAAATTTTTCCGATCTAACGGCATGCTGGTCTGTCACACAGAGCTATGAGTCCTGCAATGTTGGAACGTGCAGACACTCTCATTTGACATGATCGACGAAACACAATCAAACAACTCGCTGAATAACTGGACGTCTCTGTTGGTAGTTCTTACACTGCCGTTCACCAGTTGGGGTACTCAAAGGTGTGTGCTCGCTGGGTTTATCGGCGCCTAGCAGAAAACCATGAAGACCACCGAAGGCCTATCTGAGTAGAATTGCTTAGGTATTGCGAGGATGATGGTGACAATTTTTAGTTGGTAATAGTCACGGGGAATAAAACTGGGATTCATCACTACGAACCGTAAACAAAACGGCAACCCATGGAGTGGCGCTACACCACCTCTCCTGCGAAAAAAAAGGTCAGAGACACACTTTCAGCCGGTAAAGTCATGGTGACTGCCCTTGTACTCTGAAGCGGTTATACTGTTCGATGTCCTCTTTCATGGTGAAACGATCAACTCTGAAGAGTATTCTGCTAGCCTCAGGAAATGGAAGAAACGACTTTAGCGTATCCGTTACCAGCAAACTGCAAGGAACTTCTCCATTACAGCGCAAAACGTCTCACTAGTCTCTGCACCCAAGAGGAATACTCAAAACGTAACTGGGCTGTTTCTCCTCATCCAGTCTACAGCGCTGATCTCTCATGTTCCGACTTACATCTGCCTGGCCCAATGAAGGATGTACTCCGCAGAAAGCAGTATGTGGATGATGAGGAAGTTATTGATGCAGCAGGATGTTGGCTCAAACGTCGACCAGCAGACCGGTAGAGTAGTAGGGCTTCTAGACGCTCCCAATAAGGCGGCGAAAGCCGTCGCATAGAATGGAGGTTATGTTGAAAAACAGAGTTTGTAACAAAAAGAGTGGGGAATAATGTGGTGTACTGTAATCCTGAATAAAACCATGTACAAAGCAGTCCACAAAAAATAATGATACCTTAACATTTTTATATATTTAAGTTAAATATTTTTGTACTCTCATTTTTACTTGATCGTATGGCATCGCCAATAAATATGTTGTGGTATTAAAGTTATTTATAGAATGTAACAACAAAACGTGATCGGTAGTAACCTATCGAATTTTAGAATTTTTATTGACTCACTACTCGAAACTGAAACTTTGCTCTAGTGTATATTGCATAAACATACTGGAAATTTAGTCACCCCGTACGGGACATCGTGTTTACACCATGAAACATCGACTTCAGCTTTGACAAATGCGGCGAGTAAGTGAGACCTCAAGTACACCATACACAGCTAATGTCATTAATTGGTGGTCAGATGCCGTAGACAGAGCTACCAAGTGGCAAGGACATTGACTGCTATGTTCCACTCGCTTTGCCAAATAGTTCTAGATATTTCTTATGGAATTAAGATCGGGCAATATAGCGGGTGAGTTGAGATGCGATACAATACCTAACCGATCATCAAGCCAACAATGTAGGCGTGTAGCCGTGTGAGCACGGCTGTTGTCAACTTGATGTAATCCACCCGCAGCAGGCTCTTGATGGACATGTATAAGAGACGGCAAAACTTGGTCACCGAGAATTTCGGGGAAAAAATCCTGATTTTTGTTGATAGTAACTTGGATCTACGAGTACGCGCTATGGTACGAAAAACTTCCCAAAACATTACAGAACCACGCTCTCTAGACAAGGCGGGTTAAGACGTATTGTTGGACAATACGGAGGCTCAACGCCTTGAATCATTTGCAAAGTGGTAAACTAGTTCCCTTTGGACCACACTACAACTTAGTAGAGATGACATTAAAACAACACGTAACACACATCGGAAGTACACTGAAGAGCCAAAGAATCTGGTACACCTGACTAATATCGTGTGGGGTCCCCGCGAGCACGCAGAACTGCAGCAACGCGACGTGGTATGCACTCGACTAATGTGTGAAGCAGTGCTGAGGAAATGGACACCATGAATCTCTCAGAATACGAGGAGGTGGAGATCTCTTCACAGCAGCACGTTGCAAGGCTTCCCAGATATGCTGAATAATGTTCATGTCTGAGGAGTCTGAGGGCCATCGGAGTTGTTTAAACTCAGAAGAGTGTTCCTGTAGCAAGTCTGTAGCAACTCCGGACGTGTGCGTATGGGATGTTGCATTGTCCTGATGGAATTGCCCAAGTCTGTTGGAATGCACAATGGACATGAATGGATGCAAATTATCAGGCATGATGTTTACGTACGTGTCACCTGTCACAGTCGTGTCTAGACGTATCAGGGGGCTCATACCACAGGTCCCACACCATTACAGAGCCTCCACCAGCTTTAACAGCCCTCTGTTCACATGCAGAGTCCATTGATTCATCAGGTTGTCTCCATACCCGTACATGTTCATCCGATCGATACAGTTTGAAACGAGACTAGTGCAACCAGGCAACATAATTTCAGTCATCAACAGTCCAATGTCGGTGTTGACCAGCCCAGGTGAGGCATAAAGCTTTGTGTCGTGCAGTCATCAAGGCTGCACGAGTGGCCCTTCGACTCCGAAATCTCATATCGATGATGTTTCGTTGAATGATTCACACGCTGACACTTGTTGGTGTCCCTGCATTGAAATCGGCAGCAATTTTCGGAAGGATTGGACTTCTGTCACATTGAACGATACTCTTCAGTCGTTGCTTGTCCCTTTCATGAAGGATCTTTTTTCCGGCCGCAGCAATGTCGGAGATTTGTTGTTTAACCGAATTCCTGATATTCACGGCACACTCGTGAAATGGTTGAAAATTAAAATCTCCACTTTATAGCTACTTCGGATATGCTGTATCATATTTCTCATGCGCCGACTATAACACCACTTTCAAACTCACTTAGATCTTGATACCTTGCCGTTATAGCAGCAGTAACCGATCTAACAACTGCACCAGACACTTGTTGCCTTATATAGGCGTTGCCGACCGCAGCGCGACATTTTACCTGGTTCATATCTTTGAATTTGAATAAGCATTCCTACACCAGTTTCTCTGGCGCTTCAATGTACACAAAAATGACGATAGATATCCGAGGTACGGTCTTACCCACTAAGAACAGGTCCATGAGACAGTTGTTGAACACAACACATCATATTTAACAAATTTACATAACAATGACGTCAGACGTCCGAAGCCGGCCGCGGTGGCCGAGCAGTTCTAGGCGCTCCAGTCTGGACTGAAGCGCCTAGAACCACGCGACTGCTACGGTCGCAGGTTCAAATCCTGCCTCGGGCACGGATATATTTAATGTACTTAGGTTAGTTAGGTTTAATTAGTTCTAAGTTCTAAGGGACTGAGACCTCAGGCGTTAAGTCCCATAGTGCTCAGAGCCATTTGAGCCATTTTCAGACGTCCGAGATACGGTCAAGCCCATCCAAGGCAGGATAATGACACAGGCGAAACACCAGCGCATCTGGACATACCGAAACAACATCAATGTCACTATAAAAAAAATGAAATGATCGTACGGTATTGTTGGCCGGGATCTTCCAGTCAGTTTTGGCCGCCAAGTGCATGTCTTATTTCATTCGGTGCCACATTCAGAGGCTTGCGGCCGATGATGAAGATGAAATGATGAAGAGGACAACGCAACACCCAGTCAACGGGCGGAGAAAATCTCCGAAACCTGCTGGTAATCGAACCCGGGCCAAGTGCATGGGAGACAAGCAGGCGGAAAACGTCACTCTGTGGATACTAAAAAAATATGAACACATAAAAAGCTCGCACTGAAAAATCGCAACAATCTTCAACCGACGAGACATCACATCATCCAAAACCGGAAACTGCATCAAGATCCAGTACATCAAGCAGAGTTACAAAGCCATAAAGAAGCTAAATCATGTCTAATCTTGCTGCCACTAACCTGTATGTTTATAGTGTTTACGCTGTCAACTATATCTTAACTAATGTATTATCAAATTATTCGTTTCTCTACATAACTATTTTTTTATCTCTAATTTTTTTTCTCGTGTAATTTTTGTTATTATTTGTATTATCAACTTTTCGTTTCTCCACATAACTATTTTCATCTTTAATTGTTTTTCTCATGTAATTTTGTTAATTATTACGTAAGGTAGTCTCACTTCCATGCTTAATTAGCAACCCACCATCATACTTTAGTTGTAATCCTCATAAGTGAAATTAATATCACACTCTGTCGTAACGTGCAAATTACCCCCGTTGTGTTTAGCGAAATTCCTTCCCCTGCCAGTCCACGGCTGCTTCCAGAACCGTTGCAGACCTTGCTGATCTTGGCCGCAGATCCCGTTGCCTCCCCCGGGACCTACCCCCTCCCCTTCCCGACTGCTTTCACTGCACAGAACTGGGAGGACACTTCCTCACCCCCCTCCTTCACACGCCTTCCGCATTCCTCATGCCAGACCTTCTAGTCACCGCCAACCACGACCCGCAAACATCGGTCGGCAGCCTCCTCGGGCAATCAACACCCGAACGCACCAAGTTGCATATTGCACATGCAAATGTCCAGTCTCTGCCAGCTCACTTCGACGAGTTCAAATATATATTTCAAACTGCTCGCGACGCTAAAACACGATACGATTTACATAACACCAAGAAAGACCACTGGGATGCACATGTTAGGATAAACTTACAGAACAACGTCTGGGGGAGGGGGGTTAAACTGCACACTAAACTTATCAAGTCACCTACATTATTATCAACACTGAAGAAACCAGATGGTACTACCACATGAGGCTGGATATACAGAGCGCAGCATCTCCTCACCAAACTACTTCCTGACGATGACCTCACTCACGACAATCAACTTCATACCGCCCTTCGCAGACTACTTAATGACACATACGAAAACTGAGGTATCACCATCCTCTTTTCCTATTTATGCTTCTATGAAAGTTGCTCTGGCAAAATTCAAAATAAAGAACAAAAGGGCTCCATGCCCTGATGGCATCCACCTCAAAACCATTAAACAAGCGGCTCCTCTAATCTTGTCATGCCCGACTGACTTACTGAGTGATGCTCTACTAAAAAAAGACGACTACCGAATACACGGAAGACGCCAAATGCAGAGGACAAAGAGCAGACTGACTCTAAGACATACAGACCGATATGCCTCATTAATATTCTGGCAAAGGTACAGGATAGACTGCTGTGTGACAGTCTTCAGCCACATCGGCAGTATTTCGGCCTCAGCCCACATCAGTTATGATTTCGACCACATAAATCCATCGACGACGCAGTAAATAGGGCCATAGAAATGACAATACATGACAAATACATAGTAGCAATCCTACTTGACATAGCTGGTGCTTTCGACAACCTTTGGTGGCCGGCGCTGTTTGCAAGACTTAGAGAGATGAATATTCCACTGGCTCTACTAGTCGCCAAAAGGTTATAGAGAAGGTAACAAAGGACTGCCCGCAAGGATCCGTATGCAAACCGACTTTGTGGGACATAACCATAGAACCACTACTGAAAGCACCAAAAGACAAGGCATACGCTAATGACCATATGGTCAAGGTATCTGCAAACTCCAATTAGACAATAAAGCCTCGCTACTCTTCGCGTCCATCGGGGAATGCTGCACTAACAACAGACTCACAACAGCAACAAACAAAACTGTGTACCTACTTCTAAGAGGCACACTGGAAAGAAATCTAATTATAAAGTTAAAAAACACATCTATAAAAAAGAAAGCCAAGACAAGATACCTTGACATTTATGCTGATGAACATTTACACTTTAACGTACATGTCACACTGACAATTGACGAAGCGACAAAACTCATGCGTAACGTTGCAAGACTGGACACTATAAGATACAGACTAGCCGTTCAGACAACGAAGACATATCACACTGCACTCTTTGCGTCAATAACTTGTTTGTCGGCTAGTGCTTGGGCACATCGACTATGCTTAGGTATGCATAAAAGCATTGTGAGGCGCGGCCAGAGGAGTGTTCTAATCAGAACCGCTGGGGCTTTCGTAGCGACCTCGACTGAGGCACTGTGCGTGGTACTGGGAGTTTTCCCTAGTGAGTCTACAATTCACCACAGAGCACCTGCCTACTGCCTTAACAGGGGAAGAAGCGACAAAATAAGAGAAATAACTGGACAAGACATTACCGACAAACGAAAATTAAATAAGTGGCGAATTGATACATGGTAGATAGAACGAGACATAATTGATAAGGGAAGATGGGTCCACTTTTTCTTCTCCAATATCCGAGAGCGCATCAGTTTGAAGTACATAAATCCAAAGTACAGCATGGCGCACTTTCTCAATTGCCATTGCAGGTATCCTGTGCATCGCCACAGGGTCTGGCCCAAAACCGACACACACTTGTGCCTGTGCTGAGAATGGCACATCTGAACACATAGTGCTCATTTCCTATGCCCTGGGACACATAAGACCGACTTTAGGAAACAAGGACATAGCACAGTTAATACACAGACAAGATGACTAGAAATCTGTGAACAACTTCGCAGACGAAGTATTGGGAGCACTATATGGTTCAAATGACTCTGAGCACTATGGGACTCAACTGCTGTGGTCATTAGTCCCCTAGAACTTAGAACTACTTAAACCTAACTAACCTAAGAACATCACACACATCCATGCCCGAAGCAGGATTCGAACCTGCGACCGTAGGGAGCACTATATGCAGCATATAAACAATAAATACCATACTCTACAATAAGAGAGGCCACATCTGAAAGATCAGCAGTACACAGTAAACAACACGGAAACACAGAAACTGAATAAGATGATATATCACACACAGGCAGTGAAGAAGACATAAACAAACAAATTGCAAAAGTAAACGAAGGTTCTACAACACTAAATCTAATCTATCTGAAAATGTACCTTCCTATGTAGCTGTTTGTTATACCATTTCATAGCATGCAATAATATCTGAAAATGTGACATTTCTTCTTCTTTCGCTGCATCAGGTGTGACTGGCTCGAAATTTTACCGCCGGCTGGTGTGGCCGAGCGGTACTAGGCGCTACAGTCTGGAACCGCGCGACCGCTACGGTCGCAGATTCGAATGCTGCCTCGGGCATGGATGTGTGTGATGTCCTTAGGGAACTTAGGTTTAAGCAGTTCTAAGTTCTAGGGACCTGATGACCTCAGATGTTAAGTTCCATAATGCTCAGAGTCATTTGAACCATTTTTTGATGTTTTACCGAGCCCTCGCACCTGATTCAGCTGACTATGACATTTTAAATCGGCTCCCAATCTCCACTGTTACCTCAAGTGCGGAAGCACATTATAAACTAACTAATCAATATATTAAATTAAGTATTACCACCGTCAAGACAACATATGTAGCAGATGTAATCGTACACTTAGAGGGCATGAAGGGAAGAACTGTCATATTATATATATGTCCAATAGCCATGTCTTGTTTGTTCCATTAAATACACTTTAAAATTTAATTTAACATACATCTTTAAACTATTATGTTCTTATTTATTGTTATTTTCTAAGTTAGCAACAATATTAAACAAAATCGTACACATACATTTGCACTTATTGTTTTTGTTTGCTATTTTTTTGTTTTAACCTTGTGCAAAGTTTTCAGCAAAAAATGTACTAATTATTAAACTGAAATTGTCTGATTAACCATGTAAAATTTCACAATGTGCGACCTGCTATAAAATAGCAAGCAGCAGTTCTTTACTTGAGAAACAAATAAATACTACTATCCACTTTCTGTGCTTTTAAGCTTGTTGAAAATTGAAAACGTGAGGTCTTGCATGCAGACCACTCAGCAACGTCCTCTCGGAAACTGACGGAGATTGACCTGATTCACCGACAACAGCAAGTGTTGAGATAAGTCTCAGGCCCCTTTCGGTTAGAATGTTTTTACGACCATCGTTACATTGCTACGAGTGGTACACCTTTCTTCGGAGACACGCTGGGCCTTTCTCGTTGATGCACCAACAATCACTCACGGTGCGGTCATAGGCGGATCAAGACATGACAACACCTTTCTCTCATTTTTTGACATCTCTGAATTAACCTATCTTGCTGCGCTGTGTCCGTATAAGAAAAGGCACATACAAGTTGCGAGGGTTGCTTGACTGTCTCGAATCAGTTATGCACCACCTTCATGACTCTAAATCAATCACTGTGCTTTGTCGGCCCCCTTAGCTGAGTGGCCAAGGCCTCTGCTTGCCATCTAGTGGGTCTCGGTTCGATTGCCGGTCAGGAAGGTTATTGTCTCCTCTCGAGGACTGGCTCGATGTTGTGTTAACCTCATCATCATTTCAACATTATCGTCGTGCAAGTGACTCGACGTGGCGTCAATTTGCAACATCTCCCTTTGAACCGTGGCGCCATTTAGTAGATTGTTCTGTCTGGCGCCACTGGCTCAGGTATAGAATCGACTATTCCTATTGCGGCCTGTGGCCCCATTGCCAATATCTATGAGGAAGATTTGGTATCTGTGGGTTGTGTCCTTAGAAGATCTTTCCTTGCCGGGGTTTGCGGATTAGCGGTGGTGTCGCGACAAGAGGTGGTCAAGAGGTCCGAGCGGCCGAAGCCACGAGCTGCGCAAGGAGGGCCTGAACAGAGCGAAGATACCGGAGTACTTCAGCGGGGTCAGCGTCGACTACAAGCAGAAGGCAGACGCGACATCCCGTCGGTTGGTTGGCAACATTCGTGTCGGACGACCGCTCATGGCCTGGCAACCCTCTTCTACCTGGCTTTCATCGACACCACTCAATAACCGCTGCGTTCCACCGTGGATCCACGGAACTGCTTGCTGATAAAGGAGAGATAATTGCAGTGCTATGTTCCATTGTCTACCTTATCTCATTATTTTCTGGTTTGTACCCGACCCTCAGCGTTTTACTCGGCCGGCGCTTTGGTCATAGATATAGGCATTGAACCGTGTCGTTTGCTACGGTTCCTGTTTTTCCCTTGGTTTACTTTTGTTTGGAGTTTCCGCGCTTTCCTAGAAGGCGTCGCGGAGCATCCGCGAGCGCGCTGCTAGCGCGCTCGGTGGGGGGAGGCGGTGTGTGCCGTGCCGAGGGCGGAGGAGGTAGTTGAGAGGAGTGTTTGGCCCTGGACGACTGTTCTCCAGCGGGACGCTCGGTCCCTCTATGTCTGGATGGGCCCAAAAACCTGGGGCGTGAGAACACAAGAGACCGTAAATCTGTGGACAACGTGAACAGTGAAAAGTTACTTTCAAAATCTTTCCTTAAGGAATTTACTTTATTTACTAGCGAGCCATCAAGAACATTAACACACTATGGGAGCGTGGAAGTAGTTGAAAAGGAGTAACTGATGGAAAAAAAAATTAAATTTCAACCAATATAAATTTTATTCACCAAAGGGTTTTCAAAAACAAATTTAGAATTTGTAAGCAGAAAAGCACCCTCGAAATATCAAATTACAATTTAACAAACGTGAATTTTATTCCGAGAGCTTTTTCAAAACAGTTTTAAAATTATAAGCAGAAAAGCACCCTCGAAATATCACAATTATTCAGAGACAGAATAATTTATTCTTTTTATTTCAAGAGTAGCCTTCGGGCTGAGAAGCTTGCCGCTCCCTTTCAACACGGCCGTAGTCACGACCGCTCACAACGACCTCTGAAAAACTACACTGGTGCAAATCTGCAACACAGCAGATTACTTTAAATTAAAAATTTTTAATAACTCACACAAACACATTAACTATGCACCCTGTAAGAGGGACGGAAATGGTACAAAAACTCACACTAAGAACTTATTTTCCACTCAAAGTGCAATTTGTTTTTAAAAGGAATCTTACGTTGGAAGGGTGGCAACTTTATAAAAATGACTATTTAAATAAAACCAATGAAATTCAGACTTACATAAAGTGTACAACATGCTCTACATTACACATATACAGCCTCGCAAGATGATATGCAACATAAACAAATATTTCAGGGATTCGGCCCTTACTTTAATTCTATAAATTCGTTAACAACGAATCCGACAAACATGACAGAGGCAGCTAATAACGTATGGCAGATTGACCGGGGGGGTGGGGGGGGGGGAGTGGTTACTAAACAACCCGAACTGCAGATTGCTCTAAACTTCCCCAATTCCACAAGGGAAGAAACGGACCACCCGATTCACAATAACCACCTTCCTGCGGGTGGCAAACGGAGAAGAATGGTGGGACGACCCCAAAACAAAGCGGCTGGTGACGTCACCAAGAAAACAAGTAGAATTTAACAAGTAAATGAAACAATATATCTCCAATCACTTAACTTCTAATAAACTGCTATTGCTGGCGAAGACCTGGCGCAGCACCCCCAACGCACTCCCGGACCATCCGCTGCCAGCCGCTTCAACGGACGCAGGAAGGCGCACCTATCTCCCGTCGCACGGGGTCGCAGCTCGCCCCGGCCAGCCCGATGTCATGGTTCCGCTCCTGTTGCTATCTTGTCATCCGCGAAGCCACTACGTCGTTTTATACGGCGCTGCCCACAGGACTCACGTGGGGCCTCACATGCGCCGACACTCAAGGCGGACAAGTCATCTCGTGTCTCAGTGCGCGACCAACCAACCGACCAATCAAACCGACCAATGACCGTTGCCCAAGCAACTCGAGCAGACTGGCGGCCTAACGCGCAGACTCTGATGCAGGAACTCAGTCCCGACCGTGCGATCACTAGCTGAATTCTGTTACTGGCGGAGTGGCAAGACTCTCATTTTCTGGCTTAAAGTTTGATCCAAACTACAGACACACTAGCATTCCGTCGACCGACAGACACTGACTGCCCCACACTGAGCCGGCTAACCAACTGACTAGACTCGCCTCGACTGACCGACTCTCCCCCTTAACGTACGGCAGACCGACCGATGGACAAACACTGACTGCCCGACACTGAGCCGGCTAACCAAGTGACTAGACTCAGGCTGACAACTGACCGACTGCGGAGTTTTTTTTTTAATTGTAATTTTAAAACCTGTACAACAGGCAGGCTGTCAGCAGCGTTCTATGCTGCTGTTCAGCCAGAGGATAAAAGATGAGAAAAAACAGAAAGATTACACATAGGTTACAAAACGGTGGGCAAGAAAACAGTTGACACAGAAAGGCGAACACGGAGCCGTTCACACTTGACGATAGTCCACACTTAAAACTGGTGACACGACGCACAAACACGGAAGACGGCGATGGCACAGGTGAACGATGGAGTGCGACGGTGAACACTGAACACTAAACACGACGGCACACACGAGACACTGAACACTGATGGCGATGATCTCCGGCGCGCGAAAGTCCACGTAGCGTGTGCGAGTCCGGGGACCTGCCAAGAGGGGAAGAAGGGAGCGTGCCTTGGCTTGGATTGTCTGGAGATGTGGGGTCCAGGAGAGTCGACGGTCGAGGGTGACGCCAAGGTACTTGAGGGTGGGGGTGAGGGCGATAGGACGGCTATAGATGGTGAGATAGAAATCAAGGAGGCGGAAGGAAGGGGTGGTTTTGCCTACAATGATCGCCTGGGTTTTGGAGGGATTGACCTTGAGCAACCACTGGTTGCACCAAGTGGTGAACCGGTCAAGATGGGATTGGAGAAGGTGTTGGGAGCGCTGCAGGGTGGGGGCAAGGGCAAGGAAGGCGGTGTCATCGGCAAACTGGAGAAGATGGACGGGGGGTGACGGCGGCGGCATGTCCACCGTATACAAAAGGTACAGAAGGGGCGAGAGGACGGAGCCTTGGGGCACAGTGGCGGAGGGAAAAAAGGTGTAGGAATCTGTGTTATGGATGGTGACGTAGGAAGGGCGACGGGAGAGAAAGGAGCCGATCAGACGGACGTAATTAATGGGAAGGGCGAAGGTTTAGAGCTTGAAGAGGAGACCGGAATGCCATACGCGGTCATAAACACGTTCGAGGTCCAGGGAGAGGAAGATTGCAGAGCGACGGGAATTAAGCTGTTCAGAAAGGAGATGAGTGAGGTGAAGGAGAAGGTCATCGGAAGAGCAGGATGGCCGAAAGCCACACTGGGTGATGGGCAGGAGGCGGTGCTGGCGGAGATGCTGGTGTATGCGGCGGGTGAGGATAGAATCCAAGACCTTGCTGAAGACCGAGGTAAGGCTGATGGGATGGTAGGAGGAGATGGCGGTTTACCAGGTTTAAGGAACATCAAGATACGTGAGGTTTTCCACAGGTCGGGATAGTAACCGGTGGACAAGACTACATTGCAGAGCCTGGCTAGGGTGGAGAGGAAAGAGACAGGAGCTTCACGAAGGTGACAGTAGGTGACACGATCGTGACCAGGAGCGGTGTTGCGTTTGGTGCGGAGTGTAGCAATGAGATCCCGTGTAGTGATAGGGGCATTGAGTGCTGGGTGTGCAATGTTGTCCAAGTACTGGAAACCAGGCGCTATGGGAGGGACAGAGGTGTCAGTTCGATCGAGGACATCCGGGAAGAGGGAGTAATCGAACTGGGGATCGTCGGGGATGGAAAAGACATTGGAGAGGTAGGAGGCAAAGTGATGGGCCTTACTAAGGGTGTCAGGGAATGGGTGATCATCATGGAGGACAGGATAGTACGGGGAGGGTTTAGTTCCGGTAAGGCAACGGAAGGCTGACCAGAACTTGGACGAGTTGATAGGTAGGGTGGCATTCAAACGGGTGCATGTCTGTCGCCAGTCCCAGCATTTCTTGGCTGCGAGCAAATTACGAATGTGTCGCTTTAGTTGCCGGTGGCGTCGGAGTGTGTCCGGGTCACGCATATGGAGGAAGGCACAGTAGAGACGACGGGATTCACGGAGGAGGAGGATGGCCTGTGGGGGTAAGGTAGGATGGTGGGGGTGGATGGCGACAGTAGGGACGTGGGCTTCCACAGCCTCAGACAAGGTGTGCTGGAGAAAGGAGGCGGCATGGGTTACATCGTCAGGGTGGCAGTAGGTGAAGGGGTGGCTATCGACCTGGGTGGAGAGGGTATCCCAGTAGGCATTCCAGTTGGCATGGAATAGTCATGGATATACTTTGGGGGAGGGTCATTATCAGGATTGGGGCGGGGGCGAGGTGAGGAGGACAGGGAGATGGTCGCTACCAATAGGTTCCAGGACATCCACCGATATGCGGCCAAGGAGGTTAGGGGAGGAAAGGATAACATCGGGAGTGGAGTTGGATTCGGGACGGGTGTGCTGGGGGATGGGGATGAGGTCCCCTTGAAGGGAGGAGAGGAACCGATGCCACCGCCGTAACTGGGCGACGGAACGACTATGGATGTTGAGGTCGGCGGCGATCATGTAAGAGGAGAAGGTACAGTCAATGTGGGAGAGGAAGTCGAAGGGAATAGGGACGTTAGGGCGGACATAGATAGTGGCGCAGGTGACGGTGAGGCCAGGGAAGAAGAGACTAAGGATCAGGTGTTCGTTGGGGTCGGGAAGGAGAGGTTGGAGCCGTACTGGGATCTGGTGGTGCTGACCAATGGCAACTCCACCACGCGCAATCGGGAGGGGATTATTGGAGCAGTGAAGGAGGTAGGGCGACGTGTGGACGGTGTGGTGGTGTTGGAGGAAAGTTTCATTGAGGAGGAAGGCATCCACACGGTGGGTGGCAAGTGTGTGCAGGAAGAGGTTCTTGTTGGTGGGAAGGGAGCAGATGTTGTTGAAAAGGATATGGTGCTGTCGCGCCATGACAGGGATTTAGACAAGGGTGTCAAGACGGGAGAAGGTGAAATGGGCCTGGTTGTTGGAGTAGGTGGCATACATTTTCAAGTGGAAAATGGAACGGGCGGCGAGGGAGACCTGTTGAAGGGTGTGAGGGCGCTGGAAAGGGTGGACGTTTTGTAAGACAATGGTGAGGAACCTGATGATGTCCTCAGCGGTGGGAGGGGGGGGGGACGAAGGGAATTGCCAGGAGGGGTGGGAGCGTCCAGAGGACGGACAGGTACAGTGAGTTCAGGAGTGGTCGGAGGGGGTCAGGCTTTACACTTTTGGAAGTAGGTGGGATGGGGGAGATTGCAGGTATTGCAGGAGGGAGGGGATTGTAGGTTAGGGCACTGCCAGAGGAAGTGCGTTTGTTTACAATGCGGGCAGGTGGGGGCCTCGCGGCACTCAGCTGTTGGGTGTCCATTATAGCACAGACACCTCTGGCAGTGCAGGGACTGAGGAGGAGAACGGGAGGGGTCGACCTTATAGCGCTGGTGGAAGAGGAGGGCACCCTCCTTCAATAGACGGTCAATGGAAGGGGCGTCCTCGGAGAAAACCCGCATAAGGCGGGTGGGGCCGGACGAGTTGAAAATGCGGCGGACCGCCCGCACCTCCAGTGTGGCATGCACCTTGAGCTCCGCCAACACCTCCTCCGTGATCGTCGGACTGAGCCGAGTGGTCACAGCGGTGAGGGTCGGCGGCCGACGCGGGGTTGGGGTTGCCGGTTGGGGGATGGAGAAGGAGCAGGGGTGAGGGAAGCGTTGGGGCCAAAACGTGTGATGGCGAGGTGGGAGAGAATGTCAGTATGGAGGGTAGGGCTGGGGGAGGAGATGAGAACGGAATCCCGTCTGGGAGTGTGGAGAGAGACGGGGGCACCAGGGATGTGTTGACGGAGGAGGAGGGAGAGATTCCGGGCCTCGAGAAGGGAAGGATCCGGACGGGTGAGGAGGTATTTGTATAAATAAGGGGGGAGGAGGAGGAGGAAGTGGAGGGAGCAGTGGCAGGTGGGGCGACATCCATGGCGTCCTGGGAGGGGGAAGGAGGACGGGGCGGGGCCTTTTTGGGAACAGAGGAGGTGGCGGTGCCACTAGGGCGTTTAACGGCGGCAGAAGGGTGGGTGGTGACATGAGGGATAGGAGCTATAAGGAGGTGGCGGGAACGGGCAGGTCCTGGCGTGGACGCAGCAGACGGCGCCGGAGATGGTGACGGTGAAGGCGACGGCGGTGGCGGTGACGGCGAAGGCGATGGGGAGAGTTGGGTGTGGGCAGTGGCCCGACGGGCCACCACCCTAGCTGGAGCTGCAGTAACAGGCTGGGGGAGTGGGCGGAAAGGATCAGAGGGAGAGGAGTGGGAGGAAGAAACTGGAGAAGGGGTGACAAAGAGCGAAGGCGAAGGGAGAGTGAGAAGAGGAGGGGCGGAAAGAGGGGGGTGTGACTGGGCACACCATGTAATGGTGGTGGTGGTGGCAGAGGGGGACGTGTAGACTATGGCTGTGGTAGTAGTGGTCGTAGTGGTGGTGGGAGCTGACATTATGACAAGGATATAGAAAAGTACACAGGACAAAATGGAAAGTGGAAGAAGAAGAAGAAGAAGAAGAAGAAGAAAACTGGGGACAGACGAAGACGGACGAAGACGAAGACGGACAACGACCAGAGTCCCACGCTGCTGGCGCGGAAGCTGAAGCTGACGCCGACTGGCAGGAATGCCGCAGCTGGAGCCGCTCCTGCGGACAGGGTCGGGGCTGCTGCTGCTGCTGCTGGAGGGCGTGCTGGCTGTCTGTCTGGCTGGCTGGCCGGACCGCTGCTGCCGGAGGGGTGGCTGGCTGCTACAGGCTGGACCGCGATGCTGGTCGGGACCTCTGCTACTACTACTGCTGCTGCTGCTGCTGCTGGAGGGCCGGCGGGCTGGCTGGCTGGCTGGCTGGCTGGCTGGCTCGCACCTGAAACCGTAGCGTTTCGATTAGTGCGGGGACTGCACAATCGAAGGGCGGTAACCTTATGGAATACCGCCGGAGAATGCCCCGACTGCGGAGCTCATAGCGCCCCTTAAATGCACGTGAACCAGCCAACTTTTCCCCTTTCACACCAGGGGGAGACACCGAAGCTGCGATTGCCACAGCGGCGGCACCGCCAGAAACGGAGGGCGACTGCTTTACACTACGCGCTGCGGCGCGCTTTTCAAAACAGAAATTTTTACTACCTCTCACAACGTTTGGTTTCCGTTCATGGGCTGGGGAAGCTATGAAGTTCGTCTGCGGCTGCCAGTAACATCGAGAAGGTGGTGTCGTCACTGAAAGTAAGATTTTTCATGTAGTTAGTGCAACGGTCGTCATCTCGCGGGGCCAATCTCCCGGTAGTGTGGGCAACGTTTCTTTGCTTTGAGTTTGTGATCGGAAATTAACTTGCGTGTGTGTCACTGCCCCATCGTGCATTTGAACGCCATGCTGACTTCCTTAAGGAGCGCGTCGTCAAGAAAACGAAGGAAAAAAAAGAAAATTTTTTGGCTGTGGTCCTTCTGCAAGACGTTGTTTTCTCGTGGACGGCATAGGTCACTGTTTGAATAAGCACGTTGTAAAATGTTTAAATAACCTTGTGCTGTCTGGTGGAGAGACAGAGTGAACTGCAGCCAATTGATTTTATGGATATCTGAACTGCGAGAGTATGTTAATGTTCACTAATATCTGTTGTGGTTTAGTACGTAGGCAAATTTAACTTTAGTCACTGTTATTGTGTACATATTCTTGTGTTAAGGAGTTTGGTCCCCGTGGCATTTAAGTGCTGTATTTAGTTATATTTAAGGTAGTGCTAGAGTTTCTATTTGGTAATATTCCTAGCCACGGCTGATGTCGGTTGCTCGATCTGTCTGAAATGTTGGGTCTATTGGATAGAGACTTGCCCTCCTCAGTCCCGTATTCCCGTATTGATAGTACGGCGGTAGTTCTGCCGGAATCTCATTTGCAGAAGTTATCAATTCTTGTGAGCACAAATAAAGCTACCTTTGCCTCTGTAATTTTCGTCCGCTGGCTATCAAGCTTTGGGTAACAAAAGTAGTCAACTGGTCTTCGTCCAACTTAGAAGCTCGTGTTAGACGAGTTCCCTTTCCAGTTTGGGTAAATGTTTCCTCCTCGTGGTGGAGCCATCCTCTTTCCCGAGCCACGCTGGGGTAACATTTGCCCGAGCGTCTATTTCTGCTCAATGTTTCGGGAGAATCAAGTGAGAGGTTAATTATCTACTCCACCGTTATGCCCGAGAAAGGCGAATTAGTGTAGTTCTGGATAACCTAAGGTTTGTAGACTATTAAGATAGTTCTAAGTTTGGACAAATTACTGTTTGGTAAAATTTAGCCTTCTGTGTCGGTAGTCCGGCGTAATCGAACGATCCAACATTGTTATAGAACTGAAAGTCTTCGTTTTGATGCATTTGCTGGGACGTGACTTAATTATTTGCTATTGGTGTTAATTGCTTTAGATGAATTTTCTTTAATCTGTGGTTATAATTGTAAATGATTGATCGTCCTTAACTGTGTAACACTTAATGTACGTTTTATTGTTCCATATGTCACCTACAGACTTCATTAAGAGACTGAAAACGTGATCCCTGCTCTAGTTCTATGGGACTTTATTAACCGTTGATACTTATCCTTTATGGTCTTAAACATTTGTTTGTTTAAAGGAGTTATAATAGACTCCTATTGTTTATTAAGTAATTCTTAAGTTATATACCATATATAACGAGTGCAAATATTCTCTCATTGCTACACTTGCGCATTCTGTGGTTTGCACTGAAGGGTTTGAAAATAATGCAAAATCTAAAGTGAAGCGTTGGGGCGAATTAATCCTTTTCTTTTATCATTACCTTCAAAGATAACTGAGTGTTTGTCGCTTTTTGCTGAAATTGGTTGGGAGAATAGTTTATTGATGACCCCGAAAAAACAGTGTATCAGGTATAGGTAAAGATTGTACTAAGACACGAGTTATCGTTTGAAAATTTGTCCCGCTATTATATTGTCTTTTCTTTCTGGTTTCTACTCGATCATTAATGCTCTAATTAATCAGCTCTTGGTCGTAAATACGGCTGGAACAATTTTACTAAGGCACAGGCTGCCGTTAAACAAAAGAGGGACCTTGTTGTTAGATTTAGCTGTTAACCGTTTCAATTCTTTGATTGTAATTGCATTTCTCACTCATTGGCTATAATCTGAACAACCTGTTGTACTAAGCTGTTCGTTTCTGTGTTTGAAAGACTGAATCATTATTGATGTATTTGAGCTGGATCTTGTAATAAGTGGTCACAAGTAATGTTTTAAAACATTCCTTCAAAGCGGCCTTAATAAGTGACAATCAGTTTAACCTTGAAAGCATTAACAGTCAACTGTCAGCAGGGCTTCAATCAAAATAAAATTGTCAGAAGGGCGAGTTAGGATCCAGTCGCACCTTGGTCTATGATTTAAATTGAGAGCTTGGTTGCTTTGAAGTAAGCCTTATCATTGTCATATTGTTAGCCAACCTGTTTAATCTTTAAGCACAGGTGCGCATATTACCCCGCACCAGTTGACATACAACTTTCAAATTAAAAGTTAAGTAATTTGTTTTGAGTAATTGAATCACTCTTGTTATCAAAGGAGCTTATATAGTTTTCATGTGTTGCAGAAGGGCAATTAATAAAACAAGTTTGTCCAGCGCGGTAGTAAACACGGCTGTTTCACCTAATAACGGGCGGGCTGCAGGTCCGGCCGTCTTGTATCATTGTTTGCTGTTTTGCAATACGGCACTTCAGATTTCTTTTGCAGAGATTAAAAGCTTATTCAACTTTAGATTTAAGGGCAAAAGAATTTTGCAAATTTGTTCATTATGTTAAAGAAAATTTTATGGTCAAATGCTTCGATTATCTGTAAAACACAGTTTATATATTGTTAAACAAACAGGTTTTGTGAAAAGAGTTATATCCTTTTCACGTTTTCATTAATTTCAGTAAGTACCACCTATCACCCTTAACATAATCGGCTCCCGCGGAAATATGCCTTAACCGTTTTCGCGTGTGCCTAACAAAAAGTAAACCTTTGCAAGACTACCATTTACTAAGGAAAATGTAAAACCGGTTGGTGAGAGAGAGGTTTACAACAAGTCATCTCTGAGGAAAACTTATTCCATCTACTCTATTCTCAGTTAAATTTAGTTTAGTTATAAAAAATCGTGCTATCATTCACAAATTGTTCCAATGGATACTAAAACAATAAATGTTACTCATCGTTTTGGAATAAATAAAAAAAACTGTATCCAGCCCAATATGATTCTGTCTGTTCACTACATATTTAAAACTGCGATCAGGAATGAGTTACGAATAATTTGGATACGTGCGGCATCAAAAGGCTACACAGACGTTTACTGTAACGAAAGGCGTCACGAGATAACAATGAGAAATAATTTAAGGTATTACTACACTCGTTATTAAATACAATGAAATGAATATGGAATAAACAAATTTGAAACTAACTGAAGGCTGCCTACTGTTATGCTAAATAGTTGCGTAACCTCATAGTAACTTTTAGTCAGTTTTCCTAACTTTGGAATTGGCAATGAAACAGGGAAGAAAACTTCAGTTGACTTTAGAATTATTTAAATGAAGGAAGTACCACTGAACACAAGCACAATTGCAAGTCAGAAATACGAACCAGGCCAACACAGATCACAAGTTTACGTAAAATTAGTAAGTATGAATAACTGTTTCTTTTAAATAAAATCTTTAGTTTGATGTACCAGAGGTGATTTACTTTCGGATAATTGAGTTGCTTTTGACCTGCAACAATAACTCTGCCTCTAACAAATATTTGTCTGTGACTTTACTGAGGCGCACTAAGAAACATTTTTAATTCTTTTTTAAAAATTATTAAAAGACATAGAAGCAAACTCACACTGAAATTAATTTTGAAGCAATTCTTTTTCTTCAAATAAAAAAATGTTCAAATGTGTGTGAAATCTTATGGGACTTAACTGCTAAGGTCATCAGTCCCTAAGCTTACACACTACTTAACATAAATTATCCTAAGGACAAACACACATACCCATGCCCGAGGGAGGACTCGAACCTCCGCCGGGACAAGCCGCACCGTCCGTGACTGCAGCGCCCTAGACCGCTCGGCTAATCCCGCGCGGCTTTCTTCAAATAAACGAGACTCGGATTGTTTCAGTAAGAAGAATAGACATGGGACCTAATTGGTAGTAATGTCTTGGGATAATTATTATGTTAAAGTTTTTGCAATAATTATTATTAAAACTAAAAGTTCACCAGTATCACTGCGTATTGCCGTTATTAGTCTACAAAACATGAAATAAATGAGTCAGTATTAGAGTCGTTCGTTGTTGGGGAGATGAAGCCGTAGCCGTCGTCGACGATGCTGCAGTAGGTAATCAAAAAATTTACGAGCACAGATTTATTAAGTAATGAGTGATGGTGAAGCAGGATCTCGTTGTGAATGGATTTGCCTTTTCATCTGCCCACGTTCGTCAGTTTCAATCGTTAACAGTTCTGCTCACACTGACTTATCAATGACTCGCGGGTCCGATCACATCAGAGTCCGCAGCCAAATGCTTGCGCAGCGCGTGCGTTCTGACGTTACTCCAGTGGCGTCCGGAGACTCCGTCACACAGTACGTTTTTAGTGTTTGATACGTGTCCCTAACATTTACCTAACCGGCACTGAGCCAGTATAAATTACAGATGTTTACATTATTACTTTTCACAAATCAATAAACATTCTTCATACATACAAATAACTTTTAAGGTTTACAAGAAAATCGACATACCATATTTATAGTATGTAAAGATAAAATTTGTAAGTACGAACATCTGTATTAAAGTGTTTGAAACTCAAAAGATTTGCAATCCAACGGCCGAACTTCCCAAGGTGGGTCTCCCGGCTATCAGTGCCACACAGTCAGTGTGCTTCTCTTATGAGGATTGGCTGGTGAGCTTATAATACCGGGTAGTTATCACTAAACTTTCCCTATTTAGCAAGGAAACTAATTACAGTACAAGTACCAAACTTCTTAGTATTAATGTTAAGCAAATGGGGAAGAAAAATAATGCAGAATCGATTCCATTGAAACACTTTTAATGTGTTGCTACGGTACACCATACCGTTATACAGGGTGTTTCACTAAATGTGTTTGCCTCTGTAAGTTACGAACTAATAGACGACGGAAATATTTATTACGGTAGGTCACCATAAGAAACGTTACACTGTCTGCGAAGCTATGAACGTAGTTTATTGTGTTATTATCCAAAGAGTTACAGCAAAAAGATACAATTTTTTCAATTGGACAGTAATTGTTTCTATCATGCTCTGGAATCAGCAACACCAGCTGTGAATGCATCAATTTAAGTTAAATTCCTGTAACTTTTAGTTTGGGAGCTACAACCCTTCAAAGTTTCAGGGGCAGATACCACACACGCTGCACATAACGCAATGCGCCTTGTAAATGTGGTGCGACCGAGTTGTAACGTCGCCGGTGTCACGGAGCGAGAAGCTTCCTCGACTTCCTAGACTGTCGACTGTCGCCGCGCACGGCCGTATACCCGACAGTTCGAACCACACAAACCAAGGGGGTTCAATATACCACAGTTACTGACATCGGATGAAGATGGCATACACGAACAACGAGTACGTTGATATGTTGCTGATGCTCGACGAGTGCCGACACGATGCCACTGAAGCAGCCATGCCGTACGCCGTGAGATATCCTAGGCCAAGAGCTCCGGCAGCCATTATGTTCTTACGTGCCAAACAACGACTTCGGGAAACAGGCAGCTTAACAGACCATTAACAGACGAAGAACTGCAAGAAGTGAGGAGACGGAGGTGTTTGTTTTAGCTGCAGTACACCACGATCCTCATGTCAGCTTACGAGCCGTTGCTGCAGTCGCTGGCGTCAGTCTCACATCTGTGTGGCGTATAGTACACGGCCACAGGTCTCAAACGTACCGCCTGTCACTGACCCAGGAGCTGCATGGGAACGATTTCCGTGCGAGAGTTACATTCTGTGAATGGGCATTGCGTAATTTCACGCTGGAGTCTTTACATGTTCTCTGATGAGTCCACGTTCACAAGTTATGGTGCAGTGAATCGCCATAACGTGCACTACTGGGCCGCAGACAGTCCTTGGTGGGTACGACTGTCGACCGTCAACGTAGGTGGTCTGTTAATGTGTGGTGCGGGATGAAACCATCGGTCCACACTACTATACAGGTACACTGACAAGTGAGTGATATCTTTCGTTTATAGTCGACAGTTTGGGTGGTCTCTTTGAACATGTGTGTCTACACACCCCATATGTGAATGCAGCACGATGGTCATCCACCCCATTCAGCGCGTGCTCTTATGGAAGAACTAAACACCAGGTTTGCAGGAAGGGTTGGGGTACATGGTCGCCCCATTGAACACCATTAGATTTCTTTTTGTGAGAATATCTAAAGGATCGTGTTTATGTCACTGAGCCCACATCCCCAGATGATCTAAAGCGGCGCATCGAGAACGCATGTTGCTCCGTGACACCGGCGATGTTGCATCTCGTCCGCAGATCCTTTATAAGGCGCATTCTATGGTGCATTGACGAACATGGACACACATTTGAAGATCTCATTTAAATCAACTTTCCACCGACAGAACACCCATCACCCACCACACAGCAAGTATTATGTACAGCGTGTGGTATCTGCCCTTGAAACTTTGAAGGGTTGTAGCTCCCAAACTAAAAGTGATAGGAATGTAATTTAAATTGATGTACACACAGCTGGTGTTATTGATTACAGTACATGATAGAAACAACTATTGTTCCATTTGAAAAATTGTATTCTTTTGCTGTAACTCTTAGGATAATAACACAATAGACTATGTTCATAGCTCCGCTGACAGTGTAACGTTCCTTACGGTGACCAACCGCAATAAATATATCCGTCACCTATTACTTCGTAACTTACAAAGGCAAACACATTTAGTGAAACACCATGTATATCGGTATCATATCTGCTACAAAAGAAGCTCAATATAGCGGCCATCAGTCTCCACAAGAGTCTGAAAGCGTAGTATTACGTTCTGTACAGCAGAACGAAGAATGGCCGTAGGTACGCTGGCAACCTCTATTGATATGCTGCGCTTCAGATCAGCACCTGTGTGAATGTTCTCCTGGTAACCCGTGTCCTTCAGGTCGCCCCACAACCAGGAATCACTGGGAGCGAGATCAGGTGATCATGCCGGCCAAGAATTTGGTAACGATCGGCTGATAAACCGATCGTTTCCAAATGTGTTTCGGAGTAGCAGTTGAACTTCATGAGAGATATGCAGTGGGACTCCATCTTGGATGAAAACTGTAGAGTTGAATGCGTCTCTCTCCCGCAGGGCGGGTGTGAAAAACTGGCGAAGTATATCGTAGTAACGCTCGCCAGTCACACTGCACGTCGTTGGTCTTTGAACGCCAACATGTTCCAAAAAGAATGAGCCAATGATGAACGTAGCCGTGAAGCCGAACCATACTGCGACACGTTCACCACACAGAGGAATTTGATGCACAGTGACTGAAGGTGAAGATCCCCACACTCGACAGTTCTGTGTGTCGCCTCACCCGTCAGAGAAAAATGAGCTTCGTCTGTCCATAGGATAGTCCAGGGCCAGCCCACGTCAACTTCAATGCTTGAGAGAAAGTGAAGAGCGAAGTCAACGCGTCGTTGTCCGTCCTGTGGTGCGACTTGCTGTACGAGTTGGATCTTGCACGAAAACCACTTGAGGATGGTTCGAAGCACCTTCCGTACAAAGAGATGTTCTAATGTCGTGACACAGTACGCGCACTGCCTGATAATCGGCAACTGCACCCAGCGTTTCCTGCCATAGCAACAGCGATTTCATCAACCACCTGAGGTGCAACCCATCGTCAGCCCTTTCCCGGAGCAACGCCCAGTTCTCTAGTTGATTCGAACTCCATCATGTTCCGCACAGCACGTGGAGAACCCTTCCGTAAAACTTTCAGCCGGCGATATTCTGGAAATGCAGCTCCAGCATTACTGTTGTTTTTATAATACAGCTTCACCAATAACGCCCTGCTCCTTTTGTCCAAGATCGTGTTGACACGTCAACAAGTCCACCGGTCACGTGTGCGAGACTATGTATCACGATGACTGATCACGGCAGCTAGTAGTCATAGTTGGAACTGAACGGTGGCACTGTGATGCATGGAAATCAGACACCCCACATTCTGGACATGAATGCTACTAAATCTGATACTCGTACGGTAATCAGTTTCCATTTTATAACGTGTTAAATAGGGAAAGTTTTATTATAAGCGAATCAAATGGCTTTAAGCACTATAGGACTTAACATCTGAGGTCATCAGTCCCCTAGACTTAGAACTATTTAAACCTAACCAACCGAAGGACATCACACACATCCATGTCCGAGGCAGGATTCGACCCTGCGACTGTAGCAGCAGCAGCGTTCCGGACTGCAGTGCCTAGAACAGCTCGGCGACAACGGCTGGCTTGATTATAATCACCATGTAGCTTCTGTGTACGAACAGTCACGGACGAGTAACAGCCGACAAAGCTACAAAAACAAACAAAAAATGTTGTGCCCTATTCTTAGTCGTGTGTCAATAATTCCATGCAACACAGCCTAATTAAACGCGCATAGCTGACCAGTAAGTGTAACTGTGGCCGTGCGGTCTAACGCACGACAGGGAAGGAGCACCTAGTCCCCGGGACGAATCCGCCGGTGGATTTGTGTCGAGGTCCGGTCAACCGGCCAGTCTGTGGATGGTTTTTAGGGGTTTTTTCCATCTGCCTCGGCGAATGCGGGCTGGTTCCCTTATTCAGCCTCAGTTACACTACGTCGGCGATTGCTGGGCAAACAAGTTCTCCACGTACGCGTACACCACCATTACTCTACCACGCAAACATAGGGGTTACAATCGTCTGGTGTGAGACGTACCCTGGGGAGTCCACCGGGGGGGGGGGGGGGGGGAGGGGGGGCGAACAGCACAATAACCCTGTGTTCGGTGTGGCGCGGCGGAGGGGCTAAGTGGACTGCGGTAGTCGTCGTGGGGTTGTGGACCACTGCGGCTGCGGCGGGGCGGAGCCTCTCCGTCGTTTCTAGGTCCCCGGTTAACATACAATACAAACATACAAGTGTAACTGACTGATATCGCTCATATTTGTGCACAATAATTTTGTCAGTGAAACGATAGTTTCGTTGAACCGAAGGACAATTTGCCCCCCTGAAACAACAAAGCTATTGTCACCAGGTCGGGCTGGCGCGCCAGTGTTCCATCCAACAAGTTTCGCAACTGCGAGAACGTGGGAAATTTTATCCCGGCAGAGCAGAGCAGAGCAGAGCAGAGCAGGGCCGAGACGAGCAGCTACGGAGAGCGCCCTCTCCCGGGAGATCCGTCGGCCGCTGAGGGCCTGCCGGCAGCAAACTCAATTCCGGCCTCGGCGCAGCCGCGGGGCCAGCGATAAAACCGCCAAAGTGGAACAACGCCGCCTCCAATTGCCGCGCTTCGCCGGCTTCGCCTGCGGCCGGTGTGCTTGCTTCCGCGGAACCTGCGGCACTCTCTCCGTGGAATGCGGTTAACACACATATGTATGCGACGAGTTTCGTACTCGGAACTGTGATTCGTAAATACGATGCAGGGCTGCAAGTTGCCGGGCGCGGCTTCTTCCGGTTTGTCTTGGTAAATGAATCTGGTACACATCAAAGATTCGTTCCTGGTTACGCAACTATTAATATACCACATTCTTTTTACTGTTATAACTATTTTTAATTTAATGTAGACAGCGTAAGTGTTGCACGTCTGCTGAGTTACGGGCCGTCACGAAACTGAAGTTCAAAAATGTTCAAATGTGTGTGAAATCTTATGGGACTTATCTGCTAAGGTCATCAGTCCCTAAGCTTACACACTACTTAACCTGAATTATCCTACGGACAAACACACATACCCAGGCCTGAGGGAGGACTTGAACCTCCGCCGGCATTAGCCGCATAGTCTATGACTGCATCTACATCTACATCTACATCGATACTCCGCAAGCCACCTGACGGTGTGTCGTGCAGGGTACCTTGAGTACCTCTATCGGTTCTCCCTTCTATTCCAGTCTCGTATTGTTCGTGGAACGAAGGTTTGTCGGTATGCCACTGTGTGGGCTCTAATCTCTCTGATTTTGTCCTCATGGTCTCTTCGCGAGATTTACGTAGGAGGGAGCAATATAATGCTTGACTCCTCGGTGAAAGTATGTTCTCGAAACTTCAATAAAAGCCCTTACCGAGTTACTGAGCGTCTCTCCTGCAGAGTCTTCCATTGGAGTTTATCTGTCATCTCCGTAACGCTTTCGTGATTACTAAATGAGCCTGTAACGAAGCGCGCTGCTCTCCGTTGGATCTTCTCTCTCTCTTCTATCAATCCTATCTGGTACGGATCCCACACTGGTGAGCAGTATTCAAGCAGTGGGCGAACAAGTGTACTGTAACCTACTTCCTTTGTTTTCGGATTGCATTTCCTTAGGATTCTTCAAATGAATCTCAGTCTGGCATCTGCTTTACTGACGATCAACTTTATATGATCATTCCACGTTAAATCACTCCTAATGCGTACTCCAAGATAATTTATGGAATTAACTGCTTCCAGTTGCTGACCTGCTATATTGAAGCTAAATGATAAGGGATCTTTCCTTCTATGTATTCGCAGCACATTACACTTGTCTACATTGAGATTCAATTGTCATTCCCTGCACCATGCGTCAATTCGCTGCAGATCCTCCTGCACTTCAGTACAATTTTCCATTGTTACAACCTCTCGATATACCACAGCATTATCCGCAAAAAGCCTCAGTGAACTTCCGATGTTATTCACAAAGTCATTTATGTATGTTGTGAATGGCAACGGTCCTACGACACTCCACTGCGGCACACCTGAAATCACTCTTGCTTCGGAAGACCTCTCTCCATTGCGAATGACATGCTGCATTCTGTTATCTAAGAACTCTTCGATCCAATCACACAATTGGGCTGATAGTCCATATGCTCTTACTTTGTTCATTAAACGACTGTAGGGAACAGTATCGAACGCCTTGCGGAACTCAAGAAACACGGCATCAACCTGAGAACCCGTGTGTATGGTCCTCTGAGTCTCGTCGACGAAATGCGCGAGGTGGGTTTCACAGTATCTTTTTCGAAACCCATGCTGATTCCTACAGAGTAGATTTCTAGTCTCCAGAAAAGTCATTATACTCGAACGTAATACGTGTTCCAAAATTCTACAACTGATCGACGTTAGAGAGCGCTTTAGACCACTCGGCTAATCCCGCGTGGCCGAAACTGAAGTCAGCTGTACCTTCCACGCTCTTGCATCGTCATTTATTCTATATTCCATTATCTCAGTTTTTCGCTAGTCTACTGCACATATATCCTTGTCTCCCGTCTGCTTGCTGAGATCGACTGTAGTGACATGGAGACATCTCTCTGCAAAGTTCGTAGGAAATGCGGAGGTTGGCAATAGTTAATGCTTCACTCAGAGACACGGCCCACGATAAATGCGTACCCCACAATTGATTTGTGACGTCACATTAGTCGCCTTCCCCGCCGTACAAAGTGAACGCTCGCGTCCGTGACAAGCTAACGGAAAATACGAGGGTTGTCTAAAAAGTAAGTTCCGATCGGTCGCGAAATGGAAACCACTGGGAAAATCCGGTAAAGCTTTGAACAGATGTGTTGGGCAGCGTCTCTAGTATGCCCGTCCATCGTGTCGCTTCGCTCTTTTCAGTTCTGAGTGAACAGTGAGCACGTAAAGATGCGTAGGGAGTAGCGTCTCCCGCCAAGTATGAGGGCCTGGTTAGGATTTCGTCTGTCTCATGCGGCCCACATAACACAACTGTCAAGCAGTGAATTCTTCATGCCAGTTCTAGGCTGCACACTGCAGGGGCAATGAAGACGCTCTTGTAGCGTTTCTGATGAGAAGTGTTTGATCACCCAGAATACTGTACGTAATTGGCTCGCCCTGAGTCTCATCTCTGCTCACAAGAACCACTGGCTATGAAGACAAAATTTTTCCACAGACAACGAGCTGCAGACCAGTGCAGATAACTGGCCTAAAGCGCAGGCGGCTGCTTTCCATGACGAGGATATTCAAAAGTTGGAAGTTGAAGCTGCGACTATGTAGAGAAGTACGTCGAAGGTGTACTTAACTGTTGCAAACTAAACTTTTCTGGTTTTCACTGTGGTTTCCATTTCACTACCTATCGGAACTTATTTTCTGGACAACCCTCGTAAATATGTCAGTGAAAAGATAGCCACTAAGATTTTTAAGTTTGTCATATGTGATCGAGAGCTTGCATGTATTTAAATTAGCAGTTGAGAATTATTATACTGGTCTGAAACAGTCACTCGCTTCTCACCGGAGACAGCCGCTTCCACTTGATGATAATGATGATGATGATGGGTTGTGGGGCGCTCAACATAGTGGACATCAGCGGGGGTATAAGTTCCCAATCTTCCATTTTCAGTTTCCCATAGTGAAGAGATGATGAAGACAACACAAGCATCCTGTCCCCGGGGCGAGATAATAACCGACCCGGTCGAGAATCGAACCTTGGACCCCGTGATCCATAGGCAACGAAGCTAGCCAGTAGACCACGAGCTCCGGACACGCTGGCACTTGTAAGACCTGCACTGCCACGTGCTGTGACGCACGCCACAGGGCCCGTGTATCTCGTTGGCCCAGCTCAGTGGACCGTGACGTCACGGAACATATCTCCTCGGAGCACAGTGTTGAGTACAGCACGCTAGTAGGCGCTTGCTGATCAGTTGATGAAAGGGTCGCAACCCCTGTACACAGTATGTAGTTAACTTACCAGCGGTTGATACCGGTAACCCAGGTGCCACGTTAAAATACCATGATACTGGCAAGAGGGGCTCAACAAATTCAGCCGTGCGGTCTTGGGCGCCTTGTCACGGTACACGAAGCTCCCCCCCCCCCCCCCCCCCCAGCACCACACACACACACACACACCCGTCGGAGTTTCGAGTCCTCCCTGGGGCCTGGGTGTTTGTGTTGTCCTTAGTGTAAGTTAGTTTAAGTTAGATTAAGTAGTGCGTAAGCTTAGGAACCGATGACATCAGCAGTTTGGTCCATAAGATCTTACCACAAATTTCCAAATTTTCAACAAATTTCTACTCGAGTCTCAGTGTGCATGCTTCATTGTGATTCGACTTTCTTTTGTACCATATTCTTTTCGTATTCTTGCCATTTCATAGCACGTGGGTTTAATAACTTCAAATAGGCGTTGTTATGTTTTGCCTAATCTGACAGATAAGTAATTTTCTTCTACGTCGATTATTTATTTGGTGTCGTTCAGGAATTAGCTGTTTGAGCCCTCGACTTACGTACTCATACCTGATTTCTTTATTTAGCAGTTATTGGTCTCCAGGTTCTGTAAATTTCACGTACCGATACTACAAAATGAACCGCATAAATGAGAACGATAATTTTTCCCGCAGCCCTGGGCACAGACGATTACCTATCAAAACGTCCAAAGAGCTTATTCTCTTATCTTGTAATCTTTCTTCTTTTGATAACATGTACCTGGTGTTCTTTCTGACGTGTTCTTCACGAGATGGGCAAGTAGCTGTCAGGAAGGAGAGGCTGTCGTTACAAAGCTGAAATGCTCTGGAAACGGTTGCGCAAAACCTTGAGCTGTAAACTAATAAGCCAGTCATAATTCGAGCTATGGACCACACCGCAGTCTTGATAATGTGCTTACGAGAAGTGATGGACTTTCTGTAAAATAATTATGAGTTGAGGGAAACAGTATTTGATTTTGTAGAACGTGGCACATGCACGTGGTCACTTATCTTCACCAAGTCCACTAATCACTCTAATCAACAGAGAAACTGGGATGAAATAAATATTTGATGACTATATCGACCATATTATTAACGAAAAGAGCAATGGAAAACTCGAAGTAGAGTTAAGGGCGTTGCATTTAATTTTAATTATATTTTTTAGCATTATTGTCAGTCTTTTCCCATAGAGGCTTCGAAGCAACAAGGAGAAAGGAAAGAGAAAGTGAAGGGCGGAGCAAGTTCCATTTAAGAGTAATTTGAGTTTATCACAAGCTGCGCTCAAAGAACGTGTCACTGAAATGTGGTTAGTGCGTGTGTTCATTCTAGTTCCTGTGGTCCAATGTTGTTGTTGTGGTCTTCAGTCCAGAGACTGGTTTGATACAGCTCTCCATGGCCCTCTATCCAGTGCAAGCTTATTCATCTCCCAGTGCCTACTGCAACCTACATCTTTCTGAAGCTGCTTAGTGTATTCATCTCTTGGTCTCCCTCTACGATTTTTACCCTCCACGTACCCTACAGTACTAAATAGGTGATCCCTTGATGCCTCAGAATATATGCTACCAACCGATCCCTTCATGTAGTCAAGTTGTGCCACAAACTTCTCCCCAATTCCATTCAATACCTCCTCATTAGTTATGTGATCTACCCATCTAATCTTCAGCATTCTTCTGTAGCACCACATTTCGAAAGATTCTATTCCCTTCTTGTCTAAACTATTTATCGTCCATGATTCACTTCCATATATGGCTACTCTCCATAGAAATAATTTTACAAATGACTCCCTGACACTTAAATCTATATTCGATGTTAACAAATTTTTCTGCTTCCGAAACGCTTTCCTTGCCATTGCCAGTCTACATTTTATATCCTCTCTACTTCGACCATCATCAGTTATTTTGCTCCCCAAATAGCAAAACTCCTTTACTACTTTAAGTTTCTCATTTCATAATCTAATTCCCTCAGCATCACCCGACTTAATTCGACTACATTCCGTTATCCTCGTTTTGCTTTTATGGCACGCAAATGTCCTGACAATTTTTACTACATTTGCGGACAGTCTACAGTGAAATTTCAAAGGAAGCCAATAACCGTCCTATATTAGGAAGCTGTGAAGACCTTTGGCAGTGAAATCGGGGAGCAGGACAAGCCATGGATCCCTTGTGTATGTTGCATACCTTGTGTCTCGAGTCTTCATTCATGGTTCAGTCGTATAAGACCTTCGATGGACTTTTCTACACCCATGATGTGACGAGAACCAGCAAACCATGTGAATGATTGTTACTTTCGTATGACATCTCCATTAACACATGGTAATTCCCAGAAGAAAAAGGCTACTTGGACGTAGCCTAACATACTGTCGGCCGTGCGATCAGTGCCTCGCAGAAATTGACTGTCTGTTCCTGTTCCATATGACTGTTACAGTTACGAGGGCGAAAATGAACTTTGTACTGCTCCATCACCTTCAAAACCCAGTTCTCTGAAATATCCTGATTTTGTGAGTAGTTAGGACTGTACAGAGATTCACAAAATAACACAGTGTGAACTGAATGACCTAGAGAGAAATTTTTAAGAACGTTTCCCTTGGAGTACAGTGGTTTTTTTACTACTGAAAAATAGACATGGGAAGTCACATTCGCGGACTTTTCATGTTCATTTTTAAGACATAGTGACAGATCTGGAATTGTCGAAAGGTAAAGCTAAACTGTTTGACGTCAAGACTACGACAGTGTAACTGAGACAACGATAAATAGGACTGCGTTTATTAATCGCTGTATGGCCTGGTATTTTGTAATGGTGTACAGGACTAATGGCAGCTATGACCATTGACTATAAAAATGATCAGTGCAGTTTGTTCATCGACTCTTCCAAAGAAAGTCTCAAGAGTTTGCTATTGCATAATGGCAACGTGTTATCATTGAGTCCGATCTCACATGCACCTTACAAGAAAGAAACACGTGAAAAAATGAAACAGTTGTTTTTGCGAGTGAACTTTGAAAGTTTAAATGGCAGATTCCGTGGTGATTTTAAGCCATAGGCAAATTACTTGGGCTACAGCACGGCTACACCAAATTCTGTTGCTTCCTGTGTGTCTGGGATAGCCACACCAAAGCACTTTATTATAAAAAGAAATATTGGTCAATCACTTGATCCAGTATCTCACACTTGTCGAATCCAAGAACATAATTCTTCCGTGTATATATATTCAAGTGCAACATTTCTTAGAGCTACATTTCCTAATTCTCACTTTTGGACTTCTTTCCTGTGGTTATGTAACCGACGAGTACGCAGAACGCTCCCACCGGAAAGTTTCGGACGTAGGAATGAGATACGAGGAAAAGAATAGTGCTTCAGTATTAGCCGATTACTGGTGCACACTAATCACGGGATCACCGGCAGAAAACTACAAATGTCAGTCAAAGCGGTTGTCCCGCCTGTGGCCTTCCTCATAGTTAAATACATGCATAAGTTAATATGCAGTAACGACCATAACTTAAAAACGAGAGCTAATCTTGCGTCTTCATTAACATTTTCGTTATCAGCACACCCGAGAACATAAATATTAGATATTTTTATGCCATTTCCAGAAATAAGTAACATTTTTCTTGCTGGGGTCATCAGTCTTCGTGGGTGACTCCTGTCAGGTCGTCGCGCAAAAGGCGAACAATTAAAAAGGAATCAGCTTTCAAAGTTTACGCTTCTCCTAGAAAATTCTGTAACAGTCATTCCCACTGATAAGTCACATACATTACGGGAGAACGTTCCTCGTTAAAGCACTGTATCTCGCTTCAAGGCTGTGCGTTTAACGTTTGCAAATAATCTCTGCAGAGAGTGGCTCTAAACATCAGGTGACCCGACGATAAGCGATGCTGTCGATTGGTCGATTCTTTATAATTGGCGAATATCCGATAAAAATACAACTGAGAGATTTTATATCTCAAGTGAGCTTTTTTGTTTCATTATTATCAATAATCTAGTCATTGTAGCGTAGGTGAACGCCTGTCTAATGTATGACGCGATTTATTCCACCGATACGAATGTAATCCAAAAGAAGAAAGTATTGTCTGTAATACTGTGAGTCATTTTGTCGTGTCTGATAATATTATGTAACAAATGTTGTAAATATTTTCCATTAACCACAAAGATAATGAATACGACAGTTCAGTACGTTACACGAAAGCCATGTTGCTCTCCCCTGTTTGTCATGTTTTTCGCCTGTTTGTTCTCTCTCTCCTGTGGATCGATGTTTATACACACTACTGGCCATTAAAATTGCTACACCAAGAAGAAAAGCAGATGATAAACGGGTATTCATTGTACAAATTTATGATACTAGAACTGACATGTCATTACATTTTCGCACAATTTGGGTGATTGATCCTGAGAAATCAGGACCCAGAACAATCACCTCTGGCCGTAATAACGGCCTTGATGCGCCCGGGCATTGAGTCAAACAGAGCTTGGATGGTGTACAGGTACAGCTGTCCATGCAGCGTCAACACGATACCACAGTTCATCAAGAGTAGTGACTGGCGTATTGTGACGAGCCAGTTGCTCGGCCACCATTGACCAGACGTTTTCCATTCTGTATCTAGAAAGGCCCGCACAGGGCCTGCAACGTGCAGTCGTGCGTTATCCTACTGAAATGTAGTGTTTCGCAGGGATCGAATGAAGGGTAGATCCACGGATCGTAACACATCTGAAATGAAACGTCCACTGTTCAAAGTGCCGTCAGTGCGAACAAGAGGTGACCGAGTAGTATAACCAATCGCACCCCATACCATCACGCCGGGTGATACGCCAGTATGGCGATGACGAATACACGCTTCCAATGATCGTTCACCGCGATGTCGCCAAACTCGGATGTGACGATCATGACGCTGTAAACAGAACCTGGATTAATCCGAAAAAATGACGTTTTGCCATTCGTGCACCCAGGTTCGTCGTTGAGTACACCATCACAGCCGCTCCTGTCTGTGATGCAGCGTCAAGGGTAACCGCAGTCATGGTCTCCGAGCTGATAGTCCACGTCGTCGAACTGTTCATACAGATGGTTGTTGTCTTGCAAACGTCCCCATTTGTAGACTCAGGGATCGAGACGTGGCTGCACGATCTGTTACAGCCATCCGGATAAGATGCCTGTCATCTCGACTGCTAGTGATACGAGGCCGTTGGGATCCAGCACGGCGTTCCGTATTATCCTCCTGAAGCCACCGATTCCATATTTTGCTAACAGTCATTGGATCTCGAACAACGCGAGCAGCAATGTCGCGATACGATAAACCGCAATCGCGATAGGCTACAATCCGACCTTTATCAAAGTCGGAAACGTGATGGTACGCATTTCTCCTCCTTACATGAGGCATCACAACAACGTTTCACCAGGCAACGCTGGTCAACTGCTGTTTGTGTATGAGAATTCGGTTGGAAACTTATGTCAGCATGTTGTAGGTGTCACTACCGGCGCCAATCTTCTGTGAATGCTCTGAAAAGCTAATCATTTGCATATTACAGCATCGTTTTCCTATCGGTTAAATTTCGCGTCTGTCGCACGTCATCTTCGTGGTGTAGCAATTTTAATGGCCAGTAGTGTATAACTGTCTTTATGAGCTCTAAGCTTACAATATATTGTGAATTGACGGTATCTTATGTTTCCTTTCAAAAATACATCTCTCTCCACGTGGAATTTATCTAAATAGAATAATATTATTTCCGTTGATTGCCCATCTGGCTTCGACTGTTCCGGTGGCGCCGAGTCCGCCATGGCGTATATTATAGGTTATTTCAGTGTCTGCGAGCTTCACTCGCAAAGGATTCTAAGTGCTTTTATAAATTTTTACAGTCAGTTTTCAATACTGAAGTTAGTTAATATTTTTGAGTACGATACGTATTCAGAGATTTAACGCGGCAAGGTTTAGGTGAGGCTTAACCTGCGATTTAAAAGATTTTTCAGTTAATTCAAAGATTTAATAGTTAACTCAGTTCTTAAAGAGATAAAGTTAAATAAATTCTTTGCAATTCTTTCGTATTACGCAGGTGTTTATACCATTTTTTTCTTTCTGTGTAACATTATATTAATTTGCTGTGAAAAGAAATCATTTCATACTCTGCATTATCGCTGGGTTAGTTGCAGATTACGTTACGTTGTCATTCATTGAAAAAGAGCGTATCTTTTCCATTAATAATAAATAACTTTTTGCCTGCGTATCGAGATTAAGTCACGCTACATATATCTAAGACGCATTTACTCGCGCTCAAAATATACGTGACGTTTCAAAAACAATATTCAGAATTTAAACTGCTACGCTACAATATCATCGCCGTAGGTTGCGACTGACGCCTGCGCGCGTATTTCAAACCACACGTAGCAACTGGCACTGACTTATAAAAAACAGAAAAATTAATTCTACACTACAACAATTATGCAGAAAAGAGATAATGGTACAACATGAATAAGCTGTCAAAGAAGTAGGTGACGAAACGCTTGAACACTGGGTTTGGTGCCGCATGGCGTAGGAATGAGCAGGGTTCTTAACAGTAATACGGTGAAATGCTTTCCAGTGTTTGTAAAATTTGTGAGTAGTTAAACTATGAACAGAAGGGTAGAGGGTGGTTATGGTGCAGGATGGGGTACGAAGGAGCAGTGTTCCTGCCAGTAAGACGACGAAATGCTCTTCAACATTTGGAAGCAAGAAGGTGCTGAAAACATCAGTGTAGGCCTGTGCTGTGACAGTGCTCCATGAAAAACATGACTACACCATAACAACACCACCACCACCTCCGAATTTTACTGTTGGCACTACACACGCTGGCAGATGTTCACCGGGTTTTTGCCATACCCACACCCTGCCATCGGATCGCCATATTGTGTGCTGTGATTCGTTACTCCACACAATGTTTTTTCCACTGTTCAATTGTCTAATTTTTACACACCTTACACAAAGTGTGTGAGTTACGGTGTTTGACGAGGTCTGTTAGAAGGCGGCAGCGGGGAAGATTGGGTGCACGGGTATGGTGTGTAGTGTAGGGGCTGATGAGTAGGGTAGCCTGGTCCGAGGACTTCAGCAGTAATGCGTCCAAGGAGATAACTCCAGGGTGAGTATGCCATGGAGAGGAACTATATCATGGAGGGATTCAGTATGCACACGCCACCTCTGGAGTTCAGTATGGAATCCTCTAGGGATGTTAAGGACAGCGGCAAAAATATAGGTTGAGAAGGTATTATTCATGTGGTTGAGTAAATCGTATGAGATGGGGTGACGCAGTTAGATATATACTCCAATACACTGGGAATAGTTATGGTTTTGAGGAAGAATGAAGAAGAGGTGATCGGTAAAAGCATTGTAGAGAGTTTGTGACTGAACAGGGATGTTCTTGTGGTGGCCAACTGCAGCTCCGCATCTGGCCAATAAGGGTGGGTTATCTGTATGGAGGAGGATGTATGGCGAAGGTTGGATAGTATGAAGGGATTTGGAGGAAGGTTTCAATCAGGACGAGAGTATCGAAATAGCGTTGGGATAACGTGTGCTTGAATCGGGGTTTGTTGGCTGATAAGGAGCAGGTGTTGTGGAATAGGATATTATACTGCTGCCTTGCCATGATTTGAGAAGAGATAACGTGGATGGGTGGCTGGGGTGGGTTTAAACTAGGGTGTCGAGATGGCTTCCTTGAGACGGTTTTATTTTCTTTTTTGTTCATCTACTCGCACACCATATGTGTGGGGGAATGGGCTGTTCAGCCGTACAGTCATCTACTCTTCAGCCAAATGGCACCATAAACTAAATCAGAATGCAAACAAGAAACAGAAAGTCGAGATATTTACAATGAATTTAAAAATTCTTAAAGCCTAAAATAAAATATTTTTTATATGTACAAGAGATATGTCTTCTTGCACTTGTAGTTAAAAACAGTAAAAGCAAGTGTAAACAAATACACCACGTTTAAAAACATTTAAAACATGATGCCGGAACATGGATATTTAAAAGAAGCACTTTCCTGGGACTAAAACTGGAACCACCTGCTCTGGGACGTGAAGTCTGTGGAAGGGGAAAAGGTTGGCCGGTGAGGGGGAAGGAATGTGATGGCGTAAGAATGGAAGACTGGTGCGGAGTACCGATGGGGTAATGCTTAGACACTGGACTGCCATTCGGGAGAACGACGGTTCAATCCCGCGTCCGGCCATCCTGATATAGGGTTTCCATGATTTCCCTAAATGACTCCAGGCAAATGCCGGGATGGTTCCTTTGAAAGGGCAGGGCCGACTTCCTTCCCCTTCCTTGCCTAATCCAATGAGACCAACGACCTCGCTGTCTGGTCTCCTTCCCCAAACAACCCAAGTCAACGCCACTACACACACACACACACACACACACACACACACACACACACACCGATGGGGTATCAGCATGCACTCCATTCTTTTGACAAACCGATTTGGTATTCAGCACATTCAGCTGTGGGGTGGAATGGTGGACCCAACGAGATAACAACAACAACATCCACAGTTTAAACAATTACAACGCGTTATTTAATTAACACGCAGCAAAATGTGGCTGAACTGAAAACCACAACAGCTTAGTCATTGAGATGACAATAACGAATTATTGCAAGAAAATCTCACTACAATTGTTTACATGAATCTCATCAGTAGTAGAAGCTTCTACTTGTCATTCAGAATTATATAGTGCTGTTAACTTAATGAATTTAACAAATGTAAAGGCAGACAAAATTCAGAATCTTAAAATCAGCTGTTAGCTGCAACAGCAAATGAGAAGTTTAAGTCTTAAAAAACATTAGAATGAGCTGGCTTAGTAAAAATATCCATGAATAAAGCTGACGTTAAATAAGAAAAAGCAATAATAAAATGTTTCGGAAAACTGCTTGATTGGCCAAGGCTTTCCATGAAATCAAGGTGACGTTGCAATAAAGTAGAAAGTCAACGCCACTGCACAGGAAAAAAAGGCAAGGTCTGTGTGGCAAGGCAAATTAACAAATGGTCAGACTATACAGAACATTTTTTTTTCTTTTGACAACACGAACCGGCCACTTGCATCAGGCACGAGATGGGCGCAAATTCACGTTTCAGGTTTTCCAAAGCTTACTTCCTGAGACATATCCCACCAGACACAATTCCTTTCATAGAACTCCACTGGACGTCCAAAACACCTGCCTTCCCCCGAAAAGATCACGGCTACTCCAACTAACGGCGTAGCGATCCGTGGCCACTTCCTCCACGTCGCAATGAGCAGGAAGGGAACCAGGAGGTGGGTGGTGGCGAGTTTACAGGTAACTTAGAATATTTTGAGGTGTTCAGGATGGAAGGAAGGGAAATTTTATAAGTTGTTAGAGGATCCAGATGAGGAAGGGAAAACGGATTCGAAAGGCTAGGTGGAGGGCATGGGCCGGCTGATGTGGCCGAGCGGTTCTAAGCGCTTCAGTCTGGAACAGCACGTCCGCTACGCTCGCAGGTTTGAATCCTGCCTCGGGCATGGATGTGTGTGTTGTCTTTAGGTTAGTTAGGTTTAAGTAGTTCTAAGTTCTAGGGGACTGATGAACTCAGATGTTAAGTCCCATAGTGCTCAGAGCCATTTGAACCATTTTTTTGGAGTTCATGGCGTTCGAGGATCTGTAAGGCATGATAAAAAAGGGAGGAGTGGATGTCCATGCCACGTTTCCATACCAGAAGATGGGTCGGAGCATGGTTTATAGATGAGAAAGACTGGAATGCTGCAATCTCCATGTTCGGCTGATAGGTAGTTTTAGTAATTTTAGTCTGTTGTAGGCCTTCAGTTGAATGGTTAGTAGATGGGACTATAAAGAGAAAAGGAAGAAGTTCTGTAGTGGAAGAAGATGGAATAAACTTCGAGAACATGTGTATTGGTCTGTTCCAATATACAGGGTTTTACAAAAAGGTACGGCCAAACTTTCAGGAAACATTCCTCACACACAAAGAAAGAAAATATGTTGTGTGGACATGTGTCCGGAAACGCTTATTTTCCATGCCAGAGCTCATTTTATTACTTCTCTTCAAATCACATTAATCATGGAATGGAAACACACAGCAACAGAATGTACCAGCGTGACTTTAAACACTTAGTTACAGGAAATGTTCAAAATGTCCACCGTTTGAAAGTCAAGAGGGTTGAGGTCAGGAGAGCGTGGAGGCCATGGAATTGGTCCGCCTCTACCATTCCATCGGTCACCGAATCTATTGTTGAGAAGCGTACGAACACTTCAACTGAAATGTGCAGGAGCTCCGTCGTGCATGAACCACATGTTGTGTCGTACTTGTAAGGGCACATGTTCTGGCAGCACAGGTAGAGTATCCCGTATGAAATCATGATATCGTGCTCCATTGAGCGTAGGTGGAAGAACATGGGGCCCAATCAAGACATCACCAACAATGCCTGCCCAAACGTTCACAGAAAAGCTGTGTTGCTGACGCGATTGCACAACTGCGTGCGGATTCTCGTCAACCCACACATGTTGATCGTGAAAATTTACAATTTGATTGAGGAAGTACAGTACATGCTGACAAAACTAAAATGAGCTCTAACATGGAAATTAAGCGTTTCCGGACAAATGTCCACATAACATCTATTCTTTATTTGTGTGTGAGGAATGTTTCCTGAAAGTTTGGCCGTACCTTTTTGTAACACCCTGTATATAGTGATTAGAAAAGTAATGAAAATGAAATAGAAGGGACACGAACGTGGCGTAGCAAAGAGGAAACAAATTACAACAACATTTCAATTTAAAAAATGGGAGATGGTGTAATTTGTAATTTGAATTTATTCAAGTGGAGCTTTCGTCTCTAGATGGCACAGGCTACTCGTAGTTTCATGTTGCTTTATGTTGGCTGCAGCATTTTGGAGGAGCTTGACACTTTTTGGCAGTACGAGAGAGCATTCATATTGTGTTCTTAACGAGCAAAATGATTTCAATCAAAACTTTTATTTCTAAATCTCTGAAGAACATATTTCCTGATACTTGGGTTTCTAGAGTGAAGTTCTTCAAGATTATCCAGAAAAAAATTAGAACAATATTTAAAGGAGATAATAAAAGAGAAACAAGCGGGATTTACGAAGAATCGCTCAAGTACTGACCACATATTCATACTGAAAGAAGCCATATCCAAATATTGCCGGCCGGTGTGGCCGCGTGGTTCTAGGCGCTTCAGTCTGGAACCGCGTGACCGCTACGGTCGCAGGTTCGAATACTGCCTCGGGCATGGATGTGTGTGATGTCCTTAGGTTAGTTAGGTTTAAGTAGTTCTAAGTTATAGGTGACTGATGACCTCAGAAGTTAAGTCCCATAGTGCTCAGAGCCATTTGAACCATCCAAATATTGGGAGTATAACAAAATAATGGCAACACTCTTTATTGATTTTAAGAAAGCCTATGACAGAGAGATAAGTTGTGGGAGAAAATGTGGAGATTAGGAATACCGAAGAGGATTATAAATCTTGTGAAAGTGACACTGAAAGGTCTAAAGGGATAGTGAAAATGGATGGAGACAAAGAGATGGAATATCAGCCCTCTTGTTCGACATTGTATTACAGGAAGCGCTGGACGCAGCAAGTGAAGCAGAAGAGGTCATTAAAATAGGAACAATAATGAATGTACTGGCCTTTACAGATGACGTAGCACTAATCGCTGAAAATCCGGATGACCTTAAAATACTGGCAAAAAGACACTTTCAAAAAGCAAAGAAAGCTGAATCAGAAATAAATGATGAGAAAATAAAGTTCATTAATTTAGAAAGAAAGTACAAAACAAAAAGAAGGAAAACTGCCGATCAATAACCACATGTTTAAAGAAACAGATGAGTGTAAATATCTGGGGGTAGTAGTAAACAAAAAAACTATGAAAAGCAAGAAATAGAGGCGACGATCAAATCTGCATCCAGAGCAACATATACACTCAAATAACTACTGTTATCTGTAATTTTTCCAAGAGGAACCAAAGGAAGAATATATAAAACTATAATCAGACCCGTATTACTATATGGTGCAAAAATATGGGGAATTGATAAATACACGGGGAGAAAGATAAACGTTTTTGTAAATAAAAGATGTTTGGACCAATCTCTGAGGGAGCAGAATGGCGAAGAAGAAAGAACAGGGAGCTCAGGTAGCTGTACAATGAACCAGATGTAGTTGCGGAAGCCAAGACAAGAACACTAAGTTAACAGCCACGTCTGTAGGAAAGAGCAGGGTTCTTCACTGAGAAAAGTCGCAGAGAATAAACAGGAAGAACGAAGACCTCTAGGCAGGCCGACAATGAGATGGAGAGACCATGTTGCCAAGGATCTCCAGGTACTGGGAAAAAGGAACGAAAGTGTCGAAGACAGAATACTGTGGAAGAGGCTACTTGACGAGGTCAAGAACCGACTGTGGTTTGTGGGGCCAGGAGAGTAAGAGTAAGAAAGGGTGAAGTGTCGTCGCACAACTTCAAAGGCTTGCAGAACTCAACACTGCCAGTGCTATATACAGATTTTCGTGGACGCTATCTCGAATAGCTTAACTAGAACTGTAGCCAAGATAATCGAACATGAAAGTGCTATTAGCATGCGATACCTAGCGACAACCGCTAAACTTCATTACCTTTCCACTACAAATTACGCTGTCTCCCATTTAGTTTATTGAAATTTTGTTGTAAATTGTTTCTTTTTTTACGTCACTTTATTTGTCTTTCATTTCATTTTTATACCTTATTGTTCTACTCACAATATCCTAAAACTGAAATACGACGGATAGAACAATATATATATTCCGGAAGTTAATTTCATCTTCTTACTTCACAGTACTAATTCTAGAGCCATCACAAATTTAAAACGATCTCTGTAATAACTTCTTAATTTTGAACGTTTTGTTAAAATCTGACCAGTTTTAAGTCAGGAGACACATAGCCTTTCCAGATGCATAAACGTAAAATACACTACTGGTCAATGAAAGTGCTGAACCACGAAGATGGCGTGCTACAGACGCGAAATTTAACGAACAAGAAGAAGATGCTGTGATATGCAAATGATTAGCTTTCCAGAGATTTCGCACAAGGTAGGCGCCGGTGGCGACACCTACAACGTCCTGACATGAGGAAAGTTACCAACCGATTTCTCATACACAAACAGCAGTTAACCGGCGTTGCCTGGTGAAACGTTGTTGTGATGACTCGTGTAAGGAGGAGTAATGCGTACCGTCACGTTTCCGACATTAATAAAAGTCGGAGTGTAGCCTATCGCGATCGCGGTTTATCGTACCGCGACATTGCTGCTCGCGTTGTTCGAGATCCAATGACTGTTAGCAAAATATGGAATCGGTGGCTTCAGGAGGGTAATATGGAACGCCGTGCTGGATCCCAACGGCCTCGTATCATTAGCAGTCTAGATGACAGGTATCTTATCAGCATGGCTGTAACAGATCGTGCAGCCACGTCTCGATCCCTAAGTCAACAGCTGGGGACGTTTACGAGATAACAGCCATCTGCACGAACAGTTGGACGACGTTTGCAGCAGCTTGGACTATCAGCTATCAGCTCGGATACCATGGCTGCGGCTAGCCTTGACGCTGCATCACTGACATTAGCGCTTGGGATGGTGTACTCAACGACGAACCTGGGTGCACGAATGGCAAAACGTTATTTTTTCTGATGAATCCAAGTTCTTTTTATAGCATCATGATGGCCGCATCCGTGTTTGGCGACATCGCGGTGAACGCACATTGGAAGCGTGTATTAGTCATCTCCGTACTGGCGTATCACCTGCCGTGATAGTATGGGGTGCCATTGGTTACACGTCTCGGTCACCTCTTGTTCGCATTGACGGCCCTTTGAACAGTGGACGTTACATTTCAGATGTGTTACGACCTGTGGCTCTACCCTCCATTCGATCCCTACGAAACCCTACATTTCAGCAGGATAATGCCCGACCGCATGTTGCAGGTCCTGTACAGGCCTTTCTGGATACAGAAAATGTTCGACTGCTGCCCTGGTCAGCACATTCTCCAGATCCCTCGCCAATTGAAAAAGTCTGGTCAATCGTGTCCGAGCAACTAGCTCGTCATAATACGCCAGTCACTACTCTTGATGAACTGTTGTACGGTGTCGAAGCTGCACGGGCAGCTGTACCTGTACACGCCATCCAAGCTCTGTTTGACTCAATGCCCAGGCGTATCAAGGCCGTTATTATGGCCAGAGGTGGTTGTTCTGAGTACTGATTTCTCAGGATCTATGCACCCAAATTGCGTGAAAATGTAATGACATGTCAGTTCTACTATAATATATTTGTCCAATGAATACCTGTTTATCACTTGCATTTGTTCCTGGTGTAGCAATTTTAATTGCCAGTAGTGTAGATTATTTAAATACAACTGAGAATACTTTAAACAGCTAAATTTGTCAAATTATAGTTTTCCTAATACCTTTGTATAATTATCTGTACGTTACGCATGCGTCAACGAGTTCTAGGATACTTTGCACTCTGTGTATATCCGGTTGAAGTATATGTGGCACTTTAAAAGGTTATGACTTCTTACAGTGCAGGGGAATGAGAGGTATATCGTGTTTATATTTTCTCTCGTATGTTTTTAATATCTTTTTGTAGTAAAGAGTAATGTTGTTTCTTTTACTTCTGTTGTAGATTCTGAAGACAACTATTGTATAGCAGTAACCGCCAGTTCAGTTCATGTGCTTGGCATTCAAGGTAATTCAATAAAAATGTATGTACCTGACAATTTAACACCCCAGAACTGTTGCAACTGATACAGTTAGCTTGGTCATCAAAAGGAGACCCTCTTCGGTGTGTTGACTTTGGAACCTGAGATTTGTAAGTCGAGGTTTTAAACACTTAAGACGAGCAGTGGCGCTCCCTTTTTTGGAAGGCCGTGAAGATGTCAACACGCGGCAGTCAGCCGGACCACATGGACCAACAGTTCAGGCGACTCGTTGCAGCAGCAGGTCTGCCAGCTGAAACCTCAGAGGTTTATGGAAAGCTGTCGATTTTAGTTGAGCAAACAACGGAAAGATATTTATGAGTACTTGACGTCAAAGGAAACTCTTTATCCTTTAAGTCATCCTAGCAATCAAGGAAGCCAACATTCAGTGAGCATCGTCATCTCCGGCCACCTAACGTTGATCGGGGGAAAACGAATGTCTCTGATGGCATCGCCAAAACCAGCACCTCAATAACACTGGACCTACGGAAACTACCTGGTGTCGGTTACTGCGTCTCAAGGCCACTGGACTAGCGGGAACTACCTGGTATCGATTATTGTGGCTCAAGACCACTAGCCTTACGGAAACTACCGAGCATTGGTTATTGCATCGCTATTACAATAGCTAATATTACATTCCATTACCGTCTATTACATGAAATTCAAAGAATGTGAAATCTCTACCTCCGTTAAAAACAGAATCAGGTAATAACTGCTTCAAATCCCCGTGTCAGCGAGCTTAGATATGATACGTTACAAAATGATACATTATAGATCTGACTGTTTCTGGAAGACGATGGTCCACGTGTCACATTGGCAGTACTCTTAGTAATAGACATAACTGCTAAAACCGAAGACATAAAACGTTTATTTAAGCAAAACAATGCTCTTCACTAGAAACAGTCGCTGTTGTTCGAAAATAAGGTATGTTCGAAATTACTCAGCCTAACAGATGGCGGACGTAGAAGGGTAAAATGAAAAGTACTTAGCAAGTAAAAGAATACTCCAATGGCGAAGTCAAATAATAAGATAGAAATTGATCATGACGCAGTCCAGGCACTCACTACCGAAGTCTGGATGCTAACAAGACTGTACAGAGTACCTACGTTTCATAAGTATGGCTGTTTCATCACTCTCCAACAAAATGCCAAAATACATGAACGGAAATTTTGGCCCCCTACCGGGACGCATAGATCCTGCCTAAACGACTCGTCACACTATTTTGAACATATATTGTATTTTTTATTTATTTATTTATTTTTAATCTCATTTTGTTCGCTTTTGTTCGTTGCATCTGCTCGGGGCGGACGTCGTAAGACATCCATTTATGTTCGTTTTTGATCGATTGACTCAGTTTTTTTTATTACAGAGGGCGCGTAACCCACTGACCGAACACGCTGAGCTACCGTGCCGGCTCACTCCTAGACCACGGGTTAGTATATATTGTAAAAATGTAAATGTCGTGTGACGAGGGCCTCCCGTCGGGTAGACCGTTCGCCTGGTGCAAGTCTTTCGATTTGACGCCACTTCGGCGACTTGCGCGTCGATGGGGATGAAATGATGATGATTAGGACGACACAACACCCAGTCCCTGAGCGGAGAAAATCTCCGACCCAGTCGGGAATCGAGCCCAGGCCCTTAGGCTTGACAGTCTGTCACGCTGACCACTCAGCTACCAGGGGCGGACAGCATATATTGTATACCAGGCAGAATGAGCGACGTTCAGGGATGTAACAGGAAACGATCATCCGAAGCAAAAAAGTTCTAGTAAACATGAGCTCTGAAATGCATACCGTAAGAAGTATGAGCACTTATTCATCTTTAATACTGTGAACAAAGCTCTTCTACTGCAATCTCTTTGCTTTCCAATTTTTGGGAGGAGGTACTCGACACCAAAACAAGAAAAATTTGTTAAGAAATCATGGGCTCTATAAAGCTGTAAGCACCTGTTGAGTAGATGAGATTTGTTTCACAGTATCGAGAATTAGGAAGTGCTTATAGTTCTTAAGATCTGCATTTTAGAGCCCACGTTTACTATGCTTTTATTGTTTTTAATGATCTTTCCTGTGATATCCCCGAATACTGACCATTCCTCTTGGGACACACTGTATACAGGAGCAGCACACGCGTTTCACAGATGTAACAGTCAACTTCTACATCACTCCTCTCTTCACTGTCTTGCCAGTAAAAGAGATTGTATAAGAACGAATACACCCTGACAAACATGACTGGCTGTACTTCTTTTCATTGTCGATTTACTTCGCTTGTGGTAAATACCGAGAGCAAACAGACAGTGTGAAAATGGGCTCCCATTTATCTCCGTCAGCAACGGAGATCTTAATGACAAAGCTAGGCAGCACCTTTTGGAGTTAATGCATAGAAAAAGACAGAAAACAGTTTAATGAGAGAAGTTATGAAGTTCAGTAAGAACGAACAGAGTCAAAACGAAACTGAGAAAACAACTACAACTGGCTTGAAACTAGTTGCGAGCGAGGTGGAGCAGTCATTAGCACACTGGACTCGCATTCGGGAAGACCTACATTCAAATCGGGGTCCGATCATCCAGATTTACGTTTTCCGTGATTTCCTTAAACGCCATGGTAGTTCCATTCAAATGGCACGGCCGAATTCCTTCCATGTCCTTGAAACAATCCGAACTTGAGATCCATCTTTAATGACCTCGGCATTGGCGAGACGTGTTTTCCTTAACGATTCCCTTCTTCTCTTATCCCAGATAGTTACTTCTTGGATCTGTCTTAGTTCATTCATTTTCCTTCTTGTTAAGTTTTGTTTTATCTCTTTCGTTTCCACTCTAGTTTCTGCTGCATGTATCCCAATAGGACTCACAATCGCCTTACATATTTTCATTTTGTTCTCAATTGTCATTGTTTGTCCATACAGTATTTTGCAGGCATCCGACTAACCACAATGCTCTGGCCACTTGGTTTCTCACTTACATGGTTAAGTCTTTATAGCTTGTGATAAAAGTCCCTAGTTTATTAAAGCTCAAACACTTGTTCAATTGACACACCACGCCCTTCTAATAATTTACATCTTACAGGTGTTTTTGATAATAACATACTGAAACTTCCTGGCAGATTAAAACTGTGTGCCGGACAGAGATTCGAACTCGGGACCTTTGCCTTTCGCGGGCTAAGCTGTGAGGACGGGGCGTGAGTCGTGCTTGGGTAGCTTATTTGGTAGAGCACTTTCCCGCGAAAGGCAAAGGTCTCGAGTTCGAGTCTCGGTCGGGCACACAGTTTTAATCTGCCAGGAAGTTTCATGTCAGCGCACACTCCGCTGCAGAGTGAAAATCTCATTCTAATAACATACTCTTTGATTTTTTACATGAGATTTCCATGTTATAGTGCACAGCTGTTTTCCTGAATTGGTGAAGTAATCTTCGCAAACTATCCTCAGAATCTGCTATCAGTACAGCATCGTCAGGATAACATATATTTTTCTTTCTTTTTTTATTTCCGATTTTATATCCTGGTTTCTTTCATATGACATCAATGATATGATTCACTGAGCTGACAGGAGTGGGCTTAATGAGTCTCCTTGTCTAATTCTTTTACTTAATGTAATTTCATCTGTCAGTCTTACATTGAATTGTCGTTTTGTCACCTGTATATATAGCTTCTACAATTTTTGTTATATGCATTGAGACTGTCTTGTGGATTAAGGTTTGTACTATATCCATTTTTTTCTAATCCTAACAAGGGCTGTTGACTAGTAAACAAAACATACGTAGGATGGGTTATTAAACTCTGTATATTTCTCCACAATCTATCTTAGAGCGAAAACAGTGCCTGTTGTGATCCTGTATATCCTGCATCCTTACTGTCTTGCGGCTGTTTTACATCATTCTGTTTTGTGTCTGTAATTACTGATGTTAACGGTTTTAAGATGCTATCAAGTAGGGTTCTTCCCCGTTACTCATCTAACACTTATCTCCCTTTTTATTTCTGTTTCATTGGTATCTTACCTACTTTCATAATACCGTTAAATAAAGTTGAACTGTTGACTTAATACTCACCCCCTATTTATTAATTTATTACATATGCCATTTGGTCATGGAGATTTTCTTTTTCTAAGTCTTTTTATTGCACAGCGTATTTCCTCCATTAAAAGTCTGTCTGGTTGTGATTTTCTGTGATTTGCTGTCCGTTTTCAGTCTTTATATTTGCTACTTTCTTATACTATAATTTAAAATAATTTTCCTACTAAATTTTGCTTACATTCTGTACCTGAATGTGTTTATTAATATCCTTTTTTTACTTTTGCAGCATCCCCCATAGTTTCTTTTGTGTTCTATAAAGGTCTCGTTCCACACCTTTTGTACATCGCTCCCAGTAACATTTACGAATATCGGTTATCACCCTGTTATGAATGATCATATACTCCGTGTAATAATTATGAATTTGACTGACTTCATATTTTACGAATTCTTTCTTCTTCTGAACAGCTAATTTTTTTAAATATCTTGCTTAAACCATGGTGTTCTGTATGGAGTACTGCCTCATATGATATTTACTGTTCTCCTACCTAAAACTCCTCTCATATAGTCGATCGAAGAGTAGACCATCTAGCTACTCATCTTGTTTGTATAGAAGCGTTTTAACTATTTTCACCTTTAATTTGTTTTGATGCAGCAACTTAGTAGTCTGATTCTCTGTACTTCCTTTAGTTATTTTTTATTTCTTGATGTTAGTTCAGGTTTACTTTACACATCTCCGGCGCCAGGTACAATCCTACTCTGGCCGATGTTAACGTTCTCGCATCTAATATTCAACTTCGATGTAACCAGTACTGAGCTCCGACCTATTATATTACTCCAGGTGTATTTATGTTGCGACTTATGGTCGAATTGTGACTGTACAGTCTTAAAATAAACATTGAGATAAAGTAAGCTGACAGAATAAGCTGAGGATTGTGGATAGTACAATATAATAAGCACATTTAACTATAATGATGTTTACATTGCGCATACAGGTATTGCTAAAATGGTTTCATCTTGAGTATCTTATTCAAGACAGTTTGAGTATTTATAAACAAATATACGTTCATAATTTTGAAAGGTGTGTAAATGTGCAAGGTATTATTCCAATAACTGGACGGTCTCCATTAGATTACTTGACCCAAGTAGCCTAACAATACAAAGTTTAAATCTGTATATCAGCTGCTTTTAAGCATGCCGCTATGAAATTTTATTTATTTACATCGAATTTGCAGAGTAATGAGGTTACACTAGCAGGTATGGTAAACCATTTACAGCTAGTTTTCTGTACACTATTCCTTGATCCTTATTTTGATAGGAAGTCACAAACTTTCGCAAAGACAGCAATCGATTTGATACTTAAAACTAATAACGCTTGAATTTTAAAATATTTTAATTTCTCCGAAACTACTTATCAAATCTCATAGAGTAAATTTCGATTGAAGTCGTCTCTTCGAGACCTGAACAGCAGAAATTACTGTAATTCCATTTTAATTGATACCGATGTCTCCCTAATTCATGTAATTATGAGAAGACACCGCACGTCTTTTAGTGATGACAACAGAACTCAGTTCTTAAACGTTCCTGTTTGAGGTGAATAGCTTAGCTGAGTCATCTGCATATAAAGTTTCGGAAATGGATGCCGGTAGGTGTCAGTGTGTAGTTGTGGCGTAAAACAGAATACACACTCACGCGTGAAGAACAGTGGACGCTAAAATCGTAATCACCGTCTCGTATTCTGCGTGAAAGAATCAGTAAAACACACAAGTACCCCCACTTTCGATTTATTCAAGAGCGAATTCACAAGTTTCCCGAACGTTTTAAGACCTTGTTGAATATTTCAGCAAAAGACGATATCTCAGGCGCCACTGAATTCTAATGTCAGCTTCTGCAGTGGATTTCGTACAACGTCTTACAGTCTGAAACACGGAAAAAGTTTTTAAAGCTAGGAAATAAAAAGAGATATCTGGAGATAGATGTCGTCTCAGCGACTTTTTCTTAAAAGAAACTGGTACAGGAATATTCCCATGGGCTTCGATAAGTCTGAGTTTCCCCGTCTGACGCAAAAAGAATTCTGCGACGAGCTCTTGAAATTATAATTCTCCGGCAGTTGTTGAGGGACCTTCCGATATAAAGGCAAAGTTTTTTTTAGAATTTATGAAAACGTAAATTGGAAGATTTATACACAGCTACCTTTCTCTCTGTATTGGAAACTTGAACTAAATTCGTTGCACACAGCTTAGCGTTAATCCTCTACCAAGCTTTATAGCTCGATTCTCCCAGTTACAAGGCAAACATTTAAACTCTAAGACAAAGAAAACGACTCACCACTAAGGAATTATCCGAGCTGGATGGAAATCAGTAGATGTGATGTACATTTACTGATAAACGAATGAACACAGAAAAATTGTGTGATTTATTCAATAGAAAGAACTTCACTGGTCATTGGGGCTCAGTTCGAAGCAGAACTCACCACTGACGACAACTCTACTCCAGTCAATGAGATTCTAAGCCAAAGAAGTATCTGGATATACCCCGGACAGCGGTGGGATGCCAAATGACTGTCGCTCGCCATGCGGCCAGATAGCCAGAAGAATGATCTGGGATGTCACTTCTTTTCATAGCAGAACCCCTTTGGTTGTCATCCACGGGACACTTACAGCACAGCGGTACGTCGAACACATTCGCAGCCCCGTTTTCTTGCCCTACCTGAAAAGCCATCCTGAGCTTACATTTCAACAAGATAATGCCCGCCCGCGCAAGACAAGAGTTTCTACTGCTTGCCTTTGTGCTTGACAAACCCTGCCTTGACCAGCAAGGTTCCTGGATCTCCCCCAATTTGAGAAAATCTCGAGTGTTATGCGCGGAGCCCTCCAACCATCTCGGGATTTTGACGGTGGAACGTACCAGCTGTACAGAATTTGGCACGATATCCCTCAGGAGGTGTCAAGTCTAATAACTGCTTGCGTAAGGGTGAAAGGTGAACCAAGGCGTTATTGACTTGCTCAGTTTGTTAAGCAATTTCTCTTGAGTAAGTGATCTAATGTCTCTAAAACTATATAATCATTTGTTTGTCTGCTCATTTACATCAGACATAGCGATTTCCATCACATTTGTATTTTCCTTAATGAAATGTACTTCTGTATTTTTATTTCGTATTTATTTTTTATTCTTCTAGAGTGTATAATTGTGAAATATGAGAACCTCATATTTTCACTTGTTTATTTTCTGTGCTTGTCGTTATCCAGGACATAAGGCAGTCTGTTGCATCTGTAAAGTAAGTGGCCAAAATTTCACGACACCAAGTTACATGTCCCTTGGACACTATTTCAATCAGTGATAGTGATAGTGATACATAAAGATATAAAATAAGAACCCTGAGATGGGGAACTAATGAAAAGAAACGTGTAGCTCAGTAACAACGGGTTGACTAAAGGTAGCATCATAGATAAAAGGAAATGCATTCGTATTACAAAAAAAATGGTGGAATAATAGTTAGTAAATTTAGTAATATGGGTATTAGGCCATGATCTAAGGCACATTGCTGTGGCTAACATTTCGTCTCATATTCCTGAATACATCCTCACTGACCACAAAGACTTCGTTGGTTGATTTTGGAACTCAAAAATCCCCAACAAACCGAACTACTTATACGTAACCTCTCAAAGGTTGGAGCTGAACTCTGGGTCTGAAGTAGAAGTCCACGATATGAAATGAAACCGATTTCGATGGTACGTCAGATTTATGTAAGAACCAAACCTCTCGACGACTTCCCACGTCGTCGTCGCCACGACAATTGACGGCTGTTCCCGCTGGTGCTGTGGCTTAAAGTTGCCAGGTGTATGCACTCGTTACATCCCCGAGGAGGTAAGGACTATGCCTGCGTTAAAAAGAGTTATATAGGGGTCTGCGACGGAAGGATGACAACATGATCCAGTCGTTGACCTAATTTCTGTTAGAGTAAATGCATTCCTTCTCCAGCGTGTAAAGATATTGTTGTACTCTTCAATCCGAAAGTTGGTTTGATGCAGTTCGACATTGAAATATGTCAACCAATTAGTTATTTGATCTACTTATTTGTTGAACCCGGTCTGATTAGGGCCATCAGGCCTTCTGTTACATCAGACCAGGGTTTCATACATACAGCACCTTTGTTACGTCTCTGTTACCTAAGAATTAACAATTTTGATGTGACAAATAACATTAAAATGACTCGGGTGTCTGAAGTGGTAATGTGAATAGCGCTGTGAACTAATAAATTTAAAACTGGCTGTACTTGTACTAGTGCAGCTACTGCTACTAACAGTGATAATAGCAATAATAAAAATAAGTAACAATAATAATGAAAAAATAATGACAGTGTTAGATATGAAAAGAATTTATAGGTGTATAAGAGCGATTTCTCTGATGGAGCAAGTTCTGGGGAAAGGAAATTTAAGGGACTGCACCAGCTAAGAATGCTGGGAAATGAGGAAGATTTCGTTGGAATGATAGATCAATTAGTGGTTATAACAAGACAAGTATAATGTTACGACAGCGACTTGCTGATGATGGGGGCATGGTAGGTTGCACTGGGCATGCAGAGATGAGGAGACTTTCATGGTACAGATTAGTGAGCATGGAGTGGTTGATACGGATCAGGTTCGCACATCCGTTATGGTCAATGTTTCCCCGCCTGGAGTAGCTGTTAAGGCAGTAGGTCACGATCTCTCGGGGCAAACGGACGTGTTGTGTGTCGCGTGTAGAGGGCCCGCAATAACATCACAAAAGAGCACCATCTAATTCATATCATTACAAGCTGGTGTCCAAGGCAAGGACATGAGTTCACTATCAAGCTTCTCAAAAAAAAAATTGTAGCACAATTCTGGCTTTGAGTTACGGACTGTTATCCTGCTGGAAAAATACAGCCACCAACACGGAAAACTTCAAACTTGAAGGGAAGCAGTAGTTAGCACTAAAGTTGACATATTTGACACCTGTCATGGTGCCTATGATTGCTGGTCCATCAGCATATATAATAGAATTTTGCATGTCTCGACCAGCCATTCGCCTGTGTGACAGTCTGTCGAGGCGATACCATCACTCTGAAGTAACAGAAAACGCGATTCATCCGACCAAGAGACACACTATTGTTGATGCACAGTCCAGTTCCGATGATCCCATGCCCACTGCAGCTGTATATGGCGCTATTGCGAGTAAGCAAGAGAACATATAAAGGTCGTCTGCTACAGAGCCACATATGCAACAATATGCTCTGAGTGTTTCGCCTCCGAATTCTTGGGCCTGTATAGGCGTTGCGCTCTGTCGTCGTATCTGTACAGATCACTATCCATCCCAAATTACAGAGTGGGCAAGCCTCCGATCTTTGCATTCTGAGATCACGTATGAACGTTCAGCACAAGGACGCCTGCTTCAACTAACTTTCATAGAAGCTCGCGACTAACACGCAATCAGCCAACTAGCTTCGCTGTTTCCGAAATTCTGTTCCTCTTACATACGTCTTCCTGCACGAGAACTTTTATCAGCATTCTCCATGTGTTCTTAAAGCCCAGGTCTGTAAGTTAAAGTACAATATACACTGTTTTTTTCTGAAAAATTATTTTCACTTTCTTGAACAGGTTTTAGTAATGAAATGACCACACTAACTAAAAATGTTGAGGTCCTCGTCTGCTACTCTTATGCTCGGTAACTGCAAAATACGTTTTACTGTAGGCCTTAATTTCCACGCTTTAAGAGTATTAGGACCAACTGAAATATGCATATATGGTCCGATGCATCCAGAATGCTCCGAAAAGTTATTTTCAGCTCTAACTTTCTAAACTTTTTTCAAGGGGCTGCACCGTTAAAAGCCTTGTGACCTATGCCTTATTTACTGAGTTGTCTTCCCCTCGCCCCCCCCCCCCCCCCTTCTCCAGTAATTTAGTGTTGGAGGAGTGTCAAGTTTCTGTTTCAGTCTTTCTGACATTTTCGTACGTTGTAAATTCATGTTTCTCGTTATTAATGTATGATTCTTTGTGATTTGTGAAGGCGCGGTATGAAACTCTCGATACTGCCGGAAACGTACCTAAAAGAGTTGCGGCTAGAGCTGGGAGAATCTTAAAGCTTCTTTGGGAAGAGCCGTTAAGAAATTGTGCCCACGGCGGGCGAGCGTGTGAGACGCGCCGTCGCAGGTCGGAGGGTCAAGCCTCTTACACAGGACTTGGAGGCCGTAATGCACTCAAGAAGATTGCTTCCCGCAGGGCCGCACTGTCTTATCGGCTCCCCTGTAGGAGACCGCCCTCTGCAGCTGATATCCCTGGACACTCGCCCTGCGAAAGGATACATCTGTAGCTGGCGCGCCTCTGTCTACTGGTTCTGCGACAGGAGCACAGAGTAGAAGATCTAGTGCAAAGAGGATCTAAGGATGTAAGCTACCATAAGGGCGTAGTGACTGCAAAGTATTATTTTACAACGTTACAGTGTCTGTATTGTAACAACGACGCAGTGTTCCTTCGGGCAGATATGTCCGAAGGTACACCGCATCTATTTTATTAACAACACAGGCGCTACAATATTGTATTTATCCACTAATACCACACAGCGACTCTCAATTAAAAAATGTTCTGCCTTGAATGGAAATTACATAATGTGTCTACGAGAATACGTTGTGACGCGGTTACGACGGCATATGAAGGTTTGGGTCGGAATGTGAGTCGTGCACGGATAGACTAATCTGTTAATGATACAGTGTACTTTTCCGGATTAATATTATGTAAAAATCAACACCTATTTCTTTTAGACATTGTTTATAATGTATATGTTTTACAGATTTTTTGTTGATCTCAGGTAATGCAGCACACTTTCTAAACAAATTAAAAGTATTTTGAATATTTTTGAACCTGCTTATGGTTATTAAAAAATTACAAAGAAACTGATGCAATTTTTTTTCCAAAATGCTTCCTCAGATTGAGGTAACATTTAATCCAATGTTATACGTTCGAAGGAGACCAAATTTTTATCAGAAACGCATGACATGGTGGCTGAGGTACTAGGCCTATTTAATTCCACCTATTATATATATTACAAGGATAAAAAAAGTATCACGTGTTACATTTTAATTTTTGTCGTAATAAAAATGTTATTTTTTCTGTAATTTAGTTTATTCTGCAATGAAGCTTAGGTCTACTACATAAGAATGGACTATTGCAAGTTACAGAAAAAAAACATAGCAATGCTTTATAAACTTTAGTATAAATTTGTACCAGAATCCTGAAAATTACATATTTATGGAAATTGGGATTGAAGATATGAGTCCAGTTAAACTGTGCCTCAGCACATTCGTGAAGCATAGTCTTCAACCTGCTGCATTTCTTCATCTTCAAGCTTCCTTTTGGCTTTCCTTTTAGCACTCCTTGCTTCTTTGGTAACTTGAAGAGCGAATCTTTCAGCTTCATGCACCCATTGTCCGTCACACGCAAGGAATTGATTTTTCCATATTAGAGCCACATTTTATGCCCAAATTTCGCAAGGCTTCCAACCTTCCTATCATTCCATCACTGAAACATATCACTGCATCTAGTACACATTTTTAATGAAATTAGTCCTACAAAAACATTCTTGGGTAATCTTTCCCATACGCAATGTTTGAAACGTTCGTTTGTATTCTGGGTGCCCCCATGAAGACATTTACAAAGCAAAACAGGGTCACTCAGGTCTCTAATTATTGGTTTTATTTCGTTAATACCAGGCTCAGGAAGAGAAATCTTATGATGGTATCTTTGACCACTTTCTTTTGCATTTTGGTAACCACACTAAGAATCTGCTTCTTTAGGGCGAAGTTCGTGAACAGGGTGGTCATCTGTGGACAACTTCTGAGAGTAGTTGGCCTATACAGCTTTTCTCATTGCTGTAACATCATTAAGAGGTGCAGTTCGGCTAATGGCCAGTCCATAACAACTCTGAAGAAAGTCTATTTCAGCTTCTGTCAATCTGCCTCAGCCAGTTAGATATTTTCCATCAGATAGCAAATTTCCTTTCATTTCTCTTCGTAGCTTCCTCACTCTAGCACCCATCCTCTTTTACACATGACCAAAACACTCCAGTTTTGTTACCAAGGTATCACCATCAACATTTAACTCATTAATTTTATTGAAAGCTTTAGAGTCCCCATCGCCTAGGTACTTCGCATATCTACAAACGGGCACCGACCTCTGAAATATTTTTAGAGCTCCATCACACTCCATACCTCCACTTTAACCATCATAATTCTTAGAATATGTCATTTAGTGTTACCATGGCATGTGTGGCAGTACTTAGATAAGCACTCAACATAAACAACTTTTCCATTCTCTAGAGAAGTAGCACTTACAACACCATTCAAGGAAGGATGTCCTCACCTTTGCCATGTCCCATCAAGTGCAACAGAAATGTTCCTGGTTCCACTAATATTTGCAGTTTCTTCTACCGCACGTTTCATAGATCATTTCGATAGAACCATCAAGGCACCTAAAAGTATTTTTATGTACTTTCTTAACATACTGGGAGGAGGAGGAAGGTCCATCAAACAACAAAACGTTTGAGCGGCCTTTTTCCTTTTCCTGTTGCGCGCATTGCATACACTACCTTCAAATTCACACCATATGAATTATACACTATGTTCCAGGTCATTTTAGAGGTAGATTTATAGCAGGATCTCCACAGCACAACTTATTTTGACGCTAAACCCTTCCAGCTACTTTGTTGCTTAGTTATTTCCAGACAGCCTACACCATCACATTGTTTCATTTCGCCACTTTCTTCATCAAAGAAGATAAGATGCCCACATCAACAACAACAAATCCACTACAGACAGCTTCATTGTTAACACAAAAAATTGAATCACCAGGAGGCGTGCCATGTGGGAGTTTCTTTCCTGAGGAACTGATATGTAGGTCACTCTCAACAGTGTGGCTCGCTTTGTTTGTGAACTGGTTATCACGGAATTTCCTTTTATTGAATTTCTTGTTGCGTGGCATAGTTCGTATTTATTTCACACAAAAGTATATGTATTTCCACAACTATATGTAGCACTTGGGCAACAAACACCCAACAGCCCTTTTCAATCGATCCCAGACATGTTCGATAGGGTTCATGTCTGGAGAATATGCTGGCCACTCTATTCGCGCGATGTCGTTATCCTGAAGGATGTCATACGTAAGATGTGCACGATGTGGGCGCGAATTGTCGTCCATGATGACAAATGCCTCGCCAATATGCTGCCGATATGGTTGCACTATAGGTCAGAGGATAGCACTCATAATGCTACCCCAAAACAGCACGGAACCTCCAACTTTCTGCAGTCGCTGGACAGTGTCTCTAAGGCTTTCAGCCTGACCGGGTTACCTCCTAACACGTCTCCGACGATTGTCTGGTTGAAGACATATGCATCTGCGAAGAGAACGAGATGCCAATACTGAGCGGTCAATTCGGCATGTTGTTGGGCCCATCTGTACCGCGCTACATGATGTTGTGGTTGCAAAGATGGACGTCGGGAGTGAAGTTGCGCATCATGCAGTCTATTGCGCACAGTTTGAGTCATAACATGAAGTCCTGTGCCTGCACGAAAAGCATTATTCAACATGGTGGCGTTGCTGTCAGGGTTCCTCCAAGCCATATTGCGTAGGTAGTGGTCACCCACTGTAGTAGTAGTCTTTGGGCGGCCTGAGCGACACATGTCATCGACAGTTCCTGTCTCTCTTTATCTCCTCCATGTCCGAACAACATCGCTTCGGTTCACTCCGAGACGCCTGAACACTTCCCTTGTTGAGAGCCCTTCCTGGTACAAAGTAACAATGCGGTAGCAATCGAATCGCGGTATTGACCGTCTAGGCACGGTTGAACTACAGGCAACACGAGCCGTCTACATCCTCTCTGGTGGAATGACTGGAACTGGTCGGCTATCGGACCCCCTCCGTCTAATAGGCGCTGATGATGCACGGTTGTTTACATCTCTGGACTGGTTTAGTGACGTTCTGAACAGTCAAAGGGACCGTGTCTGTGATACAGTATCCACAGTCAATGTCCATCTTCAGGAGTTCTGGGAACTGGGGTGATGCAAAACTTTTTTTGATGTGTGTATATACACTTCGGAAAAGCCATTTACTCTTTGACTTTTTCTTGGTTGATTTGTGCTACGTGGTACGTTCAAATTAATGAATACGACGCTTATACAATTTTCAGTGTGTTTAATCCGCACCTCCATACTACTTGATGCATCATATACACTTTGTGTGATGTATAGCTACTCTGTGCACTATCAAGCATCCGAGATAGAGAGCACTTACCGACTTACAACGAATGTTACAGATTATTTCAAGTCTTCACGAAAATTTTTCCTTCTTACAACCCCTATAAAATGATGAAATGAAAAAAAGAAATTGTCGCTCACTACATTTTCATTGTTCATGCAGTGAACCTGTGGCATCAGACATGACGTTTTAATTCATTACTTTGTACTACTAATTGTGCTCACGACACATTTCGCTGCCAATGTTCACATATTCCATTGGATGTACAAGGAAATTTATATCATAGCAAGGCTTGTAGTTCAGTAGATATGACGTCATAAACACGGAGATTTGTTACAAACTGCCTCATAGTGCCTCACATTTGAACTGATTACTTCTTTGATACCAACTCTATTCGCGACACATTTAGCACTCAGTATCAACACAAGCTGCTGAATAAACTTACAAAATTTATCGTTGTACATCACAGAAGGGAATAAGGAGATGAAGCCGTAAAGGTAAGAGGAGATGGACAGACAGTGTGTGTGTGTGTGGGGGGGGGGGGGAGGGGGGGGGGGGAATAGGAGATGAACATAGGAGGAGATGGACACAGAGAGGGAGAGGAGGACTTGAACAGAGAGGGGAAGGGGTAGCAGATGGACAGAGAGAGGGGAAGGGGTAGCAGATGGACAGAGAGAGGGCCTGCAGGAGGTGGACAGATAGAAAGGTGGGGCAGAGAAAATGAACGGAAAGAGGGGAAGGAGGAGATTAACTGATGGAAGTGAAAAAAATACATACCGGGGCATCGCCGGCTACTTAGCTAGTAAATAATAATTTGTGGATATTCCTTTCTTCCCACTAACGAATAAAATGGAGTCTGAAAGATATAACCAAAACTTGGATTGAAAATGCACATACATTAAACGTTCAGGCGTTACCCCAACACAGTACAAGAGGAAATCGAGAAAAAGTAATAATATGGATGCAACAAATTGCTAATAATGAGTGGGAAGGCGCAGTAGATCAAAATCTAACCTTTCAGAGGCTAACAGGTACCTGAATGCAATCAGCACTCTTGTACCTGAACGAACTGGCAAGTAAGATTTCTAAGACTGTAATATTTTAACGATCTGGTGGATCTTTTTGAGTTAAGTTGATAAGCAATTATAGAGACTATCAACGAACAACAAACGTTAGTACCGTACATATACTATTAATGAAAATTATACATGGCAGTGGCCGGCCTTGTGGCCGAACTGTTCTAGGCGCTTCAGTCTGGAACCGCGCGACCGCTACGGTCGCAGGTTCGCATCCTGCCTCGGGCATGGATGTGTGTGATGTCCTTAGGTTAGTTAGGTTTAAATAGTTCTAAGTTCTAGGGGACTGATGACCTCAGATGTTAAGTCCCATAGTGCTCAGAGCCATTTGAACCTTTTTTTTAATATAGGGCAGTCGTACTCCAGCACGTTATATTGACACCACTTTACTCGTTACTCAGATAATAACAACGTCGTACTTGGCATTAAATTATTTAGTTACTTAATCCTACTTCTCAATTACAGCAATTAATTATTTTTATAAAGCAGTTGTCATCTCAGGCCAAAGATGTATTATGGAAACGTCCACTTATTCATATCTTCTGATTAGCGATATCTCTCCTAATAAAGCTTAAATACAGTTCTTTGTACTAAATCAAAATTCTTTCGTGAGTAAATCTTTGCGTACTGATTTATAATTATCAGTATTTTTTAACTGTAACTCCATCGTTACCTCTCAAGCCATTACGTAAATAGCTTTGCGTCGTTAAACTTTGATCAAATACTTCTCTTTCTTTTTAGAGACTCGTCATTCATTTATTTACATTATACCGCTGACTTGAGCATGCTTTCTCTCGTTGTTATGCGTTAGATCACTAAACTTTCAAAATTTATTTATCTTTTCTTTTCAGTCTTCAAAACTGGATTTAACTGTATTTAGAATAGTGAATAAAATTATAATGCAGGGCCTCGGTTTTAATTTTATAGGATCAGAGTATATTTCAAATCAGTTTTTTCATTGACAAATTCTGATGTGAGCGGGTGACCACAATTCTAATCCCCACACTGAACGAGATGCAAATTTAAAAAAATGCAACACAAAACCTATGCCCCACCACCACTTTCAAGCTCAACTTAAAATCAGATTTTCAAAACTCAATTATTTCAGCTGTTGGCTTCAAGCATGCCCAATACATTTCTAATTGAATGTCACTCGTCACTTACTACTATAATAATGGTAAGAGTTGGATTTTTCGTCTTCAAATGTTTCAACTAGGGCAAGGGAATCTCAATAATTGCATGACTAACAACGATTACAGTCTAAATGCTCTGATAATAACAATTCACTTTCAGACAGTTTGTTCCTGTACTTGATCCAACGATCAAGAAAAGCTCGAGAACAGCGCCCGATTATCATATAATCCACATTATACAAGTTACTATCTCCACAAATCTACACAAACAGCTAACACTCAACTACCTTTGAGTATGCTTATCCCAAAATTTTATAACCATGCCGTCACCTAAATCCTCTGGCAACAAAACCGGACCTTATCAGTCACAATGGCTGATATTAAAATGTTCGTTTTCGGTTGTTTCTACGGCACACAAATACCATTTTTCAAATTAATACAGCGTGCCAGCGGCGATACACTAAGCCCGTCGCTCAACGTTCGCTTGACTACAGGTCAAGTACAAAACAAAATTATTACAGTCCAAAAAAATTCATCAAACAGTTCCACTGATTGTGCTCTGGTATTGTTACTGCATTATCTAATCTTATATTTAGAAATCTAAATCCACTCATTACAAGCTTCCGAAACCTTTCCAACAAAATTGACGGAAAATCTTCAACTGTCTTGATAGTCGATACCGAATTCTCATAGCAAAGTGACTATAGAGACACAAGTACACGTGTCTCGACCCACATACAATAACACAACAGTCATCTTAGCGACTCAAGCTCATGTACTCTTCGGCTCCTCTATAGTGACTAAATCTTTCCTCAAAACCATAGCTAAACCATAAATCTAGACAAACTTAGAGTTCTACCATTATTCTTTAACAATCAATATATAATTTCTCGAGGTTGTCGTTTCGTTGTATAGCGGCCAGTGTGCCCAGGATGATCTCTGACGCGCGTTGCTGCTGTCAGCCACTGCCGCACAGGTGGTCTTTGCCTCCTCCGAGAGAACAATTGTGCACCGGGTACAGTGGTGCTTTTCGTAGCACATGTACACACGCACTGACTTTAGTTACAAGAAATACGGCATTTTGACACCTTTTATCTTCTTTACGACATTTTACTGGTGTCATAACACATTGAAACTGTTCAAAATTAATTTTGAGACGTTTCCTTTGCCCATCAGCCCACTCTCTATCTTCAGGAGAGATAATGAAAGGTTTAAACAAAAGAAGCTTTACACATCGTTCAATTAGTGTATATACGGTATCCATAAAAGCTACACCATCATATATACTGAAACTTTTATTCTTTTCTAGGTTACATTCTTACAGAATTAAATTGAAAGTAGTTCGCACTCCCAATTCTGATGAAGGTTTTCGATGGGTTTCCCTTAGTTGTAAGGCAGATTTAGGGAATCCCCTCCCAACTGGGACCCCCCTAGCCCCACTAGCAGCTTAGCAGCTCTCCTGCTGTTTGTCTGAATAGTTCCAACCCCATCTGCATAGGGAATGAAAAAAATATAAATATGGACTGTGAATAAATGGAAATGTTCTCTGAACCGTGTTACGCAATTAAATAGAAAAATTAAGTTTGGTGAGTGTTACAGTGTACAGTATACTTGGACATATGTTCAGTAATAAACCATGGGCTGAATGTTCATGTTGTGCACATGTTGATATCGCACGCCTATGATTTTAAAGCATCGACGATAAAACAAACAGGACAACACTCAGAATGGTGCCTGAAACGAATAGATAAACGAACTAGGACAATCATCTTCCAGATTAAGAGTCGAATGGCAGCATCCCTTGGTATTATTGCTACTGAAGGTAATTTAATTCCTCATTGACTCATATTAGAAAAATGGCAGCATCCCTTGGTATTATTGCTACTGAAGATAATTTAATTCCTCATTGAGTTATATTAGAAAATGATTAACGTTATCAGTTTGGAAAACAAAATTATTTATTTCGTAGTTTAAAGGTGACAAACGGAGAAATTTTTTTTTTATCAGTTTAAATTCTCATCAATATGGACATCTAAAAAGTTCAGAGTTACAGTTATAGTCATTATTTCCTCGTCTTGTTTTGTACTTATCTGTGTTTTAACACATCTAGGCCTACAGAGCTCAATATGTTGTGTCTTTAGAAAACTGAGAACGAGTCAATTTCCAAAAAAAAAAAAAAAAAAAAAAAAAAAAAAAAAAAAAAACTGTCAATAATATTTTAACAGAAGCCATTTACTATTTCTTTCGTTGTTATACGTGTATTTGGATTGAAAGCAATACAATAACCACCTGCTAAAGGAATTAATTCTGCTTGTTGTACATTAGACGAAACGTCTTTACATGTATAAGAAACAACAGCGGATCAACACTGGTTGAGATTAAGTACAACATCCGAAATTTTTTTGTTAGGTATAATATTATCCATTGGTTAACTATACCAACAATTCCATAGAACCTCCTTTTATCGAGGAGGATGTTGTGATTAGATAGGTCTCAGAAAACAACATCCAGCGCCAGTTTGTAATAATATCATTTCTAAAAATAAAATTTCTAAGTGAATATGTAAATGGCATTCTCAATTGCGTAACTCTTCTGAAATCATAAATCTGATTTACTAAGGATATTGTTGTTGCTTAGGTCCAATATTATTATTACTATTATTTATTAAACATCCATTCATCAAACATTTTATATACGATACACATTTTTAAATACATGGTACTTAACAAACAATTGATTCAATTTCAAAAATAAATTAAAGCTCATTATACAGTACAGTAAATCTTTGAAAAATAATACATTAAAATAATAGTACAATAGGTAAAAAATATTAGATAGAAAATACAAAAAAATTTAATTTTATGTTAACAGGTATTCATTTATAGTGTAATAGAACCTGTCTTTCGGAATACGTCTTTAGAGCCACGTTGAATTTTTGTATTTTCTTTATTGTCTTGATATGGTGGGGAAGTTTGTTGCATCATTTTTTGCCAGTTTGTGGTGGTCCATTTTGTCTGAGGGTTGCGACTGCTTACTCACAATGAAAGCCTAATTTTTGCCTCGTGTCATAGGTGTGGATAGCTTTATTTGTACACACTGTTGTTTTCAGCCTCCCAAACTTTCTTTATGTAAATATTTGTCTGAAGAGTGTTTGCAAGAATTTTTGAGTGTAAAATTTTCCTTGACGTAATGATCCTCTTTGGTGATATGAATCAGTTTTTGTTTATTGGCGTGTTTTCCCAAAAATTATCCATATCACAAATGCTTCAGCATGATACACATTTTTAATGTTTCTTTTGTTATACACATCGAAAGTATTTTTATACAGTAACATATTGTGCTTAGTGTTTTGGTGGTATAACTGATGTGTGTCTCACTGCGTGTTGTCCTAAATCCATATTCCTAATGATTTTGTTGATTTCAAAATTTTTTATTGTTTATTAAATATATATATCGTGGGTGTTTGGTAGATGTTTGTTTTGTGTGGTATGTAGGTGCATTGCAACAGTTCTCTCTGTGCTAACAATAAAATTGTTAATCGTGAGCCATTCGGCAGAGAGAGAGGGAGAGATGTGTGTGTGTGTGTGTGTGTGTGTGTGTGGTGCAATTATGTATTTCATATTGCGCCGTAAATGTTATATGTCTTTTCGATTTTTGGACGAGTCTAGGTCACTGATAATCGTCAAGAACAACACTGGACCAAAAACAGAACCTTGGAGCACACCACACTTAATTCTTTTTACTTTTAGATTACTGATGTATGAATTCTACCATTTGTTCTCTTTCCTTCAGGTATATCACTCATTCGTGTGCCAAGCCCCTAATTCCTACATATTCCAGCTTTAGAATCAGTTAAGTTGCAATATGTCACATCAAAAGCTTTTGTCAGGTCTAGAAAATATTCCCGATACTTGTTCCTTATGGTCTATTGCAATCAAGGCTTCGTTAACAAAATAAAAAATGGCAGTTTCTGTTGACTTGTGTTCTCGTTCTAATCACCTACTCGATAATTTTGTGAAACTATGTCACTAGTAAAACAGACCGGTAGGCATGATAGGAGGAGGTGACTGCAGAGTGTCATGGCTACCTGCGCCTCTCGTAAGTAGACTGTGGCCCGCGGGGCAGCCGGCGGCGGCCTTAAAATTTAACATGTGGCCGTGGCGCGCCCGGCGTAAGTAATTTCCAGCGGCCTGATGGGCCTCGCCGCGGCCCTAACAATGGCGCGTAAACTCGCGCAGCCCGCCCACGCCTCCATAAAGCATGCTCTTCCTGCGCTCCCGGCCCGTCTATGAATAACACAGCAGCCAGCCCCCCACCCGCTACCTGTGAGCCTGCCGGAGCCCGCAACGGGGCTGCGTTGAGAGGTGGCCGCCTCGTCCCCCACTATAATCCCTTGACCTACCTCCACACCCAGCCACTGGTCTTTTCACGCTCGTCTTCCCCCTTTCTTTTTCTTTTTGGTTGTGGGACGGCGTGTAATCAGTCTTCCGACTAGTTCGATGTGGTCCGCAACGACTTCCTCTCTTCTGCAAACTTTTTCATCTCAGAGTAGCACTTACTGCGCTCTCGATTATTTGCGGATGTATTCAGATATCTTTACCGAGCGAGGTGGCGCAGTGGTTAGCACACTGGACTCGCGGCCATCCTGATTTGGGTTTTGCGAGATTTCCCTACATCGCTCAAGGCAAATGCCGGGATGGCTCCTTTGAAAGGGCACTGCCGATTTCCTTCCCCGTCCTTCCCTAATCCGATGAGACCGATGACCTCGCTGTTTGGTCTCTTTCCCTCAAAACAATCCAATCCAAAATCAGATGTCTTTCTCCTATAATTTTTGCCATCCGCAGATCCCTCTAGTACAGTAGTTCCTAACCTGGGGGTAATTACCTCCTGAGGGATAAAATGAAATTTTCTGAGAGGTAAAAACTAACCGATTCCATTCTGTTTCAGTGCGAAAGTAAATTATTTTCAAAAAATCATTACTGTTATAAAAATTTTGTAAGATTCTAATACTGACTATATAAGTTATCTATAATTCCTTTTCCTCAATTAGTAGTATTAATGTGGTGGAGGTCACAGGTTCCTCACATAGTCCACCCACTACACACAGATGTTGTGCTTTGTCCCATACATCGCTGATGATAAAAGTGAGAGAGATACTTAAAAAATGCTAAATATCTCAGGAAAATGCCTTCTACAAGTTGTAGGCAGCACCTGCAGTAATCCAGAAATTGCTTCGTTACTCGCTGCGAAACAGATAAATGAATTAATTGACAGCGTGACACATCCGTAACTACATAAGGGCTACAATAGTGACGTATATAGTTTTATTATTATTATTGTTAGAGTGGTTAAACACAAAGCATTAACAGCCTGAAGTCGTCCAATGTTTGCCACTTCAAAAGTAAGGAGTGCAGCAGTGAAGTGACATACGAGCAGTAAGTATAGTGCACGCATCTGAACTTGTTTGATCTTAAATGGGGTTGCAGTGTGCAGGTCTAACAAGCGCCGCAAAGGAGAGGATTAACGCAGGGGAAGCATATTGTGTTACAAGTGTGTACCCTCACTGGTGGATAGTTAGCTATCTTTTCTGAGGAGGAGTTGTGGGTAGCACTTGCGATGCACCACGATTTCCTTCGACATTCATTCTAACACACACACACACACACACACACACACACACACACACACACACACACAAACACTAACTAAATATAATTCATCTTTCATCATTCCAAAATAAAAGCGTTCCAAGAAAAGTCTTCCATTCTGCAGTTTAGTAGGGTGTTAAAATTGAAGATAAGGTTGGGGAGGGCAACAGATGGCAGGAGGCGCTGGTTTTTTTGGGGGGGGGGAGGGGGGAGCTGAGGTACTAGCTAACGTCGGATGGCACTCAGGGGTAACGGTCTAAGATAGATTGGGAATCACTGCTCTAGTTCCATGATGTCAAAACACATGTCTTACCCTGACCTACATATCCCGTGTCTGGTTTATTCTGCGGAGGACCACCTCATTCCTTATCAGTTCGCTTAATTTTCAGCATATTTGTGTAAGGTCATATCGCGATTCCCTTCTTTCCCAATTTTCCCACAGTCCGTTAATCACTGCCACATAATGCTGTACTCAAGTACATTCTTATAAATTTCTTCCTAACGAAGGCCAGTGATCGATATTAGGATAATTCTTTTCGTGATAAATTCTCTCTCTTTACCTGTGGTAATCTGCTCCTTATAATCATTGCACGGCCGCCGTGAGTTATTTTGCTTCCAGAGTAACAGGATATCGTATCTTCGTCTACTACGTGCTCCCTAATTTTGAGAAGTGTCTCGCGCTTCCCATTTCTGATTCTCCTCAGCATTGTCATCTTTCTTTTATTCACTCTGTCCACATTCTGCATTCAGTATCCTGTTCGTCCTATGCGTTGCATCACGTAGTTCCGCTCCTCTTTCACTGAGGATAGCAATGTCATCGTTAAAACGTATTGTTGGTTTCCTTATACCCTGAATTTTTGTTCCAGAATTGACCTTCCTTTTATTTTCGTGATTACTACTTCTGTGGAGAAGTACTTCATCCATGACCATTTTTACTCCTATAAGTCTCTCTTAGTCTTACTTTCTTATTGTTTCCTGATGGTACTTTTCCATACAGTACATTACCTGTCTTCCCCAGTAGTTTACATACACTGTACTTTGCAGTTCAAACACTCTGCAACACTATAATTTGCTCAGCACTTTTCTAGGCCGTTAAATCTTATAAAAATGCCTTCGTATTACTTAAATCATGCTTCCATTATAAAGTTCTTTGGTGATTTTACCTTTCCGTCTTCTAACTGATCATCAATTTTCTTCTTCATTCCTCTGAATATTATTCTTTTCTACAACTTGGATACATCAGCTGTGGAGTTGTTTTTGCTTTTGCTTGCTTCCGTTGCCTTCATGATTATGCGAATAAGATTCTTCCGTAAGTCCGATGATATGTCTCCAGTCTTTGAAATTTTGATCACCAACTTAAGCTTTGATTGCCATTTCCTTCTGCCTCGTTTCATGACATTTTTTTCCAAAGCACTGTGAAACTCGACTGCAACATAGGGTTCACTTCGTCCTTCTAATCCATAATTTCTTCTTCTACACCTTCTTAAACATTGGCGTCTTCATTTTCTATATCAGCAACAAGGCAAACGCACGTTCTTCAGTGTTGCAGGCGGTCAGTATGTCGAGGATCTAAAGGGAAAAGCCGGCCGCGGTGGTCTAGCGGTTCTAGGCGCTCAGTCCGGAACCGTGCGACTGCTACGGATGCAGGTTCGAATCCTGCCTCGGGCATGGATGTGTGTGATGTCCTTAGGTTAGTTAGGTTTAAGTAGTTCTATGTTCTAGGGGACTGATGACCACAGATGTTAAGTCCCATAGTGCTCAGAGCCATTTGAACCAACTAAAGGGAAACGACCATGACTTGTTAACAGCTCAAAAGCATGCAAAAAAGGTTATTATGTAAATATGTGGAGCTAACTGTTGCTGATAAGAAGCTTTCAATATTTAAAAAACTGAACAGGTGTCAAATTTCGACCTCAGATTGAGAATGACGTATGTGAGACCATTTGTGTGAACCATAACAACTTTCGTTATTGAAAAACTGGTGAGTTAAAAATCCTTTGTGGCCCTACAGACATTGATTAAATATAAATAATGTTGTTGTTGTTGTTGTCTTCAGTCCTGAGACTGGTTTGATGCAGCTCTCCATGCTACTCTATCCTGTGCAAGCTGCTTCATCTCCCAGTACCTACTGCAACCTACATCCTTCTGAATCTGCTTAGTGTACTCATCTCTCGGTCTCCCTCTACGATTTTTACCCTCTACGCTGCCCTCCAATGCTAAATTTGTGATCCCTTGATGCCTCAAAACATGTCCTACCAACCGATCCCTTCTTCTAGTCAAGTTGTGCCACAAACTTCTCTTCTCCCCAATCCTATTCAATACCTCCTCATTAGTTACGTGATCTATCCACCTTATCTTCAGTATTCTTCTGTAGCACCACGTTTCGAAAGCTTCTATTCTCTTCTTGTCCAAACTAGTTAGCGTCCATGTTTCACTTCCATGCATGGCTACACTCCAAACAAACACTTTCAGAAACGACTTCCTGATACATAAATCTATATTCGATGTTAACAAATTTCTCTTCTTCAGAAAAGCTTTCCTTGCCATTGCTAGTCTACATTTTATATCCTCTCTACTTCGACCATCATCAGTTATTTTACTTCCTAAATAGCAAAACTCCTTTACTACTTTAAGTGTCTCATCTCCTAATCTAATTCCCTCAGCGTCACCCGATTTAATTTGACTACATTCCATTATCCTCGTTTTGCTTTTGTTGATGTTCATCTTATATCCTCCTTTCAAGACACTGTCCATTCCGTTCAAATGCTCTTCCAAGTCCTTTGCCGTCTCTGACAGAATTACAATGTCATCGGCGAACCTCAAAGTTTTTACTTCGTCTCCATGAATTTTAATACCTACTCCAAATTTTTCTTTTGTTTCCTTTACGGCTTGCTCAATATACAGATTGAATAACATCGGGGAGAGGCTACAACCCTGTCTCAGTCCTTTCCCAACCACTGCTTCCCTTTCATGCCCCTCGACTCTTATGACTGCCATCTGGTTTCTGTACAAATTGTAAATAGCCTTTCGCTCCCTGTATTTTACCCCTGCCACCTTTAGAATTTGAAAAAAAGTATTCCAGTCAACATTGTCAAAAGCTTTCTCTAAGTCTACAAATGCTAGAAACGTAGGTTTGCCTTTTCTTAATCTTTCATCTAAGATAAGTCGTAAGGTCAGTATTGCCTCACGTGTTCCAACATTTCGACGGAATCCAAACTGATCCTCCCCGAGGTCCGCATCTACCAGTTTTTCCATTCGTCTGTAAAGAATTCGCGTTAGTATTTTGCAGCTGTGACTTATTAAACTGATAATTCGGTAATTTTCACATCTGTCAGCACCTGCTTTCTTTGGGATTGGAATTATTATATTCTTCTTGAAGTCTGAGGGTATTTCGCCTGTCTCATACATCTTGCTCACCAGCTGGTAGAGTTTTGTCATGACTGGCTCTCCCAAGGCCGTCAGTAGTTCTAATGGAATGTTGTCTACTCCGGGAGCCTTGTTTCGGCTCAGGTCTTTCAGTGCTATATATGCATCAGTATATGTGAGCAAGGCTCCTAAAGAGAGAGAGAGAGAGAGAGAGAGAGAGAGAGAGAGAGAGAGGGAGAGGGAGAGATTACTATGATATGTAAGTGTTCTTGAACGCAGAGAGCTTTACTCACAAATTTGGTCAAAGCCCGCAATTGACATAATCTGCCTCTCTTAACGTCAAGTGACCACTGGTATAGATATGTTAGACATTTCCTACTTCTGCAGAGTAGATATGGATGGAGGAGGAGTTGCCACATTTATTAAAAACTGCCATAAATTCAAGAACATTGACATTAATAAATTCTGTTTAGAGCAGCATCTAGAAGCATGTGCAACAGAAGTAGAGTTCCATAACATATCCTATATAATAGTAAGTATTTTCCGAGTACCTGCAGGAAATTATAATTTATTCATAAATCATCTAGAAGCTCTTTTGGGTTATTTAACAGTAAGAAACAAAGAAATTTTGATTGCTGGTGATCTTAATATAGATTTTCTTATTCAATCTTCCAGTTAACATTTACTGCAGTTAGTAATGTTGTCTTTCAATCTAACTCACACTGTAAACTTTCTAACTAGGATCACTAAATCCTCAAGGACAGCCATTGATAACATTTTCATAGACAAATCAAAGGAACAAAATCATATCATAAAACCTGTAATAAATGGACTATCAGATCATGACATGCAGCTCCTTGTTTTAGATGTAAATTCTAAGCAGATTTTCAAGACTGCTAAATCTGAGTACAGGAGAGTATTCAATGAACCAAAAATTGAGTGTTTTAGAAAACTGTTCAAAGATATGAACTGGAAAGATGTTTATAGTGCTTATGACATGAATGAAAAATATAACACATTCATGAACAATGTCACTACCATGTTTGAGAACTGTTTTCCTCTAAAAGTTACTCAAATGAAACAGAAGTCTATAATAAAACCATGGATCACCCAAGGAATAAAGATTTCCTGTAAGACAAAAAGGAAAATGTATCTCTCGACCAAGAATAGCTCCAATGCTGATGATTTAGCTAAAGCAAGGAATACTGTAAAATATAAAAAAAAGTAATTCAGGCATCTAAACAAATACACTACGAGAAGAAGATAGCAATGTCAGGGAACATAATAAAAACAATATGGGATTTAGTGAAAGAGGAGACTGGTAGAACCAGAAAGGAACAGGAGCAAATAGCACTAAGGGTAGATGACACATTAGTAACCGATGGGCATAGTGTGGCAAATCTATTTAACAAGTACTTTATATCCGTTATTGATAGAATGGGATTGTCAGGATCAGTAAATAATGCCCTTGAATATCTGAAACTAGCCTTTACAAATAGCTTTAGGGACATGAATATGTCACTCACATCACCAAAAGAAATAACTTCCATAATAAAATCTTTAAAAACAAAGCATTCTAATGGTTACAATGAAATATCAACAAAGTTAATTAAGGCGTGTTCTTGTGAGTTTAGTGCAATTCTAAGTTACTTGTGTAACCAGTCAATTATAACTGGGACATTTCCTGACTAGCTGAAATATGCAGACATTAAGCCTCTATTCAAGAAAGGGGATAAAGAGATGCCATCAAACTACAGACCGATTTCACTTTTGCCAGCATTCTCAAAAATTTTAGAAAAAGTAATCTACAGGCAGCTTCTCAACCATCTGACCACAAATAAGATATTATCAAGCACACAGTTTGGATTTCTGAAGGGTTCTGATATCGAAAAGGCTTTTTACACCTACAGTGAAAATGTACTTAATTCATTAAATAACAAGTTACAAGCAGCAGGTATTTTCTGTGATTTGTCAAAGGCATTCGATTGTGTAAACCACATCCTTTTAAATAAATTAGAATTCTATGGTGTCACGGGCAGTGCTGCAAAATGGTTCGAATCGTACCTTGCTAACAGGAAACAAAGGGTATCAGTGCAAGGGACTAGTGAATTAAGTTATCAGTCATCATCAGAATGGGAAGAAATTACTTGTGGTGTCCTACAAGGATCCATCTTAGGGCCATTGCTTTTTCTTGTGTACATTAATGATCTCTCATCAGTTACACTGCCAGAAGCAGAGTTCGATTTGTTTGCAGGTGACACGAGTATTGCAATCAATAGTATGTCGAGTGTAGTTCTAGAAAGATCTGCTAATGATATTTCCATGGATATTAATGAATGGTTTAAAGCCAACTCACTGACATTAGACTTCGAAAAAACTCACTATATGCAATTCAGAACCTGTAAGAGCTTTCCACCCAGCATATACATAAAGTACGAAGAAGAGCAGATAGAAGAGGTTGACAGTCTTAAATTCCTGGGATTACAACTTGATAATAAATTCAGTTGGGAGGAGCACATCACAGAACTACAGAAACGCCTTAACAAATCTGTATTTGCAATTCGAGTGTTAGCAGACATAGGCGACATAAAAGTGAAAAAGCTTGCATACTTTGCATAGTTTCATTCCATAATGTCATATGGTATAATATTTTGGGGCAACTCTTCAAGTCAAACAAGGTTTTAGAGTCCAAAAGCGTGTGGTACATATTATTTGTGGAGTAAATTCACGGACGTCTTGTAGAAACCTCTTCAAAGAACTGGGTATACTAACTGCTACCTCTCAGTATATTTAGTCCTTAATGAAATTTGTCCTAAATAATATATCTCTTTTTCCAACAAACAGCTCAGTTCATACATACAATAACAGGAACAAAAATGATCTGCACAAGGACTTAAAAGCACTTACTTTAGTTCAAAAAGGGGTCCACTACTCAGGAATACTCATCTTCAATAATTTGCCAGCAAACATAAAAAATTTAGTTACAAATAGAGATCAGTTTAAAAGGAGCCTGAAAGACTTACTATTGGCCAACTCATTCTACTCCATTGACGAATTTTTTAATAGAAACAAATGATATGTTGTATATATTTATACTTTTAGTATTGTTATTTCAGCTTTAAAAAAATAAAAATAAAAAATAAAAAAAGGTGACTTGTTCCACATCCACGAGGATCTCCTCAACACGGATCTATGGAACGAAAACTAATCTAATCTAATCTAAACTATATTATTTCTATCAACACGTATTTCAAGTCAAATTACAGAAATCATGGCCCATGTAGAGTGGTTCCATCAGTCTTTCTTCCCACGTACCATCCACAAATGTGCTAGGATCGGTGGGTAGAGACAGGAACGATTGTTATAGCGTAGTGCACAAAATCTAGAATATATGAAACACATCATTGAGCATTTAGGTTGTAGTGGTCGTATAGAATGAAATAAACATAATTCATTGTTTGGTTTTTCTAATGTTTAGACTGAAGTGCTGATTGCTTCTTCGTGGGAGTCTTTGTGAGTAACTTTCAGTAGTTGTTACAGATGGATGTGCTGTTGAGGATAAAAGCTTAGGTTTATTGTTCATTATTCATATAAATGTATTATTTTCCCTTGGGTAGATTTTTCTCAGTTTCCTTGCTGCGTCAGATTTGTTATTGTACTAAAGTTTTCAACTATTACAGCCGTAGTCATTGTCATGAGTTAACTGTTGTACTAAGAGGCAATGTCATACTTTTATATGTAGAATTTTCATTTGCTGTAGAGACTGTGTCAGTATCTGTGAAAGATGAACGTGAGTAGCGACGTAGATTCCGTTAGAACGCCAGGTAATCCTAACGATAGCGACAGAGGAAGTCGCTGATGGTTCAAATGGCTCTAAGCACTATGGGACTTAAGAAGGCGCTGAAAACTTGAATGTACCGACAAATCTGACGCACCAAGCGAACAAAAACACTCTGAAACGTCCCCTTTGTAAAATTATACACGACTGTGCTTAAACTGACACACAATATTTTTAGCGCAACGCAATCTGACTTTCAATAATCCCTACAAAAGAATGGCACTGACTAACATTAACCTATACCTTTCACAAATCACTTACCTCACAAAAAATCTTCGTTACTACAACTACTGCAATATAGAGAGCACCACTACTGCCAGCTAAATAAAAGATTCAAACTACGGAAGGCACTAACTACTGATAGGCACAGTTAGCAAATGAAATATTTTAATATAGAACAAACAATGTATTTACCTTAATAATCATAATATATATATCAGTTCGTGACACCAATTCTTACAAATTTCAAAACTCCGCCATCTCTCTCCACACGTCCACCGCTGCTGGCGGCTCACCTCCAACTGCGCAACGCTACGTGCTGTTAGCATCCAGCTGCCGCTGCCCGACACTACAATGGCAGACAACAATGCAAACTAGCCACAAACTGCGCACAGCACAGCCAGTGATTTTTCATACAGAGCGCTATGTGGCGTTACCAATAAGAAAACCTAAACAGCCTACTTACAACTCATTAGAGACTGTCGCCATGGAAAACTACGTTCTCACACTGCCCTCTTTAGATACAATTTTAGAGTCCCTGATGGTCCACTTATCGTACCAAAAAAAGAAAGGAAGTGCATATAAATACACGTCAGGCCCTCTTTCGCTTTTTAGTTATAGCTAATCGTTCAGCTTTTTTCGGTGTGAAGTTATTAACCAACATAAAAAATTGATTGTGATAGATAATCGATTAAAATGTTTTTGATGAATGAAAATCGGAGTAGTACAATTCAGGCTAGATAGCAGCAATAGTTCAAAACTGTTGTGTGACGTGAAATTGTGATATTCTGGTAGCTCCATATGTTCCTCAGCAGGTCTCATGAGTGCTTTCTACAAGGACTGTACTCAGAAAAATTACAGATTTGATACAGGACGTCTCCATAAATATGGTTAAGCGATCATGTGGTTTATGCATGACGGTATTCCAATATGTTTCAGCCTTACTGTTCGAGACTCACTAGATGCTACTTGCTATAATGGATACATTAGACAGGTACCAGTTCCATAGTACGTTCCGCTGGCCTCAGTCACAAATATGTTTCCTGTAGTAAGACTAGTTATAACCTGTATACTACAGATGGAATGAAACTTTCACTCTTCATGCGGAGTGTGCACTGGTATGAAACTTCCCGGCAGATTAAAACTGTATGCCGGACCGAGACTCGAACTCGGTACCTTTGCCTGTCGTAAGGCAGTGCTCTACCATCTGAGCTATCCAAGCACGATTCACGAGCACTCCTCACAGCTCTACCTCCGCCAGTACCTAAGATATCATCTTTTCTCTCGTTCCCATGCTGCTTGGCCACCTGTCACATGTGTAGTGGGTGATCTGCTGCTCCTGGTAGTTCGCGAAGTCGAGGCACCGCAAGCATTCAATTACGATACAATAAAGCATTGCCCGAAATAGCGCATAAACGGCTCAACAGTACTTTACTGTCATGGGTTATAAATCTTGGCACGTTTGCTTGTGTGGTTGTGTATTGTGATGTGACAGTGAGTTGAGTTGTCCCCTTTCGTCATTAATACTTAATCTGAGCTTGTTTTAATTGTGTAATATGTATTACATGTGAAGCATGTTTAGCTGCCTTTTTAAATAGATGTATTTTAATAAGTTTTTTAATCTCATATGGCTTTTATTAAACAGTTTTTTCCCGCTGGGAAATGCTCTTACAAAGGAAAGGCAAACAAAAACTAAAAACAGCAAGACCTAACGGACTATCATTCCATGATTATGTGTAGAACCAACAATGAAATACTTAGTCATGTTCTCCCTCATATGCAAAACACTTTAATGCCCAGTGTTTTAAATAGTTCTTCATAATAAGCCTGACTACTAATTTTAATTATTACTTCCTTTTTACACACACTTCGCCCAGGTATGCATATGTCACATATATTGCACACTGATACATATCTGTCTGACTCTCTGCTGTTTTGCACCATACAACACCAGAGAGGATGTTAGAAATATCTGCCAAATTCAGCTGTGTGCTATGATATTTGATCCCGAGACACACTGACAAAATTATTGGGTCGCCGCAGTGCTCATTCTAGCGACGTTGTTGGCTTTTAAAAAATGTATTATGTATCCTCTCTTTGTCATCCTATCCTATGGGGATAGGGGCATCTTACTCCCACACATTCTCATGGCCCTTTCCTGGAGGTTTGAAAACTGGGTCCTTGTTTTGCGTCTTTGATCCTCAGAAAAAAATCGCACAGCTGATAATTGGGTGTATTTGGGTCATCGGTGGCTGTAATTCAGTAGTAGGAGAGGGAGTAGAAGAGACGGCTACTTTAGAGTATGGACTTGGTGGTAGGAACGAGAGAGGAGAAAAACTGAGTTGTGCAACAAATATCAGTTTGTGATAGGGAATCTGGAGATATGGGAAGATTTCTGTTAGATTACGTCATGCTCAGGCGGAGGTTACGAATTCAGATGCTGGACTGTAAGGCATACCGAGGAGCAGATATACAGATCACAACTTAATAATGATGAAGAGTAAGCAGAAGTTTAAGAAACTACTCAGGAAGAATCAATGCGCAAAGAAGTGGGACACGGAAGTACTAAGAAACGAAGAGACACGCTAGAAGTTCTCTGAGGCTATAGATATTTCAATAATCAATAGCTCAGTAGGTAGTTCAGTTGAAGAGGAATGGACATCTCTAAAAAGAGCAATCACAGAATTCGAAAAAAAACCGTCATCACAAGAACGGTGACTGCGAAGAAACGATGGATGACAGATGAGATATTTCAGCTGATCGACGGAGGAAAGAAAGTACAAAAATATTCAGGGATATTCAGGAACACAGAGATACACGTCACTCAGGGATGAAATACATAGGAAGTGCACGGAAGCTATAGCAAAAGAGCTGCTTGAAAGTCAAAACAACCTTCGGTAAAATTAAAACCAAGGCTGGTAACAGTGCAATGGGAATTCCACTGTTGAATGCAGTTGAATGCAGAGAGCCGGCAGGTGTAAAGAGTACACAGAAGACCTCTACGAGCGGCTGGACTTGTTTGATGACGTGGTAAAAGAAGAAGGAGTCGATAGGGAAATGGAAGGGGATCCAGCGTTAGACTGAGAATTCAAAAGAGCTTTGGAAGATTTAAGGGTCAGCTAACATTCCATTGGAGTTTCTAAAATAATTGCTAAATTGGTAACAAAACAGATATTGACCTTTGTGTGTTGAAATTATGAGACTGGTAGTATACTATTAGACTTTCAGAAAAACATCGTCCACAAAGTTCCGCAGATTGCAAAGGCCGACAAGTGCGAGAACTATCGCACAATCAGCTTAAGGAGCTTAACCATCCAAGAGACTCACGAGAATGATATACAGAGCAATGCAAAAGAAAATTGAGAATCTGTTAGAAGACGATCATTTCGACTTAATGAAAGGTAAAGGCACCACAGAGGCAGCTCTGACGTTGCGGTTGATAATGGAAACAAGAGTAAAGAAAACTCAAGACACGTTCATAGGTTCTGTCGATCTGGAAAAAGAGGTTCAACAGTGTAAAATGGTGTCAGATGTTCAAGATTCTGCAAAAAATTTGGGTAAGCTATAGGAAAAGACAATATAGAACATATACAAGAACCAAAAGGGAACAAAAACATTGCCGTACCCTCCTGGCCACCAAACTGCCTGGATTTAAAAGCAAAATGAGAATCTGTAGGGCCAAACGATCGGACTGTTCGCGCTGTGGATCCTCAAGCGAGAAACCTAGCGCAGCTAGCTGGCCACGGCACTGGAATCGGCGTCGTACCAAGTCCATATCGATATCTTCCCGAAACTCATGGACTCTGATGATTTCGTCTTTCTAGGTTTCTGAAAGGCGTTCGACACGTTATTATGTTTTTGACTGCTAACCAAGACAGAATAATTCGAAATATCTTCATAAACATGCGATTATTGCGTTAAATTTTTGACTAACATGATCCAGTGCATTACATTCGATAGTAAATATTGAACAGAAAACAACATCAGGTGTAATTCAAGAAACCATAATAGCTCTGCTAACGGCTCTCACTGCAAATAAGCGATTTATCTGCTAGGGTCACTATCACTATGGTACTAGTTTCCGACGATGCTGTTACAAGAAAAGATCGCAGTTGGATCAACGTAAAGGCATAAAGAAAAAACTGGACATAATTTACATCTGTAAATTACAGAGCGCAGCAATCAGTCGTCCTTTTTTTCAGATTTTATTACGGAAATCCAGATTTCGGTAGTGTCTAGCCATTGTCAATGCACTATTTTCTAATCTCGATACTACGAGTAGTTTTCAAAGAACTGTGACTGACTCCGGAACAACAGGGAACTGACATGCATGGTGATTAGAAAATAGTGCATTGATAATGGCTAGGAGCTAGCCGAAATCTGGATTTGCGTAATAAAACCTGTAAAAAAAGGACGACCAATTTCTGCGCTCTATAATTTATAAATCACGTAACAGTCACTGAGTGCACCCACTTTCCTAATGGAAGGTAAACTGATACTTTACATTTGTTACAATGGACAACATCTCTCTTAAAACGTAAGATAACGCTCTTTACAAAAGGACAGAACCAGACAGTGTCCCGTTACAATATTATTAGTAAACTATTGGAAATCGTCACATCCTGTAAATACTTTAAAGCAGAAGCACTAAATTTGCAGTGAAAGTGAATGGAAGTGATAGATTTGTTGGAAGAGTCCCGGGTATGCGTTGCGTAACGGTAAAAGAAATCTTTTACGAAAAGCTCGTATGAAATTCTGAGAGTACTGCTCAAGAGTTTGGAGTCGTTATGAATCCGGCGAGATAGCAATTTTAGAATTAATTCAGAATCAAAGTACTACGATTGTAACAGATGACTATAGCTCATATGAAAGTGTAACAGAGATGCTCAGGGGACTTAAATCAGAATATTTGGAAGAAAGACAGTGTCGGTCCCACTGTTACGCCTAAGTTAATTTTCTCGGAGCAGTTGCGTAAAATGAAGATATAGCCCACAGATAATTCAAGAGGCCGTCGAAGTAGATCTGTCCGGGTTGGCAACTCGAATGTACATCAGTGGCTACCTGCTGATATGGTAAGTAAGGTCTCCTAAGCGTCGAAGTGCTTACGACATGCTACTGTCAAGAGGAGGGACCAGAGTTGTAATACGAGGGATATTTCATAAATAATGCACAAGTTGTTATCACTGTGGATTGTTTGACGGAACAGTACTGAAAATTACGTCAGGCATAGTCAGGAACTTGACGGAGAAGCAAGTGTTCCTGTCTTTTTGCAGTGTACTCTGACTTAAATTTGGCAAGTGGTGGAAATGGACCTCGTGGGGGCCTCGCAGGGGTGACTCTTGAAGACCAGACCATACCTCAAGATGGAAACTTTAAGCAGCAAAAACTCACATACTGTATTAAATTAAGAACATTCATTTGAATTATTACTTTCCTAAGAATCATTAATAGAGCGATAGGTCAACAGTGCGTTAAGTGAAGTTTGGGGTGAGTTTACAGTGGACCGTAATATAGTTTCAAGTTGGGTTAACCGTCTTCGTGCTGGCAGACCGAAAGGCCAAAAACGTCAGATGAACGATGTGTGAAACTTGTGGACGACGAAAATTGCAGTGCGACCTTTGAGGAACTCTCTGAAGCCACGGGAATTCCCCCGACATCAGTATTCCGTGTTCTGACAAATGATTTGAAGAAGAGGAGAATTTCTACGAGATGGGTCTCACACCATTTGACTGTTGAGGAGAAGCAGAAACGCCTAGAAATTGCAACCTTGCTGAAACAACGATTCGATCATCAAAGTCAAGGATTCTTATCTCGAATCATTGCTTCTGATGAAACGTGAATTTTAGACTCTGAACCGGAGTTGAAATCACAGTCCCACAAGGGAAGAGCTTCATATTGACTACCTCCAAAGTAATTACGACGCACTCAATCAAAGCTCGAGCAAACGATGATTTTTTGCTTGTGATCACCAAGGAATCATCACGAAAAATAGACTCTCATGTGGAATTAGTGTCACAGCAGTGTATTATCGTAGTTTCATGCAAAACCTGCGCAGAAAAAATGCAAAACCCCGACCTCAGTTGCTCGATGCTGGTCATTTATTCTCCTCGACAATGCACTTCCGCATAGGGGCGATTTTGTAGCCCAAGAACTGCGCGATTACAGATCGGAAGTGTTGCCGCATCCTCCCTACAGCGCGGACATGAGTACAGTAGACTTCGACGTATTCCAGAAATTGAAAATACCCATGTTCTCTGGAAGAGGTTTGTGCCATCGTTAGCGAGCCATTCGACAGAAGTGCAGAACTCGTGCCCTGGGTGGAATAATAGAGGTTCCGAGAAGTTGGGATTCAGTCATAGAGAAGCAGGGAGACAATGTCGAAGAACTGCAAGAAATAGAGAAAGTAAAGTGTAAGTGTAAAAAATCTTTGCATTATTTATGATATTGGTCCAGCAGAAAGGCAGAGCTGCTGCGGTGATAGTGACTTGCTTATTTCCTGCCCGTGCCGTGGCTCTGTTGCGGCTTACGAGACACGAACTAATACTTTAGCAAAACAGGGACAAGCTAAGCCTTTATAGACGCTATCCGTTCCTAGCCAGAGGGACTGTAATCTGCAGGCCACCATCTCCAGAGAGGTACGTTCGATGGCGTACGAATCAACATGGATGACCCAGCCACTACTCCTGGGCTCTGCCCCTGGTAGCTGCAACCCCTACTGTTCGTACTGAGTGCGACGCTGCTAACTTAGGGCCTTCAACAAGCCTACCTCAGTCGCTGCCGGCCTCCTGCCTTCTACAATTCGAGCCTGGGCCCTTGCAGCTACTTACCTGCCATTGCCCATGCGCGCAAACTCCTTGCTGCCCGCCTCTGCTTGCGTCGGCAGACATTCTTGCTGTGAGCCGTCTCGGCCGCGCTGGCTCGGCGACGTGACCCTGCGCACCATAGCGCGCCCTGCCCTGAGCTGTCAGGCCGCCTCTAGTCTGCACTGCGGGCTGCAGCCCGCTGCTGGAGTCAGCCACTCTGTCGTTATCTTGCGGGTGAAACAGCGGTGACCGAAAGTGCACTGCAGCAGAGCGGGGCAGCATTACGCTGCTCTGTTCAGTATGCCGCATTTGAACTGCGGAGGCGCGACAATATGTAGCAAATTTTGTACGTAAGTCGTTCGGAAATCTCCGAGCAAAATCGACGAAAGTGACATGGATGTGATAATGATATTTGAGGAAGAAGACGATGTATATATTTCAACGTTGGTGACTTTGGGAACAATACCGATGCGGGGACCTTTCACGGACAGATTTAGCAACAAAACTCGAAACACTTGCTTTGAATATACGGGGCCATAACGAATTGCTGGGGTACCTCGCATGATTGTTGAAATGTAGCTTTTTTCCATTTAAAACCTGTTTCTTCAGACTTTACCCTAATACACAATCAGATAAACCGTCGAGAAAAGTATACGGGCCCGCCGCTGTCGCCGAGCGGTTCTAGGCGCTTCAGTCCGGAACCGCGCTGCTGCTGCCGTCGCACGTTCGAATCCTGCCTCGGGCATGGATGTGTGTGATATGCTTAGGTTAGCTAGGTTCAAGTGGTTCTTAGGTTAGCTGGGTTTAAGTGGTTCTAAGTTCTAGGGGACTGATGACCTCAGATGTTAAGTCCCATAGTGCGTCGAGCTGTTTGAACCATTTTTGAAAGTATAAGGTTGCACACACAACAGAGCCAGAAGAGTGTCAGAAAACGCTTTTAAAACATTGTGCTAAAATTTAGGATTTATTATCGGTAGATCTGTCTCGGTCCGGAACATGTGGAGACTCTGTCTTATTACTTATGTCTTGTACAATTTTCTCAGACACGATACGATGTTGCTTGCCAGTTAGGAGACTGAAAAGCAATTACGACATCTTCCTCACATAGGAGCCAACTTCGTAAATAATGCTATCGACATACCGAACTGATTCAAAAATTATTTCAGTTCCTTAAGAGGTAGTTTGGTCTGGCGAAATGACGTGGTAAACAGTGGATGCCGTCGAAGATAAACTTACTAATAAAAGAATGTAATTCTGAGTATCTAGTCATAAAAATGAAGACCAAATCGACCTTTTCACAAAATAAAAGGTAGTTATCTTTGCAGTATCCTCACGTTATGTGTACTCCCATTTCCATGGAAATTCTTTAAAAAGGCTGAAGGTCGTATCATTCACGGTATCCACTTACACAGTAAATACAATTAACTTTTCCTCGTGTGACTCACTTTTGCTGAACAAACGTGGGCTTGCTACATCGCACTACCGATACGGAACTACGCGTCGCCGCACGGCGCGTCATAGTTGGCCAACTGGTCAGCTTTGCCTGCCATTGCTGCACCGCGTAACTCCTCCGCCGCCTCGTGCGTTCTGTCTCATAACATTTGATGTATACAGTACTTGGTCACGTCGTGCAGCGCCGCTCTGCTGAAGTGCAGTTCCGCTCACTGTGGTGTTACCTTTCCACCAGCCATGCTGCCGGCCATCCACACAGCTTACGTCCTGGAGGCACTGACTTCGTCGAGCATCGTCACGACTGTAGTGTTATTTTGAGTGGTAAATGAAAATTTCATGAATGGTCTTTTCATGGCGATTTGTCAGAGCACTTCGAGACACCGACACTCTACTACTGCTAATCCACCGGCGGTGCTAAACTACTGACCTCCGAACATCTACCAACCCCGTTCCACCAACCGTGCCGGCCTGCCCCTATACCTCGAAACTCTGTTGGATAAACTTAGAAATCTTGCGTTTGAACAAGGCAGCGAGAAACCTCGTGATTGGATAGTGAGAATGAGGTAAAAGAGATTAGTGCTAAAACCAAGATACAAAAAATGGTTCAAATGGCTCTAAGCACTATGGGACTTAACATCTGAGGTCATCAGTTCCCTAGACATAGCACTACTTAAACCTAACTAAACTGAGGACATCACACACATTCAGGCCCGAGTCAGGATTCGAACCTGTGACCGTAGCAGCAGTGCGGTTCCGCACTGAAGCGCCTAGGACCGATCGGTCACAGAGGCAGGAAACCGAGACACACAGACACCCATTTTTACATCACTCAGTATGTACAGGGTGTTTCAAAAATGACCGGTGTATTTGAAACGGCAATAAAAACTAAACGAGCAGCGATAGAAACACACCGTTTGTTGCAATATGCTTGGGACAACAGTACATTTTCAGGCGGACCAACTTTCGAAATTACAGCAGTTACAATTTTCAACAACAGATGGCGCTGCAAGTGATGTGAAAGATATAGAAGATAACGCAGTCTGTGGGTGCGCCATTCTGTACGTCGTCTTTCTGCTGTAAGCGTGTGCTGTTCACAACGTGCAAGTGTGCTGTGGACAACATGGTTTATTCCTTAGAACAGAGGATTTTTTTGGTGTTGGAATTCCACTGCCTAGAACACAGTGTTGTTGCAACAAGACGAAGTTTTCAACGGAGGTTTAATGTAACCAAAGGACCGAAAAGCGATACAATAAAGGATCTGTTTGAAAAATTTCAACGGACTGGGAACGTGACGGATGAACGTGCTGGAAAGGTAGGGCGACCGCGTACGGCAACCACAGAGGGCAACGCGCAGCTAGTGCAGCAGGTGATCCAACAGCGGCCTCGGGTTTCCGTTCGCCGTGTTGCAGCTGCGGTCCAAATGACGCCAACGTCCACGTATGGTCTCATGCACCAGAGTTTACACCTCTATCCATACAAAATTCAAACGCAGCAGCCCCTCAGTGCCGCTACCAGTGCTGCACGAGAGACATTCGCTAACAATATAGTGCACAGGATTGATGACGGCGATATGCATGTGGGGAGCATTTGGTTTACTGACGAAGCTTATTTTTACCTGGACGGCTTCGTCAATAAACAGAACTGGCTCATATGGGGAACCCAAAAGCCCCATGTTGCAGTCCCATCGTCCCTGCATCCTCAAAAAGTACTGGTCTGGGCCGCCATTTCTTCCAAAGGAATCATTGGCCCATTTTTCAGATCCGAAACGATTACTGCATCACGCTATCTGGACAGTCTTCGTGAATTTGTGGTGGTACAAACTGCCTTAGACGACACTGCGAACACCTCTTGGTTTATGCAAGATGGTGCCCGGCCACATCGCACGGCCGACGTCTTTAATTTCCTGAATGAATATTTCGATGATCGTGTGATTGCTTTGGGCTATCCGAAACATACAGGAGGCGGCGTGGACTGGCCTCCCTATTCGCCAGAATCCAGAAACAATTGAACAGCTGAAGCAGTACATCTCATCTGCATGTGAAGCCATTCCGCCAAACACGTTGTCAAAGGTTTCGGGTAATTTCATTCAGAGACTACGCCATATTATTGCTACGCATGGTGGATATGTGGAAAATATCGTACTATAGAGTTTCCCAGACCGCAGCGCCATCTGTTGTTGACAATTGTAACTACTGTAATTTCGAAAGTTTGTCTGCCTTGAAAATGTACTGTTGTCCCAAGCATATTGCAACAAACGGTGTATTTCTATCGCTGCTCGTTTAGTTTGTATTGCCGTTTCAAATATACCGGTCATTTTTGAAACACCCTGTAAGTGCGAATAGTACTTATCGGAATGCTGTGTACGTGCTGCGGTCGACAGAATAATGGCGAGGTTAATGGCTGCGCCAGGGCAGGTAACCGGAACACTAACGACCACAAGGCAGAAAATTCCGCTGGTACACTTGAACCTGAAATACGGTAATATAGTTAACTTTACACAAACGGAATCACTGCCTGAATTTACGTCAGTGGCCAAGGCAGGTAACCAAAACACTCACAACCACAAAGCAGGAAATTCCGCTGGTGCACTCGAATTGTAGTCAACCAATATAGTTAATTGCACCGCATGGCGACTAAATCTCAGCAATAGAAACACTCGATGTTTCTCACAGGAAAACCTCCCCAACAGCGAACCACCGAAACGAACCACAACATGAATGGACGTGGCTTAGGTAGTTGAAACCACTACTGAACTTTGACGTCCTGGGTCGGTGAGCCACGAAGCTCGTAGCGATCGTACAGCTCCACATACGCTCCGACACTGCGCAGGGACCACCAGCGGACCCAGCCAGCTGCAATGCGCGGAGATAACTTCCCTGGTCAGCAGCAACCGACCGACTGCCTGCTGGTACGTCCGTGACTGCTGCTCCGTCGTGACTGCACTGCTGGCGCGTCTCTCACTCACTTCCAGACACAAGACGGCGGAAATACTGGCTCGAATCCAACAATGCAAAGGAAACACACCCACTGGCTAAACGACATCCCTGCACCAGGAAAGGACCGACCCAAGTTCCACCAGATGGTAATTGAGGGCCGGCTCAAATGATGCGTGGCGGCAATGCTCGAGCGAGCCATGTCGACACAGACCTCACTGCTGCTCCAACCCGACTGCACTATTGCCACACTGCAACCCACGACTTGCAGGTCCGGACTCCAGACGCGTTCCAACTGACTGGCAGCTCGAACTCGCGACCTGAACTGCTTACGACACGCAACGACCGGGAAGTAATAGCAGTCGATCAAAGATTCTACGAGAGGGGCTATATCGATACGCGCTGATAGCGCCGGTCACGGTCAGGCAAAGCAGCAACTCAGTGACAGTAGTAATTTAAATGAACGTAGTGAGGTGGAAGTACGTTAAAAACAGGGCGTAAAATACAAGATGGCGGGAACACGAGCCACGCACGGCTCAGGCATCCGCCGACTCCGGTGGGAAGTGGATGCATAAACCAAATAAATGCTTTAAATGGCTCTGAGCACTATGCGACTTAACTTCTGAGGTCGTCAGTCGCCTAGAACTTAGAACTACTTAAACCTAACTAACCTAAGGACATCACACACATCCATGCCCGAGGCAGAATTCGAACCTGTGACCGTAGCGGTCGCTCGGTTCCAGACTGTAGCGCCTAGAAGCGCTCGGCCACTCCGGCCGGCTGCATAAACCACGACGTGCCTGCACCTAATAAGCACCGCTTTGTCAGCGTTCACGCGTTGCTGAGGTTTCCACTGCTCCATTACCACTGAACGCTAACCTATCAGCTAAACACGATTCCTGTCCCAGTTCATGACCTCTGCTATAGCAGTCAACATCATCGAGTAGGTCAATGACCGTTAAAGTTTCTGATGAAATGTTCTTTGTAAAGATTGCATTTTGCACTGAGAACAGTTTCTTAATTTGTGCGTCTGGTGTTGCTCTTCTCGTCCATGACAGTTATAAATTATCCAGTAGTCTGGTGATGTAGAAATGTGTCAAATTTAAGTAAATCCTTTACTCATTTCCGTAATAAAACAAATAATTACTTCATGAGTTCTAGTTTAACGTGCTACCTCACCGAGCCATCAAAGAACCCACAGTTGTGGCTGGACGAGTTTCGCCTGGTCACAACAGTTACGACTATGTTGTAGATTAAATTCAAAACATATCTGTAGTGTCTCACGAGGTGAGTGCATGTACCACCTTTGATGGTGACCCGACCGTTAGATGGAAACATGAAGCAAAGTGGTTCTCTTGATGCTATGCTAGAGCAGTAGGCTATGTGCCAACAGTGGGTTAGACTCCCACCCTTCTATCATCTTCATAGGATGTAGATATGCCAACACACTGTACAGACCCATATTACGGCCACCTACACTCAACAAGTACACTTAAGACATAGTTCCCATACAACAAATGGGAAGAGGCCATTGTGTATTTCTGACTAAGTGGCTTAAGAACTTGGAGGCTACCCCCTCTTCTGCGGTCCATGATTTTTCTCCTCCTACTGTTTCAAGACAGTTCAATGACTGTTCTGTAATAACTTGGGTCGTGAAGATGCTAAAGCAGAAACTATAAAATTAAGGGTCACTCACGTTATTTTATTAATTCCATGAGATTCAGTACCGCCTCGTCCTGTTGCAGGTGCGCGGTAAGGCACGTATATATGCAGGGCACAGACGACCGAGTAATCGTTCTAAAGTATATGTGGCCGAAAATTAGGAAATCTACTGATATAAGCGTGTATGACAAAGAGCACATTGTTATGGCACGGGCACGAGCGTCTCGGTAACGTCGAAGTTGGTCTGCTGGCCACGTGATAGCAGGAAATCAACAGTGCACTTCTTGTCAATAGAACCGCCACAGCATTTGATTGAAGTGATTTAGGGGAATCACGGATGGCTGGCGGGGATCTCTACCTTCATCTTTGTACCTTCATCTTCCCGAAATCAGCTCCAGTGTGCTAAACACTCGACACCTAGTGGTGGAAGTCATCGACTCATCACAGAACGTGAAAGTCGTAGACATGCTCGCTCCGGAAAGCAGGGAAGCAATCCATATGTGACGACAGAGTACAATACTGGGACAGCAACAAGTAGCTCGGAACACACGGCTCAATGCATATCAATGAACATGGAGTTCCGCTACGTGTTGCCATCCTGACACAACGACATCGACAAACACGACTGAGTTGGAAACAGCATCATCGAGATTGGGAATAACGTCTGATAGACATTTGACAGAAGTTGAAATTTCTGTTAGAGCCAAAGCAGGCAGTTGTGCCTTTAAAGGTACCCACTCAGGATATTATAGCAATTATTAAGGCAGGGATCCATCAGCTTCCACAATAGTCGGCTGTTGTAATTAGGACAGAAACAGCTAGAATTTTACGTAACAGCCACGTAACAGTAATTTGTAACAGTAATTTGTCACAGGCGCAAAGGAAGGCACTGAGGGCTTTCAGTGCAGATAAAAACATCATTATTCTTAGCACAGACAAGGGTAATGCCGTGTTCCTGAGGAGGGGTGACAACTATCATGAAAAGATCAAAAAAAAAAAAACTGAAGAATCTGAATATGAAGATTTTAAAAATTACTAACTGATTGGTGAAAATGGGTTCATATTTCTTTGATGATAATAAGCTGTGTAACCTCGGAATCTTTCGCAGTGGCATGACTAGATAAAATCTTCTCAGTTTTCTAAATACATCAATTCCAATAAAATACTTGAGCTTTCGATAGCTAGCTCCGCCACCGTCATCAGCAATAAAACTACTGACTCCTGGGGCTAGTTTTTTGTGATTTCATTCCCCTGCCCATAAGCTGTCAGCACCTCAGACCGCTGCTCTTCAGCCAAATGACATTACAAATAAAAAGAGGAAACGATACACATAAAAGGTGATAAAAAGGGCGACATAAGAACAGAAAAGGGGAATACAATGAGGGTTAAAAGAGACACTGACATGGAGACATTCATTGTGGGGACAGTTAAAAAGCCTGTATAAAGATAAAAAACACAGTGGGTGATGTGTGTAGCATGTAAAGTACAATGAAGTTACATGCACAACTTAAAAGTTGACCACAGCATAAAACACGCCAGAATGATGACATTTTAAAACCACTGCACAAGACAGAGCACACAAGACAAAGAGTAAAATCTGCTGGGAGGAACATGCCAAATGAAGGGAGGCCTGAGAGGAAGAAAAAGAGGGGAGAGGAGGAGCAGCGGTAGAGGGGGGCTGGAGAGGGTAAGATGAAAGAATGGGGGATGGGTGGGGTGGGAGAGGAAGAGGGAAGGCAAGTCAGGAGGGAGCACAGAGAAGCGGAAGGGATGCACTGGAGAGGGAGGGGCATAGAAGGGAGGAAAAAACCACTCAGGGAAGGGGAAAGGAGAGCAGCCCTGAGGAGGAGGAGGGGAAAGGTGGAGCTAGAGTTGGTAGGAGGGGCAGACATCAGGAGTGAAGCTCATCGTCTGGGATGGGTAGGCGCTGAAAGGCATATCTACATCTACATCTTCATCTACATGACTACTCTGCAATTCACATTTAAGTGCTTGGCAGAGGGTTCATCGAACCACAATCATACTATCTCTCTACTATTCCACTCCCGAACAGCGCGCGGGAAAAATGAACACCTAAATCTTTCTGTTCGAGCTCTGATTTCTCTTATTTTATTTTGATGATCATTCCTACCTATGTAGGTTGGGCTCAACAAAATATTTTCGCATACTGAAGAGAAAGTTGGTGACTGAAATTTCGTAAAAAGGTCTCGCCGCGACGAAAAACGTCTTTGCTGTAATGACTTCCGTCCCAACTCGCGTATCATATATGCCACACTCTCTCCCCTATTACATGATAATACAAAACGAGCTGCCCTTTTTTGCACCCTTTCGATGTCCTCCGTCAGTCCCACCTGGTAAGGATCCCACACCGCGCAGCAATATTCTAACCGAGGATGAGCGAGTGTAGTGTAAGCTGTCTCTTTAGTGGACTTGTTGCATCTTCTAAGTGTCCTGCCAATGAAACGCAACCTTTGGCTCGCCTTCCCCACAATATTATCTATGTGGTCCTTCCTAATGAAGTTGTTCGTAATTTTAACACCCAGGTACTTAGTTGAATTGACAGCCTTGAGAATTGTACTATTTATCGAGTAATCGAATTCCAACGGATTTCATATCAGTAAAGGAGATGGGGGGTGTGGAGATGGAGAGAGAACAGGACACAACACTAAAGGCGCACAAACAGGCTGTGGGTTGAGAGCGGGTGGGAGGATAGAGTCTGTGGATAATGTACAGCGTATGCATGTGTTCAAGGAAAAAAAGAATATGTGGGAGGGGGATGAGGTCATAGAGAATCCATGTGGAGGATGGGAGATGGTTATGGAAAGTGAGTAGCAGTACATGGTATTTGAAGATTTGGAGGGCTTTATATAATCTGGGTGCGGTGGAAATACAGGTGACGCTGGCATAACAAAGGATGGGACATATCAAGGATTTGTAAGTGTGAAGAATGGTGGAAGAATGGTGTCCCCACGTTTGGCCAGTCAGGGGTTTCAGGAGGTGGAGTCTACTACAGGCTTTGTGTTGGATCATAAGGAGATGGAGATTGCAGGTGACATCATAGTCAAGGGTGAGGCCAAGGTATGCCAGGGTAGGTGGATAGTACAGCCATAAATGGTAAAAATCGTGTAGCTGGAAGGAGGGGTGGTATGACCTGTGATGATTGCATGTTTCTGGAATGGATTGATGCAAATGAGCCACTGTTTGCACCAGGCAGTGAACTGGTCGAGGTGCAATTGAAGGGTACATCAGGACTTTTGTATGGTCGGATAGAGGACCAGGAAGGAACTGTCACAGCAAATTGGAGGAGATGAACTGACAAAGGTGGGTTGGGTATATCTGCAGTATACAGGAGATAGAGGTGAAGGGAAAGAGTGGAGCCCTGGAGTATTCCCACAGTGGATTAGAATATATGGAAGTTGGAATTGTGGATAGTGACTTAGATGGAGCGACAGGATACAAAGGAAGCAACCAAACCCAGGGCTCGCTCTTTTTTTTTCGGTTGTATTTCGATTCCCCCCCCAGAGGGGGCCATGCTAGCAGCAGCATAATACACCTCTATGCAGCCTACAAATAAAGTTAGAAAAACGTAATGAGGAGATTTAACAATAAAAACAGGTGATAAAATGGTGACTGCTTAAAACGATCATGGTGAAAAGTTGAGAAGAAAATATAAAAAAAGAAGGAGTGGACGATGGCGATTGCAACACATAGTAATTAGATAGGCACAATTTAAAAACACAGCATCAGTCTGATTTCTGTTTGCAACACTTGAAAATGGGGGCGCGCAACAATGAACACTCACGGAAAACATTGCACTATAGAGTACAAATGCATTTGGTATGGGAGGACCCAGACGGATGAGGGGGAATAAAAGGGCCACAGGAGAGGAAAAGAAAATCAGGGGGTGGCAGGGGAGCCGATGGAGGGAGAGGACATAGAAAGGGGGGGGGGGCAGGTCGGATGCAAGAAGGAGTGGGGCAGGCAGTGAACAGGAAAGTGCTGGCTCTATTATTTTCCTTTATTGGGATTTCATCCCCTGCCCAATATGGGCATGGGAGGACTTCGCAGTGGCACAATCCGCCATTCTTCAGCCAAGTGACATGACAACTAATAAAACGAGAAAGTTATAAATATAAAAAGGGGGACATAAAAACAGAGTAAGGGGAGACAATGGAGGGAAAATATACACGGAGACGTCAACATAAAGTTAAAAAACACTGAAACCACATGCACAGGTTAAAAGTTGCCACAGTATTAAAACAGTGCAGAACAAAGACACCCTGAAACCACTTTAAGAGATGGAGCACACACGACAAAGAATATGACCTGCTAGGAGGGACCTGCCGAGGGACAGGCCTGAGGGGATGGAAAAAGAGCAAGGTGCAGCAGGGGAGGGGATAGGAATAAAAAAAATAGTGGGGTCACGGGTATACCAAGACACAGGAGACAGATGGGGCAGGAGATGAAGAGGGAAGACAAGGCAGGAGGGAGTGCAGAGACAATGAAGAGGAGCACAAGAGAGGAAAGGGGTGTAGGAGGGGGAAACCCACTCAGGAGAAGGGAGAGGAATGAAGGGAAGCGCTGAGAAGGAGGCAGGAGGGAAGTGGGGTTAGAGTTGGTAGGAGGGGTAGACGGTGAAGTTCATCATCTGGAAGGGGCAGGTGCTGGGAGCTTTGTTGGGAAAGGAAGTGGAGGGTGTGGAGGTGGAGCGAGGGTGGCACACAACGGTAAAGTCGCGGCAACGGGCTGGGGGTGGAGAGGAAGTGAGACACCAGGGGGTGGAGGGAATCAAGTTGGCGGGAAATATACAGGGTGCAATGTGTTCAAGGAAAAGGAGAAGGTAGGGAAAGGGAATGAGGTCATAGAGGACGCGTGTGTAGGACGGAAGACGGTTACGGAAGGTGAGGCACAGTGCATGGCGCTCGAGGTTTTGGAGGGCTTTATAGAACTTTGAGTGGAGGAAATCGAAGCAATGCTGACATAACAAAGGACAGTGCGGATCAAGGATTTGTAGGTGTGAAGGATGGTGGAAGTATGCAGTCCTTATGCCCGGCCGGACGGGAGTTTCAGGAGGCAGAGTCTGCTGTGGGCCTTGTGTTGCATTGTAAGAAGACGAGGAGTCCAGATGAGGCGGCGGTTCTGGTTCTATTCTTTATTTCCCGCTACGATTACGACAGCTGGCATCAAACACGAAGGGCCGAAATGACGCATACGCATGCGGAAGGCGGGTGGAGCAGCACACAGTAGTTCCGGGCTGACTTTGGACTGAGTGACGTCAGGTGGCGCGACAGGCTGGCGCCACGTATTAAAACTCCCGCTCTCGCCTCCCTACAAGCATTAAAGAATCTGCCTTTGCTTTCTTTCGACATCCAAAGCCGACCCCCACTCCCTACGCTGTGTATAGCCCTGGTCACTGTTGAAATTGTTGTTGTTCATTATAATCTCATCCGCCTCTTGTATAACGGAGTCCCAGTATGTTGACGCATGAGCCAAGACTCTTGTGATCTCAAACAGTATTTTTTGTCCGTTTTCGAGGCAGTTATCAGCTGTGGCCAACTTGTTGAGCTCCCTTTGCTTAATATGCTCTTGTGCTCGGTACAACACTCAGCAACTGTGCGAATTGTCTGGCCTACATAGATGCTGAACACTAGGAAGGGACACCTGAGATAGGTGGGAGAGGGAAAAAGGGGTTACTGGTCAGTCTGCGTTCCCGAGCAGTACAGAGCAGAAGGCAGAAGGGCAATTCACAGTGAAGGCATTTGATTGTTTCCTTCTATCTGAGCCAACACTGGTACAGGCATTTACTAGAAATGCAGGTGGTGAGAGTCGGTAGGGAACTCGTTGTGGAGACTCCTGGACGAACAAGGTTTTGAAATAGTTGTTTATTTCAGACAGGACTAACTAATATACTGGAGGCTAGTTCCACGGTTAGAAAAAGCATGAATAACACTGTTACAACAGAAGCCAGTACAGAAGTCCCAGGAGTGGATGCTAACCACAGTAGCAAACATTAGCAGCATCTTAAGGCAACAACGTAGTTGCAAAACAAAACCTAGTGAATGTGACACTGTTCACTGAGGTACTCTAAGAGAGAGAGAGAGAGAGAGAGAGAGAGAGAGAGAGAGAGAAAGAGAGCAGACTTAAGCGGAGCTGGATCAAGGTTGGAGTCGACGGACGCGGATTCGGTGCCCAGATCATCTGACTGAGAACTGTGCCAAAATGTGGAATCTAGGGGTTTTAAGAAGTCGCGTAGGTGCATTCCTTTTCCCTCTTAAAGCCACACAGGCAATCCTTTATGTCTCTTGCAGGTTCCTGCCAATCGCGGTTTAGTTAGGTCCCCTCCGCTGCTCCTAACGCGTTGATGTTAGCAATTGCAGTAAGTCCGTATTTGGTATCAACATTGTTCAGCTGAAAGCTAAACGTACCTGCTCTGCCAAGTAAGGCTTGCAACATTATTGTTATACGTTATTTAGCCCTACCCTCGGGCTCCCCGGAGTAGGGACTGCTAGGTCAACAGTTTTTGGCGTTTTCGCTCTCTTTCTAACCGTTGTGAACCTACTGACGTTGCTGTTCTCAGGGCTGGTATCAAGCTGGCTTTATACGCTAGTACGTGCCAGTTGGTTACAAAGTTCTACGGTGACACCCTACTACAGCGTCTAGACGACATATGAAATTACGTGTTAAATCCTTGAAGAGTAACTACACCTTGGGACCACTTCTGGGGGCGTCTGCATTTCGCAAGGCTCTCCCCTTACGGTTTACTTCAAGTAACAATATCCCTCCTAGTTTCGTCTGCCCTCAGCATCGTCTCTGCTTCCGCGCCTTGGAACGCCTGTCCTCCTTTCTCACAGCTTCAAGATAACACTACGGTAGCAAGGAATAATCAATATATTACAACACACCGGATACATGAAGAACTACGTCGTCTTTAACAAGGCGTATCATATCTCGTATCTTGGGAGTGGGCCGGAACAGCAGTCTCAATCCATGTCTCTATAGTACACGTCCTAACTTGCTGCTCATTGCCGCATTGTATGGCAGGAAAGCACTGGCTTGGCTTCTTCTGCGGATTCACAAGGCGTGCGTCTTCAGTGACACCTGAAATCATTAGGAATTTCTCTTTTGCTGTAGCCATTCTCCCTGAACACATGCCTCACGTGCTGCTCAAAGGTGGTCGTCGTCAGAAATAACTTTGCCTCTGTGTATCAACGTGCTCAGTACCGCTTTCTTGTGTACAGGGTGCTGAAAATTATCAGCGTCCAAATATCGATGCGTGTGCGTCGGTTTCCAGATTAAACCAGACATAAGACAGTAGTGTAGTGTTTCGCCCATACTGTTGAGTCTATACAGCAAAGAAGAACTGAGGGAATAAAAGAAAGGTTCAAGAGTGGTATTAAAATTGGTTCAAATGGCTATGAGAACGTAGAACTACTTAAAGGTAACTAACCTAAGGACATCACACAACACCCAGTAATCATGGGTATTAAAATTCATGACGAAAGGATACTAATGATAAGATTCGCTGATGATACTGCCGTTTCCTGTATGCTTAATGGATTGAAGAGTCTAATGAATATTGAATACGAACTGAGAGTAAATCGAAGAAAAATTAAGTAATGAGAAGAAGCAGAAATGAGAAAAGCAAGACCTTAGCAACACAATTAGGAATCACGAAGTAGGCGACGTTAAGGATTTCTGGTAGATAGGCATCTAAATAACCCATAAAAGAAGGGAAGTCTGTTAGTATCAAAATAGGCATTAATTTGAGGAATAAATTTTTGAGAATGTACATTTTGATCACAGCATTGTATGGTAGTAAGATATGGACTGTGGGAAAACCGGATCAGAAGAGAATCAAGACACTTCAGAAGTGGTGCTTGCGATGGTACCTAATGGTTACTGCTGAATGTAGTTGCCTTTCTAACCAGCAGTCCATACGAGCAAATCAATTGTACTATCTGTGGTTTCTTGTACCATACTGGGGCTGTGCATGACTCAGTTTCAAAAGAATGGCTCAGTGTGGTCACAGGATCGAACATCTCATGTCTGTTTTCTTGTTTCTCAGCTAATTCGCTGCAAATAATAACCTGTAGCTGAGATCCTGCAGTCAAATAGCTTATGAATTGGCTAGAAATCCGAGTTAAGAAAATACACAGAAATACAAAATAAAAAAATTAAAGAATAATTTAATAACAAGGTTTCTGTTCCAAAGTTTGCATTTGATGAAGACAACAGAGAACTATGTTAAGTAATTTTTATTCAAGAAAGAATGTCTCAGATGGGAAGTGGTCCTACGATATTCAATTATAATACAGGCGGAGAATACACTTGTCAAGACCAATAAAGTTGTCTTGAGAGGATTATGAGAATGGTAGCAAAATCTCCAAACTCAGTAGTCATCAAAGAGTCACGAAACCTAAGTCCATTCCGTGATCACGATACACGAACGATTCTCCACCTCAAAATAGTTCAGGGTTCATCATGGTGATTCATAAACTAACACACGTGATACGAGGAATAGTAACTCATACTCTGTCTGTTCGCAGTTCTGTAAATTAGGTGATAAAAGATTGAGTCCTGCTCTGGAGCACATTCAGACCTCTCGAATATAAAGTCCCTCAAGAGCTCACCACTCAGAAACAATCACCTATTCAAATGAAATGTACACAGTACTCTAGACAGGTCTGCCTTGTTCCAGAAATTCCCACAAAGTGTCCTGAACCGCTCCCTTAAACTCTTCACTCGAAATGTTCCAGTCTCCTCTTGACTTCCGTAGTATTCCGCTATTGTCTGCTTTTCCATTGGCTGCAGGACATCCCCTCACTCGAAATGTTCCAGTCTCCTCTTGACTTCCGTAGTATTCCGCTATTGTCTGCTTTTCCATCGGCTGCAGGACATCCCCACCCTAAATACATCGTTCTTTAGCTCTACACACATGGTTTGAATAAAGCTGATCACTTCCTGGACCAAACAAATAGATTACAACAAAATTAAAATAAAGAAATGTCATGAACATTTGGTTACAGTCAGATCATTTACAATAAATATAATTAATAATAACTTCATAAATAAATAAGCTAGCATTCTTGTTAAAGTGTGCTCATGATAAATGATAACAGATTGTCCCTAAATATTATTTACACAAATATTTACACCTTTCTGACGTAAGTGTCTTTTGGTTCTCTTCTCAGTTGTGGTGTCCGCTAATACATGCTATTGATAACTTTTAAATCAGCAAACTTTTTTAATAGATCCTGCAATAAATATTTTTAACAGAGTTGCTGGAAAAATAGTAAACTGTTCATTAAACAAATAAACAAGTACGATAAAATAAGAGGTATTCACGCTGTTTTCATTTTCTTTATAACTGTGGAGAATGTTATGACAAAAATTTGTGTACTAAAAATTATAAAAGAAGTAATAATTCAAGAAATAAACTAGATTAATATATGTAGCTTTCGCCGATGATAGCTATAGTGCAATGCTGTTATCTGAGATATCGTTTGTTGAAATCGTATGAAGCATTTAATAGTTATTAATTCAGAGCTTCATTTGTAGATGTCTATTCACTGTAAAATATTAACTTCTGTAGTTTTAGATATATTCTAATATTGTTGTGTCATTGTATGCATCTCATTTTTATGATACAGCAAATGTATTCTCATTCGCTGTAATATATAACCGTTATTTACTGATGGAGTTCAGAGAGTTGTAACTTAGACCTCTCTAAGGTTGTCTGACAGTCTACTACTTTCTGGAGCATTTTTTGACCTCTTGAGATACCGTCCATCGTCAAAATTCCCCATACTGGGAATTTTCCCACATCCGGCTCTTTGTTCGACAGTTGGCTGGCTTGTACTGGTCACCTAGCCGGAAGCTGTAACTGTTGCCGTGAGCCCTGAGATCTGGGTCCACGAGCATTCAGCCGTCCAACAAATTCATCTTACCTCATAGCAATTCTTGGCGGCCGATTAGCTAGCCTAAGTAGTATTAACGTTACATGCTACAAAAGAATATTGAAAATAATAGTGGATTGACAAGGTAAGGAATGAGTAAGTTCTCCACAGGATCGGTGAGGAAAATAATATATGGAAAACACTGACAACAAGAAGGGACAAGATGACAGGATATGTGTTAAGCCATCAGGGAATAAGTTCCATGGCGCTAGAGCGAGCAAGACAGCTATTGGAATACATCCAGCAAATAATTGAGGATGTAGGTTGCAAGTGGTACTCTGGGATGAAGAGTTTAGCACAGGAGAGGAATTTGTGGTGAGCCCCATTATGCAGGTTGAACACTGATGACTCATAGAAAAAGAAAAAAAGAAAAATTCTGTGACAGTGTATACGCGATTTTGAGGTGTCCAACTCTCCAGTGTTACTGAATGTTGACGAATCAAGAACACATCCGACTGTTTCCCCACCACCATCCACCAGCTGAGCACAAGTCCTACGTGCTTCAAACTCACTCTTTACCCTGCCCCACCCTGTGTTATGAAAAGGTGTCTCCATTGCGCATAGAATAGTGCTTATAGGGATATGTGTGTAGACATATACTGAAACGTCAAAGAAACTGGTATAGACATGCGTATTGAAATACAGAGATATATAAACAGGCAAAATACGATGCTGAGGTCCGCAATGCTTGCATAAGAAAAGTGTCTGCCGCAGTTGTTAGATAGGTTACTGCTACTACAACGAAATGTTATCAAGATTTAAGTAAGTTTGAACGTGGTGTTATAATCGGCACACGAGCGATGGAACACAGCATCACCGAGGTAGCCACGAAGTGGGGATCTTCCCGTACGACCATTTCACGAGTGTATCGTGAATATCAGGACTCCTGTAAAACATCAAATCTCCGACATCGCTGCAGCCGGAAAAGATTCTGGGACCAACGACGTATGAAGAGGATCGTCCACCTTCCGCGAACTGCTGCAGATTTCAATGCTGGGCCATCAAAAGTGTCAACGAAGCACCACCGATATGGACTTTTGGAGCCGAAGGCCCACTCCTGTACCCACGATAATGCACGACACAAAGCTTTACTCCCCGTCTGGGCCAGTCAACACCGACACTGGAATGGTGATGATTGGAAACATGTTACCTCGTCGCACGAGTCTCGTCTGAAATTTTATCGAGTGGATGGTTGTGTACGGGTATGGAGAAAACCTCATGAATCTATGGAACCTGCATATCAGCATCAGACGATTCAAGCTGGTGCAGGCTCTGTAATGGCGTGGGGCGTGTGCAGCTGGAGTCATCTGGGACCCTGACGACACGTACTTAAGCATCCTGTCTGATCCCCTGCATCCATTCACGTCCATTGTACATTCCGACGGACTTAGGCAATTCCAGCAGGACAATGCGACACCCCATACCTCCAGAATTGCTACAGAGTGGCTCCAGGAACACTCCTCTGAGTTTAAATACCTCCGCTGGCCACCAGACTCCCCAGACAAGGACATTATTGAGCATATCGTGGATGCCTTGCAACGTGCTGTTCAGATGAGACCTCCATCCCCTCGTACTCTTACGGATTGAAGGACAGTCCTGCAGGATTCATAGTGTCAATACCCTCCAGCACTACGTCAGACTTTAGTCGAGTCCATGCCGCGTCGTGCTGCGGCACTTCTGCGTGCTCGTGGAGGTCCTACACAATATTAGCAGGTGTACCAGTATCGTTAGCTCTTCAGTGTAGATCGTGTTCTTGTTTTCCAAATCGTTTGGATCAAATTAACTGAATAAAATTTCAATTCCTCTTCTGGCATTTTATTATTTCTCTTCCAAAGCTACCGTCTCATTATATGAAGCTCTAACCACTTCTTTCTTAAGTACTACGCCCTCTGTCATTACTGCAAACAGATGAGTAAAATGGACAAAGATATAAATGTCCGTTGACAAAAACATTGATGGTAGCCAATACCTTTTTTCCTCTTTGCTAGAAGTGGGTAAAGAAGTATCGTTAAGTTCTGGATCACCAACTTTACGACTACGTTCTAAATTCAGTTCCAATCATCTCTGTAGTGCCTCAAGAACTGAGGGCATTTCCTAACTTCGATGACGATCCGTTTGTTGGATGGAAGCATGAAGCACAGCGACTCCCATGACGCTGTACGAGAGGAATAGAGTGTGTGCCAGTACAGGGTTTGGCCAACTCCTTTCGCTCAACGTCACATGACACCAACATTGTACAGATACCCATTACAGTCATCTAAACTTAACAAGTAAACTTAAAACACTGCTCTTATACAGCAGGCAGGGAGAGGCATTTTTGTGCGAAAAGAAACCCTTTCCACCTAAGCAGCTTACTAACTCGAAGTCCCTCCGTCCTGTAATATTCCTCATCCTACTGTTCCACATCATATCAGTGACTGTTCTGTACCAACGTGAATAGTGCAGATACTAAAGTAAGGATTATACTATGTAGGATCACTACCGTTAATTTATTAATTCCTTTTCCATCTAGCAACCACAAAGATTCACTATAAAGCCTACTAAACTGTGCCTCATGAGAAATCACAAAAATTTTCGCACTTACATTTTACAGCACGTGCCTGCTTCCGAAATTCACAAATGACCGCCGCTATCCATGAGAATCAATACCACATAGTAGCGGTGCAGGGAACTACAGCAGGTGGACAGAACAAGTCTGAAAACCTTGTTAGGGTGTTGCAGCCTAGATCGTGCTGAGAAATAATTATTTAAAAAAATCGATACATTGCACAGTTCCATAGCTCGTTAGCATTGAAGTTAGCCACCCTGGCCACTGTCGGCACAAATTCAAGCAGTCCGACAGATACAATCAGTGTCAGTTTTTCACATAATCTAGATGATAGCGCACGAGACTGCTCAGACTTTGGATCAAGTTCATTTCTTACTACTGTCACATCTGTTTTCATATCGGTCTCACGTTTTAGAAAAGCAAACGAACAACACGCCTGTCGACACTGTCTCTCACGGACCGCTTAAATTTGTGTGTGTCCAACGGCCTGATTTGCTAACTTCGTTGCCAATTAACTTGTAAAGGGCGAAGTATTGAACTTTTTTCTTAATAATTATTTCTCAGCTCAGTATACACATCACCACCCATACAAACCTTTCAGACTCTTTCTGAACACTATGCATATTTGAAGAAGAGACGGTTGAGTAAACATTCTAGCGACGATACGTTGACATAACTGCAGGAAGCTGCTACTACTACATCTGTGACAAAGAACAGATTACTATGGCTTCGTGCCTGGGACCGAGTGCCTGGGAAACGACGAAGTTGGTGTGCTGTTTGCGAGGTATTGTCGTTAGCATGTATGGAAAGTGGCTCACTGCTAGTGAAACTCAGAGCAGGTAATAAGATTTTAGAAGGAATGATATGCAGAGGTTAACGTGCCGTCGAGAGTGAGGTAGGATTACGAAAGGATGGGCAAGGAAATCGGCCGACCCTATTCAAAGGGACCATCCTGGCGTTTCCCTGGAGTGATTTAGGGAAAATACATCGAAGATAAATGTGGAGAGCAGGATGGTGATTGAAATTTTGTCTTCTGGAATGCGTGTTCAGTGTGCTAAACAATGCGCCACCTCATGTTGGAGGTTACTGACTCATCACAGATCGTGGAGTTGAGAACTTGTTCGCGCTGTAAAGCAGGACAGAGCCATTTGAGACAGATGTGGCAAGAGAGTACGATCTGGAGCAGGTTCAAGCAGCTTGGAACACACAGCTCTGCAAAGAAGATACGCCAAAATCGAGGCAAACGACTGGTAGTAACATGCACCACACCACAGATGTAGGCCACTGAGCATAGTATCACGCTGTGGGGATATTCAGCTGCGGCAGTAACCGAAGGCACCTTTAGACTATATGGACATTATTGCAGATCACCTTCCCGCCGTTTTGATCCCCCTCATCCCTTGGTTGCTCCTCTCCTCTCCAACCCCCACCCTCTGCTGTGCCTTCACCCTACACGCTTCATCTCCTTTCCCAAGGTGGCTTCCATTGACTCCCCTCCCGGGTGATGCCCTCTCTCCCTCCATTTATCCCTGCTATCAACTCTGATTCTCTCCTCACTGTCCCTTCCTTTGTCCTTCACCGGGCTCCCATCCCATCCTTTTTTTTCCCCACCTACCCTCTCTTTTCCTCCCTTCTCTGAGTCCTTTTTGCTCTCCCCTCCACTGGCCTCCACTGCTTTTTACCCTCCTTCTTGCGTCCGCCCCCCCTTTTCTATGTCTCCTCCCTCCATTGGCCCCCCTCTTTTTTCTTTTCCTCTGTTCCCCCTTTTCCCCATCATAGGTCTGGGTCCTTCTCCCCCCCCTCCCCCATCTACGGCCGTGTCATCTGTATAGTGCTTTTATAAGTGAGTGTTCAGTGTTGTGCGTCCCTGTAAGTGTTGCGAACAGCCACCATACTGTTGCTAGTTGTGTTTTTATCTCGTGCGAACAGAAACCAGACAGTCGCCGTGTTTTTTTTAAATTGTGCATGTCTCCTTCCTGTGTGTCTTCATCCGCATCGTCAACGCCCTGTTTTTATTTTAAGTTCCGCAACTTTCCGCCATTTTACTGTTATTGACAAAGTCAGCATTTTATCGCCTTTTTTTATATTGTTTGTTCTCTCCCCATTGTTTTGTTTAAATTTCTCTCAGCTGTAGACCAGCGTGTTAAGCTGCTGTCAGCCCACCCCTCTCCAGTGGGGGGGAATCAAAAATAGATAAAGAAAAAAAGAAAGATCACCTGCATCTCTTCATGCTTGTCTTGCCCAATGGAAACGGTATTCACCAACAGGATAACAGTTGGTGTCATAGTGGTTTCGAGGAGAATGATAATGGACTGAAAACTAACAGAGATGCCACGCTACAGGACGAAAACATTTAGGCGTTCTCGCCCAAATGTCCACAAGGTAATTGATAACAAAGAAGTTACCACTGCTAATATTGTTGGAGGGCAAGTTGTCTTGCAAGGGCCGTCTGTGTTTTGCAGATGTAATCTTAATTTTAAATTTACGGAGAATAAAGCATACCAAGATGGTAATGGTTGAGTGACCGCTGCTTTTGTGCGTTATCCAGGAAGCACTGTGTATGGAGTTTTACGACTGGGGGCCTTTAACACCAGGGGCAGTATCGGGCGCAATCCCCTTGCCTGCAAATCAGCGGCACGTAATTTAAGGTAATTACGAGACCTATGGGAAGCCATCTGGTGTCATATAGGTCCAGAAACCAACCAAGTAGCTATTGTTATGCAGAATTACTTCTGTACTACTTTGCAAAAGTGAACCTGCACACTATTAACCGTAAAGTGAAATAGCAAAGACTACATTCTTTTTCTTTTATCTGTGGGAATTACGCTACTCTGAGACTAAACATCGGAAGCCGGTGTTGAGAGTTTGTGTGTAACCATTTTGGCAGTCATTAGTCGGATTACGGAGCATTTGCAACTCCTTTATTTTGCTGTTAAGTCGTGGAAAGATTGAAAAAAATAACGGAAGGAAGAATTGTCGATCCTAAAGATCGGTCAGGAAAGTGATTGATAATCGGTAAGCACGAAGACCGGACAGGCAGACGGTCGGCTGCTGGCCTCCGGACCGCTCGCTAAATTAGCGACGGCGATCGATCTGCGGAAACGGGGCGCCGCCGCCGCCGAACAAGCCACAACTAATTGAGCGGGTCTCGCCACCTCCGTGGCAAAAAGGGAAGCGGAGCTGCGTGCGCCGGGCCGGGCCGGATCGGGCCCGCGAGGAAATATTAATTGCCCGAGGAGGCGGCGAATGAATAGCCGCCGGCAGCCGGCGCTGGCAGATCTCGCCACGAGGCGGCTCTCAGCGCCGCTGCGAGGCGGGACCGCAGGCGCTCTGCAGGATTAGCGAGACCGCAGCAGGGCACAGACAAGACGTAGCGCGGCGGGTTCTGCTGGTGCTCGAGAAGACAGGATCTGTCTGATACACAATAGTGATGGGACAGAGCGGTCGGAGGTTGGTGGCTCAGGGGGGAGGAGGTGAGCCATCTCCCACTCTCTCTCTCTCTCTCTCTCTCTCTCTCTCTCTTTCTCCCCCTCTGTCTCACACAGACACGCACATAAACATCTCAGTATAAGCGCGTATATGTTTACGAACAAAAATATAAATTTCCAATCTGTAAATTTCTGACAATAAAGTACCTTTAAGAGTAAGAGTCTGGAAAATAGCAGCAAATTCCGCAAAAAAGCTATTTTTCATTTTCTTGTGTACATGGGTTGGCTTGCGTCCTGCCTGCCTGCGCGGAAGGTTCCATTCAGCTAAAGGAGCACGTGACAGGCTCACTCTACATGCTTCTGACAACAAATCGAGAGTCTGCAGGTGGGATGGGGAAACCACAAGAGATTGAGTAAGCTGCGACAGAAAAGGAAAGAACTTCCCCCACCCCCCGCCCCCCGCTCTGCCCCCACTCACTACGAGAAAAACTAAAGAGCCAACAGCTTCTGGAACATACTCAGAAATAACAGAAAGAAACAGCGTTCCTGTCATTAATACATTTGGGTACGTGGCGTTGTCTGGGTATCTATTTATTCCATTACGCAATCTCCTCTCTTTTACAATTTCCCCTGTCCTTGTTTCAGTCTGTCTCCTTCTCCCCCTCTCTCTTTCCATCTCCTTCACTCTCCACTCTCTGTCAAACTCCTCCTGCTCCTTCTCTCTAGCCATCTGCACTCTCCACTCTCTCCATCATTTCCTCTTCCACCCCCTCTCAGCCCAACTCCTCCTCTTTCTTCCTGTCTTTCTGTCCATCTCTCTTTCCTTCTTGTGTCCATCTCCTTCTCCCTTCCTCTCTGTCCATCTCTTCCTCCCCTCTCTCTGTCCTACTCCTCCATTCATCTCTCTATTTCCTCTCCCCTTTCTCTGTTTATTTCCTCCCGCCATCTTTCCCCCATCTCCCTTCTGCTGTCCATGTCCTACTCCTCATCCATCCATCTCCTCCACCATCTTCTCTCAGTCCATTCTTCCTCCTCCTCCTCTTCCATCTCTCTGTCTATGTTTCCTTTGACTGTCCACCTCTTCCTCCTCTCTCTGTCCATCTCCCCCTCCCCCTTTTTCTATCCACCTCCTCTCACCTGTGTCTCCATCTTCTCTTACCTTTCTATTTTTATTTCCAACCATTTCCTTCTCAATCCTGCCTTTGTCCACCTCCTCCTCCCCTCTCTCTGTCCATCTCCTCCTCTTTCTTTCCTTTGTCCCCCACCTCTTCCCTACTCTCTGCTCATCTCCTCCCTTTCTCTGTCTATTTGCCCCTCCCTCTCATTGTGTCCATCCTCTCCTCCATCATATATGTTCATGTCATCCTTCCTGCCCCCCACCCCATATCTGTTCAGCTCTTCCTCCTCCCTTCTGTCTTGACATTATCACCTTCTACCCCAATAGGAGGATACTGGTCCTTACCCCCGTAGTATTTCTTTCCAGATTAAAGTTTGGTTGAAATCTATTCTGTCCTTTAGGAGGAGATTTCTACTCAAAACTTTGCCACATTATGCACAAGTCAGATATTTCACATATACATGGTGAACATTAAGAAAACCCAACAAACTGTAGGGACGGATTCCCAACTGGAAATGTGAGTTAAAAAGTCCTGTGAACATGAATCTAGATATGGATGGCGTGCATGCACCAACAACAAATAGGACCAGAACACAGTACAAAGCTGCATCGTAACCATGTCACAACAGATGTTCAAAGTGGTCTACATGGGTTTGCAGATGATAGGAACAGTAGCGGTTGTCATGTAGGAGACCTATAATCATACTCCCACTTACACGCAGTTGTCAGGCCACTTGCCTGAAGCTTGTACTAGGGATCGTTTCAATGTTCGGTAGAATCTGGTGCACGCACAGTCCACCGCCTTCCTGCATGTTCGTCTGTCTGAAAGGGCCCATGATCACACAAACATCCAAAAACGGCTTGAAATGTTGTGTGGTGTGGTTGGTATCTATGAGGGTACTTGTTTTGACATAGCCGTACCACCTGTCGACCGTTTCCTTCTGCTTGGTCATACATTAACATCATCTCGGCTTGTTCCCGACGTGAATACGAGACCATTCAGCTGCTTACAGTATGTTGTGTAAGTCACTCAATCTGCAACACACAAGGACCACACGGTACGTGGTCAGAGGACATGTCGTTCGTCAACGCCATCTACCGTGGAAACGATGCGTTTCCATATACATATTCACAGAACTCTTTTCCTCCATTTTCAGTCAGAGATTAGTTGCTGCAGTTAGTCGGTTTTATTAATGTCTAACCTGTACATGTTTCACATGTATGTTTCTTTGACACCTATTTGTACTCATATTTCACTTGTATCTCTAGCGAATTTCTTCCTGCAGTTTCGTTTATGCTAAACTCAATCTCTATGAAGTCCTACCTTCAGACAATGTGTCGCACAATGATATAGTTTCGTATGTACATTCAGTGGTACACTTGGACACTGTCTGCTAAATTCATTGTTTGTAGAGTTAGTAGTCTCATTAAAAAGTCATGCATGATGCAGCAGTTTTTCATGTGTCTCAGTATTTGGGGGTTTTCAGCGAGCAAAACCTTCGTAAAGTTTTTAAATTTGTTTGTTGCAGGAGACGTGAAACATACATACATACATACTAACACGAGTATATTAGTTTACTCATGCTGAGCTCCTAGGGGCGATATGTAGTGATTATTTAGAATAAGAAGTACTTCTTACCTGAGATCGCTATAACTTTACTGTAAATACCTGGTTTCAGTAAAACTAAGTTACCACCTTCAGGCCTTCATAAAGGTTATTACAAACATGTTGTGCCAGCTAAATACAAGATCTTTCCATTGAATTTCCAGATACATGAAATATGAAATGAGCGATCCGTTGGCATCTCAAAATTAAAATTATTTTATACAAGAATAGCTGTAGTTGACAGTCTTGTAGCGCCCTGGTAGGCATGACGTGTTGTGTTATGGGAACGATGTTTTGGCGAAGTGTGATGTATATAGTAATTTTAATTCTCACGTGCCAAAACAATGATCATTTTTTGTTTTATGTACCTGGAAATTCAATGAAAATATTTTTTGTGTAGCTGTCAGAAGATGTTTGTAATAATCTTCATGAAAATCTGAAGATGTTAACTTAACTTCATCTAAACTGGGTATCTAAAATGAAGTTTTTTTTATAGTGATGTCGGGTAAGAAGTTCTTGTTCTTCGAAGGAAATGCGAGTACATTCTAAACATTCATTGTGGTGTCTGTTTGTTCTATATCGTGTCTCCCTACCACTTTCGCTCAACGAGACTCTGAGCGTGTTTTTTAGGGAATTAACTAGTTTGAACCTGGGACCTGTTGCTGGTAAGGAGACGCCAGACCACACATGTCGTGTAGAATTCAGAAGAGTTCAGTGAGACTAGCGATGATATAACCAAATACTAAATGATCTCAGCGTCAGCTCCACTGCACGCCCTGTAAAGGAATCTTAATACTAACTAAATTTAGTGGAAGGGGTTCAAGGCTTTCCTATTTTTAGTTAGCTGGTAAAATAACGTCGAAAAAGCAGTTACGTTTACCATTGGAAATTTTATTCTACTCACAAAACATCGTTTATAAATTGCACTATTGATAAAACGAAATGTTTTAATTCAGGATGGTAAAAACAAACTGCGTTCAACAAAAATGTGAACGAATATTCCCTGAGTGGGTTTACAAGTTCTACAATGGATCGAAGGATGACCTATGCCATATCACATCTATAATCTAGGTTTACATTAAGTTTCACAAGAGAGAAAACTATCAAAATGGTCTACAGTGACCCTCAATTATCTTTCATTAATTATCTAACTTGTAGTAAATTACAATGGCTGATGTGGCTTCTCAATAATTATATAATAGAGAAATCATCGCGTTTCAGTTTTTTGCTTCAAGTGGTAAATGTGAACACCATGAGCTTTAATTGACGATCGCCACTAGTATTACGCAAAAAGGGAGTGTAACATATGAGACTTCTGCAGTTCTGAGTGAAGCCTTATGCGCTCAAAAATGCGGCATCGCGTGCGTTCATTACCTTGTCGGTGTTTAGGCAGCGTCAGGGCAGCGGCGGGCAGCACAGCTCCGCTCACCTCGCCATCTCGGAAGCAACCCTTCCTTCTCCTTACTACAATTTACCGAAGTTGGTTAAAAAAAACTATCTGATTGTGTTTCCTTTGACCCATCAGGGTCTCAATGTTATTCTTAAGCTCCGCCTACAAAAATTCTGTCTGTCCAATGAGAAACGTTATACTTTTCATGGTGGGGCAATGTTTTTAAAGTTTGCAACGTAACATAGACGCGAAAAAGTCTCACGCTAAAACCTGCAGCTGGTGTGGTCCTTTTAGCGTTATCGTACGATCTGTACTGTTCTTCTGGAGGGCTATATCTTTTAACATGGGCTGGGGGGTGGTCTTAATGTAACAGGCACGCGAAAAAGTCTCACGCTAAAACTTGCAGGTGGTAGTGGCCCTTTTTGTGTTATCGTAAGATCTATACTGTTTTTCTGGACGGCTCTAGCTTTTAACATGGGCTGGGGGTGGTCCTTGACGTAACAGAGACGCGAAAAAGTCTCACGCTAAAACGTGCGGGTGGTAGTCTTAGAGGTAGGCTGGCGACGTGGGTGTCCAGTCCGTCCCTTATCGTAGGGCCTTCTAGCTTAACACGATTCTGCTCTCGGCTTCTGTTCTCGTTTCTCCCCTCGGAACTGCGTCGGTCTCACGGTAGGAAGGTACGACATGCATTTAGGCATTCTTGTGTTAGTCTTTGGTATTCCATTTGCTCACTCGTTACTCGTATTACTTTGGTTAATTTAATGTCACGATTTATTCAGAGCTATGTGACATACTACTGGATTTGCTTATCATGTTAGGGTTTTCATGGAAGGTGTTGGATTTGCCTGACACCTTACAACTTTATTATTAGCATTATTATTGTCATTATCGCAGATGTCTGTGGCATGTTAAAAGTGACTGCGATGGCAAGTCAGTTTTTGTAAGGGGTTGTGGATGATGAGAGAGACAGCAACGTTGACTCTCCCCAGAACCAAATCCTCGATCTGCGCCTATGCTGGGATACAGCGCGCCCTCCCTCCAGCACTCTCTGTGCCAAACATGGGAGACACAAGTAACTATAACTTTAAGGGCTATGTACCCTTACACGTAATACTTCTAAACATCAATACTTTCAAACACATTTTAACTGACAAATCAGCAAAAGCAATATGAATCACTGACATAGGACATAAATTGGAAAGCGTAAACAGTAACTCAAAAACTGTACATAAATTACAGAATTGCCATGAGACGGACTTGTATGAAGTACCTGAGATTTTCATAGACAAGAAGCATGTTGGACATCATGTATTATATGAAAAAACCTAATACAACTCAATAAATTTCTTAAAAGCTTTTCAACTATATTAATGTGATACCAGTAAAGTATAAACTACAATTATATACCCCCTTCCCCATGTTTAATTTTCATGAAATCATGATTAGGTACATGGCGCAATAACACATACTTGCTACAGAGAGTAGATCCAAATAACACATTTTTAGCACGTTTTTCATTTTTATTAAAGTAATTAACTGCACACTGCTGTGCTAGTACGTAGAAGTATGAATTCATAATATTAATGTCACTGCATGTGTCTAAAACAACTCTTACCAGACTCTTCGTATAATCTAACATTCTGAATTATAAGACCTGTAAATATGATAAACATGCAATGATAAAAATGTGAAGTTTGCTGTAGAAGCATACAGCAAATACACTGAAGTGCTAAGGAAACTAGCCAGCCGGAGTGGCCGAGCGGTGATAGGCGCCACAGTCTGGAACAGCGCGACCGCTATGGTCGCAGGTTCGAATCCTGCCTCGGGCATGGACGTGTGTGATGTCCTTAGGTTAGTTAGGATTAAGTAGTTCTAAGTTCTAGGGGGCTGATGACCCCAGAAGTTAAGTCCCTTAGTGCTCCCTTAGTTGCTGCAGTCGGCAACATCTATATTCGACAATAAGTGTCTGGCGCAGTTGTTAGATCGGCTGCTGCTGTTACAATGGCAGGTTATCCAGATTTAAGTGAGTTTGAACGTGGTGTAATATTCGGCGGACAAGCGATAGGACACAGCATTTCCGATATAGCGATAAAGTGGGCATTTTTCAGTACGACCATTTCACAACTGTACCGTGAATATCAGGAAACAGGTACAACATCAAATTTCCGACATCGCTGCGGCCGGAGAAAGATCGTGCAAGAACGGGTCCGACGACAATAGAAGAGAATCGTTCAACCGGACAGAAGTGGAGTCCTTCCGAAAATTGCTGCCTATTTCAATACTGAACCATCAGCAGCTGTCAGTGTGCGAACCTTTCAACGAAACATCATCGATATGGGCTTTCGGAACCGAAGGTCTACTCGTGTACCCTTAATGACTGCACGACACATAGCTTTACGCCTCGTCTGGGCCCGTTAACACCGACACTGTACTGTTGATGACAGCAAATATGTTGCGTGGTCGGACGAGTCTCGTTTCGAATTGTATCGAGCTGATGGACGTGTATGGTTATGGAGACAACCTCATGAATGCATGGACCCTGCATGTCAGCAGGGGACTGTACAAGCATGTGGAGGCTCTGTAATGGCATGGGGCGCCTAGATACGATTCCGACAGGTGACACGTACGTAAACACCCTGTTTGGTCGCCTGCATTCATTCATGTCCATTGTGCATTTGACGGACTTGGGTTATTCAACAGGACCATGCGATACGCCACACGTCCAATATTGCTACAGAGGGGCTCCAGAAACACTCTTCTGAATTTGGATACTTCTGCTGGACACCAAAGTCCCCAGACATGAAAAGTATTGAGCATATCTGGGATGCCTTGCAACGTGCTGTTCAGAGAGATCCCCACTCCCTCGCACTCTTACGAATTTATGAACAGCCCTGCAGGATTCATGTTGTAAATTCCCTTCAGCACTACCTCAAATATTAGTCGAGTGCATGTCACGTCGTGTTGCGACACTTCTGCGTGCTTGCGGGGGCTCTATACGATATTAGGCAGGTGTACCAGTTTATTCGACTCATTAGTCTATATTCAAGTAGATATACAGTAAATATTGCTTTCACATGCACACAGACAAATATATAAATCCTTTCTGTGTTTTAAACAGCGTTAATGTTTCTGCAACAGTGCAGGACGGTAAATAAGATCCCCGCCTTGACACACTGCCAAACAGACTGCTGAAAGGCATCTGCTGTGGCGCAAAATACGTTTTAACACACGCATTCGTTCATGCGAAGATACTCTATTGCCTGCGTCAAAGATGTGTAGTCACGTATCTGCCTGTCAGAGCGATACATCCCTGCGTGGAAACAGGGTTTGTCTTCATACGCTGTGTGAAATTTGACAGCAGCCAGCCAATAGATATGCTGAGCAGCAGAATTCGTTTTCGGAGGCCCTATGGCCGCTCACGAAAAGGCTCTCTGCTCTTCTTCCTCCCGCTGTGATGGTTGGACGTATTGATTTACCTTTTAGTATCGACGCTTTGTCTTGTGGTAGTGCAATGGGCACATTCATCCAACTTCATTCTGGATTATGACAAGATTGTTACTGGATTTGGACATCTGCAATGGATTTGTGTGAATGTAAAGGACATGGCATCTCAGATAATGGACAATCAGATTACTATCTGTGATATGCTTTGCATTCGTATTCAACGATTGGAATGTTAAGTCTTTATTTCCATTATCAAATTCCTTAGAAGATGTGGAGGTCAACATCTATTTTTAATTGTCGTCCGAGGTTTCAAGTGGCTATCTCAATGCTCTTCCTCTCGTAAAGCATTGTTTTAGGATTAATCATAATATGCTGCCTTTTTTCTGCTGCAGCCAATGGCAATGAATAGGCGCATGGTCCACTGTATTGCATTTATACATGACGCATGTTGTCCGACGTGTAAATATTGACTATTATATTACGTTGGAGCATACACTGGATTTTCACATTTTCACTGAGTTAGTATCCGCTTCCCTGCTCCTCATCTCTGTTTAATTAGTTTCTCCACGATCTCAAAAGATACTCCTTTCATTTAACTGTATCTAAAGCTGGTATGAAATAGCCTGCCTTAAGCAAAGATTGCAGTTGTATTAAACACAAATTTCAAATGTGTGAATAAGTTTGAGTTGCGGTGCCAGTGAAGATGGAGACACTGAGATGATTTCTGCTATCACAGTTGTTCAGGTTGTTTCAGATGCCAAATGCATTTGCACTGCATAAATTGCACCTATAAAACGTGTGGGGCGGCGAAGAAGTTGTCGAATGAGTTGTTTGAATGTTCATTTCACGTAACAGACTATTGCCGATGCAACATATGTGGGACGGCGAAGAAGTCGTTGTTTAATGTTGAATGAAAGTTGAACATTGCCACCTTAAATCACGCGAGCCTGGCAACTAATTTGGTGGCCAGTCAGAAAGCGAAGGGAAACTTACTGACCTTAGTTCCCAGTCTGCACGGCCACATTCCTGTACAGCCCAGCTAAACGAAAAATATCCATAGTTCTTCACGGGATTAGGGCTGCTTCAATAAAATTTAAAGTTCCAAACAAGATTTTATTATCTTAAAGGCTCACACAAATTACTCGAAACTTCTGAAAATGCTAAAGACATTAAATATTGTTAATTCAGCCAATCGTTTAATAGTTCAGAGGCGACTTCTACAGCAAGTTCCTCCCGAATAGTTCATTACTCTAACTAACGGTGCTCTATTAATAGTTCGCAATAATGTTAAAAAAAAATTAATGCTCGCCTTAAAAGTGGAGTTAGTCACCACTTGCCACGCGGAATTATACTTCACACGGACGGCACAATAACAGTTTGTTACCGAAGTCTAAACGATCCAGGACGGTGTACAGTCCTCGCGATTTTCAATGTCCGTTTACATTGCTAAGTACGCGCATGTCACAGCCCGCTATGACGTCACCCGAGGCGAGGCGCGATCGGACGTTAAGCTCGCGTGGACTAGGCGTTGGTCTAATGCGGAGTGAGCTTACTACTGCCTCTGCCGCTCTTTTTTATATAGCTCCGGCGCGTACCGCCAAGAGAGCATCTGTTCTTTCCATTCCTATGCAGATGCCTGCAGCCTCCAAATGATCGCTATCTCAGGCACATAATCTTAAATATCACATTTAATAATAGCTTTACAAACTTCTCAATTTTTGTATACATACATCTGAGCAGTACAGAAGCACGTAGAAAATCTCAGCCCGCTAAAATTAAAACTTTACTCTCTAGAATTTTTACAATGGAACTAACGGTAGATTGTTACCTCTGAACCATAGCTTTATCAAGACTTGTATCAGCTGTTAATTATGCTACAAGACTAAAACTTGGTGTAGCTTTGTTAATTGTCCTATCTGATCATTGGTCTTAAAGAATTTGTTTTATCATTAAAATTTAAAGTACTTAATCTATAATGCTTATGTACATTTTACTCACAAAAGTAGTTTTTACTAAATTACTAAAAAACTAGAAGAGGTAACTGATTGTGGTATTTCCATTATTATTATTAGGGTGAACTGAAGCATCCTACCAATTTTCAATATCGTAGCTCTATTATTTCGCGCCTCTGATTTTTCCGAAAAACGCGGATTCTGGAGTCAATTTTAGTTTTATGGTTTTGGAAACCAGCACCACTCATTAATGACTTCTTACTGCACCTTCTCACCAAATTTTGGCTTCCTAGCGTCATTATTTAGCGCCTCCTATTTTTCTTTCAAAACGTGAATTTTACGTAAACTACTAATTTTATAACATTAAGATTTGTTACCTGAAACATTATTACATAGAACTATACTTTAACAAAGTTTTACACACAAATCTTAATTTTTACTTTTATGTTAAATGTGGTGCAATACTATATGCAGGCGCGTTACGATGACGTGACGCTACTAGCAGTGAACTAGGGTAAGTCCCGTGCACTCGCTCGCCTCTGTATCTTATACATGATACAGCGCTTGCTTTGCTTCATCACCCCCTTTTTAATTTTCGTGAAAATCTATTTTTGAACAAAATTAAATTTCTAAAAGAACAAACAAGCGATGGATTACTTTGGTATACCTCTTTCAACTTAAGTTGCTTCTTCTTAGGAAATTCCTTATTACTACATACACAAAATAACCATACTCATATACACATAGAAAACCTAGTACAGAAGACATTCACAAATTATTTACATACATTTACATGGAAATATAAATTTTTCAATGGTTACAAAATAGTTATTTTTTTTTTTTTAAATCAGTCTCTTCCTGAAAAAGAAAATACACACGACTTTTATCACTGCAACGCACTCACATTTTTCTTTTACTATAATACTCGGCACTGTGGTGGGTGTCCTATTGTAACACTCATTTAATTTCACTGATTGACAAAATTGTGGGAGGAAATTGTATTCACTGTGGTTTGCGTCTCTACTTCCAATCTCCCTACCGCTTGTTGTCAGTCATTCATGCAGCCTGCATGTCCCTGAGAAACAGACAATACAGCCTAAGTTTCTGTTTTCAACTTATATCTAAGGTAGGACAAAGTACATTTTATAGTTTATATTCTGGCACTATTTTACTAATTGTGAAGTTGTCAGAAAGACATTTAGCACTAAGTCGTATCTGATACAATAGCTCCTACTTTCTTCTTTCATAAATAATCTTTTAGGTTCCTAAATAGTGAAAATTCTTTTAGCAAATTAATATATTAAGATCTTGCTTCAACTTAGAAAATTGAGTAACCTTTTAGTTTTAATGTACTCTGGCTTAATTATCGTATGGATTAGTTCATCAAAGAAGTCATTTGCTGACCAGCACTTTGCTTTATTGTATGAATTACTAAAGAAATTAGTTATTTTCAGTATACCGATTCCAAATTTCTGCATTTTCCAATATTTGTGTGTTTCTGTTGTCTGTTTAACTATTTATTTGCCTCAAGCAAGATTTAGCGTTTTTCACCATTTCACGAGACGTGAGGGAATTATTCTTTAATCCTACATCATTTACTTCAATTTACTTACTTCACTTCTTCACCTTATTCATTTTCTCCCTTTTCTTCCAGATTCAAAATACTTCATTTCTCCACTTCTTTCTCCCTTTTCCTTTTGTCAGCCTATTGACGTCCTGTTTCTATATATTTGGTGCGATCCTCACACCACTTCCACACATCTCCATTTATTTAATTCTAAAACGCCATTGCTTGCCTCTATGAGCATTACCTTCTTACGCTGTTTTCCTTCAGACAACCTTATTTCTAGCAACATACTACCTTCTGCATAATCTCATGGATTATTCATATTCATACCGTACTTCGTATACTGCAAAGTGTCTCTCTTAGTTGTAGTTTCTAACCCTTTACAATTACATGAAATATTTTAATTTATTTATTTTAGCCATGTTTGCCTCTTATTGGTACTCAGACTTTTGTTTTGCCATTCACTAGGTAGATCCTTACTAAGAATACTTAAAACCTAATAGCATATATACAACATGAAGACATATGTGATTCTTACCTGTTATGATAGACCAGAAGAAGGGAATGAAACTTGAAAAGGAAATAAAGTTTCACCCAGCTGGGACTGCACGGTACGCCAAACCGTGTATCCGCCAAAGAGTGGCAGACTCCCTACAGTAATTAATTACTGTTAATTTTAAATTCCTTTAGATCCACAATATTTCTTAGACCTAGTTCTCTCTTACTCTTTGGATATTCCAAACGATAGGCATTTGCATGAGGTTTACTTACTATTCTAAATGGTCCATGATATACATGCATAAACTTTTTAGTTTCTGCAGAAATTTTCTTTGATTTTTCTTTTGTTTTGACCAGCACTAGCTCACCAATTTTAAAACTAGTGGGGGAAGCCCTTGCATCATGCCTCTTTTTCCTATCTAAAGCTCTTTTGCGTATATTTGCCCTGGCCTGTGCTTTCTTCTCATCCAATGCACTTTCCTCATTCTCACTGAAAACCAAATTTTCCTGCAAGTATCCTTTATTCTTTATTACTCTAATAGGCAGTTCCCAAGTTTCATTACTACCGCCTATATGACTTCCTATAAAAGACTCTCTTATCACTTTAGAGTCAGGTAAAGTTAAAATTAAGTTGTTCTGATCAAAATTGATCTTTCCCTGGTACTTTGATAAGAAATCAGTACCAATCAACATATCAACACTTAAGCCTAGCACAATCAAACAAGGATGATCTATTACTACGTCATTTATACCAATGGGTATCAAAGCTTCGTGTTGAACTGGTCTAGAGACTTTTCCAGTAGCACCTATAATCTTTAAGCCACTTACTTTCATAACTGTTAACTTCTCTTTATTGGGTATGGTGTCAAAAAATGTTTGTGATAAAGCACTTGCTTCACTGCCACTGTCAAGCAGACAACGCACAGTGACTCGTGATATGTTTACTTTGATAACAGGGTGAGTTATTTTACATTGAACAGGTTGCTCACACACCTCGTCTAATAAATCTCGTTCTATGTTCTTCCAGCTAAAGTAATTCTGATCAGTTGCAATTACATTTACATTTACATCCTGGGGCTCATCATGCTCTATAATCTTAGCTGCTTTCTCTAATCTGTCCACTAACTTTAAATCGAAGCATCTGACGACTTTTTCTACTTTTGTTTGCTGCACATCAGCCAAACTATCCTCTACCTCTGAGCAACTGCGTCCCTGCGCAATATTGCTGTTCATAAGAATGTCGTCACCTTCAACCATTTGTGGCACGTTTACACAGCTACTAGATTCTTTCACCTCGTTACTATTTCTACCCCCTTCATTCATCATTTCCTCCTCTCTAAAGTTTTGCAGTACTGATTCTACTTCTGCTACTTCTACTTCAGCTTTTAGATTGCCATTTTCATCGAAGATGTAAGCTTTTACTTCATCATTATTCCCATCAGACTCAAACCCATTATCTATTTCTTCCCCATTATCTACCTTGAGTTCCTGTTCTTCCTTGACCCATTTTTCTAGTGTATCCAAAATACTATCCACTATTTTGTGAGAGTGGCTTAACACATCACTGGTATTATCTGTATTTATTTCGTCATCCATGTTGTCTGTCTGTGTATGTTGGCTGATTGTCTGTGTTTCCGTTACTGGCTGTGTTACTGTTACCGCCTGGTGAGCGCCAGTTTCCTCATAGACGGGATTTAGTTTCCCACACGCGGCCTGTTGTGTTCATCTGTGACACCACTAGATATAGTAGCATCATGACTCCCTTCTTGTCTTAATGGCATAGTATTTACTTCTCCACTTTCGTCATAGTAGTTGTTACGAAAGCGTGGTGAGTATCTACCCCCTCTTCCTCTGCCACGGCTTTGGTTTCGATAGTTTGTTTTGGTGTGCCTAACTTCCATATTTCTAACGTTCACGTTTCCATTATTTTGTACGTGATTGTTAGAAGATTTGTTATTCTGCTGCACCTGCTCCTCAGCAGCAGCTACTCTTTCTACTCTTTCCAGATATTCAATAAATTTGTCTATATTATCTCTAGGGGCGGAAATGATCCTCTTCTGCCAGTACCACGGCAGCTTACCTTCTAAACCCATAATGATCATATCTGGCTTCATCTTTTCTGTCAAATGTGACAGTCTTGAAACCCACTTCCTAGCGAAATCCTTTACTGATTCATGCCCTGGGAAAAACTTCTTACCACTCCAGAATTCCCTTAACACATCATTTTGTTTGTTATGTGACCAGTATTCGTTGAGAAATGCAGACTTAAATTCAGATAAAGTTTTACATTTGATCATTACATCCGCTGACCATCGCAAAGCATCACCTGACAAATGACTTCTTATAAATGAAATTTTTTCTCTTTCTGACCAAGTGTTGGGGAGAACATCCTCAAAGTCATTCCAAAATTCAAGAGGGTGAATGTACTTATCAGGATCAAAGCGCAAAAACTGTCGACACCCTATAAAAGCGGCGTCAACTGAAGTCACATGCTGTACAGTAGAATGACTAGAATTAACAGAGGTTACTCTATTTTGTAGGTTAGCAATGTTAGTATTTAATTCCTCTACTTGTGACTCTACTGCTTCTATCCTGGCAGAACATCTTTGTTCCACTGCACCACGAATTTCGGTACAGGTTTCTTTTACTTTCTCAATGTTTTTCTGACAAGTATCTACTTTAATTTGTACCTCTTTAACTTTGTCAGAGCAAAGTTTGGACTCGTTGCTCAATCTTTCGGACAACCTCACTTCCAAAAGTTCATCTGCCTCTTGATAATTTTTTTGAATTTGATCTATTTCACATTTGAAAGTACTATGCATTTTAGTTAACTGTGGCCCTACTTTTACTTGAATGTCATGATGAATAGTATCTATCTTATAATTCAAACTATTCCATTTTGATTGCAGTTCTTCTTTTAGTTCTTTATTACTAACCTCAATTTTATTCTCCAACTTTTTATTACTATTTTCAATTTTAGCCTCAATTTTATTTTGGTTTGATTCGAGGTTGGCAAACAGTATTTGCATCCAATCCGGAGCTTCTACCTTGATACTTTGTATCTCTTGACTTGACTGAGCTGGAGATATATTGAGCTCAGTTTCACTACCTGACAAAGTTAGCAACTCTACTGGCTCCCTTTTGACTTCTATTTCACTTATTGATTGCATCCCTGCACTCTCATTTAAATTAAAGTCACAATTTACTGGTGACAAATTACGTTCTAGTTCAATATTTGAGGGATTAATGGAACCATCCTCATTAAACTCAATTCCTGATCCTGAGAATTCTTGGTCAGAGACCGGTTCCCTTCTGAAATGTACATTACTTTCCATATCTTTTAGTTTGTTAGCAGCAGTTAATAAATATTTTAAAAGTCTTTGACTTAACTTAAATGCTTGATTTCGACGAATGATGTCGTCGCGGTGTATCAGCAATCGTGATGCGACGCGTCGCGACGTATTGAAGGCAGCAGCAGCAGCTGTAGCGTCGAGTACCGCCACAGGAATCGCCTACTGCAATAGCTCCAGGGGGGGGGGGGGGGGGCAGCAAGGCACCGTTGACCACTCGGCGCAGCCGGCAGCTGTCTCGCAGATCAGCGCAGCTCCGCGATGACGCACCGTCTTCCTTTAGTCTCAGCGCCGTCGGCAGCCGCGATCCAGCATCGTCGCCTTCCTCACCATCGTCACTAACCAACGTACAGCGGTAGACACTTATTGTTATACACTACACCCGCCTTTACTGGTAACACTGTTCCCACACTAGTTCAATTCAGTGTCCTGTTATTGCCTACCGAGTTCGTTAATTTATACCAATCGCTTTCACACATCGAGCACTTTTATTTGCTTTTAATTCAGTTTTCCCGGCCGATAAGCACCATATGTGGGGCGGCGAAGAAGTTGTCGAATGAGTTGTTTGAATGTTCATTTCACGTAACAGACTATTGCCGATGCAACATATGTGGGACGGCGAAGAAGTCGTTGTTTAATGTTGAATGAAAGTTGAACATTGCCACCTTAAATCACGCGAGCCTGGCAACTAATTTGGTGGCCAGTCAGAAAGCGAAGGGAAACTTACTGACCTTAGTTCCCAGTCTGCACGGCCACATTCCTGTACAGCCCAGCTAAACGAAAAATATCCATAGTTCTTCACGGGATTAGGGCTGCTTCAATAAAATTTAAAGTTCCAAACAAGATTTTATTATCTTAAAGGCTCACACAAATTACTCGAAACTTCTGAAAATGCTAAAGACATTAAATATTGTTAATTCAGCCAATCGTTTAATAGTTCAGAGGCGACTTCTACAGCAAGTTCCTCCCGAATAGTTCATTACTCTAACTAACGGTGCTCTATTAATAGTTCGCAATAATGTTAAAAAAAAATTAATGCTCGCCTTAAAAGTGGAGTTAGTCACCACTTGCCACGCGGAATTATACTTCACACGGACGGCACAATAACAGTTTGTTACCGAAGTCTAAACGATCCAGGACGGTGTACAGTCCTCGCGATTTTCAATGTCCGTTTACATTGCTAAGTACGCGCATGTCACAGCCCGCTATGACGTCACCCGAGGCGAGGCGCGATCGGACGTTAAGCTCGCGTGGACTAGGCGTTGGTCTAATGCGGAGTGAGCTTACTACTGCCTCTGCCGCTCTTTTTTATATAGCTCCGGCGCGTACCGCCAAGAGAGCATCTGTTCTTTCCATTCCTATGCAGATGCCTGCAGCCTCCAAATGATCGCTATCTCAGGCACATAATCTTAAATATCACATTTAATAATAGCTTTACAAACTTCTCAATTTTTGTATACATACATCTGAGCAGTACAGAAGCACGTAGAAAATCTCAGCCCGCTAAAATTAAAACTTTACTCTCTAGAATTTTTACAATGGAACTAACGGTAGATTGTTACCTCTGAACCATAGCTTTATCAAGACTTGTATCAGCTGTTAATTATGCTACAAGACTAAAACTTGGTGTAGCTTTGTTAATTGTCCTATCTGATCATTGGTCTTAAAGAATTTGTTTTATCATTAAAATTTAAAGTACTTAATCTATAATGCTTATGTACATTTTACTCACAAAAGTAGTTTTTACTAAATTACTAAAAAACTAGAAGAGGTAACTGATTGTGGTATTTCCATTATTATTATTAGGGTGAACTGAAGCATCCTACCAATTTTCAATATCGTAGCTCTATTATTTCGCGCCTCTGATTTTTCCGAAAAACGCGGATTCTGGAGTCAATTTTAGTTTTATGGTTTTGGAAACCAGCACCACTCATTAATGACTTCTTACTGCACCTTCTCACCAAATTTTGGCTTCCTAGCGTCATTATTTAGCGCCTCCTATTTTTCTTTCAAAACGTGAATTTTACGTAAACTACTAATTTTATAACATTAAGATTTGTTACCTGAAACATTATTACATAGAACTATACTTTAACAAAGTTTTACACACAAATCTTAATTTTTACTTTTATGTTAAATGTGGTGCAATACTATATGCAGGCGCGTTACGATGACGTGACGCTACTAGCAGTGAACTAGGGTAAGTCCCGTGCACTCGCTCGCCTCTGTATCTTATACATGATACAGCGCTTGCTTTGCTTCAAACGCAGTTACTTTACATACGTGGTTGACAGAAGCGTGTTGTCTACAATGAGAGTTTTGATTTCAGTTTTGTCGTGGTTAACTTTGAGAAATACCTAGACACAAGGAAACTGAAAAAAATTCAGTCAGATTTCGTTTATTTAGTTATAGGTGAGATTAAACAGAAAAAGTGGTAACTTTTCAGTACATAAAACCACTGTTTCACTCTCTCAAGAACACCCAAGATAAAATAAGTGCAAGAAGGTAGGATTTCAGTGTGTATGTCAAAAAAATTCAGCAATATAGAAGTACCATAAACCATGTAAAAATGATGCCATTATCATCGAAATCCGTAGTGATGGTAAGATAAAAGTAAAAGTGAACTAGTGTGCAATAATTACCTGTGTCTAATCAGTCACAGCTCTTAACAAGCGTTCCATTATTTCTATACAGCGTTTCGGGGTTTCACCTGTTCTTTCTCACGGAGCCTGGCTGGCTATGGTAGGTAAGCGATAGCAGGCCAAAAGATATCCAGCTTTTTAAAGAATATGGAAATACTATCACTGAATGCCAATTGTGGCCCCTATAGGGGAATTATTTGAGCATCCCGTGTTCGTATTCGTAGCCGTGTTGTTGTGTAACTGTGGAAAAAGACGTGCTAGCATACCGACCTGATGATTCGATTAATATATGGAGACTGACTACTGGATTATAAACTGAACTCTCGCTACAGTTAGCTGTGTAACAGTATAAATGTGTTAAGCTCTGCGTGTGTGTACGTATAGCTCTACCGCACCAATACTAAGTAATATTTTACTAGCTTTCACTTTCAGAAGGCATTCTCTCACAGTTAATTTTATTTTGTGAACATTTTTCATCTTATGGTTATAATTCAAGAGTTGTTGGTCATGTCTTCAGTTTACAGACTGATTTGATGCCGCTCTTCAAGCGAAAACTCTCTCTCTCTCTCTCTCTCTCTCTCTCTCTCTCTCTCTCACACACACACACACACACACACACACACACATCCGCGCAGAAAAGTGTCCGTGCACACATAAAGAGAGAGAGAAAAGGAATAAATGCGTCAAAGTCTCAAATTCTGGCTGGATAATGGAGACGTTTCTGTACCAGTTCACAAATAATGCACCGAACTTGAGATCCGCTTCTGGTCGCCACAAACACGTTCCGCCCCATTTTGTCTCCATGCCGGGCAATCTGCAGCAGTGAATTTCACAGCTGTCAGTGCGCCATCACAGTGACGTATGCACTGACAGGCGATCCATCGTCGGCGCTCGTCTGCTGGGAAACATCCGGTAGAAGCCATCATGAGATAGCGACGCAGCGTGTCACGCGTGACACAGATACAGTCCTGCCACGAAGCCTCTGATATCACCAGCCGTTTTTCACTGCGATTCGCGCGCCGCGAGAGTGCCATTGTCTCGCAAGGGGTGGACGGCAGGCCTCGGAAGCTATGTGAAAGCCAATCGTAACAAACACATGAAAACACTGTGCATCTTCTGGCAACACAGTAATCCTATATAGAACTCATGTAAATACAACTTCCATTAGAGTTTGTTAGAATGACGAGAAATACAAAATTAAAATTGTTATCTGCAGTCCTACAGGAACTTATCAGAACCTCAAACTGGAAAAACAAGAAAGGAGTTCCTGTTAATCGGACATATCTCAACCATCTTAGTTCAGCTGATAATTTTGTGACTTTTTCCTTCTAGTGCACAATAACTTTGAACAAAGAATGGAGCAAGCCTGAAAGTAAGTCGAACAACATAATCTGACAATACTCAAATAACATGTAATCAACAAGTTAAAAAAAATAGTACATGAATGAAGGAACAGAACAAGGAAATAAGTAACAAGTTTGTTGGTGTAGCTTTTAAATGCGCTAAGCAGCGTAGCGCTCTATCAGAACAATACATAAATTATGTAGTAAATGGTAAGATTACCGGTAGCACTGGTAGCGCTGTTAAGGAAATAAACATAAATGACCGTTTAATAGAGAAAGTAGGATCCGACGACGTCTTCTCGTCTTTTCTTTCCTCTTAATTAAAACCGCACATAATCAGTATTACTTCATTATTTTATACACTTACAGAATTTAAATTGAATTTTGTAGGTAATAGTAATTAATTGATAGGGCAAATTCTGCGATTTTAAGTAACCTAGCAATTCCTTCTGATGCAAGTGCAAGTAAAATATCTGTATATTGCTTGTTTTCATTTTGTACCCAATATAACGTTTTTCATCATGATCAAACGCAAGATAAATACGAAAGTTCTTTATGAATGACAGAAACATGTATTATATAAGTTCGACGAAGTATTGCAGCGACGTTTGATATATTTTTGTTTTGCGGTTTTCATTGACTTTTACCTTCCTCTGAGGAAATTGTGTTTTCTGGTGATATATGATAAACATGCAACGCTCCTTTTATTATTACTACAACATTCTTCTGTTTCTCCTAAAAAACAAACCATTTTCGAATAAAACCTGAATTAAACATTGACAATTTCAATTATGTTTTAAAAACTGGTTACTTTTAGGTAACAGAGAGGAGGATAACTACACTCCTGGAAATTGAAATAAGAACACCGTGAATTCATTGTCCCAGGAAGGAGAAACTTTATTGACACATTCCTGGGGTCAGATATATCACATGATCACACTGACAGAACCACAGGCACATAGACACAGGCAACAGAGCATGCACAATGTCGGCACTAGTACAGTGTATATCCACCTTTCGCAGCAATGCAGGCTGCTATTCTCCCATGGAGACGATCGTAGAGATGCTGGATGTAGTCCTGTGGAACGGCTTGCCATGCCATTTCCACCTGGCGCATCAGTTGGACCAGCGTTCGTGCTGGACGTGCAGACCGCGTGAGACGACGCTTCATCCAGTCCCAAACATGCTCAATGGGGGACAGATCCGGAGATCTTGCTAGCCAGGGTAGTTGACTTACACCTTCTAGAGCACGTTGGGTGGCACGGGATACATGCGGACGTGCATTGTCCTGTTGGAATAGCAAGTTCCCTTGTCGGTCTAGGAATGGTAGAACGATGGGTTCGATGACGGTTTCGATGTACCGTGCACTATTCAGTGTCCCCTCGACGATCACCAGAGGTGTACGGCCAGTGTAGGAGATCGCTCCCCACACCATGCTGCCGGGTGTTGGCCCTATGTGCCTCGGTCGTATGCAGTCCTGATTGTGGCGCTCACCTGCACGGCGCCAAACACGCATACGACCATCATTGGCACCAAGGCAGAAGCGACTCTCATCGCTGAAGACGACACGTCTCCATTCGTCCCTCCATTCACGCCTGTCGCGACACCACTGGAGGCGGGCTGCACGATGTTGGGGCGTGAGCGGAAGACGGCCTAACGGTGTGCGGGACCGTAGCCCAGCTTCATGGAGACGGTTGCGAATGGTCCTCGCCGATACCCCAGGAGCAACAGTGTCCCTAATTTGCTGGGAAGTGGTGGTGCGGTCCCCTACGGCACTGCGTAGGATCCTACGGTCTTGGCGTGCATCCGTGCGTCGCTGCGGTCCGGTCCCAGGTCGACGGGCGCATGCACCTTCCGCCGACCACTGGCGACAACATCGATGTACTGTGGAGACCTCAAGCCCCACGTGTTGAGCAATTCGGCGGTACGTCCACCCGGCCTCCCGCATGCCCACTATACGCCCTCGCTCAAAGTCCATCAACTGCACATACGGTTCACGTCCACGCTGTCGCGGCATGCTACCAGTGTTAAAGACTGCGATGGAGCTCCGTATGCCACGGCAAACTGGCTGACACTGACGGCGGCGGTGCACAAATGCTGCGCAGCTAGCGCCTTTCGACGGCCAACACAGCGGTTCCTGGTGTGTCCGCTGTGCCGTGCGTGTGATCATTGCTTGTACAGCCCTCTCGCAGTGTCCGGAGCAAGTATGGTGGGTCTGACACACCGGTGTCAATGTGTTCTTTTTTCCATTTCCAGGAGTGTATATGGAAGAAAATGTGCCTTGATTACGTGGGCCTTTATATATCATCACTCAATTTCTGGACTGTTCATCACTTATCGTTTTCTAGGGGAATCTAAAAGGACACAGATGGCGTGCATAAACAAAGCGATCGATATGTGGTAACGCCTAATAGGTATGCAACACACCTAACGCGTAACGCGTAAGGGTCTCGCATTGCACCGTTGGCATCCAGTGTCTCCTGATCTCACCTTTCTCTTGCGGGAGCCAGTCAGAGACTCACTGTAAGCGGTCCGCCTTCCAACAACTTTAAGAGACCTGCCACGCCGCGTGGCAACAGCAGTGAATGCAGACATGCTCGAAAAAGTGTGGGACGACTATGAATAGGGCCTTGATATTTACTGTGCTTCTGGTAAAGGGCATACTGAACATTTGAGAAAGATCAATTTCTGGGTCAGCACCACAGATTTGGTAAATTTCAAGAAAGACTTCGTTCCACAAGGCTGTATTTGCAATAATTTTTTTTCAAGCAGTAGTAATTTCCACCTTCGTTCACTCTCAATTGCGTCTACAACAGATGATTTATCCATTTATGAGCCACGCTCGAAGTTTGTAGTGCTTAATAAAATATAGTTTTAAAATACAGCTTGGTAGAATGATGCCATTCTTGAAATTTTTAAAAGATAAATTGAAAGCTTTGGTCCTAAACGTGATTGTAAAACATGCCCTGTGGCTGTATGTGCCTTCAGGTAAAAGATATAAACTTATAAAATTGGATAGTGTTTTTCTAAACTAAAAGTGAAATAAGTTATAATTAATTCCATTTTCTGTCGTCCCTCGTGCAAAAGATGTCATGACAGCAATGGCCTGAGCAGTGCTGACTGGTACCGCCATGCAGCAGCGCTGCTCAGTCGTTGCTGGAGTACTCGTTATTCTTAGTGTTTTACTACCTTTGTTAAAACATATCTATAAAACATATATGGCACCAAACTAATTTTGGGCCACCCTATCGAATAGGCACGCAAAATCCCGCTTTAAAAATCATTTAGCCTGTAACGGAAAACAAACCGACGCCCTTCCGTCAACACAAGGGGTCCATGAAAGACGTGATGAGCAATATTTTTATGGGCTGACTCCAGCTACACACTGCAAAGACGAAATCGCAAACATCTTCCGAAACACCAGAGAAAATGCTCCTGACGCCTCTGTTTACAGGATGTCCCAGGAAGAAAAGTGAGTATTCAGTCATATGACTAGAACGAAAAAACGTCTTGTAAACATCGACTGTAAAATGCATACCTTAAGGTACAGTGAAACAAAACTCTTTTGCTGCAAGTACTTTGTTTTTCAAGGTTTGGGGGAGGTAGTATGGACCAAAACATGAAAAACATATCTAGCAAACGCGGGCTCAAAATGCACATCTTAAGAGCTGTAATCACTTCTTAGTCATCAAAACTGCGAAACACATCTTTTCTACTAAATAAGTGCTCATAGTTCTTAAGGTACCCATTTTAGAGACAATTTTTTCTTGTTTTGGTCCATACTACATCCCCCCAACTACAAAAAGCAAAGAGTTTTATGGGGAAAAACAACTTTATAATCAATTGTTTTGTATGCCACCTGGAAGGCGGCACTTGGGTCTTCTCCTGTGATCTGCAAAATAGGTAGAATGAAGGAAGCGAGTAGGAGCAGGAGAGGTAAAGCACTTCGGTACTGCGTGTAAAATTAAATATGTTTACTACAAGCAAAAAAAGGTTAATAAATAGTTACATAACTTTGAGAAGATTTACTTATTTAATCGTATGGTGATTTTATACAATATACAGTTGATATAAGGCAAATTATATTATACAATATACATATGACATTAGACAAGATTAAACCTTAAAGTCCGTGTTTTTCAACCAGTTATTTGAGCTGGGTGTGAGAGTGAACAAGTCATCGGGAATTCCAGGGTATGACAGCGTTGGACTAAATGTTCAATTGTCTGCTCTTCTTGATTACGTTCACACACTGGTGAACTGATCCAGCGCCATTTGTACCTACAACAACCATGTCCAGCCCTTAACCTGTTGAGGCGGCACCAAAGGTTCCTCGGCAGGTCAAAACCTTTTGGCTTCTTTGTGGGATCAACGTGATGGGCTCTTGTTCCCAATGTTTTTGTTGACCATTCATGCGATGATGAACGAAAAAATTACAAACAACGAAACTTGTCGAACTTGAAAGGGGAAACCATATGGCGCTATGGTTGGCTTGCTAGATGGCGCTGCCATAGGTCAAACGGATATCAAAAAGGAACCCCCATTTTTATTACATATTCATGTAGTGCCTAAAGATATATGAATGTTTTAGTTGGACCACTTTTTTCGCTTTGTGATAGATGGCGCTGTAGTAGTCACAAAAGTCTAAGTACGTGGTATCACGTAACATTCCGCCAGTGCGGACGGTATTTGCTTCGTGATACATTACCCGTGTTAAAATGGACCGTTTACCAATTAGGTTCAATTGGCTCTGAGCACTATGGGACTTAACATCTGTGGTCATCAGTCCCCTAGAACTTAGAACTACTTAAACCTAACTAATCTAAGGACATCATACACATCCATGCCCGAGGCAGGATTCGAACCTGCGACCGTAGCAGTCGCGCGGTTCCGGACTGAGCGCCTAGAACTACCAATTAGGGAAAAGGTCGATATCGTGTTGATGTATGGCTATTGTGATCAAAATGCCCAACGGGCTTGTGCTAAGTATGCTGCTCGGTATCCTGGACGGCATCATCAAGTGTCCGGACCGTTCGCCGGATAGTTACGCTATTTAAAGAAACAGGAAGTGTTTAGCCACACGTGGAACGTCAACCACGATCTGCAACAAATGATGATGCCCAAGTAGGTGTTTTAGCTGCTGTCGCGACTAATCTGCACATCAGTAGCAGACAAATTGCGTGAGAATCGGGAATCTCAAAAACGTCGGTGTTGAGAATGCTACCCGTACCATATTTCTGTTGTTGTTGTTGTTGTTGTGGTCTTCAGTCCTGACACTGGTTTGATACAGCTCTCCATGCCACTCTACCCTGTGCAAGTTTCTTCATCTCCCAGTACCTACTGTAACCTACATCCATCTGGATCTGCTTAGTGTGTTCATCTCTTGGTCTCCCTCTACGATTTTTACCCTCCACGCTGCCCTCCAGTAGCAAATTGGTGATCCCCTGATGCCTCAGAACATGTCCTACCAACCGATCCCTTCTTCTAGTCAAGTTATGCCACAGACTCCTCTTCTCCCCAATTCTGTTCAATACCTCCTCATTAGTTATGTGATCTACTCATCTAATCTTCAGCATTCTTCTGTACCACCACATTTCGAAAGCTTCTATTCTCTTCTTGTCTAAACTATTTAACGTCCATGCTTCACTTCCATACATGGCTACACTCCATACAAATACTTTCAGAAACTACTTCCTGACACTTAAATTAATACTCGATGTTAACAATTTTCTCTTCTTCAGAAACGCTTTCCTTGCCATTGCCAGACTACATTTTATATCCTCTCTACTTCGACCATCATCAGTTATTTTGCTCCCCAAATAGCAAAACTCCTTTACTACTTTAAGTGTCTCATTTCCTAATTTAATTCCCTCAGCATCACCCGATTTAATCCGACTACACTCCATTATCCTGGTATTGCTTTTGTTGATGTTCATCTTATACCCTCCTTTCAAGATACTGTCCATTCCGTTCAACTGCTCTTCCAAGTCTTTTGCTGTCTCTGACAGAATTACAATGTCATCAGAGAACCTACATCTACACCTACATCTACATGACTACTCTGCAATTCACATTAAATTGCTTGGCAGAGGGTTCATCGAACCACAATCATACTATCTCTCTACTATTCCACTCCCGAACAGCGAGCGGGAAAAACGAACACCTAAACCTTTCTGTTCGAGCTCTGATTTCTCTTATTTTATTTTGATGATCATTCCTACCTATGTAGGTTGGGCTCAACAAAATATTTTCGCATTCGGAAGAGAAAGTTGGTGACTGAAATTTCGTAAAAAGCTCTCGCCGCGACGAAAAACGTCTATGCTGTAATGACTTCCATCCCAACTCGTGTATCATATCTGCCACACTCTCTCCCCTATAACGCGATAATACAAAACGAGCTGCCCTTCTTTGCACCCTTTCGATGTCCTCCGTCAATCCCACCTGGTAAGGATCCCACACCGCGCAGCAATATTCTAACAGAGGACGAACGAGTGTAGTGTAAGCTGTCTCTTTAGTGGACTTGTTGCATCTTCTAAGTGTCCTGCCAATGAAACGCAACCTTTGGCTCGCCTTCCCGACAATATTATCTATGTGGTCCTTCCAACTGACGTTGTTCGTAATTTTAACACCCAGGTACTTAGTTGAATTGACAGCCTTGAGAATTGTACTATTTATCGAGTAATCGAATTCCAACGGATTTCTTTTGGAACTCATGTGGATCATCTCACACTTTTCGTTATTTAGCGTCAACTGCCAACTGACACACCATACAGCAATCTTTTCTAAATCGCTTTGCAGCTGATACTGGTCTTCGGATGACCTTACTAGACGGTAAATTACAGCATCATCTGCGAACAGTCTAATAGAACTGCTCAGATTGTCACCCAGGTCATTTATATAGATCAGGAACAGTAGAGGTCCCAGGACGCTTCCCTGGGGAACGCCTGATATCACTTCAGTTTTACTCGATGATTTGCCGTCTATTACTACGAACTGCGACCTTCCTGACAGGAAATCACGAATCCAGTCGCACAACTGAGACGATACCCCATAGCTCCGCAGCTTGATTAGAAGTCGCTTGTGAGGAACGGTGTCAAAAGCTTTCCGGAAATCTAGAAATACGGAATCAACTTGAGGTCCCCTGTCGATAGCGGCCATTACTTCGTGCGAATAAAGAGCTAGCTGCGTTGCACAAGAGCGATGTTTTCTGAAGCCATGCTGATTACGTGTCAATAGATCGTTCCCTTCGAGGTGATTCATAATGTTTGAATACAGTATATGCTCCAAAACCCTACTGCAAACCGACGTCAATGATATAGGTCTGTAGTTAAATGGATTACTCCTACTACCCTTCTTGGACACTGGTGCGACCTGCGCAATTTTCCAATCTGTAGGTACAGATCTATCAGTGAGCGAGCGGTTGTATATGAGTGCTAAGTAGGGAGCTATAGTATCAGCGTAATCTGAAAGGAACCTAATCGGTACACAATCTGGACCTAAAGACTTGCCCGTATCAAGCGATTTGAGTTGCTTCGCAACCCCTAAGGTATCTACTTCTAAGAAACTCATGCTAGCAGATGTTCGTGTTTCAAATTCTGGAATATTCCATTCGTCTTCCCTGGTGAAGGAATTTCGGAAAACTGCGTTCAATAACTCCGCTTTAGCGGCACAGTCGTCGATAACAGTACCATCGGCACTGCGCAGCGAAGGTATTGACTGCGTCTTGCCGCTTGTGTACTTTACATACGACCAGAATTTCTTCGGATTTTCTACCAAATTTCGAGACAATGTTTCGTTGTGGAACCTATTAAAGGCATCTCGCATCGAAGTACGTACCAAATTTCGCGCGTCTGTAAATTTTAGCCATTCTTCGGGATTTCGCGTTCTTCTGAACTTCGAATGCTTTTTCCGTTGCCTCTGCAACAGCGTTCGGACCTTTTTTGTGTACCACGGGGGATCCGTTCCATCTCTTACCAATTTATGAGGTATGAATATCTCAATTGCTGTTGCTACTATATCTTTGAATTTGAGCCACATCTCGTCTCCATTCGCATAGTCAGTTCGGAAGGAATGGAAATTGTCTTTTAGGAAGGCTTCTAGTGGCACTTTATCCGCTTTTTTAAATAAAATTATTTTGCGTTTGTTTCTGATGGATTTGGAAGAAATGGTATTGAGCCTAGCTACAATGACCTTGTGATCACTAATCCCTGTATCAGTCATGATGCTCTCTATCAGCGCTGGATTGTTTGTGGCCAAGAGGTCAAGTGTGTTTTCGCAACCATTTACAATTCGCGTGGGTTCGTGGACTAACTGCTCGAAATAATTTTCGGAGAATGCATTTAGGACAATCTCGGAAGACGTTTTCTGCCTACCACCGGTTTTGAACAAGTATTTTTGCCAACATACCGAGGGTAGGTTGAAGTCCCCACCAACTATAACCGTTTGAGTGGGGTATTTATTTGTTACGAGACTCAAACTTTCTCTGAACTGTTCCGCAACTGTATCATCGGAGTCTGGGGATCGGTAGAAGGAGCCAATTATTAACTTAATTCGGCTGTTAAGTATAACCTCCACCCACACCAATTCGCACGGAGTATCTACTTCGACTTCAGTACAAGATAAACCACTACTGACAGACACAAACACTCCACCACCAATTCTGCCTAATCTATCTTTCCTGAACACCGTCTGAGACTTCGTAAAAATTTCTGCAGAACTTATTTCAGGCTTTAGCCAGCTTTCTGTACCTATAACGATATCAGCTTCTGTGCTTTCTATTAGCGCTTGAAGCTCAGGGACTTTTCCAGCGCAACTACAACAATTTACAACTATAATTCCGACTGTTCCTTGATCCAAGCACGTCCTGTAATTGCCAAGCACCCTTTGACATTGCAGCCCATCCCGCACTTTCCCGAGGCCTTCTAACCTAAAAAAACCGCCCAGTCCACGCCACATAGCCTCCGCTACCCGTGTAGCCGCCAGCTGAGTGTAGTGAACTCCTGACCTATTAAGCGGAACCCGAAACCCCACCACCCTATGGCGCGAGTCAAGGAATCTGCAGCCAATACGGTCGCAAAACCGTCTGAGCCTCTGATTCAGACCCTCCACCCGGCTCTGCACCAAAGGTCCGCAGTAAGTTCTGTCAACGATGCTGCAGATGGTGAGCTCTGCCTTCATCTCGTAAGCAAGACCGGCAGCCTTCACCAAATCAGATAGCCGCTGGAATCCAGAGAGAATTTCCTCAGATCCAAAGCGACACACGTCATTAGTGCCGACATGTGCCACCACCTGCAGCTGGCTGCACCCTGTGCTCTTCATGGCATCCGGAAGGACCCTTTCCACATCAGGAATGACTCCTCCCGGAATGCACACGGAGTGCACACTGGATTTCTTCCCCTCCTTAGCCGCCGTATCCCTAAGGGGCCCCATTACGCGCCTAACATTGGAGCTCCCAACTACCAGTAAGCCCACCCTCTGCGATTGCCCGGTCCTTGAAGGCTGAGAATGATCCTCTGAAACAGGGCAGGCAGCTGCATCTGGCTCAGCCAGAGACAGTGGCTGAAACCGGTTTGTCAGACGCACCGGGGAGGCTTTCTGATCAGCCTCCGGGGACGCCTTTCGCTGCCTGCCACGCCTTGGAACGACCTCCCAATCAACCACAGGCGAGGGCTCAGCCCCACTGCGGGCAGCAACCGGGGCAACCACAGCGGCAGACTGATCTGGGGACAGACGGGACGAGGTTGACATCCCCGTGATATCCGAGTCCGGCTCCCCACAGTTGTGCCCATTGGCAACAGCCTCAAGCTGCACGACCGAAGTCAGCGCCGATTGCAGCTGTGAGCGAAGGGATGCCAAGTCAGCCCTCATCCGAACACAGCAATCGCAGTCCCTGTCCATTCTAATCGATGTTTAACAACAGTTACCGAAACACGAGTCCGTGCCTAGATAACGCAAGCGGAACACGCAAAGAATGTATCAACTAACCTGTACAAATGCCTAACGACTGCGCTACAATCTGCTGAATTTACGATTACAGTAACTAAAACTCGAAATTGCACCTCCTATACGAAACTCACACGCAATTTAAATAAGAATCTACGAAGTAAACACTAAAGCGCGATGCTACAACTGTCAAATACTATAATACGCCCGAAATATATGAATTAAACAATGCAAGTACCCAAAAACACGCAAAGAAATTAAATTAAACTATCTAACAAATAAGTAAGCTAGGGTTATACGACTTGCTGCTGCAGCTGCTTATCCAACGGCGGCAGGGAACGCACTGACTGGCCAACCGACACTGGCCGTTCACAACAAAAACAGAAGACAGACGACTACGCGAATTTGCACTATTCAGGTACTAAGGCGCGATGCTACAACCCTCAAATACTATAATACGCCCGAAATATATGAATTAAACAATGCAAGTACCCAAAAACACGCAAAGAAATTAATTAAACTATCTAACAAATAAGTAAGCTAGGGTTATACGACTTGCTGCTGCAGCTGCTTATCCAACGGTGGCAGGGAGCACAAAGTTTTTATTTCTTCTCCGTGAATTTTAATACCTACTCCGAACTTTTCTTTTGTTTCCTTTACTGCTTGTTCAATATACAGATTGCATAGCATCGGGGAGAGGCTACAACCCTGCCTCACTCCCTTCCCAACCACTGCTTCCCTTTCATGCCCCTCGACTCTTATAACTGCCATACTTACCATATTTTACCATATTTCTATACACCAGGAATTGCATTGCGACGACTTTGAAAGTCGTGTACAGTTCAGCCACTGGGCACAAGATAAATCACGGTACGATGACAGATTTATTGTATGCTTTCTATTTAGCGACGAAGTTTCATTCATCAACAGCGGTGCCGGCCGGAGTAACCGAGCGATTGTAGACGCTACAGCCTGGAACCACGCGATCGCTACGGTCGCAGGTTCGAATCCTGCCTCGGGCATGGATGTGTGTGATGTCCTTAGGTTAGTTAGGTTTAAGTAGTTCTAAGTTATGGGGGACTGATGACCTCAGAAGTTAAGTCCCATAGTGCTCAGAGCCATTTGAACCATTTTTGGACCAACAGCGGTAACGTAGACCGGCATAATATGGACTATTGGGCAACGAAAAATCCACGATGGCTGCGGCAAGTGGAACATCAACGACCTTTGCGGGTTAATGTACGATGCGGCATTATGGGATGAAGGATAATGGGCCTCCATTTTATCGATGGCAATGTAAATGGTGCAATGTATGCTGATTTCCTACGTAATGTTCTACCGATGTTACTACAAGATGTTTCAGTGCATGACAGAATTACGATGTATTTCCAACATGATGGATGTTCGGCACATAGCTCGCGTGCGGTTGAAGCGGTATTGAATAGTATATTTCATGACAGGTGGATTGGCCGTCGAAGCACATGACAGAATTACGATGTATTTCCAACATGATGGATGTTCGGCACATAGCTCGCGTGCGGTTGAAGCGGTATTGAATAGTATATTTCATGACAGGTGGATTGGCCGTCGAAGCACCATACAATGGCCCGCTCATTCACCGGATCTGACGTCCCCGGATTTCTTTATGTGGGGAAAGTTGAAGGGTATTTGCTATCGTGATCCACCGACAACCCCTGACAACATGCGTCAGCACATTGTCAAAGCATGTACAAACATTACGGAAGGCGAACTACTCGCTGTTGAGAGGAATGTCGTTACACGTATCGCCAAATGTATTGAGGTTGACGGACATCATTTTGAGCATTCATTGCATTAATGTGGTATTTACAGGTAATCACGGTGTAACAGCATGCGTTCTCAGAAATGATAAGTTCAGAAAGGTACATGTATCACATTGGAACAACCGAAATAAAATATTCAAACGTACCTACGTTCTGTATTTTAATTTAAAAAACCTACCTGTTACCAACTGTTCGTCTATAATTGTGAACCATACGTTTGTATTACAGCGCCATCTATCACAAGTGGTCCAACTAAAACATTCATATTTCTTTACGTACTACACGAATATATAGTAAAAAAATGTGGTTTCCTATTTTTAAAAAAACGCTGTTGATATCCGTATGATCTATGGCAGCGCCTCCTAGCAGGCCAACCATAGCGCCATCTGGTAGTTTTTCGTTTGACGCTTATTTCGTGAGATATTCGGCCCGGTCACGATTATTGGACCATCCTGTATATTTGAACATTCAAATCTGCTATTAGTAACTGACGCTGCAACTACAACAAAGAAAATTATGTATTACTTTTCTGTTTGAAATTATATGTAGAATAAATTAATATCTTAGTTCTCCGTCCACGAACGCCATCTGTTTTTCACTCTTGTATCCACTAATGAACCACAAAGGGTGCAACGGAAGCGCAAAGGAAGTTACAACAGTCGTTTGTGACCTTCACATAACTTTGCAATTTTAATGTCCAACAGTAAAATGTGAGATTTTATAAAATACTTTTGTGAACTTATGCTTGGTATTCTCTTCGATGCTTTTTCTATGATGTAGAAAGGGAAGTGGGTCTATTTATTCTGTGCGTTCGTAACTTTATTCATTTAACATGACTTTGATTATGCACATGGCACTGAGGTGCAGGTCGAGAAAGATGCGGCAAAGGGCAGGTGAAGCGGACACCTCAGAGAGACCATTAGTGAAAGAGTTAGTGGGCGGACCTGCAGTAATGGGGGTCCGTTATCTTCGGCGCGGGCAACCCTAGCGGGAGAAATAGAGCGGCCTCCCCCGGCACGCTGCGCGCGACGCAGCGCTGTGGCCGTTTCTCAGCGCGCGCCTGCGGCCAGGGCTCCATCCGTCCCCATTAGGCCGCCGGGCACCGCGCATCGGTATGGCGTCCAGCTGCAGCGCGACAACTTTGTCCAGCAACTCGTCTCGCCGAGTACCTTCTACGTCTCTGTCCCACTAGACTAGCCTAGAGTTAAGGAAGTGGGGATTCCCGTTTAGGGTCTCACTATACCATCGGATTTACTGCTGTAGGTCGTAATTGCAGGGAAAAATCTAGAAAAGCTTTTGTCCAGCAGTGGACATCAAATCACTGCGCAAATGTGGTGACTGGCAACATTTTTTGTTGTATCACATTATAAGGTACATTATTTGGGCAAAATTCTCTGTACTTCGATTGCTGATAAGGAGATCACACAACTATCGGATTTTTGTAGCTTTTACGGATCTGTTGACAATGTTGAGTGGAATACTCTCTTTCAAATTCTAAAAGTGGCAGGGGTAAAATACGGAGAGCGAAAGACTTTTTACAATTTGTACAGAAACCAGATGGCAGTTATAAGAGCCGAGAGCCATGAAAGGGAAGCAGTGGTTGGGAAGCGAGTGAGACAGGGTTGTAGCCTCTCCCCGATGTTATTCGGTCTGTATATTGAGCAAGCAGTAAAGGAAACAAAAGACAAATTCGGAGTAGGTATTACAATCCATCGAAAAGAAATAAAAACTTTGAGGTTCGCCGATCACGTTGTAATTCTGTCAGAGTCAGCAAAGGACTTGGAAGAGCAGTTGAACGGAATGGATATTGTCTTGAAAGGAGGATATAAGATGAACGTCAACAAAAGCAAAACGAGTATATGCCACTGATATCCAGAACTGTGGTGTGGATAAATTTACCGTTTCCACACACAGACGGTGCAGGTGGCCATCAAAAGGATATTCTTGCAGTTAAATATTGTGACAAGGTGGGTAGTTCTTTTTCTTTTTAGTGTATCTGATTGGTTACTGGCACTGTCCACCAAGGACAAGTGCCAGTAAACTACTGAGATAGGTAACAATAAAACAGCCGTGAATGAGTTACCTTAGTATGCATTCCAGCTGCTCACATTTTCACCTTTCCATAGCTGAAAAAGCCTCTTATTCTGTACTGTGAGTCAGTGAGGAAATAGCTACTGAAATCATTTAACTTTTCAAGTAAAGCTCCATGCATTACTATGTCTTCTTATTACATGCGCAAGATGCCAACATTTCAGGAAAATTGTTTCCTTTGAATATTTGTAAATTTGTGGTAAGTTCCAATGGGACCAAACTGCTGAGGCCATCGGTCCCTATGCTTACACACTACTTAATCTAACTTAAACTAACTTACGCTAAGGACGACACACACGCCCATGCCAGAGGGAGGACTCGAACCTCCGACGGGGGAAAAGACGCGCGAATCGTGGCAAGGTGCATTGAATAGCGCGGATACCCAACGTGGCACGTTTCCTGTCCTCAGCAACTACCACAGTTCTATAAATGTTGACTCTATCAAACTTAAGGTGAACTAATCGAAGCCAGATTAGGTCTCCTAAGTGTGGAAAATTCAATGCTGCATGCGCCAAGCGGAATACTAGTGGCGCATAAAACTGTCGCTAAACTGGGTTAAGTGAGGTAAATATCGCCTAATGTTCGCACAAAAGTTCTATACGAATCGAATTATGTACGATCTCATCATTTCTCTCGATTACTCTGAGGCGACAAAAGGCATAGGGTACCTCCTAAAATCGTGTTGGGCCTCTTTTTTCCCGGAATAGTGCAGCAGCTCGACATGGCATGGACTCAGCAAGTAACTGGAAGTACCATACAGAACTATGGAGCTATGGTGCCTCTATAGCCACCCAGTTGCGAAATTGTTGCTGTGCAGAATTTTGTGCACGAACTGACCTCTCGATTATGTCGCATAAATGTTCGATGAGATTCACGTCGGGCGATTTGGATGACCAAATCTGTCGCTCGAATTATCCAGAATGTTCTTCAAACAAATCACGAAGAATGGGCCAGTGACATGGCGCATTGTCATCCATAAAAATGCTATTGTTATTTGGGGACATGAAGGCCATTCATGGCTGTTGAAAGTCTCCCAGCCGAAGATAACCGCTTCCAGTAAATGATCGCTTCGCTTGGACCAGAGGACCAGTACATTTCCTGTAAACACAGCCACCTCTGTTATGCAGCGACCGCCAGCTTGCACAGTGGCTTGTTAACAATTTGGGATCCATGGCTTTGTGATGTCTGCGCTGCATTCGAACCCTAACATAGGCTCTTACCAAGTGAAATCGAGGCTCATCCGACCAGACCACGGTTTTCCACCCGTCTAGAGTCTAGACAATATAGTCAAGAACCCAGGAGAGGCGCCGTAGGGGATGTCGTACTGTTACAAAGGCCTTCGCTTCGGTCGTCCGCTGCATAGCCCATTAACACCAATGTCCCAATGGATACCTTCATCATACATCCCATATTAATTTCTGTGGTTATTTCACGCAGTATTTCATGTCTGTTAGTAGTGACTATGCAAACGCCGCTGCTATCGGTCGTTAAGTGACGTCCGTCGGCCACTACGTTGTCGGTAACGAGATGCAATGACTGACGTTTATTAGCCTAGACACGCTCTTGACACTGTGGATATAGGAACACTGGATTTCCAAACGATTTCCGAAACGGGATTTCTCACGCGTCTAGTTCCAACTATCATTCCGTGTTCAAAGTCCTATAATTCCCGTCGTGCGGCCACAATCATATCGGAAGTCTTTTCACGTGGACCACAGGAGTACAAATGATAGCTCCGCCAGTGCACTGCCCTATTATACCTTGCGCACGCTATTCTATCGCCATCTGCATATGTGCGTATCGCTATCCCATGACTGACACTTCAGTATGACATTCCGTTATCTATCGCCACCCTATATGCGCGCACAAATGGATACAACAGGCGCTTCCCACAAACTGACACTCACTCCCTGATGGACTGCTACACACTATTCGCTATGCTTTACAGGGGCTGGCCCCCGCTACGAACAGCTAACGAAGCACTTGCCTTTCGACCGCCAGAGCACCTAACTGCTTGCTTGAAAAGCACCCTTCTTGCGCATTAAATTTCTAATAAAACTCCCAGTTCTGATTGTGTCTTCTTCTTGATCTTCTCTACGATAGATATTTATTTAAAGAACATGATAATATTTGATTCTCTATTGTGTCCGTCCCCGGTAGCTCAGTGCTCATCGCGACAGACTGTTAATCCTAAAGGGCCGAGGTCGATTTCTGGCTGGATCGGAGATTTTCTCCGCTCAGGGACTGGGTGTTGTGTTGTCCTAATCATCATCATTTCATCTCCATCGACGCGCAAGTCGCCGAAGTGACGTCAAATCGAAAGACTTGAACCCGGCGAAAGGTGTACCCGACGGGAGGCTCACACGACATCACATCGATGAGTATTGTGCCATTTTTCATTATAAGTCATTGACTTCTGATTTGCTGTCCTCGATATAACTTTCAACAATACCTAAATTTCCTTAAATTTCAGTATATCTTCATCATTTTATAGCCAGAATATATTTATGTAACACATAGATCAAACCTTGATTCTAAAGGGTATGTGATCTATTACACTTTACAGTGTTCTCGACCGAAATGCACAATTTTTGGAATAAGTTCGAAAATAATTAATATGGCTCTGTAGAAACATGCTCATGTTGTTTTTATAATAAACTCTATTTTCTATTGTGATTTCAAGACTATAGCTTCAAACTTCGTCGGGTGTCAGATTTTGGTTAAACATGAAAAACTCGCAAAAAACTTAACATAACTCTACATACATTTGTATGCAATTTTTTATACTACTATATACTGTTAAAATTCAACTTTGTATCTTTATATTTGCCGGCCGGAGTGGCCGAACGATTCTAGGCGTTTCAGTCTGGAACCATGCGACCGCTACGGTCGCAGGTTCGAATCCTGCCTCGGGCACGGGTGTGTGTGATGTTCCTAGATTAGTTAGGTTTAAGTAGTTCTTAGTGACTGATGACCTCAGATGTTAAGTCCCATAGTGCTCAGAGCCATTTATTCTTTAGACTTACGCGAATGTGAAATTTTTGTAAAACACCCATTTCTGTGAAAACTGTTTATATGATTAATTACATTTGCATATTTCTGAACCGTACTAGCATTACACGTTTTTTCATTCTCAAAGCTTTTAGTAGCAGCTCTGCGAGAATACGGCGGCACGTCCACATAGTAGTTCACGCCCTTGGCTTAGTAGCAAAGAACGTCGAAAGATTGGGAAATGCATCTCTCTCTTTTTCTCTAGGTGTTAACTTGCACTTGAGGCAAGCTATCCAACATATTACATCGAATACAGTGGCAAGTTGTCTGAAGATGAAGCCGTAGTTACTTAGAAACCATCGACAAAAAAATTAAAACGAAATATATCATTATATGAGGGAGTGCTGAAAAGTAATGTCTCTCAATTTGTTATGTGAAAACTCTTAGAACATTTTAAATAACGTTCTATACCTTTATTCTTCGTGTCTACATATTTTCAGCCTTCTGCCGCTAGAGGGATCGCAATTGTACCGTGTAATATGGCGGCGTGTAACGTAGCTGCACTTAGGTGACAAAAGTCATGGTATAGAGATTTGCACATGTACAACTGGACGTGTGTCCACCAGAAAGAGTATCATTAACTGATATATATATGATCACTTTTGAAGTCTGTCATTTGCTAACTATGCCTATCAGTAGTTAGTGCCTTCAGTAGTTACAATCCTTTATTTAGCTGACAGTATTGGCGCTCGCTGTATTGCAATAGTTTGAGTAACGAAGATTTTTGTGAGGTAAGTGATTCATGAAAGGCATAGGTTATTGTTAGTCAGGACCATTCTTTTGTAGGGATTATTGTAAGTCAGATTGCGTTGCGCTAAAAATATTGTGTGTCAGTTTAGTGTTGATCAGAATAAGTCAAGAGAAATGTTTGACTACGTTCAGTTGTGCTCAGCTGTGTGAAAATCAAATAACGTAAGAGGTTTATCAGCACAGTAATTTATTAATTTTTCTAAGGGAACGTTACAGTAAAATGTTGTTCTATAAAAGATCTTTAAGAACTTCCACAAAAATATTTCGGAGTTATTACTTTTCAGTACGCCATCGTACAACTTACTGGAAGAAAAGTTGCTATATATATAGCCATCGTACAACTTACTGGAAGAAAAGTTGCTATATATATATATATATATATATATATATATATATATTTTTTTTTTTTTTTTTCAGGCGGATCAAAACTATTTCGGCCACTAAATATAACCTTGCACTATAAACGAGCGAGGTGGCGCAGTGGTCAGCACACTGAATTCGTATTCCGGAGGCCGAGGGTACAAATCCACCTCCATCCATCCACGTTTAGGTGTGTTGCGTGATTTCCCTAAATCGCTCCAACCAAATGCCGGGATGATTGATTCCTTTGAAAGGCCGTGCCCGATATCGTACTCCTTCCTTGAAACAATCTGAACTTGCGTGCCCCCTGGAACCAATCCGAACGTGCACTCCCCGGTCTGGGGAGAACTTTTGGAAGCGCACAAACTCGGAACGTGGCTACCTGTCGAAGAGTGGCCGGAAGAATCCAGTGTTCGTGGTCATCCGCTGGTCCGAGAGGCAGCCGGAGCGGAAGTTGTAATGCATACGTGCATACGTGCATCACGTGTTTAGGCCAAGTATTACGCACATTTATGCGATCGGGAATGCTCAGTAGCAGCCAGGCTACATGTACATTTGACAATTAAGCGGCAGCAAGGAGCATTAGTGATGAAATCATTGGAGACAATGTTGTGCTACCTTAGAAGGGCAAGATCCGACTATTCGGGAGTAGGATCTTACAATCTGAGACAGTGTTACGAGACAAACGTCTGTCACAATGTCCGCGAACATGACGTCAGATCCGCCTAGTGAACGCCCACTGCCTGAAAGTTTGGATATAGGAAACGAGAGAAGTGTCCTTATTGGCTGAGGGAGAAAGGGGGGGGGGCGTTCTCTTGTCCGTCGGGAAGAGAGGGCGAGTTAGTAGCGGGGCGGCTCTAAAAGAACGGTCGCGAGTAAATATGTAAAGTGAAGGTTAGTTATCTGTGAACGCCACGTGCCGTGGCCAGTGTGTATCACGATTATGGAAAGTCAGAAAGGTGTTAATGTGTTGTAAAGGGTTGAATAGCGGCGTAGCCCAGAGCGGTCATATTGCAAATTCGGTGATGTGTCTGTCAAAGTATTTGCTTTATTAAAACGAGTATAGCACAAATCGTTGTTGACATTTAACAGCTGGCATCCTGAAACACTCCACAATAGCAGGATCACCTACATTGAACCTGTTGCCTGAGCGCTACCACTGTGCGACGAGGGACGGACTGCCGAAGCAGCAAGACACCAGGTTAGTGATATAAAAACCAGAGGAGTAAGGCAGAGTCGCTTCCTTCTCGTTACAATGCCACTGAGGGCATTGTAAAGTTTCACATTTATATAAATCTGTGGTGTCTGTTCATAACTGATAAGCGTAGTTGGGCAATGGATCCACTTTCTTCAAAGTGAAAGCACAAATACCGCCGCCTCATGTGGGAACGGGAGTACAGTGGACAAGGACTGAGGATAGGTAGCGCTCGGTGGGAGTGAGGCGTGCCGAGGTAGTCCGTGCAGTGGCGATAACGCTGCGTCCCGGTTAGGACAGTAGTTACCGCACCTGCTTAGTAAGCAGGAGATCCAGGGTTCGAATACCGGTCAGGTACAGATTTTCGTTCGTCACGGCTGATTCCGCTTCATTGTACGAGAACATATAAGGTTTCAGAGTTACCGGTGCCCGGAAGGTTCAGACAGAGACAGAGGGCGAAGAGTAGCTGGTTGTCACTGGGCCAACCAGCGGTGGTGCGGAATATGCAATATGAAATTCACTGAAAGCTAAACTTCCTCTCTGTATCGACATCTGATAAGTAGAAAGAGTTTGCTGGACACTACAGTCAATTTAAGTTTTTTCATGTCTGCAGAACTCTTAAATTCACTTGGAAATAACTCCGCCGGCTATCAGTGACAAACGGAAGAGTGTTATTTTCAACATCTGATTAAAATTCAGTCTTCCACGTTCGTCTCGGTGAAGACTTAGGTTCCAACATGCGTTGTGTCATCATTCGACTGTGTTCTGTTTGTTTGTTGAGGTGTTTACCACTGACTTCATAAATTTTAACTATTTTTTCGACTAAGCCGTCACTTGAAGCCATTTGCTTGGCTGGACGACGCTCTAATGTTAAGACTTGAGTAATTAACTTGCTTTACTATGTGTGATTTAATGGTGGCCTCTAGAATTTGTGGAGTATTTAATTAATTTGGCACTGGGCGTGACACAGCGGCGAACGACGCAAGTGTTTTTCGAAAGCTGAACTTCGAACAGATGCGACGGAGCAGACGCCAGATTATTTAGCGTGTGCCCCCGTGTGCCCGCGTGTACAGCTGGGGTAAAGTGCTGTGATAGACGTCTAGTCAGCAAATGATTGTATTTGTATTGTCATTATCATGAGCATCGTTTTGTTTTTAGTCGATACTGTTTAAAACCAAAACTTTGAGTCAATTCCCAGTCCGTTAAGTAATAAAAAATGCTACTATAGTAGTAGGTAATGCTTCGATGTACGCTGTATATTATTTCTGCTGAGGGGAATGGTTATTTGTCCGCAGCTCGTGGTCGTGCGGTAGCGTTCTCGCTTCCCACGCCCGGGTTCGATTCTGCCTCGTGATGACTGGGTGTTGTGTGCTGTCCTTAGGTTACTTAGGTTTAAGTAGTTCTATGTTCTAGGAGACTGATGACCATAGATGTTAAGTCCCATAGTGCTCAGAGCCATTTGAACCATTGGAATGATTATTTCAAAATTGGTGTTTTGACTACAACAGCTGAATATCACTTGATGTACTGTTTAAATTACTGAAATTTATTTAAGTTAAGCTTAGCTTATTTAAGCTAAGAGCTTTCTGAGTGCGTCTGATCTGTTGAGTTTCTTTAAAACATTTTGTTGTTATATAAATTCTTGACTGTTAAAGGTTTAATCGCTGTGGGCTTTCTTAAATTTTGTTTCAAAGATTGTGTGCAATTAGTTGCTTGAGGGACATAAGCCCGTTACCCTTCTGGAGGATTTGTTTTGAATGTTGAGAGGGAAAGTTGTTCAAGTATGAATGTATGCAAAGAAAAATTTTAATATTCTGTATTTGTCCCAAAAAATGTTCAGTAAAAAGACTCAGTGACATATTGCTGAAGCATCCCTGTATCCAAGCCAACCTGTTCCATGGCAACACATTCCAGGTGGTCTCCATCTCTAGACCTCGATGTCAACGGGACGTTTATTTCTTTTTATCGCGCAATGTATACAATCCAAGACAAAATAACAACGCATCATGAAAGAATCATCCGAATGGGACGGAATTCGGTAGATGTGATTTACATGTACAGACAAAAACAGATGATTACAATGTCAGAGTAACTGGATAATTTATTCAGTCGAAAAAGCTTCACAACTTGAGCAAGTCAATCATGCACTTGTCCATCTCTGGTACTTATACTAGCAGTTATTCGGTTTGGCGTTACTTAATAGATTTGTTAGATGCCCTTTTGGATGCCAAATTTATATAAGTAGCGAGTTAATCGTGAAAATCCCGAAATAGTTAGGGGATCACGTCCACAATGCTCCAAATTTTCTCAATTAGCGAGAGATCCGGTCATTTTTCTGGCTAAGGTTGGGTTTGGAAAGCATGAAGCAACCTGTAGAAACTCTCGCCATGTGCGGACGGGCATTACCTTGCTAAAATGTAAGCCCAGGATGGTTCGCCATGATGGGCAACAAAGCGGGGCTTTATAATATCGTCGACATACCACTGTGCTGCAAGGGTGCCGCGAATGATAAGCACAGAGGTGCTGCTATGAAAAGAAATGGCACCCCACACCCTCAGCACTGCTTGGCGGGCCGTATGCCGAGCGACAGTTAGGTTCAGGACGCCTCCCGTCTTTAGTTGGAATCTCCTTGTCTGGAGTAGAATTGTCTTTAGTAGTGAGCCCCGCCTCGAACTGAGTCCTCCATCTCCGTATTTTATGCGTTTAAATGCGCCAGTTGGACAGAATTTGGCACGATATCCATCAGCAGGACATCCAATAATTCTGACGATCAGCAACAAGCCGAATAACTGCTTGTTTAATGGACAGAGGTGGACCTATGCATTATTGACTTGCTCAGTTTGTAAAGCACGTACTCCTGAATAAATCATCAATTCCTTTCTTTTTTTCAGAGTTGGATGTCCTACCTACTACAGAGTGACGCTCGAAATGTATTACCCATTGTTTGTTTCACAATTTACGACGCACATTAGATATTCCGCTGGGATCTCTACAACAGTACCAGCAGAGCTTGGAAAAAGAAATGAGTTGCGAAATGACATGTAATTAACGATACTGCCGCTAGGAAACTAGTAAGCAGCAATGGCTGACAATGGAAGACTAACGACACAGCAACGATCGGCAATTGTGTTAGTTTTTCTTGAAACGAAAAGCGTTGATGTGACTCAGAGGCGTTTTGGACAACAGTTTAACACACGGTGGGTCCCTTGCAAGAAGACCAGCCACAGGTTGTACGATAAATTTGTACAGGAAGGAACTATATTGGAAGCGAAGCGACCTCGGCCTAAGCCTGTTTGTTCGCTGGAGAATATTCAAGCGGTACGAGTTGCTGTACAGAGAAGTCCCGGGAAATCGTGTAGGAAGGCAGCAGTGTTACTGGGAATATCCAAACTCTCCGTTCAATGCATTCTTAAAAGTGACCTCCATGTGTACCCATACAAGATGACCTCTGCACAGAAGCCCACTGAAGAACACAAGCAGCAGAGACTACTGTTTGCTCAGTGGGCGGATGATAGAGAAGAAACTCTCAATGACGTTTGGTTTTGAGACGAGGCGCATTTTCATTTAGACTGCGTGGTTAACAAGCAAAATGTACGCTTTTGGGCCACTGAAAACCCACAAGTGCTTTATGAACGACAACATTATGCTCCGAGGATTACAGCGTGGGCAGCAATTTCCAGTCACGGACTTATTGGCCCATTTTTCTTTCAAGAAACTGTGAACAGCGAGCGTTATTTGAGCATGGTTCGCAATAGCTCCATTCCACAGCTTCTTGCTACTGCCTTGCCCTTCAACACGCAGTGGTTCATGCAAGATGGAGCAAGGCCACAAACTGCAAACACTGTGTTGGAGTTTTTACACGGGCATTTCGACATGCGGGTCATTTCACTCAGGTTTCCAGGTCGCTTCAAAGACGGACAAAATTGGACCCCGAATAGTCCAGACCTCAATCCGTGTGACTTTTTTCTCTGGGGGTGCCTAAAGGAAAAAATATTCTCAAAACTTCCACGTGATTTAATGGAGCTCAGAAGACTTATTCTTCAAGCACGCAGTGAAATTACGGAAGACATGTGCCGTAGGGTAATCACTGACTTCAGTGTTCGTTTGAATGAAGTTAGGAAACGAAATGGTGGACATATTGAGCATGTACTGAGTTAGAACAAATCTCCATGGACGGCTCTCTATTGTAGTATATGTTCCTTTCAGATTGTATTGGCAATAAAGTTAATATTCAAAAACAAAATGGTAACACATTTCGTGCGCCACCCTGTATTTCGTCCAACCTCAGTGTAATGTTGATGCATTAATTCGTTCTGAAAGCGATGCTGATATTCAAGAAAATAAAAGCGGGTTAAAAGCTGTGTGCTATCTGGGGAACTTAACCTTGCATTATGGAGCAACTGTTTCACCAGGTATCCAGTCTAGCTTACCAAATTCCCAACCAGACTAACATTAATTATAATCTTTTAGCAGTCATTTTACGATAAGAACTTGATTCATAACTATACTGGTGCCTTATTTAGGATTGCGAAAATGTGAGTTTGTAATCTTACGGAACACATCAAATATGGAGCCAAGACTGGGAGACTGCATACAACACTGCTTTCATAAAATAACACACGAAGAACGTTGAAACATATGCAAGAGGAAATTAACCACAACCAACCAATTCAATTTTCACCCAAGGAAGCTACGTTCGTAGCGCAATCCTGACCGTCATGAAATTACCACACACTGGTATACTAACTCTCTGTGAAATCTTCCCGAAAAGAATAGCTGAGGCCTACTTTGATAATTACACCACATGCTTCACGTGGTCAACTTGGTTTACACCAAGAGTGTAACTCCACAATAATTTTGACAATTAAAATAAATTACATCGAAACACAAATTACGAAAGAAAAACCTCGAACTGGTTACTGTCGTCTTACTATTAACCTGATGGGTCAAACAAGCACGTGGTACTGGTCTCACAAAGTACACCCCACGTGGGTTGAACATAAAGAAAAGTTGTCAAGACGAGACTTAATAACCTCACGCATATTCGCATTTAAGATTGATGATCTTAGTTAGAGTTACGGATCATCCACACGTGGTTCCACTTTACTCACAAAGTAGTTACAAAGCAAGTACTGGAAGATATTCTGAACTTCACACTCGGATTACACTGTGTAGCAGTTTAAGATAACATTAGATATTTTAGATCTAAACCTGAAATAAAGGTGATTAAATTTTCTGTTAGGATGAACTTAAGAAATCCATTGTCCTACAGACTTAGCAGAGAGCGCTTAGCCGAAGATCTTACCACTTCAGACGCTCGCCACGGATCGACTGAAACCCCCTAACGAGGTTGCTTCACAGATACAAACGGAAGTGACCAGAGAGGCAGCTTCCTATACCAACATGACAAGGGACGGATAGGACCATACTAAGAATAGAAACTTCTTTGCTTTTAGAAAGCTACCTGCTCCAAATTTGGTCCTATTGTTCTAAAAATGGCTCTGAGCACTATGGGACTCAACTGCTGTGGTCATCAGTCCCCTTGAACTTAGAACTACTTAAACCTAACTAACCTAAGGACATCACAGACATCCATGCCCGAGGCAGGATTCCAATCTGCGACCGTAGCAGTCGCACACTTCCGGACTGCGCGCCTAGAACCGCGAGATCACCGCGGCGGTCCTATTGTTCTCTATCAGACAGAGTTGTCTGCTACCATCAAGCATGCAACTAGAAATACATTTGCTCATTCATCCTTTCACACAGAAGGGAAGGGGGATGACAGTATCTTATCATATACAGTATATAAAAGAAAGCGGATGTAGGTTCCCTATGAGACTGTGTGACATGAATTACATATAAACTGTGTTTTAAAGTGTAGTAGTGTGACAGATCGTTCTTGATTATGTGTAAAAGTAACACGTTCCGCTGCTCAGTCTGCTCCCAGATAGTCAGAAACACCACAGTAAATTTAGAAGTGGAATGTATGCCAGAAATTACAACAGTTTTAAAAACATTAACATGAAAGGAATCCAGCAGAGACCTTTCACCAGTACTTAGATGTAGATGTGTGTGTGTGTGTGTGTGTGTGTGAATTACATCGTCGCAGACAAGGCTGCTGCGAGTGTCAGGAGAGATACACCTCGAGAGGTGGCGGCGACAGAGCGTCTTAAGCTGGGAGGCGCGTGAAGACACGGAGGGCCCGCAGAGTGGTGGAATTATTCATCAGGTGGGCAGGTGTGGCCCCTGGGGAGGGCAGCAGCATCGGCGCCGCGCCACACCTGGTGTGTCGTCTGACCCGACAGGCGCCCGGCTTGAGCGACTCCCACGCGGGGCCGTAACTCTTTTAGGCGGCGTCGGGGCGGGGCGGCGAGCTGATGCCGCGCGCCGCGTATGAATTATGGATCGCGATGCCCTGCAGGGAGACACCGCTTACTCGTATGTTACTGATGCGGCAGCCGGGCGCCGTGCGGCTCGCTCCTGTTCCGCGGACTGAGAAATCACGCCATCCGGGAGGACTTATGTTAGAGGAGCACTTCGGGTGCAGAAGTGGAAATACGAACGCTGCTTCGCTGGTAGAACTACGAATCGGCAGCGTGTTACCACAGTAAACACAGGTGAGAGGAGCTACTGAAAACTCATGCCGTTGTGGAAAAATATATGTTATGATTAACATTTTATGCTAATTAACATGACACTAAGTAACAGTTGAAATGACTGATTAAATTCACTGTCTATGATTCTCTGCCACACAATGCTGTGTTCTAAGCGTTCCGTAAGGTAGCATATTAGGACCAGTTCTGTTCCTGATAACATCAATGACTTTCCCACTGGTGTTACTCATGGTCAAAAATTCTCTTCGCTGATGACAGCAGTATCATAGTCACTGAGGAAATAAGGGAACTCTCTGCCGAGAAAGCAAATGAAACTCTCAAGGAAGTTTATGCCTGGACAATAAGCAATAAAGTGACACTGAACATAAAGAAAACTAATGCCATTAATTTCAGTTTGAAGAGGAAAAATGACCACGTTGAATTAAATGTACACTACTGGCCATTAAAATTGCTACACCAAGAAGAAAAGCAGATGATAAACGGGCATTCACTGGACAAATATATTATACTAGAACTGACATGTGTTTACATTTTCACGCAATTTGGGTGCACAGATCCTGAGAAATCAGTATCCAAAACAACCACCTCTGGCCGTAATAACGGCCTTGATACGCCTGGGCTTTGAATCAGAGCTTGGATGGCGTGTACAGGTAGAGCTACCCATGTAGCTTCAACAGGATACCACAGTTCATCAAGAGTAGCGACAGCCACCATTGACCAGACGTTTTCAGTTGGTGAGAGATCTGGAGAATGTGCTGACCAGGGCAGCAGTCGCACATTTTGTGTACCCAGAAAGGCCCGTACAGTACCTGCAACATGCGGTCGTGCATTATCCTGCTGAAATGTAGGGTTTCGCAGGGATCGAATGAAGGGTAGAGCCACGGAACGTTACACATCTGAAATGTAACGTCCACTGTTCAAAGTGCCATCAATGCGAGTAAGAGGTGACCGAGACGTGTAACCAGGCGCACCCCATACCATCACGCCGGGTGATACGCCGGTATGGCCATGACGAATACACGCTTCTAATGTGCGTTCACCCAGATGTCGCAAAACACGGATGCGTCCATCATGATGCTGTAAACGGAACCTGACGTTTTGCCATTCCTGCACCCAGGTTCGTCGTCGAGTACACCATCGCAGGCGCTCCTGTCTGTGATGCAGCGTCAAGGGTGACCGAGCTGATAGTTCATGCTGCTGCAAACGTCGCCGAGCTGTTCGTGCAGATGGTTGTTGTCTTGCATACGTCCCCATCTGTTGACTCAGAGATCGAGACGTGGCTGCACGATCCGTTACAGCCATGCGAATTAGATGGCTGTCATTTCAACTGCTAAAGATACGAGGCCGTTGGGATCCAGCACGGCGTTCCATATTACCCTCCTGAACCCACCGATTCCATTTTCTACTAACAGTCATTGGATCTCGACCATCGGGAGCAGTAATGTCGCGATATGATAAACCGCAAGCGCGATAGGCTAGTATCCGACCTTTATCAAAGTCGTAAACGTGATGATACGCATTTTTCCTCCTTACACGAGGCATCACAACAACGTTTCAGCAGGCAACGCCGGTCAACTGCTGTTTGTATGAGAAATCGGTTGGAAACTTTCCTCATGTCAGCACGTTGTACCTGTCGTCACCGGCGCAAGCCTTGTGTGAATTATCTGAAAACCTAATCATTTGCATATCACAGCATCTTCTTCCTGTCAGTTAAACTCCGCGTCTGTTGCACGTCATCTTCGTGGTTTAGCAATTTTAATGGCCAGCAGTGTAGATGGTATCTCTATAGACAGTGTAACAAATGCAAAATTTTTAGGAATGAGCATTGATTCTCAGTTGAAGTGGTGTGAACCACACAAAGGTACTTGCAAACAGAATGTCATCAGCATGTTATGCCCTTAGAACCCTCTCATCAGTGTGTAACATGCAATGTCTTTTAGTTACATATTATTCATATGTACACTCAATTCTTAGCTATGGCATTCTTTTTTGGGGAACAAACGCACAGAATATGAGCTCAATTTTCAAACTCCAGAAAAGAGCCATAAGAGTAATAACCAAAAATACTAGTCGAGCTCATTGTAAAGATATCTTCAAAACACTAGGGCTTTTAACTGCTCCATGTGAATACATTTACCAGCCAGTAGTAAACAACAAAAATAACATTGGTAATTAATGCACAAACAGCTCTGTCCATGACCATGCAACAAGAGATAGACTCAACTTGCATTTACAAAGAAAAACTAAACATAAAACTCAAAACAGCATTTTCAACCATGAATAAAACTGTACAATAAATTACCTCAATAGATTAAAGAAACTGCAAAAATACACCTACTTAAAAAGGCAGCTGAAAAGTATCTGTTATGCGACACATTTTATACATTGAAGGATTACTTAGATAAAACAGAGTAGGAGTTTGATAAAAAATGTTATACAAACAAATAAGTAATAATAATAATAATGATTATAAAATATCCAGCGTTCCACATAACACCTTCACTTTATGTGTTTCTCCTTCTTCTTTCCTTTCTAGAAATACTTACCCCCAAGCTATGCACGGCACAATACTAACACCTCTTCCTCTTTCTGAGCTCAACATCTCACTTATTATGGAGGGATGTTGACTGAGTTTTTCAGGATAGCAAATGGTAAGTTGTGCTACAGAAAATGGACCCATATAACCAGTGTGTGTGTGTGTGTGTGTGTGTGTGTGTGTGTGTGTGTGTGTGTTTGTGTGTAGTGAGTGAAGTGTTATGAAAGAATGTGTGTATAGTGTGTGCAGTGACTGATAGTGAGATATGAGTGAACAGTGTGGGCTTACTTTATTTAATGTTATTTGTAAGAAAAGTGTTGTATACCAGGAGTAAATCTAATGATTGTCTCTAACTAGAATTCTGTATATATGTGTGTATACGAATTAGCTTACTTTAAACTGATATAAACTTGTAAATACTTTGACATGTCCTACATCCTTGTAAAAAGAGATCTACGGATGAATAAAGCTACTACTACCACTACTACTACTACTACTACTACAATCTCAGAAATTTCTTCCTCACATTAAGGCAGATGACTGAAACGGCCACAAAGGCCCTCTCCACGCGGGCTAGTATGATTTTTCAGTCCTCCTTGCTTCCAAGATTTCAGAATTCCTTAATTTCACGCGCCTTGATGTAATGAATCATGATGGGATGCCCGAGAACAGAAAGATCAACTAAGTATGAATATTAGCTCCAAGGCTTGTAACTTACATAGAGACGTACAGTGCAATCCGCTTTCATCAGTCCACCAAGAGGTCACACGCACTGGGAAGCCACTGATTATGAACTGGAGGTAAAAATTACCAGACCGAGGAGAGCTCCAGCAAGCAGAAGAGCTCCCCACATCGTTCTACGTCTACATGATTGCTCTGCAATTCACGATAAAGTGCCTGCTAGACTGTTCATCGAACTACCTTTAAGCCCCAGACAGAGAACAGTTTCTGCGAGCAGAACAGTTTCACAAGCAGAACGCCAGCCAGCCAAGGATAAATAAGCCTGCAGCAGATACTATGTGACCGAGCATTAAACTCAATTAAGCTTGAACACTAAGAAGGACTTGCAAAGTTTCCCGTGCGTACCTCTAGACGAGAGTTACTGGTTTGTTTCCATCATCTATTTACTTTCATGTTCCCATATCTGCATGTCACTTTCAGTGGGACAGCACTTGAAACCGTACTGTCTCCAACCATACTGACAGGATAAAACTCATTTTACCCCGTCATCATTGCACTACTGTACGCACCCACTCGTGTACCAAGAAACAGATGGCCTAACATTACGTGTCACCTTTGGTCTGAGCGTGAGCTTCAGAGTAATTACGGTGCAACCCATGTCGGGTTACTACAGTGATCAACAATTTTGACGTTTAGTTGATCGCCAGTCTCATTTCTGTTATTCCTCTTTCTTTAGTTTACTCCCACTCCATGGTATTTGGTCCTTAACCTGTCCAATCCATTCGAAAGGCCCTCTAATTCTTCCTCAGTTTGGCTGAGGATATCATTCATTTACTTTCATTTTGCATTTAACACACACTCTTGAAGCTTTGTTTTAGTTCCGTTTTTGCTTCTTCGATGTATAGATTGAACAGTAGGGGCGGAAGACTGCATCCCTGTCTTAGAATTTGATTGGAGTACTTGCTTCTTGGTCTTTCATTCTTATTGTTCCCTCTTGGTTCTTGTACACATCGAGTATTACGCACCTTTCCCTACAAATGATACCTATTTTTTTCAGAATTTCTGATATCTTCACCACTTTATCATGTAGAATATTATCTCTAAATCGACAGATCCTATGTTTCTTATGGCTGCCTTCCACTATCAATCGCAACATCAGAATTGACTCTCTGGTGTCTTTACAATTCCTAAAGCGATACTGATTGTCATCTCACAGATCCTCAACTTTCTTTCCCATTATTGTGTATATTATTCTTGTCAGCAACTTGATTTATGACTCGTTTAGCTAGTGTTCGGTATTCCTCACATTTATCCGCTCTTGCTACCTACGGGATTGTTTTGAAGACATTTTTCTGAAAGTCTGATGGTATTTTTTTACTCTCGTAGACCCCACACACCAACTGTAATAGATGTTTAGTTGCCACTTCCTTCGCTGAGTTTAGAATTTCAGAATCAGTGTTATCTATGTCTTCTGCCTTATTTGGCCGCAATATTTCCAAAACTCTTTTGAACTTTCACTCTCATACTGGATCTCATATATCTTTCATACAAACTCCCATTTCTTCCTCAACCATGTCACAAGACAGTTCCTCCCAAAGTAGGGGCATTCATTGTACTCTTTCCGTACATCCGCTCTCTCTGCACTTAACAGAGGGATTCCCATTGAATTCTTAATGTTACCACCTTGCTTTTAAATTTAGCGAAGATTGTTATGATTGTTCTATATGCTGAGTCAGTCCTTCTGACGACCATATTCTCTCAGTTTTTTTCACATTTTTCCTGCAACCATTTCGCCTTGGTTTCCACGCACTTCCTGGTTGTTTCATTCGTAAGCGATTTGTATTCCTATATGCCCGTATTCCCATTAACAATTCTGTATTTATTTCAGCCTTCCTTTGAAGTATTCCTTCTGTTACGCATGGTTTGGTCAAGTTAACCTCTTTGCATCTATATTTCCCTGTTCATCTTCTATGATTGCCCCTTTTAGAAACGCCCATTCTTCTTCAACTGAAGTTCCTACAGCAGTATTCACTATCGATCTACAGCATTAGAGAATTTCAAACGCTTCTCGTCGTTCTTCACTACTTTCTTTTCCACACTGATTCTTTCGGACGATTCTCTTAAACTGGAGTCTGCTCTTCATCATCGATAAATTTTGCTCTGTGTCTATATCCACTTTTGGGTACAATTTCAAATACCTCAGATCAGAAACTGTCTCTCTTTTCAATGTATGTCTCCTGTTTTTGTGGTCACTGAACACTGTATTCGCTACTACTAGATAAAATTTATTGCAGAACTGAGGCTTTTTCTGTCTTACTTGTACTACGACGCCCATATTCTCCCGTTACTCTTCTATTACTTCTCCTGCAATAGCGCTCTCCCATGGTTATTACATTATCATCTCTCTTTACATACTGAATTATATATTCAACGCATTCGTATACTTCTGCTGGCGACGTCGGCATATATACATACCTGTACTGATGACGATTCTGATGACAATAACTTTATCACTGAGCTGTTCACAGTAGCTCATTATCTGACAGACCTTTCTTTTCAGAGCGTAATCGATTACCCATCATACTGTCATTTTAGTGATAGGGATAGTACCCTAGATTCATCTCATCGGAAATCTGTATCTTCTTTCTATTTCACTTCGCTGATCATCATTTTACTGTACCTCGATTTGGCCTTTGCAGTTTTTTTCATACTTTCTAGTTTTCCTATCACGTTTGAATATGTGACATTCCAATCTCCGACTCGTAGAATGCTACTTTTCCTTTGGTTATTCAGTCTTTTTCTAATTGTTACGTCCCCCTTGCATGTCCTCAAACTGGGATTGACCCGGAATCTTTTTGTAGTGGAGAGATCATCATGCCACTTTTTTCAGGTAACGGGTCCCTATTTTGTGGATACAGATTGTATTTGATTTTCGTTGCCTTCTGCATCCTCATGCCGTTGATCTCTGCTCATTCTTCCGCCTTTTAGGGGCAGTTTCTCATCCCATGGGCAAGAGAACGTCCTAAAAGTGTCCAGTCTTCTGTTCTCCTTGACAAGGCCTTTATCTGAATGAGAGTCACTACTTGCACACGAAGCCTCAAATGCTATTGATTTTTATTCAAAAAATTTAAGCAATTTCTGCGATAGAAACCGGGACCCAGGACGTTATTATGACTGGTCTAAGACGCTACCCCTACACCTCAGAATAAATAGCCCCGCGTAGAGTTGGGCTCTTAGAGGTATTACGGTCCGGTAGTTTTGGAGTAGTACATAAATGTCGTAGTAAATGGTAGCATTGGTAGGGAAAGAAACATAAATGAATGTGTAAGAGTGGAACTGGGAGCCGACAACTTGTCTTTGTAATTTTTTGTTTGTTTTTCACATAGTTAGAACATCACATCATTCACTGTTAGTTCATTGTGTATTTTACATCATTACAGAATATAAACTGCATTTTATAAGTAATAAAAATGAGTTGATCGCGTAACTTCCGCGCTTTTATGTAACCGAAGTATTTGATTTTCATATAAGTACAGTTCACATGCATCAAAATAAAAACTCTACATCATTATTTTTGTTATTTTGCACTCAGTAGAAGGTTCGTCATCATAATCAAAGGCAAGAGTTTCTTGTTATTATTGATACATGCTTAAGTTGTTTATGGATAACAGAAACTGACTTTATATATGCTCAGCAGAGTACTGAAATGATGTTTGGTATATTCTTTTGCATTTTTTGGTGTTACAAGATAAATTTCTTTTTTAACCTTTACTACAACAACCCTTTGTTTCAGACTACAAATCAACGATTTTCAAATAAAACCCGAATTAAACACTGACGGTTTAAGTTTTACTATAAATACTGTTTAGTTTTTAAGTGACAGGCAGGGGGATAACTAGGTGCATCAAAAATGTTTCATAGCTTACGCAACCCTTTAAACATCTTCACTCGGTTTCCTGATGGTTCACCGCTTATGGCTTCTAAGGGAAACTAATAACATACTAATCACATACATAAGCGTAACAACGGATATGAGGTAACGCCCAACAGGTATTTCCACAAACACTTGGACCTATGATTGCACACTGAATAGAATTTGGTAAAAGTTTACCATGTTTATTCTTTGATTTCTTTTCTGGAATTCTTATTTTTGGTTCATAATCACTACTGTGCATTTCTTTAAATAATTTATTAATAAATGGTTCCATTATTTCACTTGAGTGGTAAGTCATCTATTCTTACAGAAAGATTAACAGTGCCTATATAAGAAAGTTATAAAAGTGTTTCACATATTGTTTTTTATTCAACTTTTTTAACTCCAAATATAACATAGAAAAATTATGAGTTATACACCGATGGAGGAAAGATAGAAATTCCAACTAGTTAATACACTCTGAAAAATTTAGAAAAATTATCCATTTGAAGAAGCCAAATATTCACATTAAAGCAGGTGAAATTTTAAACAGTGTTACTACTGAAAGTGATGTTAAATTATATATAGATATAAAAGAATATAATATTGCAAGTATGTTATGATTTAATAATCAAATTATTGAAGCTAGTGAAAAGACTGTTGATAAAGGTGTTCCTAAAATTATTCCATCCGAATTATAAATATAAATTTCATTTGGCTGACAGAATGTTTGTGAATAATAATGAGCATTTTCACAGTGAAATTAATATTACTGCTTCATTCAAACCTAATGCAGAATTTGGTGGACCAATAATTCATGAACCACATTTTCCTGTTCCTATTCCAATTTTTGATCAAATCAGGATTTAGAAATTACTATAACTGACAAAAACGAAAATTTGATTGACTTAAATGGAGCTACTGCGATAATTATTTTTTAGATGCCTAAATCTAATAAATTTTTTCCTTATAAATTAGTGACAGCTAAAGAAGTCTTTTTCTGCATCATAGATGAAATCAAGAGTTATCAATTCTAGTCATTGCCTGTGAATGAGAAATCTACAAAAAATTTTGATGCATTAAATAAGGATACAGAAATTGAAATAAATATTGGTGATGGATGGCTTTATCCAAAATCATGCACAGCTTTATATGAATTTCAGTATTATTGGAACTATGGAACAGAGTACCGAATATATAATGGAAAATTTTTTAAAAATGATATTTATGTGGCAAAGCTGTTAAATTTTTTAAACACAGAGAAAGGAAGTAATATTTATCTACAAACGAACATCTTTTTATTTCCTTATCAATTTTACTTCATTTGACTTCATCTGTCAGTGGTGAATTATTTTAAAAATTATCAGAAAATTATGTGGGTAGGAGAATTAACTATAATCTTTACTAGATCTTCAAGTTCAGAAGATGTAATTCTTCGATGGTCTGATTATAATCGCATCTCACATGTCTTTATGAACTGTCTGCGTGATATTGCGATAGTCCCATGCCAGGAAGATCCCAAATCTGACTCAACTAGAACTTGTGAGGAACCAGATCATGCACCAACTCATCCCAGTGCCAACGCCAAGCAGATCATTGATCAGTGACAAGAGTTTTGAGCCACTTCTTCTCAGGAGTGGACACAACAACTTTATGACAAACTTCCCAACCGAATGAGTACAAGCATCCAAGCCAAACATGGAGCAACATCATACTGATAAATGGGTCCATCATGTCAGGTTCTTTGTAAATTTGACTCTAATGTGTAATTACTGAAAACATCACATATCCTCACACAAGCGATGATGAAGTTTTCCTTCTGCTCTTCTGGATGCTTCACTTTCTTTTTTGAAAAAACAGTAGGCTATATACATTTTGCAAGCAACAGCGCGTGGCAAATGTTAGATCATTCTTTTCCGTACCTTACTTACGGAGGGTAAAAGACTGTATTTGTGCCTCTCAACTCACCATAAACCTATCCTGTTCTCATGGAATGGTGAAAACAGAAGTGATTTCAGGCTCTCCCCAAGGCAGTGTTATAGGCCCTTTGCTGTTCCTTATCTATATAAACGATTCGGGAGACAATCTGAGCAGCCGTCTTCAGTTGTTTGCAGATGACGCTGTCGTTTATCGACTACTAAACTCATCAGAAGAGCAAAACAAACTGCAAAACGATTTATAAAAAAATATCTCAATGGTGTGAAAAGTGGCAGTTGACCCTAAATAACGAAAAGTGTGAGGTCATCCCCATGAGTGCGAAAAGGAACTCGTTAAACTTCGGTTACACGATAAATCAGTCTAATCTAAAAACCGTAAATTCAACTAAATGTCTAGGTATTACAATTACGAACAACTTAAACTGGAAAGAACACATACAAAATGTTGTGGGGAAGGCTAACCAAAGGCTGCGTTTTATTGGCAGGACACTTAGAAAATGTAACAGACCTGCTAAGGAGACAGCCTACACTACGCTTGTCCATCCTCTTTTAGAATACTGCTGCGCGATGTGGGATCCTTACCAGGTAGGACTGACGGAGTACATCGAAATAGTTCAAAGAAAGGCAGCACCTTATGTATTATCGCGAATTTTGGGAGAGAGTGTCACAGAAATGATACAGGATTTTGGCTGGAAATCATTAAAAGAAAGGCGTTTTTCGTTGAGACGGAATCTTCTCACGAAATTCCAATCACCAACTTTCTCCTCCAAATGCGAAATATTTTGTTGACACCGACCTACATAGGGCGGAACGATCACCACGATAAAAAAGGGAAATCAGAGCTCGTGCGGAAAGATATAGGTGTTCATTCTTTCTGCGCGCTATATGAGATTGGAATAATAGAAAATTGCGAAGGTGATTCGATGAACCCTCTGCCATGCACTTAAATGTGGTTTGCAGAGTATCCATGTAGATGTAGATGTAGAATCTGTGCGAGATGTAAAATGATTATAGCAAGACTGACACACTATAACCGCGAATAGCGGTTCACTAAATTTACCCAAAACGTTTTCGTGAGGATAATATCACCTTTCATCCAAACCATCCCATTTCACTTATCAATCGCAATATGCTACAAACTGGGTCGATAAATGCTGTAGGGATACAACGCAGTATTTTTATTTTGCAGAGTTTGAGCACGGATATCATATGACTTCGTTCCTACGTAGAACAATGGAGAAGAAATTTTATATCTTGAGCTGAGCTCCCGTTTCTCATACGAAAATACAGCCTTACGTTTAGCAGCCATAAATTAGCGAACCCACCCGAACATTCTGGTACCTTGTGGATTCGATATCAAAATGGTACACGAAAATTTTATAGATGACAGAAAACGATGTATATTATTTAAAAGGTATTTCTCAGTTTCTCGTCGGTGTAGTTGCTCAGTTTTTTCTCACATTCCTTGAGATGTCTGCTTTTCTCTAGCAAGCTGTCAACAAAAAATAAGAAAATTATTTGAGGGTGAATACAAAATAAACTCCTTTTGTTCTACTGATTCTCTTCATTTCTAAACAGTTTTATATTTATTGGGCCACCTTCAGGAAACCGTTTTTTCCTGAGCATGGCCCAATAAGCCGTAAACTACTTAAAAATAAATAAAAATCAGTACAACAAAACTGTTTTTGTTATTCAGTCTTAAACATGAAATTGTTGTGCGAAGAAGTTACAGAAGAACACATAAATAAGAAAATTATTGTTGATAGACAAACAGTTTTCTAGACTGGTCCATATTCGCGTCGCCACGTACGCTTCAGAGCAATATCCAGCAACTGAGAAGTTTGTTACCTCCCTGACTGTGCAGCATCTGACTCCCTGCTTTCCTCTGTCCTAGCAATGGCACGAAAGGGCTCTCCACTGCCCTTACCTGGGTCCTCGTGCTGACAGCACCAGCACAAATTGAAATTTATGTTCTCGTGTCAGGCTGTGCGCCAGGGAAATGCCTTGTATCTTAGTTAAGAGACGCGAAACGAGAGAGAACCACCACGTTGTAAGCGGCAAGTCTGGGGCGGTGTCTAGTACCTTCTGCACCTGACTGTCGCGTCTTCGAACGTAAAGTTTAATCTATTTAACAGTTGTTTCTTGCAGAGACAACTACGTCCGTCCGCTATGAAATACCTCGTCTTTATCACAAAGTTGTTTAGTTAAAACTGAAAATGAAGACGAAATATTTCATAATTGCCGAAACAATGCAGTCGCGAATCGATATAAGGACTTTTTTGCACGATACAGTGAATAGCTAATCCTATGTCATGATATTCCTCCTAATTTTTGAGGACTGTGCTGTGCTTAAATACACCTTTAACGAGTACTGAAAACAGACATCCAAGATACAAATTGTAGAGAGCAAGGAGAACGAATATATGAACTCCACTGTGACGATAGTTCTCTGCGCAGTAACAGCATTGTTTCTGAGACGCTGTTTTAATCTGGTAAACCAGATTCATTTTCGGTCTAAGAGAAAATCACGTTATTTACACACATGTTTACAAGCGACTTCAGTTTGTCACAGCAGTCCCTTTACACTACATAAACAATCTAATGACCGTAACTGTTCGGATGAGTGCAAGGTGGCGTAAAGTTATGCTAACAGTTTTTTGCGCATAGTGTCACAACAGATTTATGAAAGAAAGCGTAATGAAGAAATATTACAACGGTTGGACGGACAGCAATTAACAGAAGATATAATGAGAAATTTACATGGAAGACAGAAAATCAAAAGAAAACTTAGTGAAATATACTTGCGAAAAGAGCGAGATAGAAATCAGATAAACAAGGAAACATGAAGTGGCATACACGAAACCTAGAAATAAAATGTTTCAAGGCAAGGGAAGAAATGTAGACAGAAAGGTAGAAGATTACGACCAATAATGAATACTGCACATATATAAACAACACATGCAAAAGCTGTACGAGGCTATGAGAAAGAAAGCTGCATGTATACTGGAGAAAAACAAATTTTATATTAATGTAAGAAAAGAAGATATATAAATTAAGTAATAAATGCTCTTAATGAAATGAAAGTTTGAAAAATAACTGGAGTAGATGAAATAAATGCGACGTTGCAATAGAGTGGTGGTGCTGAGTTACAGGTATACTTAATGAGATTCCAATGAACGAAGTTTCATGCTTTCGTCACACATAAATACACTGAAGAGCTAAGGGACTGATATAGGCATGCGTATTCAAATACAGAGATATGTAAACAGGCAGAACATGACGCTGCAGTCGGCAACGTCTATATAAGCCAAGTGTCTGGTGCAGTTGTTAGATAGGTTACTGCTGCTACAATTGCAGTTTATCAGGATTTAAGTGAGTTTGAACGTGGTGTTAAAGTCGGCGCAAGAGCGATGGGACACAGCGTCTCCGAGGTAGCGGTGAAGCGGCGACTTTCCTGTAAGACCTTCCCACGAGTGTACCGTGAATATCAGGAATGCAGTAAAACATCAAATCTCCGATATCACTGCGGCCGGAAAAAGATCCTGCAAGAACGACGACTGAAGAGAACCGTTCAACTTGACTAAGTAAAACCCTTCCGAAAATTGCTGCAGATTTCACTGCTGGGCCATTAACAAGTGTCAGTGTGAGAACCATTCACCGAAACACCATCGATATTGGCTTTCGAAGCCGAAGGCCCACACATGTACGCTTTATGACTGCATGACACAAAGCTTTACGCGTCGACTGGGCCCTTCAACACTGACAATGCACTATTGATGACTGAAACATGTTGACTGGATGGACGATTCTCGTTTCAAATTGTATCAAGCGGTTTCAAATTGTAAGACATTTCCAGGGCAGATGTGGACTCTGACCATAATTTGTTGGTTGTGAACTGAAGATTAAAACGGAAGATATTGCAAAAAGGTAGGAATTTGAAGAGATGGAACCTGGATAAACTGAAATAACCAGAGGTTGAAGAGAGTTTCAGAGTGAGCATTAGGGAACGATGGACAAATACTGGGGAAAGAAATACAGTAGCAGAATAAGGGGCGGCTTTGAGAGATAAAGTAGTGAAGGCAGCAGAGGACCAAGTAGGTAAAAAGATGGGGGCTAGTAGAAATCCTTGAGTAACAGAAGAGATGCTGAATTAGTTAATGAAAGGAGAGGATATAAAAACGCAGTAAATTAAGCAGGCGAAAAGGAATACAAAAGTCTAAAAAATGATATCGACAGGAAGCGCAAAGTCACTAAGCATGGATGGCTAGAGGACAGATGTCATGATGTAGACTACCACTAGGGGTAAGATAGATACTGGTCTACAGGAAGATTAAAGAGACATTTGGAGAAAAGAGAACCACCTGCATGGATACCAAGAGTCCAGATGGAAAATCAGTCCTACGCAAAGAAGGGGAAGCAGAAAGGAGAAAGGAGTATATAGTGGATCTATACAAGGGCGATATTCTTGAGGGTAATATTTTGGAAATAGAAGAGGACTTAGATGAAGATGAAATGGAAGATATGATAATGCGTGAAGAATTTGACAAAGCACTGAAAGACATAAATCAAGAAAAGGCCCCGACACTACATACCGTTCCATTGGAACTACTGGTAGCCTCGGGAGAGCCAGCTATGACAAAACTCCAGCATCTGGTGAGCAAGATGTATGAGACGGGCGAAATAGCCTCAGACTTCAAGAAAAAAGCAGTTCTCGACAGGCGTGAAAATTACCGAACTATCAGTTTAATAAATCATAGCTGCAAAATACTGACACGAATTCTGTAAAGACGAATGGAAAAACCGGCAGAAGTCAACCTCGGGAAACATCAGTTTGCATTCCGCAGAAATGTTGGAACACACGAGGCAATACTGACCCTACGATTTCTCATAGAAGATAGATTAAGAAAAGGCTAATCTACGTGTATAACATTTGTAGATCTAGAGAAAGCTTTTGACAATGTTGACTAGAATACTCTCTTTCAAATTCTGAAGTTGTCAGGGGTCAAATACAGGGAGCGAAAGGCTATTTACAATTTATATATAAACCAGATGGCAGTTATAAGAGTCGAGGGGCACGAAAGGGAAGCAGCAGTTCAGTAGGGAGGAAGCCGGGGTTGTAACATATCCCCGATGTTATTTAATCTGTCTATTGAGCAATCAGTAAAGGAAATTAAAGAAAAATTTGGAATAGAAATTTATGGAGAAGAAATAAAAAATTTGAGGTTTGCCGAAGTCATTGTAATTCCCTCAGAGACAGCGAAGGACCTGGAAGAGCAGTTGAACGGAATGGTCCTTGTCTTGAAAGGAAGATATAAGATGAACACCAAGAAAAGCAAAACGAGAATAGAGGAACATAGCCGAACTAAATCAAGGATTCTGAGGGAATTAGATTAGGAAATGATACACTTAAAGTAGTAGATCAGTTTTGCTATTTGGGGAGCAAAATAACTATGGTTCAAATGGTTCTGAGCACTGTGGGACTTAACATCTATGGTCATCAGTCCCCTACAAGTTAGAACTACTTAAACCTAACTAACCTAAGGACATCACACAACACCCAGAGAGGCAGAGAAAATCCCTGACCCCGCCGGGAATCGAACCCGGGAACCCGGAAAATAACTATGATGGTCGAAGTAGAGAGGATATAAAATGTAGACTGGTATTGGCAAGGAAAGCGTTTCTGAAAAGAGAAATTTGTTAACACCATGTATGGAAGTGAAACAAGGACGATAAATAGTTTAGACAAGAAGAAAATAGAAGCTTTAGAAATGTGGTGCTACAGAAGAATGTTGAAGATTTCGTGGATAAATCACATAACTAGAGAGGGGGTAATAAATAAAATTGTGGAGAAGACGAAATTGTGGCAGATCTGACTAAAAGAAGGGATCGGTACGTAGGACACGATCTGAGGCATCAAGAGATCACCAATTTAGTACTGTAGGGAAGCGCGGAGGGTAAAAATCGTAGAGGGAGACCAAGAGATGAATACACTAAGTAGATTCAGAAGGATGTAGATTGCAGTAGTTAATCGGAGATGAAGAGGCTTGCACAAGTTAAACAGCACGGACAGCTGCATCAAACCTGTCTCTGTAGTCAAGACCCTAAGGACAACACGTCTTATGGTAGTATATTTTGGGGTAACTGTTCCCATTCTCAAGGGACGTTTTTGACTCAGAAATGGGCAATTTGGGCCATACGTAGTGTAAGTTCACGAAGCCCTTGTCGACCCCTGTTCATTATTCTGGGTATTCTGAAACCTCCCGTTATATGTATACTTTACTACCGTTTCTTGTTAATAATATAAGCTGATTCCCAATAATTAGCAGCTTTCACTCAGTTAATACTACGTAGAAATCCACTCTGCATTTGTATCGCACTTCGTTAACTCTCGTGCATCCATTTCCAATAAGCTACCACAAATTTCAAACATCTTAGCAGTAATTTATGCGCTTCCAAATCGAAACTGAAGAAGTTTTGCTCATGGGTCACTCCTTCTATTCTCTTCAGGTGTTCCTTGAAAAATTAAGCTGATACCAATGTTATATTGTTGATTGCGTTTACGTAAACTTATGGCTTGACTTTAACATAACATTACCTGTTATTACTTTTATGTTGTAATTTCATGTGCTGACACGTTCCATGACCTTGGAGATTTGGTCCTCAGTTTGGTCCTACGAGACTAGACGGGTAAATAAAAATAAGTAATAAAATACAACCAAATCACTCAATCGAGTTGTATGCATAAGTGACCAAGAATTAGGTAACATTTTGTAACTCAGAGAACTTGTGTGCTACCAAGAGATCACATGTTGCAAATTTATCCCGGCTTAGCAACCCGTGCTTGGGCTGAATACAGTTTGGGAAAGCTGGCAGGAGAAGTATTGGCAAACCTACTCGTCTCCTTCAGTAGGGCTACGGCAGGAGCGTAGCTATGGGGCTATAAATGATCGAGTTTAGGGGCTCAAGGCATTCAGTCGTGCTGCCATTCTGTCTGGAGAAGAAGAGGGACTTTTGAGTTTCAGAGAAACCACGGCATGATGATCGGCTTCTAATATTTCCGCCGATTACATCATCATATGAGGCGCGTCATAACTGTGACGTCGCTGCTGCTGGACTTGAGGAAATCTCACCGACTCGGGACCAGCCACCGATCTCTCAAGGATTTCAGCCAATGGACTGCAAGCTGCTGTCTTCGATCTGGCTGGCGGAGGCGCTTCCTTGCAACCACGTAGTTATCTGTACATCATCGGCTACCATCCTGGCCTACCCTTAGAGGATGAACGGAACATGGCTGGTTGGTATCAGGACATCCAGTGTCGTCTATTGCACCCAAGTACATGCCATGTGGAGAACGAGTAAATGGTTCAAATGGCACTGAGCACTATGGACTTAACATCTGAGGTCATCAGTCCCCTAGAACGTAGAAGTACTTAAACCTAACTAACCTAAGGACAGCACACACATCCATGCCCGAGGCAGGATTCGAACGTGCGACCATAGCGCCTGCGCGGCTCCAGACTGAAGCGCCTAGAACCGCTCGGGCACAACGGCCGGCGGATAACGACACAGCTCTGGAGTGCCTAGGTGGACCGCACTCGTCTTCGCCTACGTGCAACCCACATGCGCCGCGGGAGCTCGCGACCCTGGACAACGGACGTCACCGGCGTGAGAGGCGCGTCAGCGCATTCCACAATCGACAGTGTTTTCACGCACACAGTGGGCCATGAGGCAGGCCGTTTGAATAAACTTCTGTCAATGCTACCTACCACTGTTTCACCGCACGCCCCTGCTTGGATTTTCCCTCTCCCACACCATTTCTCTCGCCCATCCTTTTACGTAGTGACCCGGAACAGGTTGCTTATTCCCTATGTCTGGAAGAAAATAATGCCTACGTCCTCAGATTACGTCGCAGCGGCATGCTAGATTAAAATCTTCTCGTTTTTCAAGCTGCGTCATTTCGGATAAAATATTAGAGCTTTCCATAGCTTAGCTATCTCCGCCATCGTTGTCAGGGGTAAAAATCACTGACTGTGGGGCTGGAATGGTTTTCGACTCTTGTATGCAGGAAAGGACCGAAACGATGCAGAAGGCGAGTTGAGCAGCTCGCAGCAGTTCCAGTGCGCCGTAGGACCAGTGACGTCACGCGGCGCGAGAGTCTGGTGCCACGTTTGAAACTGCCGCTCCCGCCTCCCTACAAGTGCCAAGCATCCGTCTTCTCTTTCTTTCGGTGTCCAAAGCACGTCCCCACGCTCCATTAGGTGTGTACTCATGCTCTTTGTTAAAAATGTTGCCGTTTATTCTAATCTCTGCCGTCTCCTTTATAACAGGAAACGAGAGTCTTGGCTCGTGCGTCAAGTTATTGGAATTCCATTACGAAGGAGGCGGCCGAGATACGAATAAACAGCAACGATTTTAACAGAGAACGTGGGAACACAGTAAGGTATGGGGAGCGGGCTTTGGATATCGGAAGAAAGCAAAGACGGATGCTTCTAGGGTGGCGGCAGTGGCAGCGGCAGTTTCAGATTTGGCGCCAGCACCTCGCGGGTGACGTCACTCGTTCCGCGGAGGACTGGAGTGCTGCGAGCTTTGCAACTCGCCTTCCAAATCGTCCCGACCCTCTCTGGGTAGTGCCAGATGCTGAAACAATGCCTGTATAAGCCGGAAACCTTGCCAACACCGGCAATCAGTGATTTCTCTCCTGACTACGAGGGCGGAGATAGCTCTAGTGTTTTAATCAAAATGACGCTGCTTGAAAACCGAGATACAGTAATACCTTTCATTACTAGGTCCGTTCTCGTTATTAGGGGGGCACTTCAGAAATTAAGTTTCACATTAGCGTGTCAGGAGCTAAATGATGAATACTTTAGAAGAAGGTACACGATAGAAATTTCAAATAGGTTTGATGCTCTCAGGACACACGAAGATCAAGACGAGGATGTAAATAAACAGTGAATTACTGAGAGGAATAATATCAAAGAGGCAACGAAGGTCACAATAGTTACAATTAAGAAGAGCAGGAGGAAACCTTGGTTTGATGAGGAATGCAAGAAATTGGTAGAGGAACGGAGAAAAGCGCGATTAGACTGAAATAGAATGGGAGACAGAAAACGAGAGGAGTTCTTGAACATGAGAAGGGAGGTTGGTCATTTGAAAAACACAAAAGGTAGAGTACGCGTGGGGAAATGATAGTCCGAAGAATTTGTAATAAAGAACGGACTTAAGCAGGGAGATGCCCTGTCTCCGCTACTTTTTAATTTAGTCCTAGAATGTATTGTACGAATGTCAGCAGATAATTCAGAGGGTGTGGAGTTAAATGGAAATATTAAGATATTAGGGTATGCAGATGATCTGAACATCATTAGCGATAGGAAAGAATCTGTAACAGCAAATGCAAATGCAAAGGCTAGTGAAGATGTAGGTTTAAGGATAAGTGAAGACAAAACTAAATACCTGGTTACTGCTAGAATGCCAACAGCAGTAGATCAAGAAATGTTAAGAGTTGGAGACACGCAGTTTGAAAAAGTGAACACATTTAAGTATCTAGGCGTGGACATCACTTCGAGACCCGCATCTCGTGGTCTTGCGGTAGCGTTCTCGCTTCACACGCCCGGGTTCCCGGGTTCGATTCCCGGCGGGGTCAGGGATTTTCTCTGCCTCGTGATGGGTGGGAGTTGTGTGATGTCCTTAGGTTAGTTAGGTTTAAGTAGTTCTAAGTTCTAGGGGACTGATGACCATGGATGTTAAGTCCCATAGTGCTCAGAGCCATTTGAGCCACTTCGAGAAATGAGATTGAATCCGAACTGAAGAAGAGATTACGGACGGGAAATGCGTGCTACTTCTCACTAAATAGATTCATCACGGATATTGTCTATGAATTTAAAGATTAGAATATGCAAAACAATTATTCTACCAGATATGCTGTATGGGTGTGAGACTTGGTCTCTGACTGTGCAAAATGAAAAGCCATTTCGAGTATTTGAAAACAGAATTTTGAGGAAAATTTTCGGAGCAAAAAAGGATGACATTAGCGGAGAGTGGCGAAAACTAAATAACGAAGAGGTCCACGAACTCTATTCAAGCGCTGACATAATCAGTATTATTAAATCACATGGGCTGCGATGGGCGGGTCACGTAGCTCGAATGGACGAGGGTAGGGCAGCGCGCAGCGTACTGGTAGGGCACTTAGAGGGAAAACGTCATGTGGAGAGACGGAGGTGTAAATGGGAGAACAATGTGAAGGCTGATTTGAGGAGCCTAGGTATTGAAGGGGAATGGAAGGAAACAGCCTAAGACAGGGACTGATGGCGAAAATACGTTGCTGCGATAATGGACTCTCGAGTCCGGTGTGACCAGTGAGTGAGTGAGGGTGAGTGTATTAGCGTGTCGGTCCAGGCAACGAAAGTCGGATCTTTCTCTCAAACAGTTCCAACCCTTGACGTTAAAAATCCGCTGCTTGCTCACGGATCCATTCGAGAACTGCTATGAACGTCCTCATCGTCAAGACATCTATTTTTCCTAGACGTTCTTTCACCTTCTCGAAAAGGTGGAAGTCTCATGATGCAAACTTTCCATCCAAAACATTGAAGCGAGCTTATGCTCGCTTATGAGGTCGCATTGTCACCCAGTAGAATAATTCCTTCACTTAACTTTCGATGCAATTTGTTCTTTACGGCGTTTTGCAGCGATGACAGTGTTACACAGTACGAAGGGGCATTAAAGGTTGTGCTCTTCGCCGAAACTCCACAGTCTAAGGAAACGGTTACCTAGACCATTCCAGCTGATGGCGCAAATTCGCATTTCTGCCGCGGAGAAGAGGTGGTTTGACACTCTCTGAGTCGTCGATGTGAAATAATGGTGCAGCTGGGGAAAGCATTGCCTTCTACCGAGTAACGCTGAAGAAAGTCCAGAGACGCCATGAACCTTTTTGTGCAGTTCACCGAATCCAGCATGAGCATAATTTTCGATACTGACGACCTGGGAGTGTGGAATGAGCACTGCCTGTTGAGATGAACATCTATTGAGCAATAACCGCGACATTTACTCTTTGATTGCTGCAAATAAGTTCCTCCAGTTCCTGGACAATGTCGTCCGTAGTCGATGTTGACGTCTTCCTTCCCGATAAGCGTCATCCACGTATGTGAGGCCTTGGTTAAGTTGTTGGCGTCATTTCACAGCTGGAAGCTATACTGCATTTGGACCACATTCCAGAATTTCACAGTCAATCTGTTTGCAATTCAGACGAATTGCCCACAAGAATCGAACTGTTCTGCATACTTCAAGTTTGTAACGCGTATGTAGTTTCATCGCCACTTCACTCGCAACTCAATTGCGTCTGCAAGAAACCCGGATCATCTACTCTCTTCCGACGATGCGCCAATGTTGTTGCGTAGTTGTCTTAGCATGGTAAGACATGTGTAACTTACCTTCCGAAGTCTCCACGTAAAAGAGTAAGGACTTATGCGACACATAACGTATTTCATCCACCGTCTACTACTGCACTTTGTTGAGGATTTGTGTGATGGACTCCTTCTGGCCAAAGGAAACAAAAAAAATCGCACAGATTCTCTATGAAGCGTCGCTACCAGTTCCGTTGACGAAAACTAGTAAGGCTTCTAATCAGCATAAAAGTTGTTGATTAAAGTTTCGTAACCTAGCTTTTGGAGGAATTATACTTTCTTACAATTCTTGCAATGCATAACGGAACTCCACGAGAGGATTTATGTAGCCCTTCGACACCAGGTCACTTCTGATAAATTCTTCTAGATGTTTAATAGAGCTGTTTCCAATAAGTGTTTGACGATACGACGAAACTACACGAACACTTTTTTCAGATTATAGTTATTACAGATGTTTTGCTGCATAGTATTGTGTCACAATTCAAGTTTACAGCCTATTCTGTAGTGATGTCATCATAGTGTGCAAATTTGAATATGTCTAATTCAACTACTAAGTGTCGAATCATCTAGTTGTAGCCATTACATATTGAATCAGTTATTCTAATGTTTTGTTTAATTCGATGACATCATTCTGAAAATATTATTATTGTGTTTTTTTTATCCGAATAAATAATAATTTTATTTCTATATCAGATTTTTTAGCTGCAAAATATTTCTGGAGGTATATGTGGACTTTGACCATAACTTGTTAGTAGTGAATCGAAGATTAAAATGGGTCTGAAATAAAAGTTGTCAGTGGTTCTTTAGAATTTCATATGGAGCGTTAGTCAACGATTGATTGAAACAGGAAAAAAGAGTGAAATAAAATACGAAAGGGTAGCTTTGAGAGGAGAAAAGTGAAAGCAGCAGAGAATCAAATACGAAAAAGACAAGGCTTAGTAGAAAAGGTTGGATTGGGTATGGAACGTAAAAAATGCAGGAAATAGCGGGAAACTTCAAAAGATAAGTTGCACAGTATTATAGTAGGCCAAGTAACTTTTATCGACTGCTGCACGACACTTAATAATGACTACTCAGATACGTGACACTATTTTTTTAATTTAGTCGCCAAGTGTCTGTAAACAACGATCAGAATATTCTATCAATTGCTCAATTCCTCGTAAATACAAATCTGCTCCTCGATGCAAGGTCTGAACTTCCGAGTCAGCATCACCCACATCTGTACAGCCTTGGTCAAATTGCTGGCACCAATCCACTTCGCCTGGACGAGGTATCGCATTTGGTCCCTATGTCACCAGAATTTCATGGTGAATCTGTGAGCAATTTAGACATTTTGTCCACCGTGTACTTCAACTTTGGAGTAGATTTCCAGTTATTGCACCATTTCAATCGCACACTGCGATGCACCTGTTATCCGTACCGCAGTAGAACTGTCGTTGCAGGATACCTAGAACACCTATGACACTGAACCACTCATGTCTAACTTAAGTTCTGAAGTCTCTACATATAACAGGCAAAAGGGAATAGAATTGTCTAGAACATTACATTGACACAAAGTGCAAAATCAGAAAGCACAATTGACTAAAGGAGAAATGCAAAGCTGCCTACATTAAACAATCCTACCTGGTGGGCAAAATACGTTAGACACTACGATTCCAATTGCAAAATAGGTAGGAGCTCACGGGAATGAATGGCACCGGATCATACGAAAGCACTGACTCCGAGCTGGCATCTTTGAAAGCCTGACTGTAAACATACTGCTGTTGCTGTCGCTAGGTAGGAAGCCCAACAGGCCTAGCTCAAGCCCTAGGATACGGCAGTCAGTGAAAGCGAAAAAGAATACAGGACAAACTGAACACAATGGGCAGTCAACTGACAGAGTATACACAGATGATACAAAACATTGTGATCCCCCGCGTAGCAGCATCTTTGTCCTTCTATGGATAAAAAAAAATGGTTCAAATGGCTCTGAGCACTATGGGACTTAACATCAGTCCCCTAAAACTCAGAACTACTAAAAACCTAAACAACCTAAGGACATCACACAACACCCAGTCATCACGAGGCAGAGAAAATCCCCGACCCCGCCGGGAATCCGGGCGTGGGAAGCGAGAACGCTACTGCACGACCACGAGCTGCGGACTGGAACAAAATACATCACTGATTCTGCTTATCAGGGATCCGACAGTTTGTTTGTAGGTTTGTGGGGGTATGTGGCATTAGATGTTTACGCACAGGTCATGTAATTAGCGTAAATAATGGGCCACTGATTTGCGTACGCTGTGATGGGGCCCGATAGCGACACAGATGGCTTCCACAGTATTTACATCAGGCGAATCTGGTAGCCAAGACATCGAAGTGAGTTCCCTACAATATTTCTCAAAGCACGTTTCTGGCTTCGAGACACAGAGACAATTATATTGCTGAAAGATAACATCGCCATAAATGAAGAACGAAGCACGAAGGGATGGAGGTGGTCGCAGCTGTCAGCATATCTTCCATTACTACCACAAGTCCCACGAAAGTGCAGGAAAATCTCTCCCACAGCATAATATTTCTCCCACCAGCCTGCGCCCGTGGCGCCGTGCACGTTTCAAGCCGCCGTTAGCTTCGATGACAGCGATTGTGGAGACGAGCATCTACATAGTGTAGGAAAAAATGTGACTCTCACGAAGAGCCAACATGATTCCATTGATCTTTGATCCAATCCAGGGGTCCAGTGTCTACTGTAATCGTAACTGACGATGTCATTGGGTCAGCATGTGCACACGTAGGGCTCGTCTGCTGCGGAGCTCCATGTTCAACAATATACGACGAACGGTGTGTTCCAAAACACTTGTATGTGCAACAGCATTGTGCTCTTTTGGCAAATATATATCACAGATCACCACCCGTCAGAGCAGACAAGCCTCCAAACCCCATGTTCTGTGAAGAGTCATGGACGTCCAACCATTTAGCACCTAGTGGTAGTTTCACTGACTTTCTGCTTCTTTCTGTAGATGCCCGCAAGAGTAGCATCTGAACATTCGTCCAGCTTCGACGGTTTCGAGATACTCGTTCACAGGCTCTGTTTAATAATCATCTGCCCTTTGCCAAAGTCATTTATCTCCATGGATTTCCCCATTTGCAGCCAATATCTTCACTAGGGTGATCCCCCTACGTGCCTGTTCCGCTTACGTACTTTTGTTAAGGCGTCACGTGCCTGCAACGTTACCAGGCTGCAGCCAACGTCGCGGTGGGCGGTGGTCATAATGTTTTGGATTATCAGTGTAGATTTAGAGCAAAACGACGAAAAGACGAAAGTAATGGGGTTTAGCAGAAGCGAGATCAGAGAGGACTAAACATAAAAATACGGATTACAAAGTAGACAGATTGAAAGAATGAAAGAGAGCAAGTTTTGAAGGCTTGCCTCACTTTCACTTTTATTACTGTTAGGACGTTTAATGAGTTGGGCTGACAGTGACTGCGTACTGCGTGCCTTGTCATCTATACTGAAGAGCCAAAGAAACTGTTACACTTGCTTCATATCGTGGAGGACCTTGCGAGCACGCAAAAGTGCAGCAACAACGACGTAGCACGGACTCGATTATTGTCTGAAATGCTGCTGAAGGGAATTGACACATGACTCCTGCAGGGTTGTGCATAAATCTTTAAGTGTACGACGGGTTGGATATCTTTTGTGAACAGCACATTGCAAGGCATCCCAGATATATTCAGTAATGTTCATATCTGAGGAGTGTGATGGCCAGCGGAAGTGTTTAAACTCAGAGGTGTATTTCTGGAGCCATTCTTCAGCAATTCTAGATACGTGGACTGTCGCATTGTCCTGCTGGAATTGCCCAAGTCCGTCGGAATGCACAATGGACATGAACGAATGCAGGTGATCAGACAGGATGCTTACTTATGTTTCATTTGTCAGAGTCGTATCTAGACGTATCAGGGGTCCCACTGCATACGCCCCACATCATTACAGAGCCTCCACCAGCTTGAATAGTCCCCTGCTTACATGCAGGGTCCATAGATTCATGAGGTTGTCTCCATACCCGTACGCGTCCATCCGCTTGATACAATTTGAAAGGAGATTCCTCCGACCAGGAAACATATTTTCAATTATCAACAGTCCTAAGTCGGTGTTGACGGGCCCAAGCGAGGCGTAAAGCTTCGTACATGCAGTCATCAGGGTTACACGAGTGGGCCTTCGGTTCCGAAAGCCCATATTGATGTTTCGTTGAATGTTTCGCACGATGACACTTCTTGACGGCCCAGCATTGAAATCTGCAGCAGTTTGCGGAAGGGTTGCACTTCTGTCAAGATGAACGATTCTCTTCAGTGGTCATTCGTTCAGTTCTCTCAGGATCTTTTTCTGGCAGAAGCGACGTCGGAGATTTGATTTTTTACCGGATTCCTGATATTCGCGGTTCACTCGTAAAATGGTCAAACGGGAAAATCCCCACTTCATCGCTGCCTCGGAGACGCTGTGTCCCATCGCTCGTGCGCCGACTATAACACCAGGTTCAAACTTACTTAAGTCTTTATAACCTGCCACTGTAGAAGCAGTAGCCGATCTAACAACTGCGCCAGTCACTTCTTGTCTTATATAGCCGTTGCCGACAGCAGCTCCGTATTCTGCCTGTTTACATATATCTTTATTTGAATACGCTTGCCTGAGCCAGATTCTTTGGCGCTTCAGTGTAATTGGACTGGGTAATTAGAGGGGATAAGTCTTTACTTTCGTTGACCAATATTTTGTGATCTCTCTGTGTTGTCGTTATGTGGGGAGAGACTTGTTGATCGGATTGTTACCAGACTGCCACGTTGATGAGCCGAAGTCCGGGAAGGCGAAAGTGGCCGGCCACAGGGAGAATGACAGAGAACAAGGGAAGGCTGTTGGCCGCTTTCATATCATGGAAGAAGTTTTCCAAGGGCCGGGACAACGCCACAGGCAGATATCAAGAGACCAGCGAAGTCCTGCTATTAATGCAGTACGGCGTATTGTAGCTAATGTTAGCACCCTCTATATTGTTCCCTATGAGGAAAGAAACTTTTTCAGAATCTACAGGTATTTGCGGACCAGAGGATCGAGGACCTTGTTTCAGAGAACTGTTTATGCTAGCATTGTAAAACGTGTCTCCTCGCCGATGCAACCACTTTGTGTGTGTGTGTGTGTGTGTGTGTGTGTTTGTGTGTGTAAGTTGGGTTCCCACGCGAACTGATTTCATTTCCCGCAAGCGCTAGGAATATACGCCATGACTGGGAATATCAGTGACGTCAAAGGCATAGTGGTGGCGTCAGTAACTTTTGGCAGCAAGAGTTTCAATTGTGGGAGTGTCTTTTGCCCATTCCCTGGATGGAGACTGGGTGCCGATTTTTGATTATGCTATTGGCTTGAAGGATTCTTGCTCCTTGCAACTGGTAGTTTGAGTTTTAAGAGCGATCCTCTTGGAGTATTTTGTTTTTAAAAGAAAGGGACTGGAAGGATTTTTGGGGAGTTCATTCGGAGAAAATGTGGTGTAAGCATCAGAAGGCTGATGAGGGACTCCTAGCAAGGAACTTCGTTTGGCCATTCCGAGCAGGAGAGTTCGCCCGCGGTCAGCGATCGAGGAGGTCCAACGTTTGAGTCTGAGCATGGGCACCCTGGTCATGCAGATTTTTTGCAGCACCGAGCACGGGATTCACCCACGACGGGCAGTCTTTTATTGTAAGCTTCTTTGCAGCTCCGGCACAGAGGGAGTTTCCATGTTGTTTCATGCCCTCAGCGTGTGTCCTTTCGACTTGTGGTAGAAATTGTTCACGTAATGCATTTTTACAGCCCTTCAGCTTAGTGGGTCACAGTCCCTGTTACGTTAAGATAATCAGCCAGGTAGCGCACCTATAACTTATGCAAATAAGAAGTGAAAGGGTGCAGCTCCAATCTTTAATGATAGTCTAGATCTAATTATTATTGAGGGAATAAATTCTGTTTCCCACCCAGAAGGATGGATCGTGCAGAGAATTCCATCCCGTCATGCAATTTTTCCAACCGTCCATTACTGTTGACGTAATTGTGAATTGTGTTTTGTTGGATATGTTTTCCTCTACTATTTACTTGGCATAGCATATTCCATACACCTATCTACTGTAATAACTCAGCCGGCCGCGGTGGTCTCGCGGTTCTAGGCGCACAGTCCGGAACCGTGCGACTGCTACGATCGCAGGTTCGAATCCTGCCTCGGGCATGGATGTGTGTGATGTCCTTAGGTTAGTTAGGTTTAAGTAGTTCTAAGTTCTAGGGGACTAATGACCACAGCAGTTGAGTCCCATAGTGCTCAGAGTCATTTGAACGATTTTGTAATAACTCAATCGTCTCAAAGAGTAGTCTTTCTTATTTGAACAGAGAACATACCTAGTTCATTTAATAATTTTGGGTTACCTGTTGTCTACTTCACGTTAGTTACTATCACAAGTTGCCGACTTTTAAGTTTCACTACTAGGACCGTTAATCACAGGTAATTCCCATGTTACCATAACACTTTGACATCTTTTAAGAATGCTGGCGCCATTGAAGTAAAATATCGTACGATGTATGAAGTAATGACGACACAGAAACCAGCCTATCTCTGGCAACGAAGGCATTCCTAGCAAAAAAAAAGACTGCCATTATCAAACATTTGCCTTAATTTAAGGATGAAACTTCTGAAAACTTACACCTGCAGCACAGTATTGTATAGAAGTAAATCGTGGGCTGTCAGGAAACCTGAAAAGAAGAAAATCGAAGAGCTCGAGACGCGGTTCTACAGAAGTATGTTGAACATTACGTGTACTAATAATAAGAAATGAAAAGGTTCTTCATTGAATTATTGAATTGGCTAGGAGAAAACTCTCGTTTGTGTAAAGCGCTAACAGGAAGAAGACACAGGATGATTGGCCACGTATTAGATATCAGGGAATAACTACCGTGGCTCTGGAGGCACCTGTTGACGGCACGATCTGTAGTAGACAGAGATTGTAAATCATCGACAGTTGGCATAAGTTCTGCTGTAAGATGAGGTTGGAAATCGTGATGGCATCGTCAATGTCTGATGGGATACTCTTTGCAATCCTGAAGGTTGCTGGGATAGAATAGTAGGAGCGAAAGATTATCTAAACTTGTAGACGAATCAGACTGCAGTTATAAGAGTCGAATGACATGAAAGTGAACCAGTGGTCGAGGAGGGAGAGACACATGTTTGTAGCCTACCCTCTTGTGAGCTATCAGTGAAGGAAATCAACGAGAAATTTGGAAAGAAAAACTCATTTTAAAGAGAAAAAAATAAAAATGTTGTGTCTTTCCGATGAAAGGCAAAAAGGACTTGGAAGGTCAGATAAACAGAATGGACAGTGTCTTCAAAAGATATTATAAGACGTACATCAACAAAAATAAACAATGGTTTACAGAGGTTATGTGGTACTAAGGGACCGTAATTAGGGTATAACATACTAAACGTATAATGTTTCTGCAGCAAATAATTGACGACGGTCGAAGAAAATGCTGGTTGGCTATAACAACAGAAGTTTTTCTGAAGAAAGGAAATTTGTTAACACTCAATGTAAATTTACTTGCTGGAAGCCTTTTCTCAAAGTATTTGTATGGAGTGTAGTCTTATTACGGATTTTAATATTGGACGACAAACGGAGTAGATGGGTAAATTTAGTAACAAAGAAAGAAATGCTAATGAAATTGGAGAAAAAATAAAGTAATGGCAAAATTTTACTAAAAGAAAGAATCAGTTGATAGCACATATAAGAATCCATCCAGGAGCCATCTGTTTTGTAGTGGAGGGAGGTATGTGGTGAGGAGGTGGGGGGAGGGGGGTGCTCGAAATTGCTGAGAGAGACATTCACTTAACTACAATAACCAGTTTCAGATGGATGTAGCCTGCAGTAGTTATAGGTCTAGTTTACATAGGACTAGTATGGAGAACTGCATTAAACAACTGTTCCGACTGAATACTATTGCATTACATGCATTTGTTTATGCTGAATGTTGGTTTCCATCGCATCCCCAAAAACGATGTTCCGACTTTCTAGTGATGCGATGTTTATGTATACAGGATGAACAGCAACAGTCTGAACTGCTTCTAAGGGTGTTACAGAGTAGTTTATGCTGATAAATAATTATTAAGAAAAAATTTTGATACTTTGTGCTGTTTCCGAGTTAATTAATATAGTAGATAGCCAGTAAGAAGGTGCAAATTCAAGCTGCCCGCCATGCATGGTGCCGTCAAATGTGATCTTCGTTTGCTTTCCTAAAACGATAGACAAATTGGCCATCAGACGATAATAAGGATCGAACGCGAGTCCCGTGAGACATGCTATGCAAACAACTGTCACTAATTGTATCTGACGGGCCGCTTCAATTTGCGAGCGCAATGGCCTGATAGGCCAATTTCAATGCTATTTACCTTGGAAACGGTGCAACTTATCGAACTTCTTTCTTATCAATTATTTCTCAACACGACCCACCCTGCAACACCCTTACAAGCTTTTCAGACGCTTTATGACCACCCTTTATATTTACGTCATTCACTAGTACACTCATAACGCTACCAACATACTGTACCACATCTATTATAAATAGCTCTTGCTACTCTTGCCTGCTTGCATCACTTGCTTCGCATCGAATCAATGTCGAGTGTTGAAATTGAATATTCTTTGCGTCATGAGTGTTGTGGGTTACTTATCTATTTATTTTTTATAATTTTTCTTCGATTCCATTACGAATTTGTGTTGAATTTCCTACTAACAGAAGTGTCCGAAACACACAAAATAATATGTATTTCACTTGTATCGTAAAGTGGCGGCGACACTAAACCCGAAAAAGAGTTGCGAACTTGTCCTTCCCTCTTACTCTTGCAGTTTCTTGGCAAAGTTCACTCCGGCAGCGGTCCTAATTCGCTCAGGGCGAGAATGTAATCGCGCTAAGTGTAACAAATGACGGCGCACTGTGCAGGCGGGACGGAAGCAATTACTGCGGGAAACTGGACAGTGGGGCCCGCGTGTCCGGCTAGCTCGCTGCCGCAGCCGTAATTCTCCGCCGAAACGGCGGCGGCCCTGTCGTCTAACAACACTTGCTGCGGTCAACTCCCCGGCCTTCGCGTCTCCCTACAGCCGGTTTCTTACTGTCCTTAAGCGCTGAAACAGCTCCTAACTCCTGGCACAGCGGAGACGCTGGGCAAATTGTCTCTGCGAGTGTCCTCGACATCACACAGCGAAGAAGCATCCATTGAAATTTCAACACTGTGAAGGTGGCATTTAACAGCAATCCAGTTGCACACCTTACCATTAAAACTGAGTGCGGCCTGCACAAAAAACTATTACACATGCCAGAGTGCAAAACACTCTTCATTACATAGAAAACATGAATACAGTGTAATCAATTGACCATTAACTAATGCACTCAACGCTGGGTCGTCGTAAATTCTAGAACACATCAAAACAATAATCCGTACAGTGGTGGGTCAAACAGATAGGTCGAAAATGTGTCGAACAATAACCCAAGACATACTTCAGTTGAAATGCAGTAAACAGCCAGGACTCTAATGTATGGTATAAGTGAGAAGGAAATTTTAACACTGCACGATTCCATGTCTGTGGCTGCGTTTCATCTCTGGCTTGAGGCTACCAGCCATGCCATGTGGCGTTTTGCTAGTGCCTCTTACTGACCACTGCAGGAGTCCTTGACAACGGATATCACAAAGTGTCAACTTCACTGTCGGATGCCAAAGTGACGAACGTCACATTTGTGTAAAGTGTGCTACGAAGTCTAAGATGTACAAGTAATTAGCATTTCAGTGCAACTGCACAAAGCAGTTATCAGTAATGTCATCTACGGCATCAGTATACTGATGGAAAAAAATGTGCAACTGCAAAAATTAGTTAATGTAGAATAGCGACGTTTCGGGAATACATTTGTCTATGTGGCGTATTTAAGTGATTAGCATTGCAAGAACACAGTTTAATGCAATCCCGAAATAAGCCATTGCATATGTGAAATGTTGGTACATCGCAAAATTCAAAATTTTCCCGGCGATTTAACTGTTCAAAGAGCTTTCGGGATTACAGCAGGTCGTCGTAAACTTCATTCCACCATATTTCGGGTGGACAACTGCCAGCCATCTTCAGGTGAGCCGAACGAGGACTGAAGAAGACGTTTTTCTTTCTTTATTGACTTTCAGTTCCCCATCCGGGGCGGATTGGCAGCAGCATATGCTCTGCTCTTCAACCAAAAGACAATAATGATACAACAGAAGACATTTAAAATTACAAAGGAGGAAATATGGAGGGCAAAGATATAAAAAAAGGGAAACATAACGGACGAGAGCAGACAAAAAGGGGGCGACTGTTAAATGGAGACAAAAACTGTAAAAAGTATTGAGCGCAAAAAAACCACATACTGGAACAATTAAAAGAACACAAGGCGAAGTATGGCTGCAGTATAAAAGTATCGATGGACGGCGTAGCACATAACGATCACTGACAGTAACACTATATACAAGTCCAGCACACATTTAAAATCACAGCTCTCGACGCACAGGAGAACAGCACCAAACACAACACTGACGTAGCACACTGATGATGATGATCTAAACACAGGATCTGCCAGGGGCATGGAGATGGAGAAGGGAAGAAGGGTGGAAGGGGGTAGAGGGGGGAGACGGGCGGGGGTGCGACGAAGAGGGCTGGGGAGGGAAGGACATGGGAGGGACTGAGGGTGGAAAAGGAGGAAAATCTGCTCTGGGAGAAGGAGGGGAGAGGAAAAGGGGGCCCTGGGGAGGGGAGGGAACAAGGCTATGTTACAGTTGAAAGGAAGGGTAGATGTCATGGTGAAGTTCAACATCTGGGAGGGGAAGGTGCTGGAAATTGCCCTAATGAAGGAGATGGATGGAGGTGGTGAGAGGAAGGGATACAGCGATAGGAGAGAGGAAGGGATACAGCGATAGAGGAGCGGCAATAGGTGGGGGTGGTGAGGAAGGAGGAAACCATGGGGTGAGGGGGACAAGCCTGCAGACAGTGTAAAGGATGTGTAGATGTTGGAGTAAAAGAAGGAGGTGGGGGAAGGGGATGAGGTAGTACAGGAGCCATGGGGGGGAAAGGAAGGCGGACACAGAAGGCAAAGCAGAGCACATGGCATTTGAGGATTTGGAAGGCCTTGTAAAAGCAGGTGAGTACGGAGAGCCAGGCAACACTGGCGACAGAAGTTAAGCTGGAGGGAGAGAAGGTGAACGAGGTTAAGGAGTTGGTCTTCAGTGGAGAATGTGGCTCGGAAACCACACTGGGTAAGAGGGAGGAGGTGGTGTTGATTAAAGTGCTAATGGATATGACTGGAGAGGATGGATTCGAATACCTAACTGAAGATGGAGGTGAGGCAGATGTGATAATAGGAAGAGGCGACAGAAGGGAATTGGTTAGGTTTGAGGAATAAGAGGATGCAGGGAAGTCTTGCACAAGTCAGGGCAGAAGTCGGTAGAGAGGATGATGTTATAGAGATGGGCAAGGACAGTCAGGAAGGAAAAGGGGCTTTCTCTAAGGTGGAAGTAGGTGACACAGTTGCGATGAGGGGCCATGTTGTTTTTGGACCAGAGGATAAGTTTAATTTCTTGTGCTGGGATTGGGGTGTTGAGGTCGGAGGGGGGCAACTGCCCAAAGTACTGATGAGCAAGTGGAGCAACAGAGGTATCGGTGCATTCCATGATGTTGGGGAAAAGAGAATAATTAAAGTATGGAGCATCAGGTATGGAGAAGACCTTGGAAAGGTGGGAAGTGGTTGTCAGGAAGGGGGCGGTCGTTATTGAAAAGGGGGTAATGGGGTGTGGAATGGGAACCAGTAAGGTGATGGAAAGCGGACCAGTACTTGGTGGAGTTGATAGGGAGGGTGGCGTTGAGTCATGTACAGGTGTGGCTCCAGTCCTGGCGTTTCTTTGCTGTAATAAGGATCTGTACGTGTCGCAGTATTTACCGGTGGCGTTGGAGTGTATCCCAGTCACAAGTGCGCAGGAGGGAGCAATGCCGGCCAGGGTGGCTGAAGCGCTAAAAAAAACTAGCCAGCCGGAGTGGCCGAGCGGTTCTAAGCACTACAGTCTGGAACCGCTAGACCGCTATGGTCACCGGTTCGAATCCTGCCTCAGGCATGGATGTGTGTGATGTCCTTCGGTTAGTTAGGTTTAAGTAGTTCTAAGTTCTAGGGGACTGATGACCTGAGCAGTTAAGTCCCATAGTGCTCAGAGCCATTTGAACCATTTTTTGAAGGAGTGATAGAGGTGGTGGGATTTGCAGAGGAGGAAGACAACCCATGGAGGGAGAGTGGGATGGTTTTAAGAGGGAAATTGGCCTCCACTGCGTCAATAATTACCTTCTGAAGTAAGGACAATGAGTGGATGATGTCGTCAGGATGGTGATAGATAAGAGGGTGGCTTTCGATCTGGGTGGCGACGGATTCGCAGTAGGCATCCCAGTTGGCACGACGGTAGTCATGGGCGACCTTGTGAGGGGGTGCAGTGTGGGGAGCCAGTGGGGGGTGGTGAGCAGACGTGTGAACAGACGTTATGGTGAGAAGGATGGGAGGTGGTCGCTACCTGTGGGGTCAAGGATGTCGACGGCAATACAGCCAAGATGGTTGGCAAAGGCAATGACAATATTGGGGGTGGTGTCGCTTTTGGGATGGGTGTGCTGGGGAAGGGGAACAAGGTCATGTTGGATTATGGAAAGGAACTAATGCCACTGCGAAAGGGTGGCAGGGGAGCGGCTATGGATGTTGATCTTGGCGGCAATCACATAGGTGGAGAACATGTGGTCAATTTGGGAGATGAAGCCATAAGGAAGAGGAGCAGTGAAGTGGACATAGATGGTGGCGCAGGTAATGGTGAAGGAGGAGAAGAAGACGCTGAGGATAAGATGTTTGGTGGGGTCATTGAGGATGGGTTGTGGCCAGATGGGGAGATGCTTAAGCTGGCCAATCATGACTCCACCCTGGGCTCAAGGACCAGGAGCATCAGTGTGATGGAGGACATAGGGAGAGATGCTGATAGAATGGTGGGGCTGGAGAAAGTTTTTGTTCGAGAGGAAGGAGTCGTCCAGGTAGTGGAAGAGGGTATTTGTTGGTGCAGAAGGAACAGATGTTCTGGAAGAGGATGCAACACTCGTGCCACACCATTATGGGAATAGAGGAGGGAAGAGAGGGAAGGGAAGAGTCCTAAACCAGAGTGTCGAGGTGGGTGAAGGTGAAGTGAGGTTGGTTTTGGGAGTAAGTGGGCGGCAAGGGAAACCTGTTGGATGCTGTGGATGTGCTGAAAAGGGTGAGTGTTTTGGAAGACAATGGTAAGGAACCAGATGATGTCCTCAGCTGTGAGGGGGGGGGATGGAGGGAATTCTTGGGGTGGATAGGGGGTCAACAGGATGGACAGGGTCTCTAAGCTCGAGGGTGGCAGGAGGGGGTTTAGCTTTACATTTATGGGATTAGGTGGGATGGGGGCCATTACAGGAGTTACAGGAAGGGGAAGCAGCGAGGTTAGGGCAGTTTTTAAGAAAGTGGGAGGCCTTGCAATGGGGACAGTTGGGGGGGTTGCAGTTGGGGGTCAGGTGATCATTGTACATGAGGCATCGCTGGCAGTGGCAGGATTCGGGAGGGGATTTGGAGGATTCAACAGGGTAGTGACAGTGATAAATCAGGGCACCCTGGATGAGGAGATGGTCAATAGAGGGGGTGAACTCCGAAACGACCTGCATGAGGGAGTTGGGACTGGAGGCATTGTGGATACTGCGGGCAGATGGGATTTCCAAGTGATTGGTGACCATGGCAGTGTAGGAGGGGGTGGAGGGGGAAGGCTGGGGCTGACAGGGAGAGGAAGAGGAGAGGAAGGGAGTCAAGGATGTGTGGGGGCCAAACATAATGCATGGGAGTCTATGGAGGAGGTCCATGTGAAAGGAGGGGGAGGGAGACTTGATGAGGACTGAGTCTCTGTGAGGAATCAGCTGGGAGTTGGGAGCACCAGGGAGATACTTTCGAATTTCCATGGTGAGCGTATGGGCATCAAGGAACTTAGGGTCTGGGTTTAACAGAACAAAGGTCTGCAGGATGGGGCCTGTGGTATGAGTGACTGGAGGAGTGGTGGTGTCCATGAAGACGATTGGGGGGGGGGGAGGGGGAGGAGATGGTGACTTTTGTGGAAAGCGGTGGATGAAGACGTTCTCCGCCACGTCTTCTATAGACAGAAGAACCACACTGGCCAGCAGCAGCGCCCTCGCCAGTGGAACTGCAAGATTCAGCTGCTGTCGGTATTGTCGCTGGCCGCAGTTATCGAAGTCTTCTGCGTCTTCGTCTCGAGCAAATTTCGGAGATGACGTGATTCCACGCGTTATTCAGTTGGTAACCACCGTCACGGTTCATTAGATTTTCCACAATGCGTTTTCAACGGATTCTTTGATAATGGAGTCCCAAAAGGTCGCTACTGTGGCCAAAATCTACGTTATGTCATACTCCATTGAATGTAACGGAACATTCTGTTTATCGTAAGCCCAGTCACACTGATTTGTACTTGCATTTTTCAATTTGCCTTCACTCATCCCAAACCATGAGTGTACTTAAAACCCTTGTGCACAGGGCACATGCGGAGTCGGATGCATAGAATTTGCCTAACGAACTTGCACATTTAAGGGCGATGTTCAAATACAATGGGTACTCGACCCAGCAAATTAACAGGGCTTTCTCAACTAAAGCCAGGAACCGTGAAGTGGATAAAGAGGAGAACGTGCCAACCAAGTCTCCAGCTTTTCTTCCCTTCGTTGGAAATATCTCATTCAGAATAGCGAGGATTCTTAATAATTTTCATGTGAAAGTGGTTTTTCGTCCACTTTCTAAGATTTCGGATCTGCTGGGACCAGTGAAGGATGATTTGTTACTGCGGAAATGCGGAATTTATAAAATACCGTGTCACTGTGGCATGGCCTGTATAGGACAGACAACGCGTACAGTGGAAGTGCCTTGTACGGAACATCAGCGTTGCACTCGCCTACTTCAACCCAGTAAGTCTGCAGTTGCGGAACATTGTATTTGTCACGGACATGCAATGGAGTATGACAAACCTCCGATTTTGGCCACAGCAACAACCTTTTTGGACTCCATTATCAAAGAATCCGTTGAAATGCGCATTGTGTAAAATCTAATAAACCGTGACAGTTGTTAACAAGTGAATAACGAGTTGAATCCGGCCATCTCCAAAATTTGGTAGAGACGAACACACCAGAAGAATTCGATATCTGCGACCAGTGACAATACCGACGACAGCTGAGTCGTGCAGTTCCACCAGCGAGGGCGCTATCATTGGGCGTTGTCGTCCTTCCGTATCCGCGACTTCAACGTATACGTAGCAGTACCATCAGCGTATTATATAAGATGGAGCGCTGGACGTCTTCGTCAGTCCTCGTTCGGCTCACCTGAAGATGGTTTGCAGTTGTCCAACCGAAATGTCGTGGAATGAAGTTTTCGACGATCGGCTGCAATCCCGAAATCCCTTTGAACTGCTGGTACATTAATAAGCCGTGTAGCCGCCAGAATGTTGAAAGCACTGTGTTATACAGATGTCAGTTTGTGGGATGGAGTTCCAAATGTTCAAATGTGTTTGAAATCTTATGGGATTTAACTGCTATGGTCATCAGTCCCTAAGCTTACACACTACTTAACCTAAATTATCCTAAGGACAAACACACACACATGCCCGAGGGACTCGAACCTCCGCCGGGACCAGCCGCACAGTCCATGACTGCAGCGCATCAGATGGAGTTCCATGTCTGTTGCACTTCCTCTGTCAATATAGGGACAGCTAATTCGGTTTGTGGATGATTCTGGAGTTGCTGACCGATGACGTCTTGTATCGCTCGACTGGAGTCAGATCTGGTGACGGAGCAGGCCCAGGCAACATGTCGGCGCTCTACAGTGCACGTTGCGTAACAACATTGGTATGTGGAAGAGCGCTATCCTGTTTGAAAACATCCCCTGGAATGCTGTTCATGAATGTTAGAACAACAGGTCGAGTCACTACATTGAGGTACAAATTTGCCCTCAGGGTGTGGGGGGACAACCACAAGAGTGCTCCTGCCGTCATAAGAAGTCACAACACAGACCATAAATCCATGTGTAGGTCAGTGCGTCTATGACGCAAACAGTTTGGTTGCAGCTGGCCATCAGCGACACCGAGGCAGAACCAATTTTCGTCACAACACAACAGACTATCATCTTGCCCTCTAATGAGATCTCGCTTGATACCACTGAAATGGTGGTGGTTTGGGGTCAGTGGAATGCACGCCACAGGGCGTCTGGCTCTGAGTTTTCATTGAAGTAACGGATTTCTAACAGTTCGTTGTGTCATTGTGGTGCCAACTGCTACTGAATTTGCTGTTACATATGCTGAATGATACGCCGGAGCCATACACCGAACATGATGGTCTGCCCTCTCAGTAGCGCCACTTTCCGTCCGGAAAACAGCCTCCTTGCGACCTTACATTCTCGTGATCACGGCTGCCAGCAATCATGTACAGTGGCTACAATACGCAGTACCGCAGTAGGAACATCCAGCTTCTCGTAGCGCTATTACACTACTTCGTTCGAACTCAGTGAGGTGTTGATAATGGCGCCTATGTCGCTTTAAAGGCGTTCTTGACTAACATTAACTCACCACGTCCAATGTCAAAGGTAACTAACGCTCATGACTATTACAGCCTGTGTTGAAAGCAAAGCTGACATATTCTCATTGTGGCTCTCTTGAAACCTGTACAGACATCATCTCTCACATGTTGCCACACACCTACCAACTATCGTTTATGTCGCGCATCTCCTTGGTGTTGCAACTTTTTTTTTTTTTTCAAAAGGTGGTTCACATGGCTCTGAGCACTATGGGACTTAACTTCTGAGGTCATCAGTCCCCTAGAACTTAGAACTGCTTAAACCTAACTAACCTAAGGACATCACATACATCCATGCCCGAGGCAGGATTCGAACCTGCGACCGTAGCGTTCACTCGGTTCCAGACTGTAGCGCCTAGAACCGCTCGGCCACACCGGCTGGCTCAACTTTTTCTTTGTGTCTATAATGAATGGTTATCCCACAAGTTATCATTCATAAATAGCTTTTGGAGCGTTGACTATTTGTGAGAAGATAGTGTTATGCCACATGGAAGAAGGAGAAACTTCTAGCAGCAGCAATTCGACATCTTCAGGATCAATGCCAAACGAGACCAGTTTATCACTCCGCCATGTTGGTGCTTGCGTTGGTAGGATCCCACGATGGTCAAGTGAATATTGACTCGATTGCTTCACGGGTATTCAGAGTAGCAATAGCTCCACGCGACTAGCTCCCGAGAAGACTGATAGACAGGCTGTCTATGCCGAAAAGCCCTGTTTTTCGAGGTGGTTTAAAAATAGCAACTATTTCTTTGTTTCCAGGTCTGACTTGCGCGTTGAGGCAAAAGAACATAAATTAGCTGCCTTATTTTTGTCAAAGTCTGGCACGTTTTCATTGTTTCGTTGTCGTTCGGCCAAGCAGTAATGGGGTAAGTTCAGGAGAAGGCACAAATTGTGCTTTGGGACGCAGAGTTTAAATCCATTGTTATGGACCAAAGGCATTTTCAGGAAAGTAGAACCAGACGTCAGGAGCATAAAAGTATGGCGAAGGCAGTTTCTGGACACCGGCAGAATTGTGAAGCGCCACGCAAGGTGTGGCACGCCTCTGAAAAACAAGTTGAGAATTTCCACCAACGTTCGAACGAAGTTCACGCAAATCAGTTCGCCAGGCTTCACAAGAACAGTAGACGGAACGTACTACTATTCACAAGCTTCTCAAAAAGCGGTTGCGTCTGTATTCTCAGAAGGTACAGATTCTGCAGGCTATAAAGTCCCTTTGACAAGCAACAGCGATATGGAATTTGATGTGAAATGCTTAACGACTGGAATTCTGCTTTCTTGTTGAGTATTGAGTATACTGTTTTCTGATGAGGCCACATTCGAAATCTGTGGATCTGTGAATAAGCATAATGTTTGCATTGGGAGGTCACTAAATCTACATAGTATCTGAGAAAATGTGCGAGACAGCCCGAAAGTGAACGTTTGATGTGGCGTCATATGCGACAAGACAATTAGACCATTTTTTCCGCTGTAGAGGCTGTCACAGGACCGACACAGACATGCTCGAGACATTTGCTTTTCCCCGGGCTGTAGATCAACAACCAGACCTTTGGCCTCAACAAGATAATGCTCCACCCCACATTTCGAGGACGTTAGATTGGACGGGATGGACAAGTGAATTGTGTACGCTGGGGCTACGTGAGAGAGTGTGTTCCTAAAGTTACGCTCTACCAAATTACTGTTCGGTAGTTTGTTTACGGTACATAAATGACGCAGTAAATAGTATGATTACCCGTAATATTGGCAGAATTGGTAGGGAAAGAAACATAAATGAGTGAGTGAGACAAAAGTGGAGCCGATGACTTCCGTTTGGTTTTTGTTTGTTTTTCATATAATGAGAACGTCGTTCAGCGTCCATTGTGTATTTTATATCCTCACAAGTTTCCTGTTATTGTTATAATTGGGAAAGGAGCTCATGAATAACAGAAACATAATCTCGACGAAGTACTGAAATAATGTTTGATTTGTTTATGTTTTGCTTTTTTTTTAATTTTACCTAATTTCAGATAATTGCATTTTGTAGCATTATATAATAAATCTGTATTCCTTTTTTATTTTTACTATAACATCTCTCTGTTTCACATTACAAATCAACAATTTTCAAATAAAACCTATATTAAACATTTACAATTTCAATTTTGTTTTAAGTGCTATTTATTCTTAAGTGACAGAGAGCAGGATAACTATATGAACAAAAAGTTTCTGTAGGTTATGTAGCCCTTTATATACCCTCACTCAGTTCCTAGATGGTCCACCGGTTCCGTTTCTAGGGGACTCTAGCAAGACATGATCCCATACACAAACAAATTGATCTAAATCAGGTAACGCCCGAGAGCTATGCAATACACATAAGGCATAGTTAATTCGGTTACAGTCTTAAGTGACGAAGACTGCTCGGGAAACTACCGTACTCTACACTTACTCTTGATAGTCTACCGTGGCCTACGGTAGTTTGACAGCGCTAGGTGTTCCACACTGCAGGGCGGGACTTTCATGATCTCTATGCTCAAATTGCGATAGCCATCTCTGTGGACATTTTGCAGTTTACCTGGCCGGAAACTGAATACAGGCTCTACATTCTTCGTGTCACCACAGTAGCTCAAGCGGAAGTATATCGATTTGATGTCATAATTTTTTTTATTTAACTTGAAATATAACTTAATTTTGAGATGTAAATAAATTTATTTCGTGTTATTTTGTGTGGGAGCATTTCGGTGCAGACAGCCATTATTGATCACTCGGTCGTCCAGGGTCGTACATACTTACCCTGAGTCATGAAACAAATTCTTTTATTGCAAGAGGAGTAGCAACATAGACCCAACACCGCCATGTGAAACACCACCGACTGGCACATGGAGCAGCATGGCGGCCACTGCTGTGGCATGCCTTGGCGTGGCAGCAGAGAGAAACGCACCGACGGTGGCTCGCATAGCAACACTGGAGAAAGGGCTCGCATCACGTCTGCTTTCCGTTCTGTGAACAGGATGAAAGTGGACACACCCGTGTGTAGAGATTACGAGGAGTATGGATGTTACCAAAATACAATTTTAATCGTCCTAGAAGTCCAGCACCTAAGGTAATGATACGGAGTGAAATTGGATACGCAACATTATTACCTTCTTTTCGTATAGCTGGTAATTTTGAGAGCAACATTTCAGACGTTTCATTGCCGTTGGTTGTAGATTATCATTGACTAATGAGCGACGTTATCGTCGAACAAGATGTTTCCTGTGCTTTCCTAACACACCTGCATAAGGAAGGTGTTCAAATGTTGCCCTCAACTTTTGCCCCCGCCAAGACGTATCTGTCTTCAAACATCCGGTCAAGGGTTGCCGAGAATCTGACACGCCACTACTTGTCAGTCACTATGACTGAATAAATCTTTCATAAAGCAGCGTGGAATAACGGAATAACAGATCCATTCTGTCATACAGGCTTACAAGAAGACTACCTGGTAATTGGATTTTTTAATTTTTTTATATTTGTGATACGTGAAGTTCAGTAATCAAATAACTATCATTTCACCCAGATCATTTCGATCCTATTCTCAAACATTCTCATCAAAATCGATTTTGAACATTACTGAGGATCTTCGAATCACTTAAGTACTGACTACGTACTGGTCCTTTTGGCTCTCACGGTACTGTTGGTGAACTATAGTAGGGTAATTAATGGTTCACTGGTTTCAATCTCGCTACGGTTTTTTTGTTTATTTTTTCCTTAAATCACAAATACCTACATTATTTTTAAAAAGTCGTCAAATATATGTTAACACATATCTAATCAGCTTTATTTGACATTGCACATCTTATATTTTAAATTATGAGAGGTGTTCAATAAGTAATACAGTACATTTTTTTCTGTAAGCAGGTTGGTTTTATTCAGGATTCCAATCTACCATATTATTCGCCACTATTTGGGCTTGAAACCCTATTTTTCGCCATAATCTCCGTTCAATGCGACGGTCTTACGTCATCTTACTGGGAAGGCCTGTGTGCCTGCATGCCACCACTCTACTGGGCGACGTCGGAGCCAACGTCTCGCTGCATCAAAACCTCTCCCTCATCCACGTACCGTTCCTCGCGGAGTGACCCTCCACTGTGCCAAATAGATGCTTTTATGTTCTTCCGTTAGGTGGCGAGGAACCTAACGGGCATACACTTTCGAGTATCCCAACTGCTGGACGGGTCTATCAGCACTACTAACAGAGACATAGAGGTGAGCAATGAGGTGTTCCATTGTGATTCGTCGATCATCTCACATGAGAGTGTCCGCACGTTCCAGCAATGTAGGAGTCACAGTTGACAGGACCTCCGGCATGCATGAGATCGAACAGGTTAGAGCGACTCTGTTGTGGTGATGGTTGGCGCGAGCTTGTTGCGATGTTAACAGATGCCTCGCCCAACAACTCACCCATGCTTTTGTTCACTGTCAGGTCTTTGTAGACATTCTGTAAGCGCCCGCGAATATCTGCGATGCCGTGGTTTTCCGCCAGTAGAAACTCAACGGTAGTTCTCTGCGAGGAACACACCTCCATTACGGAAGCCATTTTGAAGGCTACGTATAGCGCCGTCACCTATCGAACTTCATGAAACTGTAAGGGCTGAAGCGAGAATATTCCTTGATGTCTCACATCAAATTCCGCAATTATCAACCGCAAGTGACCAAGAAAAACAAATGCGTTCCATTACTTATTGAAAGCGTTACAGCACATTACCTATTTGTCACTCAAATCACAAGCATAAAGTCTTAATTATCCATACTTCATAAAAGACTTAATAAAGATTATTTAAATTAAAAAGTCATTATAAATTTATTACTTATCTTTTATAAAATCTCATTAATGAATAATCCATATTTAAAATGAAAACTGGATTTTTGTGTGCAATATTTAACTATAAACAAGAAGATGTACATTTTTCATAAAAATATGATTACATATACGTTAATTACCATATATATGACGAATTTTATATTAAAATAATGTAAATATTTGAACTCAACAAAAATATAAATCGTAAAAAGACAATAGCGTCGAATCAGTGATCTATTGATTACCCAAATAAGCTCTCCAACGTTACCGAGTGAGCCACGCAACCCGTCTTCAAAACACACTTGTTCGTAAAGAATTAATGTTTCCCAGAAAACTTCAAAGTCAATTTTCTAGAGAACTCTTTAGAGTTGCATCGAACTGCTTTATGTGATTGACATTTGGGTTCTGAGCTTTATATACCATAAACACAAAAAGATTACAAAGATCAGATTGACAGGTTGTCTGGACTCGATGCTAAACTGTGTTAAAGCCAAATGAAACTATATATTTGCAAACACCTTTTCAGGTCTGAGATATCTATGGTTTATATATGCAGACTGAAGCAACGAAAGAAAATTTGTACCACGGTCTGGTTTCTATCCTAGGTCTCCAGCTGACAAGGCTGATACGCTGACTAACCTGGAACAGTGGTATTTCACAACTGCGCGGACTAACATAGCACGCCTCCCTCCTCATTGCAAATTCCTCATCAAGCCTCAGCCCTTCTTCTATTTCCCCTAAACTCGAACAGCTTTGCAGAGGGTCTCCAATTGCACTAGAATAGCACCTCGACATCGAAAGAAATGAGGGCCCCTGCCTCAAATCCAGGCATATGAGCTTTAATCAAACGAGACTATAAAGTTCCAGAGACATTTTCAAGTCTGAAAAATCTATGATGTCTCGTATGCTGACTGAAGCAACGAATGAAAGTTTGGCTTTGGTTTGAACCCAGGCCTCCAGCTCATTAGGCAGATGCGCAAACCACTACGTGACCCTGGCAGAGAGACTTTGCACAACTGCATGGACTAACCTATCATGCTTCCTTCCTGAATGCAAATTCCCCTTCACGCCTCAGCCTACTCGGTATTCCTCCTAAACTGGAACAGCATTGCAGAGAGCTTCCAAGGCTAATCTGCAGCTCACAACCACACATACAACTACGCTGATTGCAACTCATCTTGCAGTGTACACGTCAACAGCAAAGAATCAGGAACAAGTTATATACAAGCTGAAATTAAGTTACACACGTTTCAGCACTCTCCTACCACAACGATTGTAAGCAGATAGATAATTTGCACAATAACAGAAACACTGACCAGCGCTTTAACTGATGTCTGGATTAAATTATTACGTGTACATTAAGCATGAAGCTGATGAGTGGTGCAGATTATTACAAAATTAAATGACTACTAAGAATTACAAACGTACTTGTTATAATTTAATGCAATCTCATTAACCATGGTTTTGAACTATTTGGTTTTATCTTGCTGGCTTATTCACTTTTTTTATTCAAAGTGTTACACAGACATGCTCCCAACTATATAGACGGTACAGTTTTTTCAACACACTACATGCTGAGTTATATTTCACCACGAGTGATCTGAAAAATATTGACAAATCTGTATTTGATCGCTTTGTACTTTTCTAACAATGTGAGAAATAACTAACTACAAAATATACTGCATGTTATAGTGGCAGTGAATGATAGGATTTTATAAAATATGAGATTATAATGGTATAGAGAGACCCATGATTGCTATGTCTGTTAAAAAATTACTTATTTCTAGATTCAGGTATATTTTTATATGGTTTTAGTGGTATCACATGGTCATACTCCGACAGATTAGTGTACACTTGGGATCTTAACATCGTTGAGAACTGTGCATGGTCACTCAAAGATTGACCCTCAATGATACTAATGAAGTAAAACCTCGTAACGCCTTCTTTCTAGTTGAATGTGCAGAAGATACACAACAACAATATGTGAGCTGTATATGTATGAGAGACTGATGCAGAAACTCTGATCACTGTATTCATTTTTGTACTTACAGACTTAAGCTTTACTCTGCAGATGTCGTTGCTGTGATTGGTTTTGAAAGGTACTGGTTGTTACTTGAGCCACTATACTTACGTCTGACTTAGCATGTGATGACGATATTCCATCGTGAGTTGAGTTCAGTTTTCGAGATATACATACAATGGCAGATGCACTTATGATGCCGGCTTTGTTACGTCACTTCGAATAACATGTCTAACATTTCAGCGAATACACACTTTTTGAAACACTTTATTCCGAAAATACATGTATCCACGCTAAATAATAATGAATTTTGTTGGAAATTACTTTTTAAATTTAAATGTGTTTACGAAACACATCCAGTATGTGAATAACAAAACATATATATATAGCACACTTTCAAAAAGTATCTGATTCCTACAAGACATCAGGCCATCAGCCATTGTTTCTATAAGACATTCTAAGTCTTTCTATCTGAGCCATGTATTTGTCGGATGGTAACTGTCTGAACCTCTACCACAGCGAGCAGGAGAAGTGTCTTACAACTGCCACTCTTTTCACTCGTCACTGCCAGCAAGATGGCGGCGAAAGGGGTATTGGGGGAGGGGAGGGAGCTGGAATCGGGCCCACGGCCGTCTGATGTATGTTGTGCCACAGACGTTCATTGTCCACAGACACTAACTGATACAAATCCTGTTTCCCTCTTGTATCTTACAAAGGGGAAATGCGAATAATAGCTCTGCTTCTACTCCTCCCTTCCGGTATCAATCTCCAGCAGCTCTTCTGGACGTCTAAACATGCACTGAATGAACAGAGTCGTAATTCCTTTATTTCTGAATTCAACGAAACGACAGGAACATATTATAAAATCTCTCACTGAGTCACGACTGACTTTACGTGGTTTGTAATCTGCTGTGTCGAATGCATTCTGTGGTAGTAGTAGTAATGAATCTTTTGTCTATGGCTTTTGCAAGCAGTTTACGCTACTATTCACGGATAAAATACAGGATGTTACAAAGGGATTCATCCGATTTCAAAAGATTATTACTTCTAAATGAATACGACACATGTTTGGAACATGAACTTACACACTGAAACTAGAAGTTTAATCTGGGCCTCAATAGCTGTTTCATGTGGTTGCCAGGAGAGGCCTCCTTGGCGCTGGTAGCTCACTCGCTGGGATAATCGCTTGTTCGTTTTCCAATGTCTTTCGAGCTGGGATTATAACACAGCAACAAACGGCGATTTGCATGCTAAGTTCCAACAAGTGCAGTTTGGTTACAGCTGCGCAGAGTGATTTTCGTACAGGATAGATCACTGTAGGAATCACTGGATCTAGCACTGAACTACTGGCTTCCGAGGTCGACTGATCTCGCGGTAGTTGATTTCCTTTGTCGGGGTTTGTGAAACACTCCGTCCACGTCCCTCGCCTTCCGACAACTTTAAGTGAACTAGGCGCATCATAGCAACAGCACTGAATTCGGTAACTCTAGACATGATCGAGAAAGTATGGGAAGAGATTAACTATCGGCTGGAAGTTTGCCTTCAATCCAGTGGAGGACGCATTGAACATTGTTCATGGAATTCAAAAGAAACCTTCACTCCTAAATGTAATTGTACAAAATATCTCACTGTTGTATGTGCATACGTGTAAAAGATATATCTTTGTGAAATCGGTTGGTTCTTTTGAAAACAAAACCTTATAGTTCTGTGATTAAGTCAAAATTCATCTCAAACTTCTGTCTTCATACATGTGGAAGATATAGTCTTGTGGAATATCTACATCTACGTCTACAGCACACTCCGCAAGCCACCTAATGATGTGAGGCGGAGGGTACTTTCTGTACCATTAACTGAGTTCTCCAACCCTGCTGCACTCGTGATTAGTACGTGGGACGAATGATTGTCGGTAAACCTCTATACTGTCTCTAATTTCTCAAATTTTCTTCTCGTGGTCATAGCTCGAGACGTACGTTGGGGTGGGGGGGGGGGTGGAGGGGGGGGGGGGAGAGGGGGGGGGAAGTATTATGCTTACCGACTCTTCCCGGAAAGTGCTCTCTCTAAATTTCAGTGCTAAATCGCTCCATGATGCACAATGCATGTCTTGTAACGTCTGATAATGGAGTTTGTTGAGCATCTCCGTAATGCTCTCGTGCCGACTAAACGAGCCCGTGACGAAACATGCCTCTCTTCGCTGGATCTCTATCTCCTGGTAGGGATCGCAGATAGATGAAGGGTACTCAAGAATGGGTGGAAAACAAGCGCCTTATAATCCTCTTCCTTAAGATTCTTTCATTGAATCTGAGTCTGGAATATGCTTTCCCCACTATTTGTTTTATATGGACATTCCACTTACTGTCGCGCCGGGTAGTTAGTCTCAGATATTTCGTTTAGGAATGGTGGTCTGAAACATCTGCTGTCGCTAAATCCACATGTGAGCTAGAACGTATCTGATTTTTCAGCTATTGTCATTTAGTGGGATATACACACAACAAAAATAGTTTCGCATCACTCGGTTCCGAGAGTTACGGAACCCGTACAGAAATTTGGAATGGTGATCAACATAAACGTCATTTACGCCCTTTTACTGCACGCGAAAACCACACATTGTATGTTGTACCACCATCCAGCGAGACCTTCAGAGGTGGTGGTCCCGATTGCTGTAACACCGGTATCTCTAATACCCAGTAGCACCTCCTCTTGCGTTGATGCATACCTGTATTCGACGTGGAATGCTATCCACAAATTCATCAAGGCACTGTTGGTCCATATTGTCCCACTCCATAACGGCGATTCGGTTTAGATCCTTCAGAGTGGTTGGTGGCTCATGTCGTCCATAAAAAGGGTTTATGTCTGGAGAACATCCTAGCCACTCTAGTCGAGCGATGTCGTTATACTGAAGGAAGTCATCCACAAGATGTGCACGATGGAGGCGCGAATTGTCGTCCGTACAGACGAATGCCTCGCCAATATGCTGCTCATATGGTTGCACTATCGGTCGGAGGATGGCATTCACGTATCGTACAGCCTTTACGGCGATTTCCATGACCGTCAGCGGCATATGTCGGCCCCACATAATGCCACCCCAAAACAGCAGGTAACCTCCACCTTGCTGAACCCTCAGGACAATGTGTATAAGGTTTTCGGCCTGACTGTGTTGCCTCCAAACAGTTCTCCGATGATTGGTTAAAGGCATATGCGACACTCATCGGTGAATCTGAACGTGATGCCAATCCTGAGCGGTGGATTCGGCATGATGTTGGGCCCATCTGTAACGCGCTGCATGGTGCCGTGGTTGCAAAGATGGACTCGCCATGGACGTCGGGAGTGAAGTTCCGCATCATGCAGTCTATTCTGCACAGTTTGAGTCATAACACGACGTCCTGTGGCTGCACTAAAAGCATTATTGAACTTGGTGGCGTTGCTGTCAGGGTTCAAAAATGTTCAGATGTGTGTGAAATCTTATGGGACTTAACTACTAAGGTCATCAGTCCCTAAGCTTACACACTACTTAACCTAAATTATCCTAAGGACAAACACACACACCCATGCCCGAGGGAGGAATCGAACCTCCGCCGGGACCATCCGCACAGTCCACGACCGCTCAGCTAATCCCCCGCGGCTGTCAGGGTTCCTCCGAGCCATAATTCGTAGGTGACGGTCATGCATTGCAGTAGTAGCCCATGGATGGCCTGAGCGAGGCATGTCATCGACAGTTCCCGTCTCTCTGTATCTCCTCCATGTCCGAACAACATGGCTTTGGTTCGCACCGAGACGCCTGGACACTTCCCTTGTTGAAAGCGCTTCCTGGCACAAAGTAACAATGCGGACGCGATTGAACCGCGGTATTGACCGTCTAGGCATGGTTGAACTACAATCAACACGAGCAGTGTACCTCCCTCCTGGTGGAATGACTGGAACTGATCGGCTGTCTGACGACCTCCGTCTAATAGGCGCTGCTCGTGCATTGTTTACATCTTTGGGCGGGTTTAGTGACATCTCTGAACAAATAAATGGACTGTGTCTGTGATAGAATATCCACAGTCAACGTCTGTCTTCAGGAGTTCTGGGAACCGGAGTGATGTAAAACTTGTTTGATGTTGTATTTTTAACAGAAACATTCGACAGAGATTTTTTATAACTATGTGTATTACCCAAAATCTATGGGATAACACGGATTATTACAAAATTATATGATTACTAACAATTACGAGAAAACAGGGTTATTAATTGTAATTAGAAAAAGCCAGTATTCTATCTTATTTGTTCGTTAGAGCCATTTTAAAAGCTTATATAAACAATGTTGTTCGTGATCATTGTGTTTCACTCTCTGTTTAATGTAGCTTTCATGTGGCAATAAAATATGTAATACAGTGAGATGACAAAAGTCATGGGATAACGATATGCACATACCTAAATGGCGGTAATTCACATACACAAGGTATAAAAGGACAGTGCATTAGCGGAGCTGTCGTTTGTACTCCTGTGAATCATGTGGAAAGGTTTCCGACCTGAGTATGGCCGCACGACGGGAATTATCAGACTTCGAACGCGGATTTGTAGCTGGAGCTAGACACATGGGATACGCCATTTCGTAAATTTTTAGTGAATTCAGTATTCCGATTCCGACAATGTCAAGAGTGTCCCGAGAATAGCATATTTCAGTCATTACCACTCACCACGGACAACGCAGTGGCCGACGGCCTCCACTTAACGACCGAGAGCATCGGCGTCGGCGTAGAGCTGTCAGTGCTAACAGACTAGCAACACAGCATGAAATAACCGCAGAAATCAATGTAGGACGTACGAAGAACGTATCCGTTAGGAAAGAGCGGTAAAATGTAAGGCTAATGGGCTGTGGCAGCGGACAACCGATGCTAGTGCCTTTGCGAACAGTATGACATCGCCAGCAGCGCGTCTCCTGGACTCGTGACCATATCGGTAGGATCCTTGACGACTGAAAAACTGTGATCTGGTCAGATGAGTCGCGATTTCAGTTAGTTTGCACTGATGGTAGGGTTCGAGTACGGCGCAGGCCCTTCGAAGTCAGGGATCGAAGTTGGCAACAAGGCACTGTGCATGCTGGTAGTGGCTCCATGATGTTTTGGACTGTTTTTATATGGAATAGATCTTCTGGAGCAATTGAACCGATCATCAACTAGAAATTATTATGTTCGGCAACAATTTTCAGACATTCATGAACTTCATGCACCAAACAACGATGTCGTGTCACCATGCCACAACTGTTTGCGACTGGTATGAAGAACATTCTGTGCAAATTGGCCACCCAGCCCACCCGACACAAATCCTATCGAATATTTATGGGACACAATCCAGAGTTCAGTTCGTGCACAAAATCCTGCACCGACAACACTTTTTCAATTATAGAAGCACTATAGAGGCAGAATGGCTTAATATTTCTGCAGGGGATTTCCAGCGACTTGTTTATTCAATGCCACGTAGAATTGCTGCACTACGTCGGAGAAAAGGAGGTCCTACACGAAATTAGGAGGTATTCTATGACTTTTGTAGCCTCAGGGTACTCAAATAAAATCTAATTATTAGTAAGGCATACAAATGAGCACAATTGGCCACTAGAACTTCACGTATTCACGGCAAACGCCTATAAATTTAGAGTTCTTAGGCATCTCCTGCTATTATGTAGGCTGTCATGACAGTAATCATGAACGCAGAGTTGACTAGTGTACTTACTAAACTACCGACTTTGCACAATCTTTTAAGCCATTGAACATTTCACTCCAATTTTTCCCTCCAAACTTCTCAAGAACTTCGCTGATAGCTTCCCACATACGGCATGTCCCTCCTAAGAGTCACCCGGCGTATTTGCTCTGGTGTTTCGGCAGATACATGCAATTTTTGTTTTTGCAGTGCGTAGCTGTAGTCACGCCAAACAAATATTACTCATCACTTTTTTCTCGTCACGCACAGTGTTGACGAAAAGCGACGGTTTGTTTACCAGCATGAAAAAAATGATCTTTATAAAGTGGAAATGTATGTCCCAAGTTATTGTTAAAATTCCTGGTGAAATCATCTGCTGTAATTTATTCTGCACAATTCGCTACTAGTTTCGGGCAGTGACCATTATAAAGCTTACCTGGCATAAAGGGCAGAAAAGTTATACCATAATTTAAACAAAAGTAAATTGCTCTTTTAAGGCCACCAAACTACGTAAAAAATTTCTGACAATAATAATTATCGTCAAGAAGCAAGTCCACATCGACAGCTAGTGACACACTCAAATTAGCCTAGTGCGTTATTTCTGTTACTGATATGTATTGGCAGAGACAGTAAAATACGATGAATGACCAGTAGGACAGCAGTGACTGAGTAGTGCTGATGGATGGCGGCAGCAGTCAGCACGGGGTAAGGTGGTACTGTCGCTGCTGCAGCACCGGTTATTCTTCGTTTTTTTACTGTCCCCGTTCACACATGTCGATAAAACAAATATTGCGATAGACTAATTTTAGACCACTCTCCGAATGGGCACGTAAAATTCCGCTGTAAAAATTATTTTATTTCTAACGGGAAACAAACCGACGCTTCCCATCGACACAGTAAATTTTTTTTCGAATACCATCAGTCCATATACACTGAAGAGCAGGAAGAAATGGTACAACTGCCTAATATCGTGTAGGGTCCCCGCGAGCGCGCAGAAGTGCCACAGCATGACATGGCGTGGACTCGACTAATATGTCTGAAGCAGTGCTGAAGAGATTTGACACCATTAATCCCACATGGCTTTCCTTAAATCCGTAATGATACGAGGGGGTAGAGATCTCTTCTGAATAGCATGTTGCAAAGCGTCTTAGATATGATCAATAATGTTCATGTGTGGGGAGTCTGGTGGAGAGCGGAAGTGTTTCAACTCAGAAGAGTGCTCCTGGAGCCAATCTGCAGCAATTCTTGATGCGTGAGATGTCGCATTGTCCTGCTGGAATGGCCCATGTCCGTCGGTATGCACAACGGGCATGAAAGGACGCAGGAGGTCAGACAGGATGCTTACGTACGTGTCACCTGCCAGTCGTATCTAGACGTGTCATGGGTCCCATATCTTCCCAACTGCACACGCCTCGCACCATTACAGAGCTTCCACTAACATGAACAGTTCCCTGCTGACATGCAGGGTCCATGGATTCATGAGGTTGTCTCCACACCCGAACACGTCCATCCGCTCGATATAATTTGAAACAAGACTCCTCACACCATTAGAGAGCCTCCATCAGCTTGAACAATCCCCTGCTGACATGTAGGGTTCATAGAGTCTTGACGTTGTCTCCACACCCTTACACGTCCATCCGCTCGACGTAATTTGAAATGAGACTCGTCCGACCAGGCAACATGTTTCCAATCATCATCAGTCAAAAGTCGGTGTCGCCGGACCTAAGCGATGCGTAAAGTTTTGTTTCATGCAGTCATCAAGTGTATGCGAGTGAGTCTTCGATTCCGAAAGCCCATATCGATGATGTTTCGTTGAATGGTTCGCACGCTGACACTTGTTCATGGCGCAGCATTGAAATCTGCTGCAATTTGCGGAAGGGATGCACTTCTGTCACGTTGAACGATTCTCTTCAGTCGTCTTGGTCTCGCTCTTGTAGGATCTTTTTCCAACCGCAGCGACGTGAAAGATCTGAAGTTTTACCTAATTCCTGATATTCACGGCAGACTCGTGAAATGGTCGCACGGGAAAATTCCCCACTTCTTTGCTACCTCGGTGATGCTGTGTTCCATCGCTCGTGCACCAACTATAACACCACATTCAAACTCACTTAAATCCTGAGAACCTGCCATTGTAGCAGTAGTAACCGATCTAACAACTGCGTCAAGCGCTTGTTGTCTTATATAGGCGTTGCCGACAGCAGCGGTGTATTCTGACAGTTTACATGTCTCTGAATACGCACGCCAATACCAGTTTCTTTGGCGCTTCAGTGTTAATGTAGTGGGCCATGGATGGAATACCTAAGAAGCTAGAGACAGAAACTGAGAAATTTTTATTTCTTAGGAAGTCCGAAAAAAGAGGGATGTTTGTCGTTGTGAGCTTCTTAATGTTGATGTAAAACGAAGTAACTGATTTCAAAACAATAGAAAAAATACAGCTTTGTTTCCAGTTTCTTCCAGTTACTTGTGAACCAAACAGTACTCTCTCGGTCGTACCGCATCGGAAGTCCATGGTTACACAGTCCTGACTTAAAAATCAGTAATAAGTAAAACAAGAATAGTGGAATTAAATCAGACTATGGTAAAAGAATTACATTACGAAATGAGACACTAAATGTGGTAGATGAGTTTTGCTATTTGGTCAGCAAATAACTGACGAGATTATAAAAGAGAGACTTGCAACAGCAAGAATTCCTTCTCAAGCAGTGAACATTTTAACGTCGAATACAAATAAGCATTGGAAAGTCTTTACTATAGGTATAGGTCTGTTGTGTAGACTTGTACAGAATTGGAAACTGGATGATAGTTAAGATAAGAAGAAAATAGAATCTTTTGAAATGTTATGCTACAGAATAATGTTGAAGATCAAATGGGTAGATCGGATACTTAATGAAAGATTACTGAATCGAATTTGAGAAATTTATGGCACAACTTGGAAGTTTATAGGATACATCCTGTGGCAACTAGGAACCTTCGGTTTGGTAATCGAGGGAAGTGTATACGTGTGTATGTCTACGAGGTGTGTGAGAAAAGTAATGAGACAGATTTTTTATCTGCCGAAGTTTTTATTTTTTTCTAGCAACAATGTTGTCCCCCTCGAAGTAGTTGCCTTCGCAAGCTATACAACGGCGGGGTCGTTGTTCCCACTACTGGTAGTAGCGCTGAAAAGCTTCAGTTGATATAGCCTTCAACATATCGGTCACATTCTTTTTAGTTGCCTCCAGAGCCCCAAAATGACATCCTTTTCGGGAAAAGAAAAAGTTTCTGGAGTCAGATCAGGTGAACTGGGGGCGGGGTTCCATAGAACAACCGCAGGAATGCCTTTCGAGTTCGAAAATTCCATGATGGAAGTGGCCGTGTGACATGAGACTTTGCAGTGATGCAGCGTCCGCTTGTCTGCAATGACCGCTCTCACTCGATCACCGTTTTTCGGAGCCTTTCAAGGACATTCTTGTAAAACACTTTGTTGATAGTTTTTCCTGGACTTCACAAGAGCTCGCACTCGTTAGACGTTTTCGTCAGTTTTTGAAGCTGAAGGTCTCTTTGAGAGGGTTAATTTACAACGTATTCTGAGACTTCCTAAAATGATTTGCACCAACGAAACATTTGTGCTCTTGGTAAAGAATGATCCCCACAGGCCTCTTTCAAGTTGTCAAAGGTCACACTCGCGGATTCCCCAAGTTTAACACAAAACGTGGTGGCATGACGTCCCTCTAAATTCCGCTGTTTCATTTTCGTAACATACAACAAAACCACAACTTCACTGGTGGCACAAAATCATATGATGGCTGTACAGAGCCGAAACTCGGACTGAGCGTCTCAAACGGATGAACATATCGACCGGTCTATACAAGTAGAACAACGAAGTGTTGGCAGATCGCTTGCAGTGTTGCCAGTATCATTATGTTTCTCACACACCTCGTATGTGTGGGTGGGAGAGAGGGGGGTGATAAAAACTGTAGAGACCAAGAATTGACTATAGGAAGCGGTTTCAAATGGATGTGAACTTCACTAGTTATGGAGAGATGAAGAGGCTGTTGTACTAGGACTGAATAGCTTAGAGAACTAAACCAGTCTTCGTACTGAAAACCTCAACCAAAAGCTAATCTAATTTCAATATTTATTCTGTGCTGTGACACCGATTATTAAGCTGAATCAAGGTTTTTAATGTTCCGTTGGTGTTCTTTATAACGATCGTAAATTTTACTCACTGACCTATAGATGAGTTGCTTCTACCCTAATTATGTACATTCCAGAGAGCCGGATGACAAAACTGTCCTTAAACGGTTGCAACATCTCTTTTATCTTCTTAGACAATCAATATGTAAGTCTCATGCCCTTCCTGTCCAAGTACCCTACCATTTTTATAGACGTAGCCTCTTAGGAAGGAAGAAGCGCAATAGGCTTATCGTCTAGACAGTGCTGAGTATCTTCGGATTTTCGTGTCACAAAAACCTCATAATAAGTTTACACTCTTATTAGTTTTTATCTGTCTTCTTTAGAATTAAGAATAAGTGAAAAAGAAACATCCCTGAAATGATGGAGTATCAGAAATATGACAGCACTCCAACATACATAAAAATACAGTAATCAAACAATAAAATGCAGTAGCATATGCATTGTCAAAATGGACTAAACTGGTCTTGACATAGCCAATAACCACTAGGTACTTGTTACAATGTAACGTCTGGTAAAATGCAGCTAGCCACCTATAGTACATACCTTTAACGTGTACAGAGCGTTTGCACACAGTTGACGTTATTCGCTTTTCACTCTTTTGTAGATATGTTACACACAATATGTGTTATGTGATGAATTTCAACTACTCTTTTAATTTGGTTTATAAGCATTTCCACAAAATACTACCTAATGGTTTTGAGTATTATACAAAGATGAAAATCCAACAGTCACAATAATCTTATAATTTGAGGAAAAATATTTCTTTCTTTCTTCCTTTTCTAAAAACATATACATGTCAAGACAAAGTAAAAGCAAAATTGCTATCATATGAAAGATGTCATGTGAAACAAAGACCATCTGTTGAACAAATTAACATAAACAACAGTGGAATGCAACTTGTTATGAAATAAAATGCTAAGGTATTAGTCCTCCACTATGGCAGTCTTCTCTTCAGTAATTTTATGTATTCTTTTATTTTTCAATAGCTGTTTTTCTCTCAGTTTTATATAGTAACTGAGATGGTTAACAAATATTCGATACAAGTGTAAATGCATTAATTAGACTTACATTCTGAATTATTCCCTATAAAATGTATCATGTACGTCATGGTACATAAAATTAAAAACAAATAACATCAACTGAATTACACATTGCAAGTACCTAAAGAAAAATAACTGTGTGAAAACAATTTCTAACAGAATTTCTATTGTTGTTCTGAGTATTTTTAAAATTAAAATAAAACTATCACAGCTAACTTTCCCACCAGAGACCACAGTAACAATACAGCACACACCTATGAATTCCTCTGCTACATGTAATACTACAGTATTTCACGGTATGAGTTCGTTTTTGCGTGTGTTAGAGTAGTGCCGTATTCTTGTAGTACGGGGCCTATTTTGTTCTTTCTCTTTTTTTATTGTGTTGGTGATTAATCATTCTCTATTCCTACATTCTGCTAGACTTTGTGATTCAGTAGTCCGCAGCTCGTGGCCGTGCGGAAGCGTTCTCGCTTCCCACGCCCGAGTCTCCGGATTCGATTCCCGGCGGGGTCAGGGATTTTCTCTGCCTCGTGATGACTGGATGTTGTGTGATGTCCTTAAGTTAGTTAGGTTTAAGTAGTTCTAAGTTCTAGGGGACTGATGACCATAGATGTTAAGTCCCATAGTGCTCAGAGCCATTTGAACCATTTGTGATTCAGTATTTGTACAATTGAGCCAGGATATCGTTGTATCATTTATCCATTTCGAATGTGTTCAATAGCATTCACTAGTGGCTTGAAACTGTATTTTAACACTTTCTTCTGCCGTCCTTGATCTACAAAAACTAGAGAACATACATGAACTTGGTTGTTTTTGTCAAGGATAAATCGTATGCACCGAGAATGTTCCTTTTTCACAAAGTTGTGTTGTTACTGGTAGGTTATATTTCCACGTAATCTTGACAGCACACAGCAGTAACCAGCCACAATTTGGTTTCGATTTATTTCAATACCACTTCTAATTTTTTTTAGTTCATCGTCAGATGGCTTGCATGCTTTTACCTAAAGACATAGTAGATTGGCCCGCAGATGAGATTTTGAAATGAACTCCTGGAACGTTTATTTTCAGAGTCATTCTACAACTAATTACATTCATGTTATTCTTGATCTTTTTAGATGCACTCACAGTGCTCTTCAATGTTCGTTGGACAACAACACAAATTATTTAGATACACATATTTCGCTTCACTTGAAATGAAAACATTTGCAGACTCACATTAGTAAGTCGTCCGCCCACGATAGCTGAGTGGTCAGCGGGACAGAATGTCAATTCTAAGGGCCCGGGTTCGATTCCCTGCTGGGTCGGAGATTTTCTCCCATCAGGGAATGGGTGTTGTGTTGTTCTAATTTCAACCCTATCAACGCGTAAGAAGCCGAAGTGACGTCAAATCGAAAGATTTGCACCCGGCGAACGGTGTATCCGCCGGGGGACCCTAGTCACACGACATTTTCATTTACAGGGTGTTTCAAAAATGACCGGTATATTTAAACGGCAATACAAACTAAACGAGCAGCGATAGAAATACACCGTTTGTTGTAATATGCTTGGAACAACAGTACATTTTCAGGCAGACAAACTTTCGAAATTACAGTAGTTACAATTGTCAACAACAGATGGCGCTGCGGTCTGGGAAACTCTATAGTACGATATTTTCCACATATCCACCATGCGTAGCAATAATATGGCGTAGTCTCTGATTGAAATTACCCGAAACCTTTGACAACGTGTCTGGCGGAATGGCTTCACATGCAGATGAGATGTACTGCTTCAGCTGTTCAATTGTTTCTGGATTCTGGCGGTACACCTGGTCTTTCAAGTGTCCCCACAGAAAGAAGTCACAGGGGTTCATGTCTGGCGAATAGAGAGGCCAATCCATGCCGCCTCCTGTATGTTTCGGATAGCCCAAAGCAATCACATGATCATCGACATATTCATTCAGGAAATTAAAGAAGTCGGCCGCGCGATGTGGCCGGGCACCATCTTGCATAAACCATGAGGTGTTCGCAGTGTCGTCTAAGGCAGTTTGTACCACCACAAATTCACGAAGAATGTCCAGATAGCGTGATGCAGTAATCGTTTCGGATCTGAAAAATGGGCCAATGATTCCGTTGGAAGAAATGGCGGCCCAGACCTGTACTTTTTGAGGATGCAGGGACGATGGGACTGCAACATGGGACTTTTCGGTTCCCCATATGCGCCAGTTCTGTTTATTGACGGAGCCGTCCAGGTAAAAATAAGTTTCGTCAGTAAACCAAATGCTGCCCACATGCATATCGCCGTCATCAATCCTGTGCACTATATCGTTAGCGAATGTCTCTCGTGCAGCAATGGTAGCGGCGCTGAGAGGTTGCCGCGTTTGAATTTTGTATGGATAGAGGTGTAAACTCTGGCGCATGAGACGATACGTGGACGTTGGCGTCATTTAGACCGCAGCTGCAACACGGCGAACGGAAACCCGAGGTCGCTGTTGGATCACCTGCTGCACTAGCTGCGCGTTGCCCTCTGTGGTTGCCGTACACGGTCGCCCTACCTTTCCAGCACGTTCATCCGTCACGTTCCCAGTCCGTTGAAATTTTTCAAACAGATCCTTTATTGTATCGCTTTTTGGTCCTTTGGTTACATTAAACCTCCGTTAAAAACTTCGTCTTGTTGCAACAACACTGTGTTCTAGGCGGTGGAATTCCAACACCAGAAAAATCCTCTGTTCTAAGGAATAAACCATGTTGTCCACAGCACACTTGCACGTTGTGAACAGCACACGCTTACAGCAGAAAGACGACGTACAGAATGGCGCACCCACAGACTGCGTTGTCTTCTATATCTTTCACATCACTTGCAGCGCCATCTGTTGTTGAAAATTGTAACTACTGTAATTTCTAAAGTTTGTCGGTCTGAAAATGTACTGTTGTCTCAAGCATATTGCAACAAACGGTGTGTTTCTATCGCTGCTCGTTTAGTTTGGATTGCCGTTTCAAATATACCTCTCATTTTTGAAACACCCTGTACATTAGTGAGTCAAAGCGCGCTGTGCGTGTAGATAGGTTTGGTTGTTCCCGATCGAACGCGAATAGTAATTATCACCACCGAGGGGAAAATGTAAAATCATCAACAGCATTATTGTTATTCGTTAGAGAAAGATGGTAAAAGCATTCGTTCCTGGCAGTCATTTCGAAACCGTACCTGCTAAACAACGTACCATGTGTCCAGAATGCAAGGTTCTCAAGAGAGCTTCTGTGAAGTTTGGAAGGTAAGAGACGAGGTAGTGGCGCAATTAAAGCTGTGAGGACGGGTAGTAAATTGTGCTTGGGTGGTTCAGTTGGTAGAGCACTTGCCAGCGAAAGGCAAAAGTCCCGATTTAAAGTCTTAGATCGGCACACAGTTTCAATCTGCCAGGAAGTTTCAATGTACCATGTGTTTTGACAAAAATATTGAAGCTGTAAGAATTCGAAACCGGTCACGGTGTGTTTCCCGTAAAGGTAACTAAAACCAGACTGCTGAAGCAGTGAGGGGGGGAAGGATCGGACAGGAGGCACAATTACTTCGAATGTGGACCACTAACTGGGTGTCACATGAGTAACAAATCCATCAGCGACTGTTACATCCTTCTTAAACCGTCCAAGTCAACTGTTGGTGGTATGCGGAAGACTTCATATACTGAAGGACAGGGACCGTCGCACATTCCGGAGAGTGGCTGAAAAAAAAAAAAGACTTATGAACACAACGGGAGTAAACACTCGTGAGTTGCAAGGCTCTACCAGCAGGCCAGCTAGCACAGCGACGATGTGTAGGGAGTAATAAGGAGTGGGGTACAGTGGCCCAGCAGCTACTCACCGTAGTCAGAGCGAAGAGACGCATCAGGTTCTGTAAAGAGCGACGCCACTGGGATGAGGATAACTAGAAACGGGTGATATGGTGAATCATGTTGTATCCTGTGGCAATTCAACGGAAGGGTTTGGGATTAGTGAATGCCTGGAGAAAGTTACTTGCCGTCGCGTGTAATGTCAACAGTGAAGTTAAGATTGGGAAATGTTACGGTATGGGGAAGTTTTTCGAGGTTATGTCTAAACAAGGCCCCGGGAGTAGACAAAATTCCTTTAGAACTACTGACGACCTTGGGAGAGCCAGCCCTGACAAAACTCTACCATCTGGTGAGCAAGATGTATGAGAGAGGCGAAATATCCTCAGACTTCAAGAAGAATATAACAATTCCAATCCCAAAGAAAGCAGGTGTTGACAGATGTGAAAATTACCGAACTATCAGTTTAATAAGTCACAGCAGCAAAATATTAACGCGAATTCTTTACAGACAAATGGAAAATCTAGTAGAAGCCGACCTCGGATAAGATCGGTTTGGATTCCGTAGAAGTGTTGGAGCACGTGAGGCAATACTGACCCTACGACTTATCTTAGAAAATAGATTAAAGAAAGGCAATCCTATGTTTCTAGCATTTGTAGACTTAGAGAAAGTTGTTGACAATGTTGACTGGAATACTCTCTTTCAAATTCTGAAGGTGGCAGGGGTAAAATACAGGGAGCGAAAGGCTATTTACAATTTGTACAGAAACCAGATGGCAGTTATAAGAGTCGAGGGGCATGATAGGAGAGCAGTGGTTGGGAAAGGAGTGAGACAGGGTTGTAGCCTGTCCCCGATGTTATTCAATCTGTATATTGAGCAAGCAGTAAAGGAAACAAAAGTAAACTTCGGAGTAGGTATTAAAATCCATGGAGAAGAAATAAAAACTTTGAGGTTCGCCGATGACATTGTAATTCTGTCAGACACAGTAAAGGACTTGGAAGAGCAGTTGAACGGAATGGACAGTGTCTTGAAAGGAGGATATAAGATGAACATCAACAGAAGCAAAACGAGGATAATGGAATGTAGTCGAATAAAGTCGGGTGATGCTGAGGGAATTAGATTAGGAAATGAGACACTTAAAGTAGTAAAAGAGTTTTGCTATTTGGGGAGCAAAATAACTGATGATGGTCGAAGTAGAGATGATATAAAATGTAGACTAGCAATGGTAAGGAAAGAGTTTCTGAAGAAGAGAAATTTTTTAACATCGAGTATAGATTTAAGTGTCAGGAACTCATTTATGAAAGTATTTGTATGGAAGTGAAGCATGGACGATAAATAGTTTAGACAAGAAGAGAATAGAAGCTTTCGAAATGTGGTGCTACAGAAGAATGCTGAAGATTAGATGGGTAGATCACATAACTAATGAGGAAGTATTGAATAGAATTGCGGAGGAGTTTGTGGCACAACTTGACGAGAAAAAGGGACCGGTTGGTAGGACATGTTTTGAGGCATCAAGGGATCACAAATTTAGCATTGAACGGCAGAGTGGAGGATAAAAATCGTAGAGGGAGACCAAGAGATGAATACACTAAGCAGATTCAGAAGGATGTAGGTTGCAGTAAGTACTGGGAGATGAAGAAGCTTGCACAGGATACAGCAGCATGGAGAGTTGCATCAAACCAGTCTCAGGACTGAAGGCCACAACAACAACAACAAGGTGTGGCTCGTTTATTACTCTTAAGGGAACGCTAAATGCTGAAGGATACGGACACATTTTACGGCATTGTATAGTGGACGGTATAGGACCATATCGGAGACGACTACGGTATAAGCATAACAATGCAACCTGTCAGATTGACTTCTGTGGTACAATGGTTTGTGGAGAGGGACGTTACTGAAATCTGCTCAGAGTCCCGACCTGAATACAATGGAAAGCCTTTGGCATGAGCTAGTACGTCGACTTCGCTCCAGACTACCTACAAGGATTTGAGCTGCTGAGGATGAACGGGGTGCTATTCCTCCACAGACGATACCTCACTGAAATTGTTCGCAGCAGAGTGGACACAACCCATACTAACTGATAGCACATTTCTTTTTACTGAGAAACCGTCTGATTTCAAAGTAGCAGTTGCGTCCATGGAGGGACAATGGTATTTGATCAAGCTTCCTATCTTCGTAACGAGGACTGAATAAAATTGGTAACAGTTAAACCAGAAGAGTGAGCTGCTGTACGCTACGAGGACAGTCCCTGTGGACCCTCTGCGGCGCTCTAACGTCCTGATAAAAAGACTGGAACAACGGCGAGGGCAGTCTGGCGCAGCGGTCGTTCCATTCGGCAGCGAGGCGAGGGAATGGCCACAGGCACCGCAAAAAAGGCCGCGGCTCCACAAATTTATTAAATTAGGCCCGGGCGTCACTAATGAGGCCGGCTGCGCTGTCTCTGCGCGGGAAAAAATCCGCCAAGAAGAAGGTGGCGCCTCTCTGATGTAAATAAGCCCTTCTTTTACGGGGGAGGCACTGGAGTCCCCCCGGTACGGCCTGTAGGCAGTGTCGCAAGTAATGCCGCAGTATAACAAAGATGGTTTCTCGAAGATTACCACAAAATAAAAGTGCTGTATTGTAGCTATTTGTTTCCAAGTTTTGATAACATTCCTCGTGGAGTAACAGCGGTCTGGCTAAGGTACTTTAAAAATGGATTTAAAACAGTGTGAACTGCAATAAAACATTTATACAGTCGTTACCGGTTTCGACCATTCGACCATAATATGACCGTCTTCTGATATTTATAATATGATGGTACGCCGTGCCAGTGAGCGGAGCAGGTGTTATCACTACACGAACGTCAATGTCAACGTCAGCAGTTGACGTTCGTGGAAATTAGAACACATGCTCCGTTCACCGCCACAGTCTACCATCATAGTGTAAACGGTCTCAAAATGGTCACATTGCGACCGAAACCAGTTACCACTGTAAATAATGTTTTATTGCGGCCTAGACTGTTTTTAATCAACTTTTAAAATGCTGTTTGTTCAAATGGCTCTGAGCACTATGGGACTTAACGTCTGAGGTCATCAGTCCCCCAAGAACTTAGAACTACTTAAACCTAACTAACCTAAGGACATCACACACATCCATGCCCAAGGCAGGATTCGAACCTGCGACCGTAGCGGTCGCGCGGTTCCAGACTGAAGCGCCTAGAACCGCTCGGCTACACCGTCCGTCGTGCTGTTTGTTTTATGTGTGCTCGGAACTCCTTAAAAGACGTGGGTAAAAATGCAACCCTTATACGATCACTTTGTTGCCCGTCCGTCAGTCTATCAGTGGCAGTGTTAAAATATCTTTTTCTCAGATACGGCTAGATTAACAAGTTAAAATTTATGCCACACATTACAGTGCTCTACGGGGTAAAACATTTAAGGTTCTAATTCAATGTAACAGAATAAGCTGCCAATTTTCTCACAAATTTTTTATACTCGAAAACTCACTCATCAAAACCTGTAACTTCCCTTTGATCTAGAATGGTGAAATTTGGTAAGAAGTAAGGTTTCACAGTACAAGTTATGGGAAAAAACTCTTTAAGTTATAATTTGTAATTGTATGATACGAAAAAATATTTTTTTTCAAGTTATCAGGCTGTCTATCTATCCGTCTGTTAGACCACATTTTCTTTGGAATGAGAAGACGTATCAAATTGAAACCCATGTCACTTGCTTTGGTCTATAGTCCCTTTATGGTTCAATAACTTTAAGCTTCCAAGACAATGAAATCAAAAGGTATGGTTACTTATGTCACATTTTTTATACTCTCAAATTAACTCATCGGAACCTACATGACCCATTGATCTACAATCATGAAATTTAGCAGGAAGCAATATTTTACAGTACAAACAAAGGAAAAATCCCAAAATTGCCAAAACTGTTGATTTGTAATTATATCCTATGAAAAATTCTTTTTCATGTTATCCAGCTATCTGTCCGTCTGGGAACCTTACCACTCAGGAAAGGGTAAAAGTATGACGTTAAAGTTGATACCGCATATTAAAGTCTGTAGTCCCGAGGTGGTGTAAGCAATTTAAGCGTGTACGTCAATGTAATAAAAAATACGGCCATTTATGTCACATAATTTGATATCTTTCTAGTAGCGATATCGATAACGGTGTAAAATCATTGGAATTCTCTATTCCTGGAATGGGTGAACTATCTACATACATAATTAAGTTTTCACGGAACCCTCTACTCATGGTTACCCAAATTTTTGTAGAGGTGCCCATTATTGTCATCGTACTGAATCCAGATGTAATGACATCTTGCACCAGGAACCTACGTGGCGCATATGTCATTTCTGCTGCTGTACTGCCCTTCTCGAGGCAATATTTCTCTGTTAATTATTACAAAGGAAAGCCAAAATATAATGACATTTTTTAAAGGAAACAATTTGGTACGAATAGAGTATTACAAGTAATATCTTTTCCTTATATAGTCTTTCTCAATGTATAAGCACTTGTTCCATCTCTTGATCTTATTTCTGACTTATTTCCGAAAGAAACGTTATGGCATTGCACATATCTACTCTTTCACCAAACTTTCGTCGGGTAGGAATACGATGACAATTCTGGAAACAAATTCATCTTTGACTTTAAACTTAACTGTTACTTTCAGGGCAAAGCCAAACGCACGAAGAAATCACGTCTCCCTCCCCACAATCCCGTCTCCCTCCTCTCCACATTCCGCTCTCCTCCCTTCTCATAAGACATGCCACATTGTTGGAAATAGGCTAATTATAGTCCTTACAAGCCAATACCCACTCATCTTGCTCTCTCAGGTACAGTCCAGTATTTTACCAGCCACTAAAACGAAAACAATAATCAGTATTTACCCCAGAGCCGGCTATCTGGGTCTTTGTATCTCTTATTTGGCCCACAAATAACACAATAGTTCGATATTTATACCCCACTTGATGCAAGACAGAATGGTCCCTCTCAGAATGGCCCCTCTCAAACTGCCATTCCACATCCTCTTGGATGTTTCTTCCACATCTAAACCGTCTGTATTATTGGCAATATTGGGGTAACTGACAGATAAAGGTACACTTGGCGATGACTGTTCGATCATTATACACATCCGGTGCATGCCATCATGGATCCCTCAAATTAAGCACCAAAGTGTTATTTCAACTTCTGAATTGTCTGTAATTTTCGTCAAAAATACGAAAAGATTTTTTCCGCAACCAAAGTCGACGACTGTGGTGCGATCTGCGTGCATGTAGAACAGACCCTCAAATTAAATATCAAAATTTTATTCTCCCATCTAAATTGCCTGTACTATTTGTCAAAAACCCGTCTTAGATCGTCTAAAACCGAGATGCCATAGTCTAATGATCAGGGCAGTTATCAAAGCGTCCCTCATCCGGTACTAGAAACTGCTGGACGCCAGACACAATGCTTGTGTAGGCTATGTACAACACTCGCCACTCGCATCCGGAGTTGAATGACCAGGGCATAGCATCTGCAGCGACTGGAGCCTTCGTGCACCACAGTACTGGAATCTGCATAACGCCAGACACAACGCTTGTGTACGCCCTGAACAACATTCGATTACAGAGTCAACATATATGGTGATATTAGACTGCCTCCCTCGGCATTGGGACGTGCACAACCCTGGACATTGCTCTTGCATACACCCTGTACAAAACTTTCTCTAGCTGAGAGCATTAAGGAATTTCAATTTGGCCTTTTATTTCATTGATAATAATATTCTTAAGCCATTCCACATCCTCTTGGATGTAACATGGCAACTCTACCCCACATTATAATGAAATCTGATCCTTAAATTTAACACTTCAGAAAAAGATTTATCGTTAAGTATATTTAGTCCATCAAATTTAAATTACGTAAATGGCTGGATGCAACAGATACAATGTAATTGTCCTATTCAGCATATCCAAATGGCGATGAAGGATTAGAAACAGATTTTTTAAGTATCGCCTAATGCAATAAATGTCCTCGGATCCATCATTGTCTGCGAGTACTCCAACACGTCGCCACTCTCCTCTGGTATTTAAAGAAAATGCTGAGATCTTTTATCCATTTCTCACATACATATTATACTGTATACTGTCTGTAAAGTAAATTGTAAGCCTTAAATGCACATTTACAATGGATTGTTCTTATAACACTTGTTCGAACCGAGAGCACTTTTGTCTTTTATTTTACGGGTGATAATGTTGTTCTGACATTCCATATCCAGATGGCCACTGCGTTTAGCATTTAGCATTTCAATGGGCGAATTGTCGCTAAATGTAGGTATACCATCACCTTTAAACTTGCATATGGCAAGGAGGTAGGGTGGCCGACTGAGGGAGAGGCCAAATGCGTGTAACGCCAGGGGACTCTACTAAGGTGTATGCATACGCTTTGGCAGAAAGGTCTCGGAGAAATAGAGACTTGTGGACATGTTCAGCCTTGCGTGTGTCTTATTTTTCATATTATAGAGATACATGCTGCACATGTATCACGTTGCTACCTGAGAGGGGGGGGGGGGGGGGGAGAGCAGTCTGTAATATTAAGGAAGAATTGTTTTCAACAGTTATCTACGTGGTAAATTCCTCAGGATGGGCTGCCGGGGATATTAAACCAACTGTGTGTGAGCGACTGTTATCTTATCCACCTGGATATAACTCAACGTTTTTACTGGGATTTTTAACAAACTGAAGGTGTTTGATTACCTATTTTCAAACCATGAGTTCTGTGTACATGTAGACTACCAAGGAAACAGCAGTGTGATAGAGAAAAAAGATTAGACAGCTGAAATGGACAGTATACTGTGGATAAACTCCAGTTGTGGAATAAAAATATAACAAGCACATTTTGTGTATATTATAATTATATTTGCAACCAACTTATTGATTTTATAAACTGTTTCTAGCTACAAGAAACATTTATATTTTCCTGGACTTATAAATATGCTGTTATCAGCGTGGAAGTTAAAGTTTATAACTACATAATGGATGGTGTCTCTCAACCTGTGGAAGTGTTTCAAAAGCCAACAAACAGTACTTATAGTGTGATTCACTGTACTTCGTGCGACTCACTTCTGTGTGATGTAAACTACCAGACAGCTTACAGAACAGGTGTCGTGTTGAATACTGTTCTGCAATTTGTCTACTTGGCCAGCAATAAAACATGAAAGTTGACTATTGTAGAAGTAAATATCCAGATAATCAAGACCAAGAAAAAATTATAAACTATGGCTCACAAACTACTTTAAACACAGTACATGGAAAAAAATCTGGGTATGACTGGGCGTGATACAAGGTATCAGCATTTACTACATACACCAATGGAAAGTGACCATATGCTACAATACTAATCGATAATGATGGATCTAAGGTCCTTTACTGTATTAGAATATAACGCAAAATACTTGTTTATAATCCTCCTTCCCCATTTGGATCTGCCTAAAGATTACATTGTATCTCAATTTCGTGGTCTTGCCACTGTCCATCTAGCAACAGAAAAGTCATGTACATAGTGTAAAGCTGATGGAATAACTACAGTTAACGATCATTCACATGCTAAAGTGACAAACATAAAGTTCTGTATCCAAATGCCACTAGAAAAATTGGAAAGAGTGTAATCTTGCATCCAAGATGATTGGAATTTATTGACAATATTGCCATACAGACATTGAAATTCCAGAATCTTATTGCGCTGTACGGGGTGTATGCAAGTGCAGTGTCTACCGCTGTGTGGGTTTCAGTATGGAGGGGGCAGGCTCCAATTATTTCATATCCTGGGCCTTGATGATTGGGCTCTGTATGCGAATGTTGTACAGGGTGTACACAGTCATGTGTCCAGTGCTGTACAGAGTCCAGAACTTGGGAGGAGGAAGGCTTCAATCATTCCACATACTGTGTCCTAATCATCAGATTCTACATGCAAGTGTTGTACATCATGTACATGAGTGCAGTGCCTGGCTTTGTTTATGGATACCAACACTTGAGGAGAGAGGCCCAGATATCTGCATATCTTGTGCCCTAAAAGTGAGACTCGGACAGCAGTTGTATCCCTTTTATCTGACCTAAGACGGGTTTTTGACAAATGGTACAGACATTTTAGACATGGGAATAACATTCTGATATTTAATTTGAGGGCCCATTCTACACTGCACCAATTGTATACAAAGTCTTAACCACAGTCATCCTGTTTTGGTGTAGAACAAATACTTTACAGATTTTTGATAAATAACATTGTGGCCTTTAATTTGAGGAATCCATTATGGCTTGCACCAAGTAAGCTCAAACAGTGAAACATAGTCGTCACCATGCATACATTAACCTATTAGATCAGTAGTGCCAGTAAATGATCCATGTATGTTTCATATTACTGTAGAACAGTTCTTTACATATAGTGATAAAAATACAGACAATTTTTGCTATCTTAATAATACCGACAATAATATTAAAGTTTGATACAGAGAACAGTGTGCCATTTTAATACCCGAAAAATACTGGGTTGTGACTGGGAGAGCAAACTATGCATGTGTTGTCTCTGAAGCATATATATATATATGCTTAAGCAAAACCATGTCTTTTGGTAGTTCTGCGTTTCGATTTTGGATTTCAGATCTTGTAATTGGTCACAGTAGTTGCCACTATTCAATACTTATATTTAAGAATACAATGAATCAGGAGTGCACCTTTCACATCTTATAATACTGTGATCATCATTTTTCCTGCAGCTTGGCTTTTTTAACTTTTGATCTGTGGTTCTAACGATGGACTCTCGTCTCATCAACAATTATAATGCGACTGAGACAGTCTTCTTTTTAAACGTTCTTGTTTTGATCTTCCTGATGATGTGGTACTCTTCGGTAGTTTACAAATTGCTGAATTCTATGTTTTGGAGTGGATGGCCTATTCGAATCCTCTGCGTAGCAGACAGATACACGTCTACTCTTAAACCGAATTATGCACAACTAAATGTGTACACATAATTATTAACTACTCGAATGATTCTCACTTACAAACATGACTTGACTTTGACTTTTAATTTACTGGGCCCCAACTCCAAATTCGTTAGTAGGCGACTTAACCCTGATTTAATCCTCTGACGCAGCTGTAAGCTAGAGAAAATTTTATTATTTTATGTCGCCGTAGGGCCATGAATTCGAAAGGAACTTATCCTGGTCTTTCCTAAAAGAGACACAGATTCCTGACAAGCTTAAAGCCAACATCCGACTGACGAACGCCAGTTTCTCCTACAAAGATGTTTGAGTAGTTATTTTCCCTGGTTAATAGACAGCATAATTATTAAATGACTGTTCCATTTTTTCCTGATTTACCTTATCCTCTTATCTAGTTTTGTACACCACTCAATTCGTAAATAGATTCTCACAATCTAGCTTTCTGATTTATCAGGTAGTGAGTGAGAAATGTAGATAATGGTAATTTGTTAAAGCAGAGAGAAGACCATAAGATTAAAATGAGCAACCAGTTCATCATCTTGTTATATGAAGGTCTCACAGACTTAGCTGGCAGCAGCAAGTGTTATCAAAGATACTTACATAAACAGTAAAGTACGTTGCAAGTACAAAAGAAGAGAAACTGAAAGAAAATATAAGATGAAAAAGGCTGTTAAACAGAAGGCAAAGGTTTCGAACAAATACTAACAGAAACACAGAATACATTGAATTAAAAAAACATATTCCGAAATGTATTCGAAGAAATCTAATATTATACAATGGAAATGCAATAGGAAAAAGTAACTAAAAACATTGAGAACATAAAGAAGACTTGACAGAAATTTCTATTGTATGGACACCACGGTTCATTACTGAAGAGGGCAAACAACAGAATAAGCAAAAAAACGATAAAATTACAAAAACTTTCCAACATTTCTTTAACTATTTGTATAGTAGAAGAGATTAATGATAAACACAGGTAGTTAATAATGAAAACTTCATTCTAGGTACGTCAAACAAAATACGCCAAGAGACTTTGGTGTCCTGAGAGAAGTAGATATAGCTGAGAGCAAATTGACACTAAAGGATCTTGTAAAGTTATTTATTGAATATTTTCCACCGTAGACAATTAGACAAAACTGTAACAATTCTGTACTTATTATATTTCACAAAATAGAGGAGAGTGTAATATTTCTGGGTTTAGAGCCATGCCGCGGTCTGTGTTACTTAAGACTTCATTAGCAATTTCTGGTTAGGTGGACATGTAATTGAGAACAATCTGGTAGTAATTACGCAAATTCGCAAATCATTGTTTTGTTTTTATGGAAGTCTGAAGATTGGAGATAATTTTTAATTCACAAAGTGGTATTTAATTGTACAGTTTCTCGTATTCTGCTAATACAAAACGGGTGGTATTCCGTATAAACAAACTAATTGTAAATTTAATTATTTACAAGTATCAGTTCCACGCTAAGAGCTTGTTACAGACTCAAGGTAACGGATTCACGACCTACGTGCTGTTTCCTGGCGCAAGGGGACTAAGAACCCATGCGTTCCACTCAGGGCTGTGAAAGCAAATGGACAACTCGCTTGTAGTACACTCGTAGTACAAATGAGATCAGTGACACGTCGCCTGTGGTTTGAAGTTGAGAAATTTTCGAGAAAAGGTGTTTATCTCTCTCTCTTTCTCTCTCTCTCTCTCTCTGTCTCTCTCTCTTTTCAACTTGCTGTAAGAAAGCGGTATTAAAAATTATGGGCTTATTTTTGCGTTACCGCAATAAAAAAAGATATCCACGTAAAATGTCTTAAACCACATAGTAAAAGTCATTGCATTTTTAACAGCGAAAGAAACAAGCTGAACAAGATGGGCAATTTGCGGAATTATGGACTGGATCAATCAGTTTGAAATAACTCTTTGATTGCGATCCATGGATTTTGAAAAAGCTTTTGCCTCAGGCGCATGAGAATTGAAACGACTGTCGAGGAGAGAGGCGAATATGGAATTTGCGTGATGCCACCGTGTGTGGCTAATATTGTTGTCCATTGTGCTTGTAGGGCTTCATACTGAGACTGTCCACAGAAATAACAGCGCAGAGTTGTAAAATGCAGTGCTGAGAGTGTCCGTAAGGCACAGTTTGAGCACCATCGCCACGTAAGCAATAATCTTCTATAACATCAATGCAATGGAAATCAAGACATCAGCCGCAGGTAGGTATTGATGTAAATTCAGTGGTGAAGTCGAGAATTTCTGCCGGACCGGGACTCAAACCCTGATCTCCCCCATAACGAAAGCAGTTACCTTAAGCACTTCTGCCATGAGATGTCCGACAGACACACCACACATATGTAGTAATGAACGGAGATGTTTCCTGATGTCTTCAGTACGGGTGCACAACACTTCCGAACTCTTACAGGAATACAGATAATACTGCGAGCAGTGAGATCAGTGGACCTAGACACTACTAGAGTAGAGAATTTGGGTCGGCTGTGAAGTGTACCCAGATGGCCGAGGCGGTTAAGGCAACCGCTCACATTAAGTGGGAGGTCAGGATTAGAATCCTGATCTGACACAATTTTTCAGCATTCACCACTGAATTTTTCAATGCCCGATTACAGCCGATGTCTCGATTTCCCTTACGTTTTATATATACGCCGTTGTGTCACACAGTGGGGTCTGTTACGCCGGACAACACATGTATCATACAGCACCACATTTTAAATGCTTGAATCTTCTCCTTCTCTAGTTTTATCACCCGCACGTTTCACACCCATATAATCTGCACTGTAAATTTGCAGTTCCAAGAACTTCTTTATGAATTTGGTATCAACATTTAACACCAGTAGACATATTTCGATGAGAACGAAATGAGTCTAACAGTTCCCAATAAATAAATATTTTTTTTTTTTTTTTTTTTTTTTTTTTTTTTTTTTTTTTTTTTTTGCTACTAACTTATGGATTTCGGTTTGTTGAAAGTGTCGTAAAGTTGTTTTAAGCAGCCCCATGAAACATCAAGTCTTTCCAGAAATCGTGTTGTGTGCCCTTGTTTCCAGCGTGTATCATGTGTTCAAATAATTATTTAGCAGCTATTGGAAGTAACGGTTCTCCTACGCGAATCTGGTAGCTCCTTCCAGTCCCATCATTGTAGTGGGTGACTGCCTAACACCAAAATATTTTCAATTAATCATTATTCGTGTGTATTATACATCTAATTAACCTAGCTTGCATTTATCGTGAATCTCTCGCCCAGCACAAACTCCCAAGCGACTGGAAAAAAGCGCAGGTGACTCCAGTATAAAAGAAGGGCAATAGAACTGACCCGCAAAACTACAGACCAATATTCTCAAGTCCATTTTGCTGCAGAACCCATGAACATATTCTCAGTTCAAATATAATAAACTTTCTTGAGACTGAGAAGCTTGTGTCCACGAATCAGTATGGTTTTAGAAAGCATCGCTCATGAGAAACTCTGCTTGTCCTTTTCTCATATGATATACTGCCAACTATGGATGAAGGGGAACAGGCATATCACATATTTCTGGAAAGCATTCGATTTGGTTGAAGAAGGTATGAGCATATGGAATAAGATATTTCAATGGCTCGACGACATGTTAAATAATAGCCGGCCGCAGTGACCGAGCGGCTCTAGGCGCTACAGTCTGGAGCCGTGCGACCGCTACAGCCGCAGGTTCGAATCCTGCCTCAGGCATGAATGTGTGTGATGTCCTTAGGTTAGTTAGCTTTAAGTAGTTCTAAGTTCCAGGGGACTGATGACCTTAGAAGTTGAGTCCCATAGTGCTCAACGCCATTTGAACCATTTGTTAAATAATAGAACCCAGTACGTTTCCCTCGACGGCGAGCGTTCATCAGAGACACGGGTATCTTCAGGAATGCCCTATTTGCATCATTTGGCGGACAGGGTGGGCAACAATCTGCGGTTGTTTGCTGATGATGCTGTGGTGTACTGTAAGGTGTCGAAGTTGAGTGACTGTACGAAAATACAAGATGACTCAGACAAAATTTCTAGTTGGTGTGATGAATGGCAGTAAGCCCTAAGTTAACGCGGATGAGCTAGAATATCAAACCTTTAATCTTCGGATACAGTATTTCTAGTGACCTGCTTGACACACTCAAGTCGTTTAAATATCTGGGGGTAACTTTGCAGAGCAATATGAGTTGGAACGAGCAGGTGAAAACTGTGGTAGGGAAGGCAAATGGTCGACTTCGGTTGGGGAAAGTTTTAGGAAAGTAGACCCATGCAGGATATTGGTGCGAGCTGTTCTTGAGTACTGCTCGAGTGTTGGGGATCCGGTCGAGGTCGGATTGAAGGAAGACTTCGAAGCAATTCAGAGACGGGCAGCTAGGTTTATTAATAATATGTTCCAACAACACTTAAGTTTTACGGAGATGTTTGGGGAGTTCAAATGGGAATCCATAGAAGGAAGACTACGTTCTCTTCGAGAAACACTATTCACAAAATTTAGAGAACCCGCATTTGAAGCCGACTGTCGAACGATTCTACTGCCACCAACATACATTGCGCGTAAGGACTTCGAACATAAGATACGAGAAATTAGGGCTCACACAGAGGCATATAGACAGCTCTGCTTCCTAGTGGAAAAGGAAAGGAAATGACTAGGAGTGGTACAGGGTACCCTCCGCCGCGCACCGTACGGTGGCTTGCTGACTATCTACGTAGATGTATATGTAGAAATTAGAGGTGACTGTAATATCTAAGGCATCTTTGGTGCCTTTAATCTGTTTCTCGCTGTAAAGATACTGAGACGATAAAGCTGAACGAGATTTTCTTTTTCTGACTTTGGCTATCAGAGTCTAGTGGACAGAGCGGCCGGTCTTGAGTGGAAAGTTTCCGAGCCTCTGCAGAGCTTCAAATCGGCGACGACTTGCGAGCGGGCCCCGCATGCAACATGCACGGTCCGTAGCGCGTGAAACTTTGATGAGCCGAATGTATGTCCGCGCGCCCTCCCACCACTCCCCGGAGCATCGATATTCTCCTGCTGTTGGCGGACCACCATCCGTGCTTGGTTACCTACTCTCGCACGCGCGAGTCAACATTGCTGCTTTTACTGCATAACAGGTGAAATGCACAACAGATCATTTTTTAATACAACGGACTACAACTTTATTACTTTAAGGGCTTCTCCATTCATCAGCAGTTGCACTGTATTCCCATTCGCCAGCTTTCACAATCAAGACATTCTTCCTCTTCCTGATCTCTCTTCCTCATCACTGTAATTACTCCCGTTCTCCATCTTATTCTCTGCCGTCCACGCTTCCTCCTTCCTGGAGTTGACCGTTCCAGGATTTCTTTTGGTCACTATTCTTGCTCCGTTTGCCGTACATGGCCATACCGTTGAAGAGCTCTGTTCTCAGTTCTTTACACTACCGGTTATTTCATATCCATTGGTCCCTAATTTCCTCAATTCTTTTCAGCTCTGTCCTGGATATCCTGGCTGTCCTCCTCATTCCATCGATCTCTACCGCCTGTATTCTGCTTCGCTTATGCTCCCCCGTGGTCCGTCTTCTGTTAATATACTTGTTACTATACTATGTTAGTATACAATCCACTACTGTTTGCAGAATGCTCTTCTTTGTTCTTGTGATATTGTCCGGCAGAATTTCATTCAGCATTTTAACTGCTCCTCTTTCCTGCTGGATCCTGCGTTCCACATACTCTTCACAGCTTCCCAAGGAATGAGTAAACTATCCTAAGTAATTAAACTGCTTTACAGTTTTAATATTTCCTTTATGCAGTACTACATCCCATCTCTTACCACTACTAGATATATTTATTCTAAGCCCGCCTGGTCCAAATGCTTCTATCAAATCCCTTATCATAAATTTGGTGTCCTCTCTGCTTTGCGTTATCAGTACTTGTTGTTGTTGTTGTTGTTGTTGTTGTTGTGGTCTTCAGTCCTGAGACTGGTTTGATGCAGCTCTCCATGCTACTCTATCCTGTGCAAGCTTCTTCATCTCCCAGTACCTACTGCAATCTACGTCCTTCTGAATCTGCTTATTGTATTCATCTCTTGGTCTTCCTCTACGATTTTTACCCTCCACGCTGCCCTCCAATGCTAAATTTGTGATCCCTTGATGCCTCAGAACATGTCCTACCAACCGGTCCCTTCTTCTAGTCAAATTGTGCCACAAACGTCTCTTCTCCCCAATCCTATTCAATACCTCCTCATTAGTTATTTTATCTACCCATCTTATCTTCAGCATTCTTCTGTAGCACTACATTTCGAAAGCTTCTATTCTCTTCTTGTCCAAACTAGTTATTGACCATGTTTCACTTCCTTACACGACTACACTCCATACAAACACTTACAGAAACGTCTTCCTGACACGTAAATCTACACTCGATGTTAACAAATTTCTCTTCGTCAGAAACGCTTTCCTTGCCATTACCAGTCTACATTTTATATCTTCTCTACTTCGACCATCATCAGTTATTTTGCTCCCCAACTAGCAAAACTCATTTACTACTTTAAGTGTCTCATTTCCTAATCTAATTCCCTCAGCATCACCCGACTTAATTCGACTACATTCCATTATCCTCGTTTTGCTTGGTCAGAGTCAAATAATAATGAATAGATACTATGATGCAGGAAAGGAATTCCCATATCTCCGTATGACTGCGTGTATAATTTAACATGTTCGACGACATGCTACAGTCCTTTCGATGTTTAGAACGCTATTGTAGAAATAAAGTGTATACACTGTAATTCGTTCCTGGCAGTTTGCTGGTACTTTTGAGTTGTCCGGTGCATTTCCGGACATCGTCGTCTTCTTTGCACGATATTTCGGTGATGTTACTCATCCCCTCATCAGCTGTTATCTGAGAGTGATCATCGAATGGACTGTGCCTTTAAGTTTTGTAACCTCTGCCTACCTGCTCCATCTGTGGCTACACGTCAGGACATCACGGAACAACCACGCATACTTCTATAGCTAAGTGAATGACATCTTTGTGTTTTGGCTCCATGGCAGAACTGTCTCAATGAGTGTTTACAACAGCTAAACTCATGTCATGCAAAAATAACTTTCGCCATGGAACTGAAAAAGGATAGCTAGCTACCGTTCTTGGGTGTGCTGGTCAGACGGACTGTTGGGATTTTGTTTGGCCACAGTGTGTACATCGTACCATCATACAGTGATTTTATCTATAGGCGAGTATATGTAATCAACCACCACAGAATGTTTGCCGTCTGAACACTCTGGTCCACAGACAAAGACGGCTTGATGTCATAGGTGGAACATATACGCACAGTGTTACGCAGAAAAGGGTACAGTATCAAGCAGATTGCGAAGTCCTTTTACCCACACACACGACCACGTGACGAGGGACAAGGACTAGATAAACCCAAGGTTGTGGAGTATCTGACCTTAGCCAGATAGTAGTTTAACAACCCACACATGCAGGTTGTTGGCAGCAATAATACACAGAAGAACGGAAAAGAAAATTGAGAATCGTTAGAAGACGCTCAATTTGGCTTCAGGGAAGTTAAAGGCATCGGAGAGGCTGTTCTGACCTATCGGTTAATAATGGAAGCAAGGCTCAAGAAAAATCAAGACACGTTCATAGGATTTGTCGACCGGAAAAAGCGGTCGACACTGAAATAGGTCAAGATGTTGAAATCCTGTAAAATGTAGAGGTAATCTATGAGAAAAGACGGGTAATATACAGTGTGTAAAAGAATCAGGACGGAACAGTAAGACTGGAAGACAAAGAACTAAGTGTTCGAATTAAAAAGGGTGTACGGAAGGGATGCAGTTTTCCTCTCTATTGTTCAACATATACATCGAAGAAGCAATAATCTTGCCAGGTAAAATAAATGCATAAATAAATAAATAACGGAAATAAAAGAAAGGATCAAGAGTGGAATTAAAATTCAAGGTGAGATAGTATCAATGACAAAATTCACTGATATATTGCTACTCTTACTGACAGTGTAGGAAAATTACAGTATCTGAGGAATGGAAAGAACAGTCTAATGATTATAGTGTCTAGGAAGCCTGAATAGTCGGTTCGCTGGACAAAGAATGAGACAAGTCGTACTAATGAATTTTATTACAATAAGAAAAGATACACTACTTTGACAACTACATAGATGTGTCGCAACCAAAAGGCGACATATGAAATATTCCATCTTCTTCATTACATGGAATCCCAAGTGCCTAGCGTTGACGCTGCCATCGAAGTTGCTACGCTTGAAACTGCCACTGAACTGCGCCGTCACCAGTCGGTCGCGGCAATTATGCCCTCTTCACATAGGGGACCCTGCTGTCGCGTTGTTGTCCTGAAGCGAGGTTGTAATATAATTGGGATTTCAGTCATATGAAAGCTGTGAGTACCCTTGGAAAGGCATTCGCCTAGCTGTATATTAAATGATCAACTTATAAGATGAGACCTATTCTTTGAAAGACATTTGTTTTATATAATTTACGTAAATGTAAAGATGCGCATCTAGCGCGGACGCTAATACATCGATTGCGCAGTCAAAGAAACATTTTAACAGAAACTGAACTGAACGTTCCGCTTCAAAACTGTTCCAATGTGTGTGAAATCTTATGGGACTTAACTTCTAAAGTCTTCAGTCCCTAAGCTTACACACCACCTAACCTAAATTATCCTAAGGAAAAACACACACGCCATGTCCGAGGGAGGACTTGAACCTCCGCCGGGACCAGCCACACTGCAGCGCCTAAGACCGCTTGGCTAATCCCCCGCGGATATTCGACTTCATAAAAGACGACGGTAAAAACCTTTGTAGATCTTCGGATTTTAATGTACTTCTGCTTGTAATGTGAAAGTGTAAAGAAGGTCGTCTTTAATCCACAAAAGTGAGCGGTCTTGCCAGCGTGCAGACAACAGTTATTAATTAATAAAATTCAAGTAATTTATGTTCGATACTGTAAACCGGCAAGTTATTGTTATGAAGGTGTTGAACGGTGCAAGAATTGTCTCGAAGCAAGAAGAAAAGTAATGACTGTAATTTGTGCCAACAACGTGAACCAAGAAGCTAGCACAGGACAGGCTGAAATCTGATCGCACCATACAGTTAAAAAATTACTTACGTAAGTTATATCCATGGAGAAGAAATAAAAACTCTGAGGTTCGCCGATGGCAGTGTAATTCTGTCAGAGACAGCAAATGACTTGGAAGACCAGTTGAACGGAATGGACAGTGTCTTGAAAGAAGGATATAAGATGAACATCAACAAAAGCAAAACGAAGATAATGGAATGTAGTCGAATTAAGTCGGGTGACGCTGAGGGAATTAGATTAGGAAATGAGACACTTAAAGTAGTAAAGGAGTTTTGCTATTTGGGGAGAAAACTAACTGATGATGGTCGAAGTAGAGAGGATGTAAAATGTAGACTGGCAATGGCAAGGAAAGAATTTATGAAGAGAAATTTGTTAACACCGAGTGTAGATTTAAGTGTCAGGAAGTCGTTTCTGAAAGTATTTGTATGCAGTTTAGCAATGTCTGGAAGTGAAACATGGACGATAAATATTTTGGACAAGAAGAAAATAGAAGCTTTCGAAATGTGGTGCTACAGAAGAATGCTGAAGATTAGATGGGTAGATCACATAACTAATGAGGAGGTATTGAATAGAATTGGGGAGAAGAAGAGTTTGTGGCAAAACTTGACAAGAGGAAGGGACCGGTTGGTATCATATGTTCTGAGGCACCGAGAGATCACAAATTTAGCATTGGAGGGCAGCGTGGAGGGTAAAAATCGTAGAGGGCGACCAAGAGATGAATACACTAAGCAGGTTCAGAAGGATGTAGAATGCAGTAAGTATTGGGAGATGAAGGAGCTTGCACAGCATAGGGTGGCATGGAGAGCTGCATCAAACCAGTCTCAGGACTGAAGACCACAACAACAACAACAACAAGCTATACTGTTTATAAATAAGCCCTAATTGCTTGTGAGAATTATTCGAATATATTTAGTGTTTACCAGATTTCTTATTCTATTCTTTTCCTCTATTTTTTTTACCGCCATGTCATATTATTTTTATAAATGTCAAACAGCCTTTTGCTACAGCAGAGAATACTGCGGCATCCTGGTCGTAGACAGAAAGCCGCTCCTTGTCTTCTATACAACTCATAGCTGCCCCATTTATTAATGATTTCATTTAAAAACGCAATTTTTTTATTCTTCATTGTTAAAGGTCCCTTAGGTAATTATAAAATTCATACTGATTACGTAAAGAAATCCGGGTTGTTCTTTTCCAAATAATAGAAGCCTTTGTGTAAACAAAAACTAGCCTCCTTCTGACAACGCTCAGGAGTCGACCAGAAGACGGACGTATTCGACCGCTCTCGTGTTTCCTGTGGCAAAGCTGTGCCAAACTGGGAACACGAAGCTCTAGTATGAAACACAATATATATACAGATTAAAATTGAAAAAAAATTGAAATAGATATAATTTATTTTTTTATTTTTATTGTATCATACTTGAAGGTCTGGTCAGTGTGATCTCTTCTCACAGCCGACTCTTCTCTTTCGTTCCCAACTGGGGCGCCGGTGCTTGACTTTAAGCCGTAACAGAATATGGATTGAGAGTAAACCGGAAAAATACGAAGGTACTGAGATGTAGTACAAATGAGAATAGCGGGTATCCTAAAATCAAAATTGGGATCAACTACCTTGGATGCAAAATAACTCTTGACAGACTCAGCAAGGAAAAAATAAACATGAGTCTACCACTAGTAAACATATCATTCTTGGCCAGAGGAAGTCTACTGGCATCAAACATAGGCTTTAATGTAAGGCAGACATTTCTGAGAATGTACGTTTGGAGCACAGTATTGTACGGCATTGAGCATGGGATGTGAGAAACCCGGGACAGAACAGAACAGAATCGAAGCGTTTGTGATGTAGTGCTGCATAAATACTTTGAAAATTAGATGTACAAGGTAATTTATTGAGGAACTTCTCCGCATTAACGACGAGGAAAGAAATATGTGGAAAAGACAAAGACTGGAATACACCAAGATGGTCATTGAGGACGTAGGTTGCAAGTGCTGCTCTGAGATGAAGAGGTCAGCACAGGAGAGGAATTTGTGGCGGGCCGCATCAAAGAAGTCAGACGACTTATTACTAGGAAAAAACTCTGTCCCATGCTCGATAGGTTGCGGTCTAAGATGGAACCGTGTTCTGCAGAAATGGGTACACTGCCAAGTAGATTGAGAAAGGCTTTCAGCAAACCACGCAGCTACCTGACGAGGGGCAAGGACGAGTTAAACACAAGGCTCTGTTTTGTCTGTCCTCTGCAGGACGTCTTTTGCGTATTTAACACTATACCGAGAAAATACAGCACTGGCATGTGTCCTGTCCATCAGCCAAAGTCGGAGAACTACTGGGGAATGTTAGAGATGACCTTCGTTTACAAATGCCAGGAATTAACATTATGCCGTGGCAATATGGCCTATCTGTATTGCACAAACTACAAGAATTGTTGACAACAGATGCCAGGAACATAAACGCCACACTCGTCTCTGATAAGCAGTCAACTCAGTTATCGCTGAGTGCTTCTTGGAATTATTTGGCATTTGATTATTTCAGAAGCTATGAAGAGCCCAAACGCCCAATTACTGGGACAGTGTAGTGGGAGAGACAATGGAGATTCGACTGATGAAGAACGTAATCAATGGTGACAAAGTCGATTAGCTGAGAAAAACTGGGGATCATGCACTGAGTCAGTTAAAAACACAAAAAGCCCGCATCTCGTGGTCGTGCGGTAGCGTTCTCGCTTCCCGTGCCCGGGTTCCCGGGTTCGATTCCCGGCGGGGTCAAGGATTTTCTCTGCCTCGTGATGGCTGGGTGTTGTGTGTTGTCCTTAGGTTAGTTAGGTTTAAGTAGTTCTAAATTCTAGGGGACTGATGACCATAGATGTTAAGTCCCATAGTGCTCAGAGCCATTTGAACCATTTTTGAAAAACACAAAAAATGCAGGACTCATCAGCGCAGAAAAACAAAGTACGCTGCCACGAAGAACGGATGTCCGATGATGATGCAAACTGAAACAGACCTCAGGCATAATGTGAACAGCCATCTTGTATCGAAAACAGGACACCCGAGTATGGTGCCCTGGGGGCGACGGCACTAGAAGCGGAAAGGCAGCTGGAAGTTACTGACACATTCCATTCCTCGATCAGGTTCAGGTAGCACCTAATGAAGGCGACGAGTTTCATCACCGAAAATCGTGAAAGACAGCCGACAATATCCGACAGTACACTGACAACTCAAAAATGAAAGCATATGCATAGCGTGCACTAAAAGTGCAACACCTCTAAGGATAGAAAATAACGTAATTTTATTAATTGTGAGCACAGTAAAGCAGAGAGAGTACATAATTTGGTATATTTGATTCCAAGATATACGCTCCGTTCACAGACCCTGTCAGGGTCACCAGTACTGAAGAAACACCCTGAAATCCTCTGCCAATGGCGTAAATGGAGGAGTGTGGTGTAGGGGCGTTGCGGTCAAGTAGTTCTCAGTTGGCTTCACGAGGGTGACTACCTGCCGTTCCGGTTCGCCCACGAAGGAAAAATCACTGTCACTACTCGACATTGAACACATATATTCCGCTTGGTAGCCACTCACGTTGACCTCTCAGCTACTGAGGCAGACTTGCAGGTCTTATGGAGTGCAAAATTTAGTACACAGAGCGAAAGCCCACGACAGCAACAAGTATTCCGTCTGCGCTTCGATGACAAACACGGCTACGTCATTCTATGCTGCTTCTCTTTGCTGGAGCTCATCAATCGTAATGGCTTGCAAACAAGGAAGTAACAGTTTTTGGGCAGTTCACCACCAGATGTTTGAAAAGGATGAGAGATCTGGAGGGCAGCCATCAAGGTAGATCAGTACAGAAAGGTCAACATTCGATCTTGCGTTGTCTTTTTGAAAGATGATGTCACAGAGTCCTTGAAGACAGGACACCACCACCGGACTTAAGATGTTACAACTACACTTTGCAGTCATATTAATGTCACCATCTGTCAGCAACCTGAATAACCACATTTTTCAGCGCAGACCACTGCGAGAGCTGCAGGAAGAGAGTCCGTGAAGTTCTGGAAGGTACCAACAGGGATGTGGAGCAGTGCGGACTGCAATGCCGTGAACAACTCTGATAGATTTTTCGGCTGAGGATCCATGGCACTAACAATTCGATGGAGGAGATCTCACAAATTCCCGAGTGGATTTAAATACGGTAAGTCTGGTAGCCAGAGAAGTACGATAAACACATCCTCGTGCTCTTGGAACAAGCACGTACGCTGCAAGATGTGTGACACATTACGTTGTCCTGCTGGTAGATGCTACAATGCTGAGGAAAAACAAACTGCATATAGGTGTGGACATGGTCTCCAAGGATAGATGCATACTAGTAATGGTCCGTTGTGCCTTCCATAATGACGAGATTATCCAGGGATTCCTACAAAACATTCCAAGGACCACAACGCTCCTTCCCCTAGTCTGGATCCTTCCGATTATTGCAAATGCAAATGTCGTGTGGCTAGGGCCTCCCGTCGGGTAGACAGTCAGCCACGTGCAAGTCTTTCGATTTGACGCCACTTCGGCGACTTGCGCGAGGATGGGGATGAGATGATGATGGTTAGTACAACACAACACCCAGTCCCTGAGCGGAGAAAATCTCCGACCTAGCCAGGAATCGAACCCGGGCCCTTAGGATTGACATTCTGTTTCGCTGACCATTCAGCTACCGGGGGCGGACTCTACGATGATTGATGCAGGTTGATAGCTTTCAGTCCGATGGTGCATAAAAGGTGATTCATCTGAAAAGTACACCTGTCACTAGTCAATGGACGTCCAGTTGCGGTATTGGCGTCCAAATTCCAGTCTTCGTTGCCAGTGAACAGCAGTCAGCATGGGGGCAAGAAACAGGTGCCTACTGAGGAGGTCCATTCACAGGATCGTTTGCTGAACTGTCGGTAAGGAGACACTGTTGGCAGCCCCTTGGTTTATCAGGCGGTCAAAAAGAAAAATGCATCAAATGGCTCTGAGCCCTATGGGACTTAACTTCTGAGGTCATCAGTCCCCTAGAACTTAGAACCACTTAAACATAACTAACCTAAGAAAATCGCACACATCCATGCCCGAGGCAGGATTTGAACCTGCGACCGTAGCGGTCGCGCGTTTCCATACTGCAGCGCCTAGAACCGCGCGGCCTCGGGTGGTCAGTTGCCCTACAATTGCACAATTCTAAGCAGCGGTCGTTCAGCCCAGTCATCTATAGCACGTGGTGCTCCACGGCCGTCTCGTTGCCCGTCTTGGAAGCACCTTTTTGCCAATGGTATACTTTAACAACGTGAACAGTTCACAAACTTAGCCGTTACGAAAATGCTTCCACCCTTGGCCCGAAAGCTAATGATCATGCCCTACTGGACGTCAGAAAAATCGCTCACATTTTGCGGTACGCTAACGACTGCCTCCCTCCGATTTATTTCATATACCCTCCACTGCTGGTGCCGCTAAGTGCTGCCTGTGAGTAGATATTGCACACTGACGTCGAACATAGGCGGTGTCCACATTAATGAAACTGGACCTTGTATGTCGATCTGTATAACTAATTAATATATCAGTGGTAGTTTATCTGATTGTGAGTGGGCTCCATTGGGTTAGAAACTCATCACCAGCAAAAATCTATGTAGCAGCTGGTGAGGTTCTCCTCCAGGTTTGTGTACAGCACTGATGGTTGTAGGCAATTTTCATATAGCTTTAAGGGCAACGGTGAGAGATTGTGTCGAAGAATTCCCAATGAAATTTGCCGATCGTTACACATAAGAGAAAACATCGTATAATCACGGGTTGTTTGAGATATTTAGATTTATAATTTGAGCACCAGCAAGTGTAATAAACTTTTTTGGGGGGACAGACGGATGGCTATACAGGGTGGTCAAAACATTGTACAAAAGATTGTAAGGGTGTTGCAGGGTAGGTCGTGCTGAGAACTGCCAAGAAAAAATTCGAAATGTTGTCCCGTGTGCTAGTTAACTAGCATTGAAGTTAGCGTTGCGCGGGCGAATTCAAATGACCCGCCATTTACAATCAGTGTCAGTTGTTCTCATAGCGTAGATGATAGCTAAAGAGACTGCTCAGACCTTGGATCGGGTTCGATACTTACTACCGTCCCACGTCCAATTTTGTACCGCTCTCTGTTCGGTTTGGGGAAACCGAAAGAAGAACATGGTTCGTGACACCTTCTCTTGCAGAGCGCTTAATTTTGTACACGTAACCGCCTGATTGGCTAACTTCAATCGTAGCAACGTACGGAATTTTTTTAATAGTTATTTCTCAACGCAACCTTCCTTTCAACACCCTTGGAAGCTCTTCAGGCTGTTTTTCACCACCATGTTATCGGGCTGTGGCCACATTGTGAGAGCTTTAAGACGTAGCAGTTCTGATAACGTATGGAAGTAGACAAATTTGCGGCCTATCAGACGCTTGAAAATTTACTTGGTGTAAGTCTAGAGTATTATAAAATTGCTGCTTGAGCTTGTGGACTCAGCTAAAAATTTTGGCACACTAATTCTGAGATGCAGTGCGGTCTTCAGGACTCACTAAATCTCAGTATGTGCTCTTGGATTCGTAATATTTTCCACAGTGTGTTTAAAATACTTTGAAACACCACGAATGATTAGAACTTTAGTTTAATTTTTCAATTTTAAGTCTGTACAAAAGTATGACACAAATTATTGGCACAATGTCACGCGGGATTAGCCGAGCGGTCTATGGCGCTGCAGTCATGGGCTGTGTGGCTGGTCCAGGCGGAGGTTCGAGTCCTCCCTCGGGCCTGGGTGTGTCTGTATGTCCTTAGGATAATTTAGGTTAAGTAGTGTTTAAGCTTAGGGACTGTTGACCTTAGCAGTCAAGTCCGATAAGATTTCAAACACATTTGAACATATTGCCACAATGTGCCAAGGACAACAGTACTGTGCCTTCAGTTTAATTAATTTAATTAAGAACAGCAATCAGGAGACACGACAAGTGAGTGACCGCCGCTAGACGCCGTCGAAGCCAAGGAATTTTAAATCCGTTCAAACACTATATTTTTAGGCCATGCATATGTTCTCACCACACATTTATATGGAGGTAACTCCCTCGCTCCTCGTCCTTTCGTCTTTTTCTCCAAACACTCTTGACAAATCATGCAAACTATTATCTGGATATGATGACCGTTGTTCCTATGTTGAAATCAATTTTTTACTACGAAATAAAATATTTTTTCTCTTGATATAGCAAGCAGAAAGTAGCTTTTGGAGCAGTAAATAATTATTTCAGATTTTATATAACAGGAAAATTTACAATAGGGTACTCAAACGACTTTCCTCAGCACATACACTGATATCCATGTGATGATCAATGGATGGTACATTGCTCTCTTTTCCAGAGATGAAGGAATTAAGAAGACGACTATAGCTATAAACATTAATGTTGTTTGTAGTTCCACTACAAGAGTTTAGAATATTGATCAGCTCAGCAACGGACAGTAAACTACATTACCTCAAATCTGTACTGCTGACATTATACCATTCTCATACTGTACTCAACTGAACTGCTTTAAGAAAACTGTGAAAACCTAGATCAGGATACCTGCCTGGAAAGACTTGAGCCATACTCCGCCCTAATACGAATGAGGCGTTTCTCTCAAAAAAGAGAAAAAAAAGAATAAAGGGAGCTGCAGAGCGTAGCGAAAAGGGAGGAATGAAATAAAAAACTACGACAACGGCTATGTATTAAAATAACAGGTAAACACTTATACATACCCTCAAAGCAACACGGTGAAAATGTTTCGCCCTCAAAAAATTTGGTACCCAAAATGCATAAATCTATCTACATTGCAAAACCACTATCATGCAACTCATTACCAGATGCATGTAACAACGTCCAGTGGCAACAAAAATTTGATTTTCAGTATTTCCCCTAATTATTGACCGAAATTAAATTTTAAAGTACTGTCATTACCTACTCATTAAGAGACACAACTTTATGTTAAAACTTTAACACAATAAGTCAGATATTATTGTTAGAAATTGTGTGTTTGTCCGACGCACAAATACCTGAACTTTATTCCTTCAGTATTTCAGAGTGAGAGAACTTAGCGACTCGAAACAAACTTTACACATAATTTCAAACCTTTACGAAACTTTTTCTCGTTGACACCGCTGGCTAAATGATGAAAGAAAAAAAAGTTTATCGCTTACTACATCTCCGATGTTAATTCAGTCGAAATACAGCATCAGGCTTCTCTACTACCGACTCTATTCACAATGCACTTTGCGAGCAGTATTTGCATTTTTTCTACAAAATTGTGTCATTGTACGTCACATAATTCAGGTATGTCATTGTACGACATACAATTCAGACAATTTAGATGCGTGACAATAAGGTTTTGCTGAAAATGGCGCACAGTACAACTTCAAATCACACATAACGTTTTGATTGATTACTAACTTCATTCGTAACACACTTTGCAGACAGTATCTGCATATATAGCTGATTGTACAAGGAAAATTATATTATTGTAAAACAGGTAGTTCCTGAGATGTGACGTCATAAAGTCTTCATTGAGTCCTTCAGCAGCCAGCCAGGAATTCGTCTCCTGTGCCATGTCAGAGTAGTACGAGCACCGTTCGTGCACCATTATTTGTCGGATGTATTCTACAGTTTTTACCCTATACAGCTCCGAATAGTACCATTCCCAAATGTCCACACACTTCCCACCACCCCGTCCTTTCTTATCGGCGTTTTCCGTATGTTCCTTTCTTCACCGATATTGCTGGGAACATCCTCATTCCTTACCTTAACAATCCTCCTGATTTTCAACACCTCAAACGCTTCATTTAGATGCGTGAAAAACTAACTTTTGCTTCAAATGGAGTGCAAGTCGCCCAGGCTATATTCATAATGAGGGTACTTATGACTTCCAACCAACTTTAAAGATAATTTCAAACTTTTCCTAGAGTTTTTCTGTCTTACATGGTTAAAATGAACCAGTTAACACATCAACGTATTCGTAAAGTAATCAGTCGGTTGACGAACTTTCATTCATTAGAGTGTGATTCCTTAAAGAATCAGGGGTTTACTGTCTAAAGACTAATAGAGCAGCACATGATTTCCAGTAATTAACAATGTGTCGAATCATTATTTGGGATTTCGTGACATTGCCGGATATTTGCGATATCTTTTCTAAGTTAATAAGATTGTACTCTAGCCTAAATTTTGAGTTTGTTTGGCCTTTCCTTTTTCTGACCTTTGAACTGATTTACTCTGCCATGTGTATGGGAACATACTGTTTAATGTGAACTCGAAACAGCTATGAATCGCCAATCATTGGCAAATTATTGTTAGTGGTGAAAATAGTGATAAGTAATGACTGAGGCTCGAAAGCAGAGCCTTTGGGGTTGCGGCTTTGCAAAGTGTGGCGCCGTGACTCGGTATCAGAGTCCCAGACGATTAATCCCAAGGTATCGGGTTCGACACACAATCTGTCCTAGGATTTTTGTCAGTCACTTACCACTTCTTTCACCTCTACCACGGCTTGTTAATGTGAAAAGAGCAGAGTTTCGTTGTGCTTCGGAGTCCACGTTAAACTGGTTGGTAAGTCAGTAGAAAGGTTGGAGGAAGACAACGGCCTGCCTGGCGAAACACTCTGGTGTTCAAACCATCCTTTGCGTTGATACAGCTTTACCGTCAGTATTTGTACAAGTTAATCCCATTTGTTTACGTTTACTTCTTATTCAGTGTCCTTTAACGATCTTAAAAAATATAATACAATAGCAAAAAAAAGTTATTTTAATGTTGTGAAGACATGTGTATTTACTCCACTGATTACAGTTGTCAAATGCTCTATTTCTAATAACGGTCTGTACTACGTCCATTAAAACCGCTGCGTTATCATGTACCGCGTATTGCACATAATGTCTTAGAGCTCTTTTAAAACAACATTAAAACAGTGAGAACCAAGCCCAATGTGATTTAAGAATTTGATCTAAATAATTTGTATATCAGTACCTTTAGTTTTAGCACTAGTTTTCTCCAGATACACACATTATTTTATGTTGGAAATAGTTTTTCACACAACACTTGTGGCTTAAATATATTATATACAGATTTTCTTCAGGAGGAATGGTATTTTGCAACCACTTAATACCACGTAGCCCTTATTTGTGACGTAAGCCATGATTTACTGACATTGTTCTCACCATATCTCACGTAATTTTTTTTTATCCCGATTGGATTTTGTAACAAAGTTTTGCCAAGGCTCTGTATATAGCTTTGGTATTAATGGTTGACAACAGGTCTCACTGGTGACTCAATTCTATGTAATATCAATTGTAAATTTGGAGTTAGCTGCTTACATTAAACAACCGCATACTGCACAAGGTAAAACCCCATAAACCCCAGCCTTAAATATTTGGATGTATTATCCTCTAAAGCTTAGGACAATGGAACAAGTGAAGGGGTTCGTTCAGCAAACACACAGTGGGCTGTCCTATAAAATCGTATGCCTAAAATCATCCCGTGCTTTGAATTCCGTAAATATGGGAAACTATATTTAACGACTGTTCAATAATATTAACAGTCAATCAGTGTTCAAATGGCCCTGAGCACTATGGGACTCAACATCGGAGATTATCAGTCCCCTAGAACTTAGAACTACTTAAACCTAATTAACCTAAGGACATCACACACATCCAAGCCCGAAGCAGGATTCGAAACTGCGACCGTATCAGTCGAGCGGTTCCGGTTAGAAGGTCCTAGAACCGCTCTGCCACACCGGCCGGCTCAATCAGTGTTATCATTGTTTATTTCAGTTGCATAGATTGCATGGGCCATAATTACCACCACTCATTTCAACAACATACTTGGCGATTAGCCACATACACTATAGGCCATTAAAATTGCTACACCAAGAAGATGACGCGCTAAGTGTAACCGACAGGGAGAAGATGCTGTGATATGCAAATCATTAGCTTTTCAGAACATTCACACGAGGTTGGCGCCGGTGGCGACACCTACAACGTGCTGACATGAGGGAAGTTTCCATCCGATTTCTCATACACCAACAGCAATTGACCGGCGTTGCCTGATGAAACGTTGTTGTGATGCCTCGTGTACGGAGGACAAATGCGTACCATCACGTTTCCGGCTTTGATAAAGGTCGGATTGTAGCCTATCGCGACTGCGGTTTATCATATCGCGACATTGCTGCTCTCGTTGGTCGGGTCCAATGACTGTTGGCAGAATACGGAATCGGTGGGTTCAGGAGAATAATACGGAACGCCTTGGTGGATGCCAACGCCACGTATCACCTAGCAGTACAGATGACAGGCATCTTATCTGCATGGCTGTAACGGATCGTGCAGCCACGTCTCGATCCCTGAGTCAACAGATGGGGACGTTTGCAAGACAACCGTCTGCACGAACAGTTCGATGACGTTTGCAGCAGCATGGACTATCAGCTCGTAGACCATGGCAGCATCGGAGACAGGAGCGCCTGCGATGGTGTACTCAACGTCGAACCTGGATGCACGAATGGCTAAACGTCATTTTTTCGGATGAATCCAGGTTCTGTTTACAACTTCATGATGGTCGCATCCGTGTTTGCCGACTTCGCGGTGAACGCACATTGGAAGTGTGTATTCGTCATCGCAATACTGGCGTATCACTCGGCGTGATAATATAGGGTGCCATTGGTTACATGTCTGTCACCTCTTGTTCGCATTGACGGCACTTTGAACAGTGGACGTTACCTTTCACATGTGTTGCGACCCGTGGCTCTACCCTTCATTTCAGCAGGAGAATGCACGACCGCATGTTGCAGGTCCTGTACGGGTCTCTCTAGATACAGGAAATGTTCGACTGCTGCCCTGGCCAGCACATTCTCCAGATCTCTCACCAATTGAAAACTGGCTGGTCACAATACCTTGTGGCATCGTGTTGAAGTTGCATAGGCAGCTGTACCTGTACACGCCATCCAAGCTCTGTTTGACTCAATGCCCAGGCTTATCAAGGCCGTTATTACGGTCAGAGGTGGTTGTTCTGGGTACTGATTTCTCAGGGTCTATGCACCCAGACTGCGTGGAAATGTAATCACATGTCAGTTCTAGTATAATATATTTGTCCAATTAATACCAGTTTGTCATCTGCATTTCTTCTTGGTGTAGAAATTTTAATGGCCAGTAGTGCAGATTAGTTTCTTTCATTAAATTAGTATTGAGAAAATGTTAATTGTTACCTTGCTTCACGCTATTTATTTATGATATATTTGGATACCAAAGAGAGCTATGTCGTCTAAATCAACATATGGTTGAAGGGCTCCAAACGTTCTCAACAGGGGAGAGATCCGGCGACCATGCTGACCAAGGTAAAATTTGGCACGCACGAGGACAATACGTAGAAACTCTCACCGTGTGTGGACGGCCATTATCTTGCTGAAATGTAAGCCCAGTGTGGCTTGCCATGAAGGGCAACACACCAGGGCGCCGAATATCGTCAACGCACCGCTGTGCTGCAGGGGTACCGCGGATGACAACCAAAGGTGTCCTGCTATGAAAAGAAAAGGGCGATTCAGACCTTCACTCAAGGTTGTCAGATCGTATGGCAGGCGAGATTCAGGATGGTATCCCACCGCTGTCAGAGGTGTCTCCAGGCACGCCTTCAGACTGTAGTCTCATTACCTGGAGTACAGTTGTCTTCCGTGACGAGTCCTGCTTCATACTGATCTCCGATGACCAATGACGGACAGCGATGAGATATTAGGAGTGATGGTCTGTGGTGTCATTTCTTTTGAAAACAGGACCCCTTTGGTTGTCATCCGCAGGACTCGTACAGCACAGACGTACATTGATGATATTCTACGCCCTGTTCTGTTGCCCTTCAAGGCAAGCCATCATGGGCTTATATTCCAGCAAGATAATGGCCGCTCCCACATGTCAAGAGTTTCTATTGCTTGTCTTGGTGCTTTCTAGACCCTATGTGGTCGGCGATGTTTCCAGAAATCTCCCCAATTGAAGCATTATGGGTAGTGCCCTTAACCAGCTCTGTAATCTGGCGACCTAATGCGCCAATTGGACAGAATTTTGCACAATGTCCCTCAGGAGGACATCCAGCAACCTTATCAATCAATGCCGGCCGCGGTGGTCTCGCGGTTCTAGGCACTCAGTCCGGAACCGCGCGACTGCTACGGTCGCAGGTTCGAATCCTGCCTCGGGCATGGATGTGTGTGATGTTCTTAGGTTGGTTAGGTTTAATTAGTTCTAAGTTCTAGGCGACTGATGGCCACAGATGTTAAGTCGCATAGTGCTCAGAGCCATTTGAACCATTTTTTTATCAATCAATATCAAGACAAATAATTGCTTGAATAATGCTGAGAGGTGGACCAACGCATTATTTACTTGTTCAATTTGCTACGCTGTATTTCTTAAATACATCATCCATTTTTCTAAAATTGTAATCTTTTGTTTGTCTGTACACGTCTACCGTTTTCCATTCCATTCGTATAACTCCTTCGCGCTTTTTTTTTCTTTAAAGTGTACTTTCAGTTAAGTCTCTAACGTCCTCAGCCCTCAACACTTCTTATTACTTTTAAATTATTCCTTTTTTAAGATCAACTTTTTATATGCATGTATAGGCCGGAGCCAAAAATTTCACTTCACCTCTCTCCACCGACTCCCCAACCGTTAACACAATGTTCTATGTCCATAACCTTCTAGAATATCAGCGATATTGTACTCGCTGGAAATGAGGTGCTAATATCATTTATTATTAAGGATTTGGATAACGGTGCCGTCACAATTGGATTAATACATCATTTAAACCCAAACCTTTAACTGAAACTGATGAAGAGATTATGTGGGTGTTTTATTCTATTTCCTAAAGTCGGAGGAATCGGTAACGCTGCTGCGATATAGTTACCTTTATCAAGTACATAATATTTGGGAAGACTATCACTTGTAGCCCATTCAGTTTTCTCCCGCGGTACTTTTATTACTACGCTGCACATGAAATGGGTTTGGATGTCCAACTAAAGATCACTATATTTTGTAAATTTCTCAAGAGCCAATGCTACAACTATAAGATGGTTGTTTTTCTCTGGCTCCATATCTTTCCTAGGTTTGACCACCTCATATCTGAACTATTTTCATTTCCCGGAACCAAGTTTCCAATAAGAAACGAAACATTATGTGGACTCTACTACGCCCACTTTTCAAACTATTAAACCCTCAAGATCTGATTTCTTAAACCTGTTACTGCTAAACAGATTTTTACTTCTATATTTGAAATCTTACCGAAAACATTATAAGGAGTTTATTAGTTGGATCGCTTAATCGTTTAGCATTTAATGCCACTAGATATTCGGAGCAGTTTTTTTTTTCTCTTTTGCCGTATTTACTCTTCTTTATACACGTTAGTCTTACTACAATTCTAAATAATTTTGAGGCACTCATTAAACAGAAATATTTCCCTTGCTGAAGAAGAATGAACATAATATAGTCCTCAGCGTGTTCCCCGCAGCTTTTGCAGGTACTGTTTTATCTCGTAGGGGTAGGAACGCATTCTCCGTCACCGACCCTTCTAGACGTGCGAGTCTGGCGGTGAAATCTCCCTCCATTATTAGCTTCCCGATCTGCGCAGAGCCGAGCGGCGTTAAAGCCAATACGAGAAGACCAGGCAGTAGCGACCAGATGCACAGAGAGAGAATTCCTCTCGTGCAATAAACTTCGCAGGCAGTTGGCCAGATTGGAACTGTCGAAGAGTATTAAATAGCCTCTGCGGGAGGTCGTCGCAACAAACAAGGCATGAAGTAGCTGCAGAAGGCTCGGCGAAGGAGTCTGCTTGATCGGCTAAGCCACCACCGATGACGCGAGTGTTCCAGAGTGAAGGGTACCAGTACAGTGTTGATACTTCAGGTGTAAGAATGGCTGTTTTGTGTATGTTTTGACATACAGACACACTGCGTCTGAAATATCGAGCAAGTTATTTCGCTTTTGTAATTTATTGTGATCAATACATATTAAGAGATACTGACGTGAAAGTCAGACTATGAGGAGAAAAATTTTGTTGACGGTTTCTGTGGCATGATGTCAGGATCTTTGTGTGTGATTAACGAGAATGTTGCTGCAGTAAGCGAAACCGATGTGGATCTCCTCATCTGCTAGGAGACGTTTGGAAAATAAGAATTAACCAGTTGACCCGTGCTCGTAAGTTACACTCTGTCCTGATAAGCCACCGATAGATTATACAGTATTGGATAAATAAGTAAATACAAGTATTTATCGATAAAAGATACTACATTTGGAATATTAGTTACAAACTGTAGCCTCACTGTAAAAGATCGACGTCACTATGCATAATATGGTTAATTGTTAAACATATAAAACGAGATACTGTCTTTGTAAGATTTATTCAATTTTATTAAACTTCCTGATTTTAGGAAACTTCTTTGAAGAGAATGTTAGCAGTTACAGCTGATGACCGTTGACGTTTTGGCTGTATGTGTCTTCAGCACAAACAGAAACATCACTGAACGTGGGAACGTGAAAAAGCGAAGTATAACTGCCCCTGCGAAAAAACATGTTCTGAAAAATATAAACCTGCCCTTTGAAGCGTTTGAACTTTTGCTTTATTAACGGTCATAGCGAAGGCTACTTTCATTGCGAATTGTTCCCTTATTGTTTGGAGAGACATGGTTGGATCAGAAGTTGTGAACGTAATATACGGTATTAGCACAGTTTTATCGGAGTCAATGAATTCAGCAAAGAGGATGTACTTGCCGAAGTGAATTACAACTAGTCTTACCACGGTAATTAATACCAGATTGGCGTTAAGATTTCAAATTAACATACTAACGAAATTTTCCTTCAAAAGCAATTGGTGAAGTGGTAAACCGGACGGATTTAAAGAGTTCAATAATTCTACGGGGTACAGAAAAGGTTGTTTATTTGTTGAGGTTGGACAGAATCACAATTGAGGTAAGCTATCGCCTCTCCAGGTAGAAAATTGAAAATGATATATTCTTTAACTATATTCGAACCACCAATAGAACAGGCTCTACTAACGGTATACTACGCTTTCCACATCGCTGGAAACTGGTTCTTCACAGCGCTGGTGACTACTTTGAAGGACTGTAACAGGTGCAAACATGTAACTCTTTTGTATCGGTTGTGAATAAATAGTTGCCACTATTTAAGTTCCAACCCTCGTATATACTATGTTTTTCAAATGTAGGGAAAAATTAATTTACATGTATTTTAATCTTGTTTATATTAAAGTATTCCTCCAATCTACTTTAGAGAGTTTATTTCACCTATAGATAATGATTTTATCCATAGGCAATTCCTGCAATGGTAAATCTTGTGCGCAATGCGATGTTAGCAAGAATTATGATCTGTAACGCTGCTGTATATTTATTGCGTTTGATTAAAAACGGTTATAAAAACGTGAAAATAATATTTTCAGCGTCCAGTCAAGTTAACGATTTCAGTCCTATGCACAATACATCGAACCTGATTTAGTCAGCAAGTGCTCCAAGGTATAGTAATGGGAATGTATGCTACCTAGATACTAATCAAACTATGTCGTATATAATTTTTTCTCTTTCTTAACGGATTCTTTCTCTAAAACAGTGTCTGTTATAGCTTTACCTTAACCTTAGAGCCCTGAATACAGGAAGTACCGAGCCAGAGCGTGAGATATTTAATGGGAAATGAACGACCACTTACTGCGAAAATATGGCGTATCTCTTCTACATAACTTATCATAAATGAATTAAAGTGTCATGTATCCAGTAATTTGTAATATGCTACGAATACTATACTGAGCAATATTCACTTATTCATGAATACGACACATCTGATTAATGAAGAGCATAGTACATTGAAATTTGGTTACATGATTATGTATATACACTTCAGTGACCTCTTTTTTTTCAACTTACACTTAGTTTTGTTTAATGACATATGGGAAAATATAGAAAATACTGTAATAGAATTTTCTTCATGCCTTAGTGTTCATGAAGTAATCATATGGTAACTAATTTAAATACTTTAATTATAAGACTGGATGGCGTGTATTGTGTAGTTCAATTAGGAATGTAACTACCACACTTATAAGAAAATGAGATATTCATTTATTTCCAATTAAAATTGGAATACTGCACTACTAATTGTGTTTAAAAATTAATCATTATGTAACGTTTAATGCTGAAAGATTATATTTTACAAAACTAATTATGAAAGATGTGTTTACGTTTTCTGTTACGCGTCCCGACATGCTTAAATCATTTTGTACACACTTTGATCCGTTGTAAGTCGCTTAAAATGCCATTTATAAAAATTCATAAGATCTGTAATTTATTTGCCGAATGCGAATATCTTGACATCAGCTGTATTAGGCAAACATGCACTACCTATTAGTGAGCCCGCCCGGTTAGCCGTGCGGTCTAACGCACGGCTTTCCGGACTGGGAAGGAGCGTCTGGTCCCCGGCGGACTTATGTCGAGGTCCGGTGAGCCTGCCAGTCTGTGGATGGTTTTTAGGCGGTTTTCCATCTGCCTCGGCGAATGCGGGCTGGTTCCCCTTATTCCGCCTCAGCTACACTATGTCGGCGATTGCTGCGCAAACAAGTTCTCCACGTACGCGTGCACCACCATTACTCTACCACACAAACAAAGGAGTTACACTCGTCTGGTGTGAGACGTTCTCTGAGGGGGTCCACCAGGGGGCCGAACCACACAATAACCTTGGGTTCGGTGTGGGGCGGCGGAGGGGTGTAATGGACTGCTGTAGACGTCGTGGGGTTGCGGATGACTGCGGCTGCGGCGAGGACGAAGCCTCTCCGTCGTTTCTAGGTCCCCGCTTAACATACAATACTATCTATTAGTGACACTTGACAAATTCTGTCGAACCAAGAATCGAACCCCGATTTCCCACTTTCCGCTAACGCTCGCCCTAACTATTTCAGCTATCCGTGCACGCTCCCCGGGCTCACCCAAACCCCCATATGTCACCCTTTCTACATCTTTATCCATTATATTCATTATTAATTGGATTCCCGTTCCAGGGAGAATGAGATTACGAGGAATAGAAGCCAACATTATTATTCCATGCCTGTCTAAATGAACATAATCCCATGACTATCGCCGGCCGCGGTGGTCTCGCGGTTCTAGGCGCGCAGTCTGGAACCGTGCGACTGCTACAGTCGCAGGTTCGAATCCTGCCTCGGGCATGGATGTGTGTGATGTCCTTAGGTTAGTTAGGTTTAAGTAGTTGTAAGTTCTAGGGGACTAATGACCACAGCAGTTGAGTCCTATAGTGCTCAGAGCCATTTTTGAACCATGACCATCCACACCTATGTAAAATAATTCGAAATTCATTCGCCAACTGCAAATTCTTTGACATAAGCTGTATTAGGTATAAATGTACTACCTATCTGTGACATGTGAACATTTGTGGCAGACTGTATCTCGAACTCACATTTCCCACTTATCTCGAGCCGCCGCCTTACGGGACAGCCCTCTTTGAAGGCATGAAAAATAGGCGATTTTCGTGATTATTTAAAGTAAAATAAAAATTAATGCTAAATCTGGCGATTAGTTTCATTCCTTATACTTTTGTCTTTCATAACCTTTTTTTCTGTCCACATCGGGGGGCTCCCTATAACAGCTGCACCAAACGGAAGGACCCCTTGCAGCCGGAACGTTGATCATTGGCGGCAATTCTCGTACCTTCCTATTGGAGACATAAGAAAATAATTTTGTGTAATCCATTTTCAATATATTTCCCATCAGAATACAGGGATAACTGAAAATATTGCAGACTGATAGGACATCTGTTAAGACATCAGGGATTAACTTCCACGGTACTAGAGGGAGCTGAGAAGGATAAAAACTGCACAGGAAGACAGATTGGAAAACATCCACCAAATAATTGACGACGTAGGTTGCAAGTGCTACTCTGAGAAGAAAAGGTTGGCGCAGGAGAGGAATTCGTTGCAGCCTGCAGCGTCAAATCAGAAGACTAATGACTCAAAAAATGACTTCAAAGAAATGGTGACGTTTATAAAAATATTTTCTTTGTCCACACAGTCGAGGAAAAAACGGGCACCGGAAACAGTCTTTTCAAAATATTGAAAAAGTCTACGTAAAATGACAGAGAATTCAGTTTACAAAACCAGCATCCGATCAAAATCGTGTGTGCCGTTCTCAAGTTATGATTTCCTCTAATGTGAGAAATGCAGCTTCGAGGAAAACCCGTTTAACGTTTTCGGCTACAGTCTTTGTAGTTAAAATAGCTCCAGTCAGCGGTCCCTGGACCATACAGAAGTCCTTTCAGACTAGTAAATAAGGCCCTCCTCCATCTTCGTGGCGGTCCTGCATGCCTCTTTGGCAGCTTCTGCCATCCGCTGCTCTTCTCGCTCCTTACATTTTTTGCCGTACAGGAGTTCTGACAGGCTGGGCAGGTCTGAAAAATAAATAGTCCAAATGGTTCTGATCACTATGGGACTTAACATCTGAGGTCATCAGTCCCCTAGAACTTTGAACTACTTAAACCTAACTAACTTAAGGACATCACACACATCCATGCCAGAGGCAGGATTCAAACCTGCGACCTGAGCGGTCGCGCGGTTCCAGACTGAAGCGCCTAGAACTGCTCGGTCATTGCGGCCGGCCGACCATGTTCAAAATTTCCATAATACCTGTTAGGCCTCTCCACAATTACAGGTAGACTATATTTTTACTGCTGTGCATGGTTTTCGAAAACACGTCGTCACATTTCGTCTGGCATCTACATCTACATTCTGCAAACCAGCGTGAGGTGTATGGAAGAGGGTGCGTCCCATTGCACCAGTTGTTAGGGTTTCTTCCTGTTCCATTCACTTGAGAAGTGCAGGAAGAATGATTTCTGAATACCTCTGCGCGTGGAGTAATTATTCTAATCTTATCATCACGATTCCTCCGTGAACGATACATTGGGAGTTGTAGCATATTCTTAGAGTAATCATTTAAAGCTGGTTCTTGAAACTTGGTTAAGAGACTTTCTCCGGATAGTTTACACCTATCTTCAAGAGTCTTCCATTTCAGTCCCTTCAGTATGCCTGTGACACTCTTGCACGGATTAAACAAACGTGTGACAATTCTTGCTGCCCTTCTCCGTATACGTTCAATATCCCCTGTTCGTCCTATCTGGTACGAGTCTCACGCACATTCTAGAACCGCTCGCACCAGTGATTTGTCAGCAATCTCCTTTGTAGCCTGACTGCACTTCCCCAGTATTCTACCAGAAACCGAAGCCTTCCACCTGCTTTACCTACGACTGAACCTGTGAGATCATCCCCTTTCACAGCCCTACAGTGTTACACCCAGTTATTTGTATGAGTTGGCCGATTCCAACAGTGATCCATTGATAAAGGATACGACTTTTTTCATTTTGCGAAGCGCAAAATTTTACATTTCTGAACATTTAAAGTAAGTTACCAATCTCTCCACCACGTTGAAATTTCATCAAGATCTGACTGAATATTTATGCAGCTTCTTTCGGACAGACATCATAGGTAACTATATCACCTACAAAAAGTCTGAATTTACTATCACTATTGTCTGCCAGGTCATTAATGTACAATATGAACAGCAATCGTCCCAAACTTTCTTTTGGCACACCCGAAGTTACTTCTACATCTGACGATGACTCTCCATCTGAGATAAGGTGCTGTGAACTCCCTAGCAAAAAATCCCCAATCCAATCACAAATTTCTGTTGATATCCAATATGACAAGCGTAGGTGCGGTACTGAGACAAATACTTTTCGGAAATCAAGAAATACTGTATCTACCTGGTTGTCTTGATCCAAAGCTTTCGGTATGTCGTGTGCGAGTTTAACATGATCGATTTTTCGAAATCCATGCTGGTTCTCATTGAGAAGGTCATTCTGTTCGAGATACCTCATTATGTTTGAGCTCAGAATATGTTCTAAGATTCTACAACAAATCGATGTCAAGGATATTTGACGGTAGTTCTGTGGATCACTTATATTACCCTTATTGTAGACGGGAGTGGCCTGTGCCTTTTTTCCAAGAACTGGCCACGGCTTTTTGTTCGAGGGATCTAAAATAGTTATACTTAGAAAAGGTGTTAACTCAGCAGCAAATTGAGTACAGAATCTGACAGGGATTCCATAGGGGCCTGGGGCTTTGTTTACTTTTAAAGATTTCAGCTGTTTCTCAACATCACGGACAATAATACTTACTTCATTCATCTTTTCACTGGCAGAGGGTTAAATTGGGGCAATTCACCTGGGTTTTCCATTGTAAAAGAACATTTGAGAATGGAGTTAAGCTTTCACTTTGCTATCGTCAATTTCAGTTCCTGTATTATTCGCTAGGGACTGGACACTAACTTTGGTGTCACTAATAGCTTTCATTACGACCAAAATTTCCTCGGGTTCTGTGGAACACGACTTGTAACTGGATAACGGAGTTTTGTTGGCGAATTTGGGATGAACATTGATGAACATTACAATAAGGTTGACCTCACAAAGAACATGGAGGAAAAAAAATGATTTTGATGTATTAACAGAATCTTCCGTCGGTTCTTTGTAGAACAACATTATAATAAATGAAAAGCACCAGTTTTCTTTTGTTCTACAATATTATGTGGACAGCTACTACAAGATCACTCAACACATTCTTGAAAAACCTAAACAGTCAACATAAAAATATCCAGTTCACTATGGAGAATGGCAACAAATCTATAAACTTCTTAAATCTCACCATTGACAGCAGTACACACACACACACACACACACACACACACACACACACACATTATTTCAAAATTTACAGAAAAACAACAACTACAGACACAGTGATACCTTCTTGCTCACAACACCCCATAGCTCACAAACATGCAGCTTTCCACTCAATGGTACAACGTCTCATGTCCATCCCCATGTCCAGAGATGATTTTAAAGCAGAGTTAGATACAATAAAACGTGGCCCCATTTTTTACGTTGGTGCCATTTTGCCGAGTTTATTTCAGCAGAATACAGAATATCTTACATAAAATATGTGCAGCCGCTCAATGGCTGCCTTCCGTATCGCAAAACAAAACAGTGTGTGTACCATAAAGTACGTCCTTCCTCCTCGGCCGTACAATCGCGTCTCTTTTCGATCCTTTTTTGTTTTAATAGACGTCTTTTAAATAATTTTTGTTGTTGTTGTGGTGGTCTTCAGTCCTGATAATGGTTTGATGCAGTTCTCCAAATAGCAAAACTCCTTTACTACTTTTAAGTGTCTCATTTCCTAATGTAATTCCCTCAGCATCGCCAGACTTAATTCGACGACACTGCATTGTCCTCGTTTTGCTTTAGTTGATGTTCATCTTATATCCTCCATTCAAGGCACTGTCCATTCCGTTCAACTGGTCTTCCAAGTCCTTTGCTGTCTCTGACAGAATCACAATGTTATCGGCGAACCTCAAAGTTTTTATTTCTTCTCCACGGATTTTAGTACCTACTCTGAATTTTTCTTTTATTTTCTTTACTGCTTGCTCAATATAGAGATTGAATAACATCGGGGAGATGCTGCAACCCTGTCTCACTCCCCTCCCAATAACTGATTCCCTTTCATGCCCCTCGATTGTTATAACTGCCATCTGGTTTCTGTACAAATTGTAAATAGTCTTTCACTCCCTGTATTTTACCCCTGCCACCTTCAGAATTTGAAAGAGAGTGTTCCAGTCAATATTGTCAAAGGCTTTCTCTAAGTCTACAAACGCTAGAAACGTAAGTTTGCCTTTCCTTAACCTAGCTTCTAAGATAAGTCGTAGGGTCAGTATTGCCTCACGTGTTCCGATATTTCTACGGAATCCAAACTGATCTTCTTCGAGGTCGGCTTCTACAAGATTTTCCATTTGTTTGTAAAGAATTTGCATCAGTATTTTGCAGTCGTGACTTATTAAACTGATAGTTCGGCAATTTTACATCTGTCAACACCTGCTTTCTTTGGGATTGGAATTATTATATTCTTCTTGAAGTCTGAGGGTATTTCACCTGTCTCATACAACTTGCTCACCAGATGGAAGAGTTTTGTCAGGACTGGCTCTCCCAACGCTGTCAGTAGTTCTAATGGAATGTTGTCCACTCCCGGGGCCTTGTTTACACTCAGGTCTTTCAGCGCTCTGTCAAATTCTTCACGCAGTATCATATCTCTCTTTTGATCTTCATCTACATCCTCATCCATTTCCATAATATTGTCCTCAAGTACATCGCCCTTGTATAGTCCCTCTAAATACTCCTTCCTTCTTTCTGCTTTTCCTTCTTTGCTTAGAACTGGGTTTCCATCTGAGCTCTTGATATTCACACAAGTGGTTCTCTTTTCTCCAAAAGTCTCTTTAATTTTCCTATAGGCAGTATCTATCTTACGCCTAGTCAGACAAGCCCCTATATCCTTACATTGGTCCTCTAGCCATCCCTGCTTAGCCATTTTGCACTTCTTGTCGATCTCATTTTTCAGACGTTTGTATTCCTTTTTGCCTGCTTCATTTACTGCAATTTTATATTTTCTCCTTTCATCAATTAAATTCAATATTTCTTCTGTTACTCAAGGATTTCTACTAGCCCTCGTCTTTTTACCTACTTGATCCTCTGCTGCCTTCACTACTTCATCCCTCAAAGTTGCCCATTCTTCTTCTACTGTATTTCTTTCCCCCATTCCTGTCGATTGTTCCTTATGCTCTCCCTGAAACTCTGTACAACCTCTGGTTCTTTCATTTTATCCAGGTCCCATCTCCTTAAATTCCTACCTTTTTACAGTTTCTTCAGTTTTAATCTACAGTTCATAACCAACAGATTGCGGCCAGAGTCCACATCTGCCCCTGGAAATGTCTTACAATTTAAAACCTTGTTCCTAAATCTCTGTCTTACGATTATAGATTATATAATCTATCTGGAACCTGTCAGTATCTCCAGACTTCTTCCATGTATACAACCTTCTTTTATGATTCTTGAACCAAGTGTTAGCTATGATTAAGTTATGCTCTGTGCAAAATTCTACCAGACGGCTTCCTCTTTCATTTCTTATTCCCAAGTCATACTCACCTACTACGTTTTCTTCTCTCCCTTTTCCTACTGCCGAATGCCAGTCACCCATGACTATTAAATTTTCGTCTCCCTTCACTAACTGAATAATTTCTTTTATCTCGTCATACATTTCATCAATCTCTTCATCTGCAGAACTAGATGGCATATAATCCTGTACTACTGTAGTAGGCGTGGGCTTCGTGTCTATCTTGGCCACAATAATGCGTTCACTATGCTGTTTGTGGTAGCTTACCCGCACTCCTATTTTTTATTAATTATTAAACCGATTCCTGCATCACCCCTATTTGATTTTGTATTTATAACCCTGTATTCACCTAACCAGAAGTCTTGTTCCTCCTGCCACCGAACTTCACTAATTCCACTATATCTAACTTTAACTTATCCATTTCCCTTTTTAAATTTTCTAACCTACCTGCCCGATTAAGGGATCTGACATTCCACGCTCCGATCCGTGGAACGCCAATTTTCTTTCTCCTGATAACGACATGCTCTTGAGTAGTCCCTGCGCGGAGAACCGAATGGGGGACTATTTTACCTCCGGAATGTTTTACCCAGGAGGACGCCATCATCATTTAACCATACAGTAAAGCTGCAAGCCCTCGGGAAAAATTACGGCTGTAGTTTCCCCTTGCGCGCGGGAAATACGAACACCTAAACCTTTCTCTTCGAGCTCTGATTTCTCTTATTTTATTTTGATGATCATTCCTACCTATGTAGGTTGGGCTGAACAAAATACACTCCTGGAAATTAAAATAAGAACACCGTGAATTCATTGTCCCAGGAAGGGGGAACTTTATTGACACATTCCTGGGGTCAGATACATCAAATGATCACACTGACAGAACCACAGGCACATAGACACAGGCAACAGAGCATGCACAATGTCGGCACTAGTACAGTGTATATCCACCTTTCGCAGCAATGCAGGCTGCTATTCTCCCATGGAGACGATCGTAGAGATGCTGGATGTAGTCCTGTGGAACGGCTTGCCATGCCATTTCCACCTGGCGCCTCAGTTGGACCAGTGTTCGTGCTGGATGTGCAGACCGCGTGAGACGACGCTTCATCCAGTCCCAAACATGCTCAATGGGGGACAGATCCGGAGATCTTGCTGGCCAGGGTAGTTGACTTACGCCTTCTAGAGCACTTTGGGTGGCACGGGATACATGCGGACGTGCATTGTCCTGTTGGAACAGCAAGTTCCCTTGCTGGTCTAGGAATGGTAGAACGATGGGTTCGATGACGGTTTGGATGTACCGTGCACTATTCAGTCTCCCCTCGACGATCACCAGAGGTGTACGGCCAGTGTAGGAGATCGCTCCCCAAACCATGATGCCGGGTGTTGGCCCTGTGTGCCTCGGTCGTATGCAGTCCTGATTGTGGCGCACACCTGCACGGTGCCAAACACGCATACTACCATCATTGGCACCAAGGCAGAAGCGACTCTCATCGCTGAAGACGACACGTCTCCATTCGTCCCTCCATTCACGCCTGTCGCGACACCACTGGAGGCGGGCTGCACGATGTTGGGACGTGAGCGGAAGACGGCCTAACGGTGTGCGGGACCGTAGCCCAGCTTCATGGAGACGGTTGCGAATGGTCCTCGCCGATACCCCAGGAGCAACAGTGTCCCTAATTTGCTGGGAAGTGGCGGTGCGGTCCCCTACGGCACTGCGTAGGATCCTACGGTCTTGGCGTGCATCCGTGCGTCGCTGCGGTCCGGACCCAGGTCGACGGGCACGTGCACCTTCCGCCGACCACTGGCGACAACATCGATGTACTGTGGAGACCTCACGCCCCACGTGTTGAGCAATTCGGCGGTACGTCCACCCGGCCTCCCGCATGCCCACTATACGCCCTCGCTGAAAGTCCGTCAACTGCACATACGGTTCACGTCCACGCTGTCGCGACATGCTACCAGTGTTAAAGACTGCGATGGAGCTCCGTATGCCACGGCAAACTGGCTGACACTGACGGCGGCGGTGCACAAATGCTGCGAGGCTAGCGCCATTCGACGGCCAACACCGCGGTTCCTGGTGTGTCCGCTGTGCCGTGCGTGTGATCATTGCTTGTACAGCCCTCTCGCAGTGTCCGGAGCAAGTATGGTGGGTCTAGCACACCGGTGTCAATGTGTTCTTTTTTCCATTTCCAGGAGTGTATTTTCGCATTCGGAAGAGAAAGTTGGTGACTAAAAATTTCGTAAATAGATCTCGCCCTGACGAAAAACGTTTTTGCTGTAATGACTTCCATCCCAACTCACGTACCATATCTGCCACACTCTCTCCCCTATTACGTGATAATTCAAAACGAGCTGTCCTTTTTTGCACCCTTTCGATGTCCTCCGTCAGTCCCACCTGGTAAGGATCCCACACCGCGCAGCAATATTCTAACAGAGGACAAACGAGTGTAGTGTAAGCTGTCTCTTTAGTGGACTTGTTGCATCTTCTAAGTGTCCTGCCAATGAAACGCAACCTTTGGCTCGCCTTCCCCACAATATTATCTATGTGGCCCTTACAACTGAAGTTGTTCGTAATTTTAACACCCACTTACTTAGTTGAATTGACAGCCTTGAGAATTGTACTATTTATCGAGTAATCAAATTCAAAAGGATTTCTTTTGGAACTCATGTGGATCAACTCACAATTTTCGTTATTTAGCGTCACCTGCCACCTGCCACACCATACAGCAATCTTTTCTAAATCGCTTTGCAACTGATACTGGTCTTCGGATGACCTTACTAGGCGGTAAATTACAGCACCATCTGCGAACAACCTAAGAGAACTGCTCAGATTGTCACCCAGGTCATTTACATAGATCAGCAACAGCAGAGGTCGCAGGACGCTTCCCTGGGGAACATCTGATGACACTTCAGTTTTACTCGATGATTCGCCGTCTATTACTACGAACTGCCACCTTCCTGACAGGAAATTACGAATCCAGTCGCACAACTGAGACGATACCCCATAGCTCCGCAGCTTGATTAGATGTCGCTTGTGAGGGACGGTGTCAAAAGCTTTCCGGAAATCTAGAAATACGGAATCAACTTGAGATCCCCCGTCGATAGCGCCCATTACTTCGTGTGAATAAAGAGCTAGCTGCGTTGCACAAGAGCGATGTTTCCTGAAACCATGCTGATTGCGTATCAATAGATCGTTCCCTTCGAGGTGATTCATAATGTTTGAATACAGTATATGCTCCAAAACCATACTGCAAACCGACGCCAGTGATATAGGTCTGTAGTTCGATGGATTACTCCCACTACCCTTGTTAAACACTGGTGCGACCTGCGCAATTTTCCAATCTGTAGGTACAGATCTATCGGTGAGCGAGCGGTTGTATACGATTGATAAGTAGGGAGCTATTGTATCAGCGTAATCTGAAAGGAACCTAATCGGTATACAATCTGGACCTGAAGACTTGCCCATATCAAGCGATTTGAGTTGCTTCGCAGCCCCTAAGGTGGTTCATGCTAGCAGCTGTTCGTGTTTCAAAATCTGGAATATTCAATTCGTCTTCCCTGATGAAGGAATTTCGGAAAAGTGCGTTCAGTAACTCCGCTTTAGCGACACAGTCGTCGGTAACAGTGCCATCGGCACTGCGCAGCGAAGGTATTTACTGGGTGTTGCTGCTTGTGTACTGTACATACGACCAGAATTTCTTCGGATTTTCTACCAAATTTCGAGAGAATGTCTCGTTGTGGGACCTATTAAAGGCATCTCGCATTGAAATCTGTGCCTAATTTCGCACGTCTGTAAATTTTAGCCAATCTTCAGGATTTCGCGTTCTTCTGAACTTGGCATGCTTTTTCCGTTGCCCCTGCAACAGCGTTCGGACCTGTTTTGTGTACCATGGTGGATCAGTTCCATCTATTACCAATTTATGAGGTATGAATATCTCAATTGCTGTTTCTACTATATCTTTGAATTTGACCCCCTTCTCGTCTACATTTGCATAGTCAGTTCGGAAGGAATGGAGATTTTAGTGACACTTTATCCGTTTTTTTTTTAATAAAATTATTTTGCGTTTGTTTCTGGTGGATTTGGAAGAAACGGTATTGAGCCTAGCTACAACGACCTTGTGATCACTAATCCCTTTATCACTCACAATGCTATCTATTAGCTCTGGATTGTTTGTGGCTAAGAGGTCAAGTGTGTTTTCGCAACCATTTGCAATTCGCGTAGGTTCGTGGACTAACTGCTAGAAATAATTTTCGGAGAAAGCATGTAGTACAATCTCGGGAGATGTTTTCTACCTACCACCGGTTTTGAACAAGTATTTTTGCCAACATATCGAGGAAATGTTGAAGTCCCCACCAACTATAACTAACCGCATGAGTGGAGTATTTATTTGTTACGAGACTCAAATTTTCTCTGAACTGTTCAGCAACTATATCATCGGAGTCTGGAGGTCGGTAGAAGGAGCCAATTATTAACTTAGTTCGGCTGTTAAGTATAACATCCACCCATACCAATTCGCACGGAGTATCTACTTCGACTTCAGTACAAGAAACCATTACTGACAGACACAAATACTCCACCAATTCTGCCTAATCTATCTTTCCTGAACACCGTCTGAGACTTCGTAAAAATTTCTGCAGAACTTATTTCAGGCTTTAGCCAGCTTTCTGTACCTATAACGATTTCAGCTTCTGTGCTTTCTATTAGCGCTTGAAGCTCAAGGACTTTTCCAGCACAACTACAGTAATTTACAACTACAATTCCGACTGTTCCTTGATCCAAGCAAGTCCTGTATTTGCCTTGCACCCTTTGAGATTGCAGCCCACCCCGTACTTTCCCGAGGCCTTCTAACCTAAAAAACCGCCCAGTCCACGCTACACAGCCTCCGCTACCCGCGTAGCCGCCATTTGAGTGTAGTGAACTCCTGACCTATTCAGCGGAGCCCGAAACCCCACCACCCTATGGCGCAGGTCAAGGAATCTGCAGCCAACACGGTCGCAAAACCGTCTGATCCAGACCCTCCACCGGGCTCTGCACCAAAAGTCCGCAGTCGGTTCTGTCAACGATGCTGCAGATGGTGAACTCTGCCTTCATCTCGTAAGCAAGACCAGCAGCCTTCACCAAATCAGATAGCCGCTGGAACCCAGAGAGAATTCCCTCAGATCCAAAGCGACACACGTCATCAGTGCCGACATGTGCCACCACCTGCAGCTGGCTGCACCCTATGCTCTTCATGGCATCCGGAAGGACCCTTTCCACATCGGGAATGATTCCACCCGGAATGCACACGGAGTGCACACTGGATTTCTTCCCCTCCTTAGCCGCCGTATCCCTAAGGGGCCCCATTATGCGCCTAACATTGGAGCTCCCAACTAGTCGACGGTGGCGACACCTACAACGTGCTGACATGAGGAAAGTTTCCAACCGATTTCTCATACACAAACAGCAGTTGACCAGCGTTGCCTGGTGAAACGTTGTTGTGATGCCTCGTGTAAGGAGGAGAAATGCGCACGATCATATTACCGACTTTGATAAAGGTCAGATTGTAGCCTATCGCGATAGCGGTTTATCGTATCGCGAATTTGTTGCTCGCTTTCGAGATCCAATGACTGTCAGCAGAATATGGAATCGGTGGGTTCAGGAGGGTAATATGGAACGCCGTGCTAGATCCCAACGCCTCGTATCATGAGCAGTCGAGATGACAGGCATCTTATCTTCATGGCTGTAACGGATCGTACAGCCACGGCTCGATCCCTGAGTCAACGGTTGGGGACGTTTGCAAGACAACAACCGTCTGCACAAACAGTTCGACGACGTTTGCAGCAGCATGGACTATCAGCTCGGAGACCAGGCTGCGGTTACCCTTGGCGCTGCATCACAGACGTGAGCGCCTGCGGTGGTGTACGCAACGACGAACCTGGGTGCACAAACGGCAAAACGTCATTTTTTCCAGGTTCTGTTTACAGCATCATGATGGTCGCATCCGTGGTTGGCGACATCGAGGTGAATGCACACTGGAAGCGTGTATTCGTCATTGCCATACTGGCGTATCACCCGGCGTGATGGTATGGGGTCTCTGTCACCTCTTGTTCGCATTGACGGCACTTTGAACAGTGAACGTTACCTTTCACATGTGTTACGACCCGTGCGGAACCCTACATTTCAGCAGGGTAATGCACGACTGTATGTTGCAGGTCCTGTACGGGCCTTTCTGAATACAGAGAATGTTCGACTGCTGCCCTGGCCAGCACATTCTCCAGATCTCTCACCAATTGAAAACGTCTGGTGAATGGTGGCCGAGCAACTGGCTCGTCACAATACGCCAGTCACTACTCTTGATGAACTGTGGTATCGTGTTGAAGGTGCATGGGCAGCTGTCCCTGTCAACGCCATCCAAGCTCTGTTTGACTCAATGCCCAGGCATATCAAGGCCGTTATTACGGCCAGAGGTGGTTGTTCTGGGTACTGATTTCTCAGAACCTGTGCACCCAAATTGAGTGAAAATCTGATCACATGTCAGTTCAAGTATAATATATTTGCCCATATTTGGCCAATGAATACCCGTTTATCATCTGCATTTCTTCTTGGTGTAGCAATTTAAATGACTAGTAGTGTAATTCTACTTCCCTTATCCCTACAGAGCTCCTTGATGACGTGTGCCCCTTTTTCTTTCACAGTGTCATCGGACGGAAACTTGTTACTTTTAATGCAGTTTTGACCTCGGAGAAAAGATAAGAGTCACATGGGTTAGGTCAGGAGTACGGTGGGAGGTCTAACACTGGAATAGTTATGTAAAATGTGCCTTACATCTACATCTACATGACTACTCTGCAATTCACATTTAAGTGCTTGGCAGAGGGTTCATCGAACCACAATCATACTATCTCTCTACTATTCCACTCCCGAACAGCGCGCGGGAAAAACGAACACCTAAACCTTTCTGTTCGAGCTCTGATTTCTCTTATTTTATTTTGATGATCATTCCTACCTATGTAGGTTGGGCTCAACAAAATATTTTCGCATTCGGAAGAGAAAGTTGGTGACTGAAATTTCGTAAAAAGGTCTCGCCGCGACGAAAAACTTCTATGCTGTAATGACTTCCATCCCAACTCGCGTATCATATCTGCCACACTCTCTCCCCTATTACGTGATAATTCAAAACGAGCTGTCCTTTTTTGCACCCTTTCGATGGCCTCCGTCAATCCCACCTGGTAAGGATCCCACAACGCGCAGCAATATTCTAACAGAGGACAAACGAGTGTAGTGTAAGCTGTCTCTTTAGTGGACTTGTTGCATCTTCTAAGTGTCCTGCCAATGAAACGCAACCTTTGGCTCGCCTTCCCCACAGTATTATCTATGTGAACCTTCCAACTGAAGTTGTTCGTGATTTTAACACCCAGGTACTTAGTTCAATTGCCAGCCTTGAGAATTGTACTATTTATCGAGTAATCGAATTCCAACGGATTTCTTTTGTTACTCATGTGGATCACCTCACAATTTTCGTTTTTTAGCGTCAACTGCCACCTGCCCCACCATACAGCAATCTTTTCTAAATCGCTTTGCAACTGATACTGGTCTTCGGATGACCTTACTAGATGGTACATTACAGCATCATCTACGAACAATCTAAGAGAACTGCTCATATTGTCACCCAGGTCATTTATATAGATCTGGAACAGCAGAGGTCCCAGGACGCTTCCCTGGGGAACACCTGATATCACTTCAGTTTTACTCGATAATTTGCCGTCTATTACTACGAACTGCGACTTTCCTGACAGGAAACCACGAATCCAGTCGCACAACTAAGACGATACCCCATAGGTCCGCAGCTTGATTAGAAGTCGCTTGTGAGGAACGGTGTCAAAAGCTTTCCGGAAATCTAGAAATACGGAATCAACTTGAGATCCCCTGTCGATAGCGCCCATTACTTCGTGCGAATAAAGAGCTAGCTGTGTTGCACAAGAGCGATGTTTTCTGAAGCCATGCTGATTATGTGTCAATAGATCGTTCCCTTCGAGGCGATTCATAATGTTTGTCAATTCCTACAGTTTCAGTAATCGACCGAATACTCAACCGACAGTTTGATAGAATTAGATTACTTATTTTTCGATAATTTCATCTGTTTTTGATGTTGAAGGGAGTCCTGGGATGGAGTCATCTTCAGTGCCTTCATGGCTATCTTGGAAACGAAACGCTTTAATCACTCAGATACTCACGTATGTGACGAACAGTATTCGACATACATTACTTTAGTAATACTAGATACATTTGAGAAGCAGCCTTTCAAGTTTCATATAAAACATCACGACAGTTCGTTGCCCTATAATTACAATTATCATTTTTCCGGAAAAACGAAGTAACGGTTGTTACACAAACGAAGGCCAAGGCCAAACTGATTTGTCTACGGACACCATAAATGCCCATTCGACTGAGAAAGCTTAGAGCTTCGGTGATTGGTCATTCATCTTTAGCACATCCGTACTTGCTCTGTGACAGCCACGCCTCTTAGTGAGCAATCGGCAGCATAGTTTCAAAATACAACAAGAGCACTACTAAACCAATCCACTATTGTAAGGCACGTAATCCATAACAAGTATTAACGATTGCTAATTGCGTACTGCAGAGCTTAAAAGCTTACTTGAGGAATCGTGTGTACAGGGCACACAGCATTAACCATAGCCACATTCTTTCGCATGAAGTGCAGTCTTCCCAAGAACCATCAAAACACCATCCTGCGTTTGGAACTGCGCTTTCAGTGTTGACAGCTGTCCCTCAGGTCTACAGGTGAATGCGTCCAGACTGTATTTTGTCACTGCTCACCAAAATTTCTGCCACCAACATAATAGCAGCTGCTTCTTCTTCCATGGTACTCAGGACCAATGCAATAAGTTTCCAGTCTACAAGCACATGCTCTATGACTCAATGGATCCACTGCACCTCTACATACTGCCGAACACCAAGCCAACCAGTGTCAGCCAAAGCTTCATACGTACTGGGCTGCTCACTTTTGTTGTGAGCCTCCAACTGAGACTTGTCTCCCCAGGTGCATAATGTAATGCTCGGCGGTTGCACTGACGCCTAGAACTCAAGAACCAACCACTCCGGAACACACATGCACTCTTATAATGCGTTGATACGAGTTACGTTCGTGAAACTGATCGAAAATGATATTTTTTCCAATTTATTTTTATTTACTAGTAGAACTCGTGGGCAGTACGTTCCCAAAGTTTCAATGCCTGAAAAATAAATGTGTGACTTGACCTTCCTGCCACAAGTATTTTCGAAGCAACAGCTTGGTGGAAAACGGTTACAGTCACAACCTGAGGACACAAAGGAATTAAACACCTTAGCTTCCAGAGTGGGCATTGATTTATATCAATGGAGCAAGTTGAAAGTTTGTGCCGGACCAGGATTCAGACTCGCGTCTCCAGCTTATTAGGCAGATGCCCTGTCACTTCACCATCTGGACACACTGGTCGTCACAACCTCGAGGATTATCCTAGCACATCTCCCACCAGGCCCAAATTCTCAACTCTCACCACACACTACTGATGTAGTGCCCCTGCTCGCTAGCTTAATTAATAGCAGCACCTTGCCGATTCCCGATTATGGGAATGCCGCAAATAATGAGGCTAATGAGCAGGGGCACTTCATCAGCAGTGTGTGGTACAAGTTGAGAATTTGGGCCTGGCGGGAGATGTGCTACGATAATCAGCGAGGTTGTGATGACCAGTGTGTCCAGATGGTAAGTGTGCTAGGGTAGTCTGTGCGGTGATGGCGACCACTGTGTGCAGATGGCATAGTGATCATCACGTCTGTCTAGTAAGCAGGTTCGAATCCCTGTCCGGAATCAAGTTTCAACCTGCTCCAGTGATGTACATCAATGCCCACTGACAGCTAATGATTCATAATGGCTGCAGAATCAAAATCGTATCTGTTCTTTCGGACATATGATACAAACACTGGTCAGCACCAGAGCCATATTTGCACCTGGTGGCCACAATTAGAACTAACTGTTCTTCCAGCGTACATCGCTTCCGCATTAACGTATTAGCATATCACCGAAGTTTCTCTGCCACGCGATAATTGCAGACCACACTGGACCCCCGTGAGTAGCTACCATTCTGTAGTTCCGGCTGGTCTGCTGTCACACACAAGACTAATTCCTGCTGCGGCATTTGCCCGCTCGACTCGCGGTGGCACTGCGTTCAGCTGCTTTCACGCCCCGCACGCCCTCAGTCGTGGTGGGAAGCCAACACCAGTCCTGGGACCAGCAGCGGAGTGGGCCAGCACATTAAGAGTGCCACCTAATCACACCACAGTACATGACTTTCAGTGCCAACTCAAAAGCAAACTATTGTACGTCAACTGACTGGATCACCGTGGTAGCGTAGCATGAAGTTGTTCGACCATCAGCAATGTGGCTGTGTTTTGGAACGGGAGAATATGCGGCACCAATACGGGAGGCGTCTTGTCACTTGAAACAAGTAAGCATCGCTTTACCGAGCGAGGTGGCGCAGTGGTCACCAGACTAGACTCGCCTTCGGGAGGATGACGGTTCAAACCTGCGCCCGGCCATCCTGATTTAGGTGTTCGTTGATTTCCATAAGTCTCTTCAGGCAAATGCCGCGATGGTTCCTTTGAAATCACACTGCCGACTTCCTTCCCCAGTTTTCCCTAATCCGATGGGACCGGTGACACCGCCCCTAAACAATCAACCGACCAACGTCTCTTTAAATGAGTCTCAAGGTTTTAAACATGGTTGCTTGATTCAGTGACCGTTTATAAATTAAATTTGAAACAAATGAGCCCTCAGTCACAATTTTTAGTGTTATTAACCAGGTTTATACACTCTGCCTTCATCAGAATGTATACATTTAAAGTGGCCTATAACATAATTACAAATTTATGGGAAAATAATTTTTTATATACGTATGAAAGTGTAAGTACTGACTAACAATACAAGACAGAGACACTACTTACATGTTATGTATAAAATAAATAACAGGGCAGAATGGCTTTAGCCACAACATTTTTTAAAAAGAATGCATGAAGGCGAGCCACTATGGGCTGCTCATATCTGTAAAGCCACGTGACATGTAAGTACTGTCTATCTTGTATTGTTAGTCAGTACTTACACTTTTACATAAAAAATTTTCCTTTTCCCATAAATTTGTAATTATGTTACAGGCCGCTTTAAACATTTAAATTCTGATGAAGGCACTCTTGGAAGTGTTTAAACCTGGTTAATAAGACTAATAATTGACCGAGGGCTCATTTGTTTCAACTTTACTCTCAAGGTTATCACCCCATGCCTGAGGCTACTGTTCACAAAATTTCCCCACACATTTGTGGTCATAACACCACCAGACATCAAAAGCAAAGTATCCCGAGAAACAGAAGAAAAAACAGCAAATCGACCTACGGCATTTTATGTATAGCCACCAAACAGTTTCAACTCAAGTCAAGGAAGAGCTTTATTCTACGTAGAGAACCACTGGAAGGCCGACCCGAGACCCGCCGTGTATCTTTTAAGGTTGGACGCCCTGCAAAATTCTAATTTGCATTCCAAACAGAAAATCACACAGGGGGAACAGTATAGTACATGGAGAAAACACTAAACAGATTAAGAACTTGAGTAAGTGGCCACTAATCTGAAGATGAACTTCGTGAATGCAGATTCAACAACTGCTCATGTGCCCAAGAATGACGTGTGTTTGCGCAGCGGTACACCTGTTTTTATGCTACGACAAGACTGTGAGAGGTGTAGAGTTTTGGAAAAAGAGTGTCTCGATGTTCTCACCTGGACACTTAAAGTATACAATGCCAACTTCACAGTCAGTAACTGAGACGCCCTGCTAAACCCGCAGGACAGGACAGGTAGTTTAAGTCGTGGAAAGAGGGCAAAATAAGCGGCTGTCAGTTCCACTTGAACATACAACCTCTTATTTGATCAAACATTACAAGAGCCAAAAGAAAAAAAAAATTTTAAACACAGCTTTAGCTCTGGAACTTAATTAGCGGATGAATGCGCCATACAATCTCATGCCTTAAGGGCAAGACCACTTTAATTTAAAAGCGGCTGAAAGCCAACAACTTAACGCTCAACCAGAATCAGGAATTTAAAAGGCAAAGCCTTACCTTAAAACAGTTCCTTAATTAGGCTGAAGGCCGGAAGAATCTGACACTTCAAGAGAAAACAATTTAAATTCAAAATCGGCTGAAGGCCCAACACTTAAGCCTCAACAACATTAATTTTAAAAATGGCAAAGAGTTTACGTAAAACAGTTCTTAAATTAGGCTGAAGGCCCAAACATCTGACACCTTAAGGGCAAAACAACCTTAATCTACAAATCGGCCAGAAGTCATAAACTACAAACAACAAGAACAAACAAGAAAAGGCAGTACACCCAAGCGCGCTCAGAAATTCCGAGGGTCGGTCTCGAATTCAAATACTAACGCTCGCTTAGATGAGAGAGGCAGTCGGCCAATCATCGTCGATCCGAGACAACCCAACCGACAGACAGTCAACGGACCCACTGACAAGATAACCTCCACTTCACCCAACCAGCACACAACAGGGAGTTCAATGGAACAACGTAGAAGGTATTGGCGCCCACAACTAATTATACACTGAGCTGTCAAACTACACACCGTGTTGGACAGCGACGACACGGTGAGGAAAATATACTGCCTGAATTAACGTCAATAGCCATATCAGGTAACCGGAATGTTAACGGCCACAAGATTCCGTTGGTGCACTTCAGTTCAAATAACCAAGTACAGTTAAACTCCACCGGAGGGTGGCTAAAATTTGCCAACTAGAAACTAACACACGTTGTTGCTCGCGGGAATATCCTAACAACCGACAATGAACTTCAAACGACACAATGTGAACAGTTGTGACTTGCTGGTAGATCAAGGCAAAACTCAACTTTCATGTCCTGTATTGGTGAGCCTCGTAGCTCGTAGCAATCGGAACAACAACACACACTCCGGCACCGCGAAGAGGACGCCAGCGGGCTCGGCCAAGCTACGCGCCGCATGGATTTCCTCGCTGCTCCACGCCAACCGACCAACTGCCCGCACACAGCCCAGCCCGAAACTATAAGCGCCGGGTCAAAGATAGTCAAAGGTGCGAATATCGATACATACTGCTGCTGCCAACTGCAGAAAGAGAGGATAACAGCATAATCGCGATAACCGCGGGAGACTAAACACAGAAAAGCAGTCCGCAGCTCGTGGTCGTGCGGTAGCGTTCCCGCTTCCCGCGCCCATAGCTGTTAAGTCTCATAGTGCTCAGAGCCATTTTTTGAACAGAATAGCAACCAAGGTTTAACCCAACGCATAGCATGAGCAAACGACGGCTCAGTAACTATAATTTTTTAGTGTTTTTTTTATTCTGAGCGCTCTGAATTTTGTTAAAAAGACTCTCTGTCATATGATAATTGTTCAAAGGTGAATTTGTGAACGAATGAATTAATGAACATTGTTCATCCTGGAGCACCTCCCACTGAAATTTGTCTGCATCACACGCTGTCTGAACTAGATAACTGCATCTGCTTGGCGAGGTAATCAAGAGGCACGTGTTCCCCATCACCGCTTTTCGTGTCGACAGGCACTTACCAACTGCAGTGCTGCAGGCATGTTCTCCATCACGCGGCTGAGAAAACATGGTAGCTCGCAACGTCCGAACAAATGCGAGGACCGGTGATGGGTAAAGGAAGACGCACACTGGGCCCGTGTGGTCTGCAAGAAGGCGAAAGCAGCCACGTGAGCGCCGAGCTCTCCTACCCAGACCAGGCGTGACTGACTCATCAGGCAAGGTAGTGTCGGTGGTTTACCGCAGCATCCAACAGTCTACAAGTAGCTGATTTGTCCTTTCTGTCTCGCAGTGAAGCACAGTCATGCATCTTAAAAAGTACCAATTCAGAACTGACAAGCATTTCATAGTGTAAACACGAGAGCGGGGTGTCAAATGCAAACACGTTCGGAAATTGTACCGTTTCCACTTTCTCGCAGAAAGAACGCTCTCCATTATTCATATATGTGAAAAAGATTTGTACAACGGATTTGATATGACTATCGTTCATGATACACGGTAAATCATCGAGTAGAACAGAAGTGATATCTGGCGTTCCATAAGGTAGTGTCATAGGCCCTCTGCTGTTCCTGATTTACGTAAATGATCTAGGTGACAATCTGAGCAGCCCCCTTAGACTGCTTGCAGATGACGCTGTAATTTACCGTCTAGTAAAATCACCAGACGATCAATTCCAATTACAAAATTATCTAGAGAGGATTTCTGTATGGTGCGAAAAGTGGCAATTGGTACTAAACAAAGAAAAGTTCGAGGTCATCCACATGAGTAATAAAAGATATCCCACAAATTTTGGTTATACGATAAATCGCACAAATCTAAGGGCTGTCAATTTCTAAATTCTTTGGAATTGTAGTTACGAGCAACTTAAAATGGAAAGACCACAAAGATAATGTGGTTGGGAAGGCGAAACAAAGACTTCGCTTTGTTGGCAGAACACTTAGAAGATGCGGCAAACCCACTAAAGAGACAGCCTACATTACATTTGCCCGTCCTCTGCTGGAATATTGCTACGCGGAATGGGATCCTTATCAGGTAGGACTGACGGAGGACATCGAAAAAGTGCAAAGAAGGGCAGCCCGTTTCGTGTTATCGCGCAATAGGGGTGAGAGTGTCACTGATATGATACGCGAGTTGAGATGGCAGTCACTGAAACAAGGGCGGTTTTCTTTGCGGCGAGATCTATTTACGAAATTTCAATCACCAACTTTTTCTTCCGAATGTTTCGTTATCACCCACCTACGTAGGGAGAAATGATCATCATAATAAAATAAGAGAAATCAGAGCTCGAACGGAAAGATTTACGTGTTCCTTTTTCCCACGAGCCATTCGATAGTGGAATGGTAAAGAAGTAGTATGAAAATGGTTCGATAAACTCTCTGCCAGGCACTTAAGTGTGAATGGCAGAGTAACCATGTGGGTGTAGATGCAGATGTATGAATATGGATGATAGTGTAAGGAAGACATGTCATTTTGATTTTTGTAAGTTATAGATGTGCATGTCAGATGGAGAACAGGTTATGTTACTGTTAAACAATCTTTGGTCTTATGGTGGCACAGTCTTTGCCTCTGCACAGTCTAATATGTTCTCGGTTGATGGCTGGTAAGTGATCGGCGTATTCAGTAGTGCTGTGTTGGCTTGTAATTGTTAGATGAAGAGAGATCTATTGTAAAGGTCAACAAGGATGAATCTGATGTATGTATTTCAAGAAGAAAATAATATAAATTTCGAGGTAAGACTGCAGCACTGCGCAGATACTTTGTCGGGACGATTATTGTCAGCTAGACAATTTGCTCAGAGTTGAGAGAAAGACCACCCCACTTCCCTGCGTCATGCATTAACATGTCAACTGATTAAGTTATTCGATTTTTATAGAAATTCTCTGTTGACACTATACCCTTTTCAAATCATTGTTCACTTTTATAAGCATATATCAATGTTACGTGTGAAGATCACGCGAAATTTTACCCTGCCTTTTTGAATACATACTTCATTCTAAAGTCGTAGTCTAGGAATGTCATTCATAGGAACAGTTCCTCTCCTCATCCCACTATTTGGAGAAGATTTATCATTACGCATTACCACATTGCGCCATATCGTGTGGAAAAGTTTGAATATTGTTTGGAAATTTGGTTTAAAAAATAGAGATCTAGCTTAGCCGCTGCCTGCTTGATGTTTGCTGTTGTACTTTCGAGAAATCTGCAACAATTTTGTCAAGACGCGCGGTAAGTGGGAATTTCGATTAGGGCTGATTTACTTCAGTTGCTCATTTAATATAAAGACAAGTTGTATTCAGACCAGTTACAGTTCAATTCAAATTAGTTTAGTTCAATGTTAGCATACGAGTTTAAGTTAGATAACAGTTTGTGAGTACATGGTTTTCGTCATTTGTAGATTTTTTATAGAATTGGAGGTAAATTTGGGCTAAATTTCATACAAAAACTTGTTTCGAGCTTACAATAGCCCTAGTCAATCATTAATCAAAGAGTGATAGAGGTTAACTAGCTACAGAAATAATAGCAAAAGGAATTCGGTTACGGCCCTGTTTATTTTACAATAATCTACACACATGGAGAAAAGCTGTACGTAGTGATTATCCACATTTAAAACTAACGAAATACACATGAAGCTTTAAACTATATCCTTTAACCTTATACAGACATGATGAGCCACAAGGTACAGTGGAAAATCGTATAAAAGATGTTACTTCAAGCGATCGCCATCGAATTAATGTGTTCCCTGTCATAGAAGAAGGGTTGCTATTTTATATATGTACACGAAATAATACAAGGGCGGCCAAGGCGTGCCGAACTTCACGCGAAGCGAGAGTGCTGGCCACGGGGGGCAAAGGCTCCGCCTGAATCGCTTTTGCTCATTCCTTCCCGGAAGTGCTCGCTGCAGCGCGACGTTTCATTTATTGTTGCGCTGAAGCATTTTTCTGTCGACACAATTCTCTCCAGTTCGGCAGAATCTTGGTGACAGTGCTGTTTACCCTTCGCTTTGAGTTCGTGGTATGATGAACGTTCACAGGTCCAGTGGATGTTTGTACAAAAGAGGCAGTCTAGCGATCCATCATCACAAGCCTTTAAAAACGAAACGGCATGACAGAAGAGAGGCATGAGACTTCTCAGCATATATCATGCACTCGCATAAGTGCAACTTTTGCTAGGAAACGATATTACAATACCATTCAGAAAAAATTTAAAGATATAGTTAACAATGAAAGAGCAAAGAATTACGGTGATTGACCGATGGGATTCGTTGTTCAGTACCCCCATCATGAAGCACTTTGTTCTTCATTTTACAGGCATATAGCACGTGAAGATATTGGAGGTAAGAACAGTAAAATTTATGAGTCACACGCAGTATTCCACTGTCAGTTGCAGCTGTTTCCGATAGAACTGAAAGAAGAGTATGAAGACTTTGTAATTTACTACAAAGTACACTGGTTAAGGCAAGGGACAGCCTGGACCTATTCTCCGATTTCAAACTCGCTATTGTTGAATTTATAAAGGAAAATGGGGTGTAGGAACGAGAATTAGAACATTTGGAATGGATTGCAGACTTCACATTTCATGTGAACTTGAGTGCACACTGCCCACAGTAAGACAAAGCAAGATGAGGAACAACATCTTTCTGATCTGATGCGTACGAGTTTAAAAAGAAAGTTGCGTTGTAGAGGAACTCATTTTGACACAGTCGAATTCCCTAAGCTCACTGCCGTTAAAGAAAATGGGAGGCTTGAAGAAATCATTGCGGCTTTGAAAGAATTACAAAGATGGTTGGCTAAATGTTTCGAGAACACTGTCAATCTTACATCTGTTTTGTAGCTGTTTTCGAGACTGGATGCTGTTTCAGTTTAAAGCGTTCCTGTGCATATGCAGATGTAACTGAATGACCTGCATGATGATAAAAGTGTTAGATTGCAATTCTCTCCGCTCTAACTGATATGTGCTTGTGCCTAAGTTGAAATGCCTGCCAGAAATTAATCTTAAATCGAGGTAGAGACCGATTTCCATGAAACTAGTTAGTTAAAAATTGGTGAAATAAATGTACAACTGGGTGTCTCACTAAAATATGCAACAGAGGCATACCCCCCAACGTCTTTCTATGTACGTTTTATTAATTTCTCTTTTTGTTCTATAATGTGGAATGAATTGCCATGTTAGTTGTGTTGGGACGCAGATAAGGACTTTGGGTCCACATCATTATTTATGCATCATGAAAATATAGAGAATAGAACGATTAACTTCCTTCCGAGATGTTTACTATCTTTACAAATGGGTAGCAAGTGGCAAAATGAAATAGACAGTCAGAAAAAGCACTTCCCAATAAAATTACAAAAGTCATATCACTAAATACAACGAAATGAATTGAAAGTGGGAAAGCAAAAAGATTAGAAAAGTAGGAAGATATATCAGACAGATCTGACGGATCTGTCTCAGTCTAGACAGTCTCATAAAGAAGCACGCAACTCTTCGTTTAATCAACTTCATCTCGTCGATTGATCCACCTTAGGTGAAATTCGAGAACGCCGATCACTACTCAAAAGGTGATCGAGTGATGGTGTTGTTAGCAATGTGTTTCATACAGGTTTTGAAATTATTTATGTTTCTTTCAGTGTATGTTGGTATGGAATGTACGCCGCACGGGATAGTCGCGTTGTCTGGGGCATCTTGCCACGGTACGGGCAGCTCCTCCCGTCGGAAGTTCGAATCTTCCCTCGGGAATGGGTGTATGTGTTGTCCCTGGCTTAAGTTAGTTAAAGATAGGTTAAGTAGTGTGTAGGCCTAGGGACCGATGACCTTAGTAGTTTTCTGCCATAGGAACGTACCACAAATTTCCAAAATGGAATGTGCAATATTTACGTGACTGTTTCTTCTTAAGATGGACACACTCTTCCCAACAGTTGACTGTTATGACTGATTTCAAGTGACTGATGGCCAGTCCCGCAATCATGTAGGATTCTTCATAATTTATTGCATTATATTAATTCGTATTGAGGATCTGCTGCAAATCTTTGAAGCAGATCTGATCATCTTCAAGCCTATCTGCACACCATAACAAATTCCCAAACCACCAGTGTGCGCACGACTCTGTCGTTTGCAAATAACCTCAGAGAACTACAGTTGTTATTTGCCAGTTCAACTATAAACAGTGTTTCAAAAAGACTCATTCGTTTCACAAGGCTACATCTTCCACACGAATGAAAGTAAAAGCTTAGCAGGGAATTTTAACTAACTTATCAAAACTAACAGTTTATCCTGGTGCCAATTGTAAGTTGCCAGTTCATGTGGTTGCTGGAAGACGTTTCCATAGTGCAGCTAGCTCGCTCGGTCGTCCTGATGACTGGGTGTTGTGTGATGTCCTTAGGTTAGTTAGATTTAGGTAGTTCTACGTTCTAGGGGACTGTTGACCATAGATGTTAAGTCCTATAGTGCTCAGAGCCATTTGAACCATCGCTCGTTCGTATATTATCCAGTATGCATGGCGATAAGTGTAGATAGCGATAATACAACAACGAAGTGTGTTTTGCGTTCTCGTACTCTCCGTGCAAGTCAGTTACAATTGTGTGGCGTGGTTTTTGTCGAGAGTGCAGCCTCAAAAGTGGATCAGTCATACGGTTATACTAATTAGAGGTCAGAAATTAGCTCTGTGTACTCGCTTGAAACACGAGATAGGGTAGTATGACGTCATTTACAAACTGAATGGTTCTATTAAAGTCACTCCCCTTCAAGCAACTTTGTATGAACTGCGAATCAGCGTAGCAACAGCAGTGAATGCAGTAAATCCAGATATGCTCGCAAAAGTACGGGATGAGTTTCACTACAGTCTCGGTGTTTTAGGGCATCCAGCAGAGAGCACATTGAACATTTGTGAAATGTAAATGAAAATTGTGATCGTAAACGTATTTGCAAAAAATACCCTGAGGACGTATCAGTTGTGATAAAAAATACGATGAATAATTTTATTAGAAACAGAGTAATAAGCTTACATGGAATTTGATTTAAGCTCATTCAGAATACTGTCCTTGGCTAGCAATGTACTTATCCCCAGCTATAAATCCGTGACTGGAAGCATTTTTGGAAACCATCTTTTGGAAAGGCGTTCAGTTGCTCTGTCGTAGCCCTCTCGAAGTCAGATGTCAAAACGTTTTCCTTTCAGCACAGTTTTAGTTTTTGGAAAGAACCAGAAATCGCATGGTGCTAAATTTGATGAGTAAGACGGATGTTGACAGACAGGCATAGATTTTCTGGCCAGAAACTATTGGCCCATTTTTCTGGTCTTCGCAAATGTTGCAGTACGCCCTTGTAAATTTCATCGTTTAAAGCTGCTCCCCTTGGAACAAACTCTGATCGTACTATGCGGAAAATATAAAAAAAAGCAATGGGCATGATTCTGATAATCGATTTTGACTGACATAACTATTTAGGAGGAGAAGATTCCCTGGTTTTCCGTTGGGAACTCTGAATTTTCGTCTCAGGGTGATACCCACGGACAAAAGTTTCATCTTCAGTTATGATTTTGAACACGAAGGCCGCATCTAAATGAAGATGATCCTTCAATTCCGTGCAAACAGACACACAGTTGCTCTTCTGTTCATCATTCAAATGTCTAGGAACAAATTTTGCACTCACTCATTTGCAAATTATCGGTTAAAATGCTTTGCAGGGATCCGTACGAGATTTTAAGTTCTTCGGTAACCTATCAAATAGTTATTCGCTTTTTTGAATGAACAGCTTTTTCCGCTTTTTGCGCGTTTTCTTCCGTTTCTTGAGTTAGTGGGCTTCCCACACTCTGCTCGTCTTCCACCTTTTCATTTCTTCTTTTAAATCGCTCATACCACTTGTAAGCAGTTTGCAGAATTACAGCGTTATTGCCATACATCAATTTCGATATTTCATGAGTTTCTTTTACATTTTTCTGCAACTTGAAACAGAATTTAACGTTCAAGCGTTGTTCGAAATGCTTATTGCGCTTCAGACAGGTAAACGCAAGCTCACTGTAGCATCTCTGGACTCTGACCGACTAGTCGGAATGCATTCCTACTTGACACTGTCTCAGGGGTTCAGACTATCAGACAAATTACATCAAATGTTGCAGCGTCAGAAGTTTCTGCTAAAAGAATCATTCACCATATTTTTTGACCACACCTCGTATATGTAGGTACACAAAAAAATATACCCCTGTAAAACTGGATGGTTATTCCGAAAATAAAAACTTTGTAGTACTATGCATGGGTTAAAAATTCACCCCAAGTCTGTTTTCATTCGTGTAAAAAATATACTCCTATGAAGTCGTGTAAGTCTATTGTAACACCCCGTATTTTAAAATTTTAACATAGTTGCGATACAGCAACGCCGATTGCAAATGAATGATTTCAGAAAATTAACCAACCAGTGGCAGAGAGAAAAGATTAATAACAATATTTGACCATGATTTTAACAACTCTATAACTGTCTTCTTCAGAAATGCGTGGAGGTACTGAGGAAATTTTTTACATCATAGTTAAAAAGAATTATCGAGGTGCAAATAATGTACGGAAGCACTGGGTAAAAATATAGTAAACAGAAATTACTTACACGCAAAATCAAATTACTTACACGTAAAATCACATATTGGCGACGACAAATTTCAGAGCATAGAAGCTCAATTCAGGTAACATGGTACGTGTGACCACCAGTAAAATCAAATAAACTCCATTAAAAACATTCGCGTTGGAACTGGGATAAGTGTAAAAATCTTCACATTAAAATGTACATGGAATTAAAAGGCAGTGAAACGGTCGTATGTAGCTGGTGCCCTATGACGACTGACGAAATAGGAGTGCATGAAATAGGAAACATCTGTAGCCAAAAAATTTTATCAGTCCCTTTTTCGATATAATGTGATAGTTTACACAATATCTGTTTGCTATGCCCATATGTATTCTCCCAGGTACGCCATATACCGATGTTCCCACTGCGACAACTTTGTTAGTTGCCGCATGACACCAGCTACATATGAGCTGTTTCACTGCCTTTTAATTCCTAGTACATTTGCATGTGAAGACTTTTACGCTTAGCGCAGCTCCAATGTGAATATTTTTTAATTGGTTTTATTTAGTTTTACTGATGGTCAGACATACCGTGTTATTTGACAAGAGCTTCTTTGCCCTGAAATTTGTCGTCGGCAGTGTGTGATGTTATGTGTAAGTCATTTTTGTTTATTACCTACTTTACACGTAAATAATTCTCTGTAACTATGTTGTCAAAAATTTCAATAGGTCCATGTACTTTCGATGAAGATAATTTTACCGTTGTTGAAACCATGGTCAGCTAACCAACTGGCTGACTGATTTTCTCAAATCGCTCACCCTGTATTTCATTACTGACACACACCCTATGCACAAAGCTGTGGAACAGCATCGAGTAAATTACACGCCACGTAGCTGGCTGCAATCCCCGCTGCGTCTCGCAACAGTATCACCCACAAGTCGGGCATTCAGTAGGCCCTCCCAGATGCACACCGCCGCGCCGTCCTTTAGCGGCGGAGGACAGAGAGGGACTGCTATTGAGAGTCTGGAGAGAAATGTGGGGGCGGGCAGGTCAGCGCGCGGCGGCATGCATCACCTGCGGAACAGAGGCTGCGGCGTGCCGGTGTGGCGTGGAGCTTGTTACAGGCTGGTCCTCCGGAGCGGCCGCTCCCTAGCTGCCTCTACGCCTGCATAGCTCGCATTCGCTACCCGTAGCGCACCACAGCGTCGTAACATTTGGCTGTCTGCGACCAAGTCCAAAGCAGTGGGCTAAAGTGCACGAGGCCTTTTGGACATAAAACGAAATCCACCTGCTCCTGTCTGTCCACGGGAAAATAATCGCAACACAAAGAAGAAGTTGTGCGACATAAACGAAAGTTAGTAGACGTGTTCCTACAGCTGAAATAAGATCTCTATTCAGATTTCGCCCCAGTCGCGTAGAGTCGTGCTAGAAGACCCACTATGACAATGAGTATTAGGTTTACTTTAAATACTCACTGTAGCAGTCGTCAGCGTCAGTTGCCTTTGCGATTCGAAGTGGTGAGTTGATGTTTGCCAAGGATGCCTTTAAGGCAACAAAAACGCCATTATCAACAACTTACTGAGTCTGAACCAGGTTGTGTAGTAGGGCTACGTTGCACTACCGAACAGCAAATCTGTTGAGTTCGGAGGATTACGTATCTGCGTCTGCAGCATTGGGCACCACAGTGATAGAACAAACAATTCCACATCGGTTACTTTCAGGACAGTGAAACCAGGTTGGTATGTACTGACAGAGCGCACAGGATAACGTTATGGTTGTGGAAGGGGCCGTGTGAGTTGCACAATGAAACACGCAACTATATTTTTCTAAGAACCACTCATTTACACATTGCTTTAAAAGATTACAATTGAACAATACGGCTGAAGGCCTAGTTCAAGAACTTGAGATGCTTTCTGCGCTCAAGGCCCAAAACCACACCAAAAACAAGAAGGGCTGAAGGCCTGGCTTAGAAATCAAAAGATATTAAAAATAGAAGGTATTTTTTTCCTTTAAAAAAAACATTCAGTTGAAAACAATTAGCGGCTGAAAGCCTACAGTACACGTCTGAAGGACAACTATAATTAAAGCACATTAATAAACAATTTTTCCAACCGAGATTTTTTTTAAACTTAGAACAGAATGTTCAAAAGCCTAGTTTAAAAACATTAAATTATTGCACGGCTGAAGACCGCAAACAAATTTGAAACAATGGCTGAAGGCCGGAACAACAAGTCAGACAAACAATTTAAAATAAACCCCTTACTTCTTATAAAAATTTTCCCTTAAAGAATACACATGGCTGAAGACCTTATTAAAAGGGGTTCACGTAAATCCTCAGCTGAAGACCACACATAACACATTGAACAACTAATGGCTTAGGGACTGGATTACAATCAATTTCAGATAGAACCAATTTTAAGGGAAATATTTTTTTTTATTCTTTAAAATAAAATCAATTTTCAAAATTTTAATTTAACATGGCTGAAAGCCTTTATGTAAAATTTAAAAGAACTGAATTAATACATGGCCGAAGGCCTCTCACAATACTTCAAACTAAAATGAAAATCACGATCTAAAACAAACAGAACATGTGGTGCTCAGAAGTGTTCCAAGGGTCGGCCTGAGAAGGTAGCTAAAAAGTAAGATGAGGTGAGACAGGCAGCCAAGAGTTGAAGTTATATAATCGGATGGCAACCCAAACAAGGGATGGTCAAAGGAGCGACCAACAATTTAACTAATTCCCTTCCGTCCGACCAATGCCACAACGATGGAAAATATCAGTCGACGGCGACGATACGAACAGCACTACGTCTTCAGAAATTGGCGTTTAAAAACAGCCAATGGAACAATAACCACTCTCAGAAAATATGAACCAAACAACTTAAAAGGTTGTCGACTACACGCCCTGCCAGACAGCATCAATATGACGAGGAAAGGCACACTGCTGAAGAAGTGCACTAACTGGGGCGTTAACGGCCACTGGGCAGAAAATACTGCTGGTGCACTTCACTGGTAAGTACCAGTCAATTTAATAATTAATCACGATATAGGAAGAGGGCTGTAAGATTTCGTCGACCCCCAACACATCATACGTTGCTGCTAGCCGAACAGCTCAGGGAGCAACAACCTGCAAATAGACGAAGAGATGTCACAATAGTTCAGGCTTCATAACAGGTTAACTGATCACTCAACTTCAGCGTCCAGGTTCGGTGGGCAACGAACTTTGTCGCTCTCGCAGCTAGCGCCTCACGATCCGACAGCGTGTGCACACCGCCAGCGGTCCCGCCCTGGCCTCACGCTGCGGAGAGTTCCTCGCTGCTCCATCCCAACCAATTGATTACCACACATACCACCACCACCCGGAAATATGGCGGTCACACCAAAGATAATACGACAGTACTAGTATCGATAAGCGCTGCTGCTGCCATTCAAGGAGGCAACCCAGCAACTTCGTTACGCCAGTAAGTAAGGAAGAAACAAGACATCACTCGATGTGACAAAATGCCAAAGAAAAAACAGCTTTAACGCGAGCCCCACACGGCTCAGCCAGTTCCGAGACAGACTGCCTGTTGCGTACGCTCCGCTGAACCCAGACCACCGCCATTTGGAACTTTAGTGATGTCAAGCGAGATCTAATCGTGTTTTCCGAGGAAAGATGGTTCTGCCTCTGTGCTAGTGATGGCGGGGTGTGTTGGTTGGAAGGAGGCCAGTTAAGGCCTACAACCAACCTGCCACACTGGACCTACAACTGAACTTATGCTCTATGGTGCGAATTCGTATGATAGCTGGAGCACTCTCCTGGTTAACCCACGCACCCTGACTGCAAATTTGTAAGTCATTATGGCGATTCGACCTACGGTGCAGCCATTCATGAACTGTATTCCAGGGAGTGTTTTCCAGCATGAAAACGCTCGCCCACGTACAGTTGCTGTAATCCAAATGTCTACGTGTTGCTTTGGCCTGCTCGATCACCAGGTCTGTCGCCAATGGAGCGCGTATGGGACATCTTCGGACGACAACTTCAACGTCATCCACAACCAGCATTGACCATCCCTGTATTGACCGACGAAGTGCAACAGACATGGGACTCCATCGCACAAACTGTCATCCGCCGCCTGTACAATGCAATGAATGCACGTCTGCATGCTTGTATTCATTATTCTGGCTGTTACATCGGTTGTTTTGCTCTAGCTTATCTCGCTCCACATTAACCTGTGACGTTGCGATGTTTATCACTTAAACATGTTAGCTACGTAAATATATTACCGAAATGTCATTACTCTGCATAAATTATTGTATGCTGTTGCGATTTTTTTTCTGTCAATGTAGAAGTTGGAAACAAAGACGGAATCTATCTGTTCCTCTCTGTCCACAGCTCACAACATATCAAATATGATGAATATGACCTAGTTTTTACGACATTTGCGCAAAACGTTTGGTATTATAACATGTCAAAGAATACTGTGAGAATGGACATATGATTTTACGTTTTTTCAACATCAAATATAAATCTGTTAGAAGATAGGTTATTAGGAGAACTTTATCCTCACGACGTCCTATTCCATGCTGTTCCCTTCAGTTTTCGGTAACACATTGATTCTCTCAGATCTGTCAGCATATCTGGACGGAATATATAGGTGGGAGGAAGGTGCGAACGGTTGCGTGATGAACCTCACCTATGTAAACACAGGCTTGGATTGGAAGTATAACCCACCAAAAAACAAGGAACGAGGTTTGCTACGGTAAGGCGCACAAGCTTGCGGGCTCCAAACAACTAAAGATAGCGACTTGGTGATTTAGTGCACAAATTACCAGACAAAAAAAATACTTTGAATGTCCTTACTAACGACGCATTAAATATTAAAACGATTTACAAAACCTCAATAATTTAAAACACGCCATCAAATCTCAAGTCTATCACAATTATCAAAAGAAAAGTATTATGTCTTGAGACGAGCGACACCCCAAATCACTTCGACAGACACAGGAACAGAGAACAACAACAACAACAGAAGGCTAAACCGAATCCGCTATACAGGGTGTTACAAAAAGGTACGGCCAAACATTCAAGCCGAATGTTGGTTGGCAGCTGAACTTCTCCGCTATTGGGTGGAAGTGGGGATGGTTGCCATTGCTAGTTACCTTATTATCTTTTAGCGACTTTTTAGAACTGTTTTGTCTTCGATGTGGGGCTGTAATCTGGTGACTTATGTTTTTATTCGTTTAACTTAAAAATTACTTCCCTTTTCATCGGTCTATCATTGTATGTTTGCGCCTTGAGGTGTGTCCCTACTGGTAACTTAGAAAAGGAGTGTGGTGAGCAATGTATCGGGCCTGCACTAATAAACTTCGAGTCAGCTCGTCCGGACCACATTGCCCAACGTGTGTTGGTTTCATATCAAGGAGCTTTTTTTTCCCTTTTAATGAACTCTTCTTTCTGTAAATCTGAATCTGTTGTATTTTATTCAAACACGTTCTATAGATATATGTCACCTGTCTGTTTTAACAACTGTTATATTAGAACGTTTGAAAAGATTGTTATGTAACTTCAATTGCTGAAATGTTATCTTGCTTCTCTTATTGAAACTGGCTGTAAACATTTCAACAATAGTAACCAGTGGCACACAAAAATTGTGTATTTTGAAAAGAGAATAATATTTGTTGCAAATTTAAATTTCATGCTTCATGTTCCCATGAATGACTTTTTGGAGGGTTGACAGCAAGTATTTGAATCACCACTATCACATATCTTAATATATCAAGGTCCTATTGAGCTAATTTGTAAAGCTATATTGGCCGAGAAGGAATAAAGTCTTGAAACGACAGATATTCAATCCTTACTTTGCCCAGTCGTTTCTTTTTTAAGCAAACTCACGCCTGTAGTGCGTGCCACTTGCATTCAACATTGCTTCGATATCATCATTTCACATTTGCACTTTCTTACCCCTTGCTTACATGAACCTCTTATCTTGCAGTGTTAATCATTTAAATATGTTACCTAGACAAATGTATTGCCCAAATTTCATTGCTATAATATTAACCCTTTTTTGGTGTTGCGACTTTTTGCCGTCAGTGTATTTCTGTCTGAAACTTTATCGTTTATTTCAAAAGTTCTCACTTTACGATCGTCTATTGTATGTACAATACTAATACTAAATATTTGGGACACTTTTTATAATATGTTCAGTATTAGATCGTTTACTAGGGTAGAGTAAGGCGTACTGTGCGACGGCATGCTGTGTGAAATAGACTTAGTTCCTCAGCGGCATCGATTCCTCGAGTCGCCAACCTAGCAGTCTTTTACGCTCGTTACAAACCTGCCTACTCTGTGTGTATTTAGTGGTAAGAGCTTCATTCATCCTCATGGTCGCTGTTCTTTGTGCACCAGAGGCGTCCTCTCCTCCTGCGCGAACCAACTTCCGGCTTGCCTGCGTGACTTCCACTGCGGAAGCTTCACGGCACGGGAGCTCACCTCGGCAGGCGCACCCACGCAACTTTGATGCCGCGGTGTGTTTGCACTGGCTGGAGGCAGTGAGAGTACCGGCCACTAGTTCGCAGTGCAGCGTTGCAGACGGAGTAATAGCAAGGCGTCGCAGTTTCAAGTTCGGTGGTCTTAGCAGGGTTGTTTGTATTCTGTTTACAGTTCGCTACGTAAATGCTTCTCCACGTAAATGCTTCGAAAGATCGGTAATACTATTTCCGACATAGAATGTTTGTAAAGGCGTCTGTTTAAATACCGCAAGGTAAGGAAAAATAAACAGTTTAAAACTCCAGGACTGGAGAGTCATGGAGAATTTCCTTGGAAGTATTTACAAATAAAAAAAAAAAGAATTTTAAAGACATGCACACAATGTACTATTTGAATTTCCTATCTATTTCCAGTTCTGGAATTACAAAGGCGTAGGAAAAGAGAGATGTGAAATTTATTACAAAGTGAGATATATACTTCAGACCCAAATGAAGATCCAAGTTAATGCACCTCAACATTAGTTCCATGAACTATGTAGAGACAGTACTCAGTTTCTTTCCGTGTTCTTGTAGCAGACTGCCATCAGTGGTGGCAGCTGAATTAGTAATTCTCTGCTTGAGATCAATGATATCCCACACTTTTGCCCGACATACGATAACTTCACCATAACACTGTGGACAGATGTCGAGAGGAGAGACATATGGTGAACAAGGTGCCCAGGGAATGGACCAATCCACCGATCTGGAAATACTTCATTTAGGAACTCACAAAATGCAGTTCACAGTATGGTGGTGCACCATCTTCCTGGAAACTGATGACTGGTTGGAAGTTGTGTAGTTGTGAAGTTACATACTCCTCAAAAAGTGCACGTGACTCCAAACCATATGATCAACTTTGGACTATTTCGCTGAAGTCCCCTAGATACATGGATACATGGGGCTTGACTGTAGTTGTCGCTGTTGCCTCATCTCTAAAACAGATTCGGATGAAGAATTTTTCAACGATAGACATTTGCTCGGGGAAGCTCATTCCGTGTTAGTTTAACATTTAGTCCTAGTTCCTCTAACAACTGCATTTTGTAAGCGTAAAATCGCATTTTTTTATGTGACTTGTTGCTTCTCGACGGTCTTATTTCCTACGGTCGCTTTTCCCCTGCATGTGAAACCTGAGGTCGCTTATTGAGTGCATAAATGATTGGCTGTAGCTTGTATAACACCTGCCTGAATACATTCTAGCTATTACAACATGGAAGTAAGCAGCTCTAGGACACGAAAGAAGAGTCATAAAGGAAAAGCTATAAAGATGAATAAGGAACCGGAAAAGGTCCAAGGAGTTAAAATAGCATGTCAATGACGATAATCCATCGACTAAAAGGGCCGTAAACTGTTTTTAAGCAAATGTAAAAATTTAAGAGTACTAATTATCCAGAAGTTGTTTCTAAATTCAACTACTTGTCAAGTTAAAGGTTGACTACTTTTGTTTACTTTCCATCAGATGCGATTCGTCTCGAGTTTTGAACTATCGTCTGTGAAGTATCATTGACGGTTAAAAGCACAATACAGATACTTGAAATTATATTATACAGCGAATATTATTGAATTCAAATTGAGTTCGGGTACTCTTAATTGTCAACAGCTTGTTGTGCCTCTCATTTATTGAGCGATCATTTCATTTGTGTCTTTTTACTTTATTTGTTATCATTGTAACGTATTCATGACAAAATAGAATTCGTTTAGTTAATAATACTAAAATCACTTTTACATTTCTTAAAATTGTGCTGAAGGCTCTTAGAGTTAGTCGTAGTTACATGTTCCATAGATCATTTGAATGTTTCTTTTTTGTAAAAGATGTGGAACGAGTCGGTTTGCAGTGTATGTATACATAAGTGTTAATATTAATTAACACATTGTCGTTTTATTCCTGCTCATACAATTGCACGTAAAACACAATTTTTTTACTGGATACCAGTTTTTAAGTATAAATTTGTCAATGGGTTAGGAGTTGTCCAGGACAAATGATTTTTACATCAGATATAAGACTTGAAAGTCAAAAGAAAGTCAAAACAAAAACGTTGGTGAAATTACAAGCAAGAGTGGTAATATTGTGAGTGCAGTGGGAATTCCACTGTTAAATGCAGAGCAGAGAGCGGATAGGTGGGAAGAGTACATTGAAGGTCTCTATGATGGGAAAGATTTGTCTAATGTGATAGAAGAAATAGAAGAAGAAACAGGAGTCAGTTTTGAAGAGATAGGGATCTGGTGTTAGGATCAGAATTTAAGAGAGTTTTGGAGGACTTAAGATCAAATAAGGCAGAAGGGATAGACCACAGTCCATCAGAATTTCTAAAATCATTGGGGGAAGGGCAGCAAAAACTATTCACGTAGGGGTGTAAAATCTATGAGTCTGACGCCATACCATCTGACTCTCAGAAAAATGTCATCCACACAATTTCAATGACTGCAAGAGCCGACAAGTGTGGTAATTATCGCACAACTAGCTTAACAGCTGATGCATCCAAGTTGCTGACAACAATAATATACAGAAGAATGGAAAAGAAAATTGAGGATGTTAGATGACAATCAGTTTGGCTTTAGGAAAGATAAAGGCACCAGAGAGGCAATTCTGATGTTGCACTTATTAATGGAGGCCAGACTAAAGGAAAATCAAGACATATTCATAGCATTTCTCGACTTGGAAAAGGCGTTCGACAATGCCAAATGGTGCAAGATATTCTGAGAAAAATGGGATAAGCTATAGGGACATATACGTAATATACAGTATGTGCAAGAGACAAGAGTAAATAACAAGAGTGGACTACTCAGAATGAAGTGCTTATATTAAAAAAGGTGGAAGACAGGGATTTAATCTTTCACTCTTGCTGTTCAATCTATACGTCGAAGAAGCTATAATGGAAATAAAAGAAAGGTTCAGGAGTAGTATCAAAATTCAAGGTGAAATACTATCAATGATACGATTCGCAGATGATATTGCTATTCTGAGTGAAAGTGAAGAAGAATTACATCATCTACTGAATGGAATGGTGTAATGAGTACAGAATATGGATTGAGAGTAAATCGAAGAAAGTTTTTGAGGTGTGGTTCTACAGAGGAATGTTGAAAATTAGGTGGACTGATAAGGCAAGGAATGAGAGGTTCTGTGCAGAGTTGGAGAAGAATGGAACATGTGGAAAACACTGATAAGGAGAAAGGACAGGTTAGTAGAACATCTGTTAAGGCATGAAGAAATAACTTCCATGGTACTTGAGGGAGATGCAGAGGGCAAAATTTGTAGAGAAATACAGACACTGGAATACGTCTAGGAAATAACTGTGGACATAGGTTGCAAACGCCACTCTGAGAGGAAGAGGTCAGCACGGGAGAGGAATACATGGCGGGCCACATCAAAGTAGTTAGAAGACTGATGATCCCCCCCCCCCCCCCAAAAAAAAAGAAAGACTTGCTTTGCTACCTGTCAGTCATTATACGCTATTGGACAAATCATCAAGAATTTTTATTGCTGCACTGCATATTGAACTCCTCTCTGAGCTACTGGCAGCTTTAACAACGAGCAATGAAAGTTATTTTTCCATCTGTTGTTGCAGTTATGTACATCACTATCCTTCTTAAACTGTGATGGATTATTAATGACGAATTTCATTAGCGGAAATATGTAGCGTGACGGTGCAGCTAAAATGCCTGGCTCCTTGAAGAGGTGTCTTCACGACGTCCATGAGTGAACATCATATATTATTTTTACTGCCCGCTTTTGTGAATTCAGTACTTTCTTTCTAAGTGACGAATTACCCCAGAAAATTATTCTGTACGTCATTACTGAGAGGAAATATGTAAAATATGTCAGAGGTTGATGCGTTTGTTTCCAAGACTGGCAATTAACAGAAGAGCAAAAGTAGTTGAAGTTAATTATTTAAGAAGCTCAGTAATATGCTTCTTCCAGTTCAAGTTTTCGCCAATATATAAATCCAAAAATTTGGAGCAATCCTGTTCATGTGCTACACCAGTTGTTGGTATGACTATTTGTTGTACAGAACTGAATGTAGTGTGTTTTTTTTTCAAATTTAGTTAGAGTCCATTTTCAGAGATCATTTAATAATTCCTTGGAAAATATCATCTACTAACTCTACTGTTGGAATTTATGACAGCACAAGTATCACATGCAAAAAATACCAGTTTCTCTTGTTGAATGTTATGTGGAAGGTCATTCACATGTATAAGGAATAGGAGTGAACCTAAAACTGTACCAGTGGGATTCTCTTTGAGATCTTTTTACCCCAGTCACTGAAATTTTCTTTTCTTACAATGCCTGAATTGTTCATCACAACCTTTTGCTTTCTGTTTGTCAAGGATGATTCAAACCAACTGTGTTTAAGCCATCAGTTCCATAAAATAGTTTTTCTAAGAGGTATCATGATCTACACATCAAAGTCCGCAGAGAGATCACAAAAATATCAACTGGCAATATAAATGATTTAAGGCTTGTATTATTTGATGAGTGAATGTATAAATAGCATTCTCAATTGAGAAACCTCTGTGGACTACAAACTGTGATATACTAAGTAATTTCTTCCCCTTAAGTGTGCAACTACTCTTGAGTACATTGCTTTCTCGAATATTTTTGAAAAAGATGTTTGTAAGGAAACCAGACGATAATTGTTTAAGTCTGTCTTGTCACCATTTTTTTAAGTAGTTTAAAAATTGTATATTTTTAAAGGCCCAGAAAAGTTCCCAGTGCCACGAAGGATAATACTTATTGAGTTGGAACAACGTTACAGAATTCTGTTTGAAATACCATCAACCAGGAGCCTTTTTTGTAGAATTTTTATAATTATGTTAATTCAGGTGAAGGATGTTCGTCCTACTTCTAGTTGCTTAAAGTTTTGTGGAATGACCTCTTTAATATATTCTCTTGCTAGTTCATCTGAACCATTTAATTCTACACTCCTGGAAATGGAAAAAAGAACACATTGACACCTGTGTGTCAGACCCACCATACTTGCTCCGGACACTGCGAGAGGGCTGTACAAGCAATGATCACACGCGCGGCACAGCAGACACACCAGGAACCGCGGTGTTGGCCGTCGAATGGCGCTAGCTGCGCAGCATTTGTGCACCGCCGCCGTCAGTGTCAGCCAGTTTGCCGTGGCATACGGAGCTCCATCGCAGTCTTTAACACTGGTAGCATGCCGCGACAGCGTGGACGTGAACCGTATGTGCAGTTGACGGACTTTGAGCGAGGGCGTATAGTGAGCATGCGGGAGGCCGGGTGGACGTACCGCCGAATTGCTCAACACGTGAGGCGTGAGGTCTCCACAGTACATCGATGTTGTCGCCAGTGGTCGGCGGAAGGTGCACGTGCCCGTCGACCTGGGACTGGACCGTAGCGACGCACGGATGCACGCCAAGACTGTAGGATCCTACGCAGTGCCGTAGGGGACCACACCGCCACTTCCCAGCAAATTAGGGACACTGTTGCTCCTGGGGTATCGGCGAGGACCATTCGTAACCGTCTCCATGAAGCTGGGCTACGGTCGCGCACACCGTTAGGCCGTCTTCCGCTCACGCCCCAACATCGTGCAGCCCACCTCCAGTGGTGTCGCGACAGGCGTGAATGGAGGGACGAATGGAGGGACGAATGGAGGGACGAATGGAGACGTGTCGTCTTCAGCGATGAGAGTCGCTTCTGCCTTGGTGCCAATGATGGTCGTATGCGTGTTTGGTGCCGTGCAGGTGAGCGCCACAATCAGGACTGCATACGACCGAGGCACACAGGGCCAACACCCGGCATCATGATGTGGGGAGCGATCTCCTACACTGGCCGTACACCTCTGGTGATCGTCGAGGGGACACTGAATAGTGCACGGTACATCCAAACCGTCATCGAACGCATCGTTCTACCATTCCTAGACCGGCAAGGGAACTTGCTGTTCCAACAGGACAATGCACGTCCGCATGTATCCCGTGCCACCCAACGTGCTCTAAAAGGTGTAAGTCAACTACCCTGGCCAGCAAGACCTCCGGATCTGTCCCCCATTGAGCATGTTTGGCACTGGATGAAGCGTCGTCTCACGCGGTCTGCGCGTCCAGCACAAACGCTGGTCCAACTGAGGCGCCAGGTGGAAATGGCATGGCAAGCCGTTCCACAGGACTACATCCAGCATCTCTACGATCGTCTCCATGGGAGAATAGCAGCCTGCATTGCTGCGAAAGGTGGATATACACTGTACTAGTGCCGACATTGTGCATGCTCTGTTGCCTGTGTCTATGTGCCTGTGGTTCTGTCAGTGTGATCATGTGATGTATCTGACCCCAGGAATGTGTCAATAAAGTTTCCCCTTCCTGGGACAATGAATTCACAGTGTTCTTATTTCAATTTCCAGGAGTGTATATTTACTGCTACATTTAGAAAGTGATTGTTAAAAGTACTTGGAACCTGTGAATTATCTGTCACAACAATGTCATTTAGTGTAATTGTTATGGGATGTTGTACTATGATCATCTGTCCTCTCTCTCGTTTGACACTGTCCCATATAGTTTAATATATGTTTGTGTCAGGATATGTATACTTTGGGACATTTAAATGACTTTTATTAAAACATTACAGTATTATTTGTAGAAGCAAGCAATGTCAGACCTAGACTTACTCTGGCCTTTGCATAAATTTCCCTCTTCCTCTTACATGAGATTTTAATTCCTTTTTTTCATAGATCTTTTGGAAATATTTTTAGGAAAACAACTTTGAAATATTAACACAAATTTACTACAGAATAAACTGAATTTGAGTTTAAGATCTTTTTCTACATATAACTCATCCCATGCCAACCCTTTTAGCTTGCTCATAAAACATTGTATCCTTTTCTAATTAGTAAGCCCCACTATTTTGTATTTCTATATGTGCATCAACATCAGATAGTCCATTACCAATTGAGTACACATTAATTGTTTCATCCAGAGAGCTGTCAGCGTCCTATTTTGCTGTGCATGAGTTGGAAAATTGACTACTGAAATGAAATTGAGATACACTAATAATAATTCTGGTTCATTGTTATTGCTTGTACTTTTCAAGAAATCTACATTGAAATCTCCACAAACTACCAAATGTTTTTTGCTGTCTGATAATTAGCTTAATAACGCATCTAGATTTTTCGTAACTAGCTGAAAGTTTTCTAGAGGAGATCTGTAGACTGTTAAAATTATCACAGAAGAATATTACAGTGACAGCTCACAAGCACATGCTTCTAGGTAATGTTCAACGCAAAAACTATTTGTTCAACATTTTTGACTTTGTGTTCAACTTTTATACGTGTAGGAACTCCTCTTTTTTCTATATTAACTCTAACAACCACTAACGATGATTGGAAGTTTCGAGGTAAGTCGGTGTGGTGGTAAGTAGACGTTATTGGAAACAGAGAAAGGAAATCTGTCATCAGAAAGCCGCTTGTTGCACCATTAAATTGAAAAATGCAAATATTTAAGGAATACGGCTTGCTCTGGGTTTGCGGAATATGAAAGAATCTACAAAATGCAACATATTTAAGATTTAGAGTTGTGTTAGGAACTTATTTTCGTTCATCACCATCATTAAAAAGGTAATATGGGAGAAAATTCTGGCTCTTGAAGGAGACAGCAGAGACAGAGCGTATGTAATAGCAAACACATATAATAATTTCCACAAAAAGAAAGACGAAAGAATATTTGGACCATACCGGAGTGTTGGAAAAATTTGGAACTTTCGAGATGTCGAAACTGACTGTGAACTTGGTTCAGTCGTAGAGATGGGACGTCAGTCTGCAACACGAATCTGTGTCCTCCTTGTTCAACGGTATTACATCTTCCCATTGACTCTTTAGTATAGCTATGTAAGGTTGCCTCGTAAATCCATTAGCAACTGCGGCGGCACTAAAGAGGTACAAAATGGTCATATCCACAGATTCAATACCTGCATTCTTTGAAATGAATCAAGAATATAGTGGCTGTTCTCTGCAGACGCAGAGAGCCAATGAAACAATAATAATCTATGTTAATAAAAGGCTAACATAGATTATTATTGTTTCATTGGTTCTCTGCGTGTGCAGAGGCTCTCCTCCCCCCCATCCCCCCCTCCCAGTTATGATCTGGCTTGTAACATTAACCAAAACGGCCTTGCTGTTGTGGTACAGCGAACGGCTGAAAGCAAGGGGAAACTACAGCCGTAATTTTTCCCGAGGGCATGCAGCTTTACTGTATGGTTAAATGATGATGGCGTCGTCTTGGGTAAAATATTCTGGAAGTAAAATAGTCCCCCATTCGGACCTCCGGGCGGGGACTGCTCAGGACGTCGTTATCAGGAGAAAGAAAACTGGCATTCTACGGATCGGAGCGTGGAATGTCAGATCCCTTAATCGGGCAAGTAGGTTAGAAAATTTAAAAAGGGAAATGGATAGGTTAAAGTTAGATATAGTGGGAATTAGTGAAGTTCGGTGGCAGGAGGAACAAGACTTCTGGTCAGGTGAACACAGGGTTATAAATACAAAATCAAATAGGGATAATGAAGGAGTAGGTTTAATAATGAACAAAAAAAGTAAGAGTGCGGGTAAGCTACTACAAACAGCATAGTGAACGTATGGCCAAGATAGACGCGAAGCCCATGCCTACTACAGCAGTACAAGTTTATATGGTAACTAGCTCTGCAGATGACGAAGAAATTGATGAAATGTATGATGAGATAAAAGAAATTATTCAGGTAGTGAAGGGAGACGAAAATTTAATAGTCATGGGTGACTGGAATTCGACAGTAGGAAAAGGGAGAGAAGTAATCATAGTAGGTGAATATGGATTGGGGCTAAGAAATGAAAGAGGAAGCCGTCTGGTAGAATTTTGCACAGAGCACAACTTAATCATAGCTAACACTTGGTTCAAGAATCATATAAGGAAGTTGTATACATGAAAAAATCTTGGAGATACTGAAAGGTATCATATAGATTATATAATGGTAAGACAGAGATTAAGGAACAAGGTTTTAAATTGTAACACATTTCCAGGGGCAGATGTGGACTCTGACCACAATCTATTGGTTATGAACTGTAGATTAAAACTGAAGAAACTGCAAAAAGGTGGGAATTTAAGAAGATGGGACCTCGATAAACTGAAAGTACAAGAGGTTGTACAGAGTTTCAAGGAGAGCGTAAGGGAACAATTGACAGGAATGGCGGAAAGAAATGAAGTACAAAACGAATGGGTAGCTCTGAGGGATGAAGTAGTGAAGGCGGCAGAGGATCAAGTAGGTAAAAAGACGAGGGCTAGTAGAAATCCTTGGGTAACGGAAGAAATATTGAATTTAATTGATGAAAGGAGAAAATATAAAAATGCAGTAAATGAAACAGGCAAAAAGGAATACAAACGTCTCAAAAATGAGATCGAAAGGAAGTGCAAAGTGGCTAAGCAGGGATGGCTAGAGGACAAATGTAAGGATGTAGAGGCTTATCTCACTAGGGGTAAGATAGATGATGCCTACAGCAAAATTAAAGAGACCTTTGGAGAAAAGAGAGCCACTTGTATGAATATCAAGAGCTCAGATGGAAACCCAGTTCTAAGCAAAGAGGGGAAAGCAGAAAGGTGGAAGGAGTACATAGAGGGTCTAAACAAGGGCGATGTACTTGAGGACAATATTATGGAAATGGAAGAGGATATAGATGAAGAAGAAATGGGAGATACGATACTGCGTGAAGAGTTTGACAGAGCACTTAAAGACCTGAGTCGAAACAAGGCCCCGGGAGTAGACAACATTCCATTAGAACTACTGACGGCCTTGGGAGAGCCAGTCCTGACAAAACTCTACCATCTGGTGAGAAAGACGTATGAGACAGGCGAAATACCCTCATTCTTCAAGAAGAATATAATAATTCCAATCCCAAAGAAAGCAGGTGTTGACAGATGTGAAAATTAACTAACTATCTGTTTAATAAGTCACAGCTACAAAATACTAACGCGAATTATTTACAGACGGATGGAAAAACTGGTAGAAGCCGACCTCGGCGAAGATCAATTTGGATTTCGTAGAAATGTCGGAATACGTGAGGCAATACTGACCTTATGACTTATCTTAGAAGGCAGATTAAGGAAGGGCAAACCTACATTTCCAGCATTTGTAGACTTAGAGAAAGCTTTTGACAATGTTGACTGGAATACTCTCTTTCAAGTTCTAAAGGTGGCAGGGGTAAAATACAGGGAGCGAAAGGCTATTTACAATTTGTACAGAAACCAGATGGCAGTTATAAAAGTCTAGGGGTATGAAAGGGAAGCAGTGGTTGGGAAGGGAGTGAGACAGGGTTGTAGCCTCTCCCCGATGTTATTTAATCTGTATATTGAGCAAGCAGTAAAGGAAACAAAAGAACAATTTGGAGTAGGTATTAAAACCCAGGGAGGAGAAATAAAAACCTTGAGGTTCGCCGATGACATTGTAATTCTGTCAGAGTCAGGAATGGACAGTGTCTTGAAAGGAGGATATAAGATGAACATCAATAAAAGCAAAACGAGGATAACGGAATGTAGTCGAATTAAGTCGGGTGATGCTGAGGGAATTAGATTAGGAAATGAGACACTTAAAGTAGTAAAGGAGTTTTGCTATTTGGGGAGCAAAATAACTGATGATGATCGAAGTAGAGAGGATATAAAATGTAGACTGGCAATGGCAAGGAAAGCGTTTTTGAAGAAGAGAAATTTGTTAACATCGAGTATAGATGTAAGTGTCAGGAAGACGTTTTTGAAAGTATTTGTATGGAGTCTAGCCATGTATGGAAGTGAAACATGGACAATAAATAGTTTGGACAAGAAGAGAATAGAAGCTTTTGAAATGTGGTGCTACAGAAGAATGTTGAAGATTGGGTGGGTATATTACGTAACTAATGAGGAAGTATTGAATAGGATTGGGGAGAAGTTTGTGGCACAACTTGACTAGAAAAAGGGATCGGTTGGTAGGACATGTCCTGAGGCATCAAGGGATTACATATTTAGCATTGGAGGGCAGTGTGGAGGGTAAAAATCGTAGAGGGAGACCACGAGATGAACACACTAAGCAGATTCAGAAGGATGTAGGTTGCAGAAGGTACTGGGAGATGAAGGAGCTTGCACAGGATAGATTAGCGTGGAGAGCTGCATCAAACCAGTTTCAGGACTGAAGACCACAACGACAACACAATAAAAGGCTAAGAAGTGGCACGATCCCCAATTCCCAGTTTCAGAGTACCTATCTGACGTCTTAACACAGGCAAAAAAAAAATGGTTCAAATGGCTCTGAGCACTATGGGACTCAACATCTTAGGTCATAAGTCCCCTAGAACTTAGAACGACTTAAACCTAACTAACCTAAGGACATCACACACACCCATGCCCGAGGCAGGATTCGAACCTGCGACCGTGGCAGCCCCGCGGTTCCGGACTGCAGCGCCAGAACCGCACGGCCTCCGCGGCAGGCTTAACAGAGGCAACAAAAATTAGATTTTCGTTGTTTCTTATAATTATTGGCCGAACGTAAAAAATCAATCATAATCTACTCATTGAGAAGTATAATCTTATGTTAAAGGTTTAACATGAGAAGATAAGTGTAGGAAAGTGTGTATATATTCGAGGTAGTGCAGTTCACAGCACGCAAATTACCAAGACTATATTCATCCAGTATTTGACAATGAGAACACCTAGCGACCTCCAACAAACTTTACAAATAATCACAAATATTTACGAATCTTTTTCTCATTGGAACACACTACAAATTGATGAAAGGAAAAATGTTTATCGTTTACTGCATTTTCGTTGTTTACGCAGAAAATCTTCAGCCTCGGATGTGACATTTTAATGTGGTACTTCTTTGCTACACACTTTGCAAACAGTGTTCTCATATACCACTCAACGTACCTGCAAAATTATATCGTCGCACGAACCATAATTAAAGAGCTGCGATGTCATAAACTAGTAAAAAACACCCTGTTGCTTAAAATGAAGTCTAAATTATCAAAACATACGGATCCTAAGTTTCTAACAATGGCACTTAGCAACCAACAAACTTTAAACATAATTTTAAACATTTTTTAAACTTTTTCCTTGCTATGTACTTAACGTCAGATATTTAACATATTAACTTATTCGTAAAGTAATGAGACGTTTCAAGGTAGTTTATGCATGGGAATTCGTTTCTTTAAAGAACAGTGAGTGGGGAATTTACTGCTACTTTACAAGGACCTAATGTCTTTTTGAACGACACTGATGATGAGCATAAGCTGAGCTGTTACTAGTTTACTTCTAATTGGTGACTTTTTTGTAATCAGTCATTTTTAATTACTGTGTAGATGTGGTAAGCAGCAGTCTTTGTAGAGGTGATTTATCATTTTAAATGCTTGCTTCCTCCAGCAGGACGGTGAGGGCTGGTGTGTACTTTCTTCCGGAGGCGACATTATGTTGAAAAATTCCGTAATTGTATTAATAAACGTAATATCAGTGATGGATAAACGATTTGTAATATGTGCGCCAGCCAATTTTTACAACGCCAGAAATGAGATGAACTATAAGTGCGAGTAAACATAAAATTGTTGTGAGACAATATTTATTTTAACAGCTATGGAACGTAGTAACGGGTACAAGCTGGAATTACGCAGAATAATTTGCGAGCAGTTGAAAAAACCATTACCACTAGAAAATATTACTTTCTAGAAAAGTTAACCATACGTGGAGTAAAATGTAGGAAATAACGAGACGCGATTGTAGAATATCATTCAGTATAGCGATGCATGTAATGCACAGAGAGGGGTTGCTGTAATCTGGTAGATAAGTTCCCAGGAAGAGGCAGAGGACGACAGATGTTTCAGTATGGTAGCCGTATGTAAATTACGCCACCGCAAATACTTTTTCCAATGCCAACCTGAGGTACTTTTAAATAGAGTATTCAGATTCTTTCTTTGGTATATATTGACGCTAGATAAAACACAAAACGCAAAAACTTTCTTGTGAGAAAGTGCACATTAGCGATTTGTTGCAAGATTATAAACTCAGAACATTTGAAAATGTTAATTCGTTTCAAGAAGTATCGTTGTCTCGGTAAAGATCCAGGATTTCCAACTGCTAACCTGCGATATGATAAGCAAAGCACAGTCCTACAGTGGAAATGTTGATTACTGAACGTCAATGGCTAGCAGTTTAAAATTCAGATTTTGCGATTATCATTATTTCCATATAGTCACATGCTATGTAGTGGAAACAAATCTGCTGATGTTGCTACAACTGTCAGCAACCATCACATGAAGAACGAGAACAGAGTAGATAGCACCTATATTGAGGAGTCATGGGGTATCCGTTGTTTCTCTGTCCGTAGTTAGTTCGTCCCATACCTTTGAAACTGACGATCAGCGGGAGAACACATGTGCCTGTGTCAGAATGTACGTATGTCGAGTGACAGCAGAAAAAGCAGTTCATTACGATCTACTTGTTCGATGGGGACGGTAAGCACACTGATTCACTGAATGCGAACAGGCTGATTTGGTTCAGTGCCATTTTATTCTTTCCTTTCTTTTAAGTTCATCCGCAACAAAAAAAGAATGCAATACCACATATCACAAGCACTAAAGATACTAACAGAGGATGTTGACCAAGATGGCTATGCAGAATCCTGCATAATTTCCAAGGCTAATGACAGAGCATTACAAGTTTTAGAATATGTACGTTATAGGCACAAGTGAAGCAACTTAGTGTTCCTCATATTGCCGCTAGGTTTGATGCATGCAGTATGAGGCAACGATGAGTGTCTTGACCCGTTGCAGTTTGCTGGTTCAAATCCGACCACCAGCTATTGTTTATTCTTTAGTCTTTACCATTTCTGGGCGGTAATCGAAATATATGTTTATAATGACTGAATACTCTGGAGTATTCTACGTCTGTGTAAATAGCGGCACTCTCCATCCGGTGATAAACGTATTTTGAATGGGAACTGTTATACTTCATTGACGACTATACGTCCTGATTTGGAAACGATTGTGGTTGCAACGTGACAGTATTAAAATTCGCAAACCAATGTAATATTGTCGTGTACATATATGTAGTGTCTGTTCTTTTGCACAACTCAAAAAAGAACAGATCCTGCAGCCACTATCAATCAAAATATAAAGGAATTAGACATTAGTTGGAGCAAGTTGAAAATTTGTGCCCGACCAGAATCCGAAGCCGCGTCTCGTGCTTACTAGGCAGATGCACTGGCCACTGCGTCATGCAGACACAGTGGTCACCATGTACATATAATTGGCGACATACTGCGAAAAATGAGGATGGTGTGCAGGGGTACTACGTCAGTAGTGTGACGTTGAGAATTAGGATTTGACTGGAGGCGAGCTAGTACAGTCTGCTCGGTTGTTGTGAGCACTGTGTCTGGTTGGTGTAGTGGTCAGCGCATCTCCCTAGTAACAGGAGACCTGGGTTCGAATACCCGTCCGGCACAAATATTCAACTTGCCGGATTGATATGAATCATTTCCCATTGGCAGCTACTGTCTTTAATTCCTCTGTGTCTTGATTCTCTTTTATGTTATTTATTACTGGATTATGTTCTTTTTAAGCATTATGTTTTGTTTCACTGTGAGTCAATAATTCCTCTTTCCTGTTCCACATATAACTTTTAACTATATTTCCTAGTTTTGTTAGGCGAAATTCAGGAATCTAATTTATATACTATTTTTTGAGCTGTTCAGTTTGAAAAGTTAATCCATAAAAAAATCTACTTAAATGCGGCATAAGCAATCAATAAAAACGAATGTATTATTAAACCAGCTGTAATAGTGTGATTGAGCTACAACAGAATAGTTTTTATTGCTCAGCAGACAACAGTTCAATTTATTGTAGTTACCCTTTACAAGGTTAGTTAGCATCTTATTCTGAAATAATTCATACCTTTTCATCACATACGAGGGTCGGTCAAAAAGTAATGCCTCCCATTTTTTTTTCTACTTAAAAAAATTAAGTTAAGTGAAAAATTTGAATTTGGCGCCATTCCCCAAACCTTCTTCTGCAATCCACTGCAGTAGTAACTTTCTGTGTCAACAGGTGGCAGCACAGCAGAAGTTTGTAAGATGGCCGACATCGATGTTCGTTTGAGACAGCGTTGTGTGACTGAATTCTTGAATGCAGAAGGTGAAACGCCCATACACATTCATGAAAGACTGAAGAAGGTGTATGGTGTTGTGACAGTGGATGTCAGCACTGTTAGACGATGGGTTCGTCGTTGTAAGGAAGCTGAAGGGCAAACACCGTTGACTGACGAAAAGCGGAGCGGCAGGCCGGTGAGTGCAGTGACTCCACACAACATTCAGCAAGTTGATGACATCATTCGTGGTGACCGTCGGGTGACTGCAGATGAAGTGTGTCGCATTATTTCTCTTAGTAAAGGCAGTGTGATCACGATTATTAAACAATTGGGGTACTCAAAAGTTTGTGCACGGTGGGTTCCAAGAATGTTAACCGATCAGAATAAAGAGGCAAGGAAAACAATAGCCTCCCAACACTTGCAGCGCTTCCGTTTGGAGGAAGATGAGTTTCTGAAAAAAATTGTGACCGGGGACGAAACATGGGTGCATTTTTTTGAACCCGAATCAAAGAGGCAGTCAATGGAGTGGCGTCACACAAGCTCGCCGAGGAAGAAAAAATTCAAAACTGTGCGATCGGCAGAGAAAGTTATGGCAACAGTTTTCTGGGATACAGAGGGTGTGATTCTGGTTGATTTTTTGGAGCAGGGATGCACAATAAATTCTGTTCAATACGTCACAACCCTCAAAAAACTTAAAGCACGTCTTCAGCGAGTTCGCCCAACAAAATCAATGGCAGATGTTCTTCTTTCGCATGACAATGCAAGACCACACACCAGTCGTCACACCTCTGACGAGATTGTCAAAATTGGATGGGAAGTTTTGCCTCATCCCCCATACAGCCCTGACCTGGCACCATCAGACTTCCATCTGTTCGGGCCACTAAAAGAAGCTCATCGTGGGATTCATTTTGAAGATGAGGAGGCCGTCAAAACATCCGTGCGTCAATGGCTTAGGAAGCAGAGCTGTGATTTTTACCGTGCTGGGATACATGCCCTTGTTCAAAGATGGACCAAAACTGTAGAGATGGGCGGAGATTACATTGAAAAATGACAAAATGATCCTCAATGTTGTGGTTTTCAACCTATGTAATTGCATTTAAATTTTCTGACAATTAAACGTAGAAAAAAAAAATAGGAGGCATTACTTTTTGCCTGACCCTCGTACTAAAATTAAAAAGAAAATTGTTAAAAGTCTGTTATATTAGTGAAACTCGCAGGGCCACTTTTCTGGGTATAACTTATTATTTTGAGGTCGGTGGAACATGGTGGGTGGATGCTATGGTACTGATAGCAAACTTAGCAAACCAGTCGCGTCTTTGCCTTCGGGCCGTTCACCGCACAGAATCAAACACTTCAAAAATCGAGTACCACTCGTCACCATAGGTAGATCTGCCTCCTTCCAGAACTAGGGTAAAAGTGCTCAGAATCGTTCCATTGAGTTCTTCGCTCGAAAACGTGCCAGCCTCCACTTGACTCCCGTAGTATTCCGCCACTGTCTTCTTTTCGATTGACTGGAGGCAGTCCCCAGCAAAAATATGTCGTTCTTAAGTTCTACTGACATAATTTGACTCATATTGACCATATCCCGAGCCAGACTAATCTACTACAACGATATATAAACAAGAAATATTATACTTCTTCGGTAATACTCGGACCATACACAATAAATATAAATAAAGGTTTGAAACTTCCTGGCAGATTAAAACGTTTGTAAACCGGGATTCGAAGTCGGGACATTTGCCCTTCGCAGGCAACCGACTTATTTTTTCGTTGATCTCATTTTGTTCGTTATTTTTCATTGCATGTTTTCGGGGAGGACGTCCCGTGACAGCCGCTGAAGTTAATCGTTGATCCATCACTCAGTTTTTTTTATTACAGAGGACGGCTAATCCTCTGGCCGAATACGCTGAGCATCGGTGCTGGCGCCGCCTGAGCACGACTCACGATCCGTCCTTTCACTTGCCCCCGAAAGGCAAAGGTCCCGAGTTCGAGTCTCGGTCTGGCACACAGTTTTAATCTGCCAGGGAGGTTCATACGAGCGCACACTCCGCTGCAGAGCAAAAATTTCATCCTGTAAATAAAGGTTTTTCCTTAAATGAATAAGCCACGACAGATTGTCGTTAAATATTGTTTAACCAATTATTCAGGCCAGCTAGACAGAAGCGTCTTTTCGCAGTCTTTTCCGAAGGTGGTATCAGCAAAAACATGCTAAGTGCGCTATTAAATATTGTTAAAACAGTAATTTAGGCCTACTAGACGGAAGCACCTATTTGCACTTTTTTTTACAAAGGTGGTGTCAGCTAACACGTGAGACTGACCACTTCTTTAATTACCACGATTTCGTTTGTAATTAATATTTAAATAAGGTTACTGCCGAAATAGTACACTGCTCATTAAATAAATACACAAGTATGACAAGATGTGAGGTATTCATGTTCTACTGGTGTGCTATTTAGTTGTGGGGGTTTCGATGTCCTGACAAACATTTGCTTAAAGAAAAGATATAAAAAAAATGTAATAAATCAAGATATGAAATTGATACAGACTCATAGCTTTCAGATACGATAGCTATAGTGCAATGTTATCACCTGAAGTTTCATATTTTGAAATTACGTGAAGCATTTAAAACTTTGTTAATTCAGAGGTTCATTGTGAAAATGTTTATGCACTGTGAACTATTAGATTCTGTAATTTTAAGGATATTGAAAATATTATTGTGCAATGGATCTTATTTGAGGTCGCTGATGTATCCAGATTTCCACTATTGCTTGCTTGTGAATTATCGTAGATTCTCAAAGAGATATACAGAAGCCATCTTTCAGTTTCTCTGACATTCGGCCACCTTTGGTGCATATACTGCACAAAGGTCATGCGAGTGACAGCCGTTCAAATTCCCGGCTTTGGGATTTTCTCATTTCCGGCGACGCTGCTTGTCTGTGTGCCTATTCTCTTCCATACCGGTCACCTGGCTCGACTTGTGGCGCGCCCGGAGCCTGCGCACGCCATTGTTCAGCCGTACAGCAGTTCTAGGCCAAATCGGTCGCGCGCAACGCGTAACGTTAAATGAAGTTTTATTTCAAAGGCATCTGTGCATTTCATTATCAGGCTGTGGGCCGCTGATGATTTGACGTTGAGTGATTAGTGACTATGTCGCAAGCACTCTGCAGCACTCGTGGGCAGCAGACATTCGTTGCTTGAAGGCTAGGGTCAGACTGGGCTCTGCATTTAACAGAAATGATTCTAGCTGACTGTTACCGCTTGTACTCACAATCAAAGTCTATACAGGCTTTACAGCAAAAATTGGAGTGCCTCATACCGACTTTTGCAGCAAATTATAACAGGAGTACAACACTGTCTCTTCCATTACTTTGCGATCTGCTAAGTTCGCCCTGAGCAAATTTAATTTGCCAGCTCATATTCCTCGGTTCACCATTCGAATTACTTCATTGCTCCTACATAGTGCTCTGTTTCCTCACGTAACCATTGCCGAAACGTTGCTTTCGTCAGTAATAGTATTTTACGATATGAATCGGTACCATTCCCAGAAAACTTTTATGTCAACTGACTCTGGCCTCGGGACTCTACGCAATTATGGTCCTGAACAGCTTCAATGTATTTAAAGAATGGTACGTCGAAACCACCAAACGCTGCTGGGATGTATATACATTTATCGAGAACCAGCTGCGGTCAAGCAACAGTCTTCAGTTCACCTACGTATCAACTGCCTTAAAGTTATGGAAACGTTCCTGTCGTATTATGAGTGTGTCTATAAATGATGACAGCCTATTCACTTTGGAGGCTGCTTATTTCCAACACATTTTTGCAGAGGTTGAGAGTGAGTTGGACTGGATGGTCAGAAAGTTGCACAGAGAATTTGAGAAATAGTATTCAACAATTAATTTAGACGAAAGTGAGTAATTGGTTACTGGACGAGTGGGTCAAGACTAGTCATTAGATTTTGGGATAGTAAGCTTTGTGGATTTTTATGTATATTTGTGAGTCATTATTAACAAAGATGGATCCAGTATCGCATTAGACGAGGTAGACAAGCAACCAAACAATTAAACAGAGTTTTATAGAGTACACATTTTAGTTCAGATACGAAGGTTCAGATATTGAAAACTATTGTAGAGACAATAGCAACGTATCGAGCACAAACATGCGAAATAACTGTAAGAATTGCAATAAGAGGAACTTACTGTCAATGGATATAGATTTTGGAGATATTGCTGTAGGTTGCCACTATGGGATAAAATTAAAAATGAAGGCTTTCGTATGAGAATAAACCTGGCGTCTCTGTAAGGGATACAATCGAGGCAGAACGTTTGAGATGGCATGGGCATTATGCCACTTTGGGGAGGACTGATGACCTAAGGAGATGATGGAATGAATTCTATGTAAGCGAAGAAGAGGTCACCTGAGAACCTAAATGGGAAGAGGAAGTCAGAAGAGCTATATCAGAGAGGAATTTGCAGACGGGAAAGATAGGGGACTTTGAAAGCTATGTTGTGAGGGAGAACTATGATACTGTATTAAATCAAAAAAATTGTCCCGAATCTTATCACCTCTCTAAGCGTAGCACGACCCAGTTTTTCACACATTTGTAAATTTCTTCCATTAGGATAACGCCTTGGACATTTAGTCCGTCTGCCTGGGCACTGCATAGTGAGGAATTTGGTGGTACATTAAATGCAATTCTGCAAATTTTTGCTCCATCTCCGATAGTCAGTCATGAACTGAAAACTTTGATGAACTACACCATGGACAAATCAGACTACTATGAACTGTTTTTCAGGCTAGCGCCTCTAATGTCGATGCAGCCGACAGTTGCATCCTGTGAAACATAAGCACCTTAAAAAACTCATGCCTGACACACGTTGCTATTGAGCTGAAATTTGGAGCATTTGTAAACCTACCTCACCTCAAAATAGTTAGCTAGCACCCCTCTAATTTTGTTCCGGAAAGTTTAGGACACTCGGAATTATGCGTTATATTCTTCTCACTGAATCTCCTTTTTAATGAACCTGTCGCGTTTCTAATCATCTTTGAGGGCCGTGTGGCTTATCGTCTGCCACGTCCTGCGTGTGGCAATGGCTCAATTGAAGGAAGATAATGTTGACTTCGGTGCTTGTGTTGACATGCGACTCATTGCTCTACAGTACTAGCATCAAGCACATCAGTACGTAGCATCAACAGGTTAGTGTTCATCACGAGTCATAGGCTGGAATGTTCCGTGCTCCCTAAGACGCCGATCAATAGCTTCGAATGTCTTCCTGTCGGGACACCTTCGTTTTGGAAATCTTTCTCGATACAAACGTGCCGGGCCTAGGCTATTGCCCCGTGTTAATCCATACATCAAACGGGCATCTGCTAACTCCGCATTTGTAAACATTGCACAGACTGCAAAACCACGTTCGTGATGAACACTAACCTGTTGATGCTACGTACTGATGTGCTTGATGCTAGTACTGTAGAGCAATGAGTCGCATGTCAACACAAGCACCGAAGTCAAGCCGGCCGCGGTGGCCGTGCGGTTCTAGGCGCGTCAGTCCGGAACCGCGCTGCTACTACGTTTGCAGGTTCGAATCCTGCCTGGGGCATGGATGTGTGTGATGTCCTTAGATTATTTAGGTTTAAGTCTAGGGGACTGATGACCTCAGATTTTAAGTCCCATAGTGCTCAGAGCCATTTGAACCATTTTGAACCGAAGTCAACATTACCTTCCTTCAATTGGGCCCACCGGTGGAGAATCGCGGAAGTACAGTACATCATGACGAAACTAAAATGAGCTCTAACATGGAAATTAAGCGTTTCCGGACATATATCCACATCACATCATTTCTTTATTTGTGTGTGAGGAGCATTTCCTGAAAGTTTGGCCGTTCCTTTTTGTAACACCCTGTAGAAGCAGGACACGAACACACACAGGAAGCGAACTAGTTAATTATCACGCTCACAGCGGAGAGAAAGATCAGTCCTTACGAATACCGCATAGTCTCGGCACCGAAGTAACGAACTAAAAGTAGCTCACCGAGCATACAAAGTCACTCTGCGATGACAAACAGTTGAAAAAATTGGAGCCGCCAAAAGATGTGTGGACGAAATTACCTACCGCTCGTCTCCAGACCTGGTCGGCCAAAGCAATAATGTGTCCACTCCCGTTTCCAGCCCAAGCCCGACGTGTCCAGAAAATGCTCAGCCAGGCCACCTTGGAAGTCACACGGGCTGTAGAGCAAACAGCCAGCCCGTTGCCCCGCAGACCTGCGTTGGACGTGCTGCTTCAAACACCGCCTCTCCTGGAATCACGGCCTCAACAGTACTCGCCGCAAACGTGCCGCGTCCGCTTCACGCCGAAGATAGTATTCCAGCACACGTGGACGTGCAACGATTCAACAAGCACGCAAACGTGGATGCATTTTGTGCACAGGTGCCGGATATCAGTTTGTGGGATGGTGTTCCACGCCTGTTGCACTTGGTCAGTCAATAAAGGGACGGTTAATGCTGGTTGTCGTCCAATAATGTCCCATATGTGCTCGACTGCAGACAGATCCGGTGAGCGAGCAGGGAGCATATTGGTTTACAACAGCGCAGTCAGGATACGTGGTGTAACCTCGAGAGCACTCCTGCTGTCGTATGAAATCGAACCCCAGATCATAACTCAAAGTGTAGGCCCAGTGTGTCTAGCTCGCAGACCTAACCAACACATGGCCATCACTGGCACCGAGGCAATTTCCGTCAGAAAACACAATAGACCCCCACCCCGCCTTCCATTGAGCCCTCGCTTGACGCCATCGAAGTCGCAAGTGGTGATGGTTTGGGGTCGGTGGATTGCGCAGTATAGGCTATCTGTCTAGGAGCAGTCTTTAAGTAGCCGATTTGTCACTCTGCTTCCAACTTCTGCTCAAATTTCTGCTTCAAATGCAGTACGATGCGCCAGACCCATACGCCAAACACGGTGGTCTTCCCTTTCGATAGTGCCACGTGACCATCCGGAACGTACTCTTCTTGAAATCGTACATTCTCCTGACCAAAACTGCCAGAAATCATGCACATCCCTGTGATATCGCAGAAGGAGCATCCACCTTCCCGTAGGTCAATTACATGACCTCTTTCTTGAACACAGTGAGGTGTTCATAATGGCGTCTTTGTCACCTTAAAGGTGTTCTTGACTAACATCCATTCACCTCGTCCAGTCCCAAAGTTAACTAACGGCCACGACAGTTACAGCGTCGATCCCAAGCAAATCTGATGAGCATCTTCATAGCAGCTACTAACGCCACTCTTACGCAACTGGCGCGAAATTTTCATAGTATCATCTTTCAGATGTATAAACATGCATACCATCTTTCGTTCATGTCGCACAACTCCTTCTTGTTATTGGGATTCTTTTTTGTCGTCAATGTGGCTAGGGTTTCGATTTTTTTTCTCTTAACTGGAATTAGACAGAAACATGATGTGGCTTAAACCTAGAAATAGCAACGCATTTTCAGTATCGTATACTATTAACAGCGGGTACACCACAATATCTATAAAAAAATACAAATTTCGTTAGTTATTTTTCACTTTCATAGACGACGACCTTTTCAAAGATTTTCTGTTGTGCATGCAGTGTCCAAAATCTGAAACGTCCCTTAGCACTGTCTTACAAATAGAAATACATTTACAATAACGTATACTACCAACAGTGTGGGGGCGGATGGAGAGGTTGGGCGACAACAGGGATAACTATTTTATGTCCATCACAAAAATGCATTAATTATTTACAACTTAGTTTTTAAGAGGAGACTGATGTTTAGTTATGGTCAAAAAACTGAAAATATTGAATATCACCTTCATTGTTAAAACTCACATCTGGTACTAAGTAGTGAGGCTTTTAGGCCACCTCAGTTTTTGACTTAGCTGGAAAAATCTAAAACATTTATGTAATCTGGCAGAAGAATTCATCCAAAACAACATTTATTGTTTTTTTTCAAAATTTTATAATGTGTGGCGCACAATTATATTACAGTTCTTATAAAATGTTGGCATAAAGTAGCATCCACCCTTTTCTCCCTCGTTTATTACTACGGGGATGAAATTACATGGGAACACTTTGTATGTACGGGCCACTTATAGAACCACTGTACGGCATAAATAAAACTGCTGGAAACTGCGAGACTCATAGTGATTTTGGTACTAGAAATAGTGATACTTTCATTGCAACAGAAGCAAGAAGCCATTCGTTTTTTCGCTTCTGTGGTGTGACATCCGTTGAACTTCATCGCCTATTAAGTGATACGTATGATGATGGTGTCAAGAATGTCAATACTGTTCGTGGACGTGACAGTCCAAAGAAAGCCGAACGTCGTGTGACAACGAATCTTAACAATATAAGACAAGTCTCTGCGCAGTTGTTACATCGGTTACTGCTGCTAAAGATTTAAGTGAGTTTGAAAATGGTTCAAATGGCTCTGAGCACTATGGGACTTAACATCTGAGGTCATCAATCTCCTAGAACTTAGACCTATGTAAATCTAACTAACCTAAGGACATCACACACATCCATGCCAGAGGCAGGACTCAAACCTGCGACGGTGGCGGTCACGCGGTTCCAGACTGAAGCGCCTAGAACCGCTCGGCCACAACGGCCGGTTAAGTGAGTTTGAACGTGGTGTTATAGTCGTCGCACGAGTGATGGGGCACAGCATCTCCGAGACAGCGATGAAGTGAGGATTCTCCCGTACAACCATTTCACGAGTGTACCGTGAATATCAGGAATCCAACATTTCTGCCGCCGGAAAGAGATCCTGCAAGAACGGGATCGACGACGACTGAAGAGAATTGTTCAACGCGACAGAAGTGCAAACGTTCCGAAAATTGCTGCAGATTATAATGCTGGGCCATCAACACGTGTCAGCGTGCGAATCTTTCAACGAAACATCATCGATATCGGCTTTCGGAGACGAAGGCCCACTTGTGTGCCCGTGATGACTGAATGACACAAAGCTTTACGCCTCTCCTGGACCCGTCCACACCGACATCGAACCGTTGGTGACTGGAAACATGTTGCCTGGTCGAATGAGTCTCCTTTCAAATGGTATCGAGTGGATGGACGTATGCGGTTAAGGAGACATCTCATTAATCTATGGACCCTGCATGTCAGCAGGGGCCTGTTCAAACTGATAGAGGCTCTGCAACGGCGTGGAACGTGTGCAGTTGGAGTGATACGGGACTCCTGATATGTCTAGATACGACTCTGACAGGTGACACGTTCTGTCTGATCACCTGCATCCATTTATGTCCATTGGCCATTCCGACGGACTAGGGGCAACTCCAGTAGGACAATGCGACACCCCACACATTCATAATTGCTAGAGAGTGGCTCCAGGAAGACTCTTCTGAGTTTGAACACTTTCGCTGGCCACCGAATCCTCCTGACGTGGACATTATGGAGCATATCTGGGATGCTTTGTAACGTGCTGTCCAGAAGAGATCTCCACCCTACCCAACCTCTCGTAATGTCACGGATTTATGGATAGCCCTGCAGGATTCATGATGTGAATTTCGTCCAGCACTACTTCAGACATTAGTCGAGTCTATGTCACGTCGCGTTGCAGCACTTCTGCTCGCGCGGCCCCATACAATATTAGGCACGTGTACCAGTTTCTTTGCCTCTTCTGTGTACGTCGCCTGCGTAACTGCCACTTTCCTGGTCTCCGCATACACAGACATATATGATGATCTCAAAACATTGAAAGTGCCTTCAGATGGCAGCTGCAAGATTGCCTCAAGGCTGGGCGCGTGGAAATTCGTCAAGCGATTTTCAGACGTGATGACTATTTGAATGAGACTCTTTTCAACAGCTGTGAAAACAGGTGGGATATAGACAGTTTTTCAGTCCTGGAACAAAATGCTAGTCAGTTCTCTGCTAGCACACTAACACCGCGCGACCGCTGCGGTCGCAGTTTCGAATCCTCCCTCGGGCAAGGATGTTTATAACGTCCTTACGTTAGTTAAGTTTAAGTAGTTCTAAGTTCTAGGGGACTGGTGACCTCAGAAGTTAAGTCCCATTGTGCTCAGAGCCATTTGAACCACCGTCATCAAAACATTCCAGGTGAAGTCACTGCTTTGAAAATGGTGGTAGCATGGACAGCAATGGCGTAAGTCTTACTCATTGTATTTCAAAGGGCACGGTGGCAACAGGTGCGGGCACCAATATATTTTGAAGACCTTGTTCCTTCCAGAATTGCGAGAGAAAAGGCAGGAAATGGTTAAATGTATGTTCTTTCAGCAGGACAAGGCACCAGCATACTGGGCGTATGTGTCGCAGCAGTTTCCATGAGAAAAAGGTTGAAGATCTATTATTTCTAAGAAATTCGAACAAAGTGCCATTTTACATTGTTGAACGCTTTTTCCCGGTCGGCAAATCCTATGAACGTGTCTTTTTTTAAGTCTTTCTTTTATTACCAAGTGCAACATAAGAACTTTCTATCTAGTGACAATACCTTACTTAAAGCCAAACAAATCGTCACCTGAGAGACCCTCAATTTTCTGTTCCAGTCTCCTGTGTATTATTCTTGTCAGAAACTTAAATGCATGAGATTTTCGATAATTTATGCATTTACCTTCCATTCGAAATTGTCTAGATGATATTTTTCTGAAAGTCAGACGGTATTACATCAGTGTTGTAGCTTCTACATACTGCTTTGAATAGTCATTTGGTTCGTATTTCCTTCAATGTTCATAGAAATACCGAATGCCATCTGCCGTCTTCCTTATTTGACAGAAAGTCTCCCAAACCTCTGCCAGACTCCGACAGTTCCACATGCTGTAATAATCTCTTCATCTCAGAGGAGCACTTAGCAACCGATGTCCTCCCTATAGCCTCCTTCTATCCCCACTGTGGATAGTTAGCTTTCGTATCTGAGAAGGAATTGTAGGTGCGTAGCACCCGTGATGCACCGGAAATTGCTTCATCAATCATTCCAAAATACACACACACACACACTTTTAGTAGATTTTGTCTTCGATTCGATTGCAGTGAAAATAACAAGGAACTGAGTGGATCTGGATCGTGATTTATGACGTACACTGTCTGGGAATAACCCAGTTATTAAAATGTTGTTAAACAGGAGCAGTATCAGTTGTGTCATTTTGTCATTAGTTCATGACAGAATAAAACACCCACAAAAGATTAATATCAATCATCTTCCAACATTTTAAAGATAAAAGTATTGAAATAAAATTCTTTTTCACTCTGAAGCTAATTAGGTGCCACTAAACGTGGGGGAGGGGGGGAATAGAGAGCAGGAGGGGTCAGGAGAGGAATCCTGATTGTTGCCATAAGAAATGTTGGGAACCACAGCACTAGGTGAATAATAATACTCTTAAAGCACTCCCACTCAGTAAACTCGAAGTTACTTTTAAAACTCAAGCCTCTCTCCATTAAGATTGAACATGGCAGTCACTTCTAGTTTGTGTTTGCTACATATTACTTTCCTTACCAATTCTGCGGAAGTTTTCTTCGTTTCCTGTTCTGTGAGGCCAAGTGAGTTGCAGCGACTTTTTGAGCACCTCGAATCAAACGCTTCGATTCCCTTTTTTCCGGTTTTGCCACAGTCTGGGATTCACTTCTGTGCAGTGCTACAACGCTATCTTCAGACATACGTTATCAGATTTTGTTCTCTAATTGAGGCCCACATTTGATACCAGCAAAGCTCCATCCGTGAGGGATGTTTCTTTTTGCTGTGACCGCCCACTTCATACATCGTAGCGCCTACTGCATCGGCATCCCACTTCACGTCCAACCAATACGGGATGCTTGCATCACAGGGCGTATATTCACCAGAAAAACCTACGTCGTCTGTGTTGTCAACACAAATACTTAGCGGCGGTCACAGCACAACACAACACCATATCTCCACCAACGGCCGCCAGCGACCGCTACCCGTTCGAGGAGCCTACAGAACAGCTTCACCAGAGGTCGCAGCTAGCCCAGGAACTACTTTGATACCTTAGGCACGTGACCGCAAATATGTTCTGGCAGATACATCTGTCAAACGAGCTTTATAGGGATGTGCACTTCTGACAAAAGGTTGTCCGCCACATCGATCCCCCGCACCCCCTGCTGTCTCCCTTCCTCTCCTCCTTCAGCCTGTTGGCGACCCTTTCCCATCATGTCCCATCCTCTCTCAATTTCCACACCTTCCACCTCCTTTCCCAGCGCAACTTCCAGCACCTACCCACCCCCCCCCCCCCCCACCTCCGGATGACGAGCTTCACCCTCTCCACCCTGACGCCTACCCTTCCTATCAACTCTAACCCTCCTGCTCAGGGCTCCCTCTCCTCCCCCCTCTCATCTCCTGAGCGGCTTTCCCCCTCCTATGCCCCCTCCCTCTCCTGTGCCCCCCTTCAGTTTCTCTGCACTCCTTCCTGCCTTGTCTTCCCTCTTCATCTCCCACCCCACCTGTCTGCCTCTTGCTGCACCCCTGACGACCCTACCCGTTTCATCCTGCCCCCACCCCTGGTGCACCTTGCTCTCCCCTCCTTTTCCATCCTCTCAGGCCTCTTCCTCGGAAGGTCCCTCCTGGCAATTTTAATCTTCATTGTGTGTGCTTCATATCTTAAAGCGGTTTCAAAATGTTTTTAATATTGTGGCCAATTTTTAACCTGTGCATGTGACTTCAGTGCCCTTTTTGTGCTCTACGCATCGCCAACTGGTTTTTTTTTTTTTTAGGTTTATGTCGACTTCTTTTAACTGTCCCCCCATGAACGTCTCAGTGTCAGTGTATTTTTACCTACATCATCTCCCCTTACTCTGTTATTATGTCCCCCTTTTTATCACCTTTATATGTATAATTTACTTCTTTTATTAGCTGCCATGTCTCTCGGCTGAAGAGCGGAGGACTGTGCCACTGACAGCTCTTCCCTGCCCATATGGGCCAGGCGAATGAAATCACAATAAAGAAAAAAATCTGGCAAAAGGCATTTCTATGCACCACTTCGAAGTATACAGTGCTGCCACCCCGGCAGCCATGGCCACACGCCTCTTCTGGCTGGCTAGTCTCTTGCAGATGGACATGGTATAGTCGACGAACATATTGACAGTGTAGAATTGTTTATTGTGATAGCTACCTGTGAAAAGTCGGGTCTTTTCTTTTATTATTTATTATTTGTTATTTTATATTTGCGTCGATCTGCAGTTTGGATCGAGTCTGTTGTTCTTTTGGAGATTGTATTATTGTGAGTCCAATAAATTGTTTTCAGACTTGTGTTTTCCGCATTTCTATTCTGCTAGAGCAGACACTTCGCTTTTGTCTGTACTAGTCTGCTTCTTATGTCTTCCTTGCTTCATCCGTCAAGCGTTACATCGCTTCCAAGGAAGCAGAATATCTTCACTTTGTGTTATGTTGACCACAGTTTTCCCTAATTATATTTTTGTTAGTCTTCAGTAATTGCGTTTTTCTTTTGTTTACTCTGAATCCGTATACTATCCTCAGAACACCATGCATTCCATTCTAGAGATCGTGTAATTGATCTTCACTTTCACAGAGGATAACTATCTTCCAATCTTGCCACTGACATCATTTTATCCATAACTTAATACCATTCCGGAATTCCAATTTTATTTCCTTCATCAGTGGTTCGATGTACTTGTAGGGGATGCGACTACATCCCTGACACACTATTTTTAACATGAGCATTTTTCTCGTGGTCTGCCATTCTTGTCCATATTACGTACTACCCGCCTTTTCTAACTGTCTGTACCTGCTGTTCTGAGCATTTCAAACACTTCACACCATTTGACATTGTCGAACACTTTTTCCTCTTCATGACTTTCCTACATGCGGTTCAGTCCTTCCTACAATCATTTCTTTTGCGATTTCTTCACATTTTTATACACCTGTTTCGCCGTAGCTTCCCTGCACTTTCTATTTATTATAAGTCACTAGCATTTCTTCATTCCTGAATTTAGTTGAACATTTTTGTACTTTCTTCTTTCGTCGATCAACTGAAGGATTTCTTTCGATATGCATGATTTCTTCGCAGTTAACTTTCTTGTACCTGTTTTTATTTCCAACTTCTTCGATTGCCGTTTTTAGAGATGTCCGTTCCTCTTCAATTTAATTGCCTACTGAGCTGTTCATTATCACAGTACCCATAGCATCAGAAAGCTGCCAGAGTTCCCTGTATGGGGCCTCCTGGCCAACAATGCCACACGATCATTTCACTTCATTTTACTGCAAGTGTATCTCTCCATTCCTTAGTACTTCCGTATCTCACTTCTTTGAGCATTGATTCTTCCCGACTAGTCCCTTAAACTTCAACATATTCTTCATCTTTGGTAAATTCTGATCTGAATATATATGTGCTGCTGGGTATGCCTTACAATACAATATCTGATTTCGGAATCATTGATAGGCCAATATATACTATAAGTGGGATCTTCCTCTGTCACCTGACCTTTTCCAAATATACCCCCCCTTGTGATCCATGAACAGAGTATTAACTTTTTCTAACTGATATTTACTACAGAACTCAATCTTTCTCCTCTCTCGTTCCTATTACGAAACCCATATTTTCCCATAACCCTTTCTTCTACTCCTTTCGCTACAACCACATTCCAATCCTCCATGACAATTAGATTTTCATCTCCCTTTACGTGCTGATTTACCCGTTCAACATCTAAAGAGACTTTCTCTGTCTCTTTATCTTCAGCGTGTATATCTGGTGCTGGTTTGCTGTCGATTGTAATTAGAACAACTCTGTCACTTAACTGTTCACAGTAACTCACTGTTTTCCCTACCTTCCTACTCACAACGAATCCTACTCTACACCATTTTCTGTTCTGTTGATATTGCCATATACTCGTCTGACCAGAAATCCTTGTCTTCCTTCAATTTGTTTTACTGACCCCTCCACTATATTTAAACTGAGTCTTAGCATTTTCCTTTTCAGATTTTCTACCTTCCCTACCACGTTCAGACTTCCGACATTCCACGCCTCGACTCATAGAACGGTGTCCTTTTGCTCGTCATTCAGTCTTTTTATCATTGTCACCAATCCTCTTGGCAATCCCCTGCCATTTGAGAAATCACTATGACTTTTTTTTTCATTTACAGGCTATATGTCCTGTAAACACACATTTTGTGTGTTTAATGCAGTGGTTTCCATTGCCTTCTTCATCCTCATGACGTTGATCATTGCTGAGAGTGCGCTGAACCTCTGTCCGCTCTCCCGCTATCTTTTGACAAGGCCGTTGGCAGAACGGAAGTCTTTGGTCGCAATTGCTGACTACTTTCATTCAAAACTTAAGCAGTAACTGGGTTCGAACCAGGATCGAGGGCGTTTTGATTACAAGTCAAAGGCTCTATCCCCTTTTTTTTCTTTTTTGTTACAGTTCTCGTCTTTTGGTCTCGGCGGACGAGACATTAACCCCTTCATCAAGTTCATTGTTGAATACTTCGTTCAGTTTTTTTAAATTCATTTTTATTACAGAGGACAGCCAGCCATCTGATCGAATACGCTGGGCTAGGGTGCCGGCCCCCTAGATCACGACACAAACTAACCAAAAATAAGTATGTAGCTATAATAGAGCTCTAATATTTTTACCAGCGATGGTTTAATCGATTCTAAAATTCCAGTAAAAGGCTGTTTGAAAAAATGTTTCCTGAAAAGAAAAAATAGCTACGAACAGAGACAATGGAATCTATAACTATGAGTGTCGCTAATTTACATAATAGTTATGCTCCAGAAAGCCAAGGGTGATGGCTTTTGTAACTACCAATAGAGTCTCCGGAATCTAAATCCCGTCGTAGGTGGAAGAATTACATCAAACGACAGCCGTGAGGACGATAGATTTCGGCAAGAAGAAGAGCGGAAATTGGGCCTCCGTGTCGAAGGTGATGTACGGCAGTGAGTTACGGTTATACACGGCCGCCATAAAGAAGTCAACCGGCCGGGCTGTTTGCTTCTCCCCTCGTTCCTGGGGGATCGGAACAGCTGCAAGCTACGATTACTGGCGACTTACCCATTGCTCCTCTTCCAAGTCAAGCCAACAATCAAACCGTGGAACAAGACAATGTAGACACACTTTACTACAATCATTCATAGTCTGCAGACAAAGTACTTTTAAAGTTAGTGCTCAACTGCAGACGCAACAGCTGGTTCGGGCAGAATCAGGTCTCCTTTAACGTTCCTAATTTTCTGAACCATTTGAACACAAACACTTTTTAAAAAATGCTTAAAGTGTTACTGAATTAGTGTTCCATATTGAGACTGGTGAGCTGATAAATTATGTTCGTTGCGTCCAGAAAGGATGAAGGGACAATGGGACGCAGTGTCTATCGAAATCACACGCACTGGTACCATTACTTTCATGCATCGAACTGTCATCCATCTTCCCAATGCACGAGAGTCCTGTGGACGTTGGTAAGGAGGTCTTGTGCCATTTCTGGCGCAGAAAGCTTGACGCAAAAAGGTGAATGATCTTAAAATTGTCTTCAAGCACACAAACAGATTCTTCATGCTTACCAGTTTGGACCATCGCAGGAGACATTAGAAGATACATGTAAATCGGCGGCTTTCCTATCTTCTGCTGGGAGCATATCCTCGAAAATAGGGGTAATTTTAAAAAGGTATGAGATCAGAAGTGTTTTTCACCCGCCAGCGCCCATTAGCCAGTAAACAATGGTTTGGAATTGAAGAAGCCTGATGTGTCCCAAATACCCTGCCCGGACTGATGTGTTGAGTACCAGCGTCACGCACGTTTCTTTCAGCCTGCGGAATCTGCAGTAGCAGAGCACTATCTTACTTAGGGACGCAAAATTTTGTCTGAAGAGACACAAATGACATTCCCTGCGTCTCACTACTGGGACTGTGTTTTAAAGGAACGCATTGAAATTCGACTCTCTGGCAGTCTTATAAATAGAGGCAAGGGTTACCACTTAAGTAAGATTTGGAACCCTGTTTTATCAGACATTGAAACACAGCGGTCTTTGATTCAGCCGTCAGCATAAGATTTGTTAGCTATTCATCGATTTCGCCACTTTTCACCACTGAGGCGTTATATGTTCACTTGCGCTACAGGGCAATTAGAAAAATTTCTTAAGTATGCGGTGGTGCCCTTCAGCGGCGTTTGAAGGAGCCGTCGCTCGCAGTCATAATTCAGTTCCGGCGAGTTTGTGCACCAACACATTCACCTAAAGATGGTGCCCAGGTGGACCGTGGAAATATTGTGTCAAGATGACTTCATGATCTGGCTGCAGACCCGAGAAGAATATTACTATTACGTCCATCTGCTTAATGGCGTGTAAGCCCACCTCTGATGTTGCACTACTCCGGGGAAAAGGAGGTCCGACAGTGTATTGAGCCGTGTTGCGGCTCGCGTTGGTGCCGTTGGTAGGTTGGCATCGTGTAATAGGGATAGTGGCGTCTCGTTTTCTTCTTGTGTTTACTGGCGCCACTACGTATGCTAGCGTTGTCTGTCCGCGAGTGGCAGCAGCAGCCGTATCGATATTTAGTACGGTGGTATTATCTTTGGAGAAACGTCAAGTGTTCTGCGGGAAGGAAGTGTGCCGAGTAGTTCGGTTGGGACGGACAGCAAGACATGCCGGGACCACTGGTGGCACGGAGGCACTGCCGGATCGAGAGGCTGGTGTTGTGAGGGTCACAATCTCGTTGTCCATCGGACCCAGGACGTTTGAGGTGAGCGAACATTACCTCAGCAGTGAAACCTCCACTATCTTGAGATCACGCCCTCTGTTCGCTCGCTGCTGCTCGCAGGGTCGCTGGCACGAAGAGCAACGACTGGAGTGGTTGGAGTTGGCGAAATTAATTAGCCATCCTCCACTTCTTATTATCAATCATTGAATTCCTTGTGTTTATTTTTCCACCTAGTGGCCGCTAACACCCCAGTTACCTGCCCTGGAGGTTAGCGTATTTTCGTGGCAGTGTACCTTTCCTCGCCTTGCCGCTGCTGTCTGGTAAGGCGCGTAGTTCGACAGCCTCCTTGATTGTGGTTTGAATAATTTGTTATTTTGGACTACCTTGGTCGTAGTGGTTCCTTCTGCTTCTGGATGTTCACCAGATTCTGAAGACGCAGTGCTGTCAGCCGGTTCCGCCTTGCCTGGGTTATTCCATCGTTGTGTTGGTTACCAGACGTTAGGTAGATTTTGTAAGAGTGTTAGTCTGCATTTTAACTGTCAGTAGTTTGAGTTGCCATTCGGTTAAGTGAATACATCTCTAGGCTGCCTGTCTCATCGGTTACGAAGTTGAGTGACTTTCCCAGGCCGATTCTTGGACCACTGTCAGGGGCCCTGTTGGTTTGATCAGATTGTGAACATTGTTTATATATATATATATATATATATATATATATATATATATATATATATATATATATATATATATATATTAGTATCTCTTGGAGAAGTTTAACTGTTTTTAAGAATCTGCTATCCAGGCCTTCAGCCGTTAAATTGTTTTTTGAGTTATTACTATTGGGGTCTTCAGCCGACAAATAATTTGAATTTCTGGTCAATAAGGCTTTCAGTCGTGAGTGGAGCTTGCTTAAGAATTTCTTAGGAGACATTGTGTCTTAACAGTCAAATTTGATAATAGCTCCTTATTGTCAACTTCATTTGCAGTTGGTTCCAAATAAAGTGTACGTGAAAAAAAACCTGAGTAACCAACGGTAATTGAGTAAGGCCCCGTCCACACCGAATCCTGCCTTTCCCTAAGTTCCGTGTCTCAGGTATTAGGAGACATCCCATGACTTTTGTCACCTCAGTGCAATTGTCCATGTAACTAGGACAACATGGCAACACTTCAGGTTCGTCTGCTGTGAATCTCCACGTTTAACGACGTGCGCTGGATGTTGTCCTCCGAAACATTTGTGCCTGAACCAGCGTTGTACTCTTTTGTTAGGTATGTCACACATCGCCGCCTGCTTTACGGAGCGACAATCTTCTGACCCACCGCGATCTGTGATGAGACGTGGAGCTATGACATCTTGCTTAGTACTTTTGGCTCCGCTGTCGTTCAAACATTTTGTTCTGATGCTCACGACAGTAACACGCAAACAGCCAAACTGCTTAACTGTTTCCGAGATGTTCCCTGGCTGCGGGCCGTAACGATCTGCTCTTTGTCAAAGTCGTTTATGACAGTGAATTTCCCCTTTATCGGCCTATATCGTTTCTGCTTCATATACATGCATTCCTTACTGCCTCACTTAATTGCGATATCAGCGCCTCATTTGTTTGCTTAAATTATATGTAATGCTTGCCATAAATCTCATCAAAATCTGAGCTCCAGCACTAAGCAAGTGGATAGCCCACTGGAAACGTATTCAGGAGAAGAAGGGATCTAAAGCCGTCACATTAGTATTCCTACTGGGTTTATCCAGTCAATTTTACTTATTTGTGGGTTATTACTTAAAATGGTTTAAGGATTAATTCTATATTACATGTATGGACATTAGAGCGCTGGTGCTTGACTAACCCCTATGATGTCATAACAAGCCAAACCAACAAATTAGTTCGTGCATTTACCACAAAGACAGTGAGCAATAAAACCATCAGTGTAATTCTAGGAACTTCATTTATTGGTCAAGCAGCTTCTCATAGTTCATGTCATTTTGCTTTTCATCACACATATGTTCCTGCATCTGCTGTATTTTGTGTTATAAATAAGCAGGTGGAACTCAATCCTCCAGTAATAACTAGTGATAGACGGTTGCACTCCAAGCGCTCTCCCATTAACACCGGAACTTCTGAAGCACTGATCTTCGTTTTGGATACACTGCAGTATTCTCCATAATTTCGGTATAGTGTCTGTTTAGTACTGTTGTTACAGAGATCGTGGTTTTTACATCTTTTCGTTCGCTTCGTATCTTACCTTCATTTCTATCAGAGGTGTGTTTATTAAAGTCTGCCCACCGTCTAATAGTTACGTGTTGTTTTGGGTTCATTACAGCGCTTTACATAATTTCCCAATAATTTCTGTTTACGATTGTTGTTTGACAATATAGTACCATTCACTTCGTATCTTCCGCTGCCTAAAACTATTCAACGAACATCTGTGTGTTGTTTATGTTCTCGTGTTTTTCTGTGTCCTCCTAACGGCTGGAAGTTAGCAGCACAATTCACCAAAGATAAGTTTTTACTAATTACTACTTTTTACAGTTTAAGTGTATTGTAGTACATTTTAGTTTTCTATAAAAGCAGCGTCATCTGTTACAAATTTGGATGTTGCCGTAAGTCAGTTAGTGTGAGAGAAACATGTCCGGATTGTGGGCTGATGTTTCAGTGAGGTGAATGCAAAGGGGAATCCAATGAGATATTAGATGAGTCTCTTCCAAGGAGTTGTAGATCATGCAGTCGAGACAAGAAAATCATGGAACACAGAAGAAAGATTTGTGCTGAAGAACTATGGACAGCGTATTTTGAATTAGAGCAGCTGAAAGAGGGAAGAAACAATGAGAGCTGGGAGACCGTGAAAAGTAATGAGAAAGGAGTAAACATCAGAAAGTACTCTTCAAATTTCGGTTAGCAGTAAATTTCTTAAAGTAGGAGAAGAGCCTTAACAAGTTTCGGGGCTAAATAGAGCGCAGCGGACTCGTAGGAATGACTTAAAGGCTAGGTCGGTAGAAAAATCGTGGAGAAAAAAAAGTTTTGCGGCTAGAGAGCAGTCATGGGAGACTTATGCGCCAAATGCTACAGGAAAAGCTAGGCGTAGATTTCCAGTTGACAAGCATCATGAAACCTAGTGCCAAGCTTAGCCAGGTGAAATGAAATATAGGGTCATTGTGAAGAGATTTTGATGGATGCGACAAGGTACTGGCCATTAAAATTGCTACACCAAGAAGAAATGCAGATGATAAACGGGTATTCCATGGAGAAATATATTATACTAGAACTGACATGTGATTACATTTTCACGCAATTTGGGTGCATAGATCCTGAGAAATCAGTACCCAGAACAACCACCTCTAGCAGTAATAACGGCCTCGATACGCCTGAGCATTGTCAAACAGAACTTCGATGGCGTGTACAGGTACAGCTGCCCATTCAACTTCAACATGATATCACAGTTAATCAAGAGTAGTGACTGGCTTATTGTGACGAGCCAGTTGCTCGGCCACCATTGGCCACATGTTTTCAATTGGTGAGAGATCTGGAGAATGTGCTGGCGAGAGCAGCAGTCGAACATTTTCTGTTTCCAGAAAGGCCCGTACAGCACCTGCAACATGCGGTCGTGCATTATCCTGCTGAAATGTAAGGTTTCGCAGGGAGCAAATTAAGGGTAGAGCCACGGGTAGTTACACATCTGAATTGTAACGCCCACTGTTCAAAGTGCCGTCAATGCGAACAAGAGGTGACCAAGACGTGTAACCAATGGCACCCCATACCATCACGCCAGGTGATACGCCAGTATGACGAAGACGAATACGCGCTTCCAATGTGCGTTCACCGCGATGTCGCCAAACACGGATGCGACCATCATGATGCTGTAAACAGAACCTAGATTCATCCGAAAGAATGACGTTTTGCCATTCGTGCACCCACGCTCGTCTTTGAGTACAGCATCGCAGGCGCTCCTGTCTGTGACGCAGCTTCAAGGGCAGCCATGGTCTTCGAGCTGATAGTCCATGCTGCTGCAAAAGTCGTCGAACCGTTCATGCAGATGGTTGTTGTCATGCAAACGTCCCCATCTGTTGACTCAGGGATCGAACGTGGCTAAACGATCCGTTACACCCATGCGAATAAGTTGCCTCTCATCTCGACTGCTAGTGATACGAGGCCGTTGGGATCCAGCACGGCGTTCCGTATTACCCTCCTGAACCGAACAATTCCATATTCTGTTAACAGTCATTGGATCTCGACCAACGCGAGCAGCAATGTCGCGATACAATAAACCGCAATCGCGGTAGTCTACAATCCGACCTTTATCAAAGTCGGAAACGTGAAGGTACGCATTTCTCCTCCTTACACGAGGCAGCACAACAACGTTTCACCAGGCAACGCCGGTCAACTGCTGTTTGTGCATGAGAAATCGGTTGGAAATGTTCCTCATTTCAGCACGTTGTAGCCGGCTGGAGTGGCCGTGCGGTTCTAGGCGCTACAGTCTGGAACCGAGCGACCGCTACGGTCGCAGGTTCGAATCCTGCCTCGGGCATGGATGTGTTCGATGTCCTTAGGTTAGTTAGGTTTAATTAGTTCTATGTTATAGGCGACTGATGACCTCAGAAGTTAAGTCGCATAGTGCTCAGAGCCATTTGAACCATCATCACGTTGTAGGTGTCGCCACCTGCCCAAACCTTGTGTGAATGCTCTGAAAAGCTAATCATTTGCATATTACAGCATCTTCTTCCTGCCGGTTAAATTTCGCGTCTGTAGCATGTGTAGCAATTTTAATGGCCAGTAGTGTAGTAGTAACCTGGAGGAAACAGGAGCAGCAACAGCACACACTCGTGTGGAGTTTGTGAAGATTTTACAGCACCATGTCGAGTGCTGCTGTAATGCGGCTACTGGTCGTGTTAATAAAGGGACGAATGGGTTACTTTCAAGTGAAACAAAGTCTAATATTGTGCCATACCTGCTGCTACAATTAGAAGAAAATGACACACAAATTATAGCCTGCGACTGAATAGGAGGGGAAGGAAAGATTAGCTGAGCATCTTGCAGAAAGTGTAAGTGGAGCCACGAGCACGTCTGACAAAGGCCCTGTGATTACTGGAGTCAAACAGACACATGTTTTAGGTTAGAGTCAGGTTACAGACAGACAGTATTGAAAGAAATTAGAACAAAACAGGACCACAGAGTTTCCAAAAAATAAAACGGATTTTCTTCGTTAGAACATTAGAGGATTGAAAAAACAAGGTAGGTGGACTTCTTGTATACCTAGAAGATGTGAAAAATACTGATGTGATTGATGTTCAGTGCCTCTCTGACACCACAGGAATGGAGAAGTTAAATATCAGGGATTATAAACTAGCATTATTTTCGTATAGAGTTAACATGGGAAAAGGAAGATTGCAACATTTTCAAAAGCTAAACACAAAGTCAAAAATATTGAAACAAATAGTTTTTGTGTTGGTCAGAACGTAGAAGCATATGATTGTGGACTCTTACAGCAGAATACTTCTTTGGTAATACAATTATAGATCCTCTCTAGGGCACTCTCAGCTATTTGAGAAACCTAGATGCATTATTGAGCTACCTGTTTGACACAAAGAAACAGTTAGTAGTTTGCGAAGATTTCAGGGTAGATTTCTTAAAAGATATGGACATAAAAATTATCTAGAAATATTATTTTGGTGTTTCAATCTAATTTCAGTAGTCAGTTTTCCAACTAATGTATAGCAAGATAGTAGAACACTGGCTGAAAACTATTTATATACAGTGCTCAGGCTGAAACAATCAGTGTGTACCTATTGTTAGTGAACTACCTGACCATGTCATGTAATTAATGGCATCTTACAGCCCTCTGAGAGGTTTACACAAAGCAGTGAGCCTTATTGAAGCAGTGAGCCTTTAAAGGAGATGGTATGGGATAATGTGTACATAGAAAGATAAGAATATAGAACATTATTCCATAGCAAATTTGTCTCAATATTTGAAAGTTGCTTCCCTAAAAAGTTATCCAGAAAATAAGTTAAAGAAAAATAAATAAGTATTGGATAACAAGAAAATTAATAACTCACTTAAGAGGAAGAGATAAATTTACATAACTACAAGAATAGGTCAAGATCTGACATTACTTGTATACTATAAAAAGTACCGTACTATTTTAATTGGAGTCATCAAAACGTCAAGAAGTATATACATCATGACAGAAATTAATAATCCTGATAATAAGGTTAAAACTATATGGGATATTGTCAATTGGGAGACAGGAAAATCACTCAACATACAAGATACCGTAACCAATTGACAATCTTGTGACGGACAGTTCACAAGTTGCAAAAACTTTCAATAATCTACATCTATATTATTACTCTGAAATTCAAAACTAAGCGCCTGGGAGATGGTTGATTGAACTACCTTCAAGCTATTTCTCTACCGTTTCGCTCTCAAACGGCGCACGGGAAAACGAGCACATAAATTTTTCTGTGCGAGTCCTGATTTCTCTTATTTTTTTATTATGATAATTTGTCTCTCTGTGGCCGGGTAGCAACAAAATATCTGCTCAATCGGAGTGGAAAGTTGGTGACTGAAATTCCATGAGGACATCCAGCGGCAAAGAAAAACTTCTTTGTTTTAATGATTACCACCGCAACTCACACATGAGATCCGTGGCAATAATACAAAACGAACTGCCCTTCTTTGAACTTTGCCGATGTCCTCCATCGATTCTATCTGATGCGGATTTCACACCGCACATCAGTACTCAGAAGAGGACGTACAAGTGTAGTGTAGGCCGTCTCTTCAGTAGACCTGCTGCTTTTTTTCAGCGTACTGCTAATATTTCGCATTCTTTGGTTTGCTTAGTCCAGAACATTATCTATGTGATCGTTTCAGTGTCATTTACTCGTGACTGTAATCCCTAAGTATTCAATTCACAGGCTTTATTGGCTCTGAGCACTATGGTACTTAACATCGATGGTCATCAGTCCCCTATAACTTAGAACTACTTAAACCTAACGACAACACACAACACCCAGCCATCACGAGGCAGAGAAAATCCATGACCCCGCCGGGAATCAAACCCGGGAACCCAGGTGTGGGAAGCGAGAACGCTACCGCACGACCACGAGATGCGTGCTCACAGGCTTTATTCGTATGATTTATAGTGTAACCAAAATTTAGCAAATCCCTTTTAGTACTCATGTAGGCTGTCTCTTAGAAAGATGTGAAGCAAGTTTTCATCTGATTTTTTTTAATAGACGTCTTTTGCGTTAATTTTTGGTGGGTTTGAATGTAAAAGTATTCAGTCTCGCTGCAACAACTCTATGGTCACTGATCTTGTAGCTGTCATGACGCTCTCTATCTGTTCAGGATTATTTGTTGCTAAGAGATGAAATACACTCCTGGAAATTGAAATTTCAATATCTTTATTAGTTTACGGTTTAGTATCTGACGATAAATTATAGAAGTAACACCTAGCAACAAATTTCTAAAATCTAGACGGTTCTTCCGATGTTGTTGATCGATGTGTCTTTAGAAAGCTATTAGTGTAAACCTAGGTTGGTGTGAATTACAGGCATGTATCTTGAATAGTACATGAGTTATTAGAGCTCAAAGTGGCCAATTTCTACTAACTGCGGCAGGCCATAAGTACTCCACAGTGACACGAAAAAACGTTGGCAGCATGCTTATAAATATATTTATTAGTCTATGTCTTTGTTTATATATCCAATATATCCTATTCATGAACAAATTGGTTAAATATTGACTGTGTTTTAAAAAGCACAGAGACATTAGGCTACTGGCCTGTCTTTTGTTGCTATTCCTTTGATACACTCCTGGAAATTGAAATAAGAACACCGTGAATTCATTGTCCCAGGAATGGGAAACTTTATTGACACATTCCTGGGGTCAATTACATCACATGATCACACTGACAGAACCACAGGCACATAGACACAGGCAACTGAGCATGCACAATGTCGGCACTAGTACAGTGTATATCCACCTTTCGCAGCAATGCAGGCTGCTATTCTCCCATGAAGACGATCGTAGAGATGCTGGATGTAGTCTTGTGGAACGGCTTGCCATGCCATTTCCACCTGGCGCCTCAGTTGGACCAGCGTTCGTGCTGGACGTGCAGACCGCGTGAGACGACGCTTCATCCAGTCCCAAACATGCTCAATGGCGGATAGATCCGGAGATCTTGCTGGCCAGGGTAGTTGACTTACACCTTCTGGAGCACGTTGGGTAGCACGGGATACATGCGGACGTGCATTGTCCTGTTGGAACAGCAAGTTCCCTTGCCGGTCTAGGAATGGTAGAACGATGGGTTCGATGACGGTTTGGATGTACCGTGCACTATTCAGTGTCCCCTCGACGATCACCAAAGGTGTACAGACAATGTAGGAGATCGCTCCCCACACCATGATGCCTGGTGTTGGCCCTGTGTGCCTCGGTCGTATGCAGTCCTGATTGTGACGCTCACCTGCACGGCGCCAAACACGCATACGACCATCATTGGCACCAAGGCAGAAGCGACTCTCATCGCTGAAGACGACACGTCTCCATTCGTCCCTCCATTCACGCCTGTCGCGACACCACTGGAGGCAGGCTGCACGATGTTGGGGAGTGAGCGGAAGACGGCCTAACGGTGTGCGGGACCGTAGCCCAGCTTCATGGAGACGGTTGCGAATGGTCCTCGCCGATACCCCAGGAGCAACAGTGTCCCTAATTTGCTGGGAAGTGGCGGTGCGGTCCCCTACGGCACTGCGTAGGATCCTACGGTCTTGGCGTGCATCCGTGCGTCGCTGCGGTCCGGTCATAGGTCAACGGGCACGTGCACCTTCCGCCGACCACTGGCGACAACATCGATGTACTGTGTAGACCTCACGCCCCACGTGTTGAGCAGTTCGGCGGTAAGTCCACCCGGCCTACCGCATGCCCACTATACGCCCTCGCTCTAAGTCCGTCAACTGCACATACGGTTCACATCCACACTGTCGCGGCATGCTACCAGTGTTAAAGACTGCGATGGAGCTCCGTATGCCACGGCAAACTGGCTGACACTGACGGCGGCGGTGCACAAATGCTGCGCAGCTAACGCCATTCGACGGCCAACACCGCGGTTCCTGGTGTGTCCGCTGTGCCGTGCGTGTGATCATTGCTCGTACAGCCCTCTCGCAGTGTCCGGAGCAAGTATGGTGGGTCTGACACACCGGTGTCAATGTGTTCTTTTTTCCAATTCCAGGAGTGTATGTTTTTGCAACCATTTTTACTCTGAGTGGACTCGTGAACTAATTTTTCAAAATAATTTTCTGAGAAAGCATTCGATACAGTGTCGGAGGCTTACAAATGTAATTATTGGAGTAACTTTTTGAAGTAAGGCTCAAGTTTTCTTAGAACTGTTCAGCAACTGTTCGTCTGAGAATGGGATGTCGTTAAAAGGAACCAATTGTTAATTTAGTCCGGTTGTCACGTATAACCTCTACGTATACTAACTCACAGAAAGTATCTGCTTCAATTGCACTACAAGGTAAACCACTTATGACAGCAATAAACACAGCAATGATAGTTAACATCTACAATACCAATTTTTTGCTAGGTCTCCTTCCTGCGTTTTCCCTGCACCCTTTTAGACTGACACCCTTTCTGTAGTTTCCTAATGTAAAACACCGCCCCGTCCCTGCTACCCATGTAGCCGCTTCCCGGGTGTAGTGGACCCCTGGCTTATTTAGCGGGACCCGGAAACCAACCACCTGAAGGTGCAAGTCGAGGAATCTGCCGCCTACACGCTGGTAGAGCCGTCTGAGCCTCTGATTCAGATCCTCCACTCTGCTCTGAACCAAAAGGACCACATTCGGTACTGCCGACGATGCTACAGATGGTGAGCTCCTCCTTCACCTCGCAATCAAAACTGACAGTCTTTTTACCACTTCAGCTATCCGCCAGAAACGAGACAGAATCTCTTCCAAACAAAAGTGGCACACTTAACTGGGACCGACATCAGTCACCCAGCAGCTTTCTTTGCACCCTGTGCTCTTAATGGCAAGCGGAAGCACCTTTTCAACACCAGGAATACTCCTTCGGAAATGCACACACAGTTCACACTGGATTTCTTCCCCTCCTTGGCAGTCATATCCCTAAGGGACCCACTATTTGCATAACGTTGGATCTCTCAACTACCAGTAATGCCCCCTCTGCGAATGCGCCCACCCCTTGTGAACCGAGAGGCTTCCCATAAAAAAGGGCTGTATCTGGTTCAGGGACTCTGTCAGCAACGGACATTGCCCAAAACATGTACATCAGACGAACCGGATAGGCTCCCCCCTCCCAACCCTTTGCTTCATTCTGAAAATTCTTTCACCACCTGCATCTTGAAACGACCTTCCACTCGCCTACCCTTGTAATGAGCTTTCACTCGATCACAAGTGAGGGGTCAACATCAGTACAAACAGCACACGGGGCGCCAACAGTTTTGCACCAGTCAGGAGAAACATGCGAAGTGCTGGACATCCCTTGCATCTCCAGGCCTGACCCCCACAGTTATGTCCATTGACAGCAGCGTCAAGCTGTGTGACTGAAGCCATCTCTGCTTGGAGCTAAGAGCGAAGAATCACCAACGCTTTCCAAATGCAGCAGCAAAAACAGGATTACATGGTTCAGTTTAAGAAAGAAGAGAGTATTAAAAAAGACAGCCACAAAAATTTAAGTAACTAGAAGCAGCAACAACATCCTTTACCGTAATTAACAGAATTACAAAAATTCTAAGAAACAAAGGCCTATGTGGTGTTGATGGAATTTCAATAAGAATTCTGAAAATTTGTTCCAATGTAATAATGAATATCCTTTGTGATGTATGTAATGCGCCACTGCACAGGGAACTTTTCCAGACAGGTTAAACTTCACAAATGTAAAACATCTTCAAAAGAAAGGTGACAAGACAGATTTTCATCCAATTGCCTTACTGACATCCTTTTCCAGCATGTTCAAAAAAAAGTAATGTACACAAGGCTAGCCTAATACTTAAGTAGAAGCAAGTTACTAAGCATACCACACTGGCATTCCAGAAAGTTTGCTTGACTAAGAACGCTATTTATACAGTCACTCATCAAATAACACAAGCCTTAAATAATAAAATATCATCAGTTGGTATTTTTTGTGATCTTTCCAAGCTGTTTAATTGTGTAGATCATGTTACTCTCGTATAAAAAAACATGTTTTATGGGATTGATACAATTCTGTAGTACTGTCTGGAGTTATGCAGCCACCCACTGCTTCTCTTGAGATCAGTGTAATCGATGTGCCACGCAGTTTGATGTCCATAACATAGTAGGTCACTTTCATGCACATCCTGTAAATTGTGTTGAGCACCCTTGAAACGCGAAAACGCCAGTTTTTGTAACAAGTGCTCATTATCTAAAGGTTCATATTGCTGCGGACTTATTCGAAATTAGTTCATAATTGTTTTTTACTATGCTGCGGATGATCTTCCATGTACTCAGTTATGTTTAGTACCCGCTCCTTGCACAATGATTGTCCTTTACTACATTTCACTGGAGACGGGATTTGTGGCTCCTGTCCGACGGCTGTGTTAACAGGAAATCCACCTACAGTGTGGATAGAATATTATTCTGCCAACGTCCAACTTATAGAGTCTGAATTGCAGCTGTTTTTGAATATTTTGGATCGGCGCTTCGTAAGATAGATGAAGAGAATTAGGGTAAATACTGCTGAAACCATACACACACCTTAAGACCAAAAAAACGACATACCATGAAGGAATTATTCGAGTGGAACGGAAATCAGTAGATGTGATGTTCAGGTATAGTAAAACAAATTATTACAATGTGAGAAAAATTGGATGATCTATTCAAGAGAAAAGACTTCGCAAACGGAGCAAGTCGATAAGGCGCTGGTCTACCTCTTGCGCTTATGCAAGCAGTTATTCGCTTTGGCATTTTTTGATAGAGTTTTTGGACGTCCTTATGACGGAAACCGTGCCAAATTCTGCCCAATTGGAGAATTAGATCGTCAAAATCCCCGGATGGATGGAGCGTCCTACCCATACCCAGCGGTAGCTCTACATGGAGGCACCAGCATCCCCGACAGGCCACCGTTGGCGCGCCGGCGCCCGGACCCACGACCCCTAATGACGTTGCAGTCGATGTATTTCTTAATATCACTTTTGGAAGAAGCAAGCCAGGTGTAAATCACACAGTATTTTACTGATGATCCGGAAAGTTCCAAATATACTCAGTTGGGGAGAGTTCTTGCTGGCCAAGATAAGGGTCTTGGAAGTACGAAGACAACAAAGAAAAACAGTCATCGTAAGCAGGTGGGAATTGTCTGCTTGGGATGGCTTGCCATGAAGAGCAACAAATCGGAAAGTAGAATATCGTCGACGAACCGCTGTGCTGTAAGGGCGCCGCTGATGACAACGGAAAGGAACCCGCTTTGAAAAGAAATGACACCTCAGGCCGTCGTTCGTGATTGTCGGACCATATGGCGCACGATAGCTTGGTATCCCACCGCTATCTGGGGTGTTCACGGGCACGTCACCGGCCTGGAATCGCAATGACTGATAATAATAATAATGTCGTGTGGCTAGGGCCTCCCGTCGGGTAGACCGTTCGTCTGGTGCAAGTCTTTCGAGTTGACGCCACTTCGGCGACCTGCGGGTCGAAGGGGATGAAATTATGATGATTAAGACAACACAACACCCAGTCCCTGAGCGGAGAAAATCTCCGACCCAGATCGGGAATCGAACCCGGGCACTTAGGATTGACATTCCGTCACGCTGACCACTCAGCTACCAGGGGCGGATTCAATGACTGATGTACAAGGGTTACCCCAAAAGAAATGCACACTACTTTTTTTTAAATCCATCCTTTATTCTACATGTTTCAAAGTTTTACAGTGTGTAGATATATCCTATTTTCATTTCTCCTCATAATTTCCATCCCTCTCATCTGCCTTACGCCATCTTGGGACCAGCGCCTGTATACCCGCACGGTAAAATTCTGGACCAACCTGTTGGAGCCACTCTTTGGCAGCGTGCACAAGGGAGTCGTCATCTTCAAACCTTGTTCCACGAAGAGAGTCTTTCAGATTCCCAAAGAGATAATAGTCACATGGAGCCAGGTCAGGACTGTAAGGCGGGTGTTTCAGTGTTGTCCATCCAAGTTTTGTGACCGCTTCCATGGTTTTTTGACTGACATCCTGCTTTTGCCGATGTGGTCGAACACGACTCAGTCGAGCTTGAAGTTTCTTCAGTGTCGTCACATATTCATCAGAATTTATGATGATTCCAGTTGGTATGATGTCCACAAGTAAGGGTCCTTCGGACATCGAAAAACACCGTAGCCATAACATTTTCCAGCAGAAAGTGTGGTTCTGAAATATTTTATTTTTTTCTTGGGTGAATTTGCATGATGCCACTCCATTGATTGCCTCTTCGTCTCTGCTGAAAAATGATGGAGCTATGTTTCATAATCTGTCACAATTCTTCCAAGAATTTCATCTCCACCATTCTCGTACTGTTCCAAAAGTTCGCTACATACCGTTTTCCTTGTTTCTTTGTAAGCCACTGTCAACATCCTGAGAACGCACCTGGCACAAACCTTTTTTAATGCCAACACTTTCAGAATTCTGCAAACACTTCCTTCTCCTATCCCAACGTTGCGTGACAGTTCGTTCACTGTGATGCGTCTATCAGCAGCCACGAATTCGTTAACTCTCTGTACACTGTCTGGAGTGTGTGCATTACGAGGCCTGCCGCTGCGAGGACAATCCTCAATACTGCCGTGTGCGCTTTCATCACGCAACCTGCTTGCCCACAGACTAACTGTACTGCGATCGACAACAGTATCTCAATACATCTTTTTCAACCTCTTGTGGATGTTTCCCACTGTCTCGTTTTCACAGCACAGGAATTCTATGACAGCGCGTTGCTTCTGACGAACGTCAAGTGTGGCAGCCATCATGAAGACATGCTGTGACGGCGCCACTCAAGGGAACAGGTTGAACTAAGTTTGAGAACAAGAGCGAAGGATGTATCTACACACTGTAAAACTATCACACATGCAGAATGAAAACTGTATTTTTACAAAAATAGTGTGCCTTTCTTTTGGAGTGACCCTCGTAGAAGTGTCTTCAGTGATGAGTCCCGATTACCAGCGAAGAAGTGTCTGGAGACGTCCCTGACTGTTACCGCCATACGGCCCGACAACCATGAGTGATGGTTTGGGGTGCCACTGCTTTTCATAACAAGGCCCATTTAGTTTTCATCCGTGGCACCCTTACAACACTACGGTATATCGACGATATTCTACGTCCCGTTTTGTTGCTCTTCAGCAGAATAGTGCCCACCCATACGCGGAGAGACTTTCTACTGCTTGACTTTGCGCATGCCAAACCCACCCTTGGCCAGAAAAGTCGCCGGATCTCTCCCCAATTGAGAACGTTTGAAGCATTATGGGTAAGGCCCTCCCATCAACTATGGATTTTCACAATTGAACACACCAGGTTCAGTTTGGATTCCGTAGAAATATTGGAACACGTGAGGCAATACTGACACTACGACTTATCTTAGACGCTAGATTAAGGAAAGGCAAACCTACGTTTCTAGCATTTGTAGACGTAGATTTTGACAATGTTGACTGGGATACTCTCTTTCAAATTCTGAAGGTGGTAGGGGTAAAATACAGGGAGCGAAAGGCTACTTACAATTTCTACAGAAACCAGATGGCAGTTATAAGAGTCGAGGGGCATGAAAGGGAAGCAGTGGTTGGGAAGGGAGTGAGACAGGGTTGAGGCCTCTCCCCGATGTTATTCAATCTGTATATTGAGCAAGCAGGGAAGGAAACAAAAGAAAAATTCGGAGTAGGTATTAAAATAGAAGAAATAAAAACTTTGAGGTTTGCCGATGACACTGTAGTTCTGTCAGAGAGAGCAAATGACTTGGAAGAGCAGTTAAACGGAATGGACAGTGTCTTGAAAGGAGGATATAAGATGAACATCAACAAAAGCAAAACGAGGATAATGGAAGGTAGTCGAATTAAATCGGGTGATGCTGAAGGAACTAGATTAGGAAATGAGACACTTAAAGTAGTAAAGGAGTTTTGCTATTTGGGGAGCAAAATAACTGATGATGGTCGAAGTAGAGAGGATATAAAATGTATACTGGCAACGGCAAGGAAAGCGTTTCTGAAGAAGAGAAATTTGTTAACATCGAGTATAGATACGTCAGGAAGTCGTTTCTAAAAGTATTTGTATGGAGTGTAGCCATGTATGGAAGTGGAATATGTACGATAAATAGTTTGGACAAGAAGAGAATAGAAGCTTTCGAATTGTGGTGCTACAGAAGAATGCTGAAGATTAGTTGGGTAGATCACATAACTAATGAGGAGGTATGGAATAGAATTGGAGAGGAGTTTGTGGCAAAACTAGACTAGAAGACGGGATCGGGAGGTAGGACATGTTCTGAGGCTTCAAGAATCACCAATTTTGTATTGGAGGGCAGCGTGGAGAGTAAAAATCGTAGAGGGAGAGCAAGAGATGAATACACTAAGCAGATTCAGATGGCTGTAGGTTGCTGTAGGTACTGGGAGATGAAGCTTGCACAGGATAGAGTAGCATGGAGAGCTGCATCAAACCAGTTACTGAAGACCACAACAACAACAACAACAACAACAACAACAACAACAACACGCCAGGTAGACCAGAATTTGCACGATATACCTCAGGAGAATATTCAACAATCCTATCGGTCAATTCCCAGCCGAATAACTGCTTGCATAAGGGCCAGAGGTGGACAAACGTGTTATTGACTTGCTCAGTTTGCGAAGCTCTTTCTCTTGAATAAATCATTCAATTTTTTCTGAAATCTTAGTCACTTCTGTCGCTACATGTGCGTCATAGCTACCGATTTCCGTCTCATTCGAGTCATCCACTCGCAGTGCGTCGTTCTTTTCTTTTGCGTAGAGTGCATATTTCGCTATTTTTACTCTTACAAGAGAGTATTTGAAAACTTCGCGTCAGTTCAGTCTACTTTGTCTCTCAACAGCAGGTATAATACGATACGATGGAAGCAAATTTAAAACCAGCATCGATAATACTGCTGTATTTATCTAGGACTGTGGAAAAATGCTGTTATAGATATTAGATCTCTATACTGATAACATTATTCCTGTACTTTAATCCTACCTCTACGTATTCCACATATAGTATTGGCAAAAATTTGTTGCCACACCATTGTGCGGGCACAGTTGAAGTTACATTATTGCCGGCAGTCTCTTGCAGCTGCGGCCGACGACTCGACATTACGTACTCAGTAGGTGTCTTTATCGTTTTCCTATACATTGAGCTCCGATAGTCCGAAACGCTATTGTATGGAACCGTTAGCAGCCGATGCAGCTCTCTGGGCGGAGGAGAGGGAAGGCCAATTTTGCAGGGAATTAAATTTCATGGAGGATGCAGTGTCTCTATTTTTATCGTTGACACCGAGCGTACCTCTTGCTGTGGGAAACAGCGTAGCGGCTAAGGACTGTTTTCGTCAGTTTTATGATTCGTATTTCAAATGGCAGTGCCGTAATAGGAGGCAACGTGCTTTATACCAACAATTCACCGGAGCGTAAGGAATATACTGGCCATCTAAAACTCACAATATACCGACACAGATACTCCGCCGACAACTTGTCGGAGGTATAAAATACAATAAAAATACTGGCGTCATTCTCATTAGTGTGAGACCTCCTTCAATACGCATTTTTCAAGTTACAAACCACATTTTCAGTGAAATATGCGAACCATTCCAAGAGCTTTTTACCAAACTCTCTGTAATTGAAATGCACTTCATATGTTGTTTCCACATATTTGCTTCATATTTATAGAAAATTACGATACGTCAAGACTACTTTTTAAAAAATCTTCAAAGAAGGAATTCAAATGGATTAAGATCCGGAACGAATGATATCTCGTTCTGCAGCATGCTCATTCCAGCCGTGGGAAGCAAACACGTTTCAGACATCCATCAGCAGACCTGAGAAAATCATGTAAGCATGTGTGTACTGCGCGTACAGTCACTAGTCTTAATATGTGGATTCTAACGTTAACGTTGATATAAACAAGAAACTAATGTGCTAGATTGGGTCATACGTCTCTAGACTTTCCTTGGCACATTTATCAAAAGCATCCAAACACCTATTAGTGGGTATTGATTCTGTTTATCCACCCTCCTCATTCTCCCTATGATGGCTTGGACACTGCTGAGACACTTTTGCTGAGGTTTATGAATGTCTGTAGAGGGCTATCAGCTCATTCTTCCTGAAGAACCGAAAACAGAGAAGGTATATATGTCGAACGCTGGGCTCTGGAGTGAATTCGACATCCTAATTCATCGCGAATGGTTCGGGTCGAGACTCTGGACTGGCCATTTCATTTCAGTAATGTCGTTGTCCACAAACGACTACCTGTCAGATGTTTTACGACAGGGTGTCTGTCATGCTGATACAAGCAATCATCGTCCCCGAACTGCTCCTCTACTCTACGCAAAACACAACTCTGTAAAATGTATTCGTATCCTTTCGAATTTAGAGTTTTCTTGATCACAATGAGGGGACCACACCGTAACCACGAGCATGAGCCGCATACCGCCACTTCCGTACTTGGCTGTTGGCACCTCACGTGATACATGTAACGTGCTCCGGGAATCTGCCAAACTCAAACCCGCTCTTCGGAACACCAAAGTGTTTAGTGTGAATCACCACTCTACATCACTTGTTTTCAGTCACCACTGTCCAGTTGCGTCCCTTTTTACACTGTCTGAAGCGTCGCTTAGTGTTGCCTTCAGAAATGTTGGCGTATTGAGAGGTGCATTATACCCCAGTCTTTTTCTTTAAATGCCCACAATTCCCACTCACAGTCACTGTGCATCTGGAATGGCGGTAGCACTGTGGAGCTCTCAAGTGGGTCCTTCCGCTAATTACACGCTTTTCTTGTCAAGTTAGCTTTCATTAGGAATGTTGTAGCACTCAACGACTGTGATATGACTTTCAAATGATAGAGCACAGCAAACAGTCGTCCTTTTCTTTCAGGTTTTGTTAGGCAAATCTAGATTTCGGCTATTGCCTAGCCATTAGCTAGCTCGCTTTACTCACTAGTGACGTACTGCAAGAAACAGATGCCATTATACAGATAGGTTCCATCTTTGTAGATCTCCCAAAGCGATGGACACTGTATGGCATTGTCGACTGTTAACCTAGTTATTATCATATGGAGTATCTTCGAAGGTATGTGATTTTCCCGATAAATATTTGACTAATGGAACCCAGGAAACAACACGGGACGACAAATTTTCAACACAAACGAAATTAACATCGAGTTTGTCGCAAAAAAGCGTAATACACGAATTAAAAAAGTTTTGCATCACCACGGTTCCGAGAGCTACGGAACTTGTTCAGAAAATTGGATAACATATCACCATAAACATCATTTCCACCCTTTTTGTTGCTCATGAAAACCACACATTGCAAATAGTACCACAATACAACGAGACATTCAGAGGTGGTGGTCCAGATTGCTGTACACACCAGTACCTCTAATACCCAGATGTATGTCCTCTAGCATTGATGCATGCCTGTATTCTTCGTGGCATACTATCCACACGTTCATTGAGGCACTGTTGGTCCAAATAGCCCCACTCCTCAACGGCGATTGGGCGTAGATCCCTCAGAGTGGTTGGTGGGTCACGTCGTCCATAAGCAGCCCTTTTCAATCTATCCCAGGCATGTTCGATAGGGTTCATGTGTGGAGAACATGTTGCCCACTCTAGTCGAGCGATTTCATTATCCTGAAGGAAGTCATTAACAAGATGTGCATGATGGGAGAGCGAATTGTCGTCCATGAAGACCATGCCTCGCCAATATGTTGCACTATCGGTCGGAGGACGCCATTGCGGGCTTTCAAAAAGAAAATGAAATAATGGTGTGGCCCTCAACTACGTACCCTCAACGTTGAAATACTAAAAGTTCTGGCTGGTTTCGTTGTCTAGGTGCTGGGATACGTAGCTGCGGCACTGCAATACAAATACTGTATACAATATGAATATACACATGAATCGAATGGTCGAAGGTTCCTATCACTCGGCAACTGCGAATTTTGAACGTAACATAGACATTTATAAATGAAAGATTGCAATTAAATAAATTCTGCGGGTACTATTTTAACGACATTAAATGATGAGTACGATAGCATAAGTACCTTTAAGAATGCCCTTTATTAATGTGAAACACTTATTGGTGTCAATGGTCCCACAATTAAATAAAATATAAGTTGAATGAGAGGGAAACAATAGATTCCGACTTCACGTAATTAGTTATGTACAACAACATAGCTCGCGTGATATTCACTTCTAAACGCGTACTGCTTCTTCACTGCAAATGCCACGGCAATCTCACAAGTACACAAGTCGGCACTACGAAATATTTCTATCTCCTGCAACCGTGCGTCCGTCGTGTCGTACTGTCCAGAACTCGCCGTCCAGCGCATCCCGTGTCCTGTGCCATACTCTTCTCCCACTTTCATCCATTCTCCCCATTCACGAGCATTGTGATTGGTTAGAGCGCTCCCGCTATGCCTTCAAGCCAACACACACTCGCAAACATAATGAAACACATACGAAATGCTGGATTTACATTTAAATAATTTGACATTAAATAAATACTCCTAAATCTGGACCATAAACACGCTCTAACACACATTATTAATTACATAAAAAATAAACATATACACTCCTGGAAATGGAAAAAAGAACACATTGACACATGTGTGTCAGACCCACCATACTTGCTCCGGACACTGCGAGAGGGCTGTACAAGCAATGATCACACGCACGGCACAGCGGACACACCAGGAACCGCGGTGCTGGCCGTCGAATGGCGCTAGCTGCGCAGCATTTGTGCACCGCCGCCGTCAGTGTCAGCCAGTTTGCCGTGGCATACGGAGCTCCATCGCAGTCTTTAACACAGGTAGCATGCCGCGACAGCGTGGACGTGAACTGTATGTGCAGTTGCGGACTTTGAGCGAGGGCGTATAGTGGGCATGCGGTAGGCCGGGTGGACGTACCGCCGAATTGCTCAACACGTGGGGCGTGAGGTCTCCACAGTACATCGATGTTGTCGCCAGTGGTCGGCGAAAGGTGCACGTGCCCGTCGACCTGGGACCGGACCGCAGCGACGCACGGATGCACGCCAAGACCGTAGGATCCTACGCAGTGCCGTAGGGGACCGCACCGCCACTTCCCAGCAAATTAGGGACACTGTTGCTCCTGGGGTATCGGCGAGGACCATTCGCAACCGTCTCCATGAAGCTGGGCTACGGTCCCGCACACCGTTAGGCCGTCTTCCGCTCACTCCCCAACATCGTGCAGCCTGCCTCCAGTGGTGTCGCGACAGGCGTGAATGGAGGGACGAATGGAGACGTGTCGTCTTCAGCGATGAGAGTCGCTTCTGCCTTGGTGCCAATGATGGTCGTATGCGTGTTTGGCGCCGTGCAGGTGAGCGTCACAATCAGGACTGCATACGACCGAGGCACACAGGGCCAACACCCGGCATCATGGTGTGGGGAGCGATCTCCTACATTGTCTGTACACCTTTGGTGATCGTCGAGGGGACACTGAATAGTGCACGGTACATCCAAACCGTCATCGAACCCATCGTTCTACCATTCCTAGACCGGCAAGGGAACTTGCTGTTCCAACAGGACAATGCACGTCCGCATGTATCCCGTGCTACCCAACGTGCTCCAGAAGGTGTAAGTCAACTACCCTGGCCAGCAAGATCTCCGGATCTATCCGCCATTGAGCATGTTTGGGACTGGATGAAGCGTCGTCTCACGCGGTCTGCACGTCCAGCACGAACGCTGGTCCAACTGAGGCGCCAGGTGGAAATGGCATGGCAAGCCGTTCCACAAGACTACATCCAGCATCTCTACGATCGTCTTCATGGGAGAATAGCAGCCTGCATTGCTGCGAAAGGTGGATATACACTGTACTAGTGCCGACATTGTGCATGCTCAGTTGCCTGTGTCTATGTGCCTGTGGTTCTGTCAGTGTGATCATGTGATGTAATTGACCCCAGGAATGTGTCAATAAAGTTTCCCATTCCTGGGACAATGAATTCACGGTGTTCTTATTTCAATTTCCAGGAGTGTATCAAAGGAATAGCAACAAAAGACAGGCCAGTAGCCTAATGTCTCTGTGCTTTTTAAAACACAGTCAATATTTAACCAATTTGTTCATGAATAGGATATATTGGATATATAAACAAAGACATAGACTAATAAATATATTTATAAGCATGCTGCCAACGTTTTTTCGTGTCACTGTGGAGTACTTATGGCCTGCCGCAGTTAGTAGAAATTGGCCACTTTGAGCTCTAATAACTCATGTACTATTCAAGATACATGCCTGTAATTCACACCAACCTAGGTTTACACTAATAGCTTTCTAAAGACACATCGATCAACAACATCGGAAGAACCGTCTAGATTTTAGAAATTTGTTGCTAGGTGTTACTTCTATAATTTATCGTCAGATACTAAACCGTAAACTAATAAAGATATTGAAAATCTGATTACACCATCAGAATCGTCGTGCAAATAATGGTAAAGTACATCATGATTCATCTGGGTACTATTAATTTCTATACGAACTATGAAGTGTCTGCCATTAAGATTAAACAAAGTCCGCCATCTCTGGCACTCCCGGCATGTTTCATTCATAGACACAGTATCACCGTGGAATTCCCAGCCACGCGGTCGCTGGACCACGTGCTGGAGCTACCCCTCTTGTCCAGCACCACGCGGTCGGCCTGTCAAGCGGCCCGCGCGTCCACGCCAATTCCGAACTTAGAATATTTTCAGGGTGCCATAACTCGAACATTAGCTCACAGCATTCACGTATTGTAAAGCCGTTACGGCGCCTTCCATGACCACCAGCGGCGTATGTCGGCTCCACATGATACCACCCCAAAACATCACGGAACCGCCATCTTGCTGGACAGTGTATCTAAGGCATTCAGCCCGACCGGATTGCCTCCAATCACGTCTACAATGATTTTCTGGTTGAAGGCATATGTGACACTCATCGGTGAAGAGAACGTGGTGCCAATCCTGAGCGGTCCATACTGGCAGTTGTTGGGCCCATCTGTACCGCGCTGCATGGTGTCGTGTTTGCAAACATGGACGTCGCCATGGACGTTGGGAGTGAAGTTATCCATCATGCAGCCTATTGCGCACAGTTTGAGTCGTAACAAGACGTCCTGTGGCTGCACGATAAGTATTATTCAACTTGGTGGCATTGCTGTCAGGGTTCTTCCATAGGTAGTCATCCACTGCAATAGTAGCCCTTGGGCGGCCTAAACGAGGCATGTCATCGGCAGTTACTGCTTCTCTCTGTAACTCCTCCATGCCCGAACAACATCGCTTTGGTTCACTCCGAGACGCTTCGACACTTCCCTGGCCGGGCGGTGTAAGGCACCAAGTCATGGATTGTGCGACCCCTGCCGCCGGTTCGAGTCCTTCTACGGGCATGGGTGCGTGTGTGTTGTTCTTAGGATAAGTTAGTTTAAGTAAAGTCTAAGTCTAGGGACCGATGACCTTAGTAGTTTGGTCCCTTAGGAATTCACACACATTTGAACATTCGAACTTCCCTTGTTGACAGCCCTTGCTGGCACGAAGTAACATTGCAGACCCGATCGAACCGCAGTACGGACCGTCTAGGCACGGTGATACTACAGAAAATACGTGTTTCTCCTTCCTGGTGGAATGGAACTGATCGGTTGTCGGACCCACTCCGTCTAATAGGCGCTGCTCATGGTTGTTTACATCTTTGGGCGGGTTTAGTGACATCTCTGAACATTCAAAGGAACTGTGTCTCTGATACAATATCCATAGTCAACGTCTATCTTCAGGAGTTATGGGAAGTGGGGTGATGCAGAACTTTTTTTGATGTGTGTAGAATCATAATTTTTTTCAGTGTAGTTAAACGATTTACCGTACAGGATCAGCAGCACTGTAAGAATCTTCGCTGACGATGAAGTTGTTTACAGGCAAGTATCGATGATGGAAATTTCTAAGAAAATGCAGAAAAACTTTCAAAGACCATCCACATGATGTAACGAATGGCAGACACTCTTAAATGTGAATAAATCCGAGAGAATGCGTATAATAGTGAGCGCGATAGATCTAGAATACAAGTTTGGTTTTGAAACTCTTGAGAACATAATCCGGTGACACATGATAGCCTATGAACCATCTGCTTGCCGATGATGCTGTGGTGTACGGGAAGGTGTCGTCGTAGAGTGACTGCAGAAAGATACAAGACGACAGAAGCAACATTTCTAGTTGGTGTGATAAATGTCAGATGGCTCTAAAAGTAGAAAAATACAAGTTAATGCAGATGAGTAGGAAAAAAATAACCTAATGGTCGAATACAGCAGTATCAGTGTGCTGCTCGACAAAGTCACAGCGATTAAACATCTAGCCGAAACTTTGTAAAGGGATATGAAATGGTACGAATACGTAAGGAAGTATAGGGAAGAGAAATGGTCGGCTTGATTTATTGGCAGAATATTAGGAAACTGTAAAGGAGACCGTGTACAAAGTGCTAGTCTGACACATTCTTGAGTACTGCTCAACTGTTTGGGCTCCGCAACAGATCTGGTTAAAGAAAACCATCGAATCACTTCAGAGGTGGGCTGGTACATTTGTTAGCACCAGGTTCGATCACCGCTCTAGTATTATAGGGATGTTTCGCGAACTCAAATGGAGATCCTGGGGCGAAGACGACGATCCCCAAGCAAAACACTGTTGAGGAAGTTTAGGGAACCGCCATTTGAAGCTGACTGTAGAAAGTTTCTACTGTTGCCAACATACACTCCTGGAAATTGAAATAAGAACACCGTGAATTCATTGTCCCAGGAAGGGGAAACTTTATTGACACATTCCTGGGGTCAGATACATCACATGATCACACTGACAGAACCACAGGCACATAGACACAGGCAACAGAGCATGCACAATGTCGGCACTAGTACAGTGTATATCCACCTTTCGCAGCAATGCAGGCTGCTATTCTCCCATGGAGACGATCGTAGAGATGCTGGATGTAGTCCTGTGGAACGGCTTGTCATGCCATTTCCACCTGGCGCCTCAGTTGGACCAGCGTTCGTGCTGGACGTGCAGACCACGTGAGACGACGCTTCATCCAGACCCAAACATGCTCAATGGCGGACAGATCCGGAGATCTTGCTGGCCAGGGTAGTTGACTTACACCTTCTAGAGCACGTTGGGTGGCACGGGATACATGCGGACGTGCATTGTCCTGTTGGAACAGCAAGTTCCCTTGCCGGTCTAGGAATGGTAGAACGATGGGTTAGATGACGGTTTGGATGTACCGTGCACTATTCAGTGTCCCCTCGACGATCACCAGAGGTGTACGGCCAGTGTAGGAGATCGCTCCCCACATCATGATGCCGGGTGTTGGCCCTGTGTGCCTCGGTCGTATGCAGTCCTGATTGTGGCGCTCACCTGCACGGCGCCAAACACGCATACGACCATTACTGGCACCAAGGCAGAAGCGACTCTCATCGCTGAAGACGACACGTCTCCATTCGTCCCTCCATTCACGCCTGTCGTGACACCACTGGAGGCGGGCTGCACGATGTTGGGGCGTGAGCGGAAGACGGCCTAACGGTGTGCGGGATCGTAGCCCAGCTTCATGGAGACGGTTGCGAATGGTCCTCGCCGATACCCCAGGAGCAACAGTGTCCCTAATTTGCTGGGAAGTGGCGGTGCGGTCCCCTACGGCACTGCGTAGGATCCTACGGTCTTGGCGTGCATCCGTGCATCGCTGCGGTCCGGTCCCAGGTCGACGGGCACGTGCACCTTCCGCCGACCACTGGCGACAACATCGATCTACTGTGGAGACCTCACGCCCCACGTGTTGAGCAATTCGGCGGTACGTCCAGCCGGCCTCCCTCATGCCCACTATACGCCCTCGCTCAAAGTCCGTCAACTGCACATACGGTTCACGTCCACGCTGTCGCGGCATGCTACCAGTGTTAAAGACTGCGATGAAGCTCCGTATGCCATGGCAAACTGGCTGACACTGACGGCGGCGGTGCACAAATGCTACGCAGCTAGCGCCATTCGACGGCCAACACCGCGGTTCCTGGTGTGTCCGCTGTGCCGTGCGTGTGATCATTGCTTGTACAACCCTCTCGCAGTGTCCGCAGCAAGTATGGTGGGTCTGACACACCGGTGTCAATGTGTTCTTTTTTCCAATTCCAGGAGTGTAATTTCGCATATCGACCACGAAGAGAAGGAAAGAGAAATTAGAGTTCGTATGGAGATATAGAAATAATTGTTTATCCCTCGTTCTGTTTTCCACTAGAACAGGAAAGGAAATGACTAATAGTGGTACAAAGACCCTCTGTCATGCACCATTCAGTGGCTTGTGGAGTATGTATGTAGATGTAGATGCACACGTATTTAGTGGTAATACTAAGAAGTGATAGGAAATAGGACAATCACATAAAATCAATATATTATTGATTTGTCAGAGCGAGCATATTAATCGTAATTTCGCTTGTATATCTTTGCTCAGAGATTTCTATGATCTCTGGCTGGCCAAGAGATGGCATGGCTGCGAAAGGCGATTTAAGCGGCTCCGCCGGCGAGGTCAGAATCTCTCCTACATTTTCTCCACCCCTGCTTATCATCATTTTTATCATTCCCTGTTCCATATCATCTACAGATGTACGAACACTGCTGTCCCAACCCCGCCTCCCAGCTTCTACAACTTGGACAACATACCACAAACAGAATGAAATACGCCAATCACAGCACATGACATAAGACAAGTGCTTCAAATAAAACTCAGCACATTCCCTGGTAACGACCACATCACCTACTGATACCTTGAAGAATACCCCTTCTCCTTTGTATCCACCCTTGCAGCCCCCTATACCACTATCCTCTCCTCAGGTTACTACCCTGAGCTGTGGAAAATTTCCAAAATCCTATACTTTCCTCAAACCACACAAATCCCTTACTGATACAACCTCCTCTTACAGCCCCATCTGCCTCATCTTAGTGGTCAACAAGGTCTTTGACTCCATCCACTCCCAAAGAATCCATCAACAACTGAACCAACACCACCTCCTTCCTCTTAACCTGTGGCTTCTGTCCGATTTTCTCCTCTGACAACCAGCTCTTCACCTCCTATCCACCAACTCAGTTCTTGTAAATCCACTATTTTTGTCTCCCTTGACCTAGAGACAGCCTACGACCGTGTATTGCATTCCAGTCTCCTTTTCAAACTGCAGAACTCCAGACGTACGCTTTTCCAATTAACTATGTCTGCCTTGTTGCATCCTTCCTGTCTAAACGCTCACCCTTTGTCACAATCAACAATATCAATTTCTGTGCTTCCCATTCCACTGCAGGAGTCCCCATGGGCTCTGTCTTCTTTCCTCTCCTTTATCTTCTCTACACTGCTGATACGGCCAGACCACCTCCAATAGTCCACTTCCTTCACTGATGACACTGTTTTCCTCGCCCTTTACCCTACACTCCAGAAACCCCAACGATCTTTCTAAATCCACCTCGATCAGTTTGCTTTCTACTGTTGTCAATTGCTCAACATCACAACCCCTCCGAAACCCAGACAATAATAAAAGGATGAACCACCAACACTTTCTGTCTCCGCGACTTCTACCTCACCATTTATGACCCTCTTACTCAGATGACTAACGCGCTGAAATACGCTGGACTAAGTCGAATGGCAGCTAGCGTGGAAACCACACCTAGTAACGACACAGTAGAAAGCCAACAATAGACTAACACTACTAACAGGCCGAACTTGGGGAATACACCCTTCCACTATCCTCCACACCTACAAAACCCGGATGCAGCCCATCCTCAGCTATGCAAATGCGTAGACCTCCGCCCTACCAAAGTTCTGTTAGTCCCTTGAAATCCGCTAACACCATGCTCTCCTTCTCGCTTTCCGCATCCGTTCACCTTGCCCCACAAAGGTCATCCCATCTCATCAAATTCCCAGCCCTCCTCACCCACATCGAACACCTCCGCATCCCCTCTACTATCCACAAACAGGATCCCAATAACCCCATTATTTTGCCTCTGATCACCAATCCTGGTAAACTGCTGGGCCTGTCCAATCATGTCCTACTGCCCATACACCTGCACACCGCATATCCTGCCCCAATGCAACTTTGATCAATTCCCTCTACTAGACAACGAAATCCGCTCCCATATTCATCCATCATACCAGCTATAGCTTTTCCCGTCTATCTCTATTCCAAATCAGGACTCCTCTCTCTCTTCCCTCTCCAGTTCATTCCCTCCCTTCCTCTCCTTCACTCCCTTTCTTCTCCTCCCAATACCTTGACTCTGCTCACCTACCAGATTCGTCCTTCCTTCTCGTCTTTCCCAATAGCCATCTTCCCACCCACGCGCTTAATACAGATATCACTCAACGGTCTATAAATTTATATCCACCACCATCCAATCCTCTTCACCCAGCGCAGGTGCTTCAGCTCGTTAGTGAAAGTGCAGTGTCTCACACTAACGAATTTTCCCTTTTCATTTTATTTCAAAGTCTGAAAGATCTTTTTTTTGTTTCTACACTCCTGGAAATGGAAAAAAGAACACATTGACACCGGTGTGTCAGACCCACCATACTTGCTCCGGACACTGCGAGAGGGCTGTACAAGCAATGATCACACGCACGGCACAGCGGACACACCAGGAACCGCGGTGCTGGCCGTCGAATGCCGCTAGCTGCGCAGCATTTGTGCACCGCCGCCGTCAGTGTCAGCCAGTTTGCCGTGGCAGTCTTTAACACTGGTAGCATGCCGCGACAGCGTGGACGTGAACCGTATGTGCAGTTGACGGACTTTGAGCGAGGGCATATAGTGGGCATGCGGGAGGCCGGGTGGACGTACCGCCGAATTGCTCAACACGTGGGGCGTGAGGTCTCCACAGTACATCGAAGTTGTCGCCAGTGGTCGGCGGAAGGTGCACGTGCCCGTCGACCTGGGACCGGACCGCAGCGACGCACGGATGCACGCCAAGACCGTAGGATCCTACGCAGTGCCGTAGGCGACCGCACCGCCACTTCCCAGAAAATTAGGGACACTGTTGCTCCTGGGGTATCGGCGAGGACCATTCGCAACCGTCTCCATGAAGCTGGGCTACGGTCCCGCACACCGTTAGGCCGTCTTCCGCTCACGCCCCAACATCGTGCAGCCCGCCTCCAGTGGTGTCGCGACAGGCGTGAATGGAGGGACGAATGGAGACGTGTCGTCTTCAGCGATGAGAGTCGCTTCTGCCTTGGTGCCAGTAATGGTCGTATGCGTGTTTGGCGCCGTGCAGGTGAGCGCCACAATCAGGACTGCATACGACCGAGGCACACATGGCCAACACCCGGCATCATGGTGTGGGGAGCGATCTCCTACACTGGCCGTACACCTCTGGTGATCGTCGAGGGGACACTGAATAGTGCACGGTACATCCAAACCGTCATCGAACCCATCGTTCTACCATTCCTAGACCGGCAAGGGAACTTGCTGTTCCAACAGGACAATGCACGTCCGCATGTATCCCGTGCCACCCAACGTGCTCTAGAAGGTGTAAGTCAACTACCCTGGCCAGCAAGATCTCCGGATCTGTCCCCCATTGAGCATGTTTGGGACTGGATGAAGCGTCGTCTCACGCGGTCTGCACGTCCAGCACGAACGCTGGTCCAACTGAGGCGCCAGGTGGAAATGGCATGGCAAGCCGTTCCACAGGACTACATCCAGCATCTCTACGTTCGTCTCCATGGGAGAATAGCAGCCTGCATTGCTGCGAAAGGTGGATATACACTGTACTAGTGCCGACATTGTGCATGCTCCGTTGCCTGTGTCTATGTGCCTGTGGTTCTGTCAGTGTGATCATGTGATGTATCTGACCCCAGGAATGTGTCAATAAAGTTTCTCCTTCCTGGGACAATGAATTCACGGTGTTCTTATTTCAATTTCCAGGAGTGTATTTACCTGTCAGAGATTTTATTTTTCTGTTTAAATTTTAAACGAAGAAAACCGTTCTGTATGTTTATAATCACCTCTAATTGTATTTTAAAATGTTTAAATTTTTGCATCTATATATAAACTTTGTCATATCTTCATTACTTGCTCGAGGCTGAAGAGGGTGATGTTGCGTCACTCGCAACCCTCGCCTCGCTCTTATGGGCCGAGGAGGATGAAATAATAATAAAAGGAAAAAAATGAAAGAAGGGATAATTTTTTTGGCGCCTGCAGTAACGATTTATCTGTTATTACTTTTATGTTGTAATTTCATGTACTGATACGTTCCATGAACTTGGAGATTTGGTCCTGATCTTATAACTACGTAACTTCCATGATTTTCAAGCTTGCAAATATTATTCTACACTAGAGATGTAGTTTATTGTTGAAAATATTACACTGTTACGTCCATTACAGGCTAAATACAATTATATTTATAAATTACAATCGTGAAGTTTACGATTACACAATTAAAGGCAATTGATGGCAAAATTCCTTCAGCGATTATGTCGATATTACATTTAAGATCTCTGCCTTGTTACTATGAGTACATAGTGACATTTGTGTGCTCAGTCTTGTCACGACCAACTGCGATGTTCTTCCAATTGCTTAAAAGTCTCCGGAGATTCGATACGGCGTATTATTTCATTACAGATACATTTGATCTTTTTAAAGAAGTTTAAATTATAAGCATTGAGTTACGTTGTCCAGTTTGCGATTTTGGTGTTATGTAGAGTTGGATGGAACGTCGTGCGTATGTATCAGCACAGCAACGGTAATCGAAAAGCTTCATGTTAGTAAATTACTCGAATTTTAAAATTGTAAAGCTTCATCCTTCATACATTCTTTGCAAAATACTGTTGATATATGTAACCTACTGAGTGAGGGTGAATAATAACTATCTAAAAGAGCGACAGTAACATAGATTTTCGTCGCAGCTGACGGCGCTGAAACATAATTTTCTATTTAACCAAAGAGGCTGATCCCTGAAAAAATTTTAAGTGCAGATCCCATCACACTATTTTCTTTGCCTCCTTGACCTCTGACAAATTTAAGCTCAATAGCCTCTTTAACAGAAGTGAGAGGATTCTTCCGCAACTATCAGCAGATAAATATATACTACGATATTTTCCTAGGCTTTCTAGAACTGTAGAAACCCACACAAGATTTGTGACCGTTGTTAAAAATGCAACGAGTCAGCGGGGACTCCTAATTTACTTCATATCGTAAGTCTCTTAACTCCGAAGTGGAGATAGATCACTACAGAACCATAAAACTACTGACGTACTGGTGGCTGGAAAGACTTCAAGCGATAGTATAAGTGTTAAATGAAGACACATCTGTAAGTTGTAGAGAAGTCGGAATATGGCTGCTTTCACAATGGCTGTGAGCACTATGCGACTTAACTTCTGAGGTCTGGTAGGTTGAGGTAGCCTAGAACTTAGAACTAATTAAACCTAACTAACCTAAGGACGTCACACACATCCATGCCCGAGGTAGGATTCGAACCTGCGACCGTAGCGGTCGCTCGGCTGCCGACTGCAGCTCCTAGAACCATACGGCCACTCCGGCCAGCTATGGCTGCTTTTTATGCTAGAGTAAGTAGTGCAACACTTTTTATAGGCCTGTTTTGGTTGAACAATGCGAAATTTGTTGTGGGATATCGTGAGATATTCCCTCTTCAGCCTCTACAGGTTCACGAGGTTCCGATACGTGGCGGTGCTATACCTATCCTACAAAATGGCCTCCATAACGGAGATGCGTTCCAAGCAGAGAGCTGTCTTTGACTTTCTTTTGGCGGAAAACCAGAGCGTCGTAAAAATTTATAAGCACTTTCAGAATCAATAAGGAGACCCGGTAGTCAACAAAAACACGGTGAGTCACCGGGCGAGGCACCTATCGTCATCGCAACAGGGTCGCGCAATTTGTTCCGATCTCCCGAGTGCCGGCCGGCCGCATACAGATGCGACTCATTCGAGAGACTCTCATTCGAGGCGGTCGGCGGGCCACTATCAGACACCTCGCTGCTCAGGTGGTCGTCTCTGCTGGTAGTGCTGACACACTCGTCCAGCAGTCGTGGCACTCAAAAATTTGTGACCGTGCGTGGGGGCTTAATTAAAAAGAACGGATAAATGCAATAATTTTAGTAGCTGTTGGCCCTGAGTAGTATTAGCACGCAATCTGACTGCATAAAATTAAAATAAAGAATGACAAGAAATTTCCATTAACACAGTTGATTAATTAAGTCCCCTGCAAATATAAAAGCTACGAAACAACAAAGCACAAGTGTAGCTGTTCTGTGTGTGATAGTGTGACTCAATGTATATGTATCTGGCTCGGTTCTTCCTCAATACGACAAGATATTTTAAACACCATTTACAATGAACTAATTGAAAAACCACAAATACTGTAATTGCACATAGAAACCAGAATTAAAAGTCTAATACATGAACACGAGCCAGATGCTTTGTTGACTGAACCTGTGACCAAGAGGCATTGTCATTAAAGAAATCTGTAATACTCTTTTTTTACCTCAATATATATTGACGAAAAATACACTGTGATCATTGCAACATCTTCCATCTATACATTACACCAACCGAACAGCATCTACTCTCTCGCCCAATAGAACGAGCACTCGACATCCTCTGAACTACCACTGCCCTCGACGTCCTCTGAGCTACTACTGCCCCAGTGGAGGCGGCGAAATAATAATCTTTGGCGCAATCTCTGGCGCTGTGACTCAGTGTAGCCACCTTTCTACCGCTGGGCTTTCTCGCCGACTATCAGACCATAAAGAGCAACGAAGGACCATCTGTGCGGAACTGCTTGGACCTTAACAGGCTGATGGTCACAGTTCGTTGTCGAACATCGTCTCAGGCGTTGAAACATGGGTTCATCACTTCGACCTAAAACAAAACGGCAATCCATGCAGTGGCCCCACACCAATTCGCCTATGAAGACAAAGCTCAAAGCTGAACCTTGAGCCGGTAAATAATGGCGACGTTCACCTCGGACGCATAGAGGCCCTCCAGTAAAGTGGCGTAAGGCCGTTGCATTGAACGGAGATTATGTTAAAAATTAGAGGTTTGTAGCCAAACGAGTGGGAATAATAGAGTGTATTTGAATCCTGAATAAAACCAGCCTTGCGGTGGGGCGGGGTCGGGCGTCTCCATTCTCACTTTCACATATTGAAAGTCCATCTACTTCGACATGCTTCTTTCCGACGTCCCTTCACTCTGTAGTAGCAGATACGTGCTACGCAGTGTAAAGCAGCGTTGATACCTAATACCTACCACACAGGGGCCGCGTAACTCGAGTTGAAAGTTCGGAGAATGCAGTCTACTTGCAGAAAGCATTTAAAATTAGATTGAATCTGATTTTTATTCGTATGGAAACACATGAAATGACTATCAAGTCCGTATTTAATATGGTAATTCTCTGTCATTCAAAGTTCACTGTCTGTACAACATAGTTTCAAGCGAAAAGCAGCCAGAATTTTTGCAAGTCCGACCCGAGAAATTATCACGTTCTACCAGGTACCGACCCACAACTATTTGCGAGTTAAACATTCGGTCGTTTCAGTGGTCTTCGTCGAAAGAAGTGCTCGCCAAAGTATTCCGTACAGAGCACGAAACATGCCACGCGAAATTGTTACTACGACCACGAAGTTCACACGCTCATAACTCTCAAACTATTTAATTTAGAAACACCAAGCTTTCATTACAATGTTCGTAACTCCAGTCGCTTCAGTCACGAGATATTCGAACCGCAATTAGCTCACTATTTCTTCATTTTTCAGAGAATTTTTACGGCGCCATCTAACATGGTGTTATCCGTAGGCCGGTTACCAAGCGACTATCTCCAACTATTCTACTCACTGCCCACTCCACTATATTCGCGCGGTAACAGCTTAATTCTGATTGGCTGTTGATCTAAACGACCAATCAGAATGTTCCTTCCGGATCATTCTCGCTGCAAAACTTGCCTTATCCAATCAATAATCTGATAGTAATTTATGTCATTAAATTTTCAATTTCTAGTACATTGTTTAATCAAAATACGCAAAGTACGAATCATTCTCCAAATTGATACATAAACTTATTTCGCCTCTAAATTCCATTCTGGCTGCTTTTGTACAAAAGCAAGCTCACACCGACGTATGTCATTGGAATCATGGTTGCACCGTAATTTTCCCACGGATTATATGGACAAGGTTTTATGAAAATGACATGTTAAGTTTTAACGTATGTCCGACATACACGCCCTCAATCATTCTTACGCACTCACAAAACAAAATATAATCAAATAACAATTTTGACCAATTTTAGTATTAAATAATGCAAAGTGACTAAAGTGTTAAAAAAAGAAAATTCTAATTAATTGATTTTTTGCACTGATAAATTTGTAGTGGCTACAAATGATAATGCAAGTCAATCTGTATTTATTCCCGACTTGGTTTTAAACAACAAGAGTCGGTTTTAGGACTTTTAGGTAATTTTCTCTATCTCTGGAACTATAATAAATAAAAATCTGCGTCATTCCATTAATAACAAAAGCCTGTGTACCAAATGTGAACAGAATCGGATAATAACTAATACGGATTATTTAGATTCGTAGAGGGTACGAATCTTCGTATTGACTGACTGTTACGTTTTGTCTCTCCGGCGGGAGGGACCGCGCACTCCATGATATTGCGCCTCGAACCGCACGGCCACTCCGCGCGGCACAAATTTCTTTTCTGCAGTACCTCCTCATTAGTTACGTGATCAGCCGATCTAATCTTCAGCATTCTTATATAGTACCACATTTCAAAAGCTTCTATTCTCTTCTTGTCTAAACTGTTTATCGTCCATGTTTCTTTTCCTACTCCTTGCAAAACTTTTAATCCAGTTCGCATCGCACCCATCGACTCCTTGACCTCTGGACGAGTCTTAAGCTTAACAGCCTCTTTGATCAAAGTGAGGTGACTCTTCTCCATCTTTCGGCAGATACATGGTGACAATTACAGAACTGCATGAAATAAAATCGTCATAACTTCTGAACGGTTTGCGTTAGGACGTTCAACCTGCGTGGTTGACCGTGGGTCATGATAGGAATTAGACTGTGCATGCATGGTTTGGTATAGCGACGATGCCCACTTTCATTTCGACAGGCTCGTCAATAAGCAAAATTGGCGCATTTGGAGGACTGAGAAAAATTGGCGCATTTGGAGGACTGAGAATCCGCATTTCACGATCAAGATCTCTCTTCACAGTCGTCGGGTGACTGTGCCTTGTGCAAAGTCCAGTCACGGAATTGTAGGTGCCACGTTCCTTGATGGCATGGTGACTACTGAACGGTGTATGAAGGTTTGGGAAGATGATCTCGTCCGCACCATCCAAAGTGGCCCTGATTTTGATACGATGTGATTCACGCAAGACGGAACTCGACCCCATCGAGGCAAGAGAGTGATGTTCTGGAGGAACACTTTGAGGAACGCATTCTGGCTCTGGAGTATCTGGTGGTCACTGGCATGGGCCTCGATAGGCCGCTATATTCTCAGGACCTGAACACATGCGACTCCTTTTTGTGGTGCTATATTAAAAACAAGGCGTACTGCAATAACCCCAAAATTGTTGCTGAGCTGAAAAGAGCCGTTCAGGAGGTCAACGATAGCATCGATGTTCCACCACGTCAGCCGTTCATGTAGAAGTTCGGTATTCGTCTGCGCCACATCATCGCCAATGATGGCAGGCATATCAAAAATGTCATAACCTAAATATGAATATCTGTAGTGACGCTTACACGTTGAATAAAGAGTGCACGCCGTAGATTGTAACTAATTTACGTTTTTTTGGCATAGTTCAATAATTATCACCTTGCATATGCACCTACAATGTTTTTTCCACGTTGTCTAGCACTGTATAAATCATACAAGATTTGCGACCGTTCCTAAAAGTGCAACGACTCAGTGGCGACCGCTAATTTACCTCCTACTATAAATCCCTTAGCTCCGACATGGTGAAACATCACTAAAAAACCATAAAAATTACTGACGTACTGGCAGCTGGAAACACTACAAGAGATGGTAAAAGTGTTCAACAAAAGACAACGTGGGTGCTTGTAAACCATTCAGAATACGGCCGCTGCATATGCGACAAAATGAGTATTTTTTTCATTAAACTTTGCTCGTTCATAAACATAAAGGTGTTAATGAGATGATTGTGGTCAGTGCATGACAGGTGGATAATATCATCAGATTATAACGGTTATGGTCATGCGTCAGTATATACAGTCCCACACAGTAAATGGAATGACCCCATTAATAAATACAGACTTCGATCAGAAACCGGTAGCTAAGGTATAACATACAAAATTTCTAGGTGTATGCATTGATGAGGGGTTGAACGGGAAAAAACACACGGAGGATCTGCTGAAACGTTTGAGTTCAGCTACTTATGCTGTTAGGGTCATTGCAAATTTTGGCAATATACATTTGAGTAAATTAGCTTACCACGCCTATTTCCATTGTCTGCTTTCATATGGCATCATATTCTGTGGTAACTCACCATTGAGTAAAAGAGTGTTCATTGCACAAAAGCGTGTAATCAGAATAATTGCTGGAGATCATCCAAGATCTTCCTGCAGACACTTATTTGAAGAGCGAGAAATCTTCACTGTAGCCTCACAATATATGCATATTCACTCAGGAAATTTGTTATTAACAATCGGAACGAATTCAAAAGTAATAGCAGTGTACATGGCTACAACACTAGGAGAAAGGATGATCTTCACTACTCAAGGTTAAATCTAACTTTGGCTCAGAAGGGGGTAAATTATGCTGCCACAAAAGTCTTTGGTCACTTACCTAATAGCATCAAAAGTCTCACAGATTGCCATATAGCATTTAAAAGGAAATAAAAGAATTTCTGAATGGCAACTCCTTCTTCTCATTAGATGAATTTTTGTATACATTAAGATGGTAATTTCCCGACCTCAACAAAAAAAAAGAAAAAAAATTATTGAGTGTCATGTAATATTTTGTCTAATGTAATATCTTGTATAGATACCTTTTATTAACCTGGCACGTTACACATCATTACGAAGTGTCGTATTCATGACCTATGGAACAAGTACTAATCTAATCTTTGGTAGATTCGCTGGGCAGTTTCCTCAGTCAGTTTCATAGCTCCGAACAGCTTTTCAAAGACTATCCCTTTCGGCTCCGTTTCTTTACTCTCCAGGCTACACTACCGTAGAGACGACAAGAGCTGAGACCGTAGAACCGCGCAGACTCGTCTGCGGCGCGCTCGCCTGCCCCTCTTGGAACCTCGGCTGCTTCCGCTGTTGGGGACGGGCGGCGGTGCCGTCTGAAGTTGGAGGTGCTGCCGCTCCCGAGGCAGGCGAAACGCTCCTGACCGCTCTGTTCCGCAAGCACTCACGAAACTCGAAGCGGCGGAGGATTTTACACTGAGGCAACTTCTGCCTCGTTCGATTGCCACTCGCACGCGGCGGCTGCAATTTCGAAGGATGCTCCTCCAAGTTCGGGAAGTCCTCCTACGGGGCTGGTTTCCGCACGCAGACGCTCAAGTGTCTGACTGCCAAATGTGCTACACAAGGCACAACGCAGCCGGCCTTACAAACAATAGGGCTGCAATACACAACGTGCAGGGAAACAACACACTAGATGATACTTGCATATTGCAAGAACGGGGACCAGTGCCCGTTCACCCATTATCGTTTAACGAAATATGATGGAAATAAAAGAAAAATTCAGGAGTGGAATTAAAATTCAAGATTACATTAGATTAGAGTAGTACTTGTTCCATAGATCATGAATACGACGCTTCGTAATGATGTGGAACGTGTCAGGTTAATAAAAGGTGTCTATACAAGATATTACTTTATACAAAATATTACATGACATTAATTTTTTTTTTGGTCGGTGGGAAACTACCCACTTACTATATACAAAAATTCATCTGATGAGTAGGAGCAGTTTCCATTCAGAAATTCTTTTAATTTCCTTGTAAATGCTATATGGCTATCTGTCAGACTTTTGATGCTATTAGGTAAGTGACCAAAGACTTTTGTGGCAGCATAATTTACCCCCTTCTGAGCCAAAGCTAGATTTAACTTTGAGTACTGAAGATCATCCTTTCTCCTAGTGTTGTAGCCATGTACACTGCTATTACTTTTGAATTCGTTCCGATTGTTAATAACAAATTTCCTGAGTAAATATGCATATATTGTGAGGCTACAGTGAAGATTTCTAGCTCTTTAAATAAGTGTGTGCAGGATGATCTTGGATGAGCTCCTGCAATTATACTGATTACGCGCTTTTGTGCAATGAACACTCTTTTACTCAATGATGAGTTACTCCAGGATATGATGCCATACGAAAGCAGAGAATGAAAATAGGCGTGGTAAGCTAATTTACTCAGATGTATATCGCCAAAATTTGCAATGACCCTAACAGCATAAGCAGCTGAACTCAAACGTTTCAGCAGATCCTCAGTGTGTTTATTCCCGTTCAACCCCTCATCAATGAATACACCTAGAAATTTTGAATATTCTACCTTAGCTACCGATTTCTGATCGAAGTCTATATTTATTAATGAGGTCATTGCATTTACTGTGTGGAACTGTATATACTCTGTTTTGTCAATGAGAGCCCATTTGCAGAGAACCACTTAATGCTTTTCTGAAAAACATTCTTTACCATTTCACCGGTTAATTCTTGTCTGTCGGGTGTGATAGCTATACTTGTATCAGGTGAAAGGACATCAATGATACCATTCGCTGATGACACTGCTAACCTGAGTGAAAGTGAACAAGAATCACAGGATGTGTTGAATAGAATGGACAACCTAAATCAGTACAGAATATGGATTGAGAGTACATCGAAAAAAGACGAAATAATGAGAAGTAACAGAAATGAGAACAGCGATAAGCTTAACATCACGATTGATGGTCACGAAGTAGATGAAGTTAAGGAATTCTGCTACCCAGGTAGCAAATAACCCACGATGGATGGAGCAAGAAGGACATCAAAAGCAGACTAGCAATGACAAAAAGGGCATTCCTGGCCACGAGAAGTCTACAAATATCAAATATCGGCCTGAATTTGAGGAAGAAATTTCTGAGAATGTACTGTATGGTAGTGAAACATGGACTTTGGGAAAACCGGAACAGAAGAGAATCAAAGCATTTGAGCTCTGGTGCTACAGAGTGTAACCTCCCAACAGTTTAATTATTTCCGTAACCTCGGAATAAAAATTTGTCTAACCTCCCAATGAAAATGTAGCTCATATTTAACCTTTCAATAACTAACTGAGTGTGAATGTAAACTGGTAAATCTGGACGTTAGCAGTGCTGCGCCATGGCCCTGAAAGGTCACTCTAAACAAACTGAAAAATCTTAGCTCAATCATGTCGCCGGATAACGCGGATATATATGCTCCTATAAAAAAAAATTTGTCACTGTCCAGTGCAATGCTGGCCACTATATTTTATTACGTATAAATAAACAGCTGAATTTTCTTTACGATAATTGGCATGACTATGGGTAAGAGAAATTAGTTGTTATTGTTGTTGCTGTGGTCTTCAGTCCTGAGACTGGTTTGATGCAGCTCTCCATGCTACTTTATCCTGTGCAAGCTCCTCCGTCTCCCATTAGCTACTGCAACCTACATCCTTCTGAATCTGCTTAGTGAATTCATCTCTTGGTCTCCCTCTACGATTTTTACCCTCCACGCTGACCTCCAATGCTAAATTTGTGATCCCTTGATGCCTCAGAACATGTCCTACCAACCGATCCCTTCTTCTAGTCAAGTTGTGCACCAAACTTCTCTTCTCACCAATCCTATTCAATACCTCCTCAATAGTTACGTGATCTACCCACGTAATCTTCAACATTTCGAAAGCTTCTATTCTCTTCTTGTCCAAACTATTTATCGTCCACGTTTCACTTCCATACATGCCTACACTCCATACAAATACTTTCAGAAACGACTTCCTGACAAATCTATATTCGATGTTAACAAATTTCTCTTCTTCAGAAACGCTTTCCTTGCCCTTGGCAGTCTACATTTTATATCCTCTCTACTTCGACCATCATCAGTTACTTTGCACCCCAAATAGCAAAACTTCTTTACTACATTAAGTGTTTCATTTCCTAATCTAATTCCCTCAACGTCACCCGACTTAATTCGACTACATTCCATTAACCTCGTTTTGCTTTTGTTGACGTTCATCTTATATCCTCCTTTCAAGACACTGTCCATTCCGTTCAACTGCTCTTCCAAGTCCTTTGCTGTCTCTGACAGAATTACAATGTCATCGGCGAACCTCAAAGTTTTTATTTCTTCTCCCTGGATTTTAATACCTACTCCAAATTTTTCTTTTGTTTCCTTTATTGCTTGCTCAATATACAGATTGAATAACATCGGGGAGAGGCTACAACCCTATCTCACACCCTTCCCAACCACTGCTTCGCTTTCATGCCCCTCGACTCTTATAACTGCCATCTGGTTTCTGTACAAACTGTAAATAGCCTTTCGCTCCCTGTATTTTACCCATGCCACCTTTAAAATTTGAAAGAGAATATTCCAGTCAACATTGTCAACAGCTTTCTCTAAGCCTACAAATGCTAGAAACGTAGGTTTGCCTTTGCTTAATCTTTCTTCTAAGATAAGTCGTAGGGTCAGTATTGCCTCACGTGTTCCAACATTTCTACGTAATCCAAACTGATCTTCCCCGAGGTCGGCTTCTACTAGTTTTTCCATTTTTATGTAAAGAATTCGTGTTAGTATTTTGCAGCTGTGACTTGTTAAACTGATAGTTCGGTAATATTCACATCTGTCAACACCTGCTTTCTTTGGGATTGGAATTATTCTATTCATCTTGAAGTCTGACGGTATTTTGCCTGTCTCATACATCTTGCTCACCAGATGGTAGAGTTTTGTCAGGACTGGCTCTCCCAAGGCCGTCAATAGTTCTAATGGAATGTTGTATACTCCAGGGGCCTTGTTTCGACTCAGGTCTTCTGTCAAACTCTTCACGCAGCATCGTATCTCCCATTTTATCTTCATCTACATCCTCTTCCATTTCTATAATATTGTCGTCAAGTACATCGCCCTTGTATAGACCCTCTATATACTCCATCCACCTTTCTGCTTTCCCTTCTTTGCTTAGATCTGGGTTTCCATCTGAGCTCTTTATATTCATACGAGTGGTTCTCCTTTTTCCAAAGTCTCTTTAATTTTTCTGTAGGCAGTATCTATCTTACCCCTAGTGAGATAAGCCTCTATATCCTTATATTTGTCCTCTAGCCATCCCTGCTTAGCCATTTTGCACTTCCTGTCGATATCATTTTTGAGACGTTTGTATTCCTTTTTGTCTGCTTCATTTACTGCATTTTTATATTTTCTCCTTTCATCAATTAAACTCAATATTTCATCTGTTACCCAATGATTTCTACTACCCCCCGTCATTTTACCTACTTGATCCTCTGCTGCCTTCACTACTTCATCCCTGAAAGCTACCCATTCTTCTTCTACTGTATTTCTTTGCCCCATTCCTGTCAATTATTCCCTTATGCTCTCCCTGGAACTCTGTACAACCTCTGGTTCTTTCAGTTTATCCAGGTCCCAACTCCTTAAATTCCCACCTTTTTGCAGTTTCTACAGTTTTAATCTACAGGTCACAACCAATAGATTGTGGTCAGAGTCCACGTCTGCCCCTGCAAATGTCTTACAATTTAAAACCTGGTTCCTAAATCTCTGTCTTACCATTATATAATCTATCTGATACCTTTTAGTATCTCCAGGATTCTTCCATGTACACAACCTTCTTTTATGATTCTTGAATCAAGTGTTAGCTATGATTAAGTTATGCTCTGTGCAAAATTCTACCAGACGGCTTCCTCTTTCATTTCTTACCCCCAATCCATATTCACCTACTATGTTTCCTTCTCTCCCTTTTCCTACTACAGAATTCCAGTCACCCATGACTATTAAATTTTCGTCTCCATTCATTACCTGAATAATTTCTTTCATCTCATCATACATTTCTTCAATTTCTTCATCATCTGCAGAGCTAGTTGGCATATAAACTTGTACTACTGTAGTAGGCATGGGCTTCGTGTCTATCTTGGCCACAATAATGCGGTCACTATGCTGTTTGTTGTAGCTTACCCGCACTCCTACTTTTTTATTCATTATTAAACCTACTCCTGCATTATCCCTATTTGATTTTGTATTTATAATTCTGTATTCACCTGACCAAAAGTCTTGTTCCTCCTGCCACCGAACTTCACTAATTCTCACTATATCTAACTTTAACCTATCCATTTCCCTTTTTAAATTTTCTAACCTACCTGCCCGATTAAGGGATCTGACATTCCACGCTCCGATATCCGTAGAACGCCAGTTTTCTTTCTCCTGATAACGACGTCCTCTTCAGTAGTCCCCGCCCGGAGATCCGAATGGGGGACTATTTTACCTCCGGAATATTTTACACAAGAGGACGCCGTCATCATTTAACCATATAGTAAAGCTGCATGCCCTCGGGAAAAATTACGGCTGTAGTTTCCACTTGCTTTCAGCCATTCGCAGTACCAGTACTGCAAGGCCGTTTTGGTTAGTGTTACAAGGCCAGATCAGTCAATCATCCAGACTGTTGCCCCTGAAACTACTGAAAAGGCTGCCGCCCCTCTTCAGGAACCATACGTTTGTCTGGCCTCTCAACAGATACCCCTCCGTTGTGGTTGTACCTACGGTACAGCTATCTGTATCGTTGAGGCAAGCAAGCTTCCCCACCAACGGTAAGGTCCGTGGTTCACGGGGGGAAGGTGGGGCGAGAAATTAGTAAAAAAGTTAAATTCGGATGAATGACTGTCAAAAGTTATCTTTATAAGAAAGATTATCATTGAAAAATTATTGAAAATCATTAACATGTGACTTTGATGTAACAATAGTACAAAATGAATTGTTGCTTATTTCATATGCGCGCTGCAATAAATAATAATAATAACAATAATTCTTGCTTTTACCTTATACTACATCGCTTAGACACCGCCATCGTTGTCCACGACCGGCCTTGTTAATTCCATACAGGGCACAAGTGCTCCCTGTGAGCTATACAACTCGACAACTGCTCTCTGCGAACGATCTGACCCAACCGCCCGACTACGAGATATTACTCCTACTGCTGACAGTGTTCTCTGGTCTGCGATTCTATTGTAATATACATATCGCAGGCAGCGCGTGAGCAATCCATCGAAGTTACATCTTCTCGAGAGCGCTAGCAATAAATTCCTGAGTAAAAAAAAGTCGTGTGACTACGGCCTCCCGTCAGGTTTACCGTTCGCCGGTTGCAAGTCTTTCGATTTGACGCCACTTCGGCGACTTGCGCGTCGATGGGAATGTAATGATTATGATTCGGACAACACAACACCCAGTCCCTGAGCGGAGAAAATCTCCGCCACAGCCGGGAATCGAACCTGGGCCCTTAGAATTGACAGTTTGTCACGCTGATCACTCAGCTACCGGGGCGGACAATTTCTTACTCGTGGACCTCTTACAAGCCGAACGTTGAAAATTAGGTAGACTGATGAGGTAAGGAATGAGGAGGTTCAACACAGAATTGGACAGGGATATGTGGAAAACACTGATAAGGAGAAGGGACAGAATGATAGAACATGCGTTAAGACATCAGGGAATAACTTCGATGATACTTGAGAGAGCTGTAGAGAGTAAAGACTGTAGAGGACAACAGATGTTGGAATACAACCGGTGAATAACTGACGATATAGTTTTCAAGTACTACTCCGAAGAGGTTGGCACAGCAGAGAAATTCGTGTCGGCTGCATCAAACCAGTCAGAAAACCGATGACCCAAAAGAAAGAAAAAAAGTGAGTTAGCGGACATTTCGCAAACGAAACTATATGACTAACCGTAAAAAATATGCGAGATGTGACGACAACGTAAAACCCGATTTCATTTTATGTCGCAATGCTTAGGAAAACTTCCGTAGAAATTTTCACAAAATATGTATGATTACGACACGAAGTTGAAACTTAAAGAAAAAACGAGGGTATCGCAGATTACGACATATTACATTGTAGTCCTGATCGACTTTTGCGTCTTCGTCTATGGAATGTAATTATGAGAACTGAATTTCAACAGTCGGACATTCAGGACAGGGGTAAGACAACTTTAAGAAATTCGCGTTACAGAACTAGGTAAAGTGATCTACAGAATTTTAACATCCACTGACGCTGATAAGGATAAATGACTTTAGGCTGTGGATGTGAAGCACATAAGGGACTGTAAGGGACTTGCAGATACGAAGCGGATTGCAATTCTCATATCTCTGGAGACTGCTATTCATTGTTAATACTTTTCGCATTTACTATGTGAAGATACAAGGAATAAAACGAATTTTAGTTCGCATGATGCTTTTCGCTAACGAAAATTCGAATGACAGCAGAAGAATAATTCTGAAATCCAGAAAAAGAGGGAAAAGAACAAGGACATATGGAGAGAACCATCTACAAATTTTGGGATTAGAAATTTGAATTATTATTAGGCTATAGAAAATCAGAAAGTACCAGAACTGTTTACAACCTCAACGCACAATGTTGAATACGTACAACAGAATAGAAGATAAGTAAATATAAATTTATTTCAGGCCACTGCTTGTTGTTGTTGTGGTCTTCAGTCCTGAGACTGGTTTGATGCAGCTCTCCATGCTACTCTATCCTGCGCCAGCTTCTTCATCTCCAAGAACCCACTACAACCCACATCCTTCTGAATCTGCTTAGTGTAGTCATCTCTTTGTCTCCCTCTACGATTTTTACCCTCTACGCTGCTCTCCAATACTAAATTGGTGATCCCTTGATGCCTCAGAACATGTCCTACCAACCGATCCCTTCTTCTGGTAAAGTTGTGCCACAAACTTCTCTTCTCCCCAATCCTATTCAATACTTCCGCATTAGTTATGTGATCTACCCATCTAATTTTCAGCATTCTTCTGTAGCACCACATTTGAAAGCTTCTATTCTCTTCTTGTCCAAACGATTTATCGTCCATGTTTCACTTCCATACATGGCTACACTCCATATAAAGACTTTCAGAAATGACTTCCTGACAAATCTATATTCGATGTTAACAAATTTCTCTTCTTCAGAAACGCCTTCCGTGCCATTGCCAGTCTACATTTTATATCCTCTCAACTTCGACCATCATCAGTTATTTCAGTTATTTTGCTCCCCAAATAGCAAAACTGCTTTACTACTTTAAGTGTCTCATTTCCTAATCTAATTCCCTCAGCATCACCTGACGTAATTCGACTACATTCCATTATCCTCGTTTTGCTTTTGTTGATGTTCATCTTATATCCTCCTTTCAAGACACTATCCATTCCGTTCAACTGCTCTTCCAAGTCCTTTGCTGTCTCTGACAGAATTACAATGTCATCGGCGAACCTCTAAGTTTTTATTTCTTCTCCATGGATTTTAATACCTACTCCAAATGTTTCTTTTGTTTCCTTTACTGCTTGCTCAATATACAGATTGAATAACATCGGGGAGAGACTACAACCCTATCTCACTCCCTTCCCAACCACTGCTTCCCTTTCATGTCCCTCGACTCTTATAACTGCCGTCTGTTTTCTGTACAAATTGTAAATAGCCTTTCGCTCCCTGTATTTTACCCCTGCCACCTTCAGAATTTGAAAGAGAGTATTCCAGTCAACATTGTCAAAAGCTTTCTCTAAGTCTACAAATGCTAGAAACGTAGGTTTGCCCTTCCTTAATCTAGCTTCTAAGATAAGTCGTAGGGTCAGTATTGCCTCACGTGTTCCAACATTTCTACCGAGTCCAAACTGATCTTCCCCGAGGTCGGCTTCTACTAGTTTTTCCATTCGTCTGTAAAGAATTCGTGTTAGTATTTTGCAGCTGTGACTTATTAAACTGATAGTTCGGTAATTTTCACATCTGTCAACACCTGCTTTCTTTGGGATTGGAATTATTCTATTCTTCTTGAAGTCTGAGGGTATTTCGCCTGTCTCATACATCTTGCTCACCAGATGGTAGAGTTTTGTCAGGACTGGCTCTCCCAAGGCCGTCAGTAGTTCCAATGGAATGTTGTCTACTCCGGGGGCCTTGTTTCGACTCAGGTCTTTCAGTGCTCTGTCAAACTCTACACGCAGTATCGTATCTCCCATTTTGTCTTCATCTACATCCTCTTTCTTTTCCATAATATTGTACTCAAGTACATCACCCTTGTATAGACCCTCTATATACTCCTTCCACGTTTCTGCTTTCCCTTCTTTGCTTAGAACTGGGTTTCCATCTAAGCTCTTGATGTTCATACAAGTGGTTCTCTTATCTCCAAAGGTCGCTTTAATGTTCCTGTAGGCAGTATCTATCTTACCCCTAGTGAGATAAACCTGTACATCCTTACATTTGTCCTCTAGCCATCCCTGCTTAGCCATTTTGCACTTCCTGTCGATATCATTTTTGAGACGTCTGTATTGCTTTTTGAATGCTTCATTTACTGCATTTTTATATTTTCTCCTTTCATCAATTATACTCAATATTTCTTCTGTTACCCAAGGATTTCTACTAGCCCTCGTCTTTTTATCTACTTGATCCTCTGCTGCCTTCACTACTTCATCCCTGAAAGCTACCCATTCTTCTTCTACTGTATTTCTTTCTCCCATTCCTGTCAATTGCTCCCTTATGCTCTCCCTGAAACTCTGTACAACCTCTGGTTCTTTTAGTTTATCCATGTCCCATCTCCTTAAATTCCTACCTTTTTGCGGTTTCTTCAGTTTTAATCTACAAGTCATAACCAATAGATTGTGGTCAGCGTCCACATCTGCCCCTGGAAATGTCTTACAATTTAAAACCTGGTTCCTAAATCTCTGTCTTACCATTATATAATCTATCTGATACCTTTTAGTATCTCCAGGCTTCTTCCATGTATACAGCCTTCTTTTATGATTCTTGAACCAAGTGTTACCTATGATTAAGTTGTGCTCTGTGCAAAATTCTACCAGGCTTCCTCTTTCATTTCTTTGCCCCAGTCCATATTCACCTACTACGTTCCCTTCTCTCCCTTTTCCTACTACCGAATTCCAGTCACCCATGACTATTAAATTTTCATCTCCCTTCAATATCTGAATAATTTCTTTTATTTGATCATACATTTCTTCAATTTCTTCCTCATCTGCAGGGCTAGTTGGCATATAAACTTGTACTACTGTAGTAGGTATGGGCTTCGTATCTATCTTGGCCACAATAATTCGTTCACTATGCTGTTTGTAGGAGCTTATCCGCCCTCCTATTTTCCTATTCATTATTAAACCTACTCCTGCATTACGCCTATTTGATTTTGTGTTTATAACCCTGTAGTCACCTGACCAGAAGTCTTGTTCCTCCTGCCACCGAACTTCACTAATTCCCACTATATCTAACTTTAACCTATCCATTTCCCTTTTTAAATGTTCTAACCTACCTGCCCGATTAAGGGATCTGACGTTCCACGCTCCGATCCGTAGAACGCCAGTTTTCTTTCTCCTGATAATGACATCCTCTTGAGTAGTCCCCGCCCGGAGATCCGAATGGGGGACTATTTTACCTCCGGAATATTTTACACAAGAGGACGCCATCATCATTTAATCATAAAGTAAAGCTGCATGCCCTCGGGAAAAATTACGGCCGTAGTTTCCCTTTGTCTTCAGCCGTTCGCAGTACCAGCACAGCAAGGCCGTTTTGGTTAGTGTTACAAGGCCAGATCAGTCAATCATCCAGACTGTTGCCCCTGCAACTACTGAAAAGGCTGCTGCCCCTCTTCAGGAACCACACGTTTGTCTGGCCTCTCAACAGATACCCCTCCGTTGTGGTTGCACCTACGGTACGGCTATCTGTATCGCTGAGGCACGCAAGCCTCCCCACCAACGGCAAGGTCCATGGTTCATGGGGGGAGGCCACTGATAATACCTCTCAAAAAATGAAGGCGAAACGCTTATGGCATGATAGAATCGGTTCGTCTAGTTGTGTACTGACAGGCATAACGTGAAACTATGCAGATGGATGTGCAATGGATTGCATATATTTTTATTTCGAGAAGGCTTTGGAGTCCGTTCCTCACAAGCGACTTGTAATCAAATTGCGTGCCTACGGAGTATCGTCAAAGTTGTGCGACTGGATTCGTGATTTCCTGTCAGGAAGGTCACAGTTCGTAGTAATTGCCGGAAAGTCATCGAGTAAAAGAGAAAAGTCCGGGAGCCTGCTGCCATTGTTAGTTCACTATTTAAAGAAAGCTGAGACTTTTTGCTATAGTTCATTTCGTCTTGTCAATAAACGAGTTGACCGTCGGCTTGCACAGTAGCGGTGGGGCGCAGCCGCAACAGTCTCCCACACACGCATGATAGTGACGAAAAAACTACTTGAAGAAAGATGAAACTGCTTTGATATGTTTTTATGTTGTAAACAAATGGAAAAAAGTAATCATCTGACTTTGTTGTGGGGTATTATACGTCAGCTTTACGCGTAAACATGCGAAAAATATGCAGTGAGTACAATGACACTAAGAAAGCTGAAGTTTAGCTAAGTGATAGTTAACTGTAATAATTAAACGAAAAAAATAGTTCACTGCTTTTTTTGGTGTGAGGAAGTGTTCAGCTGGCTGAAAGATATACGACGCATCTCTATGCGCGCCGCACGCCAGCACGACTGCGCAACGGCGGCTGCCTGGATATTGCGTGCCCGTTCAGGACGGCGCATTTGATCGTTACCCGCTTTCGCTTCTCTATCTCTCTACCTATCTGTCTTTCTCTTCCTCGCACGGGCAGCTCGTCTTCTCCGAAATCAATGTGGTCGTAAAACTAAAGAGGACTAGAGCTTCTTCGAAAATGTCTAACGTTGAAAGTTTTTGTATATTTTGCTAAAAAAAAAAAGTGGAAAGCTGAAGTGTTTCGAAACGTATACGTTAAAGAAGTTCTTCGATGTGTTAAATATTCGAAACGATAATAATTACCAAAAATACTACAATCAGTGCCATGCCCGTTCACAGCTTTGCCGCCATTGAAGAGAGGACACGATCCGAAAAGCAAGATCCTTCGTCTTCAGACATAAAGTAAGTATTTATATAACTATGCCAGCGATTCTTCAGCAAAAACTGTCTCCACGAACGCGTACAAAAAATGGTTCAAATGGCTTTGAGCATTATGGGACTTAACAGCTGACGTCATCAGTCCCCTAGAACTTTGAACTACTTAAACCTTACTAAACTAAGGACATCACACACATCCATCCCTGAGGCAAGATTCGAACCTGCGACCGTAGCAGGTTGCTACGGTTGTGCTTAATTTCAAACAAATGCAAGAACACTTCAAAAATGTTACATTATACCAAGTACGCCTATCCTGCCTCGGGCATGGATGTGAGTGATGTCCTTAGGTTAGTTAGGTTTGGGTAGTTCTAAGTTCTAGGGGACTTATGACCACAGATGTTGAGTCCCATAGTGCTCAGAGCCATTTGAACCATTTTTGAACCAAGTACGCCTCTTATAAATAGTATTCTCATAAAAATGGTGTTCACGCATTATTTTATATTAAAAGTACAAAAACTGTTTATGCAAGTATTTTATGTAATAATTTATTATTATTATATTTGGTTAAAGATAATGATGAACAGATGATCGACATAGATTGCAGCGATCACGGAAGCGATCAGAAGTTTGGGGACGATTATAAGGAATATTTAACTACGCCTTTCATTCCTCACATGTATTTGTAAATAAATGTTTTTTAAAGAATGCAGTTACATATTTTAATGTAATCAATGATATAATTTAGCCAGAGAGAGAAACACTCGAAGCAGCGACGCGAATGCAAAGCGTTCGCGTGTACAGGTGCATTCCCTTATTAATCAGAATTAAAAGATACCGGAAGCTAAGAAAGCTGAATTTCCTAAAATAATAGTTATCTATAACAGTTACACGAAGAAGATTGTCCGCTGAGTTTTACGCAGTGAGAAAGCGCTCAGCTGATGCAGTGAAAAATAACACGTGCCGTCGCACATAGCGATGTACCGTATCTTTGAGTCGACAGCTCAGCGCTTTTCCACCGCGAAAAACTCTGCGAAATATTCTTTTATTAAATTGTTATAGACAACTGTCAGCCAAATTTCACCTTTCTTAGGATCATTTAAATCAATGCATATTTTTTGAATGTTTACGCATGAAGCTGACGTTTAATGCCCCCAAACCAAGTCAGCTGGCTACTTTTTCCGTTTGTGTTCTACGTAATAATCATATCAACAAAGTCTCAGCTTTCTTCATTTCGGTTTTTTATCATTATTATGCGTGTGTCGAATGATGCGGCGGCTACACCCACCGTAAATGCGTAAGCTGCGGTTCACTTCGTATACTAGCAATATTAAACTATGGCAAAGAACCATTGCATTTTTTGCTTTCGGTCACACAAAATTGGCAGCCCGCTCCCTGACTAGAAGTAATATTGGGGCTTCCCCAAGAAACTGTTGTTAGAACTCTGCTTTTCCTGATGTACATAAACGATTTACGCGACTGTCTGAGCTGCCCTCTTTGATTGTTTGGAGATAACTCTGTCATTTACCGTCTTGTAAAGTTGACACATGATGAAAACCAATTGCAAAATGATTCAGACAAGATATATGTACGGTCATAAAAATGGCAGTTGACTCTAAAAATATGAAGTGATTCGCATGAGTACTAAAAGTGATCCACTAAACTTCAGTTGAACGATAAATCACACAATTCTGTGAATTCAGCTAAATACTTAGCAATTACAAAAAATGGTTCAAATGGCTCTGAGCACTATAGGACTCAACATCTATGGTCATCAGTCCCCTAGGACTTAGAACTACTTAAACCTACCTAACCTAAGGACATCACACAACACCCAGTTATCACGAGGCAGAGAAAATCCCTGACCCCGCCGGGAATCGAACCCAGGAACCCGGGCGTGGGAAGCGAGAACGCTACCGCACGACCGCTAGCAATTACATTGACAAATAATTGAAATTAGAACGATCGCCTAGATAATGCTGGGGTAAAGCAAACCAAAGGCTGCGCTTTATTGGCAGAACACTTCGAAAGTGAAACAGGTCTGCTGAAGATACTGCCTGCACTACGCTGGTCCGTCCTTTTCTGGAATACAGCAGCGCGGTATGGGATCCGCGTGAGATAGGATGGAAGGACGACATGGAAAAAGTTCAAAGAAGGATAGCTCGTTATGTACTTTCGGGAAATAGGGGCACGGATATGATATGCTAAGTGGGGTGGCAATCATTGAAACAAGGGCGGCAGTCTCTTCTCACGAAATTTCAATCACCAACTTTCTCCTATGGATTTGAAAATATTTTGCTGGTGCCCACCTACACAGCGAGAAATGATCATCGTAATAAAATAAGATAAATCAGAGCTCACACGGAAACATTTAAGTGTTCGTTTTTCCCTCCCGCTGTTCGACAGTAGAACAGTAGAGAAATAGCTTGAAGGTGGCTCATTGAACCCTTTGCCAGGCACTTAATTGTGAATTACATCGCAGCCTTGTCGTTGTAGACGTAGGTAACATCACTCGCCACTGAGGACGGCAGGACAACAAAGGTTAAAAGCTTTCTGTCCATTGTCTTCACCTAAACAGCTCATGAACAACACTAATTCTGTACAAAAGCATCTTCAAAACTTGTTAAATTCCATGTGGCTACAGTGTACAAACTGACTAACGAGACGTTGCATTGATTCATGGGTTTCAAAGAATACGTATCTAGCGAGTGGATCTACTTTTCTGGTTTTAGGAGTTTCGGTCGACGACTTTTGCCACCGTCTACAACATACTTCGAATCTTGGCAAAACTAACACACGTAACGCATTGCATGATCATGAAAACCCTATGGTGTAACCCATTTCTACTTGAATTAAACGAACATACCTTCAACAAAAAAGGAACATCGTTACATAAGCTTGCGTCACCTTTTGCACACCCTGTGAGTAGGTGCGTCTAATTCAATTACACAGTAAGGCAACTCTTCAGTTAAACAGCTTTCACCCTGTGTAACGTCATTTGCTGTTCACTTAAGTTTCCCTAAGCAGTAAACGTCGTTCACCACATTGAATTACCGACGTAACGAAGCCTGTTTTCGGCACCACTCACAGTATGACAGCTCTGTTCCTCCTTAAACAAATTGGTCTAATTTAGAAGGAACAAAGCAGGTTTTAGAGAACCGGGCACTGTACATATGTTAACTCACTCCAAGGCAATAAGCTTTCATTTCCTGCGGGAAATTATATCTTAGCGAATTTTCAATTATCGCTCAAAAATAGTGCTATTATACGATTTCAGTAACCATTAGGACTCGTGAGGTTTAGTCACAGCGTCAAATAAAGGAGCGAAGTTTATATGGATGACCATCGCAGTAAAGACTCCTTTCCCGTTGCGTTCCATCGTCAGCTGCTTCTCCTCTAGTACTTACCAGCAGAACGTCCACAGCTCGTGGTCTAGTGGTGCCGGCACGATAACTCAGCGTGTTCGGTCAGAGAGCTTGTTGACTTATGTAATAAGAAAACTGAGCGGAAGGATCAACAAACGAACTTGACGGGATGTCGTCTGGCGTCCGCAACGACCAAACACAGCGATCAACAAAGAACGAAATACAAAAAAAAAGAGTGGCTAGCGTTGCTGCCTCTGGATCACGGGGTCCCGGGTTCGAGTCCCGGCCAGGTCGGGGATTTTCTCCGCATCATTTCATCATCATTCATGAAAGCGGCGAGTATGGACTGTGTAAAGATTGGAACTTTGTACGGGCGCTGATAACCGCGCAGTTGGGCGCCCCACAAACCAAATATCATCATCATCATTACTAGCAGTATCTCTCCTAAAAATAGGATATGCGGCGACCTTGTAAGGTATCCATATAATTTCTTCTGTACACACCACACTGTTCTCCGTTTTGCTAGGCGGAGGGGACGAACATTTTCTTGCAGAAGCCAACAATTCTGTCATGGCAGTTATCCCGCGCGATAAGGTGCACAGTGAGTCAGTTTGCAGCCGTGATGGGACGGATACGAGTTCTAGGTAGCACCGAGACCCTCCGCACACGGAGTGACTCAAATGAAACCCGTTGCCGGTGTGAGTTGATAACCGGTTGATTGCGAATCACTACCTGTGTTGTTGAGTAGGGCTCCGCAGAAGACACGACTCGCGAGTGACTCAGCAGTAACCCGCTTGCGACGCGTTGCCAACCAGTCGGCAGCGACTCGGGGACTGCGTTGCAAGCGATCTGCGTCGCGTCCTCGAACACCAGTTTTGTACAGCAAGTGGAAAAACACCCTATTTTGTTCAGTTGCAAGTTCCCAGGCTATTGCACGATGAATTTGACAGAGAAATCATGATGTGAACTGGGAAAAAATTTCGTATAACTTGTGTGTACCATACTGTACATTTATTGTTTAAAATAAAATGTACGAAAAGCGCATACGTTACTAACAATATCAAATAACGAGGGTATTACTGAAATCTAAATTCTGAACAAATTCAGTGCAGTTATGTGATCATCGGAAATGTTGTTGTTGTGGTCTTCAGTCCTGAGACTGGTTTGATGCAGCTCTCCATGCTACTCTATCCTGTGCAAGCTTCTTCATCTCCCAGTACCTACTGCAACCTACATCCTTCTGAATCTGCTTAGTGTACTCATCTCTCGGTCTCCCTCTACGATTTTTACCCTCCACACTGCCCTCCAATGCTAAATTTGTGATCCCTTGATGCCTCAAAACATGTCCTACCAACCGATCCCTTCTTCTAGTCAAGTTGTGCCACAAACTTCTCTTCTCCCCAATCCTATTCAATACCTCCTCATTAGTTACGTGATCTATCCACCTTATCTTCAGTATTCTTCTGTAGCACCACATTTCGAAAGCTTCTATTCTCTTCTTGTCCAAACTAGTTATCGTCCATGTTTCACTTCCATACATGGCTACACTCCAAACAAATATTTTCAGAAATGACTTCCTGACACTTAAATCTATATTCGATGTTAACAAATTTCTCTTCTTCAGAAACGCTTTCCTTGCCATTGCCAGTCTACATTTTATATCCTCTCTACTTCGACCATCATCAGTTATTTTACTTCCTAAATAGCAAAACTCCTTTACTACTTGAAGTGTCTCATTTCCTAATCTAATTCCCTCAGCATCACCCGATTTAATTGGACTACATTCCATTATCCTCGTTTTGCTTTTGTTGATGTTCATCTTATATCCTCCTTTCAACACACTGTCCATTCCGTTCAACTGCTCTTCCAAGTCCTTTGCCGTCTCTGACAGAATTACAATGTCATCGGCGAACCTCAAAGTTTTTACTTCGTCTCCATGAATTTTAATACGTACTCCAAATTTTTCTTTTGTTTCCTTTACTGCTTGCTCAATATACAGATTGAATAACATCGGGGAGAGGCTACAACCCTGTCTCACTCCTTTCCCAACCACTGCTTCCCTTTCATGCCCCTCGACTTTTATGACTGCCATCTGGTTTCTGTACAAATTGTAAATAGCCTTTCGCTCCCTGTATTTTACCCCTGCCACCTTTAGAATTTGAAAAAGAGTATTCCAGTCAACATTGTCAAAAGCTTTCTCTAAGTCTACAAATGCTAGAAACGTAGGTTTGCCTTTTCTTAATCTTTCTTCTAAGATAAGTCGTAAGGTCAGTATTGCCTCACGTGTTCCAACATTTCGACGGAATCCAAACTGATCCTCCCCGAGGTCCGCATCTACCAGTTTTTCCATTCGTCTGTAAATAATTCGCGTTAGTATTTTGCAGCTGTGACTTATTAAACTTATTGTTCGGTAATTTTCACATCTGTCAGCACCTGCTTTCTTTGGGATTGGAATTATTCTATTCTTCTTGAAGTCTGAGGGTATTTCGCCTGTCTCATACATCTTGCTCACCAGCTCGTAGAGTTTTGTCATGACTGGCTCTCCCAAGGCCGTCAGTAGTTCTAATGGAATGTTGTCTACTCCAGGGGCCTTGTTTCGACTCAGGTCTTTCAGTGCTCTGTCAAACTCTTCACGCAGTATCGTATCACCCATTTCGTCTTCATCTACATCCTCTTCCATTTCCATAATATTGTCCTCAAGTACATCACCCTTGTATAAACCTTCTATATACTCCTTCCACCTTTCTGCCTTCCCTTCTTTGCTTAGAACTGGGTTGCCATCTGAGCTCTTGATATTCATACACGTGGTTCTCTTCTCTCCAAAGGTCTCTTTAATTTTCCTGTAGGCAGTATCTATCTTACCCCTAGTGAGATAAGCCTCTACATCCTTACATTTGTCCTCTAGCCATCCCTGTTTAGCCATTTTGCACTTCCTGTCGATCTCATTTTTGAGACGTTTGTATTCCTTTTTGCCTGCTTCATTTACTGCATTTTTATATTTTCTCCTTTCATCAATTAAATTCAATATTTCTTCTGTTACCCAAGGATTTCTAGCAGCCCTCGTCTTTTTACCTACTTTATCCTCTGCTGCCTTCACTACTTCATCCCTCAGAGCTATCCATTCTTCTTCTACTGTATTTCTTTCCCCTATTCCTGTCAATTGTTCCCTTATGCTCTCCCTGAAACTCTGTACAACCTCTGGTTCTTTCAGTTTATCCAGGTCCCATCTCCTTAATTTCCCACATTTTTGCAGTTTCTTCAGTTTTAATCTACAGGTCATAACCAATAGATTGTGGTCAGAGTCCACATCTGCCCCTGGAAATGTCTTACAACTTAAAACCTGGTTCCTAAATCTCTGTCTTACCATTATATAATCTATCTGATACCTTTTAGTATCTCCAGGGTTCTTCCACGTATACAACCTTCTTTCATGATTCTTAAACCAAGTGTTACCTATGACTAAGTTGTGCTCTGTACAAAATTCTACTAGGCGGCTTCCTCTTTCATTTCTTAGCCCCAATCCATATTCACCTACTATGTTTCCTTCTCTCCCTTTTCCTACACTCGAATTCCAGTCACCCATTACTATTAAATTTTCGTCTCCCTTCACTATCTGAATAATTTCTTTTATTTCATCGTACATTTCTTCAATTTCTTCGTCATCTGCAGAGCTAGTTGGCATATAAACTTGTACTACTGTAGTAGGTGTGGGCTTCGTATCTATCTTGGCCACAATAATGCGTTCACTATGCTGTTTGTAGTAGCTTACCCGCATTCCTATTTTCCTATTCATTATTAAACCTACTCCTGCATTACCCCTATTTGATTTTGTGTTTATAACCCTGTAATCACCTGACCAGAAGTCTTGTTCCTCCTGCCACCGAACTTCACTAATTCTCACTATATCTAACTTTAACCTATCCATTTCCCTTTTTAAATTTTCTAACCTACCTGCCCGATTAAGGGATCTGACATTCCACGCTCCGATCCGTAGAACGCCAGTTTTCTTTCTCCTGATAACGACATCCTCCTGAGTAGTCCCCGCCCGGAGATCCGAATGGGGGACTATTTTACCTCCGGAATATTTTACCCAAGAGGATGCCATCATCATTTAATCATACAGTAAAGCTGCATGTCCTCGGGAAAAATTACGGCTGTAGTTTCCCCTTGCTTTCAGCCGTTCGCAGTACCAGCACAGCAACGCCGTTTTGGTTAATGTTGCAAGGCCAGATCAGTCAATCATCCAGACTGTTGCCCCTGCAACTACTGAAAAGGCTGCTGCCCCTCTTCAGGAACCACACGTTTGTCTGGCCTCTCAACAGATACCCCTCCGTTGTGGTTGCACCTACGGTACGGCCATCTGTATCGCTGAGGCACGCAAGCCTCCCCACCAACGGCAAGGTCCATGGTTCATGGGGGGGTCATCGGAAATAAGTGTTGTAAAATAATTTTTCTGTTTGATGGTGCATGGTTATCAGTAGCCTAAGAATTATCATATGCACCTCACTCTAATGAATTTTCACGTTTTGTAACAAGTTATTTTTTACATGTTACATGAATATGTAAGTCTGTTTTGGCTGATTCCCTGGGATCTACGGAAGGTACATAAGCACCATTTTTCTTTGTGAATACACTCTTGGAAAAAAAAATCCGAACACCAAGGAGTTGTGTGAGATAAACGAAAGTTGGTAGGTGCGTTTCTACATCTGAAAGATGATGTCTATTGAGATTTCGCGCGAGTCTCAGAAGAGTGGCGCAAGAGCGCCACCATGAGGATGAAAATCAGGTTTGTTTCAAATACACACTGTAAAGGTTTTGAGCGTTTGTAACCTTTGAGATTAGACGTGGTGAGTTGATGTTAGTCAAGAACATCTTTCAGGCGATAAATACACTATTATTAACACCTAAGTGAGTTGGAACGAGGTCGTGTTGTAGGGATCCTTCTGTGATATTGCTGAAAGACTTGCAAGAAATGTAGCCACTGTACATGACTACTGGCAGCGGTGATCACGAAATTTCTTTATTGACTGACTTGATGCGACCCGCCACGAATTCATCTCCTGTGCCAACCTCCTTATCTCAGGCACTTGCACTTCTCCTTCTCCGCGTTTTCCATATATTTCTTTCCTCGCTGATTGTCCGGAGAACCTACTCGTTCCTTGTCCTCTCAGCTCATCTATTTCAACATTATTTTGTAGCATCACATGTCAAATGCTTCAATTCTCTTCTGTTCCGGTTTCTCTTCTCTTGGCAGTAAATGCCCTCTTTGCCAATGCTAATCTTCTTTTTATGTCCTTTCTGCGTCCTGCTTGTCATGTTCCCCTTGCTCCGTCGGTCATGGGTTATATTGCTGCTTAGGTAGCAGAATTCCTCAACTTCTTCTACTTCGTGATCACCAGTCCTGATGTTAACTTTCTCGCTGTCTGCATTCTTGATACTTCTCATTACTTTCGTCTTTTTCCGATTTATTCTGTACTCATTAGACTTTTCATTCCACTCATACTGTACATATTGTACATTACCCTTCTTTCCCTGTAGCTTACCCCTATTTTTCTCAGAATTTCAAACATATTGGCCACTTTTACATTGTCCACATTTTACATTGTCCCACGTCGACAGATCCTATGAATGTGTCTTTTTTTTCCCTTGCTTTCACTATCAACCGCGGCGTCAGAGTTGCCTCTCTGATGCCTTTACCTTTTTTGAAGCCAAAGTAATCGTCACCTAACATCCTTAATTTTCTGTTCTTTTCTTCTGTATATTATTCTTTTTAAGACGTTGGATGCATGAGGTGTTACGCTGATTGTGCGACAATTTCCGCACTTGTCGTCTCTTGCAGTCTTCGTGATTGTTTAGACGATACTTTTCCGAAAGTCAGATGGTACATCGCCAGACTAATACAGTCTACACATCAACGTGAAAAGTCGTTTTGTTCCCACATTCCCAAATGATTTTAGAAATGTTATCTCTCACTATTGCCTTATTCGATTTTACGTCTTCCCACTAACTCTTCTGTATCGACTCCTGTTACTTTTTCCATCATGTTATCCGACAAGCTTTCCCTCATAAAGGCCTTCATTCTACTCTTTCCACCTATCCGTTCTGTCCTCTGTGTTTAATATGGAACGCCCATTGCATTCTTTGTGTTAGCACCCTTGTTTTTCATTTCACTGAAGGTTATCTTGACTTTTCTATATCATGAGTCAGTCCATTCGAAAATCTTTTTCAATTTATTCACATTTTTCACGCAGCCATTACTCTTCAATTTCCTTGTACTTTTCATTTATTTCATTCCTAAGTGATTTGTATTTCTATATTCCTGGATTTCCCTGAACATTTTTGTACTTCCTTCTTTCATCGATTAGCTGAATTATTTCTTCTATTACCCATGATTTGTTGGCAGTTACCTTCTTTGTACCTATGTTCCTCTTCGCAACTTCCGTCATTGCCTTTTTGGAGATGTCCATATCTCATCAACTGAACTGCCTACCGAGCTATTCTTTAGCGCAGTATCTATAGACAGAGAACTTCATTCGTATCTCCTCATTCCTTAGTACTTCTGTATACTCCTTCTTTGCGCATTGACTCTTCCTGACTAGTCTCTTAAACTTCAGTCTATTGTGACTTCGTAGGTTTTCCCGGCGTAATAAGTCTCTTCCGGTTTGCTGCCGGATCCTAAAATCAAATAATTTTAGGATCAGGCAGCAAATCCGAAGAGACTTTCAGCCCATTGTTTATCACTACTAAATCGTGATCTGAGTCTATATCCGCTCACGGATGCGCCTTAGAATACAGTATCAGATTTCGGTGTCTGTGCCTGAACATTATGAAATCTAAATGAAATCTTCCCATACCTCCAGCCTTTTTCCAAGTATACCTCCTCCTCTTGTGACCCTTGGACAGAGTATTCGCTATTACCAGCTGAAAATTATTGCTGATCTCTATTAGTCTTTCTCCTCTCCCATTCCTTGTCCCAAGTTCATATTCTACTGTAACCGTTTCTTCTACTCCTTCCCCTATAGCCGTATTCCAATCCCCCATGACTATTAGATTTTCGTATTCATTTACGTACTGTACTGCCCATTCAGTACCCTCATATACTTTATCCCCTTATCCTCTGCTTGCCACGTCGCCATGTATATCTGAACTATTGTTGTCGGCGTTGGTTTGCTGGCGATCCTGATTAGAACAACGCTATCACTGAACTGGCTACAGTAACTCGCTCTCTGCCCTACCTTCCTGTTCATAACGAATCCTAATCCTGTCACACCATTTTCTGCTTTTGTTGACATTACCCTACACTGATCTGACCAGAGATCCTTGTCTTCTTTCCATTTCACTTCACTGATTCACACTATATCTAGACTGAGCATTAGCAGTTCCCTTTTCAGATTTCCTAGCTTCCCTACCACATTCAGATTTCTTTCATTCGGTGCCCTGACTCGTAGAACGTTAACCTCTCGTTGGTTATTCAATTTTTTTTCTCAGTGTCTCATCTCCCTTGGCAGTCTCCTCCCTGATATACGAATGGAGAACTAGTCTGGAATCTTTTGCCAATGGTGAAACCATAATGATTCTTTATTTTAATTAGACTCATGTCATTTGGGCGCCTATTATGTCTCTTTAAAGCAGTGGTTTCCATTTTTCTCTGCATCCTCATGCCATTGACCATTGCTAATCTTCCGCCTTTATGGGTAGTTTTCCATCCCTAGGGCAAGAGAGTGAACTGAACCTCTGACCGCTCCTCCACCCCCTTTAACAAGGCTGTTGAGTGAGTGCAATTGGCTTCTTATGCAGCAAGTCTTCAGCTGCCATTAATGCTGATTTTTATTCAGAATATTAAGCGATGACGTTGTACTGTCGCTTGAAGACCGGGCTCCGAACGACCACTTGGCACTACCGAGAGGGAAGGCATAGTGTTTGGCGTATGGCTCTGGCGCATCGTTCGTCATCTACAGCACCAATCTGAGCACCAGCTGGCACCACAGTGCCACAAGGAATTCTTGCACATCGGTTACTTCAAGGACAGCTCCGAGCCATTCGCCCTGTAGCGTACATTCCACCGAATACAAACTGCCACCATTTTCGACTTCAGCAGTGTCAAGCAAGAGCTCATTGGAAGGCAGGGTAGAGATCTGTTGTTTTCTCTTGAAAGCTGGTTCTGCCCGCTGTCACGGACGGCCGCGTGTCGGTTAGGAGCAGGCCAGTTGAGGGTCCGTAACCAACCTGTCTGTGTGCTAGACACACTGGATCTTCCTCTGGAGGTATGGTCTTGTGTGCGATGTCGTATGACAGCAGGAGCACTCTCATGGTTGTCCCACGCACTCTGACTGCAGATTTGTACTCGGTCTGGTCGTTCAATCTGTTGTGCTGTTATTCAGGAATAGTATTCCATTGGGGTGTTCCCCAACAGTATGTAAGTACGCTGTTTAGATTTTTTATATTGGTAACGCCACCGCCACGTAGCGCTCTGTATGAAAATCACTGGCTGTACTGAGGGCAGTCTGTGGCTGGTTAGCATTGTTGTCTGCATTGTAGTGTTGGGCAGGAGCTGCTGGATGTGAACAGCGCGTAGCGTTGCGCAGTTGGAGGTGAGCCGCCAGCAGTGGTGGACGTGGGGAGAGAGATGGCGGAGTTTTGAAATTTGTAAGAATTGATGTCATGAACTGATATATATATATATATATATATATATATATATATATATATATATATATATATATATATATTATGACTATTAAGGTAAATACATTGTTTGTTCTCTACTAAAATTTTTCATTTGCTAACTGTGCCTATCAGTAGTTAGTGACATCCGTAGTTTGAATCTTTTATTTAGCTGTCAGTAGTGGCGCTCGCTGTACTGCAGTAGTTCGAGTAACGAAGATTTTTGGTGAGGTAAGAGATTTGTGAAAGGTATAGGTTAATGTTAGTCAGGGCCATTCTTTTGTAGGGATTATTGAAAGTCATATTGCGTTGCCCTAAAAATATTGTGCGTCAGTTTAAGCACAGTCACGTATAATTGTTCTAAGGGGACGTTTCAAGTATAATGCTCGCCTACATACTGATGTTGTAACCCAACACGCTCTGCAGAGTGCCAACATGTTGCCTTGGCCTGCTTGATCACCAGACCCGTTTCATATGGAGCACATACGGGACACCATTGGACAACAACTCCAGCGTCATCGACAATCAGCATTCTATCTACATCCGGATCCGCTCCGGCTACTGCCGGTTCTGGGTGCTGATGAGTCCTCTTCATTTGGCTCGGTCTTCCCACCACTTTTCTTCCTCCACTTGCTGCCAGGTCACACCTCTCCTCCTTTCCACAGATATTCTCACTCCCATTTTCCACCGTGTTCTTAGGCGCCCTCCAGGTCTTTTTCCATCCATCTTTAGTTCTTCCACAATTTTGGGGAGTCTCTGCCCATGCATCCCCTTAACATGCCCGTACCATCTTAATCTCTTTTTTTTTAATTTCTTCTCTCATACTTTCTTGCTTAATGTCCTTTCTAATCTCTACATTCCTTCCTCTGTCCATTCTTGTTTTTCCCTTAACTGCACTGAGAAATTTCATTTCCCCTGCTTGCAGTCTGCTACAGTCCCTAGCTGTCATTGTCCATGTTTCTCCACCATAGGTGACAATATGGAAGTAATAATTTTTGTGCATAAGGTATTTTGCTTTTTCTGAAACTTCCTTATTCCAAATCAGTTGTTTTATTGTTTGGTAGAAAGTGCCCCCCTTCTGTGTTTAGTAGAAATTGCCCCCCTTCTGTAACCTCCTATTAATTTCGTTGGTTATTCTTCCATCGCTAGATATTTCACTGCCTAAATAAGTGAAACTTTCTACCACTTTGAGGGGTTCACCATTGAAGATAATATTTCCGTTGATCCCTTTCTCTCTTCCAAATACCATTACTTCACTTTTATCTTTATTTATTTTTAATCCATACCTTTTCATTAACCGTCCCTATTGACCGACCAAATGCAATAGACATGGAACTCACTCCCGGAAAGTGACATCCGGCACCTAAACAACACAAAGAATGCACGTGTCCGTGCTTCCATTCAACATTCTGGTTGTTACACCGGTTATTAATGTATCACCATTTCACATTCGCAGTGGCTTATCTTCAAATGGCTCTGTGCGCTATGGGACTTAACATCTAAGGTCATGAGTCCCCTAGAACTTAGAACTACTTAAACCTAACCTAACCTAAGGACATCAGACACATCCATGCCCGAGGCAGGATTCGAACCTGCGACTGTAGCGGTCTCGCAGCTCCAGACTGAAGCGCCTAGAACCGCTAGGCCTCAACGGCCGGCGCAGTGGCTTATCTCACACTTACGTTAACTTGTGATCTTGCAATGTTAATCACCTACACAAATTTATTCCCGAAATTCCATTACACTACATTAATTATTTTTTGGTGTTGCAATTTTTTTCCGTCTTGTTTTTCTGACATGTTCTTCATCTTCGATGATCCTCTCACTGTGGATCCACTGGAAGGATAAGTACAGCACATTTCAAGTAATGTATGGCGGAAGAAATCATCTGCGAAATCACTGTATCACTGTTTAGTCTATCAAAGCTATGAGTATGGAATCCTTCGCTATTTGCCAGCAGACTGCAGTTTATGTTTCTTCAGATGTATAGATAAATCCAGGATTTCCTTCGTTTTCTCAGTCGTGTGTAACAGTTGTAGAGAAGCACAGCTTCCTCCGAGCTTGAATCTGTACTCGACGTGCTGAGTGTAGCCGGAAGATCCTCGTGTGCGGCAAACAGCAGGCCTACTCTCTGTCCTCCACGCTCGCACACGGCGGCTGCCGTTTCTCACTCCAGAGTTGCACCGTGTGCGGAACTGGATTTCCAGCTAGTGGGCAACCGATGTAGGTAGCCTGCTCCTTGCCTTCCTCTACTGTCGTCCCGTGAGCGGATGGCCTAAGCAAAGTTTAAGTAACGTTTATCATTTTTATTCAGATTCTAAACATTCATGGTGGTGTCTGTTTGTTCTATATCGTGTCTCCCTACCACTTTCGCGCAACGACGCTCTGAGCGTGTTTTTTAGGGAATTGACTAGTTTGAATCTGGGACCTGTTGCTGGTAAGGAGACGCCAGACCACACATTACATGTAGAATTCAGAAGAGTTCAGTGAGACTAGCGATGATATAACCAAATACTTAATGATTTAAGCGTCAGCTCCACTGCACTCCCTGTAAAAGAATCTTAATACTAACTAAATTTAGCGGAAGGGGTTCAAGGCTTTCCTATTTTTAGTTAGCTGGTAAAATAACGTCGAAAAAGCAGTTAAGTTTACCATTGGAAATTTTATTCTACTCACAAAACATTGTTTATAAATTGCACTATTGATAAAAGGAAGTGTTTTAATACAGGATGGTAAAAACCAATTGCGTTCAACAAAAGTGTGAACGAATATTCCCTGAATGGGTTTCCAAGTTCTACAATGGATCGAAGGATGATCTATGCCATATCACATCTATATTCTAGGTTGAAATTAAGTTTCACAAAAGAGAAAACTATCAAAATGGTCTACAGTGACCCTCAATTATCTTTAATCACTTGTCGTAAATTACAGTGGCTGATGTGGCTTCTCAATAACTATACAACAGAAAAATCATCGTGTTTCAGATTTTTACTTCAAGTGGCAAATGTGAACACCATGAGCTTAAATTGACGATGGAAACTAGTATTACGCAAAAAGGGGGTGTAACAGATGAGACTTCTGCAGTTCTGAGTGAAGCCTTATGCGCTTAAAAATGCGGCAACGCGTGCGTTCATTACCTTGTCGGTGTTTAGGCAGCGTCAGAGCAGCGGCGGGCAGCACAGCTCCGCTCACCTCGCCATCTAGGAAGCAACCCTTCCTTCTCCTTACTACAATTTACCGAAGTTGGTTTAAAAAAAACTATCTGACTGTGTTTTCATCTGACCAATCAGGGTCTCAATGTTTTTCTTAGGGTCTGCCTACAAAAATTCTGTCTATCCAATGAGAAACGTTATACTTTTCGTGGTGGGGCAATGTTTTTAATGTTTGCAACGTAACATAGACGCGAAAAAGTCTCACGCTAAAACCCAACCCCTGTGCGTTACATGGCGAGTTAGAATAAGGAAAATATCGCGTTTAAGAAATTACTGATTTAGGTACTAAAATGGACCTAGTTTCCTACATTTACATCTACATCTACATACTCCGCAAGCTACCCAACGGTGTGTGGCGGAGGGCACTTTACGTGCCACTGTCATTACCTCCCTTTTCTGTTTCAGTCGCGTATGGTTCGCGGACAGAAAGACTGCCTGAAAGCCTCCGTGCGCGCTCGAATCTCTCTAATTTTACATTCGTGATCTCAGCGGAAGGTATAAGTAGGGGGAAGCAGTATATTCGATACCTCATCCAGAAACGCACCCTCTCGAAACCTGGCGAGCAAGCTACACCGCGATGCAGAGCGCCTCTCTTGCAGAGTCTGCCACTTGAGTTTGCTAAACATCTCCGTAACGCTATCACGCTTACCAAATAACCCTGTGGCGAAATGCGCCGCTCTTCTTTGGATCTTCTCTATCTCCTCCGTCAAGCCGATCTGGTACGGATCCCACACTGATGAGCAATACTCAAGTATAGGTCGAACGAGTGTTTTGTAAGCCACCTCCTTTGTTGATGGACTACATTTTCTAAGGACTCTCCCAATGAATCTCAACCTGGTACCCGCCTTACCAACAATAAATTTTATATGATCATTCCACTTCAAATCGTTCCGTACGCATACTCCCAGATATTTTACAGAAGTAACTGCGACCAGTGTTTGTTCCGCTATCATATAATCATACAATAAAGGATCCTTCTTTCTATGTATTCGCAATACATTACATTTGTCTATTTTAAGGGTCAGTTGCCACTCCCTACACCAAGTGCCTATCCGCTGCACATCTTCCTGCACTTCGCTACAATTTTCTAATGCTGCAACTTCTCTGTATACTACAGCATCATCCGCGAAAAGCCGCATGGAACTTTCGACACTATCTAGTAGGTCATTTATATATATTGTGAAAAGCAATGGTCCCACTGTGGCACGCCAGAGGTTACTTTAACGTCTGTAGACGTCTCTCTATTAATAACAACATGTTGTGTTCTGTTTGCTAAAAACTCTCCAATCCAGCCGCACAGCTGGTCTGATATTCCGAAGGCTCTTACTTTGTTTATCAGGCGACAGTGCGGAACTGTATCGAACGCCTTCCGGAAGTCTAGGAAAATAGCATCTACCTGGAAGCCTATATCTAATATTTTCTGGGTCTCATGAACAAATAAAGCAAGTTGGGTCTCACACGATCGCTGTTTCCGGAATCCATGTTGATTCCTACAGAGTAGATTCTGGATTTCCAAAAACGACATGATACTCGAGCAAAAAACATGTTCTAAAATTCTACAACAGATCGACGTCAGAGATATAGGTCTATAGTTTTGCGCATCTGCTCGACGACCCTTTTTGAAGACTGGGACTACCTGTGCTCTTTTCCAATCATTTGGAACCTTCCGTTCCTCTAGAGACTTGAGGTACACGGCTGTTAGAAGGGGGGAAGTTCTTTCGCGTACTCTGTGTAGAATCGAATTGGTATTCCGTCAGGTCCAGTGGACTTTCCTCTGTTGAGTGATTTCAGTTGCTTTTCTGTTCCTTGGACACTTATTTCGTTGTCAGCCATTTTTTAATTTGTGCGAGGATTTAGATAAGGAACTGCAGTGCGATCTTCCTCTGTGAAACAGCTTTGGAAAAAGGTGTTTAGTATTTCAGCTTTACGCGTGTCATCCTCTGTTTCAAAGCCATCATCATCCCTGAGTGTCTGGATATGCTGTTTCGAGCCACTTACTGATTTAACGTAAGACCAGAACTTCCTAGGATTTTCTGTCAAGTCGGTACATAGAATTTTACTTTCGAATTCACTGAACGCTTCACGCATAGCCCTCCTTACGCTAACTTTGACATCGTTTAGGTTCTGTTTGTCTGAGAGGTTTTGGCTGCGTTTAAACTTGGAGTGAAGCTCTCTTTGCTTCCGCACTATTTTCCTGACTTTGTTGTTGAACCACGGTGGGTTTTTCCCGTCCCTCACAGTTTTACTCGGCACGTACCTGTCTAAAACGCATTTTACAATTGCATTAAACTTTTTCCATAAACACTCAACATTGTCAGTGTCGGAACAGAAATTTTTACAAAGGTTCAAGCGGTTTTTCATAAAATTATGTACTTTCCTAGCTCTTCTTATCGTTAATATAGTACATATGGATGACATGGATAGTAAGACCCGTCCTTTTACTAGGAAACTGTTGTGACCCACGAGTATTGCTTATCCAGTGAAAATAATACTTCATACAATTTAATCTCATTTTATCGTATTTCATTTTCATTGTATTTCATACATGTCTTTACATGCAAGAGAGAAATTTGCACAACACTTTTTCCAAACAAAATACATGCTATATGTGCAGTACACGTTGTTACACATCACAGCTACACAAGCGAACACATCCTGATTGCAACTGAACGCTGACTAATTGATATGGAGCGCTTTCACTTGTATACAACGAACAGAATATTCTAGAAGCTGTTTGTTCAAATTGGAGATCAACAGAACATCCGGTATTACAAACAGTAAACGTTCAAGTATGAACTGTATCGTTTTATCAATACAAGAATCTCAGAAATAAAACAATAACAAAAGTTATTTTATTTAGTTACGAAAATAAATTTAAGAATTTCAAAATATATCGCATGTAAGGGTTTGTATATTTTTATCTTTTACGTCAAGTTAAGTTATTTCTGAAGAAATTAAATGTGTTCTTGAAATATAATAATGGTTCTTCTTGTGGTGAATAACAAAGTTTTGTTAACATTACGTAAATTAATTTTCAATCATATCCGCGATGCACTAGTTGCAAGTGATATGGAAAAAAATTAAAATCGGATTATTTTTTCATAAGTACATAATCTGTTTTGAATCTGGGTTATTGTAAAGTGAAATTTGTAGGATAGTTGATGTTTATAAAATAGCTTTACCACGTAGAAACATTCAAAAATATTTTTATGTTATGGACAAATTTGAAAAGGTATAAAATTTCTTGATTCGCCGCTGTAATGCGTAATTTTGTGAGAAACACACATTATAGCCAAAACTCGTAATAAAAATTACAGAAAAGAAGGTGGAATCGTAACCTTCGGTTAACCCCGAAATTTGCCGCAGATCTAGATTCGTTGTAGTAGGCACAAAGTTACTTCAAATTTCACGACAATTCTGTCATCACTGAGGAATGAAACACTATTCGTGGTAACTAATGCAAACGAGGATTTTTAAAATCAAATTCAGTAACAGAAATCGACACTAGCTAACTCTGAAATTGAACACATAATTATCGGCATCGTATATACTCCTAAAGTCAGCTTATGGTGTGTAGTAGAAGGTACTTCTGATATCACTATTTTTGTCCCCTTTCCCTGTTTCATTCGCGAACTGTGCTTAGGAAAATAAATTGCCGGTACCCCTACGTATGGGCTGAGTTTCTCATCGTGGTAATTGCGCGAGACAAATGGGAGAGGAAGTAATATGTTGGCTCATTCTTCTCGAAACGCACGCTCTCAGAAGTTCAACAGTAGACCTCTCGGTGATACGATGGGTTCAGCGGCAGCGTTAACTGAGCAGTAGAGATGACTGGGAGTCGTAAGTGTGAAAAACATGTCTTAGTAATACATGCAATTTGTTAACAACACGCCTTCTACGAGACACAATTACCAAAAATACTAAATAAATGCCTGTCGATACCACCTGCCCCAAGATCACCATTTCTGGAAATGCAGGCTTCATTTTGTCAGGTTTCATCGTTAAAAACACTGTCCATAACCGAGAAAATACTTTCCTTAGGTGATGTACATACTCCTCTAAACGGTGCCTAAAAATAATGAAATTATCTAGATAGTGGTACACATCAGTATGGTATCGTAAATATCAACTCCAACAGTTGGGAAGGGATCGCAGTATCATTTGTGAGGCCGAATGGTTATCGACTGAATTAGAAGAGATTTCAATCAGTAGGGAATGCTGCAATATGTTTGGAATCCTCATCGAGTGAAATCTCGCAGTAAGCTTGGCTGATGTTCAAGGTCGTAAAAACTTACGCACACGCAAATCGACCAAATCAGATGTGCTTAACAAGCAATGGAATACATCTGACGACCACCTTTTTATTTAATTCAAAATAGTAAACCATCGACCTAGATTTACCAAAAGTACTAGCCACCAAGAGAATTTGCACTGAAAATGTGATTTGGTGGGCTCTTTTCTAAAATTTTGTAAATGAGGCTCTACAGTTCATTCATACACGGACGTGATAAACGACAGGGTGGTTTTCTCACAGAAACCGTTTTCGTAAGCTGAATCCTATGTTGAATACATAGTGAATTCACTACCTAATACACACAGATTTTTCTTCTGATGTAACGATAAATTATTAAACACGTTCCTTTAGTTGGACAGAAGCTACTGAAGCTATATATGTTTGCCAATTGAAAGGGTGAGATGTTTACAAAATTTAAATGTAAAGTATTCCTCCCGCACTTCGGAATTAACCCATCGACGAGCTATTCGTAAATACTAGCCTGAGTGAAGTCTCAAACACGCAGTTTTACCTCCACCCATCGTAACACGCGAAATGAAGTGGAATTTCCAATGACATATGAAAGTGGATCTAGGTTGACCTCAAGCCACCCACACACGTAGGTGGGATCAGAACCAACCCTGCCTCAAAACGAAACTACCATTGTCTAAAATGGCGTAAAGTGGGTCGTTATTGACTTTGCAGCTTATGAACGGGGTTCGATACCTCTGTTCTGCCTGCATCCCCTTATCCCACCTATAGCTGTGAATGATCCACTCAACTGATTTGCGCCCTTGTTGCACCGTCGCCTTGATTCTTCACTGTAGCAGTTCCGTCGAAGTCGATCACGTCGTAAGTGTCCCCGACCCCCACAAAGGAAAACAAATGACCTGTCACAGGCCCTGTGGCCGCTGCCTTCCATAAATCTTATCGACAGTTGGCGCTTGACTCCTGGCTGCCCGAGAATGTTTGATATCTCCTACTTAGTCTCTTCAATTCCATGAACCAAGGCTTCCCTGTAGCTTTTGGATGTTTGGACAAACACGTTTCGTGACTTGTCCAGTGGCTTCATACCCTCTACAGTGGTCGCCAACACCTCCTACTCCACATTTGAAACACACAATATCCTTGCTACTGCTATTATTCTATTTACATAACAACAACAAAAAACTCCTACCATCACAAGAAAACTTTCACATACAAAGAGCCCTTGCAATGAAAAAGAAAGTAATTAATCGCAAAATCAATATAAGCAAGAACTCATTGACTATGATAGCCACAAAAGCAATAGCAAACAGAAATCTGAAACATAATGAGAGTATATAATTAATGAATCTCCCTCGTACCCTTTCTCTCTCTCTCTCTCTCTCTCTCTCTCTCTCTCTCTCTCTCTCTCTCTCGCACACACACACACACACACAAACACACACACGCGCGCGCGCATGCATACATGCACATACACACAATTTTTTTTTTTAAAAAAAAAGGAAACCGCTCTCACAAGGAACGCCACATAGCAAAAAATACGCACAAAACAAATGAAAAATATTGAACCAGATACGCAACACGAACAAAAGACGAAGGATAAACACACAGCGGCCGGCCGCGGTAGCTGTGCGGTTCTAGGCGCTTCAGTCCGGAACCCCGAGACTGCTACGGTCGCAGTTTCGAATCCTGCATCAGGCATGGATGTGTGTGATGTCCTTAGGTTAGTTAGGTTTAAGTAGTTCTAAGTTCTAGGGGACTGATGACCTCAGATGTTAAGTCCCATAGTGCTCAGAGCCATTTGAACCAAAACCAGGAAAACGAAAAAAACACACGACGATAAAACACAATTTGTGTGATTTGTTTAGCAGCAGAATAGACGGAGGAGTGGCAGTGACTGGAGATTGTAGGAGTGAAAACACGTTCTAATAATAATGCATAGATTTTTGACAAGCACCGTGCAATTTGGGGCCTTTTGACGTGGCAACACTGCACTCTGCAACAACGTTTGGCGCAGCAGTGTGTTTCTGCACGTCACTGTGGCTGGAGCTCAGTGTTCAGTGACAATGTATTGCTATTCTGCCGAAGAGCACGTGTGAAACAATTTTGGATTACTGGCTCTGTTAACACGTCAGCGATTGTTTGTTGAACGGTTTAGTGACCAGTATATACCGTTTAAATGAGTAGCAGAGTAAACACGTAGATGTAGATGTTTAGGAAAAAATCACGCAACTTTTAAGATTTACAATAGAACATAATCCGTCAAATCCAGGCAGTGACACCTGAGGTTATGGTGGCAACGTTCAAGAATCTACAGCGTAATGTTCAACTATGTTGGTCACTTCCAGCATCTTTTCTGAGTCAGCATTATTTACCCATGAACAAGGCACCACATGTTCATTTCATTTCCTGATTGTTATGTAAAGCCTGTAACTGTAATTTAAGCAAATGTTTGTTTGTGGAACCTCTTTCGAGTTGGACACTCTGTATTATGTACATTATAAATAAAAGCGATTGTTTGCAGATGTACTGATGAAGGCAATAGAGCCGAAACAAGCTTATATAGTAAAATAAAATATCAAGCAGCTTACTATCTATCAATTCTCTGCATAATGACCTACTGTAACATAATACGTGCTGCAAGTCCCACAATGAATAAATACCTAAATAGCTGTAAACGGTTCCTTTTAGATAGTGTGAGGCATGATAGTTTGCTCGGGGATTTCTGTGTTCAGGGTACACTGCACGAGACGCAAATCTCTCGGTCCACAGCACAACACTGCCAGGACCATACTCTGTGCATTCGACACCGTTATCTCCATTGTCAACCAGCGGAGTTTGTTGAGTGTAACGATCTCTCTCTCTCTCTCTCTCTCTCTCTTACTAAGCTATTCCGTGTCGAAACGTGTTGCTCTTCATTGCATCTTCTCTACAACTTTTATTAATCCTAGCTGCTTATTGTCCCAACTCAGCCTAGCATCTGCTTTCCCTACAATTTGTTTTATGTGGTCATTCCAGATGTGGTCACTCCAGATAGTTGCCCCTAGGTATTTTGCGGTGTTTATTGTTTCCCCTGTTTTATCGCCAATGGTGTAATAGAATGGTAATGGATCTCTCTGTTTACTTATCTGCAATACCTTATATTTATTCACTTTCATGGTCAACCTCCAATCTCTGCGCCATCCACCGATATTCAAATCATCTTCTTATCTTGTAACATTTCGCTTGTCTGGATTTCCATCCTTCCAATAGACAGAAGCATCGTATGCAAAGAGCGCCACTGAGCTTCCCACGTTGTCCGCTAGATCTGTAAATAGTTACGGCCCTGTAACACGCCCTTGAGACACTCCCTAAATTACAGCTGTCGATATCACATAAACGTGAATTAAATGCATCGCTTAAATGAACTAATGCCTTCCTGTGAGTAATTTCGGCTTTGTAGCGGATAACAACTCCTGATTTTTACCGTACAAAACTCTAATGTAATCTTTAAAAAAAGTATCATTGTTTCTCTTACTTGGACAGCAATTCTGAAACAAGCTGGTAAACAGTGAAGTTTTCCCACCCCTCCTCCACTCCGTATATTACTTTTTCTGAAAAGAGAAACCCTTAATTATAGGAAGAATGCTTTCCAGTGAGTAATTTCGGCAAAACAAGAAAGTACATATTTTAAAAAAATAGGAAGAACGCCTCTGTAATTGTTTGAAGAATGCGAGGAGGAAAAATGAGAAAGACAGAACTTGACTCAGAGATAAGGTACGGTAACATGGTTTCACGGAATTCATATTCTTACAGATAAAAGCGTGTGAGTGAGGACAAAACTTTCCCTGTATCACAAATGTTTTACCAGAGAGAGAAGCAACTGAAATGTTTAAGTGTATAGCAAATTAATATAAAGAAAGTTATTGCAAAACGAAGGGATCAGGAAAGGAAGTAATACCCCTCATTTCCGTAAGGATCAAATTGATCATGCTAGTTGTTGTTTTCTCGAAGAGCAGCGCAGTGTTATAAAGAAGTTCCATTTCTACCTCTAGAAAACTCAGTTTACTATATCAATTTATTTCTCTCACTCTGTTTATCTCTTTATCTTTGAATTTAACCAACGTATCAGAGTACCACGCGATTACTCAAAATGACACTTTCGTGTGTTAGCACTTCTTCCGCCGACCCCTTCAATTGGTGCAACAATACTTGCGGAACTCCTATAACTGTAATTCATTGACTTGGTATGCTCGGTTCTTTTTAAATTATCCTTATTCCGAAGCCCAAAAATTTTCCATATAGCTTGAGAACAGCAGAACTGTAATTACTGTATATTTCAACTGTAAAATCGATTATTTTTACTTGATACCATTTTAGTGTGAAAATTATCACGTCACCAAAAGTCTTAGAAATTATCAGATTTTCACTAACTCGAGAATGAACGTTAGTGACCATGTTAAGTTTAGTTGTTCTGTGTGACAGTAGAAAATGATACCCCTAAACTTCATATGTCCTCAATTATTTCTTGTGTGTATTCCAATATCTGTCTTCCCCTACAGCGCCTCTAGTTGTATCGAAGTCATTCCTTGATGTCTTAACACACGTCCAATCATCCTGTCCCTTCTTCTCGTCAGTGTTTTCCGCGTGTTCCTTTCTTCGCGTATTCTGCGGAGAACCTCCTCAACCCTTATCATATCAGTCCACCTAACTTACATCAATAATAATATATGATTTCGTTGACATCCGAAGTTCATGAGCATGACGTTTGGATATCCACGGAACCAGATGTGATAACTGGTGCTGCAAATACCGAGATGGTTCTTCTGAAGGGCCACGGCCGACTTCCTTCCGTGCCCTTCCCCAATCCGATGGGACCGATGACCTCGCTGTTTGGTCCCTTCCCCCAGATTAACCAACCAACCAATTATTGGTCCCTTGTCTTTTACATGCACTAGTAGTACGTGGCAGGCCTGAAGATGACGTGATTGTAACATCAAAACTAGATGGCTAGTAAAACAATATCAAAATAATGGCTGTTGGTATAATGGTATTGAACCTAAGATGGAGTTACATTTACTGAAAATATTATTTTGGTTCCGAGGTAGCGGGAGTCCTTAATTCCGTTTACGTCGTGAACCCCAATTCTGATGTTGAGTCTATCAGTAATCTCATTTCTACTACTTATCATTACTGTCGTCTTTCTTCGGCTTACTCTCAATTTATATGCAGTTCTCAATAAAGTGCTCATTCCATTCAGCAGGGTCCGTAATTCTTCTTCACTCTCAATGAGGAAAGAAATTTCGCTAGCGAATCTTACCACTGGTATCGACTCACCACTAATTTTAATCTCAGTCTTGAAACTTTCTTTTATTTCCGGTTGCTGCTTCCTCGATGTATAGTCTGATCAATAGGGGCGAAATACTGCATCCCTCCCTTACATACTTGTTACCCGAGCACTTCGTCCTTGGTATTCCGTCTTACGGCTCCCTCTTGTTTCAAGGTATCCAATCTTACTGTTACCTCTTGGTTCTTGTACATATTTCTCATTATCCGTCTTTCCCCATAACTTACTCCTATTTTTATCAGAATTTCAATTTTGCACCATTTTACATTGTCAAATCTTGTGACTGTGTCTTGGTTTTACTTAAGTGTTGCTCCCACTGTCAATTGAAACGTCGGAATTGCCTCTCTGGTGTCTTTATCTTTCCGATAGCACACTGATAGTATCTAACATTTCCTCGATTTTTTCCTTCTTTTTTATGAATATAGGAGGTTTATTCTGGAAGTAAGGCCCGACCAGTCGCGAAGTGGACACCATAGTGAAAATCAAAAACGTTTTTCTTGCAACACTTAGCTACACCATCCAGCTACTTCTCTACATAGTCGCCGCTCCGATGTAGTGTCGAACCATCCTTCCAATATCCTCGTCATAGAAGGCAACTGTCTGTGCTTTCCGCCAATTCTCTAAGCTGGCCTGCAGCTCATTTTCTGCGCCAAAATGTCGTCTTCATAGCCAGCGGTTCATGTGGGTAGCAACGAAAATCCGAGGGAGTTGTATGGTGGGTGATCAAACACTTCTCATCTAAAAAGATGCAGAAGCGTCTTCATTGCCCATTCATTGTGCTGCCGAGAATACACTCCTGGAAATGGAAAAAAGAACACATTGACACCGGTGTGTCAGACCCACCATACTTGCTCCGGACACTGCGAGAGGACTGTACAAGCAATGATCACACGCACGGCACAGCGGACACACCAGGAACCGCGGTGTTGGCCGTCGAATGGCGCTAGCTGCGCAGCATTTGTGCACCGCCGCCGTCAGTGTCAGCCAGTTTACCGTGGCATACGGAGCTCCATCGCAGCCTTTAACACTGGTAGCATGCCGCGACAGCGTGGACGTGAACCGTATGTGCAGTTGACGGACTTTGAGCGAGGGCGTATAGTGGGCATGCGGGAGGCCGGGTGGACGTACCGCCGAATTGCTCAACACGTGGGGCGTGAGGTCTCCACAGTACATCGATGTTGTCGCCAGTGGTCGGCGGAAGGTGCACGTGCCCGTTGACCTGGGACCGGACCGCAGCGACGCACGGATGCACGCAAAGACCATAGGATCCTACGCAGTGCCGTAGGGGACCGCACCGCCACTTCCCAGCAAATTAGGGACACTGTTGCTTCTGGGGTATCGGCGAGGACCATTCGCAACCGTCTCAATGAAGCCGGGCTACGGTCCCGCACACCGTTAGGCCGTCTTCCGCTCACGTCCCAACATCGTGCAGCCCGCCTCCAGTGGTGTCGTCTTCAGCGATGAGAGTCGCTTCTGCCTTTTTGCCAATGAGGGTCGTATGCGTGTTTGGCGCCGTGCAAGTGAGCGCCACAATCAGGACTGCATACGACCGAGGCACACAGGGCCAACACCAGGCATCATGATGTGGGGAGCGATCTCCTACGCTGGCCGTACACCTCTGGTGATCGTCGAGGGGACACTGAATAGTGCACGGTACATCCAAACCGTCATCGAACCCATCGTTCTACCATTCCTAGACCGGCAAGGGAACTTGCTGTTCCAACAGGACAATGCACGTCCGCATGTATCTCGTGCCACCCAACGTGCTCTAGAAGGTGTAAGTCAACTACCCTGGCCAGCAAGATCTCCGGATCTGTCCCCCATTGAGCATGTTTGGGACTGGATGAAGCGTCGTCTCACGCATGCCCACTACGTCTTCCATATTGACTCCCACTTGTTCTTCTTCTGTCAGGTTGCCAGACAGTTCATCTCCCTTCAATGTACTCTTTCCGTCTAACGGCTCTCTCTTCTGAGCATAACAGTACACTCGCAATATTGCCTCAATTGCTGTTAAATTCACCGAAGACTGTTTTGATTTTCCTGTATGCTGAATCAGTATATCCGACGACCATTTCTTTGTCGATTTCTTCACTTTTTTCTTGCAGCCATTTCGCCTATTTATTTATTTTCTAAGTGACTTATACTGCTGTATTCAAGTCTGTTCCCTGAACATTTTTGTACTTCCTTCGTCTACCACTTTAGCAGTTATTCTGTTACCCATATTTCTTCAATGTTACTTTCCTTTTATCTATGTTTTGTCTGCGATTACCCTTTTAGAGGTGGACGTTTCACTTCAACAGAACTGCGTACTGAAGTATTCATTACCGCTGCGCCTATAGCCTTAAAGAATTTCAAATGCCTCTGATCATTCCTCAAGTACTTCAGTGGCCCACATCTTTTCACATTGATTCTTCTGGACGAGTCTCTTAAACTTCAGTCTGCTCTTGGTATAATATCCGGTTTCAGTACTCAAATTAATATCCTCCTCTCCCTCATTAATTACGTTTTATATCCCGCCGGTAAAAATTAGTACATCTGGAGCGACGACGCCGATTTTGATTCGATGACGATATATACACACTCGTGCTTCCGACAGTCAAGTGAGCGAGTTTTAAAGCGCTCAAATTGTGGACTCCCGACTCCCACACAAGTGCTTCGCCAGTTGTGCAACGGTGCTGGTATCCCTGGTCACATGAATTTTCTCACACCCGTAGGCGAGGTTTTAGACGTACACCCAGCACAGGCGCCCTCACTTACGTATGCAGAGATAAAGTGTTTCCAGTTGTTCGTAGCATTACTCCCAAGTATTTAAAGCTGGATACGAATTCTAATGCTGATCCACTACACATGAGATGGTCTCTCGTTGATATTCTTCCTTCTCGACTAAATATCACAACTTTCACCTTTGAGCTGTTTATTTCCATTGAGTGCCCACTTATAACAGAAAACAGGAAAAGCCAAGTATCACACTACCAGTTCTTACCAAATAAGCAATACACCAATAATGTTACTACTGTGAAAGGATTTGGAAATGACAATGAATGTGCTTAATGAATAAGGTAGCGGACTGAATCTGGTTTCTAGAAAAGATTACTATTGAAAGAAATAAATAATACAACAAACGGGATTCCAACAAAGGTTCTATTGATTTTAAGTAAACTGTATCTACTCAAGGAGGACAATTGCCAACCTAATTAGGCAAATTTGTGCCAGGATACTGTTTACAGAGAAACTTAACTAGAGATATTTACTTCACTTGATACAGAAATACTATTTTTGCTTAGGGAAAACGTGACAATAATACAATTTAGGAAGCAATATACCAATGTATTAGCTAGGAAAGCAGGGCACAGGGCTGCTGGAGTAGAAACACTGAGTCCAGTAGAGAATAAACCTTTTAATTTTTAACTTAGTCAGAAAGACATAAAACAATCTTCCCCTCTTTATATAAAAAAAATTAACAGCAGTTAAACAACAATATTATCGTTTCTCCCTTTTCTTTGCTCCACTGGCCTATAGCTAGATACGATTGTTCCTCAGTTTTATGAAAATAATTTCAGTCAACTATCAACATTGAATTATCAGGTAACAGCAACAATAATTTCTATTTATCGCTCAATTTAAGGAGCCATTCGTTCTGAAAGATCTGCGCATCACAACTAATAATAAAGGAAAATCGTCACATGAAAAATGCTTTACTCTGATCTCAGTCTCAATAAGGTCAAATTAATAAGTGGGGAAGCAATTATTTTGCAACCAGGCACAACCGTACTTCTCAAAACCTTTCTGGTGGCTATAGGTTAAACAAATTGCCACAAAACTGAACAGGAAATCCTGACTCCCACCACACGGCGTAAGTTAAAAACAACAAACCCCTTTCCTGTTTTACAAATTTTCATCTTATGGACAAATTACCATTACTAATACTACTAGCAAGAGCAAAAAACTTTCCTTCTGATATTACATGCTCGTTGTGTGTGGCTGGTACAACAGTTCAAGCCGCTTAGCGAACTTGATCACACAACCGGATACTGCGCCCTACGCAAGACGCTTTGACTACGAACAGCTAGATCTATAACATAAGAAAACACTATTAGTGCACAAAAGCTTCTTTAGCGGCTAAACCTTCCTACATCAGCCAGTAGGCAATTTACAAGCTTGGGCACTGTCGTGAACAATGCCGCTGGTGGTTAAATTATCAGTGCAGTTATAGCTAGTGCTCGTATTCCAAATTTAAATGTGCACCTGTAACTTTCAACTATGGTATTCTCACAACAACTCCTTTTATACACGGCTTGAACAACTCTAGAAATATTAACAACCAAACAGGTCTGAACTCTGGTTTCACAGTATTTGTTTAACATGTCAACTGGTACAGTCCTACACTAACAACTGGATTTTTTTTCGTCTCTCAGCAGAGAGCACAACAAGAAAGTACAGTCGAGGCACTGTCAGAACTAAACAATAATCTCAGACGAGGTACAAAATTGATACAACTATTAATGCTGGACAGAACGGTTTTCTTGCCCTAACAGCGTAGAGCACGAGCCCGCTAGACAGTCAGTTGTGGAGAACGTGGCTCACCGTTTAATATCAATTCTAGCAGCGCAGCAAGGCAGCAACCCCCCCTCTTCCCTGCTCCGGCTACGGCAGTTGCAGACAGCTCTCGGCAGCAACCACGCCCCCAGCCTTACATCAGTTCCGCTATCGGGAAGTCGTCACGCCACGTTGTTCCACAGACCCATGCTCGCAAACTAACCGCCGTGCCATTCACTGCCCAATCCCCGGTACCAACAGCCCCTCGCCCTCTGTTCTTATCAAAGCATGTGCTTCGATAAGTGCCGAAGTGATATGGAATACCACTCAGTCCATGATAAGAAGGTAGTACCACTGCATTGATACCAATGGTCATCACTTCGAATACCTTCTGTAAATTGACGTTCAAGCCACCTTTTCGAACTCCGTTGACCTTCAAAGACCTTACTGTTACACATCATTGGATTCGTCTCGATACCTGCTATCAGAAAATAAGTACCAAACTATAGCGTCCCATTAAAAAAAATAAACAAATTGACCTTCATATCTCTGACACAACCCTACTTAGCAAGAAAAAAAACAACGTCATATTATTATGGCTCCCATTGTTCCATGCAACATTTGTCCCACAAACTTTTCAGCTACTATCATACTTTCGGAGCTACTCTATGTGTCAATAGTTAGAGTTACCCTGTATACTGTCATACACCTAACGATTGCTGTAAGTTTTAATTTAGCCTCACGAATCTGCCTGGATTACAGATTTCACAATAGTTGGAATCCTTATGTTTCGCAGCCTTTAAAACTTTAGTACTTTACAATAGACATTCCATGTATAAGATCACAAAATCAGCTATAAATCACTGCAGAATAATGCAGAAAGCGTACTGCGCTGAACAGTTGGCGCGAACGGGGAATCCCACATGTGCGTTTTGTATCGAACAGCCGAATGACACCCGCTGAAAGGGTCATTTAACAAGCAAATGAATTCATGTGTGACACTACAAATCGGGCTTCTAATGAAATCGTGTTAATGCTAGTACACGATGCACCAATTCCAGCAGATGGAGACATTTACTTCGACGATGTATTGAAATCTCTCGAACGCTTGCTGAAAACGCCGGACACCGTTTTAGCAAACAGGTTTATTAAACGTAAAAGTAGTGATTGTCAGCCTCGATACCTTCTGGCAGAGTATTTCTTAGGTATTTGAGGGTTACTTAGCGGCATTTTTAGTCAAAAATGTATTACGTTATAGTGTTCAGGAGAAATCAAACACTGGTATTTCAGTTGCAACAGTTTATTTGGCCAGTTTGTTTGACCGCTAGATGTTGTTATACATATATTTTTATCACTGTGTGATTTGATGAGTGTTTGGATCGTATCCAAAGTAAGTCTAGATTGGTGAGTTACACTATGCACATCATTCAAAATATTTTTTATTTATATATTTTTATCACTGTATGATTTTACGAGTCTACTATCCAAAGTAAGTCTAGTTTGATGGGTTACACTATGCGAATCATTCAAAATAGCGTAATAGTCAAAAACTGCGGTATGATAAAAACAAAACAACGTAACATTTTAATCCATCGTTTGAGAGCCATTATATGCAGAATATCATCATTCAAGTGAACTTCAATAGGTGGGGGAGAGTACTGTGCGATGAGTATAGTTTACCTATGAACATATGACGTTCGCTGGTCAGAGCAGAATTCTAGTGACTGATTTTAGAATCACATGACGGAATGCACACTAGACTTCCATAAGCAGTTTCCGACATTTTCTACTGTTTTTGTTGTTGTGAGGCATGAGCTTGAACTTTGTGCAGTATTTATAAATATTTCGAGTTATAACATTTATTTGCTAAATGATACATTAAAACTATTTGCGAGAAACTGCTAATTCTTCACTTACAGAATTTTATGGTGGGTAAAATTCATTATATTTTTAAAACTAATTGTACAACGTATATATGTTTAAGCCATATTTTGTCAGCCGTGCATCATCATTTAGGACTCCATGAAACGGAAGGAGGTCTGCTACCGAGAAACATGTGATATTTCTAAATGATTTTAGGTTCTTTCATGTCTTAAGAATTCCACAAGTTTTGAAAATGGAAAATTGTGTTGGTTTGCGGTACTCTCTGTCTCAAAAAGTATGCAATTTGCAACTGCTACTAAATTTTATTTCATTTACTGGTTATTGGTGTGTAATAGAGTAATGATGTAACAGAGAGACTATTAAATGTAATTTTCCAGATGGCAATATTAGGTACGCGAACATGTACTGTGGAATATATTTTCAGATTTGAAAAAATCTTTACATTCAGAATAACTTTTTTGATTTCGGAAAAATACGGCAGCACATGAAAAGTGGATGCTATCATTTGGAAATGGAATTAGAAAATGTATTAAACTTCTGTTAATAGGCTGGCTGTAGTAAGGTACAACGTTCTTCCCTATTAAAGACATATTATGACATCCGAATCTGTCAAATAATAATATAGTATGGAAACTGTAACGGGAACACTTGATAACCCGAAATCGTAATATTGAGATGAAGTTGGATTGGCTCCCTCGATATTTCTGCCCGTCTTATGTGGCGATGCGTGCACTGATGACTTCATTCTTCGATCTTGTCCTGGTATTTAAGCGGTCACCTCATAAAATGTGAAAATATCGATGACTATTACTGCAAGAGTTAATTTTATAACTTTCTATTAGGACGTTCTCTTAGAATTACTAAGATCCTTGAGAGTATCAACAGCAATAAAAGGCAAAATAACCTCAGGTTTCAAGAATAGTGTAATAGTTTCACTACCAGACAAGTCAAGTGCTGACACGTGGGCAGGCATTACCCAACTGTCAATTTGATAAGTTATCATTGCAAAATACTAACCCAAAATATCTGCGAAAGAATGGATCGACTGATAGAACCCGACGTCGGGAATAATCTGTTTGGGTCCCGTAAAAATATAAGGATGTTAAGGCAATACAAACTCTACAGATTAGTTAAGAAGATTAGTTGTAGAAAAACAAAGCCATATTTATAGCATTTGTAGATTTATAGAAAGTATTTGACAAAGTTGACTGGTACACATTCTGAAACCCTTGACGTGCCAAGCAAGCATAAAGTACAGAAAGAGACAGGTTAACTACTAGTTGTACAGGAAGAGAATGCAGCGCATGAAAGAGAGAGAGTGATTTAGAAGGGCACGAGAAAGGATTGTAGTCTAATGTCTACGTTATTCCAGCTGTACAAATAGCAATCAGTAAAGAGGACCAAGGATTTTTTTGAGTCTCACTCATCCGACTGATTTGATGTGGCCTGTCACGAATTCTTCTCCTGTGTCAACCGCTTCATCTCAGAGCAGCAATTGCAAACTGTGTCATCAATTATTTGATGGGTGTATTCCCGTGTCTGTTTTCCTCTACAGTTTTTACCTGCCTCACCTCCCTCCAGTAACAAGGGAGTTATTCCCTGGTGTCTTAACAGATGTCCTACCATCCTCTCCTTTCTTCTTGTTAGTGTTTTCCATACTTTAGTTTCCTCGCCGATTCTCCGGAGACCCTTCTCAGTCCTTACCATAACAGCCCATCTAATTTTCAACATTCTTCCGTACCACCACATTTCAAATGCTTTTTTTCCAGTTTTTCCCACAGTCATGTTTCACTATCATACAATGCTGTGCTCTAAACTTACATTCGCGGGAATTTCTCTCTCAAATTACGGCCTTTGTTTGATACTAGTGGACTTCTCTCGCCTAGGAATGCTGTTTTTGCCAGTGCTAGCTCGCATTTGGTGTCCTCCTTTCTCCGACCGTGATTGGTAGCCGACCGTCAGGTAGCAGAATTGCTTAACTTCATTTACCTAGTAATCACCAATCCTCAAGTCCAGTTTCTCACTGCGGATCAAAGATAATATTTGAAAAATAATTACAACTCGCAGAGAAGGGGTAAAACTTTAAGGTTTTCGTGTGATACTTATTCTGTAAGAGATGACGATTGACTTGGTAAATCCGCTGAACGGAAAATAAAGTTTCTTGAGAAGAAGATAAACGTAAAACAACCGTTGTCGTGTGTAGTCGAATGAAGGTGGTTGATGTTGGAAGAACTGGAATAGCAAATGGTACTCTGAAAGTGGCAGATGCACGGAGTAGTCATACAAATTCAAGAAAACATAGTGATCGCCTTCGCACAAATGAGGTATTACTTGTTTTATTTCTTAGTAATACATTATCATATGAGTTGAGGCCTTTGTAACTATGACTGATATTTGTGTCATAAAATGATCACTTTCTAAGGCGTCAAAACCAGTAATGATACTATTTGTTTGACCACGGGCTGAAAAATACAATGAAAGAATAAAGTAGCCGAGTTTTTTCAAAAATTTTCAAATGTGTGTGAAATATTGTGGGAATTAACTGCTAAGGCCATCAGTCCCTGAGCTCACACAATACTTAACCTGAATTATCCTAAGGACAAACACACACACCCATGCCCGAGGGAGGACTCGAACCTCCGCCGGGACCAGCCGCACAGTCCACGACTGCAGCTCCTTAGACCGCTCGCGAGTTTTGTTACTTGGATAGGAAAATAATTGATGAGGTCAAATACTATAAAGACGATATAAAATATACACTAGCTACAGCATTATAAAGCCTTTCTCAAAATGAGCGAATATAAATCTGTTAGGAAGTAGTTTCAGAAAATTTTTGTTTGAAGTGTAGCTTCATGTTCTACATGAAGCGAAATGCGGACGGTGAAATGCACAGTGAAAAAAAGAACGGAAGTTTCAGAAATGTCGTTTGACAGAATAATTCTCAAGATGACACAGGTAGAGCTGATAACCCAGTCAAATCGTGAAGAAAAGAGCTGCATGTCACAGCTCGACCAAATGAAGGAATAGGTTGACAGAGCATATCCTAATGCGTCAACGATTAGTTCATTTGATAATGAAGGGAAATGTGTGAGTGTCTCGAAGCGAGGAGCGGGGGATTATAAGAGGACATCTAGGCTTGACTGCAGTAAGTTCGAATGGACGAACGCGGCAGAAGTTAGAGATGGCGAGACGTTCTCATAGCAGAGTAGTGTGGACAGTTTCAGCAATCTACTCCTCGGACTGAAGAGTGCCATGGCAGATAGGATGCCCTGGTGTGGAACGCAGACACACAGATATATGACACACGGATATTGTAAAGCTTAAGCGCAAGGAGCCGGCTGCTATGTGAAGGTGAAAAAAATCTCTCCTGAATATTGTAGGACTCGCCGTGTGAGATGTCTGTGATTTATTCAGTATTCTCCTGTATCAAAGCTGCAGTTGTTAAGACATTATGACAGGTGCAGTGAGTCGAGTCCGCAGTGTGGAAAGAAAAATCATATTCTAGTGGCCACAGTTTCTGCATTCTTCTCCAGGAAGTTACGGTGTTCAGAACAAACAGCGCATGTCTTGCTCCGATGCAACTAGCAGTCAGCTCAGTTCTTGTGGGGAAGACCAACAAATGTCATTCGTGAGCACAATATTGACACCTCTTTTTTTATCAAAAGTAAATCATTATAAATGGTCCACACTTAGTTATTTATGATGTAAATTGACGCAGAGAAACAATTAAATATTTCGAGAAATATGAATATGTTATGCGCACCAAATTCATTAAGCGCAAATGTGAGAGACCTGAACGCTGTGGTATCGGATGAAACAAGTGTTTTTGATGTACCTGAGCAGCTTCTGTCCAAGTGCAACGCTCAGCTGTGTTGAATATCAGACGAGAGTAGTGCATAGGCGACAGCAACAATATCACATTCAGTGCTCGGTATGCAAGTACCTCGGTACATGTCAAGCAGACGAATCTTAAATAAGTTTTCTGCGACATTGCCCCGTGTAAGTGCAGAAATGTGTTTATAACGACAGATTTTTTAAAGTACTTACTTGCTTTTATGGTAATTCGTGTGCATGAGATACGTCTTTTACTATTCATTATGACGAAATAAAAATAGCACTTTCGTTATGCTTCTGCTTGTCTCCGCCACTCGCTTATGTGTCTGTTTTTCATTTTTTTCGTTCTCTTTTATTAAGCTTCCAGCCACTTGAAACTCTGCATCCGTATCTGCATATATACCCCGAAAGCCACCTCACGGTGTGTGACGGAGGGTACTTCGTGTACCAGTGTCATTTCCCCATATTCCTCATCCAGTCGCGTATGGTTTGCGATAAGAACAATTGCTGGTAAACCTCCATGTCCGCTCGACTCTCTTTAATTTTATCTTCACGGTCTTTTCGCGAGATGTACGTAGGAGAGAGCAATAGGATGACGGACGCTCTACAAACACAGACATTTTAACAGTAGAGCATACTGTGATGTAGAATGCCGCTGGTGATCCGTCTTCCACTGGAGCTGACTGAACTTTTCCGTGACACTTTCGCGCTTACTAAATTATCCTGTAATCCTCTTCTTTTTAGCATCTCTATTTCCTCTATCAATCGTATCTGGTGCGGATCCCTGGCTAACGAGCAGTATTCAAGCACTGGTCGAACGAGTTCTTTGTAAGCTACCTCCTTTGTTGATGGACTACATTTCCTTCGTCTATTCTGCTTTCAGTTGCAATACTTCTTTGTAGACGTACACGTGAGCATCATATGAAGACTTGTCTAAAGGTAAGCTTCAGGTGTTTCGACAACAATGATATCTGGTTGCAATAATATTCCCGCCAGCAAATATTGTTACAACATTGAGTAATATCGCTTAAAGAAGCCAGTACACGCCATTATCGTTAACTGCCTGCGGCGGAAAGAGAGCCGAAACATTTGAGAATAAGTATACAGCAAATTTCGACTTTTTTGTAACGGTAAGAACGCATATGTCGAGTTTTGCTAAAACATTGTGATTTGGTGTGTTAATACACACATCAGTAGTCGACTTTTGGCAAAACTTGCTTCAGGGATTGATGAGATACGTCAAGGCTATGCCGTTAACTTCCCTAACTCATTTTGAAATTTTTTGCAAATATCGAGTTTTGAAAACGGTCCTCTATTATTCCCTTTTTCCACTCCTGTGGAGTGCTTCTCTTTTTCCACGCAAATTTCTTCATTCGATAGGCCCATTGTATCCCTAATTTAAATTTACAACTAATTTCTCATAAATTATCTAGGCCGGCCGGGGTGGCCGAGCGGTTCTAGGCGCAACGATCTGGAACCGCGCGACCGCGACGGTCGCAGGTTCGAATCCTGCCTCGGGATGGATGTGTGTGATGTCCTTAGGTTAGTTAGGTTCAAGTAGTTCTAAGTTCTAGGGGATTGATGACCTCAGAAGTTAAGTCCCATAGTGTTCAGAGCCATTTGAACCAAAGTAGCTAGAAAAGTCGTTGCGCATTATTCTTATTCGACATCTGTAATTTTTTATTACAAGACAAACAGTGAGAGCCTCTTTGTTTTTAAATAAAAAAGTAATTTTCTTCCTGATGGAAAATGGATTCATTGGTTTTTCATTTTGAGTATCTTAACTACGCCTTGGCCATTTTCTTCTCGATAATTGTGTACTGTTAGTACAAACGAGACATCGGCAGAGACAATAACACTAACACACTAAATCAACAGACCCCACTGTCATGCGCGTCTCGGTTTGAAAACATCAGTGATAGAATGTACAGGGAGTTGAAGGGGGAATTCCGCGGCTCGCTAAGGTTGAGATTTGGGTGGGAGAGAATTGAGTTGCAGGCACTGTGAGAGCGCATTGTGAGAGCGCCCACGCCCATATTGTCGCATTTACCCAGTATTTATTATTTTAATAAATGACCTCCAATGACTTGTTACCTCACAAGGTGGCGTCATTATTTTTCGAATACAGGTCCTCTTTGTTTTTAATTGTGAGCTTAAAAGCTTATTGCAGCACTTCATTAAATGTGAATGCTAATAAGGACTTTTTAGAGACTAAGCTTTTCGGAATTTTACAGCTTATGGATTTCATATTCCTGAAATTTCACAAAATTTTATATTTTTTACATCTGGAGAGTACATCACGCAATGTTGGTGTTGTAATGTGTAGTTAAAATGAAAAATTTTGCAGATGTTATTGGCAGTTTTTATTACCACCTACCAAACTACACACGACTGACATACTAAATTGGCTCAGCAAGTAAACTCACTATTTCTAACAATTTTTAATTTTTTGTTTATGTTACTATACATAAGAAATTAAAAAAGTACCTAACATCTTCGATGTTTACTGTTAATATTTACAGTTAATATTCAAGTATAATTTTTACAGTTAATTATTTTCATTAATCATTAAGATGAGGAATTACAGTTAAAGAACCACTAGATTCAATACTATTTTGCTGTTTATTAATTGCTAGGTCAGTCTTCAATGCTATTTTCCATAGTCCTGTGATTGTCACTGCAGTCCGCAGTTCAAACCAAATTGTCACAAAATTAACATTAATTTCTTAATCTTTTTGCAACCAGTTCTATATTTAAAGTATTTTTACAGTAGTTATCCTAATTTTTACCTACTTCTCTGTTGTTACCAGTCCTTTCTTAAGCAAACTTCAAGAAATTTATGCCAGGTCTTTGCTAAATTCCTTATGTTTTGTGTTGGAACTAGTACTTTGTAAGCAAATTTCGAATTGCTGTATAAGATTGTTCTTAATATGCTTATATTCTTCTCTGTAGTGAGAAAATGTATTTACAATACTTCCCTTAACTTTCTTATATTGCTCTATATTGTAACCAGTTTTCTTTTAAGATGTATTGTAAGCTATTTTTACTGGCATCTGTTAGTTTTCGTTTTCATCTTTTTATATCATGTAATTATTTATATTGTAAAAATATTCGGGTTATCCAGAAATAGCTATAATTATTTAAATGCCCTAGTTGTTCTATGAAGGTTTTATGCTTTACATTATTATGTGTACTTAAGTGCCTATTACATTATGTAAATGGTTGGGGCTATGCTAAGAATATCTTCAGCGATTATATAATATTCTCCTTTACAATCCAAATGTATTACTCCACCAAGTAGTTAAAATTCCTCTAAAATTAACTATGTTAATCATCATCTGCATCTTTTTCCACATTGCTTTACCTTTCTTGTCCAAATAACATTTGTTGATTACATTAAGAATTTTGTTTATGTACCTTTTCCTTTATTTAATTCTTTTACCAATACTACAATATTTCCTATATTTGTAGCGCATACCACGAAAATTTCATTCAGCCAGTTTAAGCTTTTGATGACTATTGTATTGTAAAAGTTATGGAACATTTTGAAATAGTAAACGAACCATGCCCAGTACAACTGTTGGAATATTTTAAAGAGAACAGAATAGAAATTCCAAAAAAAATTATCTGTTATACCTTCCACATAAAAATAAATTTGCATTCTAAGTTCTTTTAAATTTATGAAAATGTCCTAACCTTTCTTTGTTTATTAGGATTTGTTTTTATTTCATCTAACCTGATCATAAAATTAAAATTAATGTCTTTGTAGTGGGAAGAGGTAGAAGGCACCTTATTAAGACTATTCCGAAGTTTCCAAGTGATTTATTGTTTCCAGCTACAGTGCCCATGTTCCTCTCGATCTGTGTGACTGGACCCCACAATACTGAGGACACTACTTCGCTGTCTGCCAGTGGGCCCTTCTGCCTGTGGTTTGCGACATTCATAACCGCTACATATACTCTTTCAGAAATTTGACTGCCCTGTGGCCTCTATTCCACTTCGCAACTGTTGGTATGCTTAACTCACTGCAATCCGGCCCGCACCTGGCTGTAACTTGTTCTCAGAATATTGTTCAAAACTAACTTTCCGTATCCTAAACGGTGGTGCCACTACATCTTCCTTCATGTACTGCATCTCCTTATCGAACCAGCCACTGGATATATAAAAGCTGTCCAAACGTAAGAACATTAGAATGTATATCTATTTATCTCGATATATTTTGCTTGTAGATTCGAAATAATTACCAGTAAACCTTCTGTCTTTTTCAATCTCTAACACTTCCAAATAATCACACAATTTTATACTAACAATTTCTTCCAGAATCCTCTCCTTTGTATTCTAAAAGTTGCCTGCCAGAAAATCTTTGCAATTGTTAAGTAGGTTTTAGAAAAATGTTACCATTAAAATCTGTGGTTCTATTACTAGGGGCGTTCGATAAAAAATACAACACTTTTTTTCGGACATTTTCGGTTGGAGAAATGCGAAATTTGCTGTCAGGCATTGTGGAATATTGTAGCTGCAGCCAGTAAATTTTCATGAAGTTCCAAAAGGTTGTGGCACCTTTCATTGCCTTCAAAATGGCATCTCTAACGGAGGTACATCCCAAGCAGAGAGCTGTCATTGAGTTTCTTTTGGCGGAAAACCAAAGATTCGCAGATATTCATAGGCCTTTGCGGAATGTCTACTGAGACCTGGCAGTGAACAAAAGCACAATGAGTCGTTGAACGAGGCATCTGTCGTTATCACAACAAGATCGCTCACACCTCATCCACTTACAGCCCTGATCTCGCGGCTTCCGACTTCCATTTGTTCGGCTCAACAAAGGATGCACTCCGCGGGAATCAGTACATGTGCAATAGCGAGGTTACTGATGCAGCAAGACGTTGGGTCCAACGTCGATCAGTATAGCAGTACCGTGCGGACATACAGGCTTTCTCAGTAAGGTGGCATCAGGCTGTCGCACTAAACGCTTGTTCTTTCAAAAATAGGTTTTTGCAACCAAAAGAGTGGGGAATAATATGGTGTACTGGAATCGTGAATAAAACTAACCTGCTTTCAGGAAAAATTATTGCATTACTTACTGAACGACGCTCATACTTTTAATTTTTGAACTTCCAACTTTCACAGGATAGTAATCTATCTCTGTGCCATAAAAATGTTTAAACATAAATCCTTCATCCGTCACAATTCTCAGCATTTAATTTTAATAATTATGCTTTTCTCATATCGTTTTGTAAGATATACCGCTTTTACATCATACTCTTCTCCAAGATCACCAGGATATAAAAAAGGTTTTTTTTACTATTTATAAGAAATGCATTTATTCTATGAATTCAACTTGCATCAGAATTGATATGCTATTTGCAAAAATAATTTCCAATGTCTTCTTTTGTTTCCTTAGTTTCTTTTTATCTTTTCTATTAATTCCTGATATTCTACTCTTATACCCATACTTCCCTTTTGTATCGTAATTTCTTCAAATTATTTATTTCTCTGCTTTATATGTAGTAAATCTGTTTGAGGGATTTACTAGCAATGTTAGTTCTTTCCTGCAACACAACTGGTGTATTATTAGTAACTTTTATTAATCCAAGTTCTTCTATGTCTGTATATTTAGGTATTATAGAAAAAAGTGTTGGATTAAGTAGAATAGTTCTCTTCTGCCTTATACAATAGTTTTAAATTAGCAGTTAAGTACTCGCTCGACGATCATATTCAACCTAAGGTGACTGAGCAGCTGAACCTTTGCAGTTAATATGAGAGCTGTACAATGAAGAATGATCATAATTTTTTTGACAACGTACCTTTACTCATCCTCATAATTTTGATGGTCCTTCTCAAAGTAGTCTCCTACGAATGCGATGCACTTGTCCCAGCATTTCTGCCAGCCTTCAAACACATGCTGGAAACCATTTTTTGAGAGGTCCTTCAAAATCGTCTCTCCAGCCTTCACCACTGCTTCTGATGATTGATAATGCCTCCCACGAAGGCGTTTCATCATGTTAGGGAATAGAAAAAGTCACATGTGGCTAGATCCATACTACAGGGAGGGTGAGGGATGCAGTTCACATTGATTTTTGAAGGATATTCAGCAACAACATTGACAATATGCGGCCGTCCATTTTTGTTGCGCAGCATCCATCCAGCTTCACGGAAATGTGTTCTTTTGCGCCTGATATGGACTTGCAATGTTTTCAGGACATCCATATAGTATTGTCCAGTTACTGATGCGCGTGCAGCTACAACATGCTGATAAACCATTTTGAATATCAAAGAATGAGATGACCACAACTTCCCCAGCAGAAGCAACCGCTTTTGCTTTTTTGGGGGTGGTGATGAAAGAGATTTCCACACTGAGCTTTGCTGTTTGCTCTCAGGATCAAAATAATGTAGCCGAGTTTCATCAGCAGTGATTACATTTGAATGAAATTCCGGATATTCCTCTAACATCAACTTTAGCTGCATGCAGACCTGCACGCTTATGTCCTTTTGTTCGGGAATCAACAGTCCAGGAACCCATCGCGCACAAACACAATGCATGTGTAATTTTTCTGTCACCAACGTGTGGGTGGCGCCCAATGAAATGTTCAGTGTTTCAGAAAGTAATCTGAAGGCAATACGTTGATCCTCTCTGACAATGGCAGCACAGTGTCGATGATTTCTTCCGTAAGAGCAGTAACTAGAGCACCGGGTCCACCTTCCTTTGAAACTGGTTGTCTCCCGCCTTTAAACATTTCAAACCACCATCGAGCTGTAATGTAGAGAAGAACAGACTCTCCGTAGGCCTCCTGTAACACTGTATAGCCCTCAGCTGAAGATATGTTGACACGAAAACAGAATTTCAAAGTCACATATTGCCCTCGCGTGTTACCTTCATTGCAGCGGTAGGCGATACTGAACATGTCTGACCTTGCCTCCCTCTCACAGGCAGGAACCTACTACGACGTGTTTGTTGTACATTAAGCTAACAAAATACCATAAGATTAAATTTTACCGCGAGAAATTATGACCATAAAAAATTGTGATCATTCTTTATTGAACAGCCCTCGTATGTTACCATTCTGCTGCATCGTGTGGTAGTTCTTGAGCTTTTTGAACTGGATTTTCGTAAGATAAGAAAATATATCTCAGGACCGGACAAAAGTAGAGAAAAGAGATGCTAAAAAGAAAAAAACAAAAAACAGGTTCTTGTAAATGATTAATTGTAAACACGCACGAGGACAAGAAATGGTATACCGCCATGATACAATACGAAAGGGAAACTAATGTATAAGAAATAGAGAATTTGGTGCAGCAATTTGTACTCAACGAAATGTCGAGAAACTTTAAGTTAAAACAGTCACGATATATTTAGAGTAACAAATATGAATGGGAGGCATATGAAAAAGAAGATAATTTCCTATCATTAAGACCATTTACGAAAAGGGAGATCTAGTACTAGTAATAGCGGAATAGAATTTCATTTTCATTTGTATATACTTCCTACACGTGTTAAGTGAATGGTTCATGACTGCAGATACGAAATACTCTCAGGATACAAAAGATATGGGATACCTCCTAATACCCTGTCGGACATTTGCCAGGCGTATTCCAGCAGTTCGACGTGGCACGGACACAAGTTGAAGTCTCTTGCAGAAATATTGAACCAAGCTGTGTGTGTAGCGAAAGTGTTGTCGGTACAGGATTTCGTGCACGAAATGACCTGTGAATTATGTCCCACAAATGTTTGCCGGGATTCATGTCACGTGATCTGGTGGCAAAACCATTCGCTCTAATTGTCCAGAATGGTCTTCGAATCAGTCGCGAACTATTGTGGTCCAACGATATGGCGCACTGTCATCCATAAAAATTCCATCCTGGTTTTGGTACATGAAGTCTATGAATGCCTGCAAATGGCATCCAAGTAGACGGACGCAATTATTTCCAGTCAATGATCGGTTCAAGCGCACCCCAAGACCCAGTCAGTTTCATGTAAACACAGCCCACACCATATAGGAGCCACCACCAGCTTGCACAGTGCCTTCTTGATAATTTGGGTTCCTTAGCTTCGTAGAGTCTGTGTCACATGCAGACCCTACCAATTAAAATTTAAGCTCATCTAACCAGATAATGGTTTTCCACTCGTCTGGCCCAATCGATATGTTCACGAGCGCAGGAGGAGGGCTGCAGGCGATGTCATATATCAGCAAAGGCACTCAAGTCGGTCGTCTGTTCCCATAGTCCATTAACGCCAAATTTCGCCGCACTGTCCTAACGGAGACGTTCGTCGTGCATCACACGTTGGTTTCTGTGGTTGTATGACACGGTCGTTGAGTGAACGCCGTCGGTCACTGCCTTGTCCTTGGTGAGGAGTAAAGCCCGGAATTTGATATTCTCAGCACACTCTTGACAGTGTGGATCTCAGAATATGGAATTCCCTAAAGTTTTCCGAAATGGAATGAGCCCATGAGACTGGCTCCAACTACCACTCCGCGTCCACAGTCTGTTAGTTCCCGTCGTGTGGCCACAATCACGTGTGAAACCTTTCCACATGGACTACATGAGTAGAAATGACAGCTCTGCCCAATGCACTCCCCTTTTGTACTTCGTAAATGCGACACTACCGCCATCTGTACCGAGCGAGGTAGAACAGTAGTTAGCACACTGGACTCGCATTTGGGAGGACGATGGTTCAAACCCACGTCAGGCCATCCTGATGTAGGGTTTCCGTGATTTCCTTAAATCGCTTCAGGCAAATGTCGGGATGGTTCCTTCGAAAGGGCACGGCCGACTTCCTTCCCCATCCTTCCGTATTCCGATGGGACCGATGACCTCGCTGTTTGGTCTCCTCCCCCGAATCAATCAAGCAACCAAACAACCATCTGTATACGTGCATGTCGGTATCCCATGACTTTTGTACCTCATTCTACGTTCCTATCTTGTTTTCCTCTCAAATGAGGTTAGGAAAACTGGTTAATGAAGTTATTTTTCTTGTGTTATGGCCTAAATGTGGTTCATATTATCCAGTAAGAATGGAAGTCATATAGACACACCAAAGGCCAAATGGGGCAGCCCATGGGCCATTTTTGTGACTTAATGCTGGGACTCTGCTGTGACTCATTCACATCCATGCTCTGCGTTGTCTGCTGCTGTTTTCATCTCCATATCGATTGGATATTCTGTCGTGGGGGAAAACTTTTGCTGTTGAAATTTGGTTTTAAAAGTTTATGATCGTTTACATCTATTATGTCTTTGCCTCTTGAAATAAATTTGAATAGTGCCACAGAGTTGTTAGTTTCCTTACTTGCAATAAGTAGCAAAACTTACTTCTCTGTATTCTTGAACTTCTGTACATTTGTTGGTCCGACTAAACGATTAAACCAGGGGACAATAATTCACCGTATAGTGCAAAAACTTTTGATTGAAGAGTGAAACACATTTCAATTCACATGCTCACTAAAAGAAGACAGCGCATTACTCGGGTGGCGTCCTAGAACTGCCTCACCACTCATGAACACCTTCTCGAGTGCGAAGAAAAATTTGCGTAAATTTCTCTGGCACGGTTCTCCATCGCTTAGCAAGAAATTTATGTCAACGTACAATTGTTTTTTTAGCAAGGTAGACGATTGTATGAGTTCACATTGTGAAGCAGTTCCTAGCACAGACGAAAAAAAGTGCTGTGGAAAATGAGAAACGAACACCAGCGTGCCGTGGGCACCTGGAATGGGCCACCTGTAATTAAAAACGTCGAGGGACACTTACTTCACAAAAGAGAGAACGGCATCTGCTTGCCCTAGTGGCAGGAACAGAGTAATTAATTATTTCTGTCATTTTTATAACTCAAGGTTGAAACTAAATGTAGAAAAACATTGAAATAGGGTTGTAGCAGATCCAGAAGGTTAACCTCTGTCAACTTTCTAAAAATAAAGGCACCAGAAAACCAGAATTACATGGTATGGCGTATTCTCTGTGTGTGTGTGTATTCAAGAACAAATATGAAGCTGAGTTGAGACTAATGAAAGAATCTGATGACAAGTACAGGAAAAGAGGACAGCACATAAATATTTCTTCTTATCAATGCAGTGATTTGGTTATTTTAGAGTTCATGTTGGGCAAATGTGCCATAATTACTGGTTAGAGCTCTGCGATGAAGCAACAAGATTAAGTATAGGACTGCAAACTACCGATGTTGACTGAATATCAAACACTTCAGTGCGTTATCTTATTGTTATTCTTTGATTTCCGTTAAAAGTGAGTGCATAGTGGACTGGACCCACGTATGGCGTTTCAAATCTCTATCTGGCTATATAGATCTGGTTTCCCGTGGTTTACTGGGATCTCTTAAGCAAATGCTGGGATTGTTTCTTTGTAGAAGACACATCCAATTTTCTTCCCAATTCAGAGTCTCCAGTAACCTCAGTGCGAGCGGAACTATAAATCATAATTTTCTTCCTTCCTTCCTTTTCTGTACCTTTCAAAGCACTGCAGAAATTGTGTATGTGTGAGTTGTTAGTTAACCTTAGTCCTATCACGTAACTATTTCGGCTCTAATAATAAATTTTATTAAGAGGAAGATTGTCTTTCAATGTGTTGTTGCCTGTTTCCATAAATCATTTAGAAACAACTTTTTTTCAAAGTCAGTATGACAATAAAGAAATATATATATATATATATATATATTAATAACGCTAGGTAGATCACACACTCATCTTATTTGAGGGAACAGTAAAAAAAATGAGTAATTTGTAATATAATTCAACAAACTGCATCAAAACATACAATTTACTGTTGAGCAAGAAACTGATAATGGTATAAATTTCTTGGCTTTAAAAATTAGTAAATATAATGGTAAACATAAATATAAAATATACAGGAAATCGGTTACTACTGATGTCACTATATACAACTCATCATGTCATCTGTGCAACATAAATTTGCATATTGCATGGCAATGCTCAAAGGGAAAAATATTGGACACTGAAAATAAACTACAAGAACTAAAAACAATAAAAAATACTCTGTCACAGTGAATAAACTACACAAGAGATTAAAAACAAATACATTAACAATGATAGTTCTCTCTCCACATCAAGCTGCATTCACAGCCAAATAGCTCGTCAAAACTCTGAAATATATCTGCCTACTATTCACTGGAAAGGCATCAATCAGTAGCAAACTTACTCCATGCTAAAAATATCAAAATTAGTTTTTTTTTGCAAACTATAAATTGAGAGGCAAAATTGTTCGTAACTTAAATTTAAAGAATGAAATACATTGCAAGTCTGGTATTTATGAACTAAATTATTCTGTGTGTCTCGGATTTTACATTGGACAAACCGGTACGAGTTTTAATATAAGATACCGAGAACACATACATGCTGTGAGAGTCAACAATTTAAACAAATGAGCTGTCGCTGCTCTCTTGACCCAACATGCGAACTTGGAGCTAGACACTGAAGAAAACTTAGAAGTCTTACAATTTGGCGGATAAAGGAATGCCAATGAATGTGTTATAAGAATTAGAAATATGTAGTCACATTCGCAGTAAATCTGACTACAAACGAAAAGAGCAATTTGAATTAAGAAACTAAACATACCTGCAAAAAATGTCATACAACTCTTATAATTTGAAATCATAGAAATAATAATTAATTGACAGAGAGAATATTCTTCCTTAGCTATTACCAGAAGCTTCGATATCTAAATACTTAAATGTATAGCTCTAAAATTATCTGTAATATGTAGAGCTATCCTTGCATTTGCTACAGATATATGCCATATCTGTACGCATATCATGTTCTGTGGCACATCAAATCAACAGTCGATATAAGCAAATCTATCCACTACCTTGGATTTAGTTTAGATTATGGACCACCAAGGATCGAAAAAGAGAACGAAACGTCTCTCTTACAATATGTAAAGGAGAGGTTTTCATGAAGTAAGTACAATGTGTAGAGCTTATGTACAATTTAAAACCTTTTTTAAACTATGTATTCGCTAAAAATTTGTTATTTTTAGAACGCAATGCAAAACCTTTTGTAAACTGTATAATCACTAAAACTTTGTTATTTTTAGGGCACGTGTGAAACATTTTGTAAACTATGTAATGACAAAAATTTTGTTATATATTTAGGACATGAACGTAAAACTTGCCAAGAAATGAACGCTCCCGTCTGACGATGGTCTCTGGCGCGATACTGGTAACGATACAATAAAATCATGGTTAAAAACTTGTGGTTGGTTGCCTTGTTTCATACAGAGTAACCACAGCAGCTTTTACGCGCCTTGAAAAATAAATTAATGTCTATAAAGTAGTAATACCTGATATAGATCGGACGTACCTACTTTCCTCTCTCAAGACCTGTTCTTGTGTCATAAATATCATTTCTAAGGAAGAACATTTTTGTAGTTTTTCACGCTATCCTGGCGATATGTTGATATATTGAATAATCGGTACCTCTACTGCGTGTTCGCCTCTTTTACACACGGTATTTCAACGGCATGAGTCTCTGTCTTTATCAACTGCTCCCTGAGAACCTGAAAAAGATAGCGCGTCGTGCCATCGAAATACTGTGCGAGAACGGCGCGAACAACCAGCAGGACACCCGATTATTCAACGTCCCAGGAACAATTTTAACTAAGAAAGAAAGTGACAATGACGATTAACATAGAGAATACGTTGATGAGCCAAAATATTATGACCGCTGTCTACCGCGAGACTGAATGCCACGTGGAGGTGTTATGGGCAAGAGACACATTAAGGGAAGTATATATGTGAAGCAGAGACTAACAGGGAACCGTTCAACCGTTCTCGCGAAGACTTTTTTTTTTTTATTAGACTTCTAACTGGTTTGATGCGGCCCGCCACGAATTCCTGTCCTGTACTAACCTCAGAGTAGCACTTGCAACCTATGTCCTCAATTATTTGCTGGGTGTTTTCCAATCTCTTTCTTCCTCTACAGTTTTTCAGTTTTTTGCCCTCTACAGCTCCCTCTAGTACCATGGAAGTCATTCCATCATGTCTTAACAAATGTCATATCATCCTGTCCCGTCTCCTTATCAGTGTTTTCCACATATTCCTTACCTCACCGATTCTGCGCAAAACTTTCTCATTCCTTACCTTATCAGTCCACCTAATTTTCATCATTCGTCTGTAGCACCACATATCAAATGCATCGATTCTCTTCTGTTTCGGTTTTCCCACAGTCCATGTTTCACTACCACACAATGCTGTACTCCAGACGTACATTCTCAGCAATATATCCCTCAAATTAAGGCCGATATTTGATATTAGTAGACTTCCCTTGACCAGGAATGCCCACCGGTCGGTGTGGCCGAGCGATTCTAGGCGCTACAATCTGGAGCTGCGTGACCACTACGATCGCAGGTTCGAATCCTGCCTCGGGAATGGCTGTGTGTGATGTCCTTAGGTTAGTTACGTTTAAGTAGTTCTAAGTTCTAGGGGACTGATGACCTCAGAAGATAAGTCCCATAGTGCTCAGAGCCATTTGAGCCATTTTTCAGGAATGACCTTTTTGCCATTGCCAGGCTGCTTTTGATGTCCTCCTTTCTATGTCCGTCGTTACTTATTTTACTGCCTAGGTACCAGAATTCCTTAACTTCATCTACTTCGTGACCATCAAACCTGATGTTAAGTTTCTCGCTATTCTCATTTCTACTACTTCTCGTTACCTTCGTCTTTCTTCTTACTCTCAAACCATACTCTGTACACATTTAGACAGTTCATTCCGATCAGCAGATCGTGTAATTCTTCTTCACTTTCACTAAGGATAGAAATGTCATCAGCGCATCGTATCATTGATATCCTTTCACCTTGAATTTTAATTCCACTCCTGACGCTTTCCTTTACTTCCATCATTGCTTTCTCGATGTACAGATTGAACAGCAGGAAAGAAAAACTACATCCTTGTCTTACACTCTTTTTAATACGAGCACTTCGTTCTTGGTCCTTCCACTCTTATTATTCTCTCTTGGATGTTGTACATACTGTATATGACCCGTCTCTCCCTATAGCTTACAGCTACTTTTCTCAGAATTTCAAACATATTGCCCCATTTTACATTGTCGAAGGCATTTTCCAGGTCGACAAATCCAATGAACGAGTCTTGACTTTTCTTTAGTCTTGCTTCCATTATTAACCGCAACGTCAGAATTGCCTCTCTAGTGCCTTTATCTATCCTAAAGCCAAACTGACCGTCATTTAGTGCATTCTCAATTTTCTTTTCCATTCTTCTGTATATTATTCTTGTAAACAACTTGGATACATAAGCTGTTAAGCTGATTGTGCGGTAATTCTCGCACTTGTCAGTTCTTGCCGTCTTCGGAATTGTGTAGATGATGCTTTTCCGAATGTAGATGGTATGTCGCCAGACTCATACATTCTACAGACCAGCGTGTATAGTCGTTTTGTTGCCACTTTTCACAATTATTTTAGAAATACTGATGGAATGTTATCTATCCCTTCTACCTTATTTGATCTTAAGTCCTCCAAAGCTCTTTTATATTCTGATTCTAATACTGGAGCACCTATCCATAAATCGACGTCTGTTTCTTCTTTTATCACATCAGATAAATCTTCCCCCTCACAGAGGCTTCCAATGTATTCTGACCACCCATCCGCTCTCTCTTCTGCATTTAACAGTGGAATTCCCGTTACGCTCTTAATGTTATCACTCTTGCTTTTAATGTCACCGAAGGTTGTTTTGACTTTCCTGTGAGCTGAGTCTGTCCTTCCGACACTCATTTCTTTTTCGATTTCTTCACATTCTTCCTGCAGCCACTTCGTCTTAACTTCCCTGCACTTCCTATTTATTTCATTCCTCAGCGACTAGTATTTCTCTATTCCTGAGTTTCCCGGAACATTTTTGTCCTTCTTCCTTTCATCGGTCAATTGAAGTATTTCTTCTGCTATCCATGGTTCCTTCGCATTTACCTTATTTGTACCTACGTTTTCCTTCCCAACTTCTGTGATGGCCCTTTTCAGAGATGTCCATTCCTCTTCAACTGTAATTCCTACTGAGCCATACGTTATTGTTATATCTATAGCCTTAGAGAACTTCAACCGTATCTCTTCATCCTTAGTACTTCCGTATCCCACTTCTTTGCCTATTGATTCTTCGTGACTAATGTCTTAAACTTCAGCCTACTCTTCGTCACTACTATATTGTGATCTGCTCCTGAGTACGCCTTACAATCTAGTGTCTGATTTCGTAATCTTTGTCTGATTTAATCTAACTGAAATCTTCCCATATCACCTGGTCTTTTCGAAGTATACCTCCTCCTCTCGTGATTTTTGCAAGCCCATGTTCTCCTGTAACCTTTTCTTCTGCTCGTTCCCCTACAACTGCATTCCAGCCTCCCAAGACTATTAGATTTTTATCCGCCTTTACATACTGTATTACCCTTTCAATATCCTCATACACTTTTTCTACCTCTTCATCTTCACCTTCCAACGTCGGCATGTTTACCTGAACTATCGTTGTCGGTGTTGGTTTGCTGTCTATTCTGATAAGAACAACCCTATCACTGAAATGTTCACAGTAAACCACTCTCTGCACTAACTTCCTATTCATAACGAATAATTCTTCCGCTATACCATTTTCTGCTGCTGTTGATATTACCCTATACTCATATTACCAGAAATCCTTATCTTCTTTCCATTTCACTGACCCATACTATATATAGATTGAGCCTTTACATTTCCCTTTTCAGATTTTCTAGTTTCCCTACAAAGATCCAGCTTCTGCCATTCCACGCCCCGACTCGTAGAACGTTATCTGTCCATTTATTATTCAATCTTTTTCTCCTTTTCTCATTGTAACCTCACCCGTGACAGTACCCTCCCGCAGATCCGAATAGGGGCTATTCAGGAATCTTTTGCCAATAAAAAGATCATCATGACACTTCTTCAATTACAAGCCACATGTACTGTGGATACAAGTTACATGTCTTTAATGCAGTGGTTTCCATTGCCTTCTGCATCCTGATGCCGTTGATCGTTGCTGATTCTTCCACCTTTAGGGGCAGTTTCCCACCCCTAGGACAAGATAATGCCCTGAACCTCTGTCCGCACCTCCGCCCTCTTTTGACAAGGCCTTTCGCAGAATGGGGGGGTGACTTCTTATGCTGGAAGCCTTCGGCAGCCAATGCTGATTATTAATCAAAATGTAATCGGGATTCGAAGCCGGGATGGAAGACGTTTTGATTATGCCCTAGACCACCCCAGATGAACGATACAGAAGGCAAATTGGGACATTTACTGGCATAGGCGACTTCGAGCACATTCTTAAGACCCGGGGCCTCGAGCGAAAATCTCGGAAGCGAGGTAGCTGGTCGGCTGTTCACCTAGCACTGTCGTTATGAGAAAGCACCTTGATTCCATCAGGAACCGTCGTGCACAGCGATTGTAGACTATAATAAAGGAGAGGCACACAGCACTCAGTCGCAAACCAGTTATATTTTATTATTCTTGCAAACCTGGATTTCGACTATCAACAGCCGTCTTCAGTGCTAAAATACAAGGAAAAATTACAGAATCAAAATTAATTTACTTTAAGTATAACAGTAAGTTAACACCATATTATCCAGTAGCAGCAATCCACTCTGGTCAACATACCATTTACGTTACATTTCAACAGGTTCGCGGAAGTTCCTGTCACCGTATGTTCTTACAGGTGTATAGGCAGCAGGACACTGAGGCGGTTGTGTACAGCAACTACGACAACCTTAGATTCCGTCATGTAGTACAAGTAACGCCCTCTATTTTACGACTTGACGGATTTTTATTTCAATACAGTTGTTAAAAAAAGGCTTTTCTTATATAATTTCTAAAATCAAAAATCATATTTGCATATCACTTTGAAATATTCAAAAAATGCCATATTACAGCGTACTTTCTCAAATCTTAGTGGTGTGAGGTGACGACGAATTGTGGCGCACTGAAAATATTCTAAGTTCGGAGTTGGAGTGGTCGCACGGGCCTCTCGGCAGGCGGACCACGTGGTGCCGGACGCTGGCCGGAGCAAGAGGGGTCCAGCCCGATCGTGTGGCTGGGAATTCCATGTTGACGCTGTGACGCGGACGGTGCTTTGTGTCGACGAAGGAGATGTCTGTGCCGGGGGTGCCAAAGATGGAGGACTTTGTGAAACCATAATGGCAGACATTTCACAGTTCATACAGAAATTAATAGTAGCCAGATGAATGATGATACCTCAAAAAGAAGCATGTGCATTACCATTAATTGCACGACGATTCTCATGGTGTAACCTGATTTTCAATCTCTTTATTAGTTTAAAGTTTAGGATCTGACTGTAAATTATACAAGTAACACCCAGCAACGAATTTCCAAAATCTAAATGCTTCATCCGATTTTCTCGATCGACGTGTCTTTAGAAAGCTATTAGTGTGAACCTAAATTGGTATGAATTACAGGCATATAACTTGAATAGTAGATGAGTTATTGGAGGTAAAAGTGGCCGATTACTATCGATTGCGGCAGGATAATAAGTACTCCACAGTTTCACGAAATAACGGTAGCAGCGTGCTTGTAAATATATTTATTCATCTATGTCCTTGTTTATCTCCGATATATACCATTCATGAAGAAATTGGTTAAATATTTACTGTGTTATAGAAAGCACAGAAACATGAGGCTACTGGCCTACCTTTCGTTGCTATTCCTTTGATATATATTTATTTAATTTGTTTATGTATTTAATAATGTGTGTTAGAGCGTGTTTATGGTCCAGCCGTAGGAATTTACTTAATTTCAAGTTATTTAAATGTAAATCCAGTATTTCGTATGTGTTTCAATATGTTTGTGAGTGTACGTTGGTTTGGAGACATGGAGGGAGCCCTCTAGCTAATCAAAACGCTCGTGAAGGGGAAGAAGATCATCGTTTCGAGAGAGGACAGGGCAGTTCAGAACAGGATGGCACAGGGCACGGGCGGGGGGGGGGGGGGGGGGGGGGGGGGGAATGTGACGGCGCGACGGACGCACGGTCGCGGGAAAGATCTGGAGTGGAGGAGTTTGCGAGTGCTCACAAGTGATAGAAACATTTAGTAGTGCCGACTTGTGTACTTGTGAGATTTCCGTGGCTCGTGTAGTGAAGACGTAGTACGCGTTTGGAAGTGAATATCTCGCGAGTTATGTTGTTGTTCATAACTAATTTCGTGAAGTAGGAATCCGTTGTTTCCCTGTTATTCAACTTATATTTTATTTAATTGCTGGACCATCGACACCAATAAGTGTTTTGCAGAAATATACCACATTCTCAAAAGTACTTCTGCTATCGTACTCATCATTTAAAGTCGTTAAGATAGTACCTGCAGATTTTATGTAACTCCAACTTTCATTTATAAATTTATATGTTACATTCATAATTCGCAATTGCCAAGTGATAGAAACCTTCGACCATTCGATTAATGTGTGTATTCTTATCGTATACTGTAGACTCAGCAGTATTTGGCCTGTTATATGGCAACTATGTATCCCAGTTCCTAGACAACGAAACCAACCAAAATTTATGTATTGTAACTCTGAGTCAGAGGGAACGTAGTTGAGGGCCACACCACATCATTTTCATTTATATTCATGAAAGCCGGCAGTGGTGTAGCGATCCATCAAAACCTATGCAAATGATCATTAATAGATCCAGATAACTATCTTATATAAAATTATTACATCCCATTAGAAATAACAATCAACAAATTAAAAAGATTTTTTTGAAGATCGTCTTGATAAAATACTGTTATATACTAGACTGAAATTCGTCAAAATCTAAAACCTAGAGTAGTCACTCTTATCATAATGGTTATGTGATCCACTAAATATTTAATGGAAAAGAAATAATTTTTATGAAGACCTGTTATCATCATACTAAAATAATTAAGTTGAAAATGATTTAACAAGGCACGTTTAATAAAACATCCAAACACCCTCAAGTCGTAACATAGAGGGCGTTACTTGAACTACAGGATGTAATCTAAGACTGTTGTACCTGCTGCAAACGACGGCCTCAGTGTCTTGCGGCGTATACGCCTGTAAGAACATACGGTGACATGAACTACAGGGAGCCTGTTGGAATATAAAGAAAATGATATGTTAACCAGAGTGGATTACTGCTATTGGATAACATGGTGTTTATTTATTGTTCCATGTAAATTAATTTCGATTCTGTAATTTTTCCTTCTATTTTTGCACTGAAGACGGCTATTTATAGTCTAAATCTAGATTTGAAAGAATAATAAAAGCTAATGGGATAGCGATTGACTGGCGTGTGCCTCTCCTTCCATTTATGGGAAGTGGCTGAAGGATGGTGAAACGACGAGTAGGCGACAAAGTGGTGGACGTCAAAGAACTTGGGTATGGGAGACTTGCGCTCTCTGTAAACCAGGGTATGCGGCGATATGTGGTGGATCAGGTGACAGAGCACATGATGGTGCAAGTACAAGGGTATCGAATCACACTCTACAGATTGCAGTTCTGAACTTGGCACTCCACAGCAGCCGCCCCACGTATTTCCATGTTGGCACAATGAGATCGGCAATTACGATTTCAGTGAGCATAATAGCATCGAAATTTAACAGTGGGTCAATGAAAACGGGTCGCCTGTGCAAATAAATTTCGATTCTTGTTACTCCAGGTCGGTGATATTGTTCTCAAACGCCCTCATCCAGGTGAAAATCTTCTGGAAATGTGCACCGCATCGTGGACCAGACTGGTGGGGACCGTCTTATGTTGTAAGGACCGTTCATCTGGGCTTCCGATGGACCTGTGGTGGTAAGTGAAGGCAGAACGATAACTGATAAACTATGTGGACATTATTACGGACCACCTGTATCGTTTCATTTCTGATGACATCCTCGATGTTGGTGGTGTCTTCTTCCACGATAACTGTCCGTGTCCGAAGGCGATAATCACACCAAAGTGGTTTGTAAGGTGTGATGGTGAAGTCACATTGATTTCTTGGACATCAAAGTTTCCTGACCTGAACACCATGAAAGGCATCTGGAACGTTATACGCCAACTCCGTACCCAAAAACCACCTCCTTTATAATTTACGGGCCTGCGTGGATTGTGCATAGACATCTGTTTCTACATCTGCATCTAAATATATACTCCGAAAGCCACTGTATGGTGCATGGCGAAGGGTAGCACGTACCACTACTAATAATTTTCTTTCCTGTTCCACTCCCAAATAGAGGTGTTCTCTAAATTACCGCAATAGTTCCTCGCGAAATGAGCTCTTCTTTCAGGGATTTGAGTTTACGAAGCATCTCGGAAATACTTTCTTGCTGCTCGAATATGCAGGTAACAAATCTAGCAGCACGTCACTTAGTTGCTTTGATGTCTTTCTTAAATCCGACCTTTTGGGAACCCCAAACAATTCAATAGTACTCAAGAACGGGTCGCACTGGGGTTTTATATGCTGTCTCCTTTGTAGATGAACTACACTTCCTCAAAATACTGTCAACAAAACGAAGTCGAGCATTCGCCTTCCCTACTATCAACCTGACACGCTCATTCCTATTTCATATTGCTTTGCAACGTTACTCCTAGATATTTAATCAGCGTGAACTGTGTCAAGCAACATCCTATTAAAGCTGTATTCATACATTATGGGAATGTTTTTCCTACTCATACGCAGTAACTTACATTTTTCTACATTTAGAACAAGCTACACTTCCCAATAACAACTAGAAATTCTGTTAAAAATGGTTCAAATGGCTCTGAGATCTATGGGAATTAACATCAGAGGTCATCAGTCCCCTGGAACTTAGAACTACTTAAACCTAACCAACCTAAGGACATCACACACATCCATGCCCGATGCGGGATTCGAACCAGCAGTTGCGCGGTCCAGGATTGAAGCGCCTAGAACCGCTCAGCCACCACGGCCGACAGAAATTCTGTAAATCAACTAGTACACTGTAACAGTCGACAGTTTCCCATACACCAAAGAGTCATCAGCAAACTGCAGAAAATTTTTGCTCGCCCTGTCCGTCAGATCATTTGTGTATAGAGGGAACCTAACAAATATTTGTGGAATCCATGCTACGCAGACTAGCGATTTATTGGGTTCCGAAGGTGTACCAGCGCCCCATTAAGCACATGGTCACACAGTTTTCGTTAATCAATGTAGACCGTGGCTCAACTCATTACGTGACCAAGTTAGTTTCCATTATTGCTGGGGCCACGGTTGACTTTTTCCAGTAATAGCCACCGTCTTTCGGCGAGATGGTTACAGCGGCAATGTAAACAACATGGCTCTCCATCCTATAGGACCAAACTGCTGAGGTCATCGGTCCCTAGGCTTACACACTACTTAATCTCACTTAAACTAACTTACACTAAGGACAACAGGCATACCCATGCCCGAGGGAGAACTCTCACCTCCAACGGGGGAAGCCCCCCCGAAACATGGCAAGCCGCCTGACCCTGCGCGGGCACCGCGCGCTGCTTTCACTCGTACTCGCTTCGCTGGTACATGTACTAAAATTAGAACGATACAGAGAAGATCAGCGTCCGCAGCTCGTAGTCTCGCTGTAGCGTTCTCGCTTCCCGAGCACGGGGCCTCGGGTTCGATTCCCGGCGGGGTCAGGGATTTTCACCTGCCCCGAGATGACTGGGTGTTGTTGTGTCGTCCTCATTTATCACGCCGTCTCGGTAGTTCAGCGCGCTCTCTTTAATAAAAAATCTGGGTCAAGGAATCAACGATCAACTTGAAAGCATGTCTTGTGACGTCCGCACATAAGAAACGCTATGAACTATATCGAACAAACTGAATAAAAACAAACTCAACAAGTCTATATAAATTTCAACAGTGAGTCATTGATATTCTTCCACGTGGAATTTTAATCCCTGCCATGAACCTTTCTTTTATTACGGCCATTGCTCTTTCGATGTATGGACTGAACAGTAGGAGAGAGAAACTTCATCCCAGACATAATTGCGAGACTTTTGTTGGTGCAGGACTTTGTGCACGAACAGGATTCTCGATTATGTCCCACAGTTGTTCGATAGGATTCATGTCGTGCGATCTGGCTGGACAAATCATTCGCTCGAATTGGCCAGAATGTTCTTCGATCAAATCACAAACAACTGTGGCCCATCAACATGGCGAAATAGTCATCAATAAAAATTCCATCGTTGTTTGGGAACATGAAGTGCATGATTGGCTGCAAATGGTCTCCAGGTAGCCGAAAATAACCATTTTCAATCAATTATCGGTTCAGTTCGACAAGAGGACCCAGTCCATTTTTTGTAAATACGGCCCACAACATTACGGAGTCACCACTAGCTTGAAAAGTGCCTTGTTGAGAAATGGGCCTTTGGCTTCGGGGGACCTTCGAAACACTTGAACCCTATCGTCAGCTCTTACCAACTGAAATCGGGACTGATCTGACCAGGCAACGGTTGTCCAGTCGTCTAGGGTCTATCCGATAAGGTCACAAGCCCCAGGAGAGGCACTGCAGGTGATGTGCTGTTAGCAAAGACACTCGCGTCGGTCGTCTGCTACCATAGCCCATTAAAGCCAAATTTCACCGCTCTGTCCTAACGGATACGTTCGTATTATTTCCCACATTGATTTCTGCAGTTATTTCACGCGGTGTTGCTTGTCTGTTAACTTTGACAACTCCACGTAAACGCCGCTGCTCCCGGTCGTTGAGCAATGACCATTGGGCATTGCGTTATCCGTGACGAGAAATGATGCCTGAAATTTGGTATTCTCGGCACACTCTTGACACTGTGGACTCGGAATATTGAATTCCATCACATTTTCCGAAATGGAATGTCCCAAGAGTCTAGCTACAACTACAATTCCGCGTCCATGGTCTGTTAATTCCTGGCCTGCGGCCATAATCACGCTGAAAAATTTTTCACTTGAATTACCTGAGTACAAATGAGAGTTCTGACAATGCACTGCCCTTTTAAATCTTGTGTACGCGATGCTACCGTCATCTGTATATGTGCATATCGCTATACCATACATGCAATTTGTTCTCTGTCGTTGATTCTTATTTTTTCTCTTGCTTCATGTATTGTATATTGTACATCAAACATCTTGTACGATCCGCCATCGTCTAAAGCTTCTTCCCAGGTAGACAAATCCTCTGAATGTGTTTTCATTTTTCTTCAGTTTTGCTTTCATTATCAAGTGCAACGTCAGAACTGCCTCTCGGGTGGCTTTACGGCTCCCAAAGCCAAAGTGATCGCAACAGATCCTCACTCTTTGTCCGGCAAACAATTTTTATCTGCAAGGAAGATTCAAAACAGCGCGCATTCCAATTCAGAGTTGAAGATTTGTCCTGGAAATAATGCCCTAAACGTAGTTATTCCATGTGCCGCAACGTTTTTGTTCCATTAGTGGTGGAAGTCGAGTATAGAATTCAGGAGAGCATTTGTGTAGTTTGAAAAGTAGCAGACCGGTACCGACAGAAGTGAAGCTGTGCGGAGAAACCGCTGTGTCTGTTGAGTCACCTAGAGCGTTTCCCGCGAAAGGTTGGTCTTTGGACCGTGTCCTCGTCCGCCGCATAGTTTCATCTTAATTTGTTCGCTCCGAGTTACGTATAACTCCTTGTTTTACTTTTAAGGTGGTGGTATTATATACATCTGTATTCTTCTGTTCAGGCAGTTCAAGTCCAGTAATTAGTTACGAGAATAAGAGAATCATACATGTGTTTTATATTTCCGACTGCAGAAATATTACCACTTTCATTAAACAACGTGCTACTTAGAGGCATCAGATGTATCTCACTTCCGTCCATACATAGGTTCATATTTGCATGTTTTTCTAACTAGTTTATTGCTGCAAGCATTGCATTACTTCCTCCGGGCTGCAAATCACTTTTTTTCTCATTTTGGAGACTTTTATTGGTGCCACAAAGCTGTACATTTTCAGATAAATTGATTTCACTATTAAAAAGTTCAAATAAGGCATCAGTTTTCCACTGATATTTTTATCCAAAGAATGGACGGTACAGTTCAATCATTTCTATTCTACCATATACTTCGTTCGATTTTATAGACTTTGTTTCTTCAGTTACTGACAGCCTTCAAAGAAGTAGTACAAAAATTTCCTGGAAACTCTAAGAGTCCAGCTTCAATGGCATAGTGTAAAACTTGAAAGCCAAGTTTAAATAGCTGTGTTTGAAAGTGCGCTTCCTTTATTCACACTTCAACTACTATGGCAATATCCTTGTTGATGTATGAGTGACAGGGAGAAAGGTTACATCTGCTGCCAGGGAGACGCAACGCAGATACCAGGAAGAATGGATCATCGGTCTTGCTATAGAAAACTGCTGGATGTTACAAAGAGGTCAGGAGCACCAAAGGAGGCTTCGAAAATGAATGATAAAGGAAATTCAAAGAAATCCTCAGGTAGACGTAAGTTCATTTTGAAGTCTTCTGTTCGGTAAAGATATTCCTCTCAGGAAAACATAAAAAGAGGTATTTGCTCATTATATGACTGATTTGCATATAACTCTTAGTTACTACAGAAATCGGCGTTAGAATCAAGTGAGATCTTAAAAACAATTTACATTGTCCTGAAGATTGCAGAATCAGAACTAACTGACCAAGGAAAATAAAAAAAACTCTTTTTAAATTCATCGAATCACTACCACATATACTCCCATCCCCGCCCTCTTCTTCATACACACAAATACACACGTACACGTCATCCTACAAAGATTTCAAAGTATAAAAAGACGTAACTAATAATTACGCAGCACATTCATCACCAAAGTAAATGTATGGAAATGAGTACAAAATGAAGATATTGATTGCAGAAGTCAAACAACAAACAATTAATTGAGGAAATACTATTGTGTTTTAAAGGTAGAAACATATGCAGCACTTGTTGATCGAAACCTTGACGAGTTAATTGTTTACACAGCAATTCGTTTATCACGGCCAAGCAAATGATCAATTAAGTGATGATTTTTGGCCACTCATGGTAAGGTCTACTAGTGCGGTTTAAGCGTGCAATAAATAGCAGTTTGCCAGTGGCAAAGGTCTAAAACCATCGCGACTCTCCTTTATCATACTGAGTTTATACAACCATATCAGTTTGGATTCCATAGAAATATTGGAACACGTGAGGCAATACTGACCCTACGACTTATCTTAGAAGCTAGATTAAGGAAAGGCAAACGTACGTTTCTAGCATTTGTAGACTTAGAGAAAGCTTTCGACAATGTTGACTGGAATACTCTCTTTCAAATTCTGAAGGTGGCAGGGGTAAAATATAGGGAGCGAAAGGCTATTTACAATTTGTGTAGAAACCAAATGGAGGTTATATGAGTTGACGGGCATGAAAGGGAAGCAGTGGTTGGGAAGGGAGTGAGACAGGGTTATAGCCTCTCCCCGATGTTATTCAATCTGTATATTGAGCAAGCAGTAAAGGAAACAAAAGAAAAATTCGGAGTAGGTATTAAAATCCATGGAGAAGAAATAAAACTTTGAGGTTCTCCGATGACATTGTAATTCTGTCAGAGACAGCAAAGGACTGGGAAGAGCAGTTGAACGGAATGGATAGTGTCTTGAAAGGAGGATATAAGATGAACATCAACAAAAGCAAAACGAGTATAATGAAATGTAATCGAATTAAGTCGGGTGATGCTGAGGGTATTAGATTAAGAAATGAGACACTTAAAGTAGTAAAGGAATTTTGCTATTTAGGGAGCAAAATAACTGATGATGGTCGAAGTAGAGAGGATATAAAATGTAGACTGGCAATGGCAAGGAAAGCGTTTCTGAAGAAGAGAAATTTGTCAACATCGAGTATAGATTTAAGAGTCAGGAAGTCGTTTATGAAACTATTTGCTGGAGTGTAGCCATGTATGGAAGTGAAACATGGACGATAAATAGTTTAGACAAGAAGAGAATAGAAGCTTTCGGCATGTGGTGCTACAGAAGAATGCTGAAGATTAGATGGGTAGATCACATAAGTAATGAGGAGGTGTTGAAATAGGATTGGGGAGAAGAGAAGTTTGTGGCACAACTTGACTAGAAGAATGGCTCGGTTGGTAGGACATGTTCTGAGGCATCAAGGGATCACCAATTTAGTATTAGAGGGCAGCGTAGAGGGTAAAAATCGTAGAGGGAGACCAAGAGATGAATACACTAAGCAGATTCAGAAGGATGTAGGTTGCAGTAGGTACTGGGAGATGAAGAAGCTTGCACAGGATAGAGTAGCATGGGGAGCTGCATCAAACCAGTCTCAGGACTGAAGACCACAACAACAACAACATAACCATTTCTAAATTTTTGATTCATAACTTGCTGAACGGAGTATAAATATTTTGTTTCTGTACGGGCGCACAGCCTCTTAATATTTTACAAACAGAAGTATGTTCCGTTTTAGGCTGTATATTATTGTTCTTTAGTTCGTTTGTGGTATTAGCTAACTTAGACATTGCTTCCTTTTCAAGTACATTTGTGAAATTCACAGTATGTGTATCACATTATACATTTCGTAAACATCGGATTCGTCTTACACATATACAGCCACACGTCATAATGTATAAAGACATCTGGAGAAAATCCAAGTCAAAATGCTGCGTCATCACATGTCACTTAACAGTAGCTGTAACTACGACTTAATAGTAGCTATAACTACGAATTACTCCTAGTCACAGCTACTATTATGTGTCATGTGATGGTACAGCATTTTGATTTGGATTCTGTCCACATTTATTTATGGATTATGATGTGTTGCCGTAAATTTCTAAGATGAATACGATATTTACACAATGTAAAATGTGATGTACGTATGTTGATGTCACTAATGTGCTTGAAAATGACGCAATGTGGAAATTTGCTAATCGCACAAATTAAATAAAGAACATTAAGGTATGGCCTTCAATGGATCATGTTTGCATTTGTAAAAAGGACTACAAAATTTTATCCAGTGTAGCTCAAGAACTGTCAATGAAGCTATTTTTTTTTTCAGCTCAGAACGCCGTAAGGAGCCTCGGCAGTGTATAGGCAAGCAGACAGGGTGTCGTCGTGCGGAAGCGGAAATCCCGAAAAAGTGGGGGAGGCCTGAGCCGGCAGGCGACTATTTGTCTGGCTCAGGGCGGCCTCCTTTCTGGGAGATGTCGTCGTTCCCGGGCTAAGACTCCTAAGCCTTTAAATACTGACTCTACTGTCCGCATCGACAACCCAATTTATTGCCTATGAAACGGTGAAAAATCCGCACGCAAGAAAGTCACAACCTTCTTGTCACTACCACAATGTTCTAAAGCCATCAGGAGCCTCGAACGCCAGACTTCAAGAAGAACGATATCGTCCGTCTAAAAAGTAGCTGCAGTAAATAAAAAACAATTCATTTGGAAAAATTCATGGCACCGCAAAGCGCTGCTGTTGTAAAATCAGTTTTATTCTTAAACTATGAAAAACAAACTGACATCAGTAACCAGTTACAATGTTTCATAACGCTGTAATATATAGGGGGTAGAAAAAAGTCCGCTACCAGTCACAATATAAGATTATTTATTCGTCAAGTGACCGGTTGCGGGCTTGTGCACATCGTCAGGTGTTTATACATTCATATACATGTTTATATTGCTGGAGATCACTGTATAAAAACAAAAAAAATATTATTTTCTAGTGACTTAACAGATAAATTTGTTAGTGGCAAGGTAGCATTTGTCGAAAATTTATCTGTACTTACATAAAAATAAAACGTCATTATTATAATTACGCTGTGGTGGCAGTTTTTCCACTTAGTTGTACTTTTGTTATTATGTTCAACTCCATATTTCAGTTTTGAACCATTCAGTTTCATAAAGTATAGCTACATATTACACTATTACAATGTGCACTCATGAAATACACTCTGTTTATATACAAAAATGTAGGCTATGGTCAAAGAACATAGATGTAGGAGGTGTAAAGATGTTGTTCATACAGAAACATGTAGGTTATGGTCAAAGAACTTAGCCATATGAAGTGCAAGGATGTTGAACATATAGAAACCGGAAAAGCTATTATAAACTGCGACGTTTTTTTCATCCACATCCTGAAATTTTTTGAACTACGTTTCTCTCAGAGAACTTTTGATCTAGGAAGTACAACGATGTTATATATATGAAATTACTAAAAGCTATTACAAACTAAAAAAATGATAGAACTGTTCTGAGCCACAATGTTGTCAGAGAACTTAGATCTAGAAAGTACAATGATGTTATACACATGAAATTTTGAAATCTATTACAAATTACGAAAAGGATAGTTAAAGCTTGTGGTTACAATATGACTTTTACAAATTACGATAGTGACACTTTAACTGTTGAATGATTGCTGCATTGGATTTCCATGCCGTGCTACTGTGTTGTTACACCAGAGGATAAGGAGCTTTTGTGTTTGAATATTTCATGAAATATGAGGAGATATGATTTGTTCCCAAGCTCCACTTGTTCATATAGAATGAGGTGTGGTGTGTTAGAACTGTGGATGTAAATTTCTAGGTCTTCAAGCAGATTCATTTGCTTTCCTTCGTTGACAGTGTGTAGTATTTGTAGGTTTTCTGTAATGGCTGTGGCTACGTGACCATGGCCTTTTATATGCATTGCAAAGGTGGATTTATCAAAGTTATTTAACCAGAAGGCATCTATATGCTCATGGTATCTTATAGTGAAACTCCTTCCAGTTTGGCCTATGTAGAACTGTGGGTAATTTTCACATAAAAATTTGTAAATACCTGATTTGTGGCAGCATTGGTTATTTGTTTTACTGTTGTGAATCATGTGCTGTTGTAGCTTGTTGTTGGTGCTGTAAGAAATTTGAATACCAGGTCTCCAAAAGAAGTTGGCAATTTGGTATGAAATTTTACCTGTAAAGGGTATGTGGGCAAATGTGTTTTTTCCTTCATATGAATCTGATTTAGGAGGTGTGCATTGTTTCTTTCTGATTTTGTTGTTAAATTCATTATTTACTTCCAGGTTGCATCCATTTCTACATGCAATTTCTTTGATAATGTTAATTTCTTTTTGTTCATCATGGGGACTGAGTGGGATATAATGTATACAATTAAGTAAGGATCTGAAGAATGCTATATTGTGTTGTACTGGATGACATGAAGAATTGTTAATGACAATACCACTAGTGGTGAGATACTAGTTGCAGATATTGATATTAACTACATAGAAAATAAATTTTTCAGATAAGATTTTTCACTTGAAAATAAAATAATATACTACAAAAGGTAACTTCACTGTATAACATCAAGTAAATAAAGGCATCAGTTTTCTTGACCTTACAATTCCTAATGCAAACAAAAAACATGCCTTCCGGATTTACAGAATACCCACTACTAGTAATATTGTCATTAACAATTCCTCGTGTCATCCAGTACAACACAAAATTGCATTCTTCAGATCTACACTTAGTCGTATACATAAAATCCCACTCAGTCCCCATCATGAACGAAAGAAATAAACATTATCAGAGAAATTGCACGTAGAAATGGATACAACCCAGATGAAATTGATAAACTTAACAACAAAATCAAAAAGAAACAATGCACAATCCGAAATGAGATTCACATGAAGGAAAAAACACATTTCCCAGAATACCCTTTACAGCAAAAATGTCATACCAAATTGCCAAATTCTTTTGGAAACCTGGTATTCAAATTTGTTACAGCAATAATAACAAGCTACAATAGCACATCATTCACAACAGTAACACAAATAACCAATGCCACCACAAATCTGGTATTTGCAAAATTTTATGTGACAACTGCCCACAGTTCCACATAGGCCAAACTGGAAGGCGTTTCACTATAAGGTACCGTGAGCATATGGATGCCTTCCATTTAAATAACTTTGATAGATCCATCTTTGCAATGCATCTAAAATACCATGGTCACTCAGCCACAGCCATTACAGACAATCTACAAATACTACACACTGTCAACAACGAAAAGAAAATAAATCTGCCCAAGGAGCTGGAAATTAACATCCACAGTTCTAACTCACCACACCTTATCCTTTACGAAGAAGTGGAGCCTGCAAACAAATCTTATCTCCACAAATTTCATGAAATATTCAAACACAAAATCTCATTATCCTCCGCTATAATAACAGAGTAGTATGCTATGGAAATCCGATGTAGCAATCATACAACAGTTCAAGTGTCATTATCGTAATCTGTAAAAGCCATATTGTAACGACAAGCTTTAACTATCATTTTCGTAATTTGTAATACTTATACTTCCTAGATCTAAGTTCTCTGACAACACCATGGCTCAAAACAGTTCTCTCATTATTTTAAAAATTGTAATAGCTTTTAGTAATTTCATATGTATAACATCATTGCACTTCCTAGATGTAAGTTCTCTGACAAAAATGTGTTTCAAAGCCTTCATAATGTGGTTGAAAAAAACTTCGCAGTTTATAATAGCTTTCCAAGTTTCTGTATGTGCAGCATCCTTGCTCTTCCTGTGAATAAGTTCTTTGATCATAACCTACATGTTTCTGTATGAGAAACATCTTTACACCACCTACGTCTAAGTTCTCTGACCATGTTGTTGTTGTGGTCTTCAGTCCTGAGACTGGTTTGATGCAGCTCTCCATGCTACTCTATCCTGTGCAAGCTTCTTCATCTCCCAGTACCTACTGCAATCTACATCCTTCTGAATCTGCTTAGTGTATTCATCTCTTGGTCTCCCTCTACGATTTTTACCCTCCACGCTGCCCTCTAATACTAAATTGGAGATCCCTTGATGCCTTAGATCATGTCCTACCAACCGATCCCTTCTTCTGGTCAAGTTGTGCCACAAACTTCTCTTCTCCCCAATCCTATTCAATACTTCCTCATTAGTTATGTGATCTACCCATCTGATCTTCAGCATTCTTCTGTAGAACCACATTTCGAAATCTTCTTTCTCTTCTTGTCCAAACTATTTATCGTCCATGTTTCACTTCCATACATGGCTACACTCCATACAAAAACTTTCAGAAATGACATCCTGACACTTAAATCTATACTCGATGTTAACAAATTTCTCTTCTTCAGAAACGCCTTCCTTGCCATTGCCAGTCTACATTTTATATCCTCTCAACTTCGACCATCATCAGTTATTTTGCTCCCCAAATAGCAAAACTCCTTTACTACTTTAAGTGTCTCATTTCCTAATCTAATTCCCTCAGCATCACCCTACTTAATTCGACTACATTCCATTATCCTCGTTTTGCTTTTGTTGATGTTCATCTAGTATCCTCCTTTCAATACACTATCCATTCCGTTCAACTGCTCTTCCAAGTCCTTTGCTGTCTCTGACAGAATTACAATGTCATCGGCGAACCTCAAAGTTTTTATTTCTTCTCCATGGACTTTAATACCTACTCCGAATTTTTCTTTTGTTTCCTTTACTGCTTGCTCAATATACAGATTGAATAACATCGGGGAGAGGCTACAACCCTGTCTCACTCCCTTACCAACCACTGCCTCCCTTTCATGTCCCTCGACTCTTATAACTGTCATCTGGTTTCTGTACAAATTGTAAATAGCCTTTCGCTCCCTGTATTTTATCCCTCCCACCTTTAGAATTTGAAAGAGAGTATTCCAGTAAACATTGTCAAAAGCTTTTTCTAAGTCTACAAATGCTAGAAACGTAGGTTAGCCTTTCCTTAATCTTTCTTCTAAGATAAGTCGTAAGGTCAGTATTGCCTCACGTGTTCCAGTATTTCTACGGAATCCAAACTGATCTTCCCCGAGGTCGGCTTCTACTAGTTTTTCCATTCGTCTGTAAAGAATTCGTGTTAGTATTTTGCAGCAGTGGCTTATTAAACTTATTGTTCGGTAATTTTCACATCTGTCAACACCTGGTTTATTTGGGATTGGAATTATTATATTCTTCTTGAAGTCTGAGGGTATTTCGCCTGTTTCATACATCTTGCTCACCAGATGGTACAGTTTTGTCAGGACTGGCTCTCCCAAGGTCATCAGTAGTTCCAATGGAATGTTGTCTACTCCAGGGGCCTTGTTTCGACTCAGGTCTTTCAGTGCTCTGTCAAATTCTTCACGCAGTATCGTATCTCCCATTTCATCTTCATCTACATGCTCTTCCATTTCCATAATATTGTCCTCAAGTACATCGTTCTTGTATAGACCCTCTATATACTCCTTCCACCTTTCTGCTTTCCCTTCTTTGCTTAGAACTCGGTTTCCATCTGAGCTCTTGATGTTCATATAAGTGGTTATCTTTTCTCCAAAGGTCTCTTTAATTTTCCTGTAGGCAGTATCTATCTTACCCCTAGTGAGATAAGCCTCTACATCCTTACATTTGTCATCTAGCCATCCCTGCTTAGCCATTTTGCATTTCCTGTCGCTCTCATTTTTGAGACGTTTGTATTCCTTTTTGCCTGCTTCATTTACTGCATTTCTATATTTTCTCCTTTCATCAATTAAATTCAATATTTCTTCTGTTAGCCAAGGATTTCTACTAGCCCTCGTCTTTTACCTACTTGATCCTCTGCTGCCTTCACTACTTAATCCCTCAAAGCTATCCATTCTTCTTCTACTCTATTTCTATCCCCCATTCCTGTCAATTTTTCCCTTATGCTCTCCCTGAAACTCTGTACAAACTCTGGTTCTTTCAGTTTATCCAGGTCCCATCTCCTTAAATTTCCGCCTTTTTGCAGTTTCTTCAGTTTTAATCTACCAATAGGTTGTGCTCAGAGTCCACATCTGCCCCTGGAAATGTCTTACAATTTAAAACCTGGTTGCTAAATCTCTGTCTTACCATTATATAATATATCTGATACCTTTTAGTATCTCCAGGATTCTTCCATGTATACAACCTTCTTTCATGATTCTTAAACCAAGTGTTAGCTATGATTAAGTTGTGCTCTGTGCAAAATTCTACCAGGCGGCTTCCTCTTTCATTTCTTACCCCCAATCAACATTCACCTACTATGTTTCCTTCTCTCCCTTTCCCTACACTTGAATTCCAGTCACCCATGACTATTAAATTTCCGTCTCCCTTCACTATCTGAATAATTTCTTTTATTTCGTCATACGTTTCTTCAATTTCTTCGTAATCTGCAGAGCTAGTTGGCATATAAACGTGTACTCCTGTAGTAGGTGTGGGCTTCGTATCTATCTTGGCCACAATAATGCGTTCACTATGCTGTTTTAGGTAGCTTACCCGCATTCCTATTTTCCTATTCATTATTAAACCTACTCCTGCATTACCCCTATTTGATTTTGTGTTTATAACCCTGTAGTCACCTGACCAGAAGTCTTGTTCCTCCTGCCACCGAACTTCACTAATTCCCACTATATCTAACTTTAACCTATCCATTTCCCTTTTTAAATGTTCTAACCTACCTGCCCGATTAAGGGATCTGACATTCGACGCTCCTGATAACGACATCCTCCTGAGTAGTCCCCACCCGGAGATCCGAATGGGGGACTATTTTACCTCCGGAATGTTTTACCCAAGAGGACGCCATCATCATTTAACCATACAGTAAAGCTGCATGCCCTCGGGAAAAATGACGGCCTTAGTTTCCCCTTGCTTTCAGCCGTTCGCAGTACCAGCACAGCAAGGCCGTTTTGATTAGTGTTACAAGGCCAGATCAGTCAATCATCCAGACTGTTGCCCTTGCAACTACTGAAAAGGCTGCTGCCCCTCTTCAGGAACCACACGTTTGTCTGGCCTCTCAACAGAGACCCCTCCGTTGTGGTTGTACCTACCAACGGCAAGGTCCATGATTCATGGGGTGGTCTTTGACCATAGCCTACATTTTTGTATGTATAAATACAGTGTATTTCACGAGTACACATTGTAATAGTGAAATATGCAGCTAAACTTTATAAAACTGAAATATGGACAGAAAATAATAACAAACGTGTAACTAAGTGGAAAAACTGTCACCATAGCGTAATTATAACAATGATGCTTCATCTTTATGTAAGTACAGATATATTTGCGACAAATGCTACCTTGCCATTTACAGTTTTTCCACTTGTATCTGTTTATTCAATAGAAAATAATATTTTTCGTATTTACACAGTGATCTTCAGCAATACAAACATGTATATGAATGTATAAACGCGTGATGAATAAATAATCCTTTATTGTGACTGGTAGCGGAAATTTTACTATACCCTATAAAGGAACAGTCACGGACTTCAACAGCATCCACTATGGATAAAATTCACGTTGTAGTACACATTTCCAAATTTTGGTCCTTATCATCGCATGTACTTTTCCATTTACATCCACACACATACTCCGCAAACAAAACATGTTACATGGCGGAGTGTACCACGTATTGCTGCTAGTGATTTCTTTTCCTGTCCCACTAGAAAATGTGCTGAGGGAGAAACGACAGCCTATATGTTTCAGTACGAGTCCTCATTTCTCTTATCTTGTGTCCGCAGTGCTTATGCGAGATGTTTGTTGGTCACAGAAGGTTCGTTCTGGCACTACCGATGCTCTAAACATTCTTAATAGTATTTCATGTAATTAATGTTATTTTCCCTTCAGGGAATCCCATTTGAGTTTACGTAGCATATTCGAAATACTCGCATTTCGAACGAATCTAATGGTAGAAAATCTGTCTGCACGCCACTGCATTTCATTCCTTGCTTCCTTTAAGCTGACCTAATGAGAATCCCCTAATACTAGAGCAGCACTCAAGAATAAGTTACAAAAGAGTTTTCCACACAGTGTAATTAATCGAAGTGGACCAGTCGCTTTCCCTATAACCGACTTTGCCTATGCGTCCCACGTCTTGTCGCTTTGCAATGTTACTCCTACATATTTGATCAACATGACTATGTCAACCATCGCAACCACTAACACTTTATCCGTGAAATGCATTCGGAATTGCGAATATGGACAGCCATCAGAATGGAATGAAGACAATGGAAATTTGTGCTGAACGGTTCTCGAACCAGGATTTAATACTTTTCGCGAATGGTCGCCTTATCATTTGGCTATCCGAGCAGGATACACAGGCAGATACAAACTTCCATAAATGGTCAGTCATGTGTCTAAAACCTGTATTCTTGCATCTATTATGTACATTCCTGTACTGGGAAGACATTTTACTTGATAGTTCAAATGGCTCTGAGCACTATGGGACTTACCATCTGTGGTCATCAGTCCCCTAGAACTTAGAACTACTTAAACCTAACTAACCTAAGGACATCACACACATCCACGCCCGAGGCCGGATTCGAACCTGCGACCGTAGCAGTCACGCGGTACCGGACTGAGCGCCTTTACCGCGAGACCACCGCGGCCGGCTTACTTGATAGTCACGTGCGGATAAGTACGATATAGCAGTGCACGTGTTATTACTAATTACGGTGCAAAGTTCTTTTGGCCATGCACGCATGTCCAAAAGGACTTTGAATAGTAATTCAGAATAACACAGGCACCTCAATATACACTCCTGGAAATTGAAATAAGAACACCGTGAATTCATTGTCCCAGGAAGGGGAAACTTTATTGACACATTCCTGGGGTCAGATACATCACATGATCACACTGACAGAACCACAGGCACATAGAGACAGGCAACAGAGCATGCACAATGTCGGCACTAGTACAGTGTATATCCACCTTTCGCAGCAATGCAGGCTGCTATTCTCTCATGGAGACGATCGTAGAGATGCTGGATGTAGTCCTGTGGAACGGCTTGCCATGCCATTTCCACCTGGCGCCTCAGTTGGACCAGCGTTCGTGCTGGACGTGCAGACCGCGTGAGACGACGCTTCATCCAGTCCCAAACATGCTCAATGGGGGACAGATCCGGAGATCTTGCTGGCTAGGGTAGTTGACTTACACCTTCTAGAGCACGTTGGGTGGCACGGGATACATGCGGACGTGCATTGTCCTGTTGGAACAGCAAGTTCCCTTGCCGGTCTAGGAATGGTAGAACGATGGGTTCGATCACGGTTTGGATGTACCATGCACTATTCAGTGTCCCCTCGACGATCACCAGAGGTGTACGGCCAGTGTAGGAGATCGCTCCCCACACCATGATGCCGGGTGTTTGCCCTGTGTGCCTCGGTCGTATGCAGTCCTGATTGTGGCGCTCACCTGCACGGCATACGACCATCATTGGCACCAAGGCAGAAGCGACTCTCATCGCTGAAGACGACACGTCTCCATTCGTCCCTCCATTCACGCCTGTCACGACACCACTGGAGGCGGGCTGCACGATGTTGGGGCGTGAGCGGAAGACGGCCTAACGGTGTGCGGAACCGTAGCCCAGCTTCATGGAGACGGTTGCGAAAGGTCCTCGCCGATACCCCAGGAGCAACAGTGTCCCTAATTTGCTGGGAAGTGGCGGTGCGGTCCCCTACGGCACTGCGTAGGATCCAACGGTCTTGGCGTGCATCCGTGCGTCGCTGCGGTCTGGTCCCAGGTCGACGGGCACGTGCACCTTCTGCCGACCACTGGCGACAACATCAATGTACTGTGGAGACCTCACGCCCCACGTGTTGAGCAATCCGGTGGTACGTCCACCCGGCCTCCCGCAAGCCCACTATACGCCCTCGCTCAAAGTCCGTCAACTGCACATACGGTTCACGTCCACGCTGTCGCGGCATGCTACCAGTGTTAAAGACTGCGATGGAGCTCCGTATGCCACGGCAAACTGGCTGACACTGACGGCGGCGGTGCACAAATGCTGCGCAGCTAGCGCCATTTGACGGCCAACACCGCGGTTCCTGGTGTGTCCGCTGTGCCGTGCGTGTGATCATTGCTTGTACAGCCTCCTCGCACTGTCCGGAGCAAGTATGGTGGGTTTGACACACCGATGTCAATGTGTTCTTTTTTCCATTTCCAGGAGTGTATTAATAATGCTTTACTCGGAAATTAGAGTCATCTGCATTAATTCACATTTTCCCACATTTAGGACAAGCTGCCGTTGATCAAAACAAATAGAAATTCTGTCAAAGTCATCTTTTATCCTCCTAAAGCCATTTAGACTATACTGTCCGGTGTGCCACAGCTTCATCTAACAACCGCATGTTGGTGCATGGCTTTTGGGCCACGACTGGAAGCATTCCCGAAACGGCAGAGTCTGCAAACTGTTCGTACGCCGCGTTGGAGAAAGTATACCAAGCATGGCAAAATAGCGCTATCCAAGCCCAGCGTCGAGGTAATTGTGGTGTGCCACAGACCGTAGATGACAGGGGTGAAATACAGCTGCAGAGATTTATATAGTCGAGTAAGCGCACAGCTGTTGACCAATTGACCTGCAAGATGAACCAAGGGGCTACCAACAGTATCTCTTCAATGAACGTTGCTCTCTATTGTCCTCAGCAGCTGGCATCTGGTTCATGCACCCATACCGGCTGCTGTTCACCGGCGACGAAGGTTGGACGTTTAACGCCAGTGCCACAACTGGACGTCCAGTAAGTGGCTACAGGTGGCCTTTTCAGATGGGTCATGTTTTACCCTTCGTCGGACAGATGGCCATTGGTGTTGAAACGTCCCCTTAGAAAAATTAATGAATTTCTGTGCTGATAAACCTCTTACATTATTTGATTTTCAAACAGCTGAGCAGAACTAAACGTACTCAGACATTTCGCTCTTTACCTATTCTGATCAACACTAAACTGACACACAATATTTTTTAGCGCAACGCAGTCTGACTTTCAATAATCCCTACAAAAGAATGGCCCTGACTAACATTAACCTGTACCTCTCATGTATCACTTATCTCACAAAAATCTCGTTACTCGAACTACTGCAATACAGCGAGCGCCACTAATGCCAGCTAAATAAAAGATTCAAACTACTGAAGGCACTAACTGCTGATAGGCATAGTTAGCAAATGAAAGATTTTGATAGAGAACAAACAATGTGTTTACCTTAATAGTGTTCAAAGGTCAAAATATATAGCAGTTCATGACATCCAGTCTTACAAATTTACTGTCTCTGTCCAGATCATCCGCTCTCAAATCTCCGCCATCTCACTCCCCACATCCACCACTGCTGGCGGCTCACCTCCAACTGCGCAACGCTACGCGCTGTTAACAGCCAACTGCCCAACACTACAATAGCCAACAACAATACAAACCAACCAAAGACTGCACACAGCACAGCCAGTGATTTTCATACAGAGCGCTACGTGGCGTTACCAATAAAAAAAAACCTATACAGCCTACTTACAGTGTGTACGGCGTGTACGGCTCCAGGCCGGAGGAGGGAGCATTATGGCATTTCCTGGCTTATCTCGCATTCAGGAAGGCATAAAGGACCAACGCTAGTGTGCGTCTATCCTTGGGCCATAGCTACCCCTACATGTAGTTTGTTTTTTCTCGGCACGAAGGCAGCTGCCAGGAGGACAATGCGACGTATCACACTGCTCGCAGTGTACTTGCGTGGTTCCAAGTGCACCGAACTCCACCACACTCTCGGTTTATAGTCAATATAGAATTTGAGGGATCGCCTCGGTCGACCTGTGCACGCCATGAAGAAATCTGACGCAGCTGGTAACGACAGTAGGCTCAGCATGGCTCCACGACCGTATCTGTATGTTCCAGAACCTCATTGACCCTTTCCTGCACCTCTCGCAGCGGTCTGCGCTGCAAAGGGCAGTTATCCAAAATTTTACCGGTGGACACGTTAATGTGGTTGGACAGTGTAGGTGAACCGTGCTGCAGCTTGCGATGGTGCTGTTTGTAGGTTTGCGCCCCTGTTGGTGGCCAGACGGTATCGTTTAGTTGGCATGGTTGCGGTTGTTTGTCTTCTTCTCGTGTTGACTGGCGCCACTCGGTTTCGCAAGTGTTGCCTGTCCGCTAGTGGCAGCAGCGGCGGCTATCGATACGTAGTAACTGTTACCCTATTTTTGGGGCGACGTCGTTTTTTTGACCAGGTCGTGTGAGTGGCGAGTTCGGTTGGGGACTCAGCAGAAGCCAGGTCCGCGCAGTAGGTGCACACGGCGGGACTGCTGGCGGCACACATGGACTGCCGGATGGAAGGGCTGTGGTCACGAGGGTGCACGACTTCGTCGTAAACCGGATCCAGCAAGCTTTAAGATGAGTGGATTGCAATCCCATTATAGAAACCTCCATCACTGTGATATCTCGCGATTCTCCAGTGACTTGGGTTCGAGTTGCTGCTTGTAGTGTCGCCAAGGCGAAGAGCGGCGGTGATATTTCCACTCCGGTTGTAGTGGTTCCTTTCTCATTCCAGGCACTCTAAACGCAGTATTCTCTGGACGTAGTGCAGACGGCCGGTTCCGGTTTCGACGTATTGTTTCCATGTTGCAGTTGGTTTATTGGAGATCAGGTAGCTTCAGCAAGATTATCATTCGTCATTCGTTAGAGTACCACTAATCTGAGCTACCATAATGTGCAACTCTTGGCTGCTTATCTCATCGCGCGCAAAGGTTTGGTTGCCGGACCTTCTCAGAGGTCGATTCCTGGGGCACCGTCTGGATCAGTTGCTTGTTTTTTTTTTTTTTTTTTTAATTAACTTTTGCTATTGTATTTGCTGTTTCACAGCAGTTTTCTAATTTTTTTTATATTATTTGCGTTCCTGGAATGTAAGGCCTTCAGCCGTGATTGTGGTTGATTACCTAAAAATTCTAATTTGGTATTTGTATTTTAGCAGTAAGCCTTAAAACCTTATTTACTGCCATTCCTGGGGTCTGACGTCTTCTGCTGTGTCTGTGGCGACTTACCTTAATATTTCAATACCTGTAAGTTGTAAATTGCAGCGAGTTCGTAAACAATTCTTAATTTATTGCCATTCTTGGCGTGCAAGGCCTTCTGCTCAGATCACAGTAGCTTGCTTTTAAAACACTACCTGTTATATCTGTATTTAATGGTGAGTTGCTAAATTGTAACTCACTGAAAGCACTATTATTTGCACAATAGTTTATTCCTTCATTAATAATGTGTGGTATTTTTTTATATATTGTTGAGTCTGGAATCACTGGTTTAAAATAAATTGTGTGTGACTGGAAAAGGCAACCAATAGTAACTGATTACGGCTCCGCCCACAATCATAATCGAATCCTGCCTTCGCTTGACTACCAGGTCACAGTAGACTAATGTGCCTGGTTACTCTTCCAGAAAAATAATAGAGTTACATTAATCTGGAGAGCGTATTTTATAAATTAATTGGAACTAGCAATATAGGCACAGTCGCTTCTATGAGTAATTAACTAAAGAGTGAAAATGCTTAACGTTTTAAGTGCGAATTTTTTCACAAAACGCGTTTACAGTGCTATTGTTTTCTCGGTACTCTGTTTTATGACCATAGACTTGTTCCATATCTCAAATTATGGTAAAAATCTCTTCGTGCCAGGCAGTGATTGCCTCTCAAATCCCATGCGCCATGCGTTATGATATCGTCCGTTTATCCTAGTATGGTTTAAAGGGTTAACGCGCATGTTATTGATGACTGGGCACAACTTTTTGAACTATAACGGCCATTTTGCAACTGTAGAGAAATGAAGAAAGGTAAGCAAGACCTTTGTTCCGCAAGATTTACACAAGAGTATTGAGTCAGCGAAATATGTGGATCTATTGTTTCTAATTCCAATGGAACATCTGATTTCTTTAATTTTAAACATGCTGCTGAAACTTAGTTGTCAAAGCAGACGTGTAAGATTTCCAAATGCAATATGATCAAAGTATCTGGCTCTCATACATCTCAAACAGCTATAAAATTTTTTACTCTGAATCAGAAGAACGGAAAACTTTCAACACATTCAAGAGAGAAAAAAATTATTGCCGGTGTATGCCATGCAGTATTTGATACGAAAGAACGATTATTTTTATCAGCTGCAAAACAATAAGGCCTATTGACGATTTGACTATTTCTTCCTCAACATCTGATCTTAAGAATGGTGTTGTGTAAGGAACAGAAGTCAATACAGAGTTTTTTTTTTCTTGAATTACATTTTGTTCTTCTCTTGTAGAAAATTTCAAACATTTGAGAAATCACTCATTTTCCTTCAGTCTACTAGTTAGAACATTCCTGCTGTATTTCTGTACTAGCATTATCGCAAATAGAACTTAGTGCGTCAGTGTTAATGGCAGTTGAAACAAATACTTTTTCTTTAGATTTATAACAATAAGTTCCCTAGTACGGCTCTTAGAACGTTCTTACTAAATTATTTATTTTCTAATGTGTCTCATTATTTTAGGCAGTAATGAGGTAAGCAGCATAATTCAATAGTCGATCAATAATTCAGTAGCCACTCAGAATATCTTCTCAAATTTTTGATAGAAACTCGTTGCGTTCAAAGAGAGATACTTTGTTTTCTTATTCTCGAGACAAATTTTAGATTTGGAGCGTACAACGTTTAGCATTTCCACTCTTCAGTTAATCTAAGATGGAGACCGACAGACGGGTACTACCTCATCTTTTATTTAAAAATTAACTCCGTTCCGGTTCGTGGTGGCGAAAGACGGTGGCAATAGCCGTAACACTGTACCTGATGACCACGTGATAAATGGCTGCGTGGACTAACATTGCTAAATGATGCCCTATGGTCGTCCACTTCCACAACCTGGCTTACATGCTGTGCTACGGAACACTGGTAATACACGAACTACAGTATGTGGTGCAGACTGCGCAAGAACGTCTGCAAAGTCAACAATCGGGAGGAGGGAAGTGGATTTGCAGTTCCGTGTTTACACGGCGACTATCAGATGGTTCGCAGCCACCCCGCTGAGGGAAGTTGTTTACAGAAAGCAGCGGGTTGCACCAGCCCGCCGGCACAACGTGCCTCCTTGCTTCTGGCGAGATTTGCAGTCGGAGCTTATCTTGCAGGAAAGTGAACTCCGCGTACGTTCTCACGACGAAGCACGTACGGCCGTACAGCGAGCGGATGGCTTTCAGGAAAAGAAAAGAAGGTCGGAGCATTGGAGGGAGGGGAGGGGGAGGGCGAGAGAAGAGGATGAGGAGTGAGAGGGAGGACGAACGTGAACATATAACGACGGAGGAGCAGAGGGCAGTGCTACGGGGGAAGCTCATCCTTTCTCTAGCTGCTTCCTCCGCACAATCAGCGGCGCGTTGAAGAGAACGTACTCATCGAAGATTAAAAAGAAGCCCCTGCCGAAGACGAGGGAGCGCATATCTGCGAAATGTTTCGCTGAGAAAGACACGAGATGAAATGATACTCAGCTATACTGAATGACGTCTCATCTTTAGCGATCTGGTGCAATGAGCAATTAGCAATGGAAATTTAAGGCATAGATAATAAAGCTATTTCATTCGCAGCTGGTGCTCTTTCTGAAGACTGGGTGGCCGTTAGAAATCAGTTTTCTTTCCAGCTGGTATCCTGTCAAGATGGAAATTACACACCTACTATGAGACGATACGTAGTTCCTGTTGAAAGATAGCTGTTACTCCTCCTCTCTCGCTTTAGTCGTGTGCACGTAATAAGGCTGGTGGAGGGACCATGCGCAGTGGTGATTAGGGATGGCAGATGTAGCTGAAATAACCGCTTCCTTTCGTCTCCAGTTAACACCGTTCAAAACAACCGGTCTCTGAAATAATCGATTTTCTGTTTCTTTCATTTCTGTTTGTGGTGTGCGCACTGTAAGACCTTTGGTACACACAGCATCAGATTATTTGACTTCTCGCTCTAAGGAAGTAGGCGAGTGTCAGCAATATGTCTCGTGGTCTTATCGTAGCGTGTTTATCTTCTGTCGTTAGGTCAGTCGATAGAAATACCACTTGCACGCTTAGATTAGCAGATTGACGGTGACCAACTTTAAACAGAATTTGATTAATTTTCACACACATTTTTTAAAATAATAAAAACATAGATATTACGTATCTTGATTCTGGATGCTGTTTACAATTGACAATCTGAAGTTCCTTTGGTCTTGGTACGTTAATCTTATTCTCACATATCTCTGATACTTGACAAAGTGTCTTACATTTCTTTTCATGGCTATGTACAGGAATATGGAAATCTTATTAGGCGCAGACTGAAACTCGACTACAGACTAATGCAGACTGGCTGATAGGAGGTCTGTGCACTCCTTGTAATACCTCGAGCGTTCAGGTATCACTGCGAGGAGAAAAGGTTCTACGTTAGCGGCAATCTCATTGGCTGCGTTACATATTAATATGCGGATCGGCGGAAGCAGAATTTGGTCCGTCTCTAAGACACCGCCATCTCGTAGTGTGGAGACGGACGAGCGCTGCGTCTGCACTGATGTGCTTAGCGGGGCGCGCTCTAGTGGGAAAGTTGTGTACGCGCTGACTACGCGGAACTATGTACACAACCCTGTTATTTCCAGCAGTAAAAGTAGACTTCGAACAAAGACTGGACAATTATAGTGAAGGTGAAGGAACAGGAGCTCTCGATCCGTGTGAGGTAGAGGCTGTGGCAAAAATAGGTCTCTGCGTCTCCAGTAAAGACAGTGAAGATGCAGACAGGCATAGCGACGGCGAAAACGAAAGATCACAAACTGATCACTTTATTGCATCATCACTTGTATTAATTTTTCACTTTGAAGTAACCACAAAATTAGGAATTCAATTATTATCCCAACTTTCTAGCATCTCGATAAAATTATACGAGCATCAATCAAGTTTACCTTCTCTTCGCGGCATCATAGTAGATGTTTTTTCTTTATATGGTACCGTAAGTTTGGGTGCCTTGCATTTTTAATCTCTTAAAGCAAATGGAGCATTGTTTCTCATTGATATCGCACTTCATAAGATACTTCTAAGCTATGGATAGTGCCATTCTGCAACAAAATCAACGTCCGAAGATATGTGCCTTATAATAAGGACGCCCAACCCTGGGGGCAAGGGGGAAGTCAAGTGTATTTCTTTCAACAACCCGTTATTCTTTTCTTTAGAGGGCCGGCCGCTGTGGCCGAGCGGTTCTAGGCGCTTCAGTCCGGAACCATGCGGCTGCTACGGTCGCAGGATCGAATCCTGCTTCGGGCATAGATATGTGTGATGTCCTTAGGTTAGTTAGGTTTAATTAGATCTACGTCTAGGGGACTGATGACATCAGATATTAAGTCCCATAGTGCTTAGAGCCATTTGAATCATTTTTTCTATAGAGTATGTGTACTATGGCTTGGTATTTGAATAACAGGACAAGATAGGAACTGGAACTTTTTTATGGTTACTGACAAGCCACCATTCGTCTTCCAAAATATTAAAAATACTCCATACCCACAGGTCTCGACCGCCTCTATTCAGATCAAATGAGGCGCCCTTTTAGGCCACGCCACAGTTGTCTCAACAATACTGTACCTATTCATATATCAAGTGTTCGTTGCTGGATTCCTACTGTCAGCTTTGTTATTAAAATGGCTCTGATCGCTTTTCCTGTTTTCTGTAATAACCAATATTTCGAAGCAATGGAAATTTTACGAATAAACAGCACTCGTTTGTAAAAAGAAGTTTTATTTAAAAACTAAAAATTTTACCCCTGCTCCTATGGAAAACTGACACGCCGGTTTTTTTACACAGCTATCAGCAAAGTATCTGTTATAACCTAGACCAAACAAGTACCTGCAAATACCGGTTATTCAGATATAAAATATCGGTTTTAACCGGTCAATTTTTCCCATCCCTAGTAGTGAGTGGAAGTGTAACACACGACGCAACAGTCAACAGCATCAGTCTGTTGAGTCTGTAGTGTGCGTTTCGGGGAGCGCGTAAATGATTTTCTGTTGATTTTCACTTTAGTTTAGGCATAGTGGAATTTCTTAGTCACTGAAGTGTTCATTATGGGCTGCATGAAGCGAACACAATTATTATGTTAAGAAGCGACAGCGGTAGTTTTCCGAGCAATTTACGAGTACCTAGGGAGTCAGTGGCACGAACAGTCGTACAGTGTTGCACCAACCCTGCTATTGCCATACCAGCAAAGGCAACGGTTGGAGCGTGTGGCCTGGGACGGACACAGAGTCGCAAAGTATCTCTCTCTGCTCAGAGCGCACCACTCATCCACCTTCTTAGTCGCACATCGCAATAAATGACTGACCATGTGCAAGGTGCAATGGGCATGTGTGTACGTAATCGCAATTATCACTCTACCATGAGCAACTCACAACGGTTTTTGATATGAGGATTAAGCTGTCACCAATTAGCAGTAATCCAAACTTACAGGTACTAGAACAAAACAGACAAACAAAAGCTCCCAGCCAGCATCCAAAGGTAAGGTCACGAAATGCAAACCACTATGAAAATTAAAATTGTTTTATTTGTAACATTTAGCTACACCTTCCAGCTATTTCTCTACATATATGTCCAAAAGAACAGATACTATCTTCATATAATTAAGGCTAACCGGCCATTGACCTTCTTCTTTTGTGCTGGATGCACACGCATTGCCCGAACTCTTACGGGACTCGGTAAGATTGTCTGCCGCGAGTAATGAGTGTATTGGCCGGGGGCACTACGAATGTAGTGTGTGGACATTAAGTTAGAAACGTGCGTCTCACGGGGAGCGTGGAAGGAATAAATCACGCAGTAGCACTATCCTCTGTCCCTTCAGTAGCTCAGATAGATAGAGCGTGTGCCATGTAAGCAGGAGATCCCGGGATCGAGTCCCGGTCGGGGCGCACGTTTTCAAATGTCCCTGTTGATGTATATCAACGCCTGTCGACAGCTTAGGGTCTTGCTTTAATTATCACTTCATTTCTCTATATAGTCGCCGCTCCAACTTAGATATCTGTCATAGCGTTGTACCAACTTTCCAATGCCCTCGTCATAGAAGTCAGCCGCCTCTGTTTTCCGCCAAGTTTCTACGCTTGTGTACAGCTCGTTGTCCGTGCGAAGAGTTCATGTGAGTGGGGATGAAACTCAAGGTGAGCCAACTACGGGTTGTATTGTGGGTGATCAAACATTTCCCATCGAATACTGCAACAGCATCTTCATTACCCTCTCAGAGTGCAGCCGAGAATATTGTCATGAAGAAGGAAATGCATGACAGTTATGTTAAGTGGGCTGCTCAAAAATGGCAGGAGACGCTATTTTCTAGGCGTCTTTACATGTTCACTGTGTGCTCAGAATTAAAGATGAGCAACGTGAAGCGATCACAGGCAGACTAGAGACAGTGCCCAACACATGTGTGCAAAGCTTCATCGAATTTTCATGTGGTTTCCATTTCAGGCATGATCGAACTTTGCTTTAAGAATAGCCCTCGTACACTATATCCATGCAAGCCTTTAGCGAATTCAATTCATTTTTGACCAACAGGAAAATCTGTCCCCTGTACGACAATATAGAAAAAATGATGTAAATGCGATTTTTATCTCGATACAACAAAATAGTTGCGCAACGAGTCTATCTTCGACTTCGTTCTGCTACAGCTCCACCGCCACGTTGTATGGTGTAACTGATAGCCAAAACTTTTATATTTCCCTTTCTTGCGTCACCAGTCGTCTGACTGGTTCGATGCAGCCCACCACGAATTCCTCTCCTATGCCAGCCTCTTCATCTAAGAGTAGCACTTGCAACCTACGTCCTCAATTATTCGTTGGATGTATTGCAGTCTCTGTCACGCTCTACAGTTTTATCCTCTGTAACTCCCCCTAATATCATGGAAGATACTCCCTGGTATCTTACTATGTGTCCTATCATCCTGTTCCTTCTCCTTGTCACTGTTTTCCGTAAGTTGCTTTCTTCGTCGATCCTGCGGAGAAGCTACTCGCTCCTTATCAATCCACCTGATTTTCAAGAGTCTTTTGTAGTATCACATCTAGAACGCTTCGGTTTTCTTCTTTTCCGGTTTTTCCACTGTTCACGACCCACATCACCACAACACTAGTTTGCTTTCTATGTCCTTCTTTGCATTATTTCCGAAGCAGCAGCGTTCCTCAATTTCGTCTACGCGATCGCTAATGTAAATCTTAAGTTTCTCGCTCTTCTCTTTTCTGCTACTTCTCGTAACTGCCCTTTTTCGATTTACTCCCAACCCATATTCTATGTTCATACTATTCAATATGTATTCTGCCTTCACACTAATAAAAATATCCTCTAGTCCTCATTCTCTTTCAGCCAGAACAGAAATATCATCAGCGAATCGCATCAATAATATCTGTTCACCCTGTAATTCTTCTTCACTTTCAATGTCGTCAGAGAATTTTATCATTCATATCCCTTCAACTTGAATTTTTATCCCTCTTTGAAACTTATTTCTGTTATTGCTTCTTAGCTGTATAGATTGAACAACAGGGGCGGAGTACGACATCCCCATTGTCACCATTTTTTAATCCGAGCACTGCCTTCTTGTCTTCCAATCTTATTTTTCCCCTCCTCGTTCTTGCCCTTGTGTATACAAGAGGTCCCAGGAGCAACAGGTACTACAATTGGAAGCAAAAAGTTTAGTAAAAATAGTCTCTAAAATTTATACCTTAAGAGCTATGAGTACTTCTTCAACTTCGATACTATGAAACAAATCTCTTATACTGCAAGATCTTTTCTTTCCATTTATTGGGACAAAGTTGTATGGACCAAAACAAGAAAAAATAAACCGTACTACAGTTGTGGTTGCTACGTCAGGGTTTGAATGTGTGGTAACTTCACCTACCACTCAGACTGCGCCGCGATCACGGATCTCCACCACCAAGACAAGAGAAGCGACAGCACAACAAAACGCAGCCTTTCCCTTCTCTAGCATTTAGTGGAACAGACGCATCTTCTGACGAGTGTGTACGAGGGGTTTCGCAGGACAGAGCGGATCAGGTTATAGTTGTGGAAAGGGGCCAAAATCAGTTACTGCCAGTTGCACAAAACAAACGAACTATATTTAGCTAAAAACACTTAATCATACATGCCCTTAAAAGGGTTCAAAACAATACGGCTGAAAGCCCGAACACAAGTTATTACAATTTCTTTAAAGAATACACGCGGCTGAAGGCCTTACTTAAAAAGAAAGTCTTACGTAAATACTCGGCTGAAGGCCACACACCGGACACAGAAGAACTGAGGCCTCGATAACAAGAATTTCCAATAGAGAAGAAAATGTAAAATGGTTTTAAACAAGTGAATTTTCAAAGTTTAATTTAAGACGGCTGAAGGCATTATATGAAAAATATTTGACATAAAAGCTCGGCTGAAGGCCACATACTGAACATAGAACAACTCACGGCTTAAGGCCTGGATAACAAGGATACGCAACAGAGCCAGATTCCCCTTTTTTCTTTTAAAAAAAATAGTTCAAACAAGAATCTTCAAAGTTTTAACTTAAGACGGCTGAAGGCCTTATTTTAAAGTTAAACTAAATTAATAGGCGGCTGAAGGTCTCTCACCGTACTTTGGACTAAAACCACAATGTGAAAACGACAGAACAATAGTGCTCAGAAGTGTTCCAAGGGTCGACCTGAGGAGTTCACTCTAACGTAAGGTTAGGTGAGATAGGTAGCCAAGAATAAGATTAAGTAATCAGATGGTAATCCGACCCAGGGACGGCTGAAGGACCGACCAACAACCTAATCAATTCCGCTGCGCCCACCAACTGCGCGACAACGGAAAATATCAGCCGAGGACGAAGATACCTGCAGCACTACGTCCTCAAAATTGGCGTCTAAAAACAGCCAAGGCACAAAACCACTCAAAGGCCGTCAAACTACACGCGGTACGGACAGCATCAACAAGGCGAGGAAAAACACACTGCGCAACACTACGCTAATGCCCTCACCGCAGAAACTTCCTCTGTGCACTGTCCCAATCGACCGACTGCCTACTCCAGTACGCAGACAGCATTAACATAACAGCTCCGTCGAAATTACATAAGCTAGACACAGTTCCACAAAAACACTTCCACAAGAACTCGAACAATCGTAAAAGCAAGCGCTATAGAACAATTAGGACGAATGACAAGTTGACGCACACAGAGAACCCGAAGCGGTCGGCGACCAAATATACTTCGTCCGATGAGACGACCGACCGAACGACCAACGAAGGTCGTCCCCGCTCAAGTGATGTGTGTCAGCAACAGCCGGACGAGTCTTGGCTGTCCGGACCTCACAGCAGTTCCATCCCGACTCAACTCCATGTCCGTTAGGAATTCGGAGACACGGTGACCCGGTTACACTGGCTCGGACCCAACCATGCATAAGTAACACTTGCCCATTGGCCACCCGACATCTCTGCACAAGGAAGGAACAAGGAACTGACCAACGTCCGGCAAGATGACCAACTGAAGAAACGGTCAAAAGACAAAACACACGTCGCCCGATGAGACGACCGACCGAACGACCAGCGAACGGTCGTTCCTGCTCCAGTCTCCTTCCGTCGGACAGTGCATGTGTGTCGCAAGGGGTCGGCGAATACTGTCTGTCCGGACCTCACTGGCGCTGCGTCCCGTTGGAACCATCGATACACGACGAGCCGGAAATACTAGCGGTCACTTCAAAGATTATACCACAGTGCACTTATCGATACGCGCTGCTGCTGCCACTCAGGGGCAGGCATGCCAGCAACTTAGTGACGCCAGTAAATCGAATAAGAAACGAGGCGACAGTTCCGTAAAGAGAAGCTGTCAAACAAGAAACAGCATGAACACGCGCACGGCTCATATTCAGTGCGTAATGCAACACTTTTTTTTCTGGAAGCTGGGTCGTTTTATTCAGGATTTCAGCACACCATATTATTCCCCTTCTTTTGGCTACAAAGGCCTATTTTTGAACATAATCTCCGTGATACGCGACGGCCATACTCCGCGTTACTGGGAGAGCCTATGTGCCCGCATGGTACCAAATGGGTCAAATGGCTCTGAGCACTATGGGACTTAACATCTATGGTCATCAGTCCCCTAGAACTTAGAACTACTTAAACCTAACTAACCTAAGGACATCACACAACACCCAGCCATCACGAGGCAGATAAAATCCCTGACCCCGCCGGGAATCGAATCCGGGAATCCGGGCGTGGGAAGCGAGAACGCTACCGCACAACCACGAGATGCGGGCGCATGGTACCACTCTACTGGTCGACGTCGGAGCCAGTGTCTTGCTCCATCAATAACTTTCCAACCACCCCTAGTACTTCCCGCAGAGTGCATCCCTCATTGTGCCTAACAGATGGAAGTCGGAAGGTGCGAGATACGGTCTGGAGGGTGGATTGGGAAGAACTGTCCATAGAAGCTCTGTGAGCTTCTCCCGGATGCCAGACTCGAGCTAGTCCAGGAGTTCGTAGTCCAGAGTTCGTTTGCATTTTTGTGGCAATGAATACGCAGTTTCATGAGAGAAGCACAATTCCCTTCAGAGTTGATCATTGCACAGTGAGGGATGACATCGAACAGAATAGCCCCTTCAGATTCCCAGAAGACCGCCGTCATGATTTTAACGACTGTGGTTGCAGCTTTGAACTTTTTTGGAACAGAGGTGTTGTGGCGCCACTGCATGCATTGCCTTTTTGTTTCCTGTTCGAAGTAATAGACCCATGTTTCATCGCCTGTGATAATGATCGACAAAGAATGTCACTATCAACCTCGTAACGCGCAAGCAATTCCGCGCAGACTGTCCTTCGTTGCTCTACGTAATCTTCAGCCAGGCGGCGAGGAACCAAGCGGCCACGCACCTTCGAGTACCCCAACTGGTAGACGAGAATGTCAACATTACCAACAGAGAGGTTCCAGTTGAGCAGCGAAGTGTTTCTTTGTGATCCGCCGACCACATTGAATGATGAACGTCCGCACGTTCCAACATTGCAGGAGTCACAACTGTTTGTTGCCGGCGTGCAAGCGGGGTATTGGAGATGTTACCGCGGTCTTGTAGCGATGATGACAAATACCTTGCCCAAAGGCTCAACTTGCTTTTGTTCACTGCACTGTCTCCGTAGACATTCTGCAAGCGCCTATGAATATATGCGATGCTCTTGTTTTCCGCCAAAGGAAACTCAGTGACATCGCTCTGTCTTTATATCCGTTACAGACGCCATTTTCAAGGCCGCCACCTATTGAAACTTCATGAAACTATACGGTCTGAAGCGCGAATTTTCACCGATCTTTTGTGTGTAGAGCCTTTTAGCAGGGCGTCTCTGGGACGACGGCCGTTTACTATCGTGACAAAAAATAAAACACCTCCAGCCGTGCTTATGATTTTATTTTATTTTGTCGCTACCAGTTTCGACGCTTCATTGCGTCATCTTCAGGCTGTTTTGATGCGGTGCAGGTTGATACGATCCCCTTGCATAACCCATCAGTTGCCAGCATTACTGGATTCGCAGATAATGTGTCAGCACTTTAACCACCAACTGTCCTAATTTTCATCGATGTCCCACAACAAAATCCACATTTTTTTTTTTTTTCAATCAAAACTTGCCGAGAAAAAAATATGATGCTTTACTTATTGAACGCCCTTCGTAGATCTAAATCGGTTATAAAACTAAAAAGTTCCATCAAATGTGTTTTATAGCCTATAAATTTATAACATTATTTTTGCTATAATTAAACGATTTCTGTCCCAAGCAGCCTCACCGCGACATTAGCTCAAGTCGTATTGTCTGCAGACGTGAGCTGCTGAGTTCAGTTAGTGGCCAGGGTGTTCCGCTAATGAGCCCGCTGCGTCCCTCCCCACCCCATCCCCCACCCCTCTCTAACCCACCCCCAGAGTGGTGAGATCTCTGCCGGCCGCGCTATCTGCCTTCCGCGGCCTCATTTTTCACGTCGCACTCAGGCGCTGGGCCGGCTGCCGGCGGAAACCCGATAGCCGGCCAGAGGAGTGGGTGTCCGGGGACATCCACCAGCATCCGGGCGCCACCAGCGGACATTCTGCCGGGGCGCCACCACAGGGCACGCCAGTAAGTGGATGGGCCTTTCCCGTGGTGAGGAACCGGAGGCCGTGTGCTCCCCCAGGGATGGGAAAAAACGACCGGTTAAAAATGATACCGATATTTCTGAACAACCAGTATTCTTCGGTACTTATTTCGTCGCGGTTGTAACAGTGCTAAAATTTTTCGTTTTTAACATCTACATTTACATATATACTCCGCTAGCCACCAAGCGGTGTGTGGCGGAGGGTATAATTCGCGCCAAAGTCATATTTCTCCCCCTTTGTTCCTCTCGTGGATCGCACGAGGGAAAAACGACTGTCTGAACGCCTCACTGCGAGCTCTAATTTCCCTTATCTTTAAATGGTGATCATTGTGCGATTTGAAAGTTGGTGGTAATAATAATACATGCTCTACATTATCGGCGAAAATCGGATTTCGGAATTTAGCGAGGAGCCCCTTCCGTTTAGTGTGACGTCTATCTGCAAGTGTATCCCACTTCAAACTTTCTATGAGATCTGTAACGCTCTCGCGATGGCTAAATGTACCAGTCACGAAATTGTTGCTCTTCTTTGGACCTTCTCAATCTCTTGAATCAAACCGGACTGGTAAGGGTCCCATACAGACGAACAATACTCTTTCTACCAACAAACCTCAATCTAGAGTTCGTCTTGCCCGTTACTTGTGTAATCTGACCATTCCATTTGAGATCATTTCGAATAGTCACGCCCAGATACTTGAAGGATGTTACCGCTTACGAAGACTGAACATTTATTTTGTACTCGTACATTAATGGGGATTTTCGCCTTGTTATACGCAGTAGGTTACACTTGCTAACACTGAGAGATAACTGCCTGTCATTACACCACGCATTAATTTCCTGCAAATCCCCATTGATTTGTTCACAACTTTCATGTGATACTACTTTCCTGTAGACTACAGCATCATGGGCAAACAGTCTAAGACCATCAACCAGATCGTTTATGTAAATCGTAAAGAGCAGCGGACCTCTTACGCTGCCCTGGGGCACACCTGAAGTTACGCTTGTTTCTGTTGAAGTCACCCCATTCAGATCGACATACTGCTCTCTGTCTGTTAGAAAACTTTCTATCCAGCCGCATATGTCATCGGATAGACCGTAAGCGGGAAGTTTTTGAAGCAAGCGACAGTGCGGAACTGAGCCGAATGCCTTTCGAAAGTAGAGAAATATGGCATCAACCTAGGACACGGCATCTAGAGCCCGTTGTATTCATGCACAAAAAGGGCCAGCTGTGCCTCGCATGAGCGCTGTTTCCTAAAACCGTGCTGGTTTCTGCAGGTGAGCTTCTCAGAGTCTAGAAAGGTCATTATGTCTGAACACAAACTATGCTCCAAGACTCTACAACAAATCGATGTCAGTGAAATTGGGGTGTAAGGATTTTAACTGTTTTACAATCCCAGATACTCTAAACACTATGTAAACCATCCTTGAGTTTGTTCGATAATTGACATAATTCCTTTTCAAAAAAGAAGTAACTTTTATTCGTAAAATATTCATTGGTTTTAAATACAGATAATGAGAAAAGCGATCAGTGCTATTTTAATCATAATACCAACAGAACCGAGCAACAAACACATGGTATATGGATTGGCACAGCATTGCTGAGACAGTAATGTCCGTGTTGCCGGGTGTTGTGTCTTACGGTACGCATTTACGTGCTGAGGGAAAGACGTGCCCCCACCTGGTCTATACGGTACATTTCACTTTTGCCGCCTGACATCCGTGGAACTGCAGAGTAGCGTCAGCCCTAGATTCGAAATATATTGACGAAGTGACGTAGCACTGAAGTACAATGCTTCATTTCCATTAAAGTTTTGTCTACCATTTCTATGAAATAATGAAAACGGAAGGAAATTGTGGAAAAAGTATTAATGTTAAAAACTTAACAATTCATTCACAGTACACAGCAAAAACAGGAAGTATCGGGTCTGGTACCTGTGTTTACGTAACGCTTTGATGTGCTTGTAGCCCTTGAAAACAGACAAATTACCAGAAAAAATATAGTTCTTCATCCTCAGTGTTCACCCTATAGTAATGAGTATTCGTAAACCCAAATAATGGTATCGTTGCTATTACAACATGACTTTTGAGCAGAGTTTCAAAAAATTGGGATCAATAGAGGAATACTGGTCTTTTTTTTAATATTCTACCACCTATCAGTTCTCAAGAAAAGTAACGAATGGTGGCCAGAGCAAGTTTTCTTTTACTTGCATATTTAATTTAATATTTGTTCAATCTTTGTTCGATTTCTATGGTTATTACAGAAAATAATAGGAATAAAAAACCAAAAATCAGTTATTTCAGAAACCGTTTAAGTTGAGCGGTTTTAAGTTAGGTAAAACTGGCGAGAAAAAAAGCGACATAACAGAAAACCGGTTGTTTCAGCGATAGCCAGCATCCCTACCTGTAAAGGAACCAGCCACCCGTTGGATTCGTACAGCGCCTAGCGCAGCACAAGTCTCGCTGTTGTTTTCTCTGTGTTTGCTTGTTCACTCACTACCTCGTCTCCCCTTTTCTTTTGTGTCTGCTTTGGACTTGATGGTTTTCAAGTTAATTATAACCTGTTCATTTTACAATTGTCGACAGCAGAAAGCGGAAATAAACTTTGTATACGTACAGAAGGGACCGAAGGCGTCCGACAATACTCGACAGTACACAACTGATGCATTGCTCGACATTATATAGTCACGTTAAAGCCCTAGTCAAATACTTCCGCGTATTCTTAGGGTCTGCTGAATGGATAGTCATCTTGAAAATATATGTTGTAGAAGAGCATGTGCAGATGAAACAAGGTGGTTCACTTCTGAGGAGAAGAAAAGCGGAAAAGTTGGTATTAAAAATAGATCATTTCTGGTTAGAGGAAAGACATTCCAACACGGCGTTTACGCTGTCATAGAACAATGAGAGAAAACGACAAAGTGGTGAAGATGTTTACACTTGTTATGTGAACCCCGACTGCAATTATTAGAAGGAAAGATAACACATTTATTTTAATTTCGTACACTTCTCTGTAGGAGACCGTATAAACGGCAAATGTATTACACATTCACTCCAGCTACTGGGTAGTAACTCATTTTTTTTCATTTCCTAGGCTTTCCTGTAGAAGAGTACCGTATATTAAAAGAGGAAGTACTATTGACTCCTACAATACATCGGCATTTTCTTGGATCTGCGAGAATAGAAAGTTATCGAGCAACTATACGTTAGCGAAGAAGATGCTCAAATGGAAAAGTGTTCATAAATAATTTAGTTCAGTTCTGTCGAAATAACATAAACAGTTTTAATTTTCCTGTTGTTCATTTTGACTGCTTTTCTGTAGAATAATGTGTTAACGGAATATATGTACGTTTGTTTTATTTGCTGCACGCATACTAAGCTCAGTTCAGAAACAGTGTTACATTTTGATTGAGCGCAGTTACATCTCTCGTTCGTCATTCAAAACAAACCAACAGCAGAATACGTCAACAGTTCACAGCACACACAGCTAAAACAGTATCAGAAAGTGAACGGGTTATACATGAATAAGAGGATAAATTCACTAATATAGCTAAAGTTGTGAACAACGTAACATGGGTAACATTTCCTGAAACGAGGCAGCATGAATAAACATGTAGTCAGCGTCAAGAGCTGAGGCCCCGCGATTTGTTTTCATTTCATGAAGATTTTCTTTCATTTACAACTTCGACTTGTATCGGCAGCATACGAAGAAGAGAACACGAGGCAGCTTCACACCTCGCATGGCAGTGTACAATAGCTACACATGCGGAGCATAGCTGGCAACCTCTTCGCGGGCAATCTCCGATATATCTCTCACGCACATTTTCGACAATGGAAAGAGATATAACTCTCCTTCCATCGTTAAAATCGATTTCCCTATGTTAGCTACATTTCCTATACAGTAGTGTGTGCGGCATATAACGCACTAAACGTAAACTGGCCAGCGACTACATTTTTCACTACAAACTTTTCAAAACAAGATACTTTGAAGTATCACAACAACTATGAGTAATAACGAAAAGGAAATGAGTCCATTACCAAGTTGCGATGTGTGGCTCTAAGATGCGGAAAAAATATTTTGTCTTACGGAACAGTTATGTCTAAATCGAATGAGAAAGACTGCATAACAGTGAATGTGTGCGAAACCCAAAACAGTGTTTTCTATGTTTTAATGTGAAAAGTTAAAGTTTTCCTTAGAAATTAAATACAGAGACGGATGTAGCGTCGCTTCACCCACGTGAAACAAATTTATCAGACAAATCGGGTGACTTGAAATTTCACTCCCCGTGTATCGTGTAATACGAGTTGCATGGACCGTCCAGTACCTCTGTGACTGTGTGTACCCAGAGGTAGGGCGAGGTTTGATACACTATGCGTGTACCGAAGGCCACTGTATTTACTTCTATGCTCGGTGGTCACTACATGTCTTCCTGAGCGGCGAGGATATCAGTCTACAATCGGGAGAAAATGTTTCAACAACTCTGTTTGACGCGAGCAGCAATGTCGCGATACGATAAACCACAATCGCGATAGGCTACAATCTAACCTTTATCAAAGTCTGGAACGTGATGGTGCACATTTCTCCTCCTTACTCGAGGCATCACAACAACGTTTCACCAGGCAACGCCGGTCAACTGCTGTATGTGTATGAGAAATCGGTTGTAAACTGTCCTCATGTCAGCACGTTGTAGGTGTCGCCACCGGCGCCAACATTGTGTGAATGCTTTGAAAAGCTAATCATTTGCATATCACAGCATCTTCTTCCTGTCAGTCTGTAGCACGTCATCTTCGTGGTGTAGCAAGTTTAATGGCCAGTAGTGTACTTTAACAGGTCGAGTAGTCATGGCGTAACGTTTCGCATAACAGTATTCGCCATCTGTACGATCGACTGGATGCCAAAATCGGAACCTGCATTGTCTCTCATGAATGCTACATCACGTACTAGTATGAGTGTTTCAGCATGGGTTGACACCTGGTACCTCAGAACCGCTAGTGTTATCGACCTGTAAATGTAATCATTTCATTTACTACCTGTGCATTGTTATGGCAACGGTCTTACCGTAGTGGATACACCGGTTCCCGTCAGATCACCGAAGTTAAGCGCTCTCGGGCGTGGCTGGCACTTGGATGGTGATCGTCTGGGCCGCCGTGCGCTGTTGCCATTTTTCGGGGTGCACTCAGCCTCGTGATGCCAATTGAGAAGCTACTCGACCGAAAAGTAGTGCCTCCGGTCAAAGAAAACCATCATAACGATCGGGAGAGCGGTGTACTGACCACGCGCCCCTCCTATCTGCATCCTCATCTGAGCATGACACGGCGGTCGGACGGTCCAGATGGGCCACTAGTGGCCTGCAGACGGAGAGCTTCTACGTGCACTGTTGCAACAATACATCTTGGGAGAATTGAAACCTCTATAAGGGTGTGTTAATTTCTTTTGCGGCAGTGTTACTGGCAATCAAAAACGTTTCTTTTCTCGATTTCTAGAAAAGTACGTGTTTGTGGACCCCATATACGATGATGAAAAGCATTAAATTATGAGTTATCTGTCGACTTCGTCAATTTTGTGTCTTTTTTTTTCAAAACAGGTCGGGAGGGGGGAGGTCGAGCCAAAAATCTTTCATTTTCGTTTATACGCAGGTGACCTGACTAATCGGTCTGTAATGCCTAAGGCCTTCTCCTTGTCACACGAAAAGCAAGGTTACCGGTTTGAATCCCAGTCTAGCAGATAGTTTCAAGTCTGAATCTGCTTATCATCGGCGTCCCTGTGTATAGTTAAACAAATGAGTAAGATAGGAAACACTCTGTTTCCTTGTGTTACTTCGGAACACAGTATCTCCCAAACAGTGCAATAACCTCGCCTTCGGACATTCAGTTAACGTAATGCTTTAATAGGGCATTGGCAACATTGCAAATGGTAGGTGGTATATTAAGAGAGAACAGAAGGGTACTCTACAATCGACGTGTCAAATTTCCGTTACAGATCTGTCAAAAGAGAAAACAGCCAGTTCATGGTAGTCATACAGAGGCGCGGAATGTTTCCATACATGTTGCGGCGGCCGCTGTTTTACGCCCATTAACGAAATGAAAGCAGTAACTCGCGCGTAACATAGTGGCACTGCTAACATAAGCACCTGGCAACATGTATATGAAACTTTTACTAGTGCGTGAAGAAATGTACTCGTTTAATTCAGGCCCTCGTACAGGGCGAATGGAAACATTCCGCTGCGTTATTAAAACTCTGGGTCATTCAGAACATTAGCACTCAGCGCGAGGAATGGCGGAATATATGGAGCGCGCTGTCTGCGGCAGAGCGGTCGAGGCCCACGAACCAGCCTCCCGTTTTCCCTGATCCCGTTGCCGGGCATATACATTAATGAACGCCGCTGAGGGACGGCTGGCGCTACCGACGTCGAAAATTAATTAAACTGAGCGCCTGTTTACGTAGGTTACCAGTAACCGGATGCCCATGAATAAAAACCCGCACAACCTGTATTCTCCAGCGCCGTTTTTTCGTCAGTTTATATCCATGATTAAGTCCGGGCACGATTCATCTGCGTCACGTTGTCAAGTTGACTACACATTTCCAGTTCGTGACGCTCTGTGCTCCTCCCACATTCATTTATTTTCTTTGTTTGATTTTAACTTCTCTTTTTTCGACCACTTCCCTGACAATCTTCCCCCACGAGTAATACGCGAGGAGTGTGCATGCGGTTCGTAGCATTGGTTTTAAAATTACAGAAAAATGTAGAATTACAGACGGCCACCGACACCCGTTTTCAGTCGCCATTATGTACACAAGAAATTAGAATGGAAGTTTAGCAGGTAACGTCCTGTCGACGAGCAGGGACTTAGAGACATATCTTCATTGGACGATGTACACTATAAGACAAAAGAAAAGACGCATCACGAAGGAATTATCCGAATGGGTCAGAAATCGGCAGATGTGATATACATATTGAAAGGTGGCTACACTGAGTCACAGCGCCAGAGATTGCGCCAAAGATTATTATTCCGCCGCCTACAACTGGGCAGTAGTAGAGAATGTCGAGGGCAGTAGTTGTTCTGTTGGGCGAGAGAGTAGACGATCTGAGTGTTGACTGAAATATTATACTGTTCAGTTGGTGTAATGTCTAGATGGAAGAAGATGCAATTGTCAGAATACATTTGAGAAAGGAGATGGGCATTTGATTTATGATGCTGGTGTAATGGAATATTTTCGTCAATATACAATGAGGTAAAAAGGTATTCCAGTATTCTTTAATAACAATCGCTCATGCTCTCAGGTGCAGTCAACAAAGCTTCTGGCTCGTGTTCATTTAATAAGACTTGTAATTCTGCTTTATATGTGCAATTATAGTATTTCTGGTTTTTCAGTTAGTTCATTGTAAATGGTATTTAAAATATTTTGTCGTATTGAGAAAGAACCGAGCCAAATACATGTACGTTGAGTCACACTACCACACACAGAACAGTTACACTTGTGCTTTGTTGTTTCGTAGCATTTATAGTTGCAGGGGACTTAATTAATCAATTGTGTTAATGGAAATTACTTGTCATTCTTTATTTTTATTTTATGCAGTCAGACTGCGTGCTAATACTGGTCAGGGCAAACCGGATACGAGACTTCGTAACCGGTCACACGGCTAGTACAGTTATTGCATTTTTTATTAATCCCCCCTGCAATATGAGACAAACAAATAATCACAATTTGAGAAGAATTTGATGATCTAATCAAGAGTAAGAGCTGAACAAACTGAACAAGTCAATAACGTACTGATCCACATCTGGCCCTTATGCAAACAGTTTTCCGACTTGGCATTGATTGACAGAGTTACTGGATATCCTCTTGAGGGATACAGTGCCAGATTCTCTCCAATTGGCGCGTTCAATCGTCAAAATCCCGAGATGGTTGGCGGGCCCTGCGAATAATGCTCCATGCGATCTCAATTGAGAATCCGATGACCTTGCTGGCCAAGGTGTGGCTTGGCAAATCGAAGACGAGTTATAGAAACGTTCGATCGGTGAGGTCGGGCATTATCTTGCTGTAATATAAATCCATGGTGGCTTGCCATGAAGGGCAGCAAAATGGGTTATAAAATATCGTCGAAGTACCGCTGTGCTGTAAGTGTGCCTCGGATGACAACTAAAGGGAAGACTGCACTGTAGTTCCTTCTCTAGATTGTCGCACAGATGACAAAATGGTAGATATCGAAATAGAGTGATAGAAAAACAATTAAAATCGCTCAAAAGAGGAAAGGCCGCTGGACCTGGTGGGATACCAGTTCAATTTTACACAGAGTACGCGAAGTAACTTGCCCCCTCCTTGCAGCGGTGTACCTTAGGTCTCTAGAAGAGCGTAGCGTTCCAAAAGATTGGAAAAGGGCACAGGTCATCCTCGTTTTCAAGAAGGGACGCCGAACAGATGTGCAGAACTATAGACCTATATCTCTAACGTAGAACAGTTGTAGAATTTTGGAACACGTATTATGTTCGAGTATAATGACTTTTCTGGAGACTAGAAATCTACTCTGTAGGAATCAGCATGGGTTTCGAAAAAGACGGTCGTGTGAAACCCAGCTCGCGCTATTCGTCCACGAGACTCAGAGGGCCATAGACACGGGTTCACAGGTAGATGCCGTGTTTCTTGACTTCCGCAAGGCGTTCGATACAGTTCCCCACAGTCGTTTAATGAACAGTGTAAGAGTATATGGACTATCAGACCACTTGTGTGAGTGGATTGAAGAGTTCCTCCATAAGAGAACGCAGCACGTCATTCTCAATGCAGAGAGGTCTTCCGAAGTAAGAGTGATTTCAGTTGTGCCAGAGGGGAGTTTCGTAGGACCGTTGACATTCACAGTATATATAAATGACCTTCTAGATAACATCGGAAATCCACTGAGGCTTTTTGCGGATGATGCTGTAGTATATCGTGAGGTTGCAACAGTGGAAAATTGTACTGAAATGCAGAAGGATCTGCAACGAATTGACGCATGGTGCACGGAATGGCAGTTGAATCTCAATGTAGACAAGCGTAATGTGCTGCGAATACATAGAAAGAAAGATCCTTTATCATTTATCTACAACATAGCAGGTCAGCAACTGAAGCCGAACGTGCTCGACAACGCTACAAATGGGCGTTTTGGTCTACAGTGATCAATGGTAGTCGGCGGTTGGGGCGCCGTGAGCTCATCCCCCGTTCTGATAGTCCTTTTGCTCTCTGAAGCACCAGTTGCACGTTGGATAGACTAGAATGATGAATCAGGGGCTCTGAGTGCCTCTCTGACGACTGCTCGGTCCTCACGCTCTATCGTCTCTCTAGGTTGGCCGTTTCCTTTTTGACCCAGTGTTCGGCCATGATTCACCCACTGCTGCCAACATCGTCTAATAGAAGCATCGTGCATATTCAAACGTCGTGCGATCCGCCGACTACTCCAACCAGCTTCTCTAAGCCCAGCTAAAAGTCCTCTCTCAGATGCTGACATCTGCGTATACTGCTCACTCGCCTGTCTGCGAGACTCAGTTACTGCCCAGCTAATTGCATAGGTTTAAATTCGTACAGACTTTGTGCCTTTTTGTTGACATGTCCTGTCTTTACTATCCTTACCAGCTACGAGGCGAAACTGCGCTGCAGCCTCACACATTCATCCATCGGCCACCAAAGCTTACAATTTTGCATATTCCAACTGGATGAATATCAATTTGTGAGCAATTTACATAATTCCTTCGTGGTGAGTGTCTTTTTTTTCTTAAGATGTACGATGGTAAGTCAAATGAGAACCTTAAATTTGTAATAACAAATCGAAATTTCGCGCGCCGTTATCCTGTAAGTTGGTAACCGGGCTACAAATAGCGTGCAGAAATTGCCTGTAGGTGGCAGCATAGTGCAGATGTACACATGCCGTCGCAGTATCAGTATAAAGATGGCCGCCCCACTTGCGACGAGCTCCAGGGAAGAAAAGCGTTCTGTTATTCGGTTTTTGCTTAGTGAAGGTGTGAAACCTATTGAAATTCATCGACGATTGAAGGTTCAGTACGGTGATGCATGTCTGTCACAGCAGCAAGTCTACGAATGGAGTATGAAGTTCGCAAATGGTGTGACTTCAGGGGAAGACACTCCTCGTCCAGGTCAGGCACAACGAGTTGTGACTCCACAGAACACTGCAGCAGTTGAAGCCATAGTGAAGAAAAACTGTCGAGTGACACTGAATGACATTGCAGCAGTTTACAGATTAGTCATGGGTCAGCACACCACATTGTGCTCCAGTTTGACAAAGTGTGTGCAAGGTGGGTGCCACGGCAGCTGACTCCTCAAATGAGAGAACGACGTGTTGATGCTTGTGAAGAACTTCCTCGGCGCTTTGAACGAGAAGGTGATGGCTTCCTTGCAAGAATCGTTCTGATGAAAAGGTACGCCACACGGTGCATGAGTGGTTGCGCGGACTACCAAAAAAAAAATTTTCTATAGGAATTTATGCACTTTGTAAGCGCTGGAGGACTTGCATTGAGCGTGGGAGAGATTATGTTGAAAAGTGATACAGCTTTGTACCACTTCTGCACAATAAATAATTTTTAAAAAATATATTAAGATTTTCGTCTGACTCACCCTCCTATTTCGGTAGGCTCCTAAACTGTTTTTACGAGGGTAATCCCAAAAGTAACGTCTGTTTGTGTGGCAGTTGGTCACACTGTTATGAAGAGTGCTTCACGCGCTGTGTGTAAACATGAGCCCGCCGCGCTTGGCAGGCGTTGAGAATGGAGCTTCCGTTGGAAATTACCGCCAAGTGCGAATTGCGCGCTGTTATTCCGTTTTTGAACGCAAAGGGCACTGCGCCGATTGAAATCCATCGCCAATTGACGGAAGTGTACGGTGAGTTGTGCATGGATGTCAAAAATGTTCGTAAGTGGTGTAGAGAGTTTTCAGCTCGTCGGACCAAAATTCACGATGAACACAGGAGCGAGAGATCGTGAATTTCTGAGGAGACAGTGTTGAATTGAGCAGAGCATGCGTGAAGATAGGTGAATCACCCTGGATGATTTCTGCACGTTGTTGGTTCCTGAGGTCTCCCGAAGCACCGCTCTCAGAATTTTAACGGAAACATTGAGCTACCGGAAGGTGTACGCAAGATGGGTGCCACGCATGCTGACTGATGACCACATGCGGCAACGAGTTGATGCTTCCCGGGCATTTCTTCACCGCCTTGCAGCCGAACAGGACAACTTTCGGGACTCAATTGTCACGGGTGCGAAACCTGGGCATACCACTTTACACCTGAGACCACGCCAGTTCATAACTTTCTGAACAGCATGGCGGCGAGCTGGTATGACATGGGCATACAAAAACTGCCACAGCGTCTACAATAATGCATCGACAGAAATGGTGATTATGTCGAAAAATAGCTAAATGTTCAAGCTGTAAACTGATATAAACCATTGTAGAAATAAACAGGTCTATGTACTTATTAAAAAAATAGGAGACCTTACTTTTGGGATTACCCTCGTAGTTTGTTGTGGTCTCCAGTCCGAATACAGGTTTGATACGAGCGTCCAAGCCTCTTCATCTCTACATAATTACAGTAGCCTTTATCCATTTGAACCTGCTTAAAGTATTCGCTCCCTCTAGAATTTTTAAGCGCCACACTTTCCTCCATTGCCAAACTAATGATTCCTCCGCAAGATGTGTCTTGACAAGTGATCTGTTCTTTTAGTCAAATTGCTCCATAAACTTATATCTTCCCCAATTTGATTCTGAACCTCATAATTAGTTATTCGACGTACCATTGTAGTGTCACAATTTTCTCACAATCGCCAATCTAATTAGGTATGCCTGACACATTTTATTCAACTTGTATCTATAACATCTCGTCCCCTGATCTTGGAGGCTGCGTGTGATGTTAACTGTGTGGTGTCGCATAATATTTTCAAAGCTAGATTCAAGTTTTCTTTTAATGCGTTGTACAGTAACATATTGTTCCTCAGCCTAGTGCCTAACGTGTAACTCTACAGCTATGTATATATTTTATATTTTTTGGCGTTTGCGAGTCACTCTGGCTTCTCCATTACTTCAGATTTTATGGGCAATGTAAGTTACCCTGTACGTCGTGTTCCACTACCTGCATCCACAGCCTAGCATTCTTAACGTGATATACTCAGTGTATAGACATATCTTGTACTATTATGTTTAATTTGTGGTATGTGGGTTTAGCTAATTTTAGATTTATACTAGTTTTATTAATTTTGCATTTTGTGCTACGATTTCGTTGATTTCATTACTTGACAATTTTAGTATACCTTTTCATTATTTATATTTTTTGAAAACTGCATTACACATTGCATGTTTTGCTTTTATTGTTCGCTCTGTACTAGGCCTATCGTAACTAATGCCATGCGTTAGTATTTTGGGTTGGTTGGGTTGTTTGGGGGAAGAGACCAAACAGCGTGGTCATAGGCCTCATCGGATTAGAGAAGGATGGGGAAGGAGAAGTCGGCCGTGCCCTTTTCAAAGGAACCATCCCGGCATTTGCCTGGAGCGATTTAGGGAATTCACGGAAAAATTAAATCAGGATGGCCGCACACAGGATTGAACCGTCATCCTCCCGAATGCGAGTCCAGTGTGCTAACCACTGCGTCACCTCGCTCGGTATGCGTTAGCAAAGCGGTTTTAGTACAATTAAAGGCGGATAGTATTTGGGGTGGAATGTGGGGGTGAGGCCGTTTCTTCGGTCGTCCCTCCCGCCCTCAGTGTTACACTATTGGCCACTAAAATTGCTACACCACGAAGATGACTTGCTACAGACTCGAAATTTAACCGACAGGAAGAAAATGCTGTGATATGCAAATGATCAGCTTTTCAGAGCATTCACACAAGTTTGGCGCAAGTGACGACACCTACAACATGCTGACATGAGGAAAGTTTACAACCGATTTCTCATAAACAAACAGCAGTTGACCGGCGTTGCCTGGTGAAACGTTGTTGTGATGCCTCGTGTAAAGAGGAGAAATGCGTACCATCACGTTTCCGATTTTGATAAAGGTCGGATTGTAGCCTATCGCGATTGCGGTTTATCGTATCGCGACATTGCTGCTTGCTTTGGTCAAGATCCAATGACTGTTTGTAGAATATGGAATCGGTGGGTTCAGGAGGGTAATACGCAATGCCGTGCTTGATCCCAACGGCCTCGTATCATGAGCAGTCGAGATGACAGGTATCTTATCTTCATGGCTGTAACGGATCGTGCAGCCACGGCTCGATCCCTGAGTCAACGGATGGAGACGTTTGCAAGACAACAACCAACAGCACAAACAGTTCGACGACGTTTGCAGCAGCATGCACTATCAGCTCGGAGACCATGGCTGCGGTTACCCTTGACGCTGCATCACAGACAGGAGCGCCTGCGATGGTGTACTAAACGACGAACCTGGGTGTACGAATGGCAAAACGTCATTTTTTCGGTTGAACCCAGGTTCTGTTTACAGCATCATGATGGTCGGCTACATGTTTGGCTACATCGCGGTGAACGCATATTGGAAGCGTGTATTCGTCATCGCCCTACTAGCGTATTACCGGGCGTGATGGTATGGGGTGCCATTGGTTACACGTTTCGGTCACCTCTTGTTTGCATTGGTGGCACTTTGAACGGTGGACGGTACTTTTTCGATGTGTTACAAGCCGTGGCTCTACCCTTGATTTGATCCCTGCGAAACCCTACATTTCAGCAGGATAATGCACGACTGCATGTTGCAGGTCCTGTACGGACCTTTCTGAATACAGAAAATGTTCGACTGCTGCCCTGGACAGCACATTCTCCGGATTTCTCACCAATTGAAAAAGTCTGGTCAATGGTGGCCGAGCAACTGGCTCGTCACAATACGCCAGTCACTCCTCTTGATGAACTGTGGTGTCGTGATGAAGCTGCATGGGCAGCTGTACCTTTACATGCCATCCAAGCTCTGTTTGAGTGAACGCCCAGACGTATCAAGGCCGTTATTACGGCCAGAGGTGGTTGTTCTGGGTACTGATTTCTCAGGATCTATGCACCCAAATTGCGTGAAACTGTAATCACATGTCAGTTTTAGTATAATATATTTGTCCAATGAATACCTGTTTATCGTCTCCATTTCTTCTTGGTGTAGCAATTTTAATGGCCAGTAGTGTAGTTCCGGTGGCGGCCACTCTCTGATGAATGTGTGTGCACAGGAGTCTCACTGAAGTTCACGCGGCAGTCTGTTGACCGGTCTTGCTGCGCTTCCAAGAGAAGCGGCGGCCTTGGCACTTACATCGTATGCTAATTTTCGGGTTCCCAAATTGGCATTCTACGGCTTTTATAACTTTATTTTAATTGCTTAAGCCCATGCCACATGTCGAGTCATTCACAGTTGGTTTAGGTTACATCAGGCTGACAAAGTGTGGGTATCTGCTGTTACTTTCATGCTTTTTCGGTCAGACCCCGTTTAGCAAGAGTGGTGGTGGTTGACACTAAACACCTTTTCATGCCTCACCAGCACAAGATCTCAAATGTTACTTGATAAATTTGCTGGATTTTGTTACTTGACTGGTACATGATTGGTATAACATGACGTTCGCATTTGTATGGACATTTTAAGGTTAATTAATTTTATGAAGAATCCCTCTCGGTTTTCTTTGTTTTTTGTAGAGTCTGAAGACAAGATTTACATCCTGAAACGTGGATCGTATACGATTTTACCCAAACAAAGGATTCGTCAAGTATAATTGGAGAGGACTTATTCATAATGAAACATTTTAGTAACAGCTGAGGATGTCCCGCTAATAATATACAAAAATCGTATTTTTCTCTTTTCATATAACGGTTTAGCGTGGGGAGAATTCGTGACGCCTTTGAAGACTGGCTGCGCTGTCGAATATCTGGTCAGAAGCAGCAACGCGCCGAGGGCTATCGTCGCTCAGAGCAACGATCACGTGCTGTCCCCTGTTTTTCCGTGGGACTTTATTGTAGTTTTTGTAACGCGAAGTCAAGCAAAAATGATTTGAAAGGAATTAAGTTAATCAGACTGGCTTGTTCATTCTACTGTGCAAAGCTCATTACACAAATAAATGTTTACCGAGCGAGGTGGCGAAGTGATTAGCGCACTGGACTCAGAGGACGTCGGCTCAACATCGCGTCCGGCCATCCTGATTTAGGTTTCCGTGATTTCCCTAAATCGCTTCAGGCAAATTCTGGGACGATTCCTTTGAAAGGGCAAGGCCGACTTCCTTCCCCATCCTTGCCTATTCCGATGAGATCGATGACTTCGCTTTTTGGTACCCTGTCCCAAAATCAATCACTCAAATGAATGTTTATTGCACATCGATAGGAAATGCAAACGTTGCTCCGGATTTGCATATCATGAATCTTGTGGAGCAGACGGAAATTAATTTTCATCAGGAAACACATAATTTTTATTATACGCTGTAGCCTTATATATATGTGTATATTGTTGTCGTACGACGCAAGATTAGTGAATGTGCTTTGACATATGAAGGCAATTTTAAGACAAAAGAATTTTATGTCTTATTTTTGAACAGTATATAGAAACTCTCAAACGTTCAGCGGCGTTTTAATGAATGCTATTAAGGACAGACAACTGTACCATTGTCAGACGACTACTGATATTGTCCTTCTGATCCTATTGTCCTTTTTATCCACACTATAGCAATCAGATCCTGCAAACGAAAGGGAATTGTCATTATCTAGGAACGGATAAAAAAGGCAAGAAAAACGATGTGACGACGGAACATAGCACCGTTATTCTGTAGCATTGTAATTCAAGCTTTTATTTTAATCTTGTCTGCACTTATTATCGTCCACGTTTCACTTCCATATAAGGCTACATTCCAGAAATTCCTCCAGAGATTACTTTCTACAGCAAAAACTTATTTTAGATGTTAACAAATTGCTTTTTTCAGAAACTCTTTTCTTGATTTTGTCAGTCTACATTTTATATCCACTTTTCTTCGGCCATCATCAGTTATTTTTCTGCCGTATAGGAAACTCATCTACTACTTTTAGTGTCTCATTGCCTATCTAACGTGGTCCTGCCGCTGTCAAATGGCTAACACCTTCTTTTCAAATTTCTTAGATTCCGGTCATCTGCCACCTGTCTTCAAGAAAACCAAAATCATTGCTGTACTAATGCTGGAAAAAGATCCGTCCAAAGTTGAAAGCTACCATCTCATTCCCCTACTCATATTCAAGCTCCTAAAGAGGCTCATCAAATGTTCAAATGTGTGTGAAATCTTATGGGGCTTAACCGCTAAGGACATCAGTCCCTACGCATACACTCTACTTAACCTAAATTATCCTAAGGACAAACACACACACCCATGCCCGAGGGAGGACTCGAACCTCCACCTGGACCAGCCGCACAGTCCATGGCTGCAGCGTCCGAGACAGCTCGGCTAATCCCGCACGGCAGAGGCTCATCAAAACAGTGGCTGCTCAGCCATTAACAAACATGTCCCCATAGAGTAAGATGAATTTTGATGTCAGGAACAGGTGCTAGTAATGGGCACTCATATCGAGAACGGCTTTGAGAAGAAGAAGATAAACAATTTGATCTTCTTAGATCTAACCGCAGCGTATGATACCATCTGACGTGACACACACCTGCTCAAATTGATCAGTGTAATATCGAGTCGTAAACTAACCCCTCTAATTGACAACATTACGAACAGTAAATACCTCCACGTGATCTCAGATAAATTTAAAAGTAAAGACCACAAAATAAATTCGTATACATGTGACCTTCGAGAAACAAAGTCCAGATAATTTATTGAGGCTGATGATATTGCTCTGATCGATCAAGATAAAAGCTTTAAGGAAGCTGAAGCAACGCCAACATCATATCGGAAGACGTTGGATTAATAATTCAAACATAACTCTCTACCAAAATTCCAAGGAACCTTTGTATCAGCTTTCCACCTATGGAAGCAACAAGCAGATTAGAAAGCTAACATTACATTTAGAGATCAGACTCACCAATACTGCAACACTCCAAAATCCCTATTTGTGACCATAGGCATGTCTTTGATGTATAAAACCCATTTCTGGAATTTGGTAGCTAAAATGAAAACTCCGAAAAATATGCTCCAGAGGTTAACAGGAACCGCCTGGGACGCCACCGCAATAGTCCAGCTCTGGCTGTTTCATACTCACGAGGAGAACACGGCAAGTGCCATAACCTGATTTTCCAGAAACTCCCATCGCAAGAAGAGGAATCAAAATAAGCCAACTCATGTTTCGGTTTATCCAAGGATACTCTACCGTTTCTGAGAAAACACGGTCAAAGTTTTCGACCTCATTTAGATGCCTTTTATCGAGTGATAATTTCAGCTGAAATGGTTTCACAGTAACTAGCGTTGCGATGTCTCACTTTTGTGCCACACATTCGAAACCCGATTATCGTTTATATTTTATTTCTTTCAATTGTCAACCCATGTCCGTAGAAGGCTACTAGACAATGTTTATCATCAAGGTAGTGGATACAACGGCTTTATATTAATTGTACAATTACAACTGGGTTTCACAATAAGTGTCATACCTTTATTATGTAATATGTGTGTTTATGATGCTTTCAGGCATTGCAAGCTTTTTAAATTCTCATATTCTTATATTTCGTTCTTATATCAGTTCTTATATTAATTCTTACATTTTATTCTTATATTTATTTTACAAGAACATTTGGCGCATTCCCTTGGCTGATACCGATCGTAGAAATATTCGAAACAGAGAAATCCCGAACACCACGAGCATCGCGCGAAGGTATTTTTTCGTATAAACCTTCCTATGGAAAAAAACGTTATTAACATTGCTGAGAGTTTCATGCATCAACAATAATTTCGCGGAAAACCATGCATAACGGATCACTTTATCGAAAACTGAGATTGCAGTTGATTATGAATTAAGATTCATTACAGGATTTTCACTGAATATAGTTTCAAATAATTTCCTCATTCATTTATTATTTTTATTTTCATTCATTCGCCATTCACACAATTAGTAGACGCATAAGGACAACGCTATTTCATTATGCATTGGACAACTTTAGTGTAATAATCTTCTACGGACATGGGTAGATAAACGAAAAACAAAAATATAAATAAGAATTCGGTTTAGAACACGGGGCACAAAAGTGTCAAGCTGCGAGGCTACCCACTGTACTACCATTTGGTTGAATTATTTACTTAAAAGGCGCAATAAACGCCTCGAGAACTTCGACGGTCGTTTTCTGAGAAACGGTCGAGTATCTACAATAGGCACTTGCTGTGTTCTCCTCGTCAGTCGTAGAATATTGCTGTTCCACTTGATTAAACAGTCCTTACACTAAAATAATTGACACGCAGCTCAATCAAGCAATGCGCCTGATCACAGGGTGTATCCACCCCACAAATACTCACTGGCTACCGGTTCTTTGTAATATTCCACCACCATCCATAAGAAGGCCATAGTCATCGCTGAAGATGAAGACAAGAATAAAAAGAGACCCTTAAATTCAGAAATTTCATTATCAGAAGCCCAGCTGAAGATGAAGACAAGAATAAAAAGAGACCCTTAAATTCAGAAATTTCATTATCAGAAGCCCAGCGACTGAGGTCCAGAAAACCATCGTGGCGCGCAACAATTAGCTTGCAGAATAGTCATTTCAACACGCAAGAAGCCTGCGCAATCTTCCACGGAGCATCACCAGCTAATCAAAACTCCATGGCAACAAACAGCAGGTCTGCATCAACCCTGACGACACTGGTACACACTGAATCGAATTAGAACAGACCGGGCCAGAACTGGAGTATTGTTGCACCAATGGGGATAGAAGTTCTCCCCTGAATGTGATTGCAGCAACAGTACATCACATGACATTTGAAAGTTCTGTTTAAACATTCAGAGGGACAGTACAAGACCTTCACACTTTGTCTGCAGAAGTTTCTGACTGGATTTCAAACATAGATTTCAGTTATGAAGCCATTACGAACCTGAGATTGTGTGCACCTGTGTAGAAATGTATAAGTTTGTTGTAAATAGTTCTCTAGTATTTTTTTCTGTGAAAATACGATAAATAAATAAAAAATTTAACTCTTTGAGCATCGTCTAAATCGACTACATTCCATTCCAATATTTTGCTTGTTTTCAAGACGCTATCCATTCCATTCAAGTGCGTTTACTAGTTCATTGCTATGTCTGATGGAATTACTGTTTCAAGGAGAAACCTCAAAGTTCTTGTTTCCTTTCCCTGAACTTCAGATCCGTTCAAAAATTAGTTTCAAGTGAATCAGGGAGAACTTTAAACTGGATGGCCACATGTCAACTAGAATATCTCCTGAATACGGGTCCAATGCTATAGCCCATGCTCGATTGTTTTGTGCATGATCGAAATACAAAATCTTTCAAAACGAGAACACTAATAAGTAATGGACTAGAAAATGAGGAGCCTATAATGCCCAATCTAGAAAGCATGGATTTCATTACGCTCTTAGAGAATGTGTGATTCGCTTCATTAGATATAAGACTACAAAGCACTTAGGTTTTTTTCTTTCACTCGCCCTTTCTTTCGCCTCTGCCAATGATTCGTTAACGTGAAAAAAGGAATTCGGACAATAATTCGTAGTCTATGTTAAATAGATGGATAAGTCAGCTCTCAGGTCACATAAAGGCAAGAACATACAATTTCCAATAGCACCGCCCGTAGCAGAGCATTTTTGTGTTCGAACCTACCTTGGGGTTGCTGACAGCTTTACTATACACTCCACTCATTTTTATCGTTGACTGTCATTGTAGATTTTCTGTGTGACATAACACATCACTTGAGTTTTGTACAAGTGTAGATCCAAAAGAAGAAAACATGGCAGCCAAGAGGCTGCATGTGACTTTATTTATGCACGACTATTACTTGATTTGTTCACTCACCCGCTAGCCATGTCGCTACCGCCGCTTCTGCGTGATCACTCGCTTAAGTGGTATCCAAATGTTCAAATGTGTGTTAATTTCTAAGGGACCAAACTGCTGAGGTCATCGGTTCATAGACTTACACACTAACTTACGCTAAGAACAACACACACACCCATGCCCGAGGGAGGACTCGAACCTCCGGTGGGAGGGGCCTCGCAATTCGTGACATGACGCCTCAAACCGCCCGGCCACTCCGCATGGCTGTGATATCCAGATCCAGTACTGGCTGTGGTACAAAGTTTCATCGTCAGTAGTCGTCCGGAAGTGGATGGAAAGGCGTGATAGTATGAAGTACGTGATAGCCAGATTTTATAACAAGATTTTATGCCAATATACATATCTAAATCTTGGATCTCTCCGCAGTGTTTCCTGTGACACTGTTGTTGATGTTGAACAGCGACGTTATCTCGGCTGCCCCCTCGGTGCTATTAGAGAGGTCCAGGTTCTATGGCGGCACCGGGTTTCACCCTCTGCTTTCTTTCTCTGTCGTCATCACCACTCAAGGACACAAACAGCCTCTGACGTATGTAAGACTACAGAATTTCTTGGTCATAAAGTCTTCTAGTTTGTTATGTCGCGTTGTTCCTCTTCAAACATCTTCTTCACATTTGACGTTTCGATCCCCGTACTGAGGTCTTCTTCAGTATATTTCGGTGCACCCCGTTAACTGAAACTCTAACTTGTAGGGCTGTAGTTTTCTGTTTTCGTCCATTCTGCTTTATTTGAATTTGGTTGGTGTTAGTGTATCTGCCGGACTTGGGACATTTTCAGGCCTTTGACACATCGCGTCAACCGTTTTTACACGTCCAGGGTTTCCAGAACAAAAATCGGCCGAAAGCTTTCTGCTGTCGCAGCTGAAATGTTGCCAATTTTCAAAACAGTAATGTGTGGAAGTATTTTCGGATTGTACCGGGTCGATCAGGGCCTCTCGTGAAAGTTTTGTTTACGTGCAACAGAACCCCCGTCAGAGCATAAAATGAAAGTTTAATACAAACTTTCGGATGAGCTAAACTATGTTTTGCTAAATTGAAGTAAACAACGGTTACCGTGGGTGAGGATTTCAGTATTAGCAGAGGAGAATAACAAAAGGCGAAATAAACAAGATAAACAAGTGAATGATCTCGCCGCCATCATTTCAGGCGTTACCCGTAGCTCCTTGTCCATCAAGCGACACACGGTCGACTTATAACCTGCAATAACTGGCTATATGCACGATGTTTCCGTAATGATGGTACAGACTGAAGTATTCATCTCTGAACTTGATGAGCACATAGATTTATTCAGCATTGAAAAAAGGCACAGTACATCAAGTGAAGTAATTGGTGATCAGTCCACGCAGAGGTAGAGTTTTCTATAACCCAAAATAGAACATGAGAGTTTAACCTTAATGTTTAGCGATCAAAAACCAAGTTTTTCTGGAGGCAGGGAGGCGGTTTTAAATGTGGCCCGCTACAAAATCTTCCTCTATACCAACCACTTCTTCTCAGAATAGCACTTGTACCCCACGTCCTCAATTACTTGTTGAATATATTCTGTGGTGTCACCGCCAGACACCACACATGCTAGGTGGTAGCCTTTAAATCGGCCGCGGTCCGGTAGTATACGTCGGACCCGCGTGTCGCCACTATCAATGATTGCAGACCGAGCGCCGCCACACGGCAGGTCTAGAGAAACTTCCTAGCACTCGCCCCAGTTGTACAGCCGACTTTGCTAGCGATGGTTCAGTGACAAATTACGCTCTCGTTGGCCGAGACGATAGTTAGCATAGCCTTCAGCTACGTTATTTGCTACGACCTAGCAAGGCGCCAGTATCCGTACTATTTATATTGTGAATCATGTACCATAAAGAGCGACGTTCTCCATGAATGGATTAAAGTTAAGCATTCCACCAGCTACGTCCGTTTTTCTCAATTCTAATTCCCTTGTCATGTTCCAGACCTCACGCCAGCCTGCGTGAGCTGAGACGCGTGCATTTCGGCCTCCTTTAACCATACGGTTGGCTCTCCTGCCAACCACAACGTATTCCAACCTCTGTCCTCTACAGTTTTTATCGTCTACAGCTCCCCCATTTCCCTGGATATTAGATACTGATGTCTTAACACATGTCCTGTCATGCTGTCTCTTCTTCTGCTCAGTCTTTGCAAAGTTTCCCTCCTCGACAGTCTGCAGGGAGCCCCCTTATTTCGTTATTTGTCAGTCTGCCTAATTTTCAACATCCTTTCAGTACCACATCTCAAATGCTTCGATTCTTTTCTTTTCCGGTTTTCCCACAGTCCATGATACGCTTCCATACAGTACTGTATTCTAAACGCGCATCCTCAGAGGCTACTTTCTCAAATGAAGGCCGATGTTTGATACTAGAAAGATTGCTTTGGCCCAGAATGCGTCTGCTACACTGCTTTTTGTGCCCTTTCTTCAGTTAACTTTCGATCCATATTGAGTTCTCAGTGCACAGTCCATTTCATCAGTGTGTCCTGCAATTCGTTCTCGCCTACGTTGACGACAGCAGGGTTAGCGAATCTAATCATTAGTATCGTTTCACCGCAAGTTTTAATCCCACCCTTGAACTTTCCTGCAGTATATCCAGTATGCATCCGTATCGACAGACAATGGCAGCTTGAAGATCCAAAGTACTCTTGCGCGGCCGATCCAGGTCCTCGTAGGCGGGTCCTGCGTTGCAGTTTGGGGCAACACTTGTGTTGCGAGTGTCTGCTAGTGCGGGTCGAGATGTATGTCAGCGATTATGCTGTTTCGACATCGATGTCTGAGCAGAAGCCTGAATTGCCATTTGGCCTGGGTGCAAGAAAAACTATCAGGGGTGATCGAAAAGGGCAAATGTATCAGTCTGGATCAAGGAATTAAGTCGAAAGTTAAATGTCAATATTCCAAAGTTCCTGTTAGTCTGGTGACAATGATATAGATAAAACAAGAGACATGTTTTAATAATTTTATATATTCGCTCAAGCTGCACAACGTTCAAGTCAGTACTTAAAAATTGTGTCCCACAGCTTGTAACCAGAGATGACATCGTCGTACCACGTTATGTCATACTAGTTCAAATGGTTCTGAGCGCTATGGGACTTAACATCTATGGTCATCAGTCCCCTAGAACTTAGAACTACTTAAACCTAACTAACTTAATGACAGCACACAACACCCAGTCATCACGAGGCAGAGAAAATCCCTGACCCCGCCGGGAATCGAACCCGGGAACACGGGCGTGGGAAGCGAGAACGCTACCGCACTACCCCGAGATGCGGACTACGTCGTACTAGTACGAAGATATCGACTGTTGTTCGAACAGTATCACAGACAGCTTGTGTCCTTGCCAGGTGATTCTCTTCGGCCTTGACATGTGTCTCGTACACAGAAATTTTCTCAAATGCCTCTCAGAGACGCAGTGAAAACTGGTGCAGCTACACAGACAGGAAGCAGATACTGGTCAATATTTGAAGAATGTAACGATCGCTACGAACAATGCCTTCATCCTGGACATGACTATGATCCCTAGAACAAATTATCGCTTTAACAAAAAACACGCAACTAAGTGTGATATCCCACAACCACTACGAAGAACCAGTTCGTCGTGGACGTTTGCACGCATAGCAGTTCCCACTCGTGAATCTTCCCCGCCTCTGTTGTCTACATCTAGTTATCTTCTCCACAATGCATCTTGTGGAGTATACCGGAGGATACCTCTGCTACCACTATCTTCTTCTTCCTGCCTTTTTCCATTTGTGACTACGCGTGCAAAGAATGATTGGTGGTACACCTCTGTAAGAACTCTAATTCTTATGATTTTGCCTGACACTTCTTGGAGGGTTCGCTCTAGAAATTTTCACGGCAAGTCTGCCCGTGATGTAAAACGCCTCTCTTGCAGCGTCTGCCACTAACGTTTTGTTAAGCATCTCCGTAACACTCTTACACTAAACGTTCCCATGAGTTTCGCTCGCCTCTCCATTCGATCTTCTCTATCACTTCTATTAATTCTACTTCGTAAAGGTCCCTGACGGATTTGAGAGGAAAGGTTTGAGGAGAATAATTGGCCCTGTGTATGAGAGAGAACAATGGACGAAAAGATACAATGCTGCACTTTACACTATACCTTATATGGCGATGCTTCTGTTTTAAAAAATCGTACGATCAGGAAGGATAAGATGGGCTAGTCATGTGCCAGGAGTGGAGGAGTCTGAGGCGATAAAGAAGATTCTCTTTGGAAATCCAGGAGGACAAGGAGGGCGAGGTAGACCTCGAGCAAGATGGCTGGATGGAGCGGAAGAAGACCTACGGAAGCTCGGATGCAGAAACTGGAGGAGGGTAGCACTTGACCGTGATGGATGGCAGAAGCTCGTTGGGAAGGCCAAGGTTCATCCTGGACTGTAGCGCCACAGAAGAAGAAGAAGAAGAAGAAGAAGAAAGGTCCCAGTCAGACGAAAAATACTCAAGAATATTCTGAAAATATGTTTTGTAATCCATTTCTTGGAATTACATTTTTAATGCGCTCCCAATAATACTTAACTTGGCATCTGCTTTTCCTCCATTTTTGTATATGGTCGTTCTAAATAGGGCGCTTCCATGGTTAATACTAGGTACATTACAGTAGCTTCAGTTTCCAGTAATTTGTTTCCAATGTAATCGAACAGTAGTGGATTTTTTCGCCTAGCATCCGTTCCGAAATAAGTTACATTGTCATCTGCCACTCTCTGCATCACTCATCGATCCTCTGCAGATCTTTCTCAAATCGCTATGCTATTCTGGCATTTCTACTTTCTCATAGGTGGAGGTTTGCCGATGACATTGTAATTCTGTCAGAGACAGCAAAGGACTTGGAAGAGCAGTTGAACGAAATGGACAGTGTCTTGAGAGAATATAAGATGAACATCAACAAAAGCAAAACGAGCATAATCGAATGTAGTCGAATTAAGTCGGGTGATGCTGAGGGAATTAGATTAGGAAATGAGACACTTAAAGTAGTAAAGGAGTTTTGCTATTTGGGGAGCAAAGTAACTGATGATGGTCGAAGTAGAGAGGCTATAAAACGTAGACTATCAATGGCAAGGAAGGCGTTTCTGAAGAGGAGACATTTGTTAACATCGAGTATAGATGTAAGTGTCAGGAAGTCGTTTCTGAGAGTATTTGTTTGGAGTGTAGCCATGTATGGAAGTGAAACATGGACGATAAATAGTTTGGACAAGATGAGAATACAAGCTTTCGAAATGTGGTGCTACAGAAGAATGTTGAAGATTAGATGGATAGATCACATAACTAATGACGAAGTATTGAATAGAATTGGGGAGAAAAGGAGTTTGTGGCACAACTTGACAAGAAGAAGGGACTGGTTGGTAGGACATGTTCTGAGGCATCAGGGGATCATAAATTTAGCATTGGAGGGCAGTGTGGAGGGTAAAAATCGTAGAGGGAGACCAAGAGATGAATACACTAAGTAGATGCAGAAGGATGTAGGTTGCAGTAAGTACTGGGAGATGAAGAAGCTTGCACAGGATAGAGTAGCATGGAGAGCTGCATCGAACCAGTCTCAGGACTGAAGACCACAACAACAACAATAGGTGGCTACACATCTCAGAACAGCCTCGCTAATCAGTCGACGTTATCACTGTCTCATTTATATATAGTGCAAACTTTCTTGGGATACTTGTGGAATATTGTCTGTAGGACCGTCGATTCGTTGAGAACAACTTGCTGTGTCCCGTCTACAAGAATGTCCTGAATACAGTCACAAATCTACTCCGACACTGGGATGGTTCGTCTTTTGTTCACTAAACCACAGTGCAGGACTGTATCGGATGTATTTCTGAATTCAAAAACACGGCATCATGATTAACTTCTTGCATGACTCCAGCATATGATTGTCGCTTATGCTTCTTGCGCATGCTTCATAATATTGTTCCACTCTCGCTTCAAAAAACAGCAAATGTCGACAGGTAAAGGTTAGTAGAAATTCATGCGTCCTTAGATCAATGTGGCGAAGCATACAACAACTTCCACTGTCATATCTTAGCAAAGGATCTTGCCGAGAACCCGAGAAAACTCTGGTCATACGTAAAATTACTTATCGAGTCGAAGGCTTCTGTCCAGTTGCTCTTCAACTAGTCTTGTGTGGAAATAGAAGACAACAAAATGAAAGGTGAACTTTCAAATTTCGCGTTTAACAAATCATTCACACAGGAAGATCGTACAAACATACCCCCGTTTGACCGTCACACATATTCCCGTATGGAGCATGTTCAAATGGTGGTGGTAAGTTCCTGTGGGGCCAAACTGCTTAGGTCATCGGTGACTAGGATTCCACAATACTTAATCTAACTTAAGGGGAGTTGGAACGCCTTTTCCCGACAATGTTAAATTTAGTGACTTGGCTTCCCTGTATTTCAGGAACCACTGCAGCCATTGACATGAAACTTTTACAAGACATTAAACTGCATTTTCTAAGCCTACTGAAGTGCAATAATTGAATATCAGCCACTGCTTTCGGAAATGCAGTTTTTTAATTACAAGGTTAAAATTTTGTGTAATTTTGTGTACGTCATCATAAATAATTTTAATTATACATAACATAATATTCTTCTTTTAGTTCAGTAGACTCAGTATATGTATGTTATTACTTCCTGAAAATTTGAATACTCTACTTGAAGTGGTTTCTGAGATTTAGGGAAAAACGCAACAGAAAATGTAAGTTTTTCAAAACCGGCTTCTAGAGTTTCAAAAGACTTTAACTCAATATATGCTTAATTATTTTATTTATTTTTAGTCACTCAGAAGCACCCTGCACCTTGCTGTATATCATCCTCTTGAACTTTTTCCAAGTTTTTTTCTTCTTGTCTTCTTACTGGACTCCTTAGTGGCCAACAGTGCTGCATATTCTGCTTTATCAGTGCGAACCTTGTCCATCCGTTCAAGTTCTCTGATGCAGTTTGCTCCAGGATTAATCCCCATATGCTGTAGAACTTTCGTCCTCCCAATGTTGCCATCACTGAAAACAATAACAGCATCACTGACCCCCACTTTAGTGTCTTCATTCCAAGACAAATATGTTTTGGTAAGCGAGTCCGTATAACATTATTGAACGACTCACTGGCAGTTTGAGTCTAACGATGCAGACACTTCTTCAGTAATTCAGGATTTGCCAGGTCTCTGTAAATAGGTTTTATGATATCCATGACTGCTGCTGGAGTGGAATGTTTATGGCTGTATGAACTGTTTGAGTACTGGGCATTGCGATCAGGTCCAGGAAGGCAAAGATGGTGTACTGGTTATTCATCAGTTGCCAGTTTGTGGAAGAAAGTAGCCCGTACTGCCTGTTTCATTTTCAACAAATCCTCAGTATTATTTCTAATGGCCATCCCATAATACTCCTGTGGTTCATCAGTCACTTTGTCTATCAGCCTGCCTCTTGCCATCAGTAAGTGTCTGGTCTCTCAAACTATGAAACGATACGATACTCTTTTTGACAGTACTACTAATACAAGCGCGTAATTTAACCTTTATAACACAGCAATCCACGACGTTCTATATAAAAAAAAATACCGATTTTATTAGCTCTTGAAGTATGCACGTAAAAATGTTAACATTTTCAACCGGCGTGGATTAAATTTAAAAAATAAAATAAAATACTTCCCATGTGAGTTTATAAGTGCTATACACATATCATTTTGCCGGGAAAATTGCAAATTTTATAATGAGGTAAAAATCTCGTTCTAACTCCCCTTAATATAACTTACGCTAAGGACAACACACGCACACCCATGCCCGAGGAAGGACTCGAACCTCCGACGGGGGGAGCCGCACGAACCGTCGTGACAAGACGCCTCACACCGCACGGCTACCTCCCCCGTATGGAGGACTTAGAAACAGGTATCCTTGGCGTATAGAGGCAACTTAGAAGAGTTGAAAATAAATAAGTCGCCTGGTCCGGTTGGAATCCGAATTCGGTTTTGCAGAGAGTGCTCTGTGGCACTCGCCCCTTACTTAGCTTACAAAAAATGGTTCAAATGGCTCTGAGCACTATGGGACTTAACATCTGAGGTCATCAGTCCCCTAGAACTTAGAACTACTTAAACCTAACTAACCTTACGACATCACACACATCCATGCCCGAGGCAGGATTCGAGCCTGCGACTGTAACGGTCGCGCGGTTCCAGACATTAGCGCCTAGAACCGCTCGGCCACCTCGGTCGGCTCTTAGCTTGCATTTATGGCGAATCTCTCGTCTAGGGCAAAGTCCGAAGCGACTGCAAAAAAAGCGCAGGTGACAACATCTGTCTACTGCAGAATTCTTGAACACATTCTGACTTCGAATGTAATAAAGTTGCTTGAGACGGAAAAGTTTCTGTCCACAAATCAGCACGAACTTAGAAAGAATAGCCCATGCCAGTCTCAGCTTGTCCTTCCTTCGCGGTCAGGGGACAAGTACGATTCTCAAAACGTGACAGAAACGATCCTTATTTCCTACAAGGAAACACACCTTCATTTTCAGTGGTGTTGAACTGCGGGCTGAAGGAATAACTAAGGAACAATCATTTGGCTGATAGCTGAATTACAAGAAAAACAAATCATTTCTGTTTGAAAGTCCAAACAACAACAAAACTTACACAAATGAAATGACATGATTACATACACTTTACTGGTCTCATACAGGTATGTTTTTATGTATATAGATTGAAGCGGCGAGTGAAACTTTGTACCAAGGCAGAGAATCGAACTTGCGTCTCCTGTTTACCAGCCAAGTGCGTTAACTATTAAGCCACCTTGGCTCAGCGGTTCACACAACTTCACGGATTACCCTCCTCGATCCAAATTCTCACAGCCGTCCCACTCTACCATAAGTTCCCCCTTACACACGAACGGAGTTGCCGAGGCTTTCCACGTTCTGGAACAGCGCCACATCATCGAACGTAAACAGGGGATCCAGCCTTAAACCCGGGTGCATGTACTCACACAATCGAAATGACAGAATTTCAAAGACTTTACTGATCTCATACAGATATGATTATGCCATTCCAGAACACGGAGAGCCTCCTCAGTTCTGTTCTTCGGTAAGAGGTAATTTAAATTAGACTGGTGCGGCAGTGCGAATTTGGATAGAGGAGAGAGGCGTTCCAGGGTAATCCGTGAGTTGTGTGAACCACTGTGCCACGTCGACTGATAATGGTGCGAGCCTTATGGTTCCCCCCAGAAGGACAACTCGATGGCTTAGCTCGTGGTGGACTGCGACCTCTCTTACTGGATACACCTTAATGAGCCCCTAACTGAAAAACAACTGTTACTCAAGGCGTCGTGACCAGCGGTTTACTCGGTGAAGACTGCCTTCTGTGCTCTGTCCGCGACCTTAAATGGGCTGTCCGCGGTAGAATACTCCGTGTACTATTTTCTATTAAGTGTCTGTCCGTAATAAACAAGTTCATATACTTCGCGACCTCTAGCGGCGCATCTGACGCCTCTTGGCGGCAACTGGCTGTACCTGGTTTCTGCTTGACTGCTGACTGCCTGGCCCCTATTTGGTCTGCGACCCGCCTGACGTATCTACTATGAACGTAGCCTGTTTGCGTAGATGCTCGGTCGAGATGTACACTACTGACCATTAAAATTGCTACACCAAGGAGAAATGCGGATGATAAACGGGTATTCATTGGACAAATATATTGTACTAGAACTGACATGTGATTACATTACCATTTGGGTGCATAGATCCTAAGAAATCAGTACCCAGAACAACCACCTCTGGCCGTAATAACGGCCTTGATACGCCTGGGCATTGAGTCAGACAGAGCTCGGATGGGGTGAACAGGTACAGCTGCCCATGCAGCTACAACACGATACCACAGTTCATCAAGTGTAGTGACTGGTGTATTGTGATGCGCCAGTTGCTCTGCCACCATTGACCAGACTTTTTCAATTGGTGAGAAATCTGGAGATTGTGCTGGCCAGAGCAGCAGTCGAACATTTTCTGTATCCAGAAAGGCCCGTACAGGACCTGCAACATGCGCTCGTGCATTATCCTGGTGAAATGTAGAGTTTCGCAGGGATCGAATGAAAGGTAGAGCCACGGGTCGTAACACATCTGAAATGTAACGTCCACTGTTCAAAGTGCCGCCAATGCCAGCAAGAAGTGACCGAGACGTGTAACCAATGGCACCCCATACCATCACGCCGGGTGATACGCCAGTATGGCGATGAAGAATTCACGCTTCAAATGTGCTTTCACCGCGATGTCGCCAAACACGGATGAGACCATCATGATGCTGTAAACAGAACCTGGATTCATCGCCAAAAAATGAAGTTCTGCCATTCGTGCACCTAGGTTCGTCGTTGAGTACACCATCGCAGGCGCTCCTGTCTGTGATGCAGCGTCAAGGGTAACCGCAGCCATGGTCTCTGAGATGATAGTCCATGCTGCTGCAAACGTCGTCGAACTGTTCGTGCAGATGGTTGTTGTCTTGCAAACTTCCCCATCTGTTGACTCAGGGATCGAGACGTGGCTGCACGATCCGTTACATCCATGCGGATAAGATGCCTGTCATATCGACTGCTAGTCATACGATGCCGTTGGGATCCAGCACGGCTTTCCGTATTACCCTCCTGAACCCACCGATTCCATATTCTGCTAACAGTCATTGGATCTCGACCAACGCGAGCAGCAATGTCGCGATACGATAAACCGCAATCGCGATAGGCTACAATCCGACCTTTATCAAAGTCGGAAACGTGATGGTACGCATTTCTCCTCCTTACACGAGATATCACGACAACGTTCCACCACTCAACGCCGGTCAACTGCTGTTTGTGTATGAGAAATCGCTTGGAAACTTTCCTCATGTCAGCACGTTGTAGGTGTCGCCACCGGCGCCAACCTTGTGTGAATGCTCTGCAAAGCTAATCATTTGCATATCACAGCTACTTCGTCCTGTCGGTTAAATTTCGCATCTGTAGCGCGTCATCTTCGTGGTTTAGCAATTTTAATGGCCAGTAGTGTATTACGATGGATAAGAGGACAAGAAGGCAAACGCTATATGAGGGCTGTTCGGAAAGTAAGGAAATGGTAACCACAGTGAAAACCAAAACTGTTTTATTTGCAACAGTTAGCTACAACTTCCAGCTACTTATCTCCATGGTCGCCGATCAGACTTAGACGTTTGTCGTAGCGTTGTACCAACTTTGCAATACCCTCGTTATAGAAGGCAGCGGCCAGTATTTCCGCCAATTCTCTGCGCTGGCCTACAGCTCGTTGTCTGTGCCAAAATGTTGTCTGCAGAGCCTGCGGTTCATGTGAGCAGAGATGAAACTCAGAGGGAGACAATTACGGGCTGTATTGCGGGTAATCAAACATTTCCAATTGAAATCGATGCATGAGCATCTTCATTGCCCCTGCAGAATGCGGCTGAGAATTGTCGTGAAGAAGAAAACGCACGACAGTTATGTAATGTTTGCGGCATAGCTTCAGGCGAAAAGTCTCACCAGGCCCTCGTACTTGGTGGGATACACTATTGTTCTAGGTATCTTTATGTGCTCCCTGTGTGCTCAGAACTAAAAAGAACGGCGTAACGCGATCGACGGGCATACTAGAGACACTACCCAACACAAACGTCATCGGATTTTCGCTGTGATTTCCATTTCGCGGCCGATCGTTCCTTACTTTCGTATTTCTGGATTTCCAGAAAGCATCTCACACGGTGCCCCACTGCACAGTACTGACCAGCATCCTAGCATATTGATTGTATTTCCAGACGTGTGTGTGGCTCGGAGACCTTTTAAGTAAAAGAACCCAGAACATTGTCCTCAACGGCGAATGTTCATCGGAAACAAGGGTATCGTCAGGAGTGCCCCTGGAATGTGTGGTAGGACCACCGTTATTTTAGTGTATACAAATTATCTGACTGACAGGGTTGTAAGCTAATATATTTGGTTTACTTGTTCTAGGACTGAATACAAATGTGTGAGCTGTATTGACTTGTTTAATGTCGCAATATTTGCATTTAGATACACGCTTTTTACACAGTTTACAATGTGACAACGTTAAAACAGTTATCAGGATAACGCATCTCATCAACAACAAAAAATGAAATAATTCTAAACACAACACAACAGTATTAATTATTAACTCTCAGAAAGTTCGATTATCCTAAACACGATAATATTAAAGTTTAATTAGAAGTTTCTTTACAAAATTATTCTTACGATTTCGTTATGATGTTGGTTAGTACTGCGATAAATCATCCGAATCCGGTTCAAAGTTTGGTACTTTTTTTTGGGATGACAATCAAGTTAGCTATGTGACAAATTGAGCAAAACATTACTCAAGGTCGCTTGAATTTACAGTGGACGCAAGCTGGTCAACCATGAAGTTAACGCCTCTGCACACGGTATTTACCTCAAGCTGCGATGAGCTGTCGTCTGCTAGGCCGCTCTCCCCCTGACAATCCAATAACACTAATTAAAACCTTTGCTGAATTTTTTTTTCAGCATAAACTCTCCCTGTGTTTCTCATTATGTGAGAAAACATGATCTCATCCCTAGTCTCAGAATATGGCTATACACATGTGCATGGCTGGAGCAGCGTGCATATTATAATCCCCTCTCAGCTCTCCCTGTGTTTCTCATTATGTGAGAAAACATGAACTCATCCCTAGTCTCAGAATATGGCTATACACATGTGCATGGCTGGAGCAGCGTGCATATTATAATCCCCTCTCAGCTCTCCCTGTGTTTCTCATTATGTGAGAAAACATGAACTCATCCCTAGTCTCAGAATATGGCTATACACATGTGCATGGCTGGAGCAGCGTGCATATTATAATCCCCTCTCAGCTTTCCCTGTGTTTCTCATTATGTGAGAAAACATGAACTCATCCCTAGTCTCAGAATATGGCTATACAAATGTGCATGGCTGGAGCAGCGTGCATATTATAATCCCCTCTCAGCTCTCACAAGAACAATTATCTAATTGGCTGGTTCGTTTCTCCACAGTTGGAGCTAAACGATGCTAGAGGTAATTTATAGCTGGATGTCAGCCGCTATGAACGCAGTGTTCAACCAAATTTCTCCTCTGCATCACACAGAGCGCTATGCGCTTCTTTCTGCACTCGACGCCAATTCAGTGAAGAGTCTCCATCAAAATTTCCGTCTTGTCTTTCTCCTAGTCGAACTGTCTCACCGCCTGGGTTCTTTCGTTCTCCACGTCACAGCTTATTTCGACCAATAGGAGCATTCCTCTTATTTTGTGGAAACTCTCTCCACCAATCGCAAGGGCCCTACCATTAAACTGCGTCAGAACTTTGGCTCTTTACTCCTTCCTAGTGCGTTTCCACCAATCGGAAGTTTTGTGCCCGCACCAGACGTCAAAATGCGTACATTGTCTCTCACGTGTGTACCACTTGCTGGACACGTAATCGAAAATGCGTCATTGGTATTGTTAGTATCCATTTGGAATTTTGAAACGCAGTTTTGTAAATGCTTTCTTTCCTGTCCTCCCTCAGACGGCCCGTTAACTCGCTCTCCCTTTCTGAGTCACTTGGTCGGTCGTTGACCTGGCTTGGGACGCCCTTTTAAGTGATTACCGTTGTATCACCTGTGGCACGGCCTTGCCTCTGCTCTCGCCCCCCTGAATTCCAAACTAAAACGCCTCTCACTGCTTGTTGCACCTTCTGCTCACAGACATGCATTATATAGGAACGGTGTGTTAAACACCGTCCATTGAGTGTCATCCCTTTTTGCATTATATACTGATAGCCAAATTTGCTCATAACAGGCGAATTAAGTAAGGTGTCATATTCACCTTCCCATTGGGATGTATAAAGCTCTCATGTAATGTGCGAATCTGACCTTCATTTACTCTGCCACCCTACTGGGTGAACAGCAATTTGCAGCTGTTTGCTGATGACACTGTGGTGTTTGGGACAGTGTCATCCTTGAGTGAATCTAGGGGGATACAAGACGACTTAGACAGCATTTCTAATCGTTGTTTGAATATAGAAAAATGTAAGTTAATGAAGATGGGTAGAAAACAGTCCTGTAACGTTAGAGTAATAAGCTACTTCACCCAGTCACTTCGATTAAATATCTATGCGTAACATCCTAATGCGATATTAAATGTAATAAGCATTCATGTTGGTAGTCGGGCAGGCAAAAGCTTCACTTCGTTTTATTGGAAGTATTTTGGGAAAGAGTATTTCGACTGTAAAGGAGACGGCGTATATAATGCTAGTGCGACTCATTCTTGAGTAGTGCCCGAGTGTGTGGAAGCATCACCAATTCGAATTAAAGATAGGCATCGAAGCAGTTCAGAGACGTGTCGCTAGATTTTTTACTGGCATCGATCAGCACAAAAGTACACTGCTGGAAATTGAAATAAGAACACCGTGAATTCATTGTCCCAGGAAGGGGAAACTTCATTGACACATTCCTGGGGTCAGATACATCACATGATCACACTGACAGAACCACAGGCACATAGACACAGGCAACAGAGCATGCACAATGTCGGCACTAGTACAGTGTATATCCACCTTTCGCAGCAATGCAGGCTGCTATTCTCCCATGGAGACGATCGTAGAGATGCTGGATGTAGTCCTGTGGAACGGCTTGCCATGCCATTTCCACCTGGCGCCTCAGTTGGACCAGCGTTCGTGCTGGACGTGCAGACCGCGTGAGACGACGCATCATCCAGTCCAAAACATGCTCAATGGGGGACAGATCCGGAGATCTTGCTGGCCAGGGTAGTTGACTTACACCTTCTAGAGTACGTTGGGTGGCACTGGATACATGCGGACGTGCATTGTGCTGTTGGAACAGCAAGTTCCCTTGCCGGTCTAGGAATGGTAGAACGATGGGTTCGATGACGGTTTGGATATACTGTGCACTATTCAGTGTCCCCTCGACGATCACCAGAGGTGTACGGCCAGTGTAGGAGATCGCTTCCCACACCAAGATGCCGGTGTTGGCCCTGTGTGCCTCGGTCGTATGCAGTCCTGATTGTGGCGCTCACCTGCACGGCGCCAAACACGCATACGACCATCATTGGCACCAAGGCAGAAGCGACTCTCATCGCTGAAGACGACACGTCTCCATTCGTCCCTCCATTCACGCCTGTCGCGACACCACTGGAGGCGGGCTGCACGATGTTGGGGCGTGAGCGAAAGACGGCCTAACGGTGTGCGGGACCGTAGCCCAGCTTCATGGAGACGGTTGCGAATGGATACCCGATACCCCAGGAGCAACAGTGTCCCTAATTTGCTGGGAAGTGGCGGTGCGGTCCCCTAAGGCACTGCGTAGGATCCTACAGTATAGCCCTCTCGCAGTGTCCGGAGCAAGTATGCTGGGTCTGACACAACGGTGTCAATGTGTTCTTTTTTCCATTTCCAGGAGTGTATTATGGAAATCCTTCGAGAAACCAAACGGAAATCCCTGGAGGGAAGACGACGCTCTTGCGAGGCACTATTGCGGAAATTTGGAGAACTAGCATTTGAGGCCGCTAACGTACATTTTGCATAAGGACCACGAGAGATGTTAGGGCTCATATGGAGACTTCTAGACAGTCGTCGTGGAACAGGAAAGGAAATGACTACTGTGTTCATCACAACGATAAAGCCGATATAAACATTACACCATGTGTTCTTCCCCTTTTGCTGAAATCTCATTAGACTTCGTTTTACGTGGAGCACAAGCCGAGCTATCTCGAGTGCAGCCAGGTACGACAGTAAGGAGACGCATTATGCTGTACGTGCAACGGGACAACAGCTTTACCGGCTCATTTGACTTGAACAGCCATCTGGTCCAACTAACCTGCAGTGATGTGAGTAGCTGCAGTTAAGACGTAAGAAGAAACGAGCGGAGAAACAATATACTTCAAATGACATTTAATTTTTAAAGAGAATGAAATAATATTCTCCAAAACTCCTGCAATATCGCAAGCTTCTTAGAGGACCAGAGAGAAAGCATAACATGCTAGCATTCTTAACTAGCATAGTATTGTAATTAAACAGAGGAGTGATGAAAATTTCTAATTTAAACACAGGGTAATTTCTCTGAGTGAGCTATAAGTGACGAAAAAGGGTATTCAGGCATTTTCCGTACAGTTAAATATTGAAGCCACTGAAGGTATTACACCTTGCCGTCTGGTAATCTCCAAACTCCCTCCATATCCGAATCAGGAAAGTAAATTTCAGTCCTAAAACTGAAATCTGCGACGGTTATAATGAGTCGATCAACATTAGAATCCACGAAGTCAGCCAAGGGACAGATTTTCTCCTTTTCTTTTGGCGTAGTTCGCCGTCCTGTATCCCGCCAGCGTTCGGTAGTGACGTGTGACGCAGGTGATGCATTAGTTCCATCACATGTGACGGCTAAAATGACTTGATTTTTCTTGCGACAAATCCCTCAACTTGCAACGTACGGGAATATAATGAATATGACACTTATTGTTTCATTACTGCTACCTAACCTCGGCTCTGTTTCAATGCGCGAATTTACCCCTAGTATCGTTTGCATCGAATTAATGTGATAATATATTTTATTAATAAAACTCTTATTTTATCAGTAGTTTGCTACCTACAGAAATGATAATGCATTGATTATGGTCTGTTATTAAATTTACATTTATTCATTAAAAACAGGGCGAGCAATGTTCCTAACCTAAAACGTTACAATCAAATTAATTCCCTGAACTGACTATCCTACCATTGGCACAATGGAGACTCTATCCCTAGTCATCCCTTTCCCTAACTTACGTAGGTTAATACTGGCCAATAATTGGTTTTACTGAAGTTCCACCTAGACGGACACAGAACCAGAGAGCTCAAACAAAGAGCTAGTGGAACGCGTGCGCAACTTCAGTTACAGTGCCCTACTTTGCCAGCTGTTTACTCTAATATCACCATAATTCCGCACGTACATTACGACAGTTATCCCAGGCACAAGAGTGATGTCGCCTTTCCCCTATGAGAGCTCTTGCAGAGCAGAAACTCAGCTTCCGCCTACCACCACCGCCGACAACAGAGTCCCGATCTTGTTGCCGCCAAACTGCGCCCTTCCTCGCACATGTATCCATACGCGTGGATTTTTAATTTCGTTTGACAACCGGACTATGAATTTTTGCGCGGTTCTTGTTGTCGCCAAACTTTGCCGATCCTCTCACAAGTGTTCCTACGCCTTTCGGTCAATCAAGACTCTAAAATTTCGCGCGGATCTCCGACCTTTCATGGTCGCGCCTTATTTGCGTCCCGTTATCCGCAACGGCGGGAAACAGTCTCTCTCTGTCTCGCTCTTCTTCCACCTGTGAGGTCCCAGGCTCCCCCAATACTCCCTGTGGTCACAAGTGCCACTCAACAGACAAAGCAGCCGCCGTGTGAAGCACCGGCCAGCTGCCGGCCACTTCGCTTGTTCGACATCACAAACAACTCTTTCCTGTGTCCGTCCAAACCATCTTCCCAATAATAATATACACGTTTCTAAAATCTTAAGTACCAACATTAACCTTGGTATGTTGATACTAATATCGTTCTGTCAAATGGCTATCTCTATCCGGGTGGTATTTGTCACGTACTATTTTCTGAATAAGTATCATGTAAGGTGCTAAAATCTGTCACCTTACAAACTTGGCTCCAGATCAGTTGTGTTGAGCTCACATGCAATGGTATGGTGGCAGCTGTAAAAATGCAGCATTTGTATGGTGTGCTCGATGCTGCGAAAACGATTGTTTTTCGTGTTTTATGTTTCTTAATTTAAACAATCTTTATTGACAATCTTTCATAAAATATCGATAATTAAGAATTTATATTTGCAGTGAAAACCGGAATTTTGCGTACAATCTGCAATCAGGAACAAGGAGAGGTGTACTTTTCATAAAAATTTTGATTAGAAAAAACTTGATGAATTTTACGTTTAAAAGATTTAGGTATTACAAATTGAAGGAAAAAAAGAGAAACTAAAACTAGATTCAAACAACAGATCCATGAACTCTACCAGCTCATCTTTCGACGACGCTAGTGATTCAGCTACGTATCTCGTTTTAAAAAACGCCTTACCTGTAGTAAATGGAGAACCTCGGGAAACGTCAAAGTCAATTATTTCTGTAAACCCGTAAAAAACATTAACAACAAATTGTTTCTCGCCATTTTTAATGCTGTTCCACGCGCTTGTCTCACTACGGAGCAGAAAGCAACTTCAGCCATTTTCACATTTCGCGAATCAGAAAACAACAATATAGAGACTACGACTGTACACAATTGTTGTTGTTGTTGTTGTTGGGATGTTTAAGGGGGACTAAACAGCTAAGGTCATCAGTCCCCCATGTACACAATTCTTGAAATAAAAACAACGCAGCTAAAGCGTGATTAAGATAAACATTGATGCCTGTTAATACACTAGGATATCAATTTCACTTACCGTAACTTAATAAAAAAAACTATCTAATGCACAAGCAAGACCTACTTCCAAGAGTGTAACAACACCAGTGTACGTGTGCTAAGACTATTGACCAATCATTGCGCTTGTGTTTGTTTACATCAGATTAATTCTTATGATGAACAAAGTGTAGTACACTGAAACGCCGAAGAATCTGGTATAGACATGCGCATTCAAATACAGAGGTATGTAAACAGGCAGAATACGACGCTGCGATCTGCGACGCCTATGTAAAACAACGATTATCTGGCGCAGTTGTTAGGTCGATTACTGTTACTACAATGGCAGGTTATCAAGATTTAAGTGAGTCTGAACGCAGTGTTATAGCCGGAACACGAGCGATTGGACATAGAATCTCAGAGATAGCGATGAATTGGGGATTCTCCCGTACGACCAATTCACGAGTGTACCGTGAACATCAGGAATTCGGTACAACATCAAACCTCCAGCATCGCTGCGGCCGGAAAAATATCCTGCAAGAACGGGACCAACGACGACTGGAGAGAATCGTTCAACGTGACAAAAGTGCAAACGTTCCTCAAGCTGTGCATATTTCAATGCTGGGCCATCAACAAGTGTAGCGTGCGAACCATTCAACGAAACATCGTCTATATGGCCTTTCCGAACTGAAGGCTCACTCGTGTGCCCTTGATGAATGCACAACACAAACCTTTACCCCTCGCCTGGGCCCGTCAACACCGACTATGGACTGTTGATGACTGGAAATATGTTGCCTGGTTGGACGAGTCTCGCTGCAATTTTTTTTTTAAGTTTGTGATAAATTGCTGTGGGACCAAACTGCTGTGGTCATCAGTCCCTAGACTTACACAGTACTTAATCTAACTTACGCTAAAGACAACACTCACACCCATGCCCGAGGGAGGATTCGAACCTCCAGTGGGGGGGGGGGGGGGGGGGGGGGGGAAGCCGCGTGAAGTGTGACTGAAAATTGTCTCGAGAGGATGGACGTGTACGGGTATGGAGACAACCTCATGAATCCATGAACCCTGCATGTCATCAGGGGACTGTTCAAGCTGGTGGAGGCTCTGTAATAGTTTGGGAGCGGGTGCAGTTGGAGTGATTGGACCCCTGATACGTCTAGATAGACTCCGATAGGTGACACGTACGTAAGCATCCTGCCTGGTCATCTACATCCATTCATGTCCATAGTGCATTCCGACGAACTTGGGCAATTCCATCAGGACAATATGACACCCCACACGTTCAGAATTGCTTCTGAGTTTAAACACGTCTGCTGGCCACCAAACTCCCCAGACATGAACATTATTGAGCATATCTGGGATGCTTTGCAACGTACTGTTCAGAAGAGATCTCCATCCCCTCGTACTCTTAAGGATTTATGGACAGCCCTACAGGATTCATGGTGTCGGTGCCCTCCAGCTCTACTTCAGACATTAGTCGAGTCCATGCCACGTCACATTGTGGCATTTATGCGTGCTCGCAGGGGCCCTACACGATATTAGGTAGGTGTACCAGTTTTTTTGGCTCTTCAGTGTAATAACCACAACAGAAATTCACAGGCAATATAGAAACCAATCAGTATTTGGTGTGGAGTCGCTGAGCAAAGTCCTGCAAAGTACTTTCTAAAAGACAAGGGCTGACTTTTGAAGACCCTTGCTATACTAGGAGGGGCAGCGCCTCTGGTCAGTCGCGTGTAGCTACTCAGCCGTTCAACATTGTTCTGAAGGGAACCGTTCTGGCATTCCCGGAAATTTGTTCCCATGAGATGTAGACAGACAGTGCACGCAGCACGAGTCCGACTAAATCGCGAGACTAATGCACCGTGGAGAGAGTTGCCCCTAAAAAGAAAGTGGCAATTTTTCGACCAGACCCAAGTCAGTTTATTTACTTATTTAGCATATAGCACAACTGTTGTGTACATAGTTCCGCGTAGTCAGCGCGTACACCACATTCCGAATAGAGCACGCACCGCTAAGCACAACAGCTCAGGCGCAGCGCTCATACGCCTCCGCACTACGAGATGGCGCTGTCTTAGAGACGGACCAAATTCTGCTTCCGCCGATCCGCGTATTAATATGTAACGCAGCCAATGAGATTGCCGCTAACGTAGAACCTTTTCTCCTCGCGGATCACACTCGCGCAGTGACACTTGAACGCGTGAGGTATTATAACGAGTGTACAGACCTCGGATTAGTCAGTCTGCATTAATCTGTAGTCAAGTTTCGGTCTGCGCTTAATAAGATTATCATATTCCTGTACATAGCCATGAAGACAAATGTAAGACACTTTGTCAAGTATCAGAGATATGTGAGAATAAGATTAACGTACCAAGACCAAAGGAACTTCAGATTGTCAATTGTAAATAGCATCCACAATCAAATTAAGTAAGGTTTATGATTGTTATTATTTTAATAAATGTGTGTGAAAATTAATCAAGTCCTGTTTAAAGTTGGTAACCATCAATATGCTACTCTAAGCGTGCAAGTGGCATTTCTATCGTCTGACCTAACGGCAGGAGATAAACACGCCACGATAAGACCACGAGACATATTGCTGACACTCGCCTACACCGCTAGAGCGACAAGTCAAATAATCTGATGGTGTGTGTGTTCCGAAGGTCTTACAGTACGCACACCACAACAACACAAGAAATAAAGTCAAGAATACGTAAAGAGACATAAATACAGGTAATACATTAAACACTGATTTCATATTCTAATGTCCAGTCTCCATATCCAGTTAACGCTTGATGCTGTGGCCACTAAAAAGTCATTTTGTTCACTCTGGCAAGTTCTCAGTTTACAGTCCTCTGCGGTGCGCCGGATTGTCTGGTTCTGTGCTCCACCACCACAGCTTGGCGGTGTGCTGTTCACTCCATTTTTGCAGGTCTTATTGCATACACTCTGCGTCCTATTCGGATGCGGTTTGAATTCTTCCACCCATGCCTTGGGTTATCAAAGCCCTTCGGTCTCTGTAGAGGATCAGTAACATACCGCACTTCAAGTGGAGCATTTTTAGTCCAGATTTAATACCATTTACTGTCAATGGTGGAGTTCGTATCAGCAATCCGCTGGGCTAGTCGCAGGTGTAGGCTTCTGGAACGATGTCGATTTGTTCTCAACGTGAGGATTTATTTGCGGATGAGAAGTTGAAGATTATTCATTATTTTTAATTATTCTTTAAGCAGGGCTCCTTGTCTTCTTAACAGAGGAGTTCCTATGTGTCTGATTGTTGGTACCCAGCGTAAGGGAGTTGTTCGTATGCAACCAGAAACGATGCTCATGATTTTAAGAAGCGAGTATCTCACTTATTTACGAAAGAACTGTTCAACCACACCGGGGCACAATATTCACAGGTAGAAAACACTATACAGAGCGCTGAAATTCAAAATGTATCTCCTGATGCTCCACACCTAGTACTGCATAGTTTCTGCGTAGCGTTGTGTCGTGTGCTTCATTTTCACGATTTTTTTCCCAGATGATTCCTATCGAGAGTCATTCCAAGATAATGTAGCTGACTCTGATAGGAAAGCACTGTGGCACTCATACGGACCTCCACTTTATAATTTGCGCTTTGTTGTTTAGGTAGTAGAAAATGCTAACTCCAGTTTTAGACTGACTGGGTACGTATCTCCACATGGTAAAATATTTACGTATTTTGTTGAGATCGTTAATAAGAGTCCTTTCGCCACTTCTGAACTGTTTCTGCTGAACCACAAGTGCTATATCGTCGGTATATCGAAAATTCTTTGCACTGAATTACGTACGTCAGAAATACAAAGGTTGAAAAGTATAGGCAATAATATCGCCCCTGTTACACTATATATATATATTTGTATATATTAAGGCACTGCAGTAAATACATAAAAATGCGATTATTCGAATGCAACACTGCGTCAAAATTTCAGAGGAATCGGTGAAGACATTTCGGAGATTTAAGTTTTTGAACAAAGAACATAAAATTTTTGCTAAAAACATATCCCCTTTATATATTATACACATCATATGATCCTTGAGTAGGCAAAAAACACGCGCGCATTCGATTGCTATGTTATGTCAAAGTTTCAAATGAATCGCTGAAGAACTTTAGGAAATTTAAGATTTTAAATAAACTAACATGAGGTTTTCGTTAACAACGTATCACTTTACATGTTATACATCTATATTTATATAAATATGGATCTCCGTTAGGTTAATAAAAAACACGATCATATTCGAATGCACGTTGTGTCAAAATTTCAGACCAATCGGTGAAGGAGTTTCGGAGATTAAAATTTTGAACAAACGAACATCAGCATTTTTATTTATGTAGATGTAGGTCGGCTGCCCAAGTAGCCAGGATAATGAATAGCAGAGGGAACCAAGGAAAGGTTTTGCTGATCCAAGACATAAAAAAATATCCCAGTCGACGTCCTAATGTAAAATTGTAGATGAAATTAGAAAATATGTTACTTCCAGCAGTAGATGTCAAATGTCTGATGACGATAATGATGTTTCGTGAGTGCAATCCAAGATCAAGAGTTATTCCTTGCACTTGAAGTGTCAAGAAATTTTCTCTTTTCAGCCACGAAAATTGTTTCACATAGTAGACTGCTGTATGCTCACAACGCGTCATGTACACCAAAGAAAAGAAATCATGTAAGACGCAGGTTCTAGTTCTGTTGATATGATCAAACAATATTGTGATGTCTCTTTTACAACGCACGCAACCAAAATAAAACACTTCCATGGTATTGGAGTAGGATGCTTGTCATAATGAAAGCCGTCATTAGTTCATCAGGCACTTAAAGTAACATATTAAAGTAACTGGTAATAAGCTACTCATAATCCATTCCAAATATGCAAGTTGTTTAATCAGTCCTTACCTCGATTTCCCGTATCGGTAGTCCATATCGCTGAGAGGTACACAAAAGCATTGGTAATCGACGAGGAGTTAGTTAAATCGGATTCTGTTTGACGAAAGAATTTTCATCTCCGGTGTTTGAACAGAATCCGCATTGCAGACAATCGAAGGTGGGGAACTTCCTGTATTAAACAGAACGACATATGCAGCATCTGATAGAATTATGGCACCCGCTGCCAATGGCGAGTCATCACCGTTTCAGTCTGCAATCCTTTCAGTGTTACTTCACAGCTACTGGTTTCAGTCTCCTTCTTCTCCATCACTGTGAATGTGACAAAGTATTACGTGCGCGCTGGCTTCAATACTCTGCACTGAACAGTACAAGGCAGACACTGTATGGTTCTGCTGACATCGAGATCATTAGAGACTAAACACCAGCTCAGTTCGACAAGAGAGAGAGAGAGAGATAAGGGACCATTTCGCTTTGTCAGAAAATTCTAGCCTGACACTCGTATGAACTTGTAGGGGAAAAGTAGGGCACACATGAGAGAGTCCAGAACCACAGTCCTGTCTTCCTCGTGTACTGAAAAACTGCGAAGTACCATAGCGTCACGCATTAATTACTGTAATTGCCCTTTAGATTAGTAACTGTATCCTAGTATCATTTCGATAGAAAATATCATTTATATGTGTTTTGTATCTGTTTCTGTAACGATCTTCTTGTGATTTAGGCAAAAAACAATTTTTTCTGATAAGAAGTATGGTAGACTGTCTATAATAATATAGACACTTCGCCAGTTCAACACGTCCAGCAATCCGACACAACGAGTCGAGATCACGTGACGTGGACTGGAGAGGACACTTCAAGTGAACAGTTCAGTAAACAATACGTAGTCAGCCACCAATTTTTGATTATTCCGTACGTTTTGCACTCGAATTAGTACCGTCTTTGACTGTGATACTGTTCGTGAGTATTTCGTGTCTTTCCTACAATATGTCTTAAGCAGACAGCGACAAACGTAAACACAAGGCATTGACATTGACTTTGGTTGAAAAATCCGAAGTTATTAAAAAAATTAAACAAAGGAGAAACAAGCAACGATTTAGCTTCATTTTATGGCGTTGGGGGTGCTGCCATTTATGACATTAAAAATCATGGTAAAATTGAGCGGTTTATGCACAATTTGAACAACAAAAGTAGTGACATGAAAGTGATAAAAACGGGTGAGTACTCATTAATTGAATATGCTTTGTAGACATGATTTCTTCAGGAACAAAGTACACACTCCAATTTCAGAAGATCTTAGAAAAAGCGAGAGTTTAAAAAAAGATTTGGCATCCGCTTGCTAACCACAACAGGAAAAAAACTCTCTTGTGACTTCGAAACTGTAGAGCCGCACAAATAAGAATTCGAGAAAACTTTAGAAGAGCTAAGTCCTTGTCCCGATCAGGTTTATATCGCGGACGAAAGCGAACTGTTCTGGAGACTTTTGTCCAACAAAGCATTCGTCCACAAAGTAGAGGCAAGTGCTCCTGGCAGAAAGATATCTAAAGATAGGCTCGCATGCCATGCTCTAATGCTAGTGAAACGCACAAACTTGAGCAGCTTGTCACAGGAAAATCAAAAAATCCTAGGGCGTTTAAAAACGCAATACGTCTACCAGTCAAATATAAACACCAAAACAAAACTTGGATGACACGGAAGTCGTCCAGTGAATGGCTTCACGAAAAGTTCGTGCCATCGGTCAAAAAGTTTCTCTTATAGAAGAGCCTTGTTGGTGTAGGGTAACTGCCTCGCACATCCAGATGAAGATGAACTTATATTCAAAGATGGTTTGATAAAAGCGATGTTTCTTCCGCCAAATGTAGCCCCTTTGCTGCAACCTATGGATCAGAATATTATCAAGACTTAAGGTTCATTACAAGAAAAGCCTACTGTATAGCGTGATTAGCAAAGAGGAAAGTATTCTTCAATCATTAAAAGAAACAAATGTTAAAGGAGTTATTTACAACCTTGCTCGGGCTTGGGAAAGTGTTTCGAAGTAAGTAATGGCATCTCCCCGCGGGAAATTGTGGCCACATCTTGCTTTATTAAACGAGAACAAAAAATCATTTAAAGAAGAACCTATTAAAGACGATAAAACCATGCAGCTCCAAAAGAAAGACAGCTAACGATATCTGTTCAAATGATTCTGAAACACTGTCTCTTAGCCTTGTAAATAACTGGTTATTCGGAAATGAAGACTGATAATGAGATTATCCAAGTCGTGTTAACTACATACGACAATGAAGAACAACTGGAAACTTTATCAGTACAGACCGTGCAACACAGTAGCGATGCTGTGAGTGCCTTTAACACATGTGTCACGTGGGCTGAGTAAAACCACGTAAAGGCAGCTGATGTTTTTAGTTTTAAGGAGGTTGCAACAGAAAACTTTAGAAATCTCTTTGCTCTTGAAAAAGCAAAGAAAGATTGACAACTTCACATCACAGAAGACCACTATTGATGGAGATGAACGTAAAAAAGATTAATACATTAAAAATTATTTTTGTTTTTCTGTTAATATGTTTGTTGCTATAAATATGTATTGTTAGCAAATTATCTGAGTTTTACATAGTATTTTTGTTTTGTTTTGTAAGTCAGTTCGACGTTTTAATATAAGACACCAGCGTTCTTCATTGAATTTCCAGTAATCCAACAACTTCTATAATCCGACATATCCCGGCCCCATTAGTTCCGGACTACAGAGGCTCTGCTGTATGTCACATTTTCACTTATACTGTCTTTTTGGAGATGTGATAGGATAACTGAGCGTATCTATAGCACTACCTGTGCATGTGCTTAACCGAACTCTTGGTTTCTTGATGGGAAAATCGATCTGAGTACATCTCCTGAGTAGTATCTCTCACCTTCACCTTCTTTAGGAACAGCCAGCAAAGGATGCGGAAACACACACACACACACACACACACACACAGAGAGAGAGAGAGAGAGAGAGAGAGAGAGAGAGAGAGAGAGGCGCGCGAAAACGGAGAAAAGGAGAAAGATAGGGATATGGCAACAAATATTGCGAAATACAGAAAGACTCCGTAATGTAAGATTACCCTCCAAGTCACTCATCTGTTTGTGTGATTTGAATTTTGATGACAATAATACGACAATAATACGGTAGAAGCGAAACAATCGTACTTTTCAGCAAGGTTTAGATTGCATTGAGCTGAAAGAAAAAATCATGAGACATTTTAGACTTTAGTAAGAAAATACATTTTCTTTCATTTGTCGTGACTTTTAAACTGTGTCTTGCACGTTTTTCACAGTACTGTACACAACGTACACAGATAATTCTCAGTATATCTTCTCGATATGGCAGCAGCTGTAATTACTTTTTGGTAACAAGTAACTTTATCATCATTATGTTTGTTCTGTTTAACTCTCTTCATATTAGAAGGTATAAATTGCTACTATATTCTAAAATAATAGAAAATACAAGTTTATGAAACACAGCACACAAATATCACAGATTGTTTAACAGGTTCATTCGTCTAGCGTATCGCGTATTAAAATCGTCCGCTGGAAAACAAGGGAAATTGAGTGTTGGTGCATTTTATCAGGTGCTGATGAAGGAATTAACATTGAAAGTAGTAGATGAGCTTTGCTATTTTGGCGCTAAAGTAACTGAGATGGCCGAAGTAGAGACGATATGAAATGCGAACTGGTAATAGTAAGAAAATCGTTTCTGAAAAATAGAAATTTCTCAACATGGAGCATGAATTTAAACCTTCTATTATGGTATTTGTTTTCCTTAGATAGAGGCGAAAGAAGAACGGTAAGTAGCACAGACAGGAGGTGAACATAATCTTTTGAAATGCGATGTTACAGAATACTGTTACAGATTGGATGGATAAGTACGACTAATGAAAAGGTTGGTTTGTGTATCATACACATTACCTTAGATTTTACGTGGATCATTTCTGCTGGCGACTAAGCCATAGCCGGCCGGAGTGGCCGTGCGATTCTAGGCGCTACAGTCTGGAACCGGGCGACCGCTACGGTCGCAGGTTCGAATCCTGCCTTGGGAATGGATGTGTGTGATGTTCTTAGGTTAGTTAGGTTTAATTAGTTCTGAGTTCTAGGCGACTGATGACCTCAGAAGTTATGTTGCATAGCGCTCAGAGCCATTTGAACCATTTGAACTAAGCCATACGGTTACGTCATAGCATTTACATACATCATTTTATTGTTGATTAAGCCCTATGACTTCGTTTCTCTTTTCACGCTGTATGTGCACGTGTTTTTACTTCTTCCAAGGAACACAGCTTTATTTCTGTCGAAACCTAGGTCAAAGTTTGAATAAAATATTGACGTGCAACTGGTTGGCTGTATGATTCCCATTGTATCCGTAATGAAAAGATACTGACTCGAATTGGGCAGGAGAGGACTTTACTGCAGAACTTCACTGGAAGAAGGGATATTTTGATTGGACGCATGACGTAACATTAAGGAATCAATAATAATGGAACCAAGACTAAAGGAAAATCAAGACACGTTCTTAGGATTTGGTGACCTGGAAAAGGCGTTCAGCAATGTAAAATGGGGCAAAATGTTCGAAATTCTGAGAAAAGTAGGGGTAAGCTACAGGAAGAGACGAGTCATTTACAATATGTACAACATCCAAGAGCGAATAATAAGAGTTGACGGCCAAGAACGAAGTGCTCGTATTAAAAAGGGCGTAAGACAATGATGTAGCCTTACGCCCCTAATGTTTAATCTGAACATCGAGAAAGCAGTGATGGAAATAAAAGAAAGGTTCAGGAGTGGAATTAAAATTCTAGGTGAAAGGATATCAGTGAAACGATCCGCTGATGACATTGCTATCCTGGGTGAAAGTGAAGAAGAATTAAATGATCTGCTGAACAAAATGAACAGTCTAATGAATACAGAGTATGGGCTGAGAGCAAACCGAAGAAAGACGATGGTAATGAGAAGTAGCAGAAATGAGAATAGCGAGAAACTTAACATCAGGAGTAATGGTCACAAAGTAGATGAAGTAAGGAATTCTGCTACCTAGGCAGTAAAATAACCAATGACAGTCGTAGCAAGGAGGACATCAAAAGCAGACTAGCACTGGTAAAAAGGGTATTACTCGCCGTGAGAAGTCTCCTACTATCAAATAACGGCCTTAATTTGAGGAAGAAATTTCTAAGAACGTACGTCTGAAGTACAGCATTTTATGGTAGTGAAACATCGACTGTGGGAAAACCGGAACAGAAGACAATCGAACCATTTCAGATGTGGTGCTACAGACGAATATTGAAAATTAGCTGGACTGATAAGGTAAGGAATGAGGAGGTTCTGCACCGAAACGGAGAGGAAAGGAATATGTGGAAAACACTGATAAGGAGAAGGGACAGGATATTAGGACATCTGTTAAGACATGAGGGAATGACTTCCATGGTACTAGGGGGAGCTGTAGAGGGCAAAAACTGTAGAGGAAGACAGAGATTGGTATACATCCAGCATATAATTGAGGGAGTAGGTTGCAAGTTCTATTCTGAGATAAAGAGGTTGGCACAGGAGTTCATGGAGGGCTTCATGAAACCAGTCAGAATACTGCGGACTCAAGAAAAGGAAAAAAAATTGGTAACGGATGGAAGTGTAGTGAGTAAAAATCGTTGAGGGAGATCAAGGCTTGACTGCAGTAATAAACAGAGCAAGAAGATGGAGGTCGCAGTACTCAAGCAGAGATGAAGAGATTTGCTACGAAGTACTAGCGTGGGGAACTCTGTCAACCAGTTCGGAGTGAAGACAGACTACTACTACTGCTGCACCTGTCGTTGGCAAGGACAGTGACATTCATAAAACATGAAACAGGTGTGTTTGCTGCACTTATTAACCAGTAAAATGACACAATAATAGTACACTGCTTGACAGTTGCTAAGGAACAACTAACACTTACTAAGGAACAACTGCCATTTGCTACGAAACAACCGACAACTGCCGCAACACCGACCAATGATAGTAAAAGGAAGGGACGAGTTAACAGCATCGAAGCCTCTGCACGTACTCTCTGTATGCATTCGATAGTTCATTCAGAACGGTGTTTGACGAAGATTGTTGTGTAACTGGCTAGTGCAACATTCCGCATGGTAAAGCAACATGTCTGCAAGACATCATTTGAGTACATACGATCAAGGACGAGCTGTTGGATGGCTCGAAACCGGTTAAAGTTTCGCTGCGGTGGCCACAGTAATGGGTATGTCCACAAGTGTTATCCAGCGATTAAAAGGCCACTGAAGGTTGAAAAGCTATGCGAAAGCATGGCGATGGTCATAGCCGAACGACCTCACTGAAGAGTATCGAGATCTACATCTACATCCATACTCCGCAAGCCACCTGACGGTGTGTGGCGGAGGGACCCTGAGTACCTCTATCGGTTCTCCCTTCTACTCCAGTCTCGTATTGTTCGTGGAAAGAAGGATTGTCGGTATGCTTCTGTGTGGGCTCAAATCTCTCTGATTTTATCCTCATGATCTCTTCGCGAGATATACGTAGGAGGGAGCAATATACTGCTTGACTCTTCGGTGAAGGTATGTTCTCGAAACTTTAACAAAAACCTGTACCGAGCTACTGAGCGTCTCTCCTGCAGAGTCTTCCACTGGAGTTTATCTATCACCTCCGTAACTCTTTCGCGATTACTAAATGATCCTGCAACGAAGCGCGCTGCTCTCCGTTGGATCTTCTCTATCTCATCAACCCTATCTGGTACGGATCCCACACTGCTGAGCAGTATTCAAGCAGTGGGCGAACAAGCGTACTGTAACCTACTTCCTTTGTTGTCGGATTGCATTTCCTTAGGATTCTTCCAATGAATCTCAGTCTGGCATCTGCTTTACCGACGATCAACTTTATATGATCATTCCATTTTAAATCACTCCTAATGCGTACTCCCAGATAATTTATGGAATTAACTGCTTCCAGTTGCTGACCTGCTATTTTGTAGCTAAATGATAAGGGACCTATCTTTCTATGTATTCACAGCACATTACACTTGTGTGCATTGAGATTCAATTGCCATTCCCTGCACCATGCGTCAATTCGCTGCAGATCCTACTGTATTTCAGTACAACTTTCCATTGTCACAACCTCTCGATACACCACAGCATCATCTGCAAAAAGCCTCAGTGAACTTCCGATGTTATCCACAAGGTCATTTATGTATATTGTGAATAGCAACGGTCCTATGACACTCCCGTGCGGCACACCTGAAATCACTCTCACTTCGGAAGACTTCTCTCCATTGAGAATGACATGCTGCATTCTGTTGTCTAGGAACTCTTCAATCCAATGACACAAGTGGTCTGATAGTCCATATGCTCTTACTTTGTTCATTAAACGACTGTGGGGAACTGTATCGAACGCCTTGCGGAAGTCAACAAACACGGCATCTACCTGTGAACCAGTGTCTATGGCCCTCTGAGTCTCGGGAACGAATAGCGCGAGCTGGGTTTCACACGACCGTGTTTTTCGAAACCCATGCTGATTCCTACAGAGTAGATTTCTAGTCTCCAGAAAAGTCATTATACTCGAACATAATACGTGTTCCAAAATTCTACAACTGATCGACGTTAGAGATATAGGTCTATAGTTCTGCACATCTGTTCGACGTCCCTTCTTGAAAACGGGGATGACCTGTGCCCTTTTCCAATCCATTGGAACGCTACGCTCTTCTAGAGACCTACGGTACACCGCTGCAAGAAGGGGGGCAAGTTCCTTCGCGTACTCTGTGTAAAATCGAACTGGTATCCAATCAGGTCCAGCGGCCTTTCCTCTTTTGAGCGATTATAATTGTTTCTCTATCCCTCTGTCGTCTATTTCTATATCTACCATTTTGTCATCTGTACGACAATCCAGAGAAGCAACTACAGTGCAGTCTTCCTCTGTGAAACAGCTTTGGAAACAGAAATTTAGTATTTCGGCCTTTAGTCTGTCATCTTCTGTTTCAGTACCATTTTGGTCACAGAGTGTCTGGACATTTTGTTTTGATCCACCTACTGCTTTGACATAAGACCAAAATTTCTTAGGATTTTCTGCCTAGTCAGTATATAGAACTTTACTTTCGAATTCATTGAACGCCTCTCGCATAGCCCTCTTCACACTACATTTCGCTTCGCGTATTTTTTTGTTTTTCTGCAAGGCTTTGGCTATGTTTATGTTTGCTGTGTAGTTCCCTTTGCTTCCGCAGCAGTTTTCTAACTCTTGGCACATGCTCATCTAACGTATATTGATTGTACGATGGTTTTGAACTTTGCCCACTGATCCTCAACAAAACTTTTGTGTTGAGCCGTCAGGTACTCTGTAATCTGCTTTTTGTCTCTTTTGCTAAACAGAAAAATCTTCCTACCTGTTTTAATATTTCTATTTACGGCTGAAATCACCGATGCCGTAACCGCTTTATGATCGCTGATTCCCTGTTCTGCGTTAACTGTTTGAAATAGTTCGGGTCTGTTTGTCACCAGAAGGTCTAATATGTTATCACCACGGGTCGGTTCTCTGTTTAACTGCTCAAGGTAGTTTTCAGATAAAGCACTTAAAAAAATTTCACTGGATTCTTTGTCCCTACCACCCGTTATGAACGTTTGAGTCTCCCAGTCTATATCCGGCAAATTAAAATCTCCACCCAGAACTATAACATGGTGGGGAAATCTTATTTTCCAAATTATCCTTCAGGTGCTCAGCCACAACAGCTGCTGAGCCAGGGGGCCAATAGAGACATCCAATTTCCATGTCTGAGCCTGCTTTAACCGTGACCTTCATCCAAATCATTTCACATTTCGGATCTCCGTCAATTTCCTTCGATACTATTGCACTTCTAATCGCTAAAAACACGCCTCCCCCTTCACTATCCAGCCTGTCTCTGCGGTATACATTCCAATCTGAGTTTGGGATTTCATTACTGTTTACATGTGGTTTCAGCCAACTTTCTGTCCCTACTACTATATGAGCGTTGTGACCGTTTATCAATGAGAGCAGTTCTGGGACCTTTCTATAGACGCTCCTGCAGTTTACTATTAGCACATTTATGTTGTTATTCCCTGTTGCATTTTGCCTACTCCTACCTTGCCGCGTCTCAGGAGGCGTCTTGTCGGGCCTAGGGAGGGAATTCTCTAACCTAAAAAACCCCCATGTGCACTCCACACGTAATCCGCTACCCTTGTAGCCGCTTCCGGCGTGTAGTGCACGCCTGACCTATTCAGGGGGACCCTACATTTCTCCACCCGGTAGCGGAGGTCGAGAAATTTGCACCCCAGATCTCCGCAGAATCGTCTGAGTCTCTGGTTTAAGCCTTCCACTCGGCTCCAAACCAGAGGACCGCGATCGGTTCTGCGAACGATACTACAAATAGTTAGCTCTGATTCCACCCCGCGAGCGAGGCTTTCCGCCTTCACCAATTCCGCCAACCGCCTGTACGGACTGAGGATGACCTCTGAACCCTGACGTCAGGAGTCATTGGTGCCGACATGAGCAACAATTTGCAGTCGGGTGCACCCAGTGCTCTCTATCGCCGCCGGCAGGGCCTCCACATCTCGGATGAGACCCCCCGGCAAGCAGACAGAGTGAACACTAGCTTTCTTCCGCGACCTTTCCGCTGTCTCCCTAAGGGGCTCCATCACCCGCCTAACGTTGGAGCTCCCAATAACTAATAAACCACTCCCCCCGTGTGCCTGCTCGGACCTTGCTGAAGGAGCAACCACATGTCCACTCACAGGCAGAGCGGGCGATGTCACACGGCCAGCCTCCACATTTACCCTCCGCCTCGTGCACCGCGAACGCCGCTGAACCCGCCACTCCCCTTGGGGAGAGGGTGGCCCAACCGCGCCCGGTATCCGCGAAGATGTCTCGACAGCAGGGACAGTGGGTGAAGCATGTAACACCTGGGGTGTACCAGACTCCTCACTGCCGCTACACTCCGAGGCAGCAGCCTGAAGACGGCTGACCGCGGCCATCAACACGCTCAGCTGTTCGCGAACAGTGGCCAGCTCCTCCTGCGTCCGTACACAGCAGTCACACATCCTATCCATCGTAAGGAATCAATTTACTGTAGAGAGTTAATCAACTTTTAACTAGAGTATTTTCAGAAGCCTGTTAAATGCATCCTACTTCAACCACGCCATTGTCGAGAAATAATTCGTTAGTGTAGACAGTACGCCGATTGGGGGCAGCAGCAGTTGCCCAGACCGATGTTCTCCGATGAATGCCGCTTCACTGGCGAGTGATGCTGGCCACCAGTTAGTGTGGAGAGAGGGGAAAACGATACACATCACAAGATGTTCATAAATGGTTCAAATGACTCTGAGCACTATGCAACTTAACATCTGAGGTCAACTGTCCCCTAGACTTAGAACTACTTAAACGTAACTAACCTAAGGACATCACACACACCCATGCCCGAGGCAGAATTCGTACCTGCGACCGTAGGAGCAGCGTGGTTCCGGACTGAAGCGCCTAGAACCGCTCGGTCACCACAGCCGGCCACAAAATGTTCATGAACGTCATCGGTATGGCCTAGGCGTATTGGTGTGGGCAGGTATTACACACGATGTCCTAACACCGCTGCATATCTTTGCACCAGTAACGTTACAGCGCAGCGGTATTTCAGGGAGATTGTTCTGCATCACGTCCGTCTGATTAGGGGTATGTTAGGTCCCTAGTTTCCGTATATGGACGATAAGGCCCGCCCACACACGACAGCTGAGATATCGGACACGTTGGAAAATGAAGATATTTAACTTATGGAAATGACTGCGTATTCTCCAAACCTAACCACTGTAGAGCATCAATACAACGGAAAAATAAGCAAAGTTACAAGTTTAACATTTATTTATTTGATGACTAGTTTCGGATAGGAACCTATTTCCAGATCATTCTACAGGCCAGGCCAGGCCAGAAAACCATTGTTAATAAATTACTACTCCAGCACGCTGGAAGTTCGTAACTATAGAACACGCCTGGGATGCTCTTGGCAGACAACTTTCTCAACGAACACCCCTCCTCGAACTGTGTAAGAACTGAAAACCGTCCTGAGAAAGGAATGGGGCAATGTCCACATAGGACATGAAAGTAGTTTGGTGCAAAACGTGCATCAGTGTCCGAGGAGGGAATATTCCTTGCTGAAAGTCCGATATCGACCTTTATGTTTTGAGTCTGACCCGTGTCAAACATGAACGTTGTTTATGTCTGTTATCCCGCTTCCCATGAAGTACAATGAGCTCTATTTCTCGTTAAAAATATGCCACTCCATCTATACATACAGGGTGGCCCATTGATAGTGACCGGGCCAAATACCTCACGAAATAAGCATCAAACGAAAAAACTACAAAGAACGAAACTCGTCTAGCTTGAAGGGGGAAACCAGATGGCGCTATGTTTGGCCCGATAGATGGCGCTGCCATAGGTCAAACGGATATCAACTACGTTGGTTTTTTTTTTTTTTTTAATGGGAACTCACATTTTTATAACATGTTCGTGTATTATGTAAAGAAACATGAATGTTTTAGTTGGACCACTTTTTCACTTTGTGATAGATGGTGCTGTAATAGTCACAAACGTATATGTACGTGGTATCACGTAACATTCCGCCAGTGCGGACGGTATTTGCTTCGTGATACGTTATCCGTGTTAAAATGGATCGTTTACCAATTGCGTAAAAGGTTGATATCGTGTTGATGTATGGCTATTGTGATCAAAATGCCCAACGGGCGTGTATTATGTATGCTGCTCGGTATCCTCGACAACATCATCCAAGTGTCCTGACCGTTCGCAGGATATTTACGTCATTTAAGGAAATAGGAAGTGTTCAGCCAGATGTGAAACGTCAACCACGACCTGCAACAAATGATGGTGCCCAAGTAGGTGTTTTAGCGGAGGTCGCGCCTTATCCGCACATCACTAGCAGTCAAATTGCGCGAGAATCGGGAATCTCAAAAATGTCGGTGTTGAGAATGCTATATCAACATGTATTGCACCCATACCATATTTCTATACACCAGGAATGGCATGGTGACGACTTTGAACGTTGTGTACAATTCTGCCACTGGGCACAAGAGAAATTACGGGACGATGACAGATTTTTTGCACGCGTTCTATTTAGCAACGAAGCGTCATTCACCAACAGCGGTAACATAATCCGACATAATATGCACCATTGGGCAACGGAAAATCCACGACTGCTGCGACAAGTGGAACATCAACGACCTTGGCGGGTTAATGAAAGGTGCGGCATTATGGTAGGACGGATAATTGGCCCCAATTTTATCGATGGCAATCTAAATGGTGCAATGTATGCTGATTTCCTACATAACGTTCTACCGATGTTACTATACTATGTTCCACTGCATGACAGAATGGCGATGTACTTCCAACATGATGGATGTCCGGCACATAGCTCGCTTGCCGTTGAAGCAGTTTTGAACAGCATATTTTGTGACAGGGGGATTGATCGTCGAAGCACCATACCACGGGCCGCACGTTCACCGGATCTGACGGATTTCTTTCTGTGGGGAAAGTTGAAGGATATTTGCCCTCGTGATCCACCGACAAAGCCTGACAACACGCGTCAGCGCATTGTCAATGCATGTGCGAACATTACGGAAGGCGAACTACTCGCTGTTGAGAGGAATGTCGTTACACGTATTGTCAAACGCATTGAGGTTCACGGACATCATTCTGAGCATTAATTGCATTAATGTGATATTTACAGGTAATCACGCTGTAACATCATGCGTTCTCAGAAACTATAATTTCACAAAGGCACATGTATCACATTGGAACAACCGAAATAAAATGTCCAAACTTATCTACGTTCTGTATTTTAATTTAAAAACCAACTTGTTACCAAATGTTCGTCTAAAATTGTGAGCCCTATGTTTGTGACTATTACAGTGGCATCTATCACAAAGCGAAACAAGTGGTCCAACCAAAACATTCGTATTTCTTTACGTACTACACGAATATGTAACAAAAAACGGGGGTTCCTATTTTAAAAAACGCAGTTGATATCTGTTTGACCTATGGCTGCGCCATCTAGCGGGCCAACCATAGCGCCATCTGGTTTCCCCCTTCAAGCTATACGAGTTTCGTTCTTTGTAGTTTTTTCGTTTGACGCTTATTTCGTGAGATATTTGGCCCGGTCACGATCAATGGACCGGGTCATCAAAAAGCATAAATTTGAAAACTCAGTAAATCACAGAATAATGTAGATAGAGAGGTAAAACTTGACGCACATGCTTGGAATGACATGGGGTTTTATTAGAACCAAACTGCAGGATGGCGCTCCGCCCCATACTGCTAGACGCGTGAAAGGTCTCTTGCACGCGTCGTTTGGTGATGATCGTGTGCTCAACTGCCACTTTCGTCGTGCTTGGCCTCCCAGGTCCTCAGACCTCAGTCCGTGCGATTATTGGCTTTGGGTTACCTGAAGTCGCAAGTGTATCGTGATCGACTGACATCTCTAGGGATGCTGAAAGACAACATCCGACGCCAATGCCTCACTTTAACTCCGGACATGCTTTACAGTGCTGTTCACAACATTATTCCTCGACTACAGCCGGCCGACGTGGCCGAGCGGTTCTAGGCGCTACAGTCTGGAATCGCGCTATCTCTATGATCGCAGATTCGAATCCTGCCCCGAGCATTTATGTATGTGATGTCCTTAGGTTAGTTAGGTTTAAGTAGTTCTAAGTTCTAGGGGACTGATGACCTTAGCAGTTAAGTCCCATAGTGCTCAGAGCCATTTTAACCATTCCTCGACTACAGCTATTGTTGAGGAATGATGGTGGACACATTGAGCATTTCCTGTAAAGACCATCATCTTTGCTTTGCCTTACTTTGTTATGCTAATTATTGCTATTCTGATCAGATGAAGCGCTACCTTTCGGACATGTTGTGAACTTTTGGTTCTAATAAAAGCCCATGTCATTCCAAGCATGTGTGTCAATTTGTACTTCTCTATCTACATTATTCCGTGATTTATTCAGTTTTCAAATTTATACTGACTTTTTGATCACCCGGCATATGGAGATATATGGAGATACTTCGTTCCATGTCGTCGATCATTGCCTGTGATTATTCCTGTCCTGTTCGCAGCTCGTGGTCGTGCGGTAGCGTTCTCGCTTCCCACGCGCGGGTTCCCGGGTTCGATTCCCGGCGGGTACAGGGCCTCGTGATGACTGGGTGTTGTGTGATGTCCTTAGGTTAGTTAGGTTTAAGTAGTTCTAAGTTATAAGGGACCGATGACCGTAGATGTTAAGTCCCATAGTGCTCGGAGCCATTTGAACCATTTTTATTGCTGTCCAATAATGTCTCTGTTCCTTAGAGTAGTAAAGCAGTCTCCATGAGGGTAATTTGCCAGAAATAGACGATGGTAAACGACGTAATTTTCGTAACAGAAACTTTTTCGATATTTAAGTCTGTTTGTAAGTCGTTCTCACGTCAAATAACAAAAAGAGTCATTGCTCAAATTTTGGTAAGTAAAGTGACTATCCACAGCGTAATCGTCTAAGTTCCACCGTCCAGATGTTTTATTGTGTGTAAGTCCAGAAGGTTAACATTACAGAGGCAGTCACGACTATCACAGCTACGGAAGTAGACGAATCGACACGTACGATACGGTGGCAATTGCAGTGCAGATAAAATCCCCTGTCACCCTCGGAGACTAATGAGCTGTGTGCGGCTGCTGGCGGCTCGCCACAGTTCCTGGAACGCATTCGTCACAGGTCCACCCCCGCGTGACGCTCGTTCACCTTCCGCCAGGTACTCTGGTAGCGCCTCTGCACCTGAGGTCGAAGTTCACAGCCGCTACACCCACCGATTATGTCCAACTAGAACATTACTGTTGCAGAGTCAGTTTAATATCAGTACTAATAATGGGCAACAGTTCAGTTTACAAGTATTAATAATATAGGCATTCCTTGCACCACTTGAAGCGGTAACACCGACCACCTTGAACGGCAATCGATGCTAACGTTAAACCTCTGCGAGGAATTTTTTCAGAAATTTGTGACCGTGAGATATCCTAATGAGAACAGAGCAATCAAACTAGGATTCGTTTCCGAAACACTCCAGCGGAGTATAACCAACAGTAAACAGGTGGGTCAGGAACAGACGTTTTCCCAGCACAAAAACAAGTTGTAACACTACATATTTACACCGGTCGGAAGCCTAATTAGGTCTTCTTGTGTCAAGCAATATAATAAAGCAGAAGTTAGTGCTAAGACTAACCTAACGTTCCTTGACTCGCACACACACTGAACTCTTATTTTATACTCTATGTGATGAAAATTATCCGGACACCTAGCTGAAAATGACTTACAAGTTCGTGGCACTCGCCATCGGTAATGCTAGAATTACATATGGTGTTGGCCCACCCTTAGCCTTGTAGACAGCTTCCACTCTCGCAGGCACACGTTCAGTCAGGTGCTGGAAGGTTTCTTGGGGAATGGCAGCCCATTCTTCACGGAATGCCTGCTCTGAGGAGAGGTATCGATGTCCGTCGGTGCGGCCTGGGACGAAGTCGGCGTTACAAAACATCCCAAAGGTGTTCTATAGGATTCAGGTCAGGACTCTGTGCAGGCCAGTCCAATACAGAGATGTGTAACCACTCCACCACAGTCCGTGCATTATGAACAGGTGCTCGATGGTGTTGAAAGATGCAGCCGCAATCCCCGAATTGCTCTTCAACAGTGGGAAGCACGAAGACGCTTAAAACATCGATGTAGGCCTGTGCTGTGATAGTGCCACGCAAAACAACAAGGGGCGCGAGCCCCCTCCATGAAAAACACGACCACACCATAACACCACCGCCTCCGAAATGTACTGTTGGCACTACACACGCTGGCAGATGTTCACCGCGCATTCGCCGTACCCACACCCTGCCATCGGATCGCCACATTGTGTACCGTGATTCGTCACTCCACACAACGTTTTCCCACTGTTCAATCGTCTAATGTTTACACTCCTTACATCAAGCGAGGCGCCGTTTGGCATTTACCGGCGTGATGTGTGGCTTATGAGCAGCCGCTTGATCATGAAATGCAAGTTTTCTCGACCTCCCGCCTAACTGTCATACTATTTGCATTGGATTCTGAGGCAGTTTGAAATTCCTGTGCGATGGTCTGCCTATTACACATTGCGATCCTCTTCAACTGTCGGTGGTCCCTATCAGTAAACAGACAAGGTCGACCTGTAGCTTTTGTGCTGTGCGTGTCCTTTCACGTTTCCACTTCACTAACATATCGGAAACAGTGGATCTATGGATGTTTAAGAGAGTGGAAATCTTGCGTACAGGCGTATGACACAAGCGACGCCCCATTACCTGACCACGTTCGAAGTCGGTGAGTTCCGTGGAGCGCCCCATTCTGCTCTCTCACGACATCTAAAGACTACTGAGGTCGCTGGTATGGAGTACCTAGCAGTAGGTGGCAACAAAATGTACCTAATATGAAAAACGTATTTTTTGGGGATGTCCGGATACTTTTGATCACATAGTGTATCTGTTCACACTACAACTCAGTGACCTAACTATGAAGATAAAAGTACTGCTAGCTGTAAAGTCAGACAAACAAATGGGCAATGATACAGCAAACAGTACTATATGTCTCTCGACAATATGTACCTTAAATGAAATAGATGCAGCAATTTATAGAAACAATCACCAACAAACATGAAACTAGTAGCAATACTAAAGAGGGAAGAGCATGAAATGATTCTAATTTAAATCAGGGGGTCTGTTAATGATCATACTCCATAACATCATTGCTTAGTACAGGACCTCTATGCCTGTGCATTAACCAACTTGCATTATAGTAGCTAAAACAGTAAATATTTCTTTCTTAAACTCGGTTTGATGTAATTAAACAGAATGCAAATCTAACTACACTGGCTCTGAAGGAGTCTTTGCTTTGCCTCATTAACTAACTAGCCTAGTATATGAGGGCCTTTAAACTTTCATAGTTTGAAGAACCATGCTCAGTAACAAAATACACAAATATGTATGAGAAATGGCAAGTATTCTCAGCAATAATTATTAATTAATCAAAACACAACAAAATACTACTCTTTAATAACAGATGTGCTTTGATAAGCAGTCTTTTAACCTCCTCATGGTATAGTTGGCTGTCCAAATGTCAACACAACATTAAATTCAAGTTTAACAGCTTTCTCATGAAATAAACATTGATAAAATTTTGGAATTATGATCAAAGTGCATAAATGCAACAATTAACAATCTTTTTCACTTCAGATCAACGGTACTATTTTAAGGCTGCTCTTTAAGTAAGGCAAATTATTTAAGGAAATGACTGCAGATTGATTTACAAATGCACTGGAAGTGGAGTATTTCTTAAACTATAAAACTGAACTTTAAACACTATAACTCCACACATTAGAAATCAATCACCAGTATTTTTACAGGTGCTGAATAAATCTTTCCATACTAAATTAGGAAACTCGGAATTAAATTCACTAAGACAGTATTCGTGTCCAGGTTTGGGAATTGGGATAATCACGGGTATAAGATAGAATTTCAGCAACACCACGATTATTATTAAAATCAACCAAATTTCACAAATATCTTTACAGAGTGCCAAATATAAACAAGATGCCCTCATGCCAGTACTGTTGGCCTCGCCCTGTTACAGATCTTCTTTGCATCGGAATTATATTTTTATAGGGCCAAAAACCATGCCATGATAACAATATCACCAAATGCAGCATCAGAGGCCCATAAATACTGCTCTTAAGCTTCTCTGGCCTCAAAACTCCAAGAATATGAGCCACAATGATCCGCTACTGCTAGCGAGATGTTAACCACAGCACTGCTCAGAACGGACTCCTTACCCGTCACAAATGACAAGTTGCCACTTGCACGCCAACCACACCGTTTGCACTCCGCCAGGCTACTTGCGTAGCTGCGGGGCTTCCCACGTCTTTTACATTCAACCCAAGGTCCCCTAACTATGGACGAAGCCATTTACAACAAATTACATGAAATAATTCCATTATTTATTTAGAAGCACAAGCACAGATTAAACAACATTGTTCAAGAAGTTCACGTAACTGAAATATTTATACATAGTCGAAGAATTTCCATGACAGATAGAACTCTCTACGTAAGCAATACTACAAATTGACATAGAAATATGGTTACAGATACAAAATAGGTCGAAAATACACACTGTGACAATGATACTTTGCTGTTAGACACTACCAACACTATCTGTAAGTCAGTAGAGATATGTGGTAGACTACAATTCATTAGTTCAAGCTTCTTTGGTCACTTGACGGAATTACAGTTCATGTCTCTGCAATCAACTGAGAATGAATCCTCAAATGAAAGTATTGTTACGTGCTTAATCTGTGAGACTGATTTTCTTCGCAAGATGTGGCAACCCTGCAGGCTTGCGCAGGTACAATATCTTTGACCTTGGTCCATTAGCTGCTTCTAGTCCAAGCTGCACATCGATGCAACGGTATGCCATTTCTCTTTGCGTTAAATTTTGTGAAAACCGAACGACAACTTACGGTAAACTTCAGAATGCTTTTGAAGAGGGGGTTATGTCAAGAGCTCAAGTTCTTCGTTGGCATAAAATGTTTAGTGAAGGCAGAACGAATGTTGAAGATGAAGACCGCAGTGAACGACCATCAACCTCACGGACGGATGTCAACTTGGCCAGGGTGCGTGAACTCGTACGATCTGATAGAAGATTATCTGTGAAAATGATTGCAGAAGAACTGAACGTCGATCAAGAAACGGTTCATTTAAATAACTGAAGATCTTTGTATGAGAAAGATTTGTGCAAAATTGGTCCCCAAGAATCTCCCGCCACAACAGCGAGAAACACGGAAAAATGTGGCAGCCGATCTGTTAGAGCAAAAGGAAATTGATCCAGAATTGTTGAGCTATGTTATCTGTGGTGATAACAGATGGTTTTTTCAGTACGATCCAAATACAAAAGTTCGCAATTGTGCTCAAAGGGATCACCCAGACCAAAACAGGCTCGCATGGCAAAGTCAAAAGTGAGATGCATGCTTGTGTGCTTCTTTGATACCAAGGGAATTGTTCATAAAGAGTGGGTTCCTCCTGGACAAACCGTTATCCAATATAACACTCCTGGAAATGGAAAAAAGAACACATTGACACCGGTGTGTCAGACCCACCATACTTGTTCCGGACACTGCGAGAGGGCTGTACAAGCAATGATCACACGCACGGCACAGCGGACACACCAGGAACAGCGGTGTTGGCCGCCGAATGGCGCTAGCTGCGCAGCATTTGTGCACCGCCGCCGTCAGTGTCAGCCAGTTTGCCGTGGCATACGGAGCTCCATCGCAGTCTTTAACACAGGTAGCATGCCGCGACAACGTGGACGTGAACCGTATGTGCAGTTGACGGACTTTGAGCGAGGACGTATAGTGGGCATGCGGGAGGCCGGGTGGACGTACCGCCGAATTGCTCAACACTTGGGGCGTGAGGTCTCCACAGTACATCGATGTTGTCGCCAGTGGTCGGTGGAAGGTGCACTTGCCCGTCGACCTGGGACCGGACCGCAGCGACGCACGGATGCACGCCAAGACGTCCAGCACGAACGCTGGTCCAACTGAGGCGCCAGGTGGAAATGGCATGGCAAGCCGTTCCACAGGACTACATCCAGCATCTCTACGATCGTCTCCATGGGAGAATAGCAGCCTGCATTGCTGCGAAAGGTGGATATACACTGTACTAGTGCCGACATTGTGCGTGCTCTGTTGCCTGTGTCTATATGCCTGTGGTTCTGTCAGTGTGATCATGTGATGTATCTGACCCCAGGAATGTGTCAATAAAGTTTCCCCTTCCTGGGACAATGAAATCACGGTGTTCTTATTTCAATTTCCAGGAGTGTATTACAAAGAAATTTTAGAAAGAATTCGTAAAAGAGTTCTTCGTTTCCGTGCCAGCATTGCTGATAATTGGATTCTGCATCACGATAATGCGCCATCCCATACTGCTCTGTCAGTACAGCAGTTTTTAACCTCAGACCAAATTTCAGTACTACCATAGCCACCTTATTCACCAGATATCACTCCGTGTGACTTTTTTTTATTTCAGAGAGTCAAAACGCCCATCAATTGACACCATTTTTTAAACAACACAAGATGTCCAAACAGCTGTGACGAGATTCTTTGAGGATATTACAGAAACGAGATTCTTTGAGGATATTACAGAAGATGAGTTCCAGAAATGTTACAATCAATGACAGAAGTGCTGGAGAAAATGTGTGCAATCAGAAGGGAACTGCTTTGAAAGAGAGAACACTAAACTTGACTAAAACGGTAAGCAAGATTTTTTCCACATCAGTCTCATTATTGCGGCACCTCGTAAAAGCCTCAGCAGTTTGGTCCCATAGGAACTTACCACCACCACCACCACCACAACCATCACCACCAGAAAGCCGTATTTAAGGACCGAAAGCCAGCTGGTCAAACCGGTGGGGGGAGAGGGTGTGTGTGCAGTGGTTAGCACACTGGACTCGCATTCGGGAGGGCGACGGTTCAATCCCGAGTCCAGCCATCCTGATTTAGGTTTTCTGTGATTTCCCTTAATCGCTGCAGGTAAATTCCGGGATGGTACCTTTGAAAGGGCACGGCCGAATTCCTCCCCCATCCTTCCCTAACCCAATGAGACCAATGACCTCGCTGTTAGGTCTCTTCCCCAAACAACCCAACCCAACCCAGCTTGTCACCATCGACCGTCGTGAGGCGTGAAAGTGACGCAGAGCCTGAGTCGCCACCAGCTTGGAGTCGTCGCTGTCATCGCAGTCATCGCCCGTCGTAATTCAAGTCGTCGCCTAGGAGGTACAACAGCAAGGCTGTAGCGCCGCTGCCGGCGCAGTGGATTTACGCCAGCGTAGATGTGAGAATTACCGAACTATCAGTTTAATAAGCCCCTGCTGCAAAATACGAACACGAATTCTTTACAGACGAATGGAAAAACTGGTTGAAGCCGACCTTGGAGAAATGTTGGGACACGTGAGGCAATACTGACCCCACGAATTATCTTAGAAAATAGATTAAGGAGAGGCAAACCTACGTTTTTAGCATTTGTAGACTTAGACAAAGCTTTTGACAATGTTGACTGGAATACTCTCTTTCAAATTCTGAAGGTGGCAGGGGTCAAATACAGGGAGAGAAAGGCTGTCTACAATTTGTACAGAAACCGGATGGCACTTACAAGAGTCGAGGGGCATGAAAGGGAACCAGTCGTTAGGAAGGTAGTGACACAGGGTTGTAGCCTCTCCCCGATGTTATTCAATCTGTATATTGACTAAGCAGTAAAGGAAACAAAAAAATTGGAGTAGGAATTAAAATCCATGGAGAATAAATAAAATCTTTAAGGTTCGCCGATGACATTGTAATTCTGCCAGAGACAGCAAAGGACTTGGAAGAGCAGCTGAACGGAATGAAAAAGGGTCTTGAAAGGAGGATATAATATGAACATCAAAAAAAGCAAAACGAGAATAATGGAATGCAGTCGAATTAAATCGGGTGATGCTGCAGGAATCAGATCAGGAAATGAGACGCTTAAAGTAGTAAATGAGTATTGCTACTTGGGAGCAAAATAACTGATGATGGTCGACGTAGAGAGGATATAAAATGTAGACTGGCAATGGCAAGGAAAGCGTTTCTGAAGAAGAGAAATTTGTTAACATTGAGTATAGATTAAAGTGTCAGGAAGTCGTTTTTGAAAGTATGGAGTGTAGCCGTGTATGGAAGTGAAACGTGGACGATAAATAGTTTAGACAAGAAGAGAATACAAGCTTTCGAAATATGGTGCTACAGAAGAATCCTGAAGATTAGATGGGTAGATCACATAACTAATGAGGAGGTATTGAATAGAACTGGAGAGAAGAGAAATTTGTGGCACACCGTGACTAGAAGAAGGGATCGGTTGGCAGGGCATACTCTGAGGCATCAAGGGATCACCAATTTAGTACTGGAGGGCAGCGTGGAGGGTAAAAATCGTAGAGGGAGACCAAGAGATGAATACACTAAATAGATTCAGAAGGATGTATGGCTGCAGTAGGTACTGGGAGATGAAGAAGCTTGCACAGGATGGAGTAGCATAGGGAGCTGCATCAAACCAGTCTTAGGACTGAAGACCACAACAGCAACATTAGAGAACTGTTGCTATTCTGTCATGAAGAACCATGCATGGACACAACCCCACCATCCTCTTCCTCCTGCACAGCAGAGAACCCATGTACGAATCCGGCGACGGGCAGTGGAGTCCCGTGCCTGTTAACATATACTTACGAGATTAAAGTTGATTGTTGAGCTACCATCAATACTATAAGGGTGTGAACCTTGGGTAGCAAACAAGAAGCACGAAATTCATATCCAGAGTACTAAGATGAGATTTCACAGAAGTGTAAACTGGGGCTGAAGGACTACAGAATTAGGAATGTTGACGCCAGAAATGAACTATACATAACAACACACAAGAAAATAAATTTAGGTAATACTCTAACCCTATATCATTGACAGAGATTGGTAGAAGAATTTTGAATCACATACTGTGTTTGAACGCAATCCTCCAAAGAAAGCGATCTACTGACACTTAACCAGCATGGATTAGAAAAAGGGCGTTCTTAAGAAACACAACTAACTCTTCATTCACACGAAGTAATGAGTGCTATACTCAGGGTACATCAAGTTCATTCCACATTTTTAGATTTCCAGAAAGTTTTTTTAAATCATCCCTCACAAGCGATTTCCAATCAAAGTGCGCGTCTATGGAGTACCGTCACAGTTGTGCGACTGATTCGTGATTCTGCTGTCAGAAAGGTCACAGTTCGTAGTAACTAATAAGAAGTCAACGAATGGAACAGAAGTGACATCTATCGTTCCCCAAAAAAGTATCACAGGCCCTGCATCAGATGATGCTGTCATTTGCCATCTAGTAAAGTCATCACAAGATCGTAACGAATTGCAAAATTATTTACACAAGATACCCGTGTTGTATCAAAACAGACAAATGACCCTAAATAATATAAAGGGAGTACCATACTAAGATATATCCATCAAACTTTGGTTACATGAGTTTTAAATTTAAAGGTTGTCAGTTTAACTAAATACCTAGATATGACAATATGAACAGCTTGAATTTGAACCACCACAAACAGACTGTTATGGGGAAGCAAAACCAAAGACTGCTTTTTATTGGCAAAGCACTTGGAACAGGGATGGCCAAGAATTCTGCACGTGTGCAGTGCACATGCACGCAAGTGAAGTTCTGTCACCTGGTTGCACACTTCCCCCACTAGCACACCATAAGGAAGAGGAGAAAGAGTGGGAAACTGCATAAGCATCACAATCAGATGTCAGTGCAGTCGTGCAAGGAACACTGATGAGCTTTCAGGCGGCCTTGTTTGACATTTCGTAACAACATAGATCACGAACAAAAAAATCAGCATTATTTAATCATTTTTGGCGCGCTGAAGGCGTAAAAATATTTTTATCTAGTACAAACAGTGGACATACAGACAGAAGCAGACAGATATTTGCCGTTCAGCTTCCCACGTAATCGTGACTTAATTAGTTTCATAATAAAAAAAAAGCCTTTCACGCACTATGTTGATCGAAACATTCTACCACGTTTGTAGCTTCATTATAGAGACATGGAAACACTTTCCAAAGAAAACAACGTAGGATACATGGGTTGTTTTACGGAAAAGAATTTGTCTCTTCAGTGGGAATTGCACCACAGATCAGTCACTTCTATCTGCACGTGGACAGGATTGCTTTCAACTGAAACGGCGTCTAAAACAGCTCAATAACAGATGTCGCATTGGTAAAGTTCTCAAAATATTTAGAAAAATACTCCTGTAATTTTCTCAACGCTTCCCTGAATTCTTCAAAATTCGCGTTTTCTTTCATGCCAGTGTACTCAGAGAAATAGACTATTTCTTTTTTTAACAAGGTTTGCAAGTCATTGCAGATTTTCTAATATCTACCTGGTTTCCTTTTTCCTTCATAAATTCAACAATAGCTGGTCTAAAATCGAAAAACCGTTCGAGGCATAGTTCTTACGTTAAACGTTCTTTGCAGTAATAACCACACATCAAAAAAAGTTTTGCATCGCCTCGGTTCCGTGAGTTCCGGAACCTGTACAGAAAATTGGAATAGAGATCAACATAAACATCTTTTCTGCCCTTTTTATTGCTCATGAAAACCACAAATTGCATTTTGTACCACCATACAGCGAGAGCTTCAAAGGTGGTCGTCCAGACTGTTGTACACACCAGTACCTCTTCCATTGATGCAGGCCTGTATCCGTCGTGGCATACTATCTACAAATTCATCAAGGCACTGTTGGTCCAGATTGTCCCACTCCTCAACGGCGATTCGGCGCAGACCCATCAGAGTGGTTGGTAGGTCACGTCGTCCATAAACAGTCCTTTTCATCTATCCCAGGCGTGTTCGATATGGTTCATGTCTGGAGAACATGCTGGCCTCTCTAGTCGAGCGATGTCGTTATCCTGAAGGAAGTCATTCACAAGATGTACACGATGGGGGCGCGAAAAATGGTTCAAATGGCTCTGAGCACTATGCGACTTAACTTCTGAGGTCATCAGTAGCCTAGAACTTAGAACTAATTAAACCTAATTGACGGTCTAGGCACGATTGAACTACAGAGAACACGACCCGTGTACCTCCTTCCTGGTGAAATGACAGGAACTGATCGGCACATGCATGGTTGTTTACATCTTTGGGAGGGTTTAGTGACATCTCTGAACAGTCAAAGGGACTGTGTCTGTGACACAATATCCACAGTCAACGTCTATCTCCAGGAGTTCTGGGAACCGGGGTGAGGCAAAACTTTTATTGATGTGTGTATAACCTCACCACACTCTTTGTTCAATTCCGTCCAAAAGAATAGACAGCATGTGTTAGGGTAGTCCTTGCATTTGTAATAATCACTGTGACAGGTGGCTTAGTGGTCAGAGCATCTGATTACTACTGATTACTAAGGAGGAGGCCATAATCAATGCCTACCTGCAGACAATGTCTGCAATTCCTTTGTTGCTAAATGAAATGTAGCGCTGTTCCGAGAACGACCGAGCAAAGCCGTGACGTGCCGAGACAGGCACATGTGCAGCACATTGTGCAGGTGTGCAGTTTTGCACCTCTTGGTCGACCCTGACTTACAAGATGCAGCCAATTTATTTAAGAGGTTGTCTATACGATGCTTGTCCATCCTCTTCTGGAGTATTATTGTGCAGGACGGGATCCTTTATTTGCTCTGAGCGTTTTTTCTAGAAGATAACTACGTAAGACAACAGGAAGTGCAATTACACCAAAAAACACCTTATTCTATAGGTCAGCACAATTAGACTCCTCTAAATGCAGAGAACGTCGAATTGAGCTTCCTGATTAGTTTATTTGCATGTTGACGTTACTTTAACATATTATCTATGTGAACACCAAAGAATTTCACACACACTGTTTCCCTTAGTGTATGAAATTTAATGTCTGCCTCTTGATATTAACAGGGCAGTTTTGCTCGTTTCAAATTACTTACATGATCCTTTTTGAGATTAATACTGGTTATTGTGAGCTATTTGTAGGACTGTAGAGATATCAGCGTGGATGTATCCGGTGCTTCTGTCACCAACAAACATTACTGTTTCTGACCCGTTTTTAATATCATTGGAAAACCATTCGTGTAATTTACAAACAGAGGTGAACTGACTGTAAAGCTTCGATACCTCCCACCCCCATTTCCTGTTTAATTTTTATTCAGGAGGCACAAACTGTCGGTTTAGCCCTTTCCTCCCTGTTATGAAAGTGACACTCTACCCATGTAAATTCAAAAACGTTTTAATTTGTCGTGTAGAACTTACTGGTCTACAAAATCCAATGATTAGGCAAAGTCACAGAATATTCCAACATGATAGTTTTTCTTCTTCAGGTCCACTAGGAGTACTTTTCCGAGTTCTTGTATGAACTTTTTGTGGAGAAACCTCTAACAAAGCCAAACTCAGATGTGTGGTAACCGGTTCTGCCCAAAAGGATGCGTCAGTATTCGGTCACAGACATATGTTAAACAACTTTTGAAAAGAATAGAAGAACGGAAACAGGTCTGTAATCAGGATAATTTGCTTATCTTGCAATGTGACTTTATCCTCGACTGGTTTAAAAGTCCGAACACGAACTAAATAATATGGCCCTTTAAATCTTTGGAATAAAGTGTTTACATGTTTTTCGGTAATTGAGCATTTCTGACGTAGTTGCGTTCTTCGATGAACTAGAGGGGCTGATATACAGTGGGTGACAAATGTCTCCGGACACCTCCTAATATCGTATTCGATCTTCTTTTGCCTGGGGTAGTGAAGCAACTCGAAGTGGTATGCGCTCAACAAGTCATTGGAAGTCCCATGCGGAAATATTGTGCCATGCTGCCTATAAAGCCGTTCATAACTGTGGAAGTTCTGTCGGTGCAGGATTTTGTCTCCGAAATGTTCGATGGGATTCATATCGGGCGGTCTGCGTGACCAAATCAATCGCTTGAATTGTCCAGCATGTTCTCCAAACCAAACAATTGCTGCCTAATGACATAGCACATTGTCGTCAGTGAAAATTCCGTCGTTGTTCGGAAACATGAATGGCTGCAAATGGTCTCCAAGTAGTCAAGCTTCCAGTCAATGATCGGTTCAGTTGAACCAAAGACTCCGTCCATTACATGTAAACACAGCCCACCCAGTTATGGAGCCACAACCAGCTTGCACAGTGCCTTGTGAGTGACTTCATGGGGTATGCCCCACACTCGAACTCTATCATCAGCTGTTACCAACTGAAATCGGGACTCATCTGGCCAGTCCATGGTTTTCAGTCGTCTAGGGTCCAACCAATATGTCGCGAGCCCAGGAGAAGCTGCAGACGTCGTGCTGTCAGCAAAGGCACTCACATAGGCCGTATGCTGCTGTAGCCCATTAACACTAGATTTTCCAGTAATATCCTAATTTATACATTCGTAGTACGCCCCACATTGATTTCTGTGGTTATTTCACGCAGTGTTGCTTGTCTGTTAGCACTGACATCTCTACCTAAACGCCACTGCTGTCGGACGTTAAGTGAAGGCCGTCGACCACTGTGTTCTCAGTGATGAGAGGTAATGCCTGAAATTTGGTACTGTCGGCACAGTCGTGACACTGTGGATCGCGGAATATTGAGTTCCCTAACGATTTCCGAATCTGAATGTTCCATGCGTCTAGCTCCAACAACCACTCCGCTTTCAAAGTCTGTTAATTCCCTTTGTGTGGCCATAATCATATCGGAAACCTTTCCCCCTGAATCACCAGAGTACTAACGACAGCTCCGCCAACGCACTGCCTTTTTATACTTCGTGTACGCGATACTACCGCCATCTATATATGTATACATCGCTATCCCATGACTTTTGTCACCTCAGTATACACTGATTCTATGAGTTCCGTATTTTATTTTTTTTTTTTTTTTTTTTTTTTTTTGCAATGTCAGTATTGGAGATAACGGTAAACTTTTTAGTAGAGAAACAGTTACAAACTTTAACCCCTTTTTCTTTCATTGGATACTGGATCATATCCTTGCAAAGCGCAACGAAAATACTCACCAGTTTGCCTAAACTTGGAGCAACTCAATAATTTCCCTTCCGCACTGTGAGTATTAGATGGTTGCCACTAAGACAAAGACAAAATTGACTGTAATGAGAACATCAATTTCAAATAAACTTGGTACCGGGATACCCAGCTCTGTATATCACATGACCCTCGTTTTCTTCATATTGATCTCAAGCGGAAAGTAATTGTCATTGTGAAAGGTTAATAGCGGATCAAGTGTATACCGGCAGAAGTAAGCACCTGTTAAGGCTAATATGTTATACTATTTGAAGCGGACGTACTGCAATTTTTACTGCAGTGTGTTAGTACAATGCACAAAGAGAAATTGTTATACAGAGATTTGGAAATTATTGTTTGTGCAGCACTCCTGCCACGTTTAAGTTCGTTAAACATGTAAACCTACAAAGGCGTTGGTAACTTCATTAGACTTCACAGAAAAATAAATAAGTAAACATAATAATAACGTTAATTAACTCGTTTATTTTTCAGCTGCTTCGTTCATCCGTTTTCCAAACTTAAGATTTAAACTTTGAATTAGACTTCGTTAAATTTGATTACATTAGCAACGTGAGAGTTTATTAATTTTAACTTTTCAGCATGTTGTTTTAGGAACATAATACGGTTAATTAAATCTCGTCATATATTCCCTTAATCTAGCTACTGTCGCGTCTCCCCAGCGCGCACTTTTTGATTTTATGTGCAGTTTATGTTGCGTAACATTTTAATTAACTGTATATTGCTTATTGTTGCAAGCACAAAAGATAACATTCGATTCTCACTGCTAGTTTCTATAGTTGAAAAACTTTGTGCACCTCGACCTATTACGTGAGGATAAGCACAACACTAAAAGATTTCCTGCTATGAACGTGTGATCTTTAATTTTCATATAACCCTGATCTGGCCTGTTAGAAATGGAACACGGTATAATTAATGTAACTAATTATGAAATTAAACATGTCCTTCTCTACTTTCATCTCTGAAATTTACTGAAAATTACTCTTATTTACACGTACAGAATTTACAGTATGCTATGCTCGCTAAACATAGGAGCTGCAGTGGATTTTTTAACATATGAACACTATTGACTGCCACGACTAACACGAGAGCATGAAACAAAAAATGAAATTTAATTTTAATATTATTATTAGCCAGAACAGGTTTCAGCACAGCAGTCTTTGATATCACACAACTAAAGTTTTAGCACTTTGATTTACGTAAATTATTTACGTCACTCGTATTGTAGTAGAAGTTGTCCATGTCCACCTGAAAATGACATAATAAAATCCACAGTTCTCCTCTGAGGTCTCCAAAAGCTAAAAGAAATAATTTTAATTTACCATTACCTGCCTGCTTAATTGTGGGAAAACTGCTTTCATTCAATTATAATTTGAATTTACCGCAGCAGTGGCTCCCGTGATCGCGGCGCAGCTCTGCTTCATGAAAAATTCTAAATATGCTGAAAACGGCTAAAATGTGCAATGAAATACTGGGCAAGCTAGCAATAAATTATTACAAGTATTTTTAACAATTTCTGCATTGAAAAATCAACATAAATTCTAAGTACACACCTTTTTTCTACCTCAGCCTCCAATGGCGTCTTTCTCGAACAAAGAACAAAAGAAAGCTAACCAAGCATTCAAGCGAGCGTCACAGGCTCTTACAACTTAAACAGCTACAAGAAGACAGAGAGGGTGACATTTAAGCCTCCAATATTAATAATCGATTGACCACGCTAATAACTATCATTGTAATTTTTTTCAATTATCATTGCCTGCTTCGATTTCCACACTCGCCGACCAAAGACGTTATTTGCAAAGTATAGATACTAAATATTGCACAAACACAAAAATGAAAACTGATTATTTCCTTTTTTACAGACTCTGCATAATAGACAACCGTTCATACAGAAATAAAATAATAATAAATGTTTCTTTTTTCATATATACTACACCGATTTTGCAAATGTCTTGCCAGGAGACGTCACAATACGATGAGACTTGCCTGAAAACATTCAAACAAAATAGAGCATAATAATCCTCGTCCCGAATAGTTTAAGTTCCCTCATTTTCTCCTACCTCGTAAATCTGAAGGTAAAAATGTAGGCAGGCAAGGTTTCTCCGGTAGATAATTCGTCAATTCATTTTTAAGTCATCCAGAAGCGGAATCTGCATACAACCTGCTATCGCTGTTTAATGATGTTTTTCTCTTCACACCTTGTATTCCACTCGCCCCTGCAACTTGCGTGGTAGGGTGTATTTTTTGCTGTAGCACAAATCGGGCGCTCTTCTTCTTACATTCACGAATGAAACGGTGAGCCTGAAATTTCGTTGGTCAATTTCAATGAGACAACCTTAGTCGCTCTGCTTATGTCTTCCAATTTACGTTTTTTCGCATTTCTGTAGTACTGCTGCATTAAATGAACGCATTCGTAATGCTTGGTGCCACTCATTCGTTGTGTAACTTCCCCACTATATATTTCTGTATGAAATTTAGCCTAACTTTACCTCCCACTCTATAAAAGATCCACATACTACTCAAACTGTGTGCCCAAAAAACTATTATTCAGTTTAAACTCGTATGCTAATCTTTGACTAAACAGAACCTAATTTGAATTGAACTGTAACTGGTCTGTATAAAACTTGCCTTTAGATTAAATGCGCAACTAAAGTAAAACAGTTATCTGGGCAGAATCAAAATTTCCACTTAACCGCGCGTCTTGACAACATTGTTGCAGATTTCTCTAAAGCACGACAGTAAACAACTAACCGGCAGCGGCTAAGCTAGATTTTTTTCTAAATAAATATTCAAACTGTTGCATACCACATGGTGCAGTGTAGTAATGCGTAATGATAAACCTTCTTTAAACAGTGGAGTGGAGTGGAGAGAATAACTATTCCTCTGAAATGATAGTCCAAGCAACGATTTTAGAATGAAGTATGCATTCAAAAAGACAAACTAAAGATTTGCGTGATCTTCACACATAACACTCGTCTGAACAATACTATACTCAACAGATTGAACAATGATTTGAAAAGGATACAATGTTAACACAGAAAAAAATCAAACTGCTTAATGCATGACTCAGGGAAGTGGGATAGTCTTTCTCTCAGCTCTGAGCATGTTAACTAGCTGACAATAATAATTCTAAAAAAAAATAGTTGCAGTGCTGCAGACTTACCTCAAACTTCTTCTCTTCAAAAAAAAAAAATAACATTATTCAAAATTTATATTCTTTTCGCCTTCCAATATATACATCATAAATCCTTTACAATACATCTTTCTCCAAAACAGATACAGTCACAAGTCGACGGACCACAACTGAATACGTCCCATACCTACCACAGTTCAACTGAGAATGTATCAGAGTGTGCAGAAGCAAATACTGTGCCACAACAAGGCCAAAAATAATTTAACAGTAGCGTAACATTCTCTCTGACGCGCACATCGGTAACTTACAAAAATCAAAATATGACCTCCTTACAGTTGTTGTTGTTGTTGATGTTGTCTTCACTTTGAAGACTGGTTTGTCGCAGCGTCTATACTAGTCTATCCTGGGAAAGCCTCTTCATATCTGCATAACTAGATTAACCTACAGCCACTTGAACCTGTTTACTGTATTCAAAATTTTGTCTCCCTCTAGAATTTAACCCCACGCCCCCCCTCTCCTCCTCTCACCCATACGCTTCCCGCTGTTGCCAAATAGACAATTCCTTGATCCCTCAGAATGTGTTCTCTCAATCGATTACTTCTTTTAGTCAAGTCGATCAATAAATTACGTTTATCCCCAGTTCGATTCGGTACCTCTTTATATGTTATTTGATATAATCACCTAATCATCTACTCTTCAGCATTATTCTGTAGCGCCGTGTTTCGAAAGCTTCTACACGTTGTCCGAGGAGGAAGGGGCATCGTTAAGGGATATTACAGGAACGGTCATTTGACGCAAAAGGTTCATATGGAAATATGCCCTATTCCGAATGGTTTCCGAGGTAGAACGCAATTAATGTACGTTCTTTCTTCGGCTAGTTGTGCGCATGTATGGCCCTTACCCACACCAACCTCTTAGACGTTTTATTTTGGCCCAATGTACCTTGTCGTTTTCAACCTCTTTGCTAGGGATGTCTTTCTACCATTACAGCAGCCCGTTGAACTCTCAATTGTCCATGATGTGTTGTGAGTGAAGTAGTGCGAGCGACTGAGAACATATCGGAGAGAAGCTTCGGTAACCGGTGTTGTTACACGCGCTGGCTAAAATGCCACACATCTACACTAATGAAGAATATGTAGATGTGGTGTATGTTTACGGGGCTTGCAATGGTAGTACTCCTGCTACGTCGAAGAATACTATCGGTGCTTTCCAACCCGTCGACTTCTTGCTCGTAGAGTGTTTACGAGAGTTACCAGAAAACTGTGTCACCCAGAACGTATTATTCCAAGTTCCCGTTGCTCTTCTGAACGTGTAGTTCAACAACCTGTGCGGGAAAACGTTGATGAAATGGTGCAATTTATTCCCACTACCAGCACACGGCGACTTTCTGCACGTATCAGTGTTCAATACGAACAGGTTGTAATATTGTTGCTTTAATTTGTTATGAAAGCGGTGCTGATATTCATGACCATAAAAGTGGGATAAAAGCTGTGAGCTGTCTGAGGTTAGTTAACCTTGCATTACTGCGCAACTGTTTCACCAAGTATCCAGTCTAGCTTACCAAATTCCCAACCAGGCTAACATTAAGTATAATCTTTTAATAGTCACACGAAAACCGGTGATATATATAAAAAAGAGAATTTAAATAAAAAGAAAGAAATCAGTTTATATTTATAAATTTATTTTAACATTGATCATTGAAATTTCAGCATATTAAACTTGAGTCATAACTAAGCTGGTGCCTTATTTAGGATTGTGAAAATGTGAGTTTGGAAAGTTACGAAACACATCAAATATGGAGCCAAGATTGGGAGACTGCATACAACACTGCATTCATAAATTAACACACGAAGAACGTTGAAAGGTATGCGAGAGGAAATTAACCACAGCCAACCGATTCAATTTTCACCCAAAGAAGTTATGTTCGTAGTGCAATACTGTCCGTCACGTAATTACCACACACTGGTATACTAAATTCATACTAACTCTCTGTGAAATCTTCCTGAAAAGAATAGCTGAGGGCTACTTTGATGATTACACCGTATGCTTCACGTGGTCAACTTGGTTTACACAAATAGTGTAACTTCACAATAATTTTGATAATTAAAATAAATTAGATCGAAAAGCAATTTACAAAAAAAAGACCTCGTACTGGTTACTATCGTCTTACTATTAACCTGATGGATCAAACAATTGTATAAGCACGTGGTACTGGTCTCACAAAGTACACCCCACGTGGGTTGAACATAAGGATAAGTTGCTATATTGAAAAATATTGTCAAGACGAGACGTTATAATCTCACGCACATTCGCATTTAAGATTGATGATCTTAGAGTTACTGATCAACACGTGCTTCCACTTTACCCACAAAGTAGTGACAAAGCAACTACTGGAAAATATTCTGAAGTTCACACTCGAAATACACTGCGTTGCAATTTAAGATAACATTAGATATTTTAGAGCTAAACCTGAAATAAAGGTGATTAAATTTTCAGTTAGGCTGAACTTAAAAAATCCATTGTCCTACGGACTTAGCAGACACGCGCTTAGCCGGAGATCTTACCACTTCAGACGCTCGCCGCGGACAGACTGACTTGGCCCGCTACCGAGCGTGCTTCACAAATACAAACGGAAGTGACCAGAGAGGCAGCTCCCTATACCAACATGACAAGGGACGGATAGGACCATACTAAGAATAGAAACCTCTTTGCTTCTAGAAAGCGTAGCTACCTGTTCCGACGTTGGTCCTACTGTTCTCTAGCAGACAGGCTTGCCTGCTACCCTCAAGCATGCAACTAGAAATACATTTGCTCATTCATCCTCTCACACAGAAGGGAAGGGGGATGCAGTATCTTATCATATACAGTATATAAAAGAAAGCGGATGTAGTTTCCGTATGAGACTGTGTGACATGAATTACATATAAACTGTGTTTTAAAGTGTAGTAGTGTGACAGATCGTTCTTGTTTAAGTGTAAAAGTAACACGTTTCACTGCTCAGTCTCCTCCCAGATAGTCAGAAACACCACAGTAAATTTAGAAGAGGAATTTATGCCGTAAATGACAACAGATTTCAGAAATTAACATGAAAGGAATCCAACAGATACCTTTCAAGGTGTATGGCGAAAGTTACATGAGGGAAACTTGTGCCCCTTTCAGCAACAGCGTAAAGCCACGTTTACACGGAATAGGATCGACAATACACGCAATAATTATCGATGGTCGCAGGGAGATGTACATACTACAGTGGAAACCAATTTCCAAATTCGTTGCTCGACAATGTTTGGTGCGGCATGATCGGTGACATGTTGATGAGTCCAGTCATTTTAGAACAGTGAGTGATAGGATAGAATTACTTGCATTTTTTGAAAAATTCGTTCCCTAAACACGTTGAGGACGTAATGCGTGACAGAAGATCACATGAACGTTCTCTCATCTGCACTAAAGTTTACTGACATGTCAGCTCCGCGAAAAGGTCACAGCTGTGCTATGCAAATAGGGCTTTCTTTCCGCTCTGGGAGCCATTAACAGGCAGTGTGACTGGTGTGTGTGTTTACCTGTCAGCCTGTCCGCGGGGTCTCACAGGACAAACAGAAACGCTCCAATGGCGGACAACAAAACGCCCGGTGTCATGGGACCAGGGCACAGAGTGTCTGCCGGAAACCACGTTCAATACACGCACGAAATGTAAGTTGCTGCCTCCTCGTCCTTTTGAATATTTCCAATAACAACACTTCTTACGTAATGTAAAGAAACAAAACGTAAGAGAGTTCTCGTTAAATATTCCGTACTCACTACGGTGTACTGGTAAATCGCATTATTTCAGGTAAAATCTAGAACTATGATATGTTACTAGAAAGTTAATTTTTTCCAAGACTTCATCCAATCGAAGTGAGTCCTAACATGAAGGACTTATTTCAATAGTGGTATAAGTCCATTTTTGTTCATTCTGAGATACAGAGTCCTAAAGTTAAATGAGAGCTGAAAAATCTGCAGTTGAATATTTCTGGTATCTCAACTGCACATTTTTCAGCGCTCATTTAACTTTAGGACTCTGTATCTCAGAATGAACAAAAATGGACCTGTACCACTATTGAAATTAGCCGTTCATATATAATGGAAAATTTACATCGGTTTTAGTTTAAAAGAAAAACTAATACTTCCTGGGAAGTCCTCTCATATCCTACACTTTTAGGTGGTATTCCACAAGATCCTAACGTAAGCTACAACAAGCCATGTTCCATTCTGTCATAAAGTTCTGGGAAATCATGTAGACGATTGAATGCTTTCTGCCATTTCTTGTGAACTGCAGTATACTGCCTAATCTCGTCAGCTCATGAAGGGAAACTGTATTTGCTCAGGAATTACGATTACTGGGATAATTGAGCCGAACCATCACTCAGGACAAGATAACTTGTGTACGTGTGCTGACGGAACCTTGTGTCAAAAGATGTCTGGGGGGAAATACACTAAAGCAGTATTAATGTGAGACGAAAGAAGACCCACAACTCTGACTTAACTCTGTGGAGTTACTAAAGTTAAGAGTAAGAAAAATATGTTTGCTTGTGTATATAATTGACTCCAAGTGGTCAACTACGAGCGCTAAATGGACGAAGCCAAACCAGTAGAAATTCATTTGCTGGAAAATTAGTGTTTAAGGGAATGATTTTTTTTCTATTTTTAGTATAGAGAAACTGCTAGCGAAAATCTGGGTGAGAGGAAAGTACCAGACCACGAGGAAAAAACTTTAGTTTAAAACAAATTTCACAAACCTTAATTTTAAATTTTATTTTAAAACTTCACAAGTAGTAGCAAAGTAATTAAACCATTAATCATTTACACAAATTGAACCAGTTATGCCAAAACCAAACTAAACTCCGTGGTCATCTGAAGGCTCAACGGTACCAACCAATCGCCGCCTCATTTTAGCCGCCAGGCGTTACTGGATGCGGATGTGGAAGATCATGTGATCAGCACACCTCTCTGCTGGTCGTTGTTACCGCTGCCGCTACCTTTCAGTCAAGTCGTTGCCTCGAAGTCAAGTAGCTCCTCGGTTGGCCTCATAAGAGCTGGCTACTCCGCGCTTGTCAACAGCGCTCGGCAGACCTAACGTGTCACCCATCCAACTGCTAGCCAAGCCTAACAGCACTTGACTTCGGTGATCTGACGGGGACCGATGTTAACACGGGGGCAAGATCGTTGTCAACCTGATCCAGTTGCCTGGAATACTTGAAAGCAGTAAGCATAACAGGAAAGACATTAATCTGAGTTCTTGCATAATATTAGTTTTAAGAATTTCATCTCAGCTGTTCGGAAGTGAGTTTGGTATTTGCCTACGTTCATTAGATAATAGAACTAAACAGAGAAGAGATTACACTGTAAAAGGGTCACAACATACAACTTATTAATGCAAGCGAACATGGATCAAAACGGTTCAAATGGCTCTGAGCATCACTATGCGACTTAACATCGGAGGTCATCAGTCCCATAGAACTTAGAACTACTTAAACCTAACTAACCTAGGGACATCACACACATCCATGCTCGAAGCAGGATTCGAACCTGCGGCCGTAGCGGTCCTGCGGTTTCAGACTGTAGCGCCTAGAACCGCACGGCCACCACGGCCGGCCCTACCACAGTACTACAAGTCAATTGCCAACTATGTCAGCAGATGAGACGGAGATAGAGGAAATTTTAAATTCACGGCAAAAGTGTTTGTAACTCCTTAGCTGACACTGTTATTAGACACGAAAAACTGGGACCACACCGGCATTCACCTTCATCGATTACGGAAAGAAAGGAAACCTGAAACGTTATGGCAGATTAATACTGTTTGCTGGAGCAGGACTAGAACCAGGAACCCGCCTTTCTCAGACCAGGCTCTTAGCGCTAGCCAAGCGGACCTATCGACTTGCCCTGACAGCTTCAATTATGCCAGTGCATCTCTCCTACGTTCCAGACTCCAAAGAAGCTCACCTTTGCTGGAATAGCACTGCAGAAAAACGATATTCCGCAGGAACAATCCCCTGCCGGTAAGCACTTATTCAGCAGTATGCTTTCATCCAGCAGTGATAATAGCGAAACCCCAGGTACTCGGTTCGTGCTTCAGTCCTCTAGGCAGTTTTAATGTTCTGGGAAACTTCAACGAGGCTGGCTGAATGTGAGGGATTTTCTCTCTGACAGGAAAATTTGTCGCATATACAGACTCAAGACAATAAAAGGGTTGGCTCTGAGCACTATGGGACTTAACATCTGAGGTCATCAATCCTCTAGACTTAGAACTACTTAAACCTAACTAAGGACATCGCACACATCCATGCCCGAAGCAGAATTCGAACCTGCGACCGTAGCAGTAGCGCGGTTCCGGACTGAAGCGCCTCGAACGGCTCGGTCACAACGGCTGGCGAACATGGATCAAAACCATCTTTACACTAAACTGATCAGGTAAAAACAGAGTAATTTTTCAAGCACAAAAGTGATTTCGTTTAAAGTAGCACATCTAATCAGGATGTGACTGGCGATCAGAAAATAGTTTAGAATGCTACGTTATTCAAACAATTCTAGTACAGTAACAGAAATTTTAAAAGCATTTAGTCAATGAAACTAATAAAGAACTAACTGCTATCTGAGCACATCGAATTCTTTCATTCAAATACAAGAGGTAGCGTAAAATCTGGTGACTGTACACTTCGGTAGCAGAAATGTTAAGATCCCTTACAGCAAACCATCAAAACTGATTGCTGAGTACACAAAAGTGTTTTATGTAGCACAACAGGTAGCATAAAAGCGGTGACTTCACTATAGTTCAGTGGAGAATATGTTAAAAACATTCGCAATAAACTAGTAAAACTAACTGATAGCTGAGCACACACAACTGTTTTACAAAGCTTAAATCAAAACTGAGAGCTTAAAACAAAAGTAAGATAACCCAGTAAAAAATCTTCAAATAAGTGCATGTAGTAGAATCTGACTCGGCTATAGCATTAACCATTAAATATACTGTAACACTAAAATGTGTCGAATACATGAATGCTCACCTTTATGAGGACAGCCGAATGATTTCTCGAACTGTCTTTGATAAGCTCGCAAAACCTGTGGCCATATTCAAAGGCCAAGACGCTGCAGCTTGTAAATGTCGTCAAATCGCTGCACACAGAGCCGGGAACGCCATACATCGCCTGCAACTTGATTCGATCCTATAGATCACAGTGGTATCTCGCAAGCCATCAAATAATGACGGAGACACCGATCTGTACTGTAGTTAGAAACGATTAACCTTCTGAAGATAGTAGCGAGCTGGCTTATATCACCAAATCTTACAGACTTGCGACAACTCTAATCAAAACCATCACCACGCAACTTGTAGGCACCACTGAACACACTTACCCACAGAAAATACCTGTCTTAAGTCACTGGGGCGTAGGCATGCGTTTCACTGGCAGCCGAGACTGCAAGAGACTTTCTCACGCTGGTAACGAGTCATATCATCTTTGTAGTGCCACCGCGGCATCGCCTAACGGACACTGAGACGCATTTTGGCCGGCGATAACGTGCAGAGATTATCGCAATCGATCAATCGCAATCAAGACAGTAGCAAACTGTTTGTTACTGTCATTATTTTCATCATGGCAGCGACAACAGCAGCCGTTACGAAACTGTCTCGAATGAAAAACAGCCCACAGTTGCACTAAATAAACCTTGACCATGGTTTCTGCTATAATACTATGCCCTCCGCCACTGCCTCTGTTATATCAGAGGTAGTGGCGGAGCACATACGGTGCCATACGTAATTTTACTTATGCTCGAAACAGGCTTATTGGAGCGACGCGGTTCTTTCCGTCCCTTTACGACGGACCTGCACCTACCTGTGAACATTGTCTCAGCGTATCATCAGTAGGGAAGCGGAGTGAAACCTACTGTACTTCGACGTGTACCAGGCTGCAATTAAAGTCACTAATCTACGTTTCGGGAGAGTCACCCGTGATGAAAGATTGGAAATTTTGTCCTCAATTAATATATTCTGAAACTTAGGTGAACAAGTGTCACTGCCAAGCCCGTGCTAGTCTTAACACAGGCACTCACAATCCCTTTCACTCACGTTAGCAAGTTTATGGTGTTGCATTTCCCGAAACCGTAATAGCTACAAAAATACTGATTGTTTTTTATTGAGAATGCTCGCCAAATATTAAGTCTGCCGGTACCAAATGCAGTCACAGTTTTCAGTCACTGACCTACTCAATAAGCCCAGCGGAATATGTCCCTTCTCGTCACAAAATTCACTTAAAAATTCCGAAATTTCTACACACACATCTGAATAATTATGCCGTCACTTTCCAACACTTTTGATGTATGAAACACTGCTAGATCGGGCAACTTATCGTTTCCATCGGAACTACTACTACACACGTCCGAACTCTTTCATGACTAGGCTGCCACTCTTCTCTCGAATACTCTAAGTCGTCTCCAACAGCAGAGAAAGGCGCGCGGAGAATATTGCTTTACCATTGGTCAGTCTACTCAGCACCCACCGAGCGAGGTGGCGCAGTGGTTAGCACACTGGACTCGCATTCGGGAGGACGACGGTTCAATCCCGCGTCCGGCCATCCTGATTTAGGTTTTCCGTGATTTCCCTAAATCTCTCCAGGCAAATGCCGGGATGGTTTCTTCGAAAGGGAACGGCCGACTTCCTTCCCCGTTCTTCCGTAATCCGCTGAGACCGATGACCTCGCAGTTTGGTCTCTTCCCCCAAACAAACAAACAACCAACCAACTCAGCACCCAATAGCAAAACCACATTCTCCCGCGTGAATCTCCGCTTTTCCTCAATAACCAATCGCAAAATAGTAAACGTTAAGATTGCACTTTTTACCGACGTAGTTATCTAATATGCTGAAGTTTTACTTACGCATAAAGTTATTTACGATTGTTATTTATATCTGAATTAACTTTCCCTTTACCGTAAACTTACTTTACAAATCCATTCTACAAAAATCCCCTTTGTCCACACCCATACTTCGAAATGTTCCCACACTAAATCCTACTACATAACTCGTTAAACAATTATCTTCATATTAACCTTAAACCACACTCAGGCATCATTCATACTGCTAAAACACATTTGTAACATTTTACATACACAAAGACATAATAACACTTTACGAAAATACTAGAATAGTTTATGAAAAACATTCTATTACTGTAGTGCACTCTAGTGGGCACAATCGAAACTAAAATCACAGTCTCGCTATTCAATATTGTCCTCTATCGGCTGATACATAAACTACGTGCGCGTCCAGTCTCGCGTCACCAATTGTCACTATCCAGCTCTGAGAGACATCTCCCAATTAACCACCTCCAAGGCAGGATCGGTATACGGCACTGCGCCTCATTATGTCTGTTGAAGTTATTTTATTCGTCTTGATGCAGCCGCTGGACTAAGACATTTTTCATTAATTAGTGTGAATGACTTCTGAAGTAGGCTACATTATTATAGCAGAAACCATGGTCAAGGTTTAAAATAAACATAACTTAATGCAACTGTGGGCTGTTTTTCATTTGAGACAATGGTTCCTACTGTGTTAGTCATAAGATGATTATGGAAGCCTAAGAGAGGCCTGACACAGCCGAGCCACCATTGCTATCATCTCTTCTGTAACTGAAGCTAAAAGCACTTTTGCATTGAGGTCAAGCGTTATTAAACGGCCAACGGCCACACATTTGCTCCCTAAGCCAGTGGCTGCGTGCATGGAAGACTGCTCTCAGGCTCCCAGGTGACAAGTAAGTTTCAGTCAACTGCGCTCGCGCACACGCCATCTCAGACGGAGACCTCAGACAAAGACATAAGTTGTAACCTGTCGGCCAGGGCCATTCCCAAACCACTGCCCTTAACAATCACGAGCAACCAGCTGAGTGCCGGTAGTGCCAGTGGTCCCTAGCTACCGTAGCCGGACCAGCGCCTGATCAGGATGCCCGGCCAACGAGCCCACCACATGGACAACAAAGCTGCCTGCCTACTGGGGCTGGGTTGTTCACCAACAAACGGATCCAAAGGAACGATTCAGTAAAGTGAACGGAAGGCCCGAGGCACGACTTCCAAGGAATGGCCGTCCACCATTCACTTTGATCGTATCCGGTCTCGCTATCAGAACGGTCGTTCGTTGTCCACTTCGGTCATTTTCGTTCCTGCCTCGCTCTTCTTCGGTCAGTCACATTCCTCACTCCAGTTCCTCCATTCCTCGCCCAGTCTCGTTCTTTTTGGGGTGGTCATTCATTCCTCGTTCCTGTTCAACTTTTTCTTAAATTTATACTATAAAAATAATGAATACACTTAGCAGATTTTGAAGGATGTAGGCTGCAGTAGGTACTGGGAGATGAAGAAGCTTGCACAGGATAGAGTAGCATGGAGAGCTGCATCTAACCAGTCTCAGGACTGAAGACCACAACAACAACTATAAAAATTTGTTATATGTAATTTTATCAGGAATGTAAACTTGAAGAAGTCCAAAAGCGATCTTTCGAAATGCTCAAAGACATCATTTTATTTGATGCAACTTAAAATTCTACAATCATAAATACGAAACTTAAATACAAGCAGATGGAAGCAAAGAGAGCTTTGGAGCCTAGTTGCTACGAAAATCTACAGATGACGACAACCTACACCCAGTCTTTTACACGTGTAAGAAAACTGGAGCAAAGACCTTAAACTTAAATGTTCATAGACATAAATCTGTGCACTTCAAAAAACGCAGACCAGATTTATTACTAATAATAAACCCAGAACTGTATAACGTAACCTGCTTGGATCGCTACATACTTACCTTAGAAGCTCACTCTCAGATCAGAGGTGAGGCGGGATTTTTGGTCATCCGTTGCTGGGCACTCCTGAACGCAGTGAAACAGCGATTGGGTCAAGCTGACATTTTTCAGGTCTCCGTGGTTGTATATAGGTGATGATAGGGGAGATCAGACTCTGGGTTGGCTTAGTGGTCTGATTTTTGTTGCTTCTTCACGTGTTACCAAGGGACATGCCGAAGGGCACAGACACTGGTTTGTAAAAACAAAGATGAGGTTTACTAGATTCTCCAGTCAGTTGCCAGAACAAAAGGACCCCACGTCCGATAGTTTTATTAAAGTTCGGGTGTAAACAGTAAGGCATAGTACTACAGACTATGAACCATGAAGGTATCAGATTTTATTGATATAATCGAATCCTGAGGTTCACGTACTCGTCATAGTGTGACACGAAGACTTAGGTACATGTAGATAAATAAACGATGGAAAACAATAATAACCTTAGCCCAGGCGTACGTACAGGAAAACTGACTCAAAGAACTTCCAGTACGCTAGAATAATTGTAGGTCAGCAACTTCTGTCAAAAAAGAAATTGTTTAAATGGTTCTAAGCACTATGGGACTTAACATCTGAGGTCATCAGTCCCCGAGACTTAGAACTAATTAAACCTAACGAACCTAAGGACATCACACACATCCATGCCCGAGGCAGGATTCGAACCTGCGATCGTAGCAGCAACGCTGTTCCGGACTGAAGCGCCTAGAACCGCTCGGCCACAGCGGCCGGCCAGCTTCTGTCAATCAGTACAATGAAAACCCAGCCAAAGTTGAAATTTTCACTTTTTTCACTTGTTTTACTCACTCGATGACTAGTTTCGTGCTGGGACCCATTTTCAGATCATCGTAGCAGATAGCCAAATGATGTTTCCGAAAATTCAAAAACCATGTCAAAAATGTATGCGTATTATGAAGTGCACACGAGCAGTTACATGGTATTTAATAGTGTTATACAGGGTGATTATAATTAAAGTTAAACGTTCAAACCACTGTAGAAGTAACACAACTGGTCGCAATTACGTCAAATTGCAACGGAATATTATAGGGGAAGGGGAAAAAAGTATGGCAGAAGAAAAATAAATAGTTACAAAATTTAGCAACTGATAGCGCTGAAAGCATCATAATTTAATAGTGGTCGACTACAAATGACCAATGAATCATACAGCAATGACTAAGGTGTACGTTTGACGTTAAATAAACTGTACTACTCAGTGTGCACGGGTGTACACGTGTGATGCTGTTAGTTACGTAAGCCCGTCCGCCACGGCAAGGCCCATATCACATCGGATGGGGAAAATCGGATTTTAACTGTCCTGAGGCCAGAACCCGCATAAAAAGCATCAATCACATCGGTTTTTAATTGTCTTGAGGCTAAAAACAGCAAAAAAGGATCAATCAAAATAAAATCGGATAATTAATTTCCGTATGACTGGCGCAAAAAATGTTCCATATGTTGTCCACTGCTTTCTGCAAGAAGTGGAAATCGAGAAACAGCAAGTTCTACAACTGATCGAAGTGTTTCCGCGGTCACGTTCAGAATGTGTTGCGTAATACGTGCCCTCAATGCAGTTAAGCTTGCAATCGGAACAGGCTGTAGGGAATTTTATAGCACTTCCGATATTGCGCTTCAGCAGCTGCTTAACTGGATTTGCAGTATGTGGAGGTGAGCTATCTTGCATTAAAATGGTCCCATCCAGGCATCCACGCTGTTGGAGAGCTGGAATGATGTGGTTGCGCAAAGACACTCATAGAGCTTACCAATGATGGTACAAGTAATAGGACAGAAAGCACCTGTCTCTTAGAAAAAATATGGCTCTCTGATAAATGATGCCGTAAACCCGCACCACAGTGACCTTTCCACAATGTAGTGGTACTGGTTGATCTGAATGTGGCTTTTCCGTTGCCCGTGTTCGACAACTCTGTGCACTGACATATCCTGTCAGATGAAAGTGGGCTTCGTCTGTCCACAAAATCTTCCAAGGCCAATCGTTGTCCACTTCCTTGCGAGCAGGAAATTTGAAAACGAAGGTCTCTCTTGCTGGCAGGTGCAACTCATGCACTTGGGTAGTTTGAATGGATAGCAAAGAATGATGTTTCGTAGGATTTTACGCACGGTGCTCTCGAGTATGTCCAATGTTCGGGAAATTCTCCTTGCAAACCACCACTCGTCTCCTGCATTGCTGTGGCCACTGCTTCCAGTGGCGTCGAATCAATCCGTTTCCTCCCTCTACCAGGTTGCACACCAAGAGAACCCGTCTTTTAGAATTTCCGAATAATTTTCTCCAGACCCATTGCAGTCATCGGACCTACGCCTTTTTTCAAACCCTTCAGTATTCGGAACTTCTGCAGAGCGACGTGTGCACAGTCATCAGTCTTGTAATACAGCTTTACAAGCGGATCGCGATCCTGCATTGGGACAGTCATGGCGAACGTCGCAGACGCGAAAGGGGGAAGAGCCGTGTACTTGGCGTATTTATACCAATTACAGTGGGTCGTGCGTATGACAGGTGTTTCCATTTACGTATTCTGACACGTACAGCGCCATCTATATATCAGTTTTCACACTATTTTTTTTCTTCTTCCATACGTTTCTCCCCTTCTCTGATAATATTCCATTGCAATTCGACGTCATTCCGACCAGTGATGTTATGTCTACAGCGTTTTGAAAGCATAACTTCAATTATAATCACCCTGTATATACATTTCTGAAACGGTTTTTGCATTTTCGGAAATAACATTTCGACTGTCTGTTTAGATGATTCGAAAATGGGTCATCAAAGATTGCACTATAAATGACAATGTCGCCTAGTTAATTGTAGATGTCCCCCAGCGCAAAATTTAACAGGTGATACAAAAGCACCACCGCTGTGGAGAGGAAACTCTATTAAATTAAAAAAGATTGTAGGCGGTACAAACCACTGTTAAAGACTTGGAATCTTCGATGACAAATATCCGGTAAAAGGTTTGGTTAAGATCCAGCACTGTATAAACGTGCGCCGCTGAAAACCTTGTCAACCAATGAGGTACGAAGATAGTCTAAAAACTTCCCAACCTAAGAAAGAAATAAGAAATATTTCCTTCAAATTTATGTTTCAACATAATCTATTTATAATTCTACACACTTGTCCCAGCCATGCTCCCATCTCTTTAACCCGTCCAAATAATAGTTGGTCTTTCTCTACAAAATAGTTGTTTACAGAGGTTATGGCCTCTTCATTCGAGGAAAATTTCTCTCCTCCAAGCTCATCTTTTAGCCAAGGAAACAAAAAAGTCGCTTGGAGCCCGATATGATGAGTAGGGATAGCAGTTAAGTAGCAGAAACCGTAGTTCGTGAATTTTCGCCATGCGTCCGCTGTTGTGTGAGACAGCACATCGTCTTGATGAAACAATTTTTTTCTTCTGCAAATGTCACAGTTTTTCTTCAATTTCCGCTTTCAGCTTGTCTCTTAATGTCGCTTAATATGCTCCTATAATATTTTTTCCTTTTCCTCGAGTACCATTGCGTGAACTTGAGCAATGATATCGTCAGTAGTTGCAGTTTTTGGCCGTTCATCATCACGCAAGTTGGTGTGGCACATATAAATTCAGCTGCCCAAAATTTCCATTTGGTAAGTGGTAGTGCAGAGTCCCCCTACACAGCGTCCAACTCGTGTTTAACAAGCGTAGGTGTATTGCCTTTCAAAAACTAAAATCTAATGGCAGTTCACTACTCGATTTTGTCCATTTTCAGAAAAAAACTAGCGTCGGCTCACTAAAACGACTGTCAAATAACAACTGCCCGTCAAAAAGGTCTGAAATTTTGGTGAGTGCCTACTACACATCTACAAACAAGTTATCCAACTTTTGTTGACAAGTGCTGTTCTTCACGTTGAGGTCAGAAACGTATCAGACCATCCTCGTAAGTCCAATTCCAGCATTACCTTCTGGTTTAAGGGACAGCAATCAGCGAATTGTCTATACCCTGCATTGTTTGGTTTCGGTACCAAAAACATGGGAGCTGTGTAAGACGAGACGGAAGGTCTAATAAAGACATCACATAACAGCTGATTTATGACTTTACATAATTCCAGCATCTGTGATGGCGAAAGCCGATACCGAGTCTGAAGAGCCGGAATCTGATCTGTTACTTAATCTTGTTGGTAACATCCAATCTGTCCATCAAGATCTCAGGAAACTAAGCTAGCAACTGTAATAACTGCACAGTCTCGGGCTCGGCTAAGTAACCTACGTTGAATTTAGTACCACTAGCCATAACATTACATACATCAGCAACACCGATGTGACTACAGAATCAATATCTGTTTTCAAGTTGGAACTTTACGAAAGAAACCTTTCCCTCCATAATCCAAAACATAGCATGTATCCTGTAGCGTAAGAGCCTACTAGCAGTAAGTCCTTCGCCGACAATATATTTTAAAGGCCACGTAAAGTCTGCAATTCTTAATTTAAAATGGGCCTGCCCTACACATTTGTTGTTAACTGAAACACAAGGACACTTTTCGCGAATAGCTTGCAAAATAAACTGAAGCGCCGAAGAAACTGGTATAGGCAAGCGTATTCAAATATAGATATGTGTAAACAGCCTGAACACGGCGCTGCGGTCGGCAACGCCTATATAAGACAACAAATGTCTGACACAGTTGTTAGGTCGGTTACTGCTGCTACAATGGTAGATTATCAAGATTTCTACATCTGCATCTACATCTACATCCATACTCCGCAAGCCACCTGACGGTGTGTGGCGGAGGGTACCCTGAGTACCTCTATCGGTTCTCCCTTCTATTCCAGTCTCGTATTGTTCGTGGAAAGAAGGATTGTCGGTATGCTTCTGTGTGGGCTCTAATCTCTTTGATTTTATCCTCATGGTCTCTTCGTGAGATATACGTAGGAGGGAGCAATATACTGCTTGACTCTTCGGTGAAGATATGTTCTCGAAACTTTAACAAAAGCCCGTACCGAGCTACTGAGCATCTCTCCTGCAGAGTCTTCCACTGGAGTTTAATTGAGTTCGAACGGGGTTTTATAGTCGGCACGCGAGCAATGGGACACAGCATCTCCGAGGTAGTGATGAAGTGGAATACGACCATTTCACGAGTGTACCACGAATATCAGGAATACGGTGAAACATCAACTCTCCGACATCGCTGCCGCGGAAAAAAGATCCTGCAAGAACGGGACCAACAACGGCTGAAGAGAAACGTTCAACATGACAGAAGTGCAACCCTTCCCCAAATGGCTGCAGATTTCAATGCTGAGCCATAACAAGTGTCAGCGCCATTGAACGAAACATCATCGACATAGGCAATCAGAGCCAAAGGTCCACTCGTGAATCCTTGAAGACTGTCCGACGCTAAGCTTTCAGCCTCGCCTGGGTTCGTCAACACCGACATTGGCCTGTTAATGACTAGAAACATGTTGCCTGGTCGGACGAGTGTTGTTCCAAATTGTATTGAGCGGATTGACTTCTATGGGTATGGAGACAACCACATGAATCCATGGATCCTGCATGTCAGCAGGGAACTGTTCAAGCTGGTGGAGCACTGAAATGGTTCTGGGAGTATGCAGCTGGAGAGATATGGGACCCCTGATACGTCTAGATACTCCTCTGACAGGTGGCACATACGTAAGCATCCTGTCTGATCATCTGCATCCATTCGCGTCCATTGTGCATTCCGACGGACTTGCGCATTTCCAGCAGGTCACCCAATACGTCCAGAATTGCTATAGAATGGCTCCAGGAACATTCTTCTGAGTTTAAACATTTCCGCTGGCTACGAAACTCCCCAGACATGAACATTATTGAGCATATCTGGGATGCCTTGCAATGTACTATTGGGAAGAGATCGCCATCCCGTCGTATTCTTACAGATTTATGGACAACACTGCAGGATTCGTGGTGTCAGTTGTAACGGAACTGAAATGATCGTAGACTGCCAGTAATTTGGAGTCCCGCGCGTCGAAAGCGAGCGCACTGGCGTGAGATGGCCAGGGTGCGCATCCTGATGCCATCTCTTGTCGAAACCTGAAATTAGTGCGACCTGAGGCCAGCCAGAACGAGCGAAAAGGCACCGCCACGCTATCTGTCAGCCAACTCACTAAGCTCTCAGACTAAAATGTATTCTTTTTGTTGTTAATTGTAAGTTATTACTGTATAATTTAATGTTGTCAAGCGATAGTTGGTGAATCATTATGACTGGTATTAACTCTATGGTAATAGATATAATTTGCTTAAACACGAAATGATTTTGATAAATTTGTGGAAGGGGAACCCCCCACTCTAGGGAGACGAGCGTCGCTCATGGTAGCTGAAGGCACAGGGACTGAACAAAGAGAGTAGCTTGGGTAGTGTTGACGTGATCGGACCAGTGTAAGTGTGCTCATGCAAAAGTGGTTGTGCAATAGTGAAAAGGTGAATATCGCCGCTGTTTGCGGAATAAAACGCGACGAATGTTTATCAAAGTCGTCTCTACGCTACTGGGGCGGGTTGCAAGAGTTCCTGCGCCCAAATTTTTATGGCGAACGTGCAATGGCTTACACGAGTGTAATGGCTCATAGTTCCAGCCGCCATTGAGAGTATGAGGCGTGAAGAGTTGCGTTTTCCATATACCTCTCACCACCAGCACCTGCGTGTCTACCCAAGGCGAGACGGTTTATAATTGTTTAATTCTAACTTTATAGAACTGTAAAAGGAGAATACCAGTCATGTTTTATGCAAGTACAGAGGACAGAATACAGTTATGAGTAAAAATACGATGCATGTTGTTTCTGGTAAAGTGTAGTAACCCCAGCCTAGTATAGTGAATCAGACTGAGGCCACCATCGCCTCTTTCTCTGCAAATTTCTTTTATTGTAGTACCCTTTAGTGAATAAGAATGTTGAAAAGAACAACGGTCACACAAGAATTTGCTAGTCGCCTTTTTATAGTTAACTTAAATTTTTCTGAGTAACTTTTTAAGCAATGTTTCTTAAATAATTCTATATTAACTGTTCCAAGAGTAATATCCAAAATCATTACATAAAGTTTAAAGATGGAATTTTGTTAAGGCAAGCTGTATAAATTTCCATAGTACTAATTATCAAGTCAACATGCAGAAATTGAAAGAGTATTTGCTTCGTTGATTCATCTTGACTGATCAGTAATAGAAATATTCAAAATTAAGTTTAAATTTAACTCAAGCTGTTTCACTTTGAAACCAGCACAAAACTGATTTATTCTTTTACTCCTTCAAAGCTGGCGACCGTAGTTATAAGTATTTTCAGGAGGAATCGATGGTAAGTCTGCTGCTCTCGTCATGCTGGATAGTTTACCCACTGCTGCTAGCAGTGATAATTGGATACTTAAGCTCACTACAAAGTTAAGTGGGCCAGGGAGGCAGTGTTACCATGTGAACTGTAGGGCGCTGTAAGCCATGGATCGAACACATTCAATGACCACAGCTCTTTGGATCATAGTCTGGTTAGAAGTGTGCTTTAATCCTTAGGTGAATTCTGGCGAGTAACGGGCGAAAAGTACACGCAAGTGAATTTAATAGCTTAGCAAGGTCCAAGTGGCACATGGTTAATGTTGCGCAATGGCGAGGGTAGTACCAGAGTAAAAGTGAAGTGAGTTTCTAGAGCTGTGCTGTATTCAAATATTAACAACTTTAAGTCACTACTACCTCTTACCATTAGGACCTTGCTAATTACTGTTAATATACATAAAGGTAAGCGCAAAAGCCTGATAGTTACAAGTCCGTATTTGTGATATACATATGGAATTAGGAAGTGGGTTATTCCGTCAGTAGAAGGGGCAAAACAACCAAGTCAGTTGAAAATATATCTGTTTTAGTGACAAAGTAATCTGGCAATTCGGTCGCAAGTTCCCTCCAGCACTACTTCAGACGTTATTCAAGTCCATGTCATGTCGTGTTGTGGTGCTCTGCATGCTTGCGGAGACCCTACACGATATTAGGCAGGTGTAACGGTTTCTTTGGCTCTCCAATGGAAAGCAGCGTCCCCAACGTGACTACAGAATCTATACTCTTAAACTTGGAACTTAAAGGAGGAACCTTTCTCCCCATAATCCAACATATAACGTGTATCACGCTGCGTAACAGCCCCTTAGTAGTAAGTGCTTTGGTGACACTACATTTTAAATACCATGTAAAGTCTGGAATTCGCAATTTAAAATGGGTCTGCCCTACACGTTTAATGAATCACCTGAAACTGAAAGGGTACAAAATAGGATACCTACAGTACCAGTGGTAATCAATCAGAGAAACATTACGACTGTGGCACCATAAACAAAAGGGAGATGTATTTTATCAACAGTGTACACCATAGGACAGCCATTCAGCAGCAAAATGCGACTAACGCGTCGACCACTGCTGGGTACCACCTATTCCTGAGGCGCCAATTCCTGAGGCACAAATTCCTTAATGAAATGATGCTGCTTACCACAGTGAAAACATATACCTCGAGGTAAGTACCATCTTCTATGACGGCTGACAGAAGCAGCCAAAATACCTAACCTTTCTTTGCAGCTGTCCCCCCTCCCACCATCCCCCTCAGGAGCCCCTTTTCTTCACAAAATCGGATTTTCTCACTGCCGACGACCATTTTATCTAAATCCGAAAACGTGTGCAGTTTAACTGTAAACAACACTCTCAACCGACCCTCTGGCCGCAAGCCATCCAGAATGTTTAAGAACAGCCTCGTCTTTAGAAATGTCCAAGAAACACTGTGTGTGCATTTCTGATATAATCCTCTAAGGATTCATTCACCAATGTGTTCCATTCGTCTACTAGTCCCTACATTTTCTAAGAGAATTTTCTTTGAGAGTTCATTTAGCGACCTATCACCCTGCAAAATTGTGGCAGTTAGTCTACTCAATTGGCCGACTGCTAGTGGGTAAATCATTTGACACATCATTTGCTGTGTAAAATTTGCAACACTTCGGTCTGCCTTTACAGTCTGATGCTTAGCCACAACTCCATCATTTTCTTAGTGTTTTCAGTAGATAACATCTGGATGTTCTGAAGATTCGCAGTCAAGGGTTTTGGTAGTTTACTAAATTCTGTTCACATATCTACACTTTGATTGGGCTGCTCAATCAAATGTAAATATTGTTTGCAATCAATATTAATTGCTTCATCCTCTACCTTCCAACGGAGAAACGAAATACATTGTTTCAACAACAGAATCTCCTCCTGTGCTGTCTGATTGTCCAGTAAACGATTAGGATCCATGTTAACCAGCCTCATATCACAAGCCCTATAAATGACAAGACCTAAGAGTGCTTGTAAACGAAACATTTGTGTGTGATTTACCAAGTGACAAAGTAATATTCTCTTGCAGATCAAAAGGTAATGCACTACAAATGGAGCAGGTGGCACTTACCTCACCAATCATCCACAACATTATGTTTACCATACGACTTAATGTTGCACACAACCACTGACATGCCCCATTGATGCTGCCCTCCTCTGATACATTATGTATTGCAGACCACTTTTCCTTAAATGAGTCAGCCTTCTTGTTATGAAGACCAATACTCTGCAAAACATACACAACAATAGATACGTAAAACAACCCCTAGCTCATTACCCACATTTACAGCTACCAAACCACCCACCCAATAACCACACAATATGCTACCATTAAAATGATTAGGGATATGGGGGTCCCAGACTCAGCAGAAAGACTGGAATTTTATTGCATCACAAACAATTTAAGTATGGCACACTCTGCTAAATTGTGCACATTTGATAAAGTCGTCCAATTTATGAATTGTCAGGCATCAAGAACAGTTCACAGACGCCAATGAGCAACTTTGTACACAAGAATTTAAAGGTGCCAACCAATATACTCTATATTTAAGAAAGCAGTTTAAAGGTGCAGACTTAATGCTTTAACATGAACTTCAACATCAGATGTCATTTAAAAGGGCCACTAAATAAATTCAATGTTAAAAAGATAAAAACAATTTAAAGGTTACAGTGAACATTATCACCAAAAAACTATTTAACACATCAATAATAAGATAGTTTAGCATCAAAACACTTTAAAAATTCCAAATACGAAGTTAAAAAATGTAGAAATAAAAAATTATTATAACTTACCAACAACAAAATAGTTTAAGGGCTCCAGAAAGCATAAAAACTGTACTGTTTCATACAAACAATAACATATTACAGTAGCTACATGTCATGTAAGAGGAGAAATTAGTTTTGGGTCTTTCTCACCATACACAACATAAATGAATTTAGCAAATGAATAACCAATTTCCAGACGACCTATCTGGCCAAAGTACACACATTTAAACAAGTGCGAGCTAAGGCAGTTAATCCTTTCACAGCCAAATTAATTTAAACTTCGCAGATTACTGTAAAACTGAGTCACATTAGCTTTCCAAATTTCGACTGTTGTCTACAGCGAAAGAATTACTTTGAGTGGGACATATATGACCCATTGGGTTGGAGGAGGTATGAACAGTTTCCTAAATTTATTCCTCCTCTAGCCCAGTGGCACATATACATTCCACTTAAGATAATTCTTTATACCAAGGATTAAGATCTGTAACAGGAAGGATTTAAATACCATTATATGCCAATTTAACATTTTTATGAAATTTTTCAAAACCTGGCTGAATACAAAATGGTATTTTGCAGTAGCTATGCAAGAAATTAGTCCCCTCTTGCTACCATGTGCTGCATTGTCTGCCTCATTACTTGTGCTCCTTACTGGAAATGTTTTCCAACTACATATAAGCACACACCATTCATACCAAATGGTCCATACCTGCATTACAGTGGCAAAATACTGTAATTAGCCAGTTATAGTTTTGTCAACTGGTCACCATTCAAAAGCTGTAAGATTTGTCACAGGAGAAATAGGGATGGTACAAGCCCTGTATCGTTAGCAGAGTTCACAGTTGCAGTGTGAGCTCTTGACTGATTCAACCAGTGGAGAAGAAAGATATGCTATTCACAGTAAGTCACTTAAATGATGTCTTTTTTGTTTTCTTTTGGAGGTTGCGATAGTAATCAGTTTTATCATGTGGAACTGTAATAACAGAAGAAAATACGACACTAACTTCTTTTTCGCTTTGCTCTTTTAAGACATCTTTCAACTGGGAGCAACATAAAGAGAAGGGGAAAAGCAAGAAAAACAAACCAGGAGTTTCCAGAGTTTTTTGTTCCTGACAAACTCTACCATCTGGTGAGCAAGATGTATGAGACAGGCGAAATACCCTCAGACTTCAAGAAGAATATAATAATTCCAATCCCAAAGAAAGCAGGTGTTGACAGATGTGAAAATTACCGAACTATCAGTTTAATAAGTCACAGCTGCAAAATTCTAACACGAATTCTTTACAGACGAATGGAAAAACTAGCAGAAGCCGACCTCAGGGAAGATCAGTTTGGATTCCATAGAAATGTTGGAACACGTGAGGCAATACTGACCCTACGACTGATCTTAGAAGCTAGATTAAGGAAGGGCAAACCTACGTTTCTAGCATTTGTAGACTTAGAGAAAGCTTTTGACAATGTTGACTGGAATACTCTCTTTCAAATTCTGAAGGTGGCAGAGGTAAAATATAGGGAGCGAAAGGCTATTTACAATTTGTACAGAAACCAGATGGCAGTTATAAGAGTCGAGGGACATGAAAGGGAAGCAGTGGTTGGGAAGGGAGTGAGACAGGGTTTTAGTCTCTCCCTGATGTTATTCAATCTGTATATTGAGCAAGCAATAAAGGAAACAAAAGAAAAATTCGGAGTAGGTACTAAAATCCATGGAGAAGAAATAAAAACTTTGAGGTTCGCTGATGACATCGTAATTCTGTCAGAGACAGCAAAGGACTTGGAAGGGCAGTTGAACGGAATTGATAGTATCTTGAAAGGAGGATATAAGATGAACATCAACAAAAGCAAAACGAGGATAATGGAATGTAGTCGAATTAAGTTGGGTGATGCTGAGGGAATTAGATTAGGAAATGAAACACTTAAAGTAATCAAGGAGTTTTGCTATTTGGGGAGCAAAATAACTGATGATGGTAGAAGTAGAGAGGATATAAAATGTAGACTGGCAATGGCAAGGAAAGCGTTTCTGAAGAAGAGAAATTTTTTAACATCGAGTATTGATTTAAGTGTCAGGAAGACATTTCTGAAAGTATTTGTATGGAGTGTGGCCATGTATGGAAGTGAAACATGGACGATAAATAGTTTGGACAAGAAGAGAATAGAAGCTCTCGAAATGTGGTGCTAGAAAGAATGCTGAAGATTAGATGGGTAGATCACATAACAAATGAGGAAGTATTGAATAGAATTGGGGAGAAGAGAAGTTTGAGGCATAACTTGACGAGAAGAAGGGATCGATTGGTAGGGCATGTTCTGAGGCATCAAGGGATCACCAGTTTAGTATTGGAGGGCAGCGTGGAGGGTAAAAATCGTATAGGGAGACCAAGAGATGAATACACTAAGCAGATTCAGAAGGATGTGGGTTGCAGTGGGTTCTGGGAGATGAAGAAGCGTGCACAGGATAGAGTAGCATGGAGAGCTGCATCAAACCAGTCTCAGGACTGAAGACCACAACAACAACAAAATTAAACTAAATAGCTTTGGTCACCATGTAGCCATGTTTACTGATTCATTTGTGATGAGAATGTAAAATGATTCTTTCCAAATCATTACGATTTATCTATGAAATGGTCCATGAACACTAACTAACTAACAAGTTAACTACAAAATAAGACTACAGCGTGAAATAAAATACGTAAGTGTAAAAATTTAGACTCTTATATGAACAAAAGGCTCAGATATAAATACTCCAACATGGTGTTCCATGTAAAAAAGGCAATAAATACCTTTACTGAGCTTATCTGTTGCTGACAAGAAAAAATTAAATAAAAATACTAAAACACATGGTACACAATGTACAACTAAAACAGTTAAGTGACATCTCGCACCAAACAATGAGCCTATTGGCTCCAAACATTTGATACATTCAATACTAGATCACTACAGCACACCAATGTAAGACTTTCATATTCCTGTTGGCTCAGGAAAATAAATTTATATGTGGGACACAAAACTCCCACTGGTAAAAAGTGTTAAACACTAAGCAGCTTATTATGAAATGCCACCCAGGCAGCCTGATGGTCACAAACGAAATCAAATCACCCAATGTGCCACTGATACTCCCATCAGTATTTAGAATAAAAGGAATATACACTCATGCTCATAAATTAAGGATAACTGCAGAATGTGGTGCCACACAACATGGCACTACACAATCTGGCGCTAATAGCATAGGCACATGGTTTTCTCACACATGTCACAGATCTGTAAGTCCACGGTATTGGTGATATGTTGAGAAAACCATCCCAAAACGCATGTGCTACAAAACGCCTGCACATGCAACCTGACATCAATATGCAATATGATCACCATGCACATGTACACAGGCCACACAACGGGTTGGCATATTCTGGATCAGGTGGTCGAGCAGGTGCTGGGTTGTAGTCTCCCATTCTTGCACCAGTGCTTGTCAGAGCTCCTGGAGTGTCCTAGGGGTTTAAAGACATGCAGCAATACATCGACCGAGAGCATCCCAGACGTGCTCGATGGGGTTTAGGTCTGGAGAACAGGCAGGCCACTCCACAATTGCAGCCTGGTGAGGCCGCTTGTTATCATCCATCAGGAGGAAAGAAGGATCCACTGCATCCCTGAAAAGGCACATATACTGGCTCAAAATTATGTCATAATACACCTGACCTGTTACAGTTCCTCTGTCAAAGACATGCAGGGGTGTATGTGCACCAATCATAATCCTACCCCACACCATCAAACCATGACCTCAGTACAGGTCCCTTTAAGGGCATTAAGGGGTTGGTATCTGGCTCCTGGTTCACGCCAGATGAAAACCCGACGAGAATCACTGTTCAGACTATACCTGGACACATCTGTGAACATAACCTGGGACCACTGTTACAATGACCATGTACTGTGTTCTTGACACCAGGCTTTACAGGCTCTCCTGTGAGCAGGGGTCAGTGGAATGCACTGTGCATGTCTCCTGGCGAATAAACCATGTCTGCTGAGTCGTCTGTAGACAGTGTATCTGGAGACAACTATTCCAGTGGCTGCAGTAAGGTCCTGAGGAAAGCTACCTGCATTACATAACGGCCGTTTGTGGGCACTGATGGGAGATATCAGTCTTCTTGTGGTGTAGTACACTTTGGACGTCCCATACTGTAGCGCCAAGACACGTTTCCTGTCTGCTGTAATCGTTGCCATAATCTGCAGAGCACACTTTGTGGCATTCAAGGGGGGGCCATTCTACAATCTGCTGTGTTTGATCAGCCTCCAGTCGCCCTAGTATTCTACCCCTCATAACTTCATTAATATGTGTTCTTTGAACCATTTTCAACACCCAGTCACCATTAGCACTTCTGAAAACGTCTGCACACTTACTCACTGCACCGTACTCTGTCATACACCAACATATCTGCTTATATGGACTGCTGCCAGCGTCACCGTGCGATGACTGCAGGTCAAATGCACCAAATGTTCATACTCCGAGGTGATTTAAGCCCACAAACTGCCCACCAGAACATTGTTTCACCATGTATCAGCATTATCCTTAATTTATGAGCATGAGTGTATAAATGATGGGCACAACCAACCTCCCACAATGGTTAGTAGGTTCACTGACCTTTGGCTCAACTCTGTTATTATGTAAGACAGCAGATGGGAGCTTACCATTAACTTCCCTTGTATGATGGTAGTAGGTGCCACAGAGCTTTGCAGCAGGTGTAGCTGAGTGAAGTATGTTAGTGGCAGCATAGACTCTGTTTTCACTACATTGAATGTTCCATAACAGCAATGGGAATGTCATGAAAGAATCCATGACCTTATATGTGGCACTCACCATGTAGCCACCTCCCACAGCTGCCTCTCAAAGACAACACTCTCCACTGTCCAGGGTAATCTTCAGATGCGTGTTTCTGCTACTAGCAAACTGTGCATCAAAGTTCTACCATCTCTCCTCTTTTGCATTTGCATGGTGTCTCAAGCCCTAGCATCCAGAAGTCTCTAGCTGTATGCCAAGAAAACTCTAAGGCAAAGCATCACCTCTAGTTTACCCAGCATATATTGTTGTGACAGTTAATTACAGAAATTAGAGCCATAACTAGATTTTTATACCTATCTGAAATATCAAGTTCCTTGTTCTCAGTTAATACCAGAAAAGTAAAAATAAAGTAGTCATTGAGTCCTAACATAATTATATTGTCTGCTTTCCACAATTTCAACTAGGTTGTGAAATGATATGAGAATTATAACTTACAACTTTAATACAGGTCTGTAATGAGTTCCCTTTGCAGAGGAATGTAGTGTAATGTACTTGAATTCCTGTGGAAATAAGTTTATTATTTCCCCTCAGATTAAGACACCAACATTTCATTCATTTTTTACTTAGGTGCAAACTATAGATTGTCAGATTTTTTTAATCATACCAGACCTCTTGAAAAAAGCTATGTTACACAAACATTTTTTGATATCATCTACAATACGAAATCAATAATGGCTGAAAAGTCTGAAATGTTTAATTCTCCACATGGCTTCTTCAGTCATTACTTTTAATCTCATAACTATTCTTCTAACATGAATGTTGTTGGTAAAAAAAATACTCATCACAAATGAAAATAAACTTGCTGTAAATTCTATCAGTTATGCTGTCAGCTAAGAGCAATTTAGAGAGAATTCTACTTCTGGTTCCTCTGGAATAGCTGAAACAAAGGTCCAGGAAATGAGATGCATCAATTCTGATTACTCACACCTTTCTTAAATGATAGAAGTGATATGATCAGTCCAGCCCAAAAACTGAAACACTGATGTTATTTTAGTTTTCTCTTGTGTGTTGAAACAAGGGAATTCTAAACTTCTAAAAAACACAATGCAGTGAACAGCACTCTGTACAACAAACTAAATCTCACCATCTTCCACTTAAATTATTTGTGAAAGCCTAGAAGAAAAAAATATCAGTGAACGTGAGAAAAAAAAATTATTAAACAAAGCATTACATAATTAAAGGTACTGCAGATTTAATTTAAACTGATACCTTCTAAAGATATTAGTTAAAACTTTGAATTGTATCATCTGCTATTAAGTTATTAGATTGTGAACAGTTGTTTCTTTTTATTGGCCAGTAGCGCAATGGTGTGTGATTGGTTGCTTCATTTTAATGGCTTCTAAAATGCTAGGTTCTGACTGGAAAACCACCACCTTGGTTTGTGATGTCAGAGTGGTGTGGCTTTGAGACATGTTGGATGGTATTAAATCATTGTGAATGCCTATAGAAGCCAATTTGTTTTTAATTTATCGTTTGTTAATCATGGTTTAATTAACTGGGTCATTCTTTTGCTTTTCATTCACACTCAACCAATTGTAAAGAAATAAACTGTTTCGAAAACTCAATTACATTTTTAGATATGACAGCTGCTATATCCCTCCATCCACAAAGTGGTGCATACTCCTCTATAAAAACGATTGCAGAGTTCAGACAACTCTGGCAAGTGGCAACAAGATGGGACTACCAAGTGACTACTTGCTGTTCGAGCAATGCAAAAACTCAAATGATTTCAAATGCTGTTAGATGATGCATGCACAGAAAGTAAGTTTCCAAACTGTTCTGCATTATCATAGCTACTCCTTGTTTGCTTCACCGAGTAAGGTGGTTAGCACAATGGAATCGCATTTGGGACGACAATGGTTCAAATCTGCCTCTGGGCATCCTGATTCAGGTTTTATGTGATTTCACTAAATTGTTTCAAACAAATGCTGGGATGGTTCCTTTGAAAGGGCACAGCTGATTTCCTTCCCCATCCTACCCTAATACGAGCTTGTGTTCCATCTCTAATGAACTCGTTGTTGATGGGATGTTAAACACGAATCTCCTCCTCCTTGTTTGTTTCAAAGTACCTTATAGTTTGGTGGGGATATTTAATGAAATTGTTGGCATACTTATTCTAGAATTTTACTCATATCACTTGTCATTTGTGACAACAATCAATATTGCTGTTAATAACATTTTTGTAGCCACATCAAGATTGTAAAATAATAGAGCAATTCCCATATTTAATGGTCTCACCAGCCACTATGTTTAAATACAACATTTTAATATCAAAGTGCATGACTGAAACGGAGTGGAAAACTGCAATGCCAGTAAATGAAAAAGGAACTGAGGAATTTAAAAAGGATTTGCAAAATACTGAGTCTAAAGATGTAATCTATATCTATGATTTACATGAAAAAATATAATGTACTAGCACATAAACTTGGCGTTGCACAGATGAAAATGAAATATTTAAGGTGACAAAGAGTCTAAAACCAAAAATGTCTAAAGATGTGGATGAAATGCCTGTGTCACTAATTAAAAAAGTTGACCAACAAATTACCAAGCCCCTGGTTCATATTGCCAATTTGTCATTCACTGAAGGGATTTTTCCACAAAGGCTGAAAATATCAAAGATTAGACCTCTGTTTAAAAAAGGAGTTCATATATGGTAGAAAATTATAGATCAATTTTCCTTGTCTAATCGTTTTCCAAAATTTTAGAGACATTAATGAAAATCAGACTCATAAATTACTTAAATCTTTACAAACTTCTAAACTGCATTCAACATGGCTTACATTCAGGCCACAGCTCAGAATCAGCAGTCTGGAATCTCGACAATAAAAAATATGTAGTGGGAATTAACTTAGATCTATCTAAAGCCTCAATATAATAAATCACCAAATCTTGTTAAAAAAGATGGAGGAAATAGGAGTGAACGGAGTTGTGTGGAAATGGTTTGAATTTTATCTTCAATGCAAAACTTGGGTTGTAGAAATCACCTCAGATCATAATAACCAGAAAATACCAGAAAATCAAGTGGGTTTCAGATACATAAGAATGGACGTAGGTGTCCCTCAGGGGTAGACCCTTATTATTCTTGCTTTATATAACTGACATAAAGAATTCAAAAGTTGCTACCAGAATTATGTTGTCTGCAGATGACATGAGCGTAATTATAAGTGATGGTAAAAAATTACTATCCCTCACAACTGATATAGTCCTGAAATATATACCACAGTGGTATAATGCTAACGAGTTAACACTTAAATAAAACAAATTATATAAAGTAGCTGAAGGAAATGACCTCCAGTTAAGACTGAGTGATGCAGAGATAGAGAATGTGCACTCCACAAAGTTTCTGGATACGCATGTTAGTCAAAACTTAAACTGGAAAGACAGTATCAAATACAGGCTCAATTTGGCATGTTTTGCATTGAGGATAATACCTGGAGTATGCAGCATAGAATGTGCTAGTTAGGGTATTTTGCTTACTTTCAGTCTGTTGTGCCTTATAGTATAGTATTCTGGAGTAAAACTAAATCAAGCTTAATAGAAAAGTTCAAACTACGGAAAAGAGCTATTGGAATTACAACACACAATTCTTCAAGAACTTACTGTAGGCCCCTCTTCAACCAATTACAAATACTAACAATATCATCATTGCCTATATTTAAAAGCATTATATTTACAAGGCACACCTGAGCTAGTTTTGTACCAATGAGAACTACCACAATTATAATACTTGCAGCTGTAAAAATTTACATGTAGAAACAGCAAGGATAACACAAACCCAAATGCATGGAAGTTACTTCAAAATAAAACTTTACAATGCTTTGCCAGTGTACATGAAGGAAATAACAGATGAAGTAATATTACCTATTAAGCAAAAGTTCCTATGATGTAGATGAGTACTTTGAATGTGTGTAAAATTATTGTCTAAACATTTATGTACATGTTCATGATAAATGTTGTACTCTCAGAAATGCATTGAAATTAGCTATTTAAGTGATATTCTGTTATTACATTTGTATTACATGTACTTTACATGTTAATTACACTTGTGACAACTCCTACATCATATAAATGGTTTACAGAAATATAATAAAATACTACAAATAAATGCATAAATTTATTTATAGCTGTGAATCTACGTCCATACCATGCAACGTCTGGTCTTGTTCTTAAAGTTTATGTGTTGTACAGCACTATAATTTTGTAGGTACAGTCACTGGATTATAGGGAAACTGTCTGCCAGATGTGTTGTGAATGTAGTTGGTAGCAAAGAAGTTGTGGCGCCGATGAGGTCGACAATGGCATCGTCTTTGGAAGCTAAGCTAAGATTATCTTTGCTCTCTTCCGCCATAGTTAGTTCTTTGTAAGCCTTGCTTGTGTAAAGAGGTGGATAAATGAACTACTGTTAATAAGATGCTGTTTGGTGCAAACATTCACGTCTAAGTAATTAATTTAAACATTGTGCAAGATGTGGCAGTTTTACATATACCACATTCTTCACGATGTCGTATCTCCTGAACTACATGTTGTGCACTGATGTAATATTGTAGGTACATTCACGCACATTTGTGGATACTGTATGCGACATTTATTGTGAATACAGTAAGGAGGAAAGAATTAACAAATTTAAACATCATACATGAGGAGGCAGTTTTTCACACATCAAACCTCATGAACTATGTGTTGCACACTCATATAATTTTGCACTTACATTCAGTGTTATATGTGCACACTGTCTGTAAAATGTGTTGTGCATACAGTTAGTAGTAAAGGAGTATCAAATTATAATGTCGTGACTCATAAGGTATCTTTGCTGCATTAACAGTAGATAAGTATCACGAAACAAACTTTTTCATTTCATCATGTTGCGGGGATTGTCAGCTAGAAAAAATTGAATTACTTACACTGATGAGCCAACACATTATTACCACTGCCCACCACGACGTTGGGTGCTGCCTGGTGGCGTTGTGGTCACATGACATAGTAACAGAAGTATGTAACCAGAGCAGACATGGACCAGGTCATCCTAACGCAGATATGGGCTGAAAATGGGCAAATCCAGTGAGCTAAACGAATTTGACTAAGGGCAGATTATTATTATGCATAGCCTGTGAACGAGTACCTCGAAAACAGAGAGCTGGTCAAATGTTCATGTGGTACTGCTATGAGCCAGAACAAGTAGAAGGACAGTGAAACTACTACTAGGTGCTAAACGGTTGGGTTTCCACGACTCTGTACAGAAAGTGAGGTATAGATACTTGTCCACTCTGTAAAGTGGAACAGATGGCGATCTGTGACATCTCTACCAAAAGATCACAATGTGCATGCACGCACAAATGTTTCGGAGCACAACATTCATTGTACATTGTCGAACATCGAGCACTGAAGGAGACCACCCCGATGTGTTCACATTTTGACGCAATGAGATAATCATTTACGATTACAGTGAGCATGGGATAATCGGGATCAGACTGTCGATCAATGGAAACGTGTTGGCTCTTCGGGTAAATCATTTCTTGCTGCACTAGGTCGCTGGTAATCTCCACAGACACCATCATGGAGGTGAATGGCTGCTCGAATCGTGCAGCGTGCTATAGGCTGGTGGGAGCAGTATTTTGCTGTGTGAGGCATTCTCCTGCACTTGCATGGGACCTGTGGTGGTAATTGAAGACATGCTGATGGCTGGAAACCACCTGCATCCCTTCATGCTTGATATCTTCCCTAATGGTAATGTGATCTTTTAGCTTTATAATTGTCCTTCTCATGGAGATAGAACCAAGCTGCCCTGGTTTGAGGAGTATTATGGTGAACTCACGTTGATGTCTCAGTGAATAAATTCGCCTGATGTAAATCCAATGGAATCCATCTGGGTCGCCATTGGGTATCATTACCGCATCTGCAGATCAGTGGCCCATTATTTATGGGAATTACATGACCTGTGTGTAGACATCTAGTGCCACATACCTCCACAAGGCTGCCAACAAATTGTTGGATCTGTGATACATAGAATCGTATTTTGTTCCAAAGTAGAAAAAACGAGCTATAACACAGGTGGTCATAATGTTTTGGCTAATCAGTGTGTGTAATGAATCTTTTCACACTGGTGCTTTCCCAGGGAGGCTTAAGAATGCTGATGTAACGACACTGAGCTAAAGTACTAGTATATAATGAGAAAAGTACTGACACATCTCATTACTGTCACTACATTTCAAAAAATTTCAGAGTTGATACACAATAAACACAATATGAAAAATATACTGAATAGCAAACAATTTTTAGACCGGTCAACTGTACATGCTACATTAACTTGACAGGTTATATAATAGAATTAGTGTATCAGAAATTGCTACTATTACAAATGTTTTATGAGTAGATGAATACTTTTTATTGTCTCAATCATAATACAATGATGCAAAAATTGAAATATTGTAGAACACGATATATGGTAAATCGAAAGTTTTTATCTTATGTGAATGACAGAGAGCAAAGTGAATCAATTTTGTATCAATTACATAACAATAGGTACTCACCATTTGAAGCAATCAGATATCATACACCACAAGGATCTATTCAGCATCCTCATTTGTTTCTAATACAAATCAATTACATTGTAATTGTAGTTAACCAAGATGCAAATTTTGTCCTTATAGCAGTTGATACAAATAAAACATTTTAAAAATTGGCACCAATCCCTTTACTAAGAAGGTATCTAATGAAAAATGGGTGAACATCAACAGACCGTTAAAGGAAAATGGATTATCATTGGGTCTGGACACAAACTATAGGTTTATCAAACAACTAAATACAATAACTCCCTCTATCAGAACGTAGTATTTTACCTGTCATTACAATGACACAGCTAACCATATCCCATCATACTACCAGGAAATAAAATTAAACAGCCAGTCACAGCCTAGTTACATTATCAACTGTTAAAATGAAAAAGTCAATCACAGTGTAGCCACATCTAGATTGATCCATGGTACTTTTCAAGTGTCACAGTGCTATTTCAAAAATGGAAGCAGAAGCATGTCAGCAATACAAAAGTGAGATGTTTATGTCAAGTCTCACAACGTTGTTTCCACACTCACACACATATCTGTCAAAGTTGGTGCCCAAAAAATGACTGTGGACTATCAAATTAAGTAACCGCATACTATTTTCATGAATAAATCGTTGAAAAACCCATGTGGCTAAAACAGAACACTTTAAGTGGGTAGCTGACATTCCATTTTTAGTCCTAAATGGGGCGATGTACCAAAACGAACTTGACCATGTCTATAACTGTACAGAATACATGTTGACTCAAATATTATTCTAAGCTGACAAGCTCACAAACAAATAGGCAGCCTGAATTACTTTCAAATATCAGAACAGTGTGATGTCTATAAAATGGCTGTATACTCTCAATGTTATTACTACAGTAACAATTTCACATCTACAATATTCTACAGTTGTGTAAACCACATGTAGTATTCTAAGAAGGCAGTGAGAGGTCATTCCTGACTTAAATGACACTGTGCACAAAAACACGTCCAAACAAGTGTCATTTTAGAGGTGAAGAAGGTAGAAACACACACAATGTTTATGTAAAGTCTCACAATGCTTCTTTTACATTTCATATGCCTATCAAAATACATAAAGAAGCGACTTTCAACACTGTTATGTCTTAAATGCATGTCAAAGGATTGTAAAGGTTTTTAAGTAATGTTTCACCTCACCAAACTTCCCTTTCTGGGAGAGGGAGAGGGGGTAAAGATAATACATTATGTTCCACATTAGAAAGATGTAACTGATCATAACGAGTCAACCTCCTCTAATATTACTTTTTTATATAGAAATAACTGATAACATGTATACTATCGATTCTTGCTTAGGTTAAAATTATCTCACCTGTTTCACTAAAGAAATTCATATGCTTTTGTGTACAATGTATTATATTTAACGCTAAAATGCATAAAAAAGAAATTAATGTGCTACAATCGATATATGCTAACAGTTAAAATTACTCTTCTTTTAAGAATAATTGAAATTACAAAATTTGTGGCATATTTAAAATTCCAATTATCAATTGCACAATCTAATACTAATTATTAAATTTGTTTCTGGATTTATTTATAAAATAATGATATAATTTAGTAAAGATACTTCTCCAGTCAAGAAAGTTTGTAAACTCTTTCGTTTTCCAAACTCTTTGAAAATTGTGAGTGCCACAGAATGTAAGTAGTGGTGCACATGCCTCAGATGGGGGTAGATGGATTTATAAGTTTGTCAGCAACAGAGTAGGTAAAATAGGTGTTATTTAGAAGAATGGGATAAGATAAAAAGATATTCACAGCAACAGGCAACTCTTCATCAGTTATTTCGTCTTTAAGAACCCACAACGTTAAAACAAAATTTTCAGCAGCAAGAATGTACTCTTACACACAACAAGATTTTGAGCCAGTGTCAGCAACAACAACTAGATAATCACGATAAATAAAAAAGTTCTTTTGTAACCTTACTCCTCTCGACGTTTTAAAATTTTGTGCAAGGAATGAGAACTTTAATGGTGATGTGTAGGGGCGTCAACTGTGATTTGTTAACTGATAACCAAGTTTTGTCTGTTGCAGAAGAAGAAAGGACAATTATACAACATTTACAGTTTCTGTATATTAGGTGCATCAATAAAGTAATGAGACTAATGTGCAAAAAAAGTTGCTTACCATTTTAGTCAAGTTTAGTGTTGTCTCCTTCAAAGCAGTTCCCTTCTGACAGCACACACTTTTTCCAGTACTTCTGCCATTCATGGTAACATTTCTGGAACTCATCTTCTGTAATATCCTCCAAGACCCTCGCCACAGCTTTTTGGACATCTTGTGTTGTTTGAAAATGGTGTCCCTTGACCGCCATTTTGACTCTCTGAAATAGAAAAAAGTCACATGGAGCGATATCTGGTGAATAAGGTGGCTGTGGTAGTACTGAAATTTGTTTTGAGGTTAAGAATTGCTCTACTGACAGAGCAGAATGGGATGGCGCATTATTGTGATGCAGAATCCAGTTATCAGCAATGTTGGCATGGACATGAAGAGCTCTTTTACTAAGTCTTTCTACAATTTCTTTATAGTAATATTGGTTAAATGTTTGTCCAGGTGGCACCCACTCTTTATGAATTATTCCCTTGGAATCAAAGAAGCACATAAGCATGCATTTCACTTCTGACTTTGACATTTTTCTACCTTCACTAAATATTTTATGCCATCGAAAAACTTGAGCTCTTGACATTACCTCCTCTCCAAAAGCCTTCTGAAGCTTACCGTAAGTTTTCGTCTCGTTTTCACCCAATTTAATGCAAAAAGAAATGGCATACCGTTGAGCAATATTATGCAGTTCCATTTCTGACAAGAGACACAAACACATGTTAATTTATTATAGTAAAACTCATAACTGAGCAGTTGCATTGATGTGCCGCTTGGACTAGAAGCAGCTTATAGACCAAGGTTAAAGATATTGTGCCTACGCAAGCCTGTAGGGTTGCCAATCTGCTATAACAATGGTGATGGATTGGGGGTTATTTGTTATGGTTTTACTGGCTTTAGCTTATATTGAGAATTATTCTGATCACTGGCACACTTTGCTCCAACACAGTGGCGGATACATATGAGAGGGCCCTTGGGGCCCCTCCCCCCAACCCTTGCTGGGCCGCCCACATTGCCACCTGCGCCGTCCCCGCCATTCAGCCCACACGCTATTCGTTTGCTTCTTTCGTCAGTTGACTCAACTAAATCGAGTTATCGAGTAGTTGTACTTTCCTATGTAGCACACTCGTATGCATCATTGTATTTTATATGTTTCTACCTGACACATAGATAGCTAACACATACCTGCGTGAAAAGTCTCGGCCATTCTAGTTATCTCAAAACATTATTCCGTCTGGCATTTGTTTGAGAAAAGTCGCGAATACACTACTGTTTTCTCGTACAGAGAACTTTCGATATGTGCCGTTATAAATACAGACTATTCGCCGAATAGGGAGCTAGTTTACATTCAAAAGCAGAAATATTAAGACTAAAGAAGGAAAATGTCCTAATTGTAGCAAGTGTAGAATTCATCATTTAAGGAAGAGAACCACAACTGTATCTTCTTTAAATTTTAAAATTGCATTGTCTTGTTATTTGTTTATAATCAATTTATATGAAACTTTCTTAAACTTTGCCTGAGACATGATTAGTTTTCATTATGGTAAAAGTGAAGGTAGCTCATGATATCTCTAGCACCCACTCCTTTAAGTTTTTCTGTATCCGCCACTGCTGCACCACGATGATGCATAGAGAAGTATGTGGCAATTTTGCTGTAAAATGACGATTTCTGGGTTGAAGTCTCATGTAATATCCACTGAGTGATAGTAGCAGATGACAAATGCTTAGTACTGCAAGATAAAGTTAATTCCTTAGCATAGGGTCACTATAATGTTTGGTTGACTCTAATATTCATTTTAGTTGGATTAACATATATCTTTGTCAATAAAACTACTGCATTTAGTTCCCTAGCAAGGCAATTCAGGTGCTCCCTAATGTTACTGCAATAGAAGCTCAAGTCTTGCTTAGAGAAATAAAATGTTAAGATAAAACACAATGAACTTAGTCCACTGGACCGAACCTTTGCTAAGTTGCTGATTGAACCCAGCCTAGGTAAGACGGTGACATTGGGAAACATGTGTTTTGGTATACTAACGACCACGCTTCCAACAGCTCTACCCTCAGACAGATTTTTGTTAATGGTATGGACAATCACTGTTTGACGTATCAACAAAAATCATTTATGGGTGGTACGCATTATGATCATAATGGTACTTTTTCAAAGCATGTTAATATCTACAGATGAGTGGTTAGCTAGCTGACACTGTATTTTGTGAACATAAGACTCTGTCAGTGTTAACAATGAATGTGATGGGAAATTTTTTCATGTACTTTGGTTTCTTTAATGCATGATACAGAGATCAAATTAAGTTCTTCGATTAACTTATGATTTAGTTCAGTAGTACCAGTAAGATAGTCATGTGTATTTTGATAAATAACACATGCAACTTAGAATAGGAAGTATTTAATTTGAGAGTCTGTTGTGCCTTGGAAAGTGTGGCACAATAACCGAATTTTGGTCATCATCAATGCACCTTAACTTGCAAGTTTTATCATGCTGTCAATATGCAAGCCATATGAATTTCTTATGCTTATGGGACGATTAAATTATGACAGTAGAGCCAGGCGTGTTTGTGCTTGAAATCCTACATATTTTGAAGAAAAATTTAATGCTCCTGCAAAGACCGCAATTACTTTCACAGTCAGAAATTTTAAATATAAGTGCACATACAATAAGCTACATATATGTGTTTTTGTACTCAAAATCTTTACTGATTTTGATAAATAATTCTATTTTAGTTCAAAAATTTAATTTTCACTCCCACTCCCCATCGGCTTTGTGCACAGACAGGTCTTTGCAAAGGAAGAGATCTTAAGACTGAATTAAATAACTTTCCATAGGGGAATTCCTTATATCAATTCACACTGATCATCACGTCACGTATAGGCAATCCACAATTTATTTCAAATGGCGGTATTCACACAGGCCGCCAACGGACCATTACGTCACATCAAGGTTCCTTAGAAGAAAGTTTCGACAGCGTCGCCTTCTGCCAACGTTGGAAGTTAACTTACTTTCGCCAGGATCACTCAGGCTATAATAATAGGTCTTGTGTCGTCTTAATTTTTGTTTTGTTATTGTTTTTTGTGTCCCTGGCGACTGCGAAGGACAATTAACTGGAATTTTTCCCATTGAGTGGTCTTCCACAAACGAGATCAGATGTCTGAAAGTGAAAAATTATTTACGTTTTACAATAATAGAACAGAACTGGCATTATATTGCCTATAAATGAGAACTTAAGTTGATAAAGCAATTTTCATTAAATAGCATTTTAAATGAAAAAGTCAGCTCAAATGGAGGAGGAAAGTCCTGTTCTTTATGGCGTTAGTAGCTACCTAAGGATAAAACGTAATGAATAAGGTGAACAGAGTCTATTATCCCTTATTAATATTGTTTGATAGGTTTTTATTTATATATACTAGCAAATAGATGTCAATGTTTTGAAATTTAAGCAGTATATTGCTCCCTCCTACGTATATCTCGCGAAGAGACCATGAGGATAAAATCAGAGAGATTAGAGCCCACACAGAAGCATACCGACAATCCTTCTTTCCACGTACAATACGAGACTGGAATAGAAGGGAGAACCGATAGAGGTACTCAGGGTACCCTCCGCCACACACCGTTAGGTGGCTTGCGGAGTACGAATGTAGATGTAGATGTAGAAATGTAGTTTCACTACTCAGCATTTAACCACCCAATACTTGTTCAAGAGCATAAATTATGAAATGGCCATTAGTGAAACTTTTTGGTCTTAGTCCATCAATTCTGATGCTGTACTCCGACTTTTTCTATCACGGTATCCTATCTTTTACCGTTCGTTACTGGCGTGACGTGGCGTGCCTGTAGTGACAGACAATGTGCATTTATCTTTCTACTCCGCAGGAGATTATCTTTATAGAAATTCTTCAGTTTAATATTTGAGGTAATATTATATTTAAAACTGGCATTGCAATTAATCATTATTTCTTAATATTCATTGTGTTGCACTTATATAACATTAAATATAGAAGCAAAAACCAATGTCCGTTGGGTCGATGGCAAAACTTTCGATAGAGTTGTCATTACTTGAAAGTATCGCTTTCCTGTGAAAATGAGTATCTTATAAAATTCAGTGACCTTGGGGCAAATGTTTATAGCTCTCAATGTGAACTTTTAATTTATTTCTGATGTGACTGTACAAAACTATCGTATCGTTGAATTCGAAATATTGATTTTGTGTGCGAGCGAGGGTCGTGATATTCTTTGGTGTGAGTAGCTCTGCGATTGTGATTGAGAATAGGAAGTTGTGTGTGCAGTAGAGTAAGACTTGATGCTGTGCGAAAAAAATGCTGTAATGGGAAGTGTTTTTTTTTTATTTGGAAACATATCGGTGATTTGACTTTTTGACCACACATTTTCTAGCGTCTAGCGCGATCAGGCATGGAGTAGACGTAGTTAAATTTGCAGTTTTTCCAATCATCTGACAAGTAAACAGACAAGCAAGTGACAAGACCCAATTTTAAAAATTATACTGTTGTTCTACGTTATTTTAAATAGTGTCGCAGAAGTGGAGAGCTTAATGAGAAATTGCGCGTGGTGAGAATTTAAGTATGAGTAATCATAATGATAGATCTCCAGGCCCAATACCTCCCAGATGGTTACATTGCCCACGCAAAGCACACGATTTAGTAGCTAATAAATTCTTGGCATTCAAAACACCATTGAGTTCACGTTATGATGATCAAGTTCCCGAAGAATGCCGCTTTCCACCTGAAATGATATTTGATTTAATGAAAAGCTACAAGGTAAATAATGTGATATATTTCATCAACTAGCCAATTATGTTTACATCTGTTATAATTGATCTGTGTAATTTTTTTCGGTGTAAATAAATGTTATAAAAATACAGAATATAACTTTTGTTCAGTTATTTTCAATGCCTCTTAGAGCCTACTCCCATCAGCTGTAATGTGAATAAGGCATTAAAAAATATTCAGATGTCACAAAATATGGATGTCTAAAGAAATGTATTTGTTAGCACTGACATTCTTACAGTTAAGATAGAAAGATTTCCCTCTAATACATGAGACATGACTAAACAATCTTCTACTATACATAGATCAGCTTCACTAGTGCCATAAATATTCAAAACAAAGTAATTGTGTGTTGTTGCCACATCAACTTAAAATTATGATACCAAAAATTTACTTTTATTTCCCTTTAAGCTTTTTGTGTTCGTTGGACAGATTACACCATCAGTGAATGTTCACTATTGATAATAATTATAAAATTTGCATACATACAATCTGATTTTCTTTTGCTAGTATAATACACATTAATTTACTGCAAGTTGTGACTGGGATATATTGTTAAAGCAATTTGTTATGCAGGTGAAAATAGGTCTTTGGATTGATTTGACCAACACTTCACGTTTCTATAATAAAGACGACGTAGAGGAACATGGCTGCAAATATCTAAAGCTGCAGTGCCGAGGACATGGTGAGACACCATCGGAAGAACAAACGGCCACATTTATACGTATTTGCAGTCACTTCATCAGTCACCATCCTTTAGAAATTATTGGTAAGTAAGAAACTGAAATTGAAAAATCAATTACAAAAAGGACTGCACTTGTGGCATAGGTGCAGGCATTTACATTGACACAGATTGAATTGTGGTAGTAAAAGTTCTCATATCTGGTGAAAAACCTGAGATTTGACCCAATGCGTGAGGAATAAGGGTATGGTCAAATTACTGACCCTGCATCAAAGTAGTTGCCCTACAAATGCAGTTTTTGTTGATTTCGTTATTTTTAAAAGTTGCTTCCATTTATGTTAAAATCCAGAATAATAAAAAGTGCACTGTCTTAAATACTCTTTACAGCCTTGTGTACTAAGTTATGTATGTGGTTCAGCACAGAGAAGTCTGAAAACAGCAGTAGCTTTATTCCCATAGTTGTATATGGATCAAACCACACTCCGGTGTACCTGTAGTGTCTCACCTGACACCACAAATAATCGTGTAGGAATAATATTAATATATCGGACGCACTACCAGTGGAACCTCCAGTTAGAAGAATTTTGCATTTACTCTGTAAGTTTTGTGCTTAGATTTTCAAGCAAAAAGAAAATTAATTAAAAAAAAAACATTAATCAAAGGCGAAATATGATTTTTGAAAGAAAAGAAACTCTGTATGACAAATTCTGAACTTCTCTAGTGTATTTATTGTTAACAATATGTGTGCATCTGGTAACATAGTAATTTAACTATTAATTGTCATATTCTCTACTTAAGTTATCTGCGTGCAGCAAATTTACAATTTTTAGCTGTTCAGCCAGTCTGTGTCTTCTCCAATACCACTAAGCAAGCTGATTTGGGCCTGGGTAAAGGAAAAAAATAAATAAATAACTGGAACGTCCCCCTTTTACAGTATAGGTACCATGTGCACGTGCTTTCTAAACTATCAGTATGCTTTCGATCTGATCTCCCTTCCAGCATCTTTATAAGTATTTATGTTGTTACTGGAGCCTTCAGTGATAGCATTTCTGCTGACTGTTATAGCTGATAAATTTGCAAAAGCGGAGATTCTGAATCAGTAGTATCTGGAAGAGTCCATGACACTCATTTCTTCCTTGTCACAGCCTTCAGCTTTTTCTTAATTGCCATCTTTGTTAGCTCCTCATTGTCCCCCTCACTGGTACATTATATAGAGTGCTGACATAGTATTCAAGAGAACTTACCATTCTGTAATAAATTTCATCTGGCATATACTCGACTGATTCCTTCCTTTACTACTTGAACCAATGTTCATTTGTAGTGACCTCAGTATTGATGGCACATGATCATGTCCTTCATCTCTATGCTATTGAGATCACCATGAGTATGCTATATTGTATACATTTACAGAAGAGCAGATCTTCCAGGGCTCTTTTATATTAAGATTTCATCATTGTTTTTAATAGCTTCAAATAACGTTCACTATTTTCCTGAACTATGCTAATTTTCATGATTATAATACAGGGTGCATTATTTTAATTTAAATGTGGAAAATTTTAATGTTGACTACACAGCATGTGATAGTAACCAATACTGTACATGTACACTACAGTAGCTTTATACAAAACTCCAGTATCAGTACTTCTTCTTTCACAACTGTAAAAATAAAATTACAATTTGAATTTAAATAAGTATTCTGTATGTTCCATATATTTCAGGTGTGCACTGTACACATGGCTTCAATCGGACAGGATTTCTACTTGTATCGTATCTTGTTGAAAATATGGACTGCAGTGTTGATGCTGCTGTCAGGGAATTTGCACGCGTTCGGTAAGTTTATTTTATTGTAAGCCATCGCACACATTCGAATTTTGTAAAATTCCCTTGAATTTTAAAAAAGATTATTACTGCTACTTATGATCATTCTCTGGTTAACGGATAACGGAGGATTGAGTTCCTTTCTAATGATTTCTTTGTGAGTTTTCTTATTTTTTCTCTTCCCAGATTCCCTTCAAGTGTTCTCTGTACTGTTTGTTTCACATTCATGTTTGTTGATAGCATTCCTCAAATTTCCCTGAGCTGTCATTTCTATTTGACTGAGATCACCTTCAGCTTCGTTGCAAGCCAATTCCTGATGGTTGAATAATTTCTTCTAAGTAACTAAAATGAAGAATTTGTGCAATTTTCTGCTGGGTTGTTACTATAGGGAGACTGTTCATGTCAACCGTAATATATGGTACTGGGCTTCACCTTTGCCTCGTGACGTAACATTGTTGTTTTAGGTGATATCCTGGCTGTGTGGCATACTTGAAGAGGGTTTCTGGTAGTAAGTAACTTTGATGTTTCTAAGCTTCTTCATCATGTTGTTAGTGAGTGGTTGCAGTTAGAGGTAGAGAGTAGTGAATTTTCATTTTATGGACTGGAATTTTTAGTAGTTTTCATAAAAGGACACTATGGTTGGTGATAATGACCAACAACATCAAATTTTTGTAACTGTATGGCTTTCTGGCCAAATTTGTATAGTGCATTGTGGGATCAATGGAAGTGGCCTATTCCACCCATCGGCTTTGACCTGTTATGTAATCCTGTTGAGGTATGTGATGTCACGATGGCGCAGAGTTTAGTTTGTGAATGTGGCATGTTTATAGGTGTTGTTTTGATGAGGTCGGTGGTGCTCTCTAGTGGTGTGTTTATGGGTTGCGTGTTATGTGGTGTATTGGGTTCAGTTGCGTGTTAGTCCTTGACGCGTTATGTATTGCTCATGACTGTGTGTTTACAGGAATAGTTTTCAGTGAGTTAACAATTTAGCTTGTTATTGTAATGTTTTTTGCTGTTTGTCATTGAGATGTACAGACTTTAGCAGAGCCAGTATGGGGAAGGTGTAGTCACATTTATTTGCTCCAAGCCTTGTTGGCACAAATTTATTATTTAACAATACACCCAAGTTAATACAATTAACAGTTTAAAGGAAATTTTAGCAATAGAAAAACAAATTTTTTGTTTTTAACGTTCTCCAGAAGAACATGCAGCCCCACTCTGAAACATTACATAAAGGCATTGTTAGTAAAAGGCATATCATATATCATGTGCAGTCATCAAGACCTCAAGAATACTGTTTTGGTTCAACATAAGGTGAAAAAACTAAAAATGCAGATCTTCAAAACAACTTACAAATAAATAATTTAACACATCACTCACAAAACCACACGAATTATTTCACAGATACAGTCTATTACGAGCTCAACAGTCATTTCTGCCAGCTATGTGATACCTAAATTTAATGATACAGAATAAACACAGCTCAAAAGAATGATCTTCCAACATACTATAAAACAACTTTATTATAAAGATGACTACTTTTTTCCCATTCAAATTTCTGCATAACAGTTTTTTATACTAACAAGCTACAGTTGCTGCCTCTTACTTGCTACAGACGGACAAACACATCTGTCAATAAATGATTGATTAACGAGGTGGCAATTCAGAGCCAGTAACTTCTTGTAACAACTGATTCTCAAATGCTGCCACGAAAAACATTCTACAAAACAGATCCACACAAATTAAAGTTCCACTCACTACAAAATCCAATAAATCACGCAATATAAATAATAATGGAATTGAAAAACATTACACAGCTCAAAATCTATATCCCAAGGAATATTAGTAGAATTAGGAAATTCGCAATTTATACACGCCAAGTTATTCCAAATCACAAAATGTTGGCTACAACCCCATAATAAGTAATGATCATGAAATATAATAAAAGTATATGAAAATTTCGGCCTTAGCCAGGTGACGAGAACCACACCAATGCAGTTTCCTGTTACACTTGAGTGCTAGGCCCAACAAACAACAGCTGGTCATGGAGAACCACACTAAGCAAGTGAGCATTCCGCCCTCCTCACATGTTCGCCAACAGCCATCTTATCGCAGTCCTTAAACTGCAGGCACCAGTTGACTCCCAGCCGCTTCCGTCCTCTCGCCATACGACAACCAGCTGACCGATTGACCAACGCCCTTCCATCTGCGTCGACCACGGCCCCGGCGCGTACTTGCACCGTGCAGATCTGCCTGCTGCTAACTGCCAGCCCATCCAACCGCAGAGTAACGATGAACCCGACTCAGTGCACAACCCAACAGAAACTGAGACTTAGAGCCGACCGGCTAACATGCGAGTGTCTGCCTTCTGACTGACTCTGTCGCCTCACTGCACCGACTCCCAGACTGAGCGACTGACTGACTGAACAGACTGGCCGAGACTAACTGACTGGTCCTCTCGCCATCTCCCAACTGAGCCGTCCTCCCAAGACTCTTGCTTTGCATACCAGCGCCAACAGCACTCAGTGATAACGCCCCCTATCGCTGAGGTGAAAACAAGTGAATATTCTCGTGGGTAAATCAAATGAGCTGACACGGCTCAGTCGTGTGTGAATTTTTTTAAATTACTTTGTTCATGGCTTTGTTACGTATGGATACAACTGACAAATTGAACAGTACGCGTTTGTGTTGCAGATGGGGGACAATGCTTTGTCCCTCATCAAGTTTCTCCAGCTTTTTGGGCTTTTGGCCAAAGGGGTGAAGTGCTCTGTCTGTCAGGAGGAAATGCAATTGACAAAAGTTCCGACATCTTGGACCAGGGACAGCTACATGTGAAGGTGCCGTAGGGATAACATATGGTGCTCTGTAAGGTAAGGTTCCTGGTTCCAGTAGTCTAGGTTGGGCCTGCGAGAAATTGTGTTAATGACTTATCATTTTTGTTATAGATCCTCTCACAGTTTCTGTGCACATGAGATTGGTGTGAGTGAGAGGACTGTGCTTGATTGGTTTTTGTTTTGTCCTGAAGTGTGTTCGGATTATATTAAGTACAGGGATAAGTTGGGTGGGCCTGGGGTGGTGGTGTAGATTGATGAATCGCAGTTTGGAAGGAAGTAGTATGTTAGGGGTAAGTCTTTGGTTGGTGTATGGGTGGAAGGGGGGGGGGCTCTTGTATCAGGGAGTCACTGTTCAGAATGTGTATATAGGGTTTTGGAGGGGCAGATGAAAAGGGAATTAGTGGCATTAATTGAGGATTTCATAGAAGAGGGGAGAACCTTTCATCTTGTAAGGGGTTGGGTGAGCGGGGATACAATCATTTAGTAGTTAATGATAGTGCTGAGTTTAACAGGAATCTCCTTACAACCGCCTTTCTATATCTGTTATTTTCATCTTCGCCACTACCACTACTACTACTATTTTCTTTTTCGTAACCACTACTACATTCCATCTTTCTTTTCGCTCCCTTCTCCGATACTTCCAGCGTGTTCTTCACCTTTAGTCCACAGACACTTGAGTCAGTCACGACCTTGGACACACCTGTAAATATGTCTTCCCCCGCAAAATCCAGCTTTTGTCCCTCTTCCGGCCAGCAGGTAAACAGAGCGCGCTCGGTCCTACAGGCGGCCACAATGGGACGGACCGGTTCCGGCGGCGGGCTCTTTGTGGCCCACGCAAACGCGCAGTCGCTAACGGCTCAGTTCGATGAGTTCTGTGACCTGTCCTGCCAATCGCTGTTCCACATTATCCTTGTCTCTGAAACTTGGTTGAAACCAAACATTTCTTCCGACGCTATCCGAATCGCTGGTTACTCTCTCCTAAGGGCAGATCGTGAAACACGACGCGGGGGTGGTGTGGGTGCCTATGTTCGCTCTGATCTGACACCTACTGTACTATGCACATCGGATGCAAAGGGGGAAGGAGAAGCAGAGTTCTTGTTTTTCGAAATAAATACATCAAATCAGAAACTGCTAATTGGAGTAATCTATAAACCTCCAAACGTCGGTGCCATGTCCTCCTTTCAGTCTGCCCTGTCCTCACTCGTGACACAGTATGAACACACAATCATTATGGGCGATACAAACATCGACTTACAGTTAAAATCTCCCTCTGCCAAAAAACTAAGGCGACTGTTCCACTCCAATGATATGAGTTTAACACCGCTGGACCCAACTCATCACACACCACACAGCCACACACTCATAGATATAATAGCAACAAAGCGACCAGATAAAATAATCCGCACCAATCAGACATCCGCTCCGGGACTCTCTGCTCATGACGTGATATTCTTAAATTAATCAATGCATACTACCAAAGAAAAATCTCACCTGGTAACCTACAGAAACTTAAAAAATGTTAACCATGACGCTCTTCAAAAGGATTGCTCAGACATCCCTTGGCATGATATAAGCAATGAACCTACTTTAGACGGAAAAATTCGGCAATTATGTCGCAAAATTATTGCACTGTATGATAAACATGCTCCTCAACGCGCTGTCAAGGTAAAGAGAGCTCCCGCTCCATGGCTCACCACTGCATTACGCCAGTTACTGAATAAACGTGATGCTGCACATAGTGCCTTCAAGCGTAACCGAACTCCCGAGGCGTATGAAGCTTATAGGAAACTCCGAAACAGAACCAAGCAAAGCGTGAGGAATGCCAAAATCAGACATGCCCGCTCTGCCGTATGCAGCATATCAAAACCTCCTGCGCTGTGGAAAAAGCTGCGCAGTTTCGGTATAGGGAAGCGAAGATCTGACGCTGTTTATCAAGCGTCTGTAGAAGAATTAAACGATTTCTTCTCAACAGCTGTAAACTGCCACGCAGCGACAAATTACCAGCCCCAAGATATCAATCTCTCGAGAGACAAGTTTTTCCTAAAACATGTCACTACCGGCACAGTACACAAGGCAATTATGAGAATCTCTTCCGAGGCAGTAGGAAATGATGTAGTGAGCATTGGCAAGATTAAGAACGTCGTAGACACTATTATTCCAGTCATCACAGACATCTTCAACTTCTCTTGTCAGTAGTACATATCCTACTGAGTGGAAGCAAAGTTTAATTCAACCTATACCCAAGACTGACAACCCTAAGTCGCCAGGTGACTGCAGGCCGATCAGCATACTACCTGCAATATCTAAAGCCCTAGAATACATCGTCCATGAACAGCTGACGGATTACCTCAAAACTCATAACATCCATGACGAATATCAGTCAGGCTTTCGAAAGCACCATAGTACAGCAACTGCATTAATCAAAGTAACTAATGACATTAAACATGCTATGGACAGACGTGAAGCTACTATCCTAACACTGCTTGACTTTAGCAAGGCTTTTGACACCGTTGACTTCGATATATTACTAATTAAAATGAAACAGCTGAATTTCTCAAACAGCGTAATACACTGGTTCGACAGCTACCTCAAAAACAGAAGTCAACAAGTCATTTGTGGGTCAGAAAAGTCATCATGGAAAAGCGTGCTCTCTGGAGTTCCCCAAGGCTCCGTCCTTGGTCCACTACTCTTCTCACTGTACATTAATGATATTTCTTCAGTGATTCACTCCTGCAACTACCATCTTTATGCCGACGACATCCAATTGTACATAAGTGCATGCCCCAAAAACATTGCTGGCGCAGTAGCAAGTATGAATGCAGATCTTTGCTCTGTTTCTCGATGGGCACAGAACCTAGGTCTGAAACTAAACTCCAATAAATCCCAGGTCATACTTATATCTCATCCAAAGTTAATCAGCCGGTACTTTTGCGAAACAGTCCCTAAAATACTCCTCAATGGTACCCAACTACCATACCAAAAAATAGTAAAAGACCTTGGAATAATCTTGGATGATCACCTAAACTGGGAAGAACAAACAGTCACAGCTTGCCGGAAATCGCTCTCCTCCCTACATGCAATTCAAAAATTTAGAGAAATATTTCCAACCCATGTTAAACAAAAATTAGTCCAAACACTAGTCTTGCCTAATCTTTACTACTGCGATGTATTTCAACACGGCACAAATAGTGAAAATTCTAGATGCCTCGAGCTAGTGATGAATGCTTGCATTAGATACGTGTGCAATATTCGGTTGTATGATCATATCAGTCCTTCATACTCCCAGCTAGGTTGGATACGCCCACATAAGGCATGCGATCTCCACACGATGTGCTTACTTCATCGATTTCTTAGCCACTGGTGCCCCCAATACTTATCTTCTCACATTTAACACCTATCATCATTCCACATTTGCAATACCAGATCGGATACGTCTATCATCTTGGCTGTACCTTTACATAACACAAACTCTTTCTCCGTGTCATTCTCCATCTCAGCCATACGACTATGGAACGCGCTCCCCTGTGAACTGCGTCTTATCCAGAACTACTCAACATTCAAGAGGGAACTCAAAACTTACATATTAGGGACGGTATAGCCACCATTGTTGTGCCCCTCCCATCTCTTTCTTTCTCCTCTCCGTCACAGCTTCGAATTTTACCATTCTATTTCTCTTCATCTAACCTATCTACCTCTTATGTATCTCTTTCACCCCATTCTATCGTCTTATGTCTCTGCTCGATGAGAATAACTCACAAGCTGCAAGAACATAACGAGAAAATTCCCAACTAACAATGGGACTGACATTCACAAAAGAAAAGTATGTTTACTTTCATATACATAGTCATTATTATTATCATTATTATTCTTGATTGTTATAATTATTTTTATTGTTACAGTTATCATTGTACTACTGTTATAATATCTATTTTTTTTTTTCTTTAACTTCAATACTGCATAATACAAATAAAATAGAAAGAAACTTCCACATGGGAAAAATATATTAAAAACAAAGATTCCAAGACTTACCAAGCGGGAAAGCGCCGGCAGACAGGCACGTGAACAAAACACACACACAGAATTACTAGCTTTCGCAACCGATGGTTGCTTCTTCAGGAAGGAGAGGGAAAGACGAAAGGATGTGGGTTTTAAGGGAGAGGGTAAGGAGTCATCCCAATTCCGGGAGCGGAAAGACTTCCCTTAGGGAAAAAAAAGAACAGGTGTACACTCGCTTGTGTGTGTGTGTGTGTGTGTGTGTGTGTGTGTGTGTGTGTGTGTGTGTGTGTGTGTGTGCGCGCGCGCGCGCGCGCGCGCGAGTGTACACCTGTCCTTTTTTTCCCCTAAGGGAAGTCTTTCCGCTCCCGGGATTGGAATGACTCCTTACCCTCTCCCTTAAAACCCACATCCTTTCATCTTTCCCTCTCCTTCCTGAAGAAGCAACCATCGGTTGCGAAAGCTAGTAATTCTGTGTGTGTGTTTGTGTGTTTTGTTCCTGTGCCTGTCTGCCGGCGCTTTCCCGCTTGGTAAGTCTTGGAATCTTTGTTTTTAATATACTGCATAATACGTTATATGTCCTTAATGTTATGTAGAAACTATAACTCGTTCAATCTGAGTATGCCTGGTTAGGTGTAAGAGAGGGCCTGAAGGCCCTAATCTTGCCAGGTAAAATAAATGCATAAATAAATAAATAAATAAAAATTATGAGACCAGGGCCTGTATGAATACAATAGAGGTGTTTTGGGGGGCTGTTAAGTCAGTTATTGGGAGGGAGAAGAGCGTCTCTGAGGGCTACAGTTTCTTTCTTTCTTTCTCTTTCTCTTTTTTTTAAAAAAAAAAAAGAACAGGCAGTTAGTAGGATGTATAGTCCAAAGGTTGTTAGTTAGGGGAGGGGGGGGAGGTTAGTTGTTGGCCAGGTTTTTTGGAGGTAGGTGTGTGGGTGGTGGTGGTTGTTTTGTTGTGGAGGATCTCTTTTGTTGCAGTTGAGTTGTAGTGTGTGATTGAGATTTTTTTATTTTTATTTGTTTATGAGTTTTTGATTTTTGGGGGGGGGGGGGGGAGGCCAGGGTGGGTTGGGATTCTGTCTGTGTGTGTGTGTGTGTGTGTGTGTGTGTGTGTGTGTGTGTGTGTGTGTGTGTGTGTTGTGGTTTGTTTGGTTTTTGCTATTAGTGATTTGTTATCATGAGTTGCTGTTGTCCTATATAGGTTTCTGGGAAGTGTTTGATTCCAATTTGGTTTTTCTAGGGTTTTTTTTCTGGTAGTCATAATAGTGGCGGTGGTGAAAGTTTTGGAGTTTTATAATGTGATATCAGTAGTTGCTGCTGAGCTATATAGGTCAAGGGAAGTGACCGATTCCAGAAGATACGGTGTGTAGTGGAATTTGGGGAGGTTGTGGGATCTTTTGTGTCATTTGGTGCAGTGGCGTGTGTGTATATTTAGTTTGTACCCACCCAAAAAAAAAAAAAAAAAAAAAAAAAAAAAAAATTCCCACACTTGTCCCATTAGTTTCATTATAGTTTTGGAGGAAGATGTGTGTGATGGTCTTTTAATCTATTTTCATGTTTCTTGTCATGTTTATGTAATGGCGTCATAGGTGCGATACGGGACTTGATGTGAATCATCGTTTCCACCACATTTGTGATGTTGTGTGTCAAAGAAGACGGGTGGAATCGGATGCTTCCATGCCAAATACATGAATATGACTGCAGCTTCTGCTTCATTTTGTTTCGTTCTTGTCTTTTTTTATGGAATGTATGATTTAATTTAGGTTAATTGTATTTATTTTTGTATTCTGTGTTGGGGATGGGCGTTTGTTGTTGGGTGAGTGGTTATTGGTGGGTGGATGAGTAGTTACTGGTGGACTGTTTGTGATTTAAGGAAGTTGGGATGGATTTTTTTTAAGTGTTTTGTTTGCTAATGAAAGTTTCCTTTTTGGCTAAATTTAAGCATTACCTTGGATTGCTAGTGTGAAGTGGGGATGTGGTAATGCTTCTTGTGCATTATGTAGGAGCTATTGTCACATACCAACTGAAGTTGTGTCTCTCTTGGTAAATATGTGAACTAGATTGGAAGAAAGATAGATGTGGTTAAGGGGCTGATCAGTATGGTAGCCCAGGGTGTATGTTAGATTGAATGTTACTTTGGTTGTGAGTTGGTGAAGAAAAGTAGTTGTGGTGAGAGGCTGATCTGTAGGTATAGCCTTGAATTTGGATGTTTGGCAATTCTTTGGCAGCAGTCACTTTCAAAATGATTCTTTCAAAAATTTGGTGAGGTATTTTCAAAATGTTCAGATTCTCGAGATGGTGGTTAAGCAGGAACCTAAGATCAGAGACATTCCATTTTGTACAGTGAGGTGACAAGTCTAGGGATACCTCCTTTTGCCGAGCGTAACGCAGCAACCCGATGTGGGATGGACTTGACAAGTTGTTGGAAGTCCCTTGCAAAAATATTGAGTCATGCTGCCTCTTTAGCCATCCAATTGTGGGAGTGTTGCCTGTGCAAGATTTTGTGCACAAAATGACCTCTTGACTATGTCCCATAGATATTCGATGGGTTTCATGTTGGGTGATTGGGTGGCCAGATCATTTACTTGAATTGTCCAGAATGTTGTTCAAGCCAATTGCGAACAATAGTGGCCTGGTGACTGGGTTCATTGTCATCCTCTGTGAATGGCTGCAAATGGTCTCCAAGTAACCAAGCGTAACCGTTTCCACTCAATGATTGGTCCAGTTGGACCAGAGGACCCAGTCCACTCCATTTAAACTCAGCCCACACCAATATGCAACCACTGCCAGCTCGCACAGTGCCTTGTTGACAACTTGGGTCCATGGTTTTGTGGTATCAGTTCCACGCTTGGACCCTACCATCAGCTCTTACCAAATGAAATCAAGACTCATCTGACCAGGCCATAGTTTTCCAGCCGTGTGGGGTCCAACATTATGATCACAAGCCCAGCAGAGGCGTTGCAGGCAATGTGCTGTTAGCAAAGGCACTTGCGTTAATCTTTTGCTGCCGTAGCCCTTTAATGCCAAATTTCACCACACTGTCGCAATGCATATGCTCATCACACATCCCACATTGATCTTGGCAGTTTCTTCACACAGTGATGTTTGTCTGTTAGCCCTGGCAACTCTTCGCAAAAGCCATTGCTCTCAGTCATTGAGTGAAGGCCGTCAGCCACCGCGTTGCCCGTGGAGTGAGATAATACCTGAAATTTGCAATTCTTGGCACACTCTTGATGCTGTGGATCTCGGAATATTGAATTCACTAATAATTTCAGAAATGGAGTGTCCCATGCGTCTAGCTTCAGCTACTATTCCATGTTCAAAGTCTGTTAATTCTCATCATGTTGCCATAGTCATGTTCTAAATCTTTTCACATGAATCACCTGAAGAAAAATGACAGCCCTGCCAGTGTGCTGCCCTTTCTTACCTTGTGTACATGATACTGCTGCTATCTGTATATATCCCATGACTTTTGCCACATCAATGTATGTCAATGTATTACAGCATTCTGCACAACTATTTTCATTCACTTGTCATGTAACGTAATGTTAATGAAACTGTATGAATTTGTGTGTTGCTTCTTCTCCTCTCTCTCTCTCTCTCTCTCTCTCTCTCTCTCTCTCTCTCTCTCTCTCGCTCTCGCTAATAGTGTTTACTGATGATTGGTGGGTATTGTATGTTTTTTTTTCCCACCTATATGGATGGCCCAAATAATGTTATTAATATTAGTTTGCATTGAAGTAAGAGTTCCTGAGTCATGGACCTTATTCTAGCTATGTTGGTCAAATGTCAAATGAAGTTGTCGATACTAGAACCAGTGTTTGCAGTGAGTTTAGGTTTCTTGGTGCTGGGTACTTCAGTCTAGCTTCATTGGTCAAGTGAAGTCTTCAATGCCAGAAGGTTTTGATACAATTTTTTGCAGATTTATTCTCTGGTATCATATAGTTCAGTTTCCATAAATAATTTATTTGAAGATGATGATACCAAATGGTGGTGTTTTTTGTGGGCTTTATGTATTGTTGGCGTTATTGATTTTTGCATATGTTTTGGTTTTTATGTATGTGTTAGACTAGGAATGACATTTGTTTTGTTTCTCCCTGCTCAAAACCCGCTAGTGCCTATTATTGTTCTGTTAGTTTCATGTTCTACTTCAAATTATTATGATAAAATTTTGAATTTGCTTTTATTTTGTTAATTGTCCTTAATCTATGATGTTGTTACCATATTGAGTAGCGGTGATATGGCTGTGTCCACCATCTTGATAATATCATTGTCTTGTGGCACCTGCTCAGTGTGCTGTTTTAAATTTGCAAACCAATTTTCCATGCCATTTTCTTAAGGTTTTCTATGGTGTCTGTGGCTTCTTCTCTGGCCCTTGCAAGATCCACTGCTAATGGCAGTCATCTCTTTTTTTATGTGCTAATTTGATTTCCTTTGTCTTCTCTTTCTCATGCCCTGATAATTATTTGATAATGCAGTTGAAAATTAATAATTTGAACTTGTCTATCTTCTGCACATCAGCTTTTCTCTTCACATAAGCTGTACAGGTAGTTTTTGCATATTAGTAAATTTTTGTCATCTTTCAGATGTTTTGTTACTGCTGAAATTTGGTCTGACTTTGATCCTTCCCTCTATTGTGTGGTTGCATATGCTGTTACCCCACCTTTGTTTCCTGCTCTTTGGATGGCAGATTTGAGGATGTTTAGAAGTCTCCAATGTTTGATAGTTTGGTTGATTTCTTGTACATTTTTTCCTTCTTGAGTTCTGAGCTTTATCTGTAGATGATGATGCTGATGATCCGCTGATTCGACAAATTCCCTCCTTTGTTTTTTACATAAGAATTTCTGCCGTGTTTCTGTTAGAAGTGACCTCATGATACATCTCGAATTCACCTAGCATACTGTTGAGTTATTTCAAGCAGTCATATTGGAGTGCAGGCCTATAACTCTGGTACTGAATGTTATAAAACATTAGCAATTGTGGTGCAAATGATGCATAATTAGTGTCAGGTAAATTTGTGTGTAAGCTCTTCTTTCACTACTTTAAGTCGTTTGTCATTCTTTGTTTCAAATTTTCGAGGCTACATGTCTAACTTGTCATAGAAAATTATTATTTATGTTGCCACTATGACTAATGCCCTCATTATGAGTCGCCACCTCTGCTGCAACCCTTACCGTTCCATTTTCTGTAATGCTGCAATATTCCTCTACGCATATGAGGCTGATCTGTTGATCATTGTATAATTATATTAGCAGTCAATGTAACTGAATGATTATCTTCTGTACTGTATAAATACTTTAGGAAAGGAAACACATTTTTCCTTACCAAACACCACGGAAAAGGTAGTCTGCTACTCACTACATAGAGGAGACATTGAGTCACAAACAGGCGGTGTGAAAAATAATGCTAAAAATATTTTGCCTTTCAGATAAAGTCAGACTTCAAAAGAAAATTCACACATGTACACACAAGAACAACTCATATACACATGGCCACTGTCGCAGGGCACTAATGCCTGACTGCAATTGCGTCTGACATGAGCAGCAGTCTAGTTGGTATGAGCAGTGGTAGTAGTGAAGAGGTGTTGGGTGGTGATGTGAGAGACAGCAGTGTAGGGTTGGGGACACACGCTAGTGCTGCCTGAGGGAGCCTGTAGGCAGATGTGGTGGGGACAGGATAGGACTGTTACGTGCAGCACTAGTGCTGTGGGGAGGGAATGGTGTTGGAGAAAAAATAGGGAAAAGAAGAGAATGACTGTGTAGATGTGTTGGGAGGACAGAAGGCATGTGTAGTACTGGAACTGGATGCTGGGAAGGGGATAGGCAGTAGGAGTACAGAGAGTAGCAAAGTTGGGGGAGGGGGGGGTCGGGTGTACAGCAACAAAGGATGTGTTACGGGAAAAATTTCCACCTGCATGATTCAGAAAAGCTGGTTTTGGTGTGAAGAATCCTGATGGCACAGGCTGGTAAACAGTCATTAGAGTGTAGCTCATCATGTTGGGTGGCATGTTCAGCAATTGGGTGGTCCACCTGTCTCTTGGCCACAGTATGGCATTGGGCATTCAAGCAGTCAGCCAGCTTGTTAGTTGTCATACCCATATAGGATGTGGCACAGTGGTCGCAGCTAAATCCGATAAATCACATGGCAGCTTTCAGAGGTGTAGGGTAGGATGGGTAGGAAATGCCAGTGACAGGACTGGATTAGGTGGTGGTAGAAAGGTCTGTTGGTCTGTTACAAGCAATATGGCCCACGAGGCAAGGTGTTGGGGACAGGGGTGGAATAGGTATGGACAAGGATATTGTGGAGATTGGGTGAATGGCGGCATACCAATGTGGGATAAGTGGGGAGAATAGTTCCAACTCTAGGGCATGATGATAGGTATTCGAAAACCTGGCGTAAAATGTGGTTGTTGCTCCAGTGGTTAGCAGTACTGAATCAGCAGAAGAGTGCTCCTTTGTGGCCGGACATTGGATATGTTCGGGATGGTAAGTGGCCGGTGAGACAAAACATAGGAGGTCTCCCACCCCACCCTTGCTGTCAATCCCATGCCTCTTCCTTATCCCCCCACCGAAAAAAAAAAGACAAGACGCATCTCGTATTGTTATGTGAATTTTCCGCTTCTGCGCTTCTGATGAAGGACATTGTCTGAAAGCTGAAATATTTGTAGTGTTCTTGTTAATTGTGCTTATTTTAGATTCAGTGCCTCATGTATGTGGTGAGTAGCAACCAGTCCTTTCCATAATGCTGTTATTCTGCTGGGCAATATTTAATTTTTGTCTGCTCCTCTTCCATCCCACAGGCTAGTGCCATTTGCCTTAAGTACTATTTTCTGTTGTATTAAATTACTCTTTGTCCATCCTTTTCTTTCTTATGTTTTATTGTCACACTCTTTGACATCTGAGTATCCCGCATCAATGGTCTCATCTGTGCACAGTGCAGGGTTACGTGTCTGCACTGATTGTGGTTGCAGGGTCTCATTCCCACATTCTTTCTGCCAATATAATTATCCTGGGATTTTCAAGTTGATCACACTATCTTCCTCATCTTCACATATTTTAGCCAGTCTTCCTGTATTTTTGTGTACCATATATTCTTTATTAACCCCATACCTAACAATTCCCTCCCCCTTTTTCCCTAGGTTAAGCACACACCTTACTGACTTTACTTGGTTGAATGACACATGACGACTCTCTCTTTACATGTACCCACCCAGCAAACGGCATCCCTCTCCATTATCGTCTTTCTATTTATTGTTTCATTTTTACCTTGTCTTGTTTTTAAGTTAATTTTATTTCATTTTTGTTTTTCACTAGTGGCTCTACTTACTTGCATTTCACCTTTGGCCACCATACCTCATCCATTTTGTCCATTTGGTGATCTCTCCACATATTTTTACACATCTTGTATTCCACAATAAGGATTCTTGCTGCTTCCATCTGCACTAGTAGTAGTGCAGGAAAGTTTCTGTATCCCTATCCAGAACCCAGTCCACATACTGTTCCTGCCTTGTCACCTAGCTCCTCCCAAATCAAATTACCCATGTCCACCTGCAAACCCATATAAATCAAGCCCAAACCTCCTAGAATTAACTCCTCTCCATCTGTAACATTCTCCTGCGCTCCAATCCTAAATTCCAGCATCCCTTCTCTGATACTGAAAACCCCTGCTCTCCAGGAACTATATCAGCTTGAGCCACATTACTTCAAAAAACTGTCCAAGCTGTTCACCTTTGACTATCACTATCCACCACCACTGCAAGAGCCTCTATCAAACCTCCACCATATCACCTCATAGCTGCCAAACCGTGTGTGTCATGAACCTATCCTACAAAAGCTTCAGTCCTACAGTAGTATCAGTCCTTTCCAAAGGCATTACCTTTTTCTCCACAATTAAAATCAAATATGCTATACTTGTTAAAGACTTTCTCTCCTTCTCCTAGTTTCCAAGTGGAAACACTTTTTCTCCTCTAACCCTACCAGTCAGATGCAATCGAAAACCGATATTGATCACAACCTAATTCAGTTCACTCTTCCATCCAACTGTGAATCAGCCCCACTACCCTCCAATCACTCCCTGTTAATTTTCCTCACCTGGTTCAGATTTGTTGAAGACATCATGATGTGGACTGAGTGTAATGACACACTATCCACATACAGAACCTCAGCACTCCACCTCCCACAAGCATTCCACTACTTACCCAACCCACTTGGTAACCTACCTTGCCTCTACCATCCACTGAGCACCCAATAGCAGTGGTTCTCTCTCTCTCTCTCTCTCTCTCTCTCTCTCTCTCTCTCTCTCTCTCTCTCTCTGTGTGTGTGTGTGTGTGTGTGTGTGTGTGTGTGTGTGTGTGTGTGTGTGTGTGTGTGTGTAGGGGGAGGGGCATGTGCACATGCACGAGAGAGAGAGAGAGAGAGAGAGAGAGAGAGAGAGAGAGAGAGTGAGAGAGAGAGTTTTTGCTGTGTGAATGTGGTGTTTTCTCTTCTTTTTCTCCACTTCTGGAGGAGGACTTTGTCTGAAAGCTGAAATATTTCTAGCATTCTTTTTCATTGTAACTCAATGCCTCCTCTATGTGGTGAGTAGCTATCTATCCATTCTGTGTTGTTGTTGTTGTTATTGCTCCTATCAGTATTTTCTACAAATTATGTTTTTTTAATTTCATGTTTACTTTGTGTATCAATATTTATAATGTTTTTTCACAGACCTCCAGGAATTTATAAGCATGATTACCTTTTGGAACTTTTCAAAAGATTTGAAGATTTTGCAGACACGCCAGCCCCACCGGAACTTCCTGACTGGTGCAGAGGTATTGTTTGCTGAATTATACGTAGTATACTGTTGTGCTTATCATACTATAAGTTTTTTAATGGATGCTTCAGTGTTATTTAATATACAGATGTTAAAAAAACTCATTGTCACTTTGTAGCTTCTTATACAGGGTGGACAAAATAAAACTGTCCAAGAGGATAAGCCATAAGACTGATATGGGTTTTTAGGTCGGTAGTTTAGAATTTAATGTCCAGACAACAGTGAAGTTATTAGAGACGCAGCACAAGCTCGGACTATGAAAGGATGGGGAAGGAAATTGGCCTTTCCTTTATCAAAGGAACCGTCCTGGCATTTATCTGGAATGGCTTGAATAAATCGTGGAGATCATAAATCTGAATGGCCGGACAGGGATGTGAATTGCCACCCTCCCAAATGCACCTTCTCGCTTGGTTGATGTGGGTTTGATGCTTATAATGAGCTGCTGCTTCTTTCTATCCAGTAGTTAGGCCTTGTGGCCTGTTACAGTCTCGTTCCATCTCCTTGCTGGTCTTCCTACATCTCTTCTGTATTTTGGTTGTCGTTTGAAGTTTTTTCTGGGGAATCCAGAGCTCAGAAGTTCACGTAAGGTGTAATAACATTGTTGAATGATGTCACATTGACACCAAATTTCACCATAACTCTGCCCAGTGACACTGTAGACATGTCACGCAATGGGAAGATAATCACGCCTCTCTTTTTCTTACCCCCACCCCCTTACCTCATCTCAGTCCTCCTCTTGACACCTCCCCAATGGAGGTCAGAATTGTGACGTGCAACACTGGTATCACCCGTTTTCATTATGGTGGCCGGGGAATTATTTCAGGCACACCGCCACTCAGGATCGACACAAAAGGGAGTCAGTGAAGCCACCTCTACCATTGGGGCATTTATTTACACACATTTTAGAGCCGAAAATGACTGTTTGCAGTGTGGTGGGTAACAGTGTGAGGTTTTTGACAATCTTTGACACTGCTGGCGTTCCCCCAATGATTATCACTAATCTAAAGTCATTGTGGGGTTGCAACCCCATTGATCATGATCTAACCCCTTTGGAGTGCAGTGCGACCACAATTTTTGTTGTGATTCACAGGGTGGAACCAGTAGGGACTATTCAAAACCATTCAGTGAAGAAACAGTCATTTTCGGCTGCAAAATGTGTGTAGATGAATGCCACTAGGGAAGGGGTGGTTTCATTGATGCCTTTCATGCCATTCTGCTGACGTGTTTTCATGTTGATTCTGAGTGGCTTTGTGTCTGAAATGTTTTCCTCAGCCTCACATAAGAAAACAGCGCAGTTTCGATGGTTAGTGGGGGGAGGGGCATGACTCTGATATCTATTGTCATCGCAGAGGTGTCAAGCGAAGGGGCAAGATGGGGATAAGTGAAAGTGTGAGGACATTCCCATCATGTGACATGTCCATAGTGCTCTTGGGCAGAATTGTGGTGAAATTTGGTGCCAGTGTGACACCATTAATTTATGTTACACCTCACATGAACTTCTGAACTCTGGTCTGTTTTTCACTTGTATGAACACCTTTCTCTTTGTAATATTACATAGGATTTTTGTTGGCACCATTGAGCCCAATTTCAGACTTGTGCATTGCAGTGAGGGAAAATAGAACGGTTTCAAAAAAGTAACCCTGTAACTCTCTTGTCAGAGCATTTATTATATTGAAGTGGAGGCTGTGACTCACATTGTCAAAATTCCCAAAATTTTTATATGAATAACATAGGGTGATTTTTATTTTTTATTTTAATAGCTGCTGTCTGTAATATAAGTAATGTTGAAACAATAGACAAAATAAAACTTTTCAGTGGTGTTCAGAGAGAAGCAATTAACAGTTGTAGTTTATGGACTTAATTAAGTATGTTGTCCAACAAAGCTAACATTTAAAGACTCTTGTCCATGAAAATGGCACCTAAAATCAGCTTTAATGCAGAAGTGTAAATGATTCCTGTGGAGTACCAAACAAATTATATTTTTCTTGTAAATTTGAATTTACTTATGTTACCTTAGTGTTAGTTTCCAAAACAGCTATAACAGGAATACGTATTCCATCCCACAAATCTAACAAGGAAATTTCTGGTTAAAACAACAATAAAAAAATAACAGTTCTTTAGACGTACGCACATTCAAGTAATAATGTACTCGTCACACAAACAGAGATTCATATGAAATTCACTCATAATTTTCCTACAAACCCTTAACCACACTAATTATGTTATTCAGTTCTTGGATGCACTGTCATAACATATTGTAGTCTGCTGCCTTGTTACATAGCAACAGGACTGAATTTCCTCTGCGATCTCCACTGCAGGTCAGCTTCGGTTTTCTGGATGTAAAAATTAGTCCATATTATCATCTGGTCCACTACTCCCTCGTTATATCATATGTTACATTCACTCTCGGATAAAATTAACAACAACCAGCCAAGTACAGTTGAACTGTTGTAACAAAAAAATATTAAAAACTATACAAACATCATAAGAAAACTAAATACATAAAACTGAATGCTCAATTCAGTGCCTTAGTTCAGGATGTGGTCTCCAGAAAGATGCAAGTGGTGATATCTCTAATGCCAGTTTATATGCTGACCAGCAACAAAAAGAAATATATGTAATATCAGGGCACATATGTTTGTAGGCATATGTAGTGTGCATGCCTGATTTATTATTATTAATGCGGGAACAACCAGTTGCTAAATAGCCATTGACAAATGGACCTGTGTTAATGGTAGTCATCGGATTTTGTGTTGTGGGCAAAAGGACAGAAAAAGATGAATGATGTTACTGCATCAAATTTTGTTTTAAGCTTGATGATTCTCAATTTGAAACAATCTGCAATGTTTGACCACTTCAAAGATGACCACTCATCAGTGAAGACTGAAGCACGTTCAGGTAGGCCCTCAACATGCACAAATGAGGTTCTTATTAATCACACAAGGACTCTGATGATGCAGGATAGACGAATCATGTTAGAAAACTTGCAGACAAGGTTCAAATTAGTCTTGGGTCCATTCAGTCCATTTTAACAGAACATTTGGACTTCAAGAGGTTCTCAGCAAAATTTCAGCCAAAGTAACTAACAACTGAGCAACTTTGTTCGGAGATTGCACATGACATGCTGGAGAGATTGCATAGGACATGCTGGACAGTGTGAACAGTAATCCCATCTTTCTTAACAAAGTGATCACTGGTGATGAGTGTTGGAGAAAAGTTCCAGTCATCGCAGTGGAAGCAACCATCATCCCAGAGATCCAAAAATGTGAGGCAGGTTTGCAGCAAGCTGGAAGTCATGCCGACCATCTTTTGTTACTCCAGTTATGTGATCCATTGTGGGTACACCCCAGAAGGTAATGTATGGAGTACTACCAAGGCGTTCTGTGTCTCCATCCTGAAGGAGTGAGACACAAATGGTCAGATTTGTGGCTAACAGGGAGCCAGCACCTTCACCATGATAACCTCCACATCATTCTCAATTAATTCAGAGCTTTTTTCCCAAACACAACATGACTGTGGTTTGTCAGCCTCCCCATCCCCCTGACCTAGCACAAAGTGACTATTGGCTTTTCCCTAAATTTAAAAAGGCTCTGAAAGGGACTAGATCTTAGAACAGGGAAGGCATTGTACAGACTTTGATAGAGCAGCTGTGCTCCATATCAAAACAGGCTTTCCAGCTATGCTTCCAGCAGTAGCAGCAGCATTGGAAGAAATGTGTAGGAGGAGACTGCCTTGAAGATGTCTAGTGTCAAACAATTGTATCTGGATAAAGATTGATTTTATAAATGAAATATACTTTTTGAACAGCCATTGTAATTTAACTTTATCCATTTGATATGGCAGCAAAGAAAATTTACATGTACATGGTTGGCACCTATCAGCATTGGCACCTATCAGCATTTACTCCCACTTTCCGTTAATTGACATATCTTTCACATAACTACAGTATGAATGAACAATTGCCCTAAAAATTATTAAAAAATGGATACTACAATAAGCATTCCTAAATGGAGCAAAAATATCTAATCAGACAAACTCATACAAATATTAAAACACTGTTAATCACCATTCATTCATATTCTGTCCACATAGGGACTTCACCACACACTAAAAAAAATTACATGACTTTCTGTAATTCAAAATAAAACATGGCCTCAGTGTAAAATTTAATCTCTTTTTTTTAACCTTCTTGTTATGTCTTTCTTTCCTTTCTGCAGCTCTTTTCTCTATTGACAATTCATAGTGCATTTCTTAAAAGGATACATGTATAAGCAACTGGCTGTATGTTTGTTGTTTTACATTACATGTCCACAGTGGCTCTATTGCCATTTCAACTTAAAGTAATTGTTTTTGTCTCCTTCCACAACTTGTTTTTATAGCAATTGCCTGGAAAACTTCATTGTATTGGCTTTCCAGTTATTCAAAAGTATTTGCTACACAGACATGCAAATTCTTTCTAGTCCTTCTGATTATAATCAATGTAAATCTGACTATCCCATACTTTGGTACTTCTTCTTCCTCCAACCTCTTCATCACTTTATAAAAATCACCCATTTCCATCAACCTTATCAGTAACAGTGTCCGACGTTACACCTCCATCAATTAAGCAGCAACAACAGCCTGACTTCCATGATACAACTCATCCTAGATATTAATCTACTTCATTCCACAGTACCATTTACTTCTTTCTCAGCTGTTGTTTCAGATTTTACTACTAGAAAGACTTCTCTCTCATCAGCATTTTCTACATTATCACAAAAATCAGCTATATCTTTTTGTGTATCACTACCAACCCCTCCATCAATTTCTCCATTCACCCCACCATTAAGAGAGACAAAATCATCAGTAACATCAACACAAAAATCAGTGTCACGTAAGAAATATTTTAACTAGTGACAAAATGTTGATAAGACAAAAAGGCAAATTACTCCATGATACAGTGACTCTCTCACATTCAGTGAAATTTGTTAGCTGCTGCAGATATTCATGTTAACCTTGCACTAACATGGAATGTTCAAGGCCCACCTTTCCCTGTCAGTTTCACCCCTTACCTTACTATTCAGACACATGCATTTACTTGACTTACTTTCTATCGACTTTACCTTAGTTTCAGCTTCAGTTACTCCCTTATGCAAAATTATCCCATTGACTGAATGCTTTTCTTAACTTCAGCTCCTTGATCTTTTACAATCTTATTTCATCTAGTTGGTCATTTGTTTTTGCTAGAACTTGCAGTATTAAATTTACAGGATCCACTTTCATTTCAGAGCTATTAGGTCAACCTACACTGATCTCATTGTCTCCAGACTTGCCGTTGGTAGTGACCCAGTTACTACAAATACTATCTGAATTATCAATTTTTGTACATTTTGTGAACTCACTACATCTTAAATCCACAGTGCAACACAGATAAATTCACTTTTTATCATTTTCATGTCTCTTGTGGAGTCTCGCTGCTTTCCACAAGATGTATGGAACTGTTTCATTGTTCTGCCAGTGCTGTTGGTGGTGCTGCATGGCTAGTGCTGCTGCTCACTGTTTTTCCCACTTCCTGGCACAGGCTTCTGCTGCTGCTTGTGGCACTAAGTGGCTATGCTGGTGGTTTACCCTCGTCAAATCCACCATGGTTTCAATAATCTACAACGCTTCTTCCTAAGTTATTCAGGTTTCAGAATGACCCTCTACAATTTATTGTCATCTGCATGCTGTTCTGACTTCAATCATTATCTAAATCATAATTCTTAAGTTTACCTGCAATTTTGAAGACAAATCACAGATATGCCCTATATTATGAAGTTCTAGTATATGATTTCATAGACTTTCCTGGCGTAATAACTGCTGATATTTTTCGTGGGTTTGCAGCCAGATCATGCTGTCGTTCAGAGAAAATATTTCGCTGGACCAGATGGCCGCCATCTTCAGATGAGTTAATGCTCGTGCACTGCCTCGCCAGAAACTGAATTCCAGCCACAATGGCAGAAACCTTTATACACCACGGACAGAGCCATGCACGTGCACGAGATGATGGGCAGAGCCTCTGGGCGGGAAGTAGACATGCAGCGCGCCAGTGGGAGAAGACGGCAGAAACGATAAATCGCGACAGCACTAGTTGGAAAAAACCAATGATCGAAAAGAAGACCATTGTTGTTTAATGTCGGACAAAATCGGATTCCATATCTTACTTAGGGCTAAACCTTTATCCCTGTTAATAATATTACTTGATAATCTAATTTCAATGAATTCTTCAAGAACACATTCCGAATAGCGAGGAGCAGGAGTGATCAATTGTTTCTTGCCATACATTATCCTGTGTCCTTCATTAAGGCAATGTTCCGCCACTGCTGACTTCTCAGGCTGGAACAACCAAGCGTACCAATGATGTTCCACACACTGGTCCTGAATAGTTCGAATAGTTTTACCAATATGCTTCGTTTCACGATGACACGGAATTTCATAAACCCTGGGCTTCCTCAAGCCCAATCATCTTTAACTGAGCTCATCTTTAACTGGGCTCTCGTCTTGGCCACCGGCATAAAAACACTTTTAATATCATATTTTCTTAAAATTCTTGAAATTTATCGTTTCTGCTGCCTTCTACCACCAGTGCGCTGCATGTCTACTTGCCACCAGGAGGCGCTGCCCATCATCTCGCGCACGCACAGTGCTCTGTCCGTGGCGTACAAAGGCTTCCGCCGTTGTGGCTGGAATTCAGTTTCCGGCGAGGCAGTGCACGAGCTTTAACTCGCCTGAAGATGGCGGCCAGCTAGTCTGCCAAAATATTGTGTCTGTATGACGACATGATCTAGCAGCAAACTCATGAAGAATATCAGAAGTTCTAGTATAATCAGTGTAAAGATGATGTGATGAGTTGCAGACAGGCCCAATGAAAAGACTGTGACGCTTTATAGTTTTTGGCCAAAGTCTTCATCAGCAAAGAAAACACACACACACACACACACACACACACACACACCATACACACATGACTGCTACAACCAACAGCTCTGACCAGAATGTGGCAGTAACATTAAAAGTAATGTGGAGTTGGGTGGGTAGGGGGTAGGTGTAGTAGGGTATGGGTGGGGAGGGGGGAAGAGTGCAGCACCATCTGGTGGGGCATGCATGGACTAGATCACAGACTGGCGAAACTGCCAGGCGTAGCATCGTGAGGTACGATGTGGGGTAAAAAAATGGGGAACTTAAAAGGAGATGAGCAGAGAAGGAGAAAGGATGGGCAGTGCACAGTGAGGCTTGGGGACTTGAAAAGGAAGGAGGTGATAGAACAGAGAGGGCAAAAACAGTTGGGTGGAGAGTGTGCTGCAGGTAGATTACTGTAGGTGATATTACAACCTGGAGTTCCTATTGTTTGAAATTCTAGCAGTGTTGTTTAAATAGTAAGTACAGTTAAATATCTTTATACTTCTTGTGATGGATTGAATATAAGTTCAATTTGTACAGAATACTTAACACAAAGGCAAGTACCAGAGTATACGAACAGGTTGCCTTATGGCTGCCAATAAAAGGATACCTGCTCCTTGCTCTCAGAGGCCCCTCCCACACCCTGTGCCTGACATCACATCTGCTAGTATTGAGGATACATTCAGTACACCATTTCAACTTAAAACAAGTCTTTCATCACATATGAACCTATTTAGTACACTTACGTGGAGACAGTGACTCATACTGTCTCAACACCCCCAAAAGGAAAAGATTTAAAAAAAAAAAATTTTAAGTAACTTGAGCTGTTAAATGTCTGCTTAACTGCCAGAACTGCATTTCTCGTCCATAATGATTTTCCATTGTGGCTGGATGCTAGTTGGCTGACTGATGTTGTGAATTGACTGTATGTGATTAGGTGACAGTCGCCTGGTTTCGGAATGGGTGGCACTGCTATTTCTGATGTTGTGCTAGTGTACTAGTGTGTGTCCTGTGTCTTATGGTTGCCTGCATTTTGGTACTATCTTATGTACTTAGGTTGGTTGAACAATCATTTGACATTACTGTGTCCACCCCTTTAATGCACAGAGTTTCACAGTGCATAAAAAGATCCCCCCAGGAACAAGATCTACAGAAAGCTAGCAAATAGTGAATGAAGAGCCAGACCTAGTGTATTAAGGACAACTTCCCAAGCACTTTACACTGATTGGTGGAGACAGGGATCCGTCTACCTGTTAGCAGTCATGCCACATCCTATATAGGCAGTTGGACAGATATGCACATATAACCATGTGATCGCAGTAAAGAAATGTCCAACAATCACAGCACCATTATCAGTTGTGCATGTGATGCTCAGCAGCTGGCGCCTCTGGCTTGTGTCTGTGGCTTAACAACTAGACAACCTGCAAGACACGGGTGTAGTGCCAGCAGAAGTACTGGCCAGGGGATATGGCCGGGTAAAACAATATACTTAATTGTTGCCAGTTCTTTGATAACAAAAGTAGACCGTTTCCTGTGCTGTGTAGTTCCATTCAGTTGCATAGTCATCATTTGCCTCCAGAGTTCTACAAGGAAACTTTGAGTAAAGTGTAAGAGCTGGGATGTGGTTTTGCCATACACCAGCTCCATGGGGAGCTGTGAGGGCTTCTTTCTATGCATTGTGCATTCCCAGCAGCAGTATTAGAAGGGTGTCAACATGAGTGTCTGTCATATGGCTCATTATAGCAGCTTCCCAGAAATGGTTCAGGTGCTCCACAATGCCATTTGTGGTTCTATGCTATGGTGAAGTTCCCAAGTGTATTTTGTACAGCCGGGTCACTGCACGTAATATTTCTGTCTTCCACTGTTGGCCCTGATCAGAAGCCTCTTGCTTGGGACATCCAAAATGTGAAATCCAGTTGCAGGTGAATGCATGCACCACATTATTAGCAGTTTGCTTTTCCAAGTGTATCTGTTAATCATTATGGGACTCTACTGGTACAAGGTGCGATAGAACTGACTAAACAGTTTTAAGAAGCAACAAAAAGTAAATCTGTATGTATACAGTGAAAATGCTTTTATTTTCTAAATTAGTACAATATACCATTTTACATTCATTTAGTTTTGAAAATAATGTCCTTAAGATGTCGGCCATTAGCATCAATACATTGTTGTAGACAATCCCTGAAGTTTCGAGCAGCTCTTGCACACACATCGCGGGGTAAGGCATTCACTTTGTCAGTAATCTGCTCTTTTAACTCTAGTAGGGTGTAAGGGCTTTTGAAAACCTTTTCCTTCAGATATCCCCAAAGAAAGTAGTCACAAATGCTCAAATCTGGTGACCGCACATGCCACACGACATCACCCCTCAAAGAGGCGAGGTGTCCTGGAAACATTTCTTTCAAAACATTAAGTGAAATTCGAGCTGTGTGAGCAGTAGCTCCATCCTGTTGGAAACACAAGTTCCTTAGTCCATGTTCTTCAACAATCTCATCCATTTTGGGTTGCAGAAAATTTTGCAACATTGAAACATAACATGTGGAATTCACTGTCACGGTCACTCCTTCCTCCTCAAAAAAGTAAGGGCCTACCATGCCAAATTGTGATATGGCACACCACACTGTCACTTTAGGAGAATGTTGTGGTCTTTTGTGAATAATTCGGGGGTTATTTGCAGCCCAGTAGCGAAAGTTTCGATTTTTCACGCACCCACAAAGAGGAAAATGTGCCTCGTCACTACTGAAGAAATCTGAACTCGGAGGCATCTGAGCAATCATTTGCTCACACAGATTTTGATGGTTGGCGTAGTCTGCTGGGCGTAATTCTTGAGGAATCATTATTTTGAGAAGATGGAACTTCAAATAGCATTGCAGAATCCTTCTCAAACTGTGATCTGAAATCCCCAATGCAACAGTATGTCGTCCAGCAGAATGTTGTGGTGATAGCTGAACTGTTGTTCTCACCCACTGCACATTTTATTAGTGTGTTACCAGTTTCCTCTAACTGCCGAACTCAGGACCATGTTCATAATAAGTGTGAACAGAAAAACCACGATGTGGACCAGTGCAGACCATGTTGGCTACTGAAATGGGGTCAATGACTGAACAAAGGCAGACCACATGCAACTGCTTACCCCCACTACAGCCCCAGCCATAATCAATAGAAACTGCTTAGTCGGTTCTGATGCATCCTGTAGTTACATGTGATAGGGAGTGGTCCGATCGGTTCCAGGTAGATGCGTGAGAATCATGCATCTGGGATGTAAAAACTTACTAGTGGAGCTGATATGTGCTGTATTACTTTGCACTTTTTGTAGGGAACACATGTCTCACCCCATGTACAGCAGTCCTGTATACAGGCCACACAAAATGCTGTAGTACTAGCACCCTCGTAGTGTGAATTCCCTGATGGCTCAGTCCGTTTAGGAAGTCGAAAACCCATCGCCATAATAGGGTAGGCACATATGGCCGCTGTCAGCCTACTAACTCATCACAGTATACCAACTCCTCTGTGCCTGACATGGCATGTGATAAAAGAGCAGGGCCATCTTACCTTAGCCAATGAGGGTACAGAACACATCATACTAACACTTATGGGAAAAATTCTGAATTTTGTAAAAATTCTATACCCTCTCACAACAGTGTGAGATCATATGTCCAAGAAAATCGTTAGTGGGATGGCAGCGATCAGTTGCACGAGGAGGGTTGCTCGCGTGAAGCTTGTCTGGCAGGTTTCAAAAGCTGCCTGTAGTTCTTCAGTGCAAATGACATACATTATTTGTACACTTTGGGGCCAATAAGGGCAGCATGAAATGGTGCCTAGGCCTCGGCAGCTTTTGCTAAACTAAATTAATAATAATAATAATAATAAACAGCAGTGAAATTTTATCATCTCCAGGTACCAAAGCACTACTTCGTGCACTGTTTTCAGAGTCAAATAAATTGAAAGTGCAGTGAGGCACTCAGTTGGTGAATACTTACCAGTTGCAGAAACCCAAAATCCCAGGAATATTATTTCACTGCAACCATGATGCATTTAGTCTGATTAATGTGGCTTCTGCAGTTGTAAAACCTTCTGAAACTCTGTGTAGACAATGTGGTTGTTGTTCTGAGGGTGATGATTCCACTTTCACATCTTATACATATTTGAATCCAAAGTCCATTCCCTACAAAACTTCATTGATAAAGTGCTGAAAACTGTTGCCGTGTTCCATAAGCCATACAATACCTGATACTTGGCATGCTGTTTGCACCCATGAATGTTCTTCTCAATCACTGAATCAATTCTGAGCCAGTAGACAAAACATCTTGCTAGCATTTTCATGTGGGTTACACCCAAGTGGCCACATTGGAGAAGCAGCCAAATCCAGGACCACAGGACCACCAAGATGATAATGCGTACTTCGTCTGAATTTGTACTAAGGAGAAATCTTCCATCAACCAATTACAGAGGAAAAGATTGCGGAGCAGACCTGACTCCTTAGCGGCCAGCCATTCAGGCCAAGCTTTTGACAAAACGAGACACCTGTCAGAGTCCTAGATCTTACCATGTAGCTTTCTGTATGCACTTTGCTGTGGCTGGGAGCCTATCCAACACCTGCTGAACATAATCATCAATCTGGAAAAACAGAACTTCCATTTTGTCGAATGAGTTTTGGGAAAATAATGAATCTCATACTGAGAGGCACGCAGAAATAAAGCCCACTGCTGTAATCTTTGTGCAGTCCTGTCAAGAAGTTGAGAAAGGGTATCAAAAAGTGCCACAAATGGTTTATGGTAGGTGATGAGATGGAATTTGTTCCCATAAAGGAAAATGTGGAACCTGTGTACAACATAGATGGACACTAACACTTTATTTTTTTATTTTTTGAATATTTGCATTGATCTGCTGTCAGCATACTTGAGGCATCTGCCAGAGGTTTTTCAGATGGATCAGCTTCCCTGTGAGGCAAAACTACTCCAGGTGTGTTACCGGGATACTTCTACGACAAGAACCAGTTTTTTACCCAGTGTAAAGATACTGAGACTTGGGGAAGACAAGACAACTTGATGTGGGTGCATGCCTTGTCACAGTTCACCGGCCATACAAAAGGAACAAGTTGTTTGATGGATGACTGACATCCATAGCATTGGGGATAAATTATGAATAACAACTGACTTTCCCAAAATGCATAGAGTTCTTTCAGGTTTCATGGCTTAGGAAGGTTGGTAATAGCTGCTAGATGATGCTGTGTAGGGTGGATGCAATCGTTCAAAAGAAGATGACCGACATATCTTATTTCTGCTGAAAGATCTGTGACTACCACTGGTTGCACTTGAGGTCTGCCTCTTGCAGTTTAGTGAAAAGAGTCCAAAGGTTGCCAACATGTTCCTGCTGTGAGGACCAGAACAATAATGTCATCGAGATAGTTCGCGCAACAGGGGACGTCAAGTATTAACTGCACTAAGAATGGCTGAAAAGTAGTGGGGTCCCTCGTGATGCCAAAAGCTAAGCACGTGTAACCTGAATGGGATGTTGATAATCATGATCTGTTGGGAAGTGGAATCCGGACGAGATATCCCACCACAATATCAATTTTTGAAAAACATTCACTTCCCCCCCAGTTTTGCAAGGATTTTGTCATTCCACAAAATTGGATAAGAATCTACCATTGACTCACTATTAATGGAGGGTTTGAAATCACCACACAAAGTCCTCTGAAGATTCTTCCTAGGACAACCAGTGGCATAGTCCATTAGCTAGAGGGAATCAGTTCAATGATGCCCAGGCCCTACAACCTATCATGTTCCTCCTTGACTGCCGATCTCAAGGCGAAGGGGAGAAGCTGAGCATAACAAAATTTAGCTATAGCCATCTGTTTTATGAGGATTTATGCCTCAAAATACTTTTCCGCTCCAAACCCTGGTCAAAACAAGGGACCAAATTCACAGCCAAATTTGCCCAATTCCTGGAAAGGAATAGAGTTGGAAACAAGATGCACCATGTTTTGAATTTGAAATCCACAATCTGTAAATGCATCAAAACCATAAACGTTCTCTGAGGTTGCATTGTCTACTGCCCAAAATGTGATCATCATCGAGTTGGTACCCAGTGACGATCGTGAACTCATTTTGAATAGGAATGGGCTGGTTTCCTTAACTAACCAAACAACAGTTTATGGAGGAGAGAGCGGGTTGACCCAACTGGTGATATATTTCCAGATTCTTGAGGGATACAGAGCACCTGGTGTCGACGTGGAAGTGGAATGGTTGTTGTTGAATCAACAGTGTAATGTAAATCCTGCTGGGGATGTTCAGCTTGTGGCCATTTACTCGCATATTACCATGCACTTTCGTGAACTCCACATCCATGTCTGAGGCCAACTGCATGGGGATCTATGACAGACTCGACCACATGACCTTGTTTATGGCAAGTAGCACATACTGTGCGTGCAGCATCACCGGGAGTGTACACAGAAACAATCAAGATACGATGAAAACCTGCGGCAGAAACCAGCTACATCCATGCCATCCTCGAAATGTTCAGATGTAGCTTTTGACACTTTGAAAGCCTTAGCTATAGTCAGAACCACCACAACCAGTGGATCTTCTGAACACAAGATCACACGAAGTACATCTGTGCCCAGGAAGGATGAATGACAATGTTGCAAATCAGAGAATCGGCATAGGAGTGCTGGCAGCGAGAATACAGAAATTTTACACTTCCTACTGAGCCCACGGAGGTTGTTAGCCATACTTGACAGGACTGGCCTGATTTCTTTTGCCACTGGTGGCACGCCATATGGGGACTCATCACATGGGTTTGCTAAAGGTAATAAGCACTAAGGAAGGCACAAATTTCAGTAAACAACAGTGCTTATGGGTTTTCAATAGGGCAAGTTTTTGAAGCAAATGAAATGTTTCAGGTGCAATTGGTGATAAGAAGAAAACTTTTTGCAATGATTGATCCTCTACCTGAAATGCTACTGCAGATGCTGTACGTGTGTGTTCCAATCTTTCTTTGCTTCTTGATATGATGGAAAAGCTGGGGTAATGGTGGGGGGAGGGGGGGGGGGGGGCAGCTGACTTGAAAACATTCGCATGTGGCATATGAGGGAGAAAATGGAAGTAGCTGAGGCCCCACTTGCAGCAGCCTTACATGTTCGTATTTGCCAGCTGGGGACCTGGCTGTGGGCAATGGTGGCGTACTTTTATCGCCCGGCCGCTGCACGGGCACACCGCCACAGTTTGTTGCCTACCAGTTTGGCATCCAGAATCTCCATTGTGACATGTAGGACACCAGTCAACAATAGTCTGAGCATTGAGCCCTTCACAGTCAGTTCAGAGGCTCCAGTTGATCAGTTTCTTTGATACCACATGAAGGGGAGAAGCCTACTTGCTTTCTGATGGGTGTGCAGTACCTGCTTGGATCATTATGGCACATTTGGCTTTTGTGATCCAGATTTGTCATGTGCCAATGGTCTGTGGTACAAGGGAAAAAAAGGACCAGGTGTGGTCCTATTGTGATGCACAGCCTTAATACAGTTCATAAAACCCAGTATCTTCTGTTCTACTCTTTCTCCCACAGACTGTGCAGGTTATAATCAATCATTTCTGTGATGCCATCTTTCCAAGCATTAATGTCTTTTCCAGTAAACTGTGTCATCCCATAATGTGTCCAAATTAGGTGAGTTTCTGTTTCAGTTTCGGGCCTTCCAAGTTGCAATCTGGTTTTCTTTAATACTTACCTATTCATTCACGTTACAGTCAGTGGAACTCCAAAGGTTTTCCTCCAACACCACAATTCAAAAGTGGATTTTTCTAAGTTGTTCAAGCTTTCTTACAGTCCAGGTCTCACCTCCATATATCAACAAGTGGAAAGACCTTAGCCCTTTCTACACAGATCTTTGTTGTTATGTCTCCACTCCTCAAAACATTGTCAAGGTTGGACATTACGTTTCTGCCAAGTGACAAACAGCTCTTGATTTTGTGACCATCATCAGACATTCAATATTAGACCAGCATTTGCATGGTGCAGTGGCTAGCACACTGGACTCACATTCGGGAGGACGCCGGTTCAATCCCGCGTCCAGCCATCCTGATTTAGGTTTTCTGTGATTTTCCGAAATCGCTCCAGGCAAATGCCTGGATGGTTTCTTTGAAAGGGCACGGCCGACTTCCTTCCCCGTCCTTCCATAATCCGATGAGACCGATGACCTCGCTGTCTGGTCTGCTCCCCCAAACAACCCAACCCAACTAGCATTTGCACTTTCTTCTTTCACCTTCAGTAAGAGCATCTTTAATTCTTCTTCTCTTTCTGCTGTGAATATATCTAACATTATTTATATTTATCCCAGCTATTTTAATTCCAAGTTGTTCTTCATCTGCTACGACATTTCTCCTAATGTGCTCTGCATACAAAGTGAATAAATAAGGTGACCGTATGCAGCCTTGTCATACTCCTTTCTGAATCTTGACTCATTTAGTCGCTCCATATGTGATTTGTACACTGGTCTCACAATCAGAGTAAAAGTTCTGCATGAGGTAAATGTTGTCCGGTACTCCCATGTTTTTGAGTATTTGCCTAAATTTATTGTGGTTAACACAAAGGCTTTAGCATAATCAATAAAGCAGAAATAAATGTCTTTCTGGAATTTCCTTGCCTTCTTCATAATTCATCAGATATTGGCAGTTTGATCTCTGGTCACTTTTCGATTAGCTCTCAGTCTATATACTGGCAAAAGTCTATTTTGTAAAATTTTAAGCATGACTTAATGTGAGATGTGGTGAGATAATGTGGTTGTTAAGTAATTTGAACAGTCTGTAGAAATTCCTCCTTTGGAATTGGGGTGAATACTGAACTTTTCCAGTTTTTTGGCTACTGTTGAGTTCTCAATATTTTCTGAATGCGGAACTTTCACTGTATTCTTACCAGTGACTATGAACAATTCTCCTGGAATTTTATCATATTCATTTGCCCTGTTTTTAGCAATATTTTCTAGGACCATTTGACTCCACTCTCCAGAATATCTGACTTTGATTCTCAAATCACATTATCATAATCATCATCATCAGTTTTTAGTTATATTTCTTTCTTATATATATCTTCTACATATGAGGTGTGATCAAAAAGTATTGGAAATTTTTGGATTGTAATTTAATTAATTTAATTTTAATTTAACATCCTATTTTCAATTTTTCTCTGATGTATGTTTGCATTTTCGGCTGCTTTGAATATTTAGTTTATTGTTGACAGTCATAAAATTTATACATGTTTTGAAGTGTTCAGTGAATTTTTACTGTCCAAAAAGGTGGCTCAAAGAATTTGCATTAAATTTTGCTTGAAAAATGGAATAAAGTACAGCACAGCACTCTAAATGTTGACTGTGGTTTTTAGCAAATTTACTACAACTAAGAAAAGAGTTTACAAGTGGTATAAATGTTTCAAAGAGGATTGAGAAGACACTGAAGATGACAACTGCCCTGGATGCCCTAGCACATCAGTTACTGATGACAATACGGAAGAAGTAAAGAAAATGGTTCTGGAAAATCACCAAATCACTGTCAGAGAGGTTGCTGATGATGTCAGCATATCCTTTGTCTAAGTAGTTTTTTCAGATGTTTTGGGCATGAAATGTGTAGTAGCAAATTTTGTTCCGAAAATGTCAAATTTTCACCAAAAACGACATCACTCAGGAATTGCTGGATGAAGTCAGCAATGGTCCAAAACTTTGAAAGGAGGTTACAACAGTTGACGAAATGTGAGTAGTGTGACATCAAAACCAAGGTGCAGTTGACCCAATGGAAACTGCCTGAAGAGCCAAGACCAAAAAAAAATTAGACAAGTTCGATAACATGTGAAGGTTCTTCTCATTGTTTTCTTTGATGATAATGGGATAGTGCATCATGGTTTCCTGCTTTATGGTCACATGGTCCATGAGGAATACTACCCCAAACTTATGCACCATTTGTGTGAAGCAATACGAAAATGACAACCAGAATTGTGGCAAAACTACTCATAGAAATTTCATTTGACAAAAGAAAAAAAATCCGTATGTTTCCTAGCCACAGTATTCACTGGACATGGCCCCCTTCAACTTATTTGTATACCTGAGACTGAAGAGAACCATTAAAGGATGCTGTTATACCACAGTTGCTAAGATATAAACAGAATTGCTGAAGGAGCTGAACACTATAATGAAAAGTGAGTTCCAGAAGTGCTTCCAAGATTGTAAATAGTGCTGGTACAAGTGTATTATATCTAACAATTGAAAATTCTGCATGGAATGTAGCAATATTAGAGAAGGAAAGTAGCTACTCACCATATAGCGGAGATGCTGAGTCATGGTAGACACAACAAAAAGATTGACACAATTATAGCTTTTGGCCATTAAGGCCTTTGTCAGCAACAGACACGCACACTCATACTCATGCAAACACAACTTGCACACACATCTGCAGTCTCAGACAATGGAAACCACACTGCAAGACCTGCAGACGCGTGTGCATTTGTGTGTGTGTGTGTGTGTGTGTGTGTGTGTGTGTGTTGCTGACAAAGGCCTTAATGGCCGAAAGCTATAATTGTGTGAATCTTTATGTTGTGCCTATCGCAACTCAGCATCTCTGTTATATGGTGAGTAGCAACTTTCCTTCTCTAATGTTGCTGTTGTGGTCTTCAGTCCTAAGACTGGTTTGATGCAGCTCCCTATGCTACTCCATCCTGTGCAAGCTTCTTCATCTCCCAGTACCTACTGCAGCCATACATCCTTCTGAATCTGCTTAGTGTATTCATCTCTTGGTCTCCCTCTACGATTTTTACCCTCCATGCTGCCCTCTACTTCTAAATTGGTGATCCCTTGATGCCTCAGAACGTGTCCTACCAACCGATCCCTTTTTCTGGTCAAGTTGTGCCACAAACTCCTCTTCTCCCCAATTCTATTCAATACCTCCTCATTAGTTATGGGATCTACCCATCTAATCTTCAGCATTCTTCTGTAGCACCACATTTCGAAAGCTTCTATTCTCTTCTTGTCTAAACTATTTATCGTCCATGTTTCACTTCCATACAAGGCTACAATCCATACAAACACTTTCAGAAAAGACTTCCTGACACTTAAATCTATACTCGATTTTAACAAATTTCTCTTCTTCAGAAACGCTTTCCTTGCCATTGCCAGTCTACATTTTATATCCTCTCTACTTCGACCATCATCAGTTATTTTGCTCCCCAAATAGCAAAACTCCTTTACTACTTTAAGTGTCTTATTTCCTAATCTAATTCCCTTAGCATCACCAGACTTAATTCGACTACATTCCATTATCCTTGTTTTGCTTGTGTTGATGTTCGTCTTATACCCTGCTTTCAAGAAACTGTCCATTCTGTTCAACTGCTCTTCCAAGTCCTTTGCTGTCTCTGACAGAATTACAGTGTCATTGGCGAACTTCAAAGCTTTTATTACTTCTCCATGGATTCCCAACCACTGCTTCCCTTTCATGCCCTTCAACTCTTATAACTGCCATCTGGTTTCTGTACAAATTGTAAATAGCCTTTCGCTCCCTGTATTTTACCCCTGCCATCTTTAGAATTTGAAAGAGAGTATTCCAGTCAACATTGTCAAAAGCTTTTTCTAAGTCTACAAATGCTAGAAACATAGGTTTGCCTTTTCTTAATCTAGCTTCTAAGATAAGTCGTAGGGTCAGTATTGCCTCACGTGTTCCAACATTTCTACAGAATCCAAACTGATCTTCCCCGAGGTTGGCTTCTACCAGTTTTTCCATTCGTCTGTAAAGAATTAGCATTAGTATTTTGCAGCTGTGACTTGTTAAACTGATAGTTCGATAATTTTCGCATCTGGCAACACCTTCTTTCTTTGGGATTGGAATTATTATATTCTTCTTGAAGTCTGGGGGAATTTCGCCTGTCTCATACATCTTGCTCACCAGAGTATTGTTGTATTATATGTAAGGTGGATAACTTTGAAGGGAACAAAGATGTTGTCGATGAATACATAAAGATTCTTTAAGAAAAACAAAAACTCCCATTACTTTTTGATCATACATCATATTCTACCCATGTTGTTGTTGTGTTTTTTTTTTTTTTTTTCTTTTTTTAAATGTCCAAACAATGGAAAGTCCAAGTTGGAATGTGAACAATATTACAAAGGGATAGTACTCTACTAACCATAAAGACGACACACTGATTTGCAGACAGGTGCAATGAAAAGACTGTACATTTGAGCTTTTGGACAGAGCCTTCTTCAGAAAAGAGAAGTGCACACATTCACAGAAGTAAGCACACCTCACACACACAACTGTCATTGCAAGCCACTACAATCAGAATGCAACTGAAACGTGAAACAGGAGCAATAACCCAGAGTGGAGTAGTGCCCGGTGGAGTGTGCAGGACCTAGAGGTACCATGACAAGGCTGCCAGGTTCAGTAATGGGAAGCTGTGGGAGGGGGGGGACAGAAAGGAGAGGAACAGGGAAGGGGAAGAGATTAGTGTATACATTGGGACAGTGAAGGTCAGGGATGTTATTTGGGAGGAGGTGATAAATCAGAGGGGACAGAAAAAGTTGGGTAGAAGGTGTGGGGCCCAGGTTTTGATGCAGCCATTGAAATCCAGCATGTTATGTACAGCTGCATGTTGTGCCACAGAGTGGTCTACTTCTACTGTGTAATCTGAAGGTATGCTCTTAAGGTCATATCTGTAAGATGGAATAGCTTTGGCTTCTTTCCTCAGTTTCAGCCATAATTTTATAAAGAACTCGTGATGCGACCCACAGTCAGGTCCAGGTCTTGTGTTGTTGATTGGAAAGCACTTTTCCACCTCTGATGACAAAGTATGTAATCAGTTTGATTCCAGTATTGACTGTCTGGCAAAGTTCAGGTATACAGGTGTCATCTGGGTGGTTGAAAAAGTGAATTGTTCTAACAGAACTTTAGGAATCTGTCATGCTTCATTTGTTGTACCAGGACTAAATTTTCCCATTACAGCTTCTATATTTTGATCTTCCACTTTGACATCCAACCTCCAGCTGTGAAGACAACATCCTTGTTGAGTGTCAACAACAGTAACTCGTACAAATCTGTATAGAACAGGTTAGTAATGTCATCTTCAGCATCAGTGGTTTGCATATAAACTTGACGATATTAATGGGTCGACCTTGAAATCTGATTTTTTTATAGTTACACCCCATCAGATTTTCTTAATGTGTTACTATGAATGAATGCTACTCTATTACTTCTGTGTTCTCTTGTCCAGAATAGTATTCCATATAGCCATCTAAAGCAAATTCTCCCATGCCAGTCCACCTCATTTCACTTACTCCCGATATGTCAATGCCAATTCTCTCCATTTCTCTTTCAACTGTGACTAGTTTCCTTTATATATGGAGCTTACATTCCATGTTCCTAAAACAGTGCTTCTCCTTGCAGCATCTTACTCTTTGTGAAACTTCTCTCAACCTGGTTCTGCTCTCCCCCCCCCCCCCCCCCCCCCAAATCCCTGAACACCAGAACATTTTGAGTTGAGTAAAGCCTTGGAGTTTCTTTGGAGTAATTGCAGTAGCAGTTTCCCATTACCTCCCTCTGGCCCACAAATCCTATGTGGTCACCATCTCTCTTTGCCACTGGTGTTGATTACTCAACCTTAAACTGAGTTGCTCAGTGTAACATGGGCACCACATGTAGGTAGAAAGTTGCAAAATTGAGATGACAAAGGCTGAGAGAGCTCTCTTGCTGAGCTCCTGTAGATGCAGAGGCTATCCGACCCATTACAGTGAAACATACACTGACGTATACAACTAACTACTGTTATGTATGTTTTTCAGGTTAATGTAAGCTTGAAATTTTCTGAGAAGTTTCTGTTTTTTAAATCTGTTCATTAAGAATGCACTCTGACTTTTTATGGAAAGCATTAGGACTTTCAACTTTTTCAAAAAATATTCATTGAGCCGATGTAGAATTTCCAATGTATCATTATGAGTAGCAGTATGTTTACTGTTGCGTTAATGTCCAATAAGTGATGATTTATTGCTTTCGCTAGTGTTTAGGTGTTCTCTTAATCTGTGTAATCTGCTGAAGCTCCTACCCATCTGTCCTGTAATGAGTTTGTCACAATCACCACAGTTACTCTTGTAAATTCAGAATTGTGTAAGGGACCGTACTTTCTGTTCATCACAGTAAGGTACGCTAGAGAGAACTTAACAAAATCATTCATCATTTGAAGCTGGGGCAGGTTGCTAGTTTATATATATAACAAGGACAAAAGTGGCCACAGAATTCAACCCTCTGAAATACCAGTAGTAATTTGTCCCGACTCTGAAGAGTATACAGTATGACCCTTTCCATCATTGTATCTTGAAAGCCAGAAACTTCTTCAAAAGAATGTTGTGATTAGCACATGCATTGCCTTAGATGGACGACAAAAAATTCTGGTAGATGAAATCTTGTGATAAAATATTGTAATACACGTGTCAGTGAAATAGTAGATGATTTGTTCAGTGGAGAAGCCTGTCTAGAATTTTGATTGACTCAGAATCTTTTATTTGCTTATATGTTCTATCATCTTTAAATACTTTAACTTTGCTAAAACTTTTGACACAGACGTTAATATTGGCGTGGGTCAATAACTGAACTGTGCCCTGCTACCTTTCTTAAAGAGATTTGTAACAATGGCATACTTTAGTCTGTCTGGAAAGATTCGTTGTGGAACTGGTGTATTAAATACATGGTTGAGTGCAGTAGATATATCAAAAGAATGTGCTTGTAATATTTTGCAAATGTCATCAACTTCTTGAGAATTTTTGCTTTCAAGAGAGTTATATTATTTATCTGGATGTCATTTGAATGATATAAAATAGATTGAATGCTTGCAGAACTAACTTCTCACATATATTGCAGTGCTTTTTATTTGGAGCTGACCATATCAAGTAACTCAGATGTATAGTGAAACCTCTTTATAACGTTCCTCCATATAACGTTTTCCTCTATGTTACATCCATTTTATTTGGTCCTGACTAAAAGCCCATATAAATTATGTTAAATTTTCCTCTTTACTGCGTTTCCTCTATATATTACAATTTCCTCCATGTAACGCTCATATTTTTGGAACCCTGGTCAATTATTTACCTCTTTATAACATTTAAGTGACTGGAAATAGACGCATCGTTTTCTGTTCTGTCGATTCACAGTTGGCACCGGCTTGGAAAGCCCGCACTCAGAGTGTTTCATATATCAGCAGCAGAACCTGGTCACGTGATACGTGATGCACATTCTTCTTGCAATCTTTTTAGTGCTATTTCAGTTTCTCAGATAATTTGGTGCCAAAATGGGGAATGCTGCAAGAAAAGTGCTGCTGTTTGTGGATAGATGTGTGGCACATCCACCAGACATATCCTTTCTGAGAAATGTGAAAGTATTTTACAGGCAATGAATGTAATTATGTACTCGTGGAGGGAAGTCAGTGCTGAAACTATTAAAAACTGTTTCACAAAAGCAGGATTCTGTGAAAATGAGATGGCAGCTCCTGTGAAAGATGTTGCAAGTGATTTGCAAGAGTTTCCAGAATTAATAGGCTGTGATTCCGTCACTTTTGAAGACTTTGTGGCTGTGGATGACAAGGTGGCAACCACAGGAGTACAAAGTATTGAGGAGCTGACTGCAGAGAGAAGCTTGGAGAATAATAGTGTAGTGAAAGTGACAGTGACAAGGAAGATAACTCTGTGCCCTCACATACTAAGGCAGCTGAAGGCTTTGAAACATTCAGGAGATATATGATTGCCCATAGACTTGAGGACAGAACAGTAGTTCAACTTGCTCATTTGGCCATAGAGTCTAGGAGAAATAGAAAACAAACATGCTTGCTTAAATATTTTAAAAATCATAGGTATGTGATCTTCAGATTGCATAGGTTCCTAGAGTTTTGTGCAAATTTAAGTTCAATTTAATAATTTAATTATTAAAGTAATTTTTTGTAACTAATTCTTTTTTAATCTGTACCATTTACTGTGTTTTTATGTAATATGTTAAGTATATCATAAACAAAATTTGGCTCATATTCTATAATTGGGTCAACTGAAGAACGGGATACCACCTGTCAACTTTGGACAATGACGTCATATCTTAAGAATCTGTTATAACTTTTTACAGTATAAACTGATCCATTTCCTTTCACCCATCCACCTACCGGGCCCCATATTTTAATTACAAACAACTAATCATTTGATACATTGATCATTTGCAATGAATATCATATTACAGTGTTGTGAAAATTTAAAATGTCATCTATGGCATCATTTGTCAAAGCTGATTAGTGGTATCCCAATCTTCAATAATGCCCTATAATTATTATTTGGAAGCCTTCCTCTAGTGTTTTCCTCTATACAGTGTTCAGAATTTGTGGTCCCTTGAAAAACGTTATATAGAGGTTTCACTGTATTTAGAAATTAATTGTTAAAGAAGCTTACATGCTAAATTAAGTCAGAGATAAATAATTTTGAAAATAAAGTGGGAAAAATGAGTGTAGTTAGAATGGAACTGGGAAAGTCTGTTAGTGGATAAGATGATGTAGTAATTAAGATATGATCAAATGGTTTTTGACACCAAACATGGTATTATGTGTTTACTATACCTTACATGTCCCTCTCAACTGCTCAGTGCATCTTCAATTTAGTGAATAGTGATCTATTCCCATTCAGATATTAAGTTCAGTCTCATACTGTTCGAAGAACAATTTACTTCATTCACAAAGTCTAATGGAAAAGATATGTAAAAGTACTTTTCTTTTAATACTGCAAGTCCTGGTGTTTGGCAAGTCCTACCAGCAGAGTGATAACGGAACTTCAACAATAGCAGTTTATGAAGCTCATGATTATAAGGAAAATAGTGTGAGAGGGACATTACTCATCAGATCCTGAAATTATATTCATACTTAAAATGAAAAATAAAATTATGTATTAATTTTGTAGAGGAAGAAGAAGCAGATGATGATGATGTTGGTGCTGGTGGGAGTGTCGGTGGAGAAGAAAATGGGAAAGCAGCTGGAAGGTAATTTAAAGTTTTGTTCCTTACTCTGTTCTCAACTTAAGGAGAAAAAGTATTTGTATAATCAACCTATTGCTCACAACTTCAATTTGGATGTTGAGGTAAGATATGCTGTTTCTGTTTCAGCAATCAGAGACGGAGGAAGGAATTTCGAAAGAAAAATCCTACATTCATGGAAGGTGTAAATGGTGTTACACCAGTCACAACCCAGCCTAAGTTGTCAGAAATACAGAAAAAAACTCAGTCATTATGTGGGTGGAGAGGGTGTGTAAACTTAATTTAATGCTTCATATATTCTGCCATATTGTAAATAGTGCACATCTACTCCATATTTTTGCCATTATGCTATAATGTAAGTATCACATAATAATCACACATCACAGTGCAAATTTTTAAACTGATAACTTAGTTACAAGCATGAAACAAATTATTAGAACAAGCTGCGGCATTTGAGAGCAGCAAGTAAGAAGAGGTTGCGAGTACTGTTGAGTGAGGACATCATTTTGCCTCTTGACATGTCTGTCTGTGAAAACAGACTAATGTACTTCTTCCTCAGTGTGCATTGTATCATTTGGAGACTGGCTCACCGTCGTTCATTTTATGTCCCAGAGGGTGCACACCATTTCTTTTCTTATTGTTCTTACCTTCTTTCTGATAGCTATTGTCCTGAAGTTTGCACTAGGATGACCTTATTTCAGAATATCAACAGTTCTCCTCACATATGTTTTATTAGTTTTTTGCATCTTTGTATTTCTGTAGTCAAGCCATTCAGCTGTTCTTTTTTTCGCCTAGAATAAGCATTTCATTTGAAATTTGTTAAAGTAGAGGCTGTTTTGTGGAAATATAAATACAAAACCTCAATTCTTCTCCAGCAATTGGCTAAATAACAACAGATTCTGGTCCTACAATAAATTGCTTAGTGTCTGGAAGGCCTCTATTCAGGCACTCAGAGAGCAGTCTGATTTGCCAATAGGAGACTGTAAAAGGGTAGGCAAAAAGGCATTGGTCTGATGTTTAAATCTCATTTGTGTAGGAGGATCAGGCAAGATACCAGCTCTAAACTACTGCACAAACTTCCACTTGGAGGACGAAAGTTTTGGCATTCCTGGTGTTAAAAAGCAGTGAAAGAATTGAACCCAAATAAGTTACCAGATCCAGATGGAATCCCATTTTGGTTTCACAGGTAGAACTTTTCAGCATTAGCACCGTAATTAGCTTCAAATTTCTAACCCACCATAAAGGCCTACCCAACAGGAAAAAGGTGCAGGTGACTCCGCCGCATACAAGAAAGTTTTAAGAATGTGCTCACACAAAATCAGCCTTGATGATTTGTTGCAGATTTTGTTTTTTAGCACATTCTCAGGTTGAATGTAATACATTGTGTCCATAACTAAATTTCCACTTTTAAAACAATATAGGAAGAGAATCACTGCACAGAATGACATCAGACTTGAACATCATATTATTGGCACAGAGGGAAAAGTCATGGAACAAAAAAACATTAACGAAAATTTGATCAATAGATGGCACTGTAACCATCAGAATATGAACAGCAACAGACTCAGAGCACACTGCTGTTTCTCAGTTTTTTTTACAAGAACGGTGACTGTACCAATAGCCCTGCAGAAGTTTCAAACACTCGAGGGTATGCAAAAAAGCACCAGTCCGATCTTTGCTAAGGATCTTACAAAATTTAAAAAGGCAGTTTCTTTTGAAGTGCAATGTGCCAGAGGTAGGAAAGCAGTTGATTGAACGTCTCTCGAAGCTGTGACCACAGTATTTGCAGGAGGGGGTCAAGTGGTGGTGTGCAAACATTCAGTGTATGGGGAAATGCCCCAACATTGGACATGCCAGTGAGCATGTTGCATAAAATCTTATGAAACAACTTGCATTGCTATCCATCAAAATCACCCATGTTCAACAGTTGCTTCTTGCTGAGCTGCCAGCAAGACGAAGGTTTGTTTTGGGATTTCTTGTTCATGTGGAAGAGGACAATTAATGGCCATGGAACATTCTGCGGACAGACAAAACGTATTTCCACCTCCAAGAACATGTTAGTACGCAGAATTTTTTTCCACATGCTCATCAAGTGGTACCAGTTTATTCTTCAGTGGTGTCTGCACGGTGCGGGTTGACACCATTGTTTATCGTATTTTTTCAAGGAGATGAGTACTTCAGGTACTGTTACCTGTACAGTCACTGATAAACACTATGAGTTTTTGCACATTGGTGCAACAGCATGGATGTTTAGGTAATAGAGCACTGCATCTGCAGGGCGAAACCAAATGAGTAGCTCTTGCTGCCCATCACTTACTTTTGCACACTTTGTGGAAGCATGCAGTCGGCAGTTCCCACACTTGGTATAGTGAAGTTTCGTTCACCATCACGCGGTGCTCAATCTCTGGCTGCGGTTCAACAGGCATGTGGCTCTGCCATGTGTCCAAGGAAACGTGGACTCTACACAGCTTCATCAGAACACAGTGACACTAAAAGACCTATCAAGCATCTGAATGCATTTAGAATTAGAATTTCTTGATGGCTTCCAATTTTCCTTGTTTTCTACTAAGAACATGTATGCTGCACACCTGAGATACACCAAATATTACGACTGCGTCTGAATATGATGTAAAATGAAATGAAATGTAAAGTGATAATGGAATATTGGGTGTTATTGAATGTCATTGATTTGGCTGTGGATCTCTAAATTTTTGAGAATGAAAGCTAAAGAAATAATGCTTACATTCATTATGCAGTAAACATCGCACTGACACAGAGATGTATTTTGGACAGAACAAATGAAAAAGATTTATGTTGTTAATTGTGACAACTAATTATAATTGGCTACGTTCTTTAAAATTAACAAAAGAACTTCAATCTAGCTACACTGTAGGCTCACATAAGTATACCCAGCAAGTAAACTAATAGGACTTGCTAAGAGTTGATAATATTCCCTACTGTGAACAGAAAGAGGAAAAAGCATGGGGTGTAATGATAACAGGAGATGGACATTATGCAAGTAAATTTCTATTTGGATAATTATTGGAATAAGTAGATCATTTAAACAAATCTATTTGTGAATAACTTATTTGTGTCTTGAACCGTAAATAACATAGAATGCTACTATATTTCCTTTATTTGCTTCTTCTATGGAATTATGTAACTTGGCTCAGCGCAGTGTCTATTTGAAATATAACTTATTATTGGTTTGTACAGAAATGTGGCTCACTGGGTTAAGCTCCAGACTAAAAAACTAAAAGTGTGCAGCTCGATCCCCTGTTGGTTCTAATAGTTTCATTACTTATTACTTCTTTCACCTGTGACAATGAGCAAAATACGAAGCCTAGTTGCACTGCGTTTCGGAGTACATATTGGAATGTAGGTCCCCCCCCTAACTGGCTGTACAAGTCAGTGCAGAGGTGAGAGGAAGTCAACGACAGACCCTCATGCCTAGTAAAGAACTGCAGTGTTCATACTAACCTTTGGGTTGAGCACACCTTTGCTTTCATTACAGCATAAGAAATGCAATATAAAAATACTTATAGGCATGCAGCCTTAGGAAATATGCTACTGACACAGCCCATTTCAGCTCCATCTGCTTCTGCCAGTACTTCTATCGTCTGCACCCCCCTTACTACCATGCACAGTTACTCAATGTAAGTAGCCAAAGATGAGAATTTAGTCTACTAAAACTCAGTCAGCAGCACCTTCCGTAGATTGCTGATACTATCAAATATGGATATCTCCATGATATAATTAAACAATTCGTTCATCTTTGTAGTGCTACAAAATGAGTGAACCAAGCAAGACCTTGATGATTGCTAGCAACTAACAACAACAGACTTTTAACCTAAAGTATGATATAATGTTTATGGGGTGGTGGTGCTGAATGTTCAGAGTCATTCAGAAATATTTTAAAATTAACTCTGAGCTAGCTTCCCATCAGAATCACAGCAATGCGTTACCTACAGTTTAAAAACAAATAGTTCACCTGCATGATTTTCTGCAACAAAGGGAGGCTTACAACAAACTACTGACTTGTGATAGCCAAAGAAATGTCAAGAAAATTGGGTCACAAGTTTCAAATGATATTATATAATAAAAAGAAAACTTTATTTTGAACGTGATTTGGAGAGAGAAGCTAATATAGAATCACAATAAATTATATGAAAAAAACCGAGCGAGGTGGCGCAGTGGTTAGACACTGGACTCGCATTCGGGAGGACGACGGTTCAATCCCGCGTCCGGCCACCCTGATTTAGGTTTTCCGTGATTTCCCTAAATCGCTCCAAGCAGGTGCCAGGATGGTTCCTCTCAAAAGGCATGGCCGACTTCCTTCCCTAATTCAGTGAGACGGATGACCTCGCTGTCTGATCTCCTTCCCCAAAACAACCAACTATATGAAAAAAAAAACTGCAGTGGAATTAACGATTTCTAAATTTTTGTTGATGATGATGATGATGATTGTGATTTGAAGGTCTTGTACCATTAGCCTGATATAAAGATAATTTCAGATCTGTTGCACCATTATCCTCTTTACATATGCTGAATATATTTTCTTAAGTGTGTCACAATGGCTGATCTTCACAAATCAGATAAACTTTCTGATGATATGATTTAAAAAAGGAGTTTTTTTTAACTTATTTAAAAGCAACATAAAGAACATTTGTTTAATAAATGACAGCGAATCGGGGCAAAAAATGTCATCAGATATCAAATTTATCTATTATTCAAATAGTTTTTTTATTCACAGACAATGAATAGATGTTTTTATTTGTGTAAAGCCATGATATTTCGAATAAATATTTTTATTTGTGAATGATGAATAATAATTTTAATCTTTGTCATTCATCATTTGAGTAAATGTGGCCCAGCTCAGGTGGTAAGCGAAGCACATTGTGCATGCATACACAGCAGATTTGTAGCAGGTGTGCAAATGAATTTGAGCACACATCATCATGGCTGTGGAAAAGCACATGACATACGCTTGGCTGTTGGCAAGTGCTACTCGCTTGTGTTGGTAGGTGAGGCACTATTGGACATCTTCGGTAAATTCCACAGACATTCGCAAAGTGTATTCATGCTCGCTCTCGCACACCGCAGGTGCATGCATACCACATGGATTAACCACAAGCTTGCAGAGCTCTAGTAAGTAGGATGATTTTTATGCAAGATGATGCTCCTCTGCACATTGCTCAACCAGTGAAGTGGCTGCTGCAGAGACATTTTGGAAATGCTAGAGTTATCAGCCATCATTTAGCTACAGCCTGGCCATACAGGTTACCAGATCTTAATCCATATGGCTTTTGGCCGTGGGGCTATGTGAAAGATGATTGTGGTCAGTGCTCCAATTACGAACACAGCCAACCCCCCTTCTATAGTGGTTTTTTAAGCTTTCCTTCTGCTTTTGGTTTCCTCACTTTTTTGAGTTTTGCTCTCATTGCTGCTGGTTTCCGGTTTTGTTTTTTTACCTTTTCCTAAGTCACAGACCGAGCGCTAATGACCGTAGCAGTTTTTCCCCCTAAAAACCATAACAAAAACAAAACAAAAAATACAAACACAGCTGAGTTGAAGGCATGCATTGTTCAATGCATTCTGAATGTGACCCCCCAAGACACTCCAGTCTTTTGTGGAATATGCTGTTTCTTGATCTAAATTTGTGGCAGAAAATGGATACAGCATATTGAACACGTTTGCGTCAAGCTCACGACAGTTAGAAACCAATTCGTTGTGCTTTTTGGTCCCAGGACAATTAAAAACTGATGTCATTTTCCTTTTTATACTGTTTTTGGCCTCAGGGCAATTAAACACAAATAGGGAACGACCATGACATGGGGGATGGGCTTACCAACTGTTGACTGACAAAATTATGCAGTCATGCACATTGAACAGTATGGATCGTGTTATGTGAAACTCAGCCATTGTATTGCAATTTATTTGTCATTTGTAGCCATTGCTCCTCCCCCCACCCCCACCCCCACCCTCATCACACACACACACACACACACACACACACACACACACACACACACACACACACACACACACACACACACAAAATTCAGCTTGCTTTTTCTTTCATGATCCCCTGCAAACTACAGGTAAAAGGTACCAGGCAGATTCCATATTCCTTGATTTTTATGAAGCATTGCCACATTGAAAACTGTTAACAAAGGTCTGAGCGTATGAAATAGGTACTTAGATTTGCGAGTGGCTTGAAAAACTTTTTAAATAACAGAATCCAGTACACTGTCCTGGATGGGGAGTGTTCATCGGCAACACATGTATTGTATGAAGTGTCCCAGAGGAAAGTGTTAGGAGTGCTCTTGTTCTCTATATACATAAACGACATGATGGACTGGGTGAGCAGCAGTCTGCAAATGTTGGCTGCTGTTGCCGTAGTATCAGCTTTCTGTGGCTGTAAGAGGACACAAGATGATTTTTGACGCAATTTTGTTTGGTCTGAGGAATAGCAGCTTGCTCCGAATGTGGAAAAATGTAAGTTACAGCAGATGAGTATGAGAAATAATCTTGTAATGTTTGACTACAATATTAGTGCCATTCTGCTTTAAAGTCACATAGATTAAACATCTAGGCCTAATGTTTTAAAGCACCGCAAAATGGAACGAGCGCACCAAATCTTTTGTAGGGAAGGTGAATGATTTTGTTAATTTTGTTACTGGTAGGTTCAAACAACATGCAGGTTTTACAGGCATCCTTCGGGAACTCAAATGGGAATCCCTGGAGGGAAGGCAACATTCTTTTTGAGGAACATTGTTGACAAAATTTAGAGAACCAGCATTTGAAGCTGACTGCAGAATGGTTCTGCTGCCTCCAACATACATAGCACGTAAGGACCGTGAATATAAGATATGAGAAATTATGGCTCAAAAGAAGGCATATAGACAGCCATGTTTCCCTTGCTTTATTTGGGAGTGGAACAAGAAAGGAAATGACTACTAGTGGTACAGGATACCTTCTGCCAAGTGCTCTAACATGGATTGTGGAGTATCTACATAGCTGTAGATGTAGACTTCAGTTAATTGGGAAAATTCTTGAATGGTTCAATCCAATTATAAAGGAAACTGCATACTAAAAAACTTGCACGCCCCATTCTTGAGTACTGGTTGAGTGTTTGGGAATCCTGCCAGATTGGGTTAAAAGAATACATTGAAGCAGTTTGAAGGCATGCTTTTAAATTTGTTATTAGTAGATTAGATCAACACATGGATGTTGTGAAAATGCTCAATGAACTAAATTGGGAATCCCTGCCGGTGAGAAAACATACATCTCATAAAATACTTTTGAGAAATTTTAAATAACCGTCATTTGCAACAGATTGCAAAATCATCCTATTATCACCAACATGCATCTCATATACGGACTAGAAAGGCAAGATAAAATAAATCACGGCTCATATGGTTGCATGTAGCATAGCCTTTTTTCCACTCCTCCATTTGTGAATGAAACAGGAAAGAGAATGACTAGCAGTGGTACAAGGTATCCTTCACTATGCACCATATGGTGGCATGTGGAAGATTTATGTAGATGTAGATAATCTTAAAGCAGTAGTTTGACAAGTTTTGTACTTGTCATTACTGGGTGAAGTGCAGGGATTGCTCCTGGACCTCTCACCCCCACCTACTTAAGTAACATCAGGTGGAGATGTTACCCCCTTTTATAAGCAAGTGTCCAACCAGTGGTGGATGATGATGTTAAGCAAGGACCAGGCATTAAGTTCTGGGCTCCAGTCCATTTGTATTACTGCCTGAACCATTATTAAGTAGGATTGTTCTCAGGGAATTTGCAATAATGCAACACACTGTGAAGTACTTGGATCTAAGCTGTTTTCCCAGCTCACAAGATCATCATTTACCCGTATTTTCACTACCTCCTCCTTCACAGAATCTCATACTTGAATCCCTTGTCATACAGATTCATTACTACTACTGATGTATAATATTTCAACAACTGTAACCATTTTGTGTATGCTACTAACTTAAATTATTGATTGGTCAACATCAGCACAGGCAATAAACTGGTACAGTGGTATTGGCTTTAGGAAACTGAAGCCAAGAAGAAGAAAAACAGCAATCAACAACTTGTTTGACAGCTTTATTTATTCCCGTCTTCAATTGGAGTAATATATCTTCATCCGTAATATGTTTTCATTGACTGCATTCTGACTGCTGCAGCAGCCTATTGTTCTGCACGTTATAGCTCCTTTTTCTGCATTTTGAGAGCTGCATCAAACCAGTCTCAGGACTGAATACCACAACAACATGCATAAAACGCACAGTTTTATGAGTCGAGGTGCGTGAAAGGGAAGCAGTGGTTGGGAAAGGAGTGAGACAGGGTTGTAGCCTCTCTCTGATGTTATCCAATCTGTATATTGAGCAAGCAGTAAAGGAAACAAAAGAAAAATTTGGAGTAGGTATTAAAATCCATGGAGAAGAAATAAAAATTTGAGGTTCGCCGATGACATTGTAATTCTGTCAGAGACAGCAAAGGACTTGGAATAGCAGGTGAACAGAATGGACAGTGTCTTTAAAGGAGGTATAAGATGAACATCAACAAAAGCAAATCAAGGATAATGGAATGCAGTCAAATTAAGTCGGGTGATGCTGAGGGAATTAGATTAGGAAATGAGACACTTAAATTAGTAAAGGAGTTTTGCTATTTGGGGAGCAAAATAACTGATGATGGTCGAAGTAGAGAGGATATAAAATGTAGACTGGCAATGGCAAGGAAAGCGTTTCTGAAGAAGAGAAATTTGTTAACATCGAGTATAGATTTAAGTGTCAGGAAGTCGTTTCTGAAAGTATTTGTATGGATTGTAGCCATGTATGGAAGTGAAACATGGATGATAAATAGTTTGGACAAGAAGAGAATAGAAGCTTTCGAAATGTGGTGCTACAGAAGAATGCTGTAGATTAGATGGGTAGATCACATAACTAAGGAGGAGGTATTGAATAGAATTGGGGAGAAGAGGAGTTTGTGGCACAACTTGACAAAAAGAAGGGACCAGTTGGTAGGACATGTTTTGAGATATCAAGGAATCACAAATTTAGCAGTGGAGGGCAGTGTGGAGGGTAAAAATCATAGAGGGAGACCAAGAGATGAATACTCTTAAGCAGATTGAGAAGGATGTAGGTTGCAGTAAGTACTGGGAGATGAAGACGCATGCACAGGATAAAGTAGCATGGAGAGCTGCATCAAACCAGTCTCAGGACTGAAGACAACAACAACAACAACAACAGTAGGGGAAGGGAAGGGAGAGGAAGGGAAGGGAAGGGAAGGGAAAGGAAAGAAGAAGATATAAGAGAACATGGGCTTGGTAGTAGGAGTAAGAGAGCAGATGGGCTAATTGAGTTCTGCAATAAATTTTGGTTAGTAGTAGTGAGTCACTTCACAAAAATTAAGAGGAAATGGTTTATTAGGAAAAGTCCTGGAGACACAGGAAGATTTCAGCTGGAATACATCATGGTGCGACAAAGACTTCAAAATCAGATACTGGATTGTTAGACATACCCAGGAGCAGATATGGACTCAGTTCACAATTTAGTAATGATGAAGAGTAGACTAAAATTTAAGAGAATAGTCCAGAAACAAGAGAATAGTTCAGCAAAATCAGTGTGGAAAGAAGTAGGGTGTAGAAATACTGACGACTAATGAGATGTGTTTGAGGTTCTCTAAGGCTGTAAATATTGCAATACTGAATACCACAATGGACCATCCAGTTGAAGAGAAATGGATCTCTCCAAAGGTGGCACTCACAGAAGTTGGACAGACTAACATCAGTCCAAGGAAGATAAATGTGAATAAACTTGGGTAACAGATAAAATTTTTTAATTCAACTAAATGAGGTGATACAAAAATATTCAGTGAAAGACAGTCCACACAATATATATCACTTAGAAATGAAAGCTAAGACAATGTGCCTCCACAAAAAATGTGTTGAAGTTGAAAAAGAAATAGTCATCATGACTGATACAGCATACAGAAATGTAAAAACAAACTTCTGTGAAATTAATATCAAGGGCATCAACATTGAGAGTATGACAAGAATTCCACTGTTGAAATGAAACCATCATGAGGCATTACTGACCAAAGCACCGCATCTGGTGTAGTTCGGGCATCTAGTGCAAGTCCTTTTAGTTGATGCCATATTCATGGTTTGCATATTGATGATGTTGAGGAAAACGCAACATCCAGCCCGGAGTGGAGAAAACCTCCAACCCAGCCAGGAATCAAACCCAGGCCCCCTGCAAGGCAGTCAGCTGCCTTGCATCGAGCATCGAGTATAGATTTAAGTGTCAGGAAGTCGTTTCTGAAAGTATTTGTATGGATTGTAGCCATGTATGGAAGTGAAACATGGACGATAAATAGTTTGGACAAGAAGAGAATAGAAGCTTTCGAAATGTGGTGCTACAGAAGAACGTTGAAGATTAGGTGGGTAGATCACGTAACTAATGAGGAGGTATTGAATAGGATTGGGGACAAGGGAAGTTTGTGGCACAACTTGACTAGAAGAAGGTATGGGTCGGTAGGACATGTTCTGAGGTATCAAGATATCACAAATTTAGCATTGGAGGGTAAAAATCATACAGGGAGGCCAAAAGATGAATAAACTAAGCAGATTCAGAAGGACGTAGGTTGCAGTAGGTACTGGGAGATGAAGTTAGCTTGCACAGGATAGAGCAGCATGGAGAGATGCATCAAACCAGTCTCAGGACTGAAGACCACAACAACATGCATAAAACTCACAGTTTTAGGCTCACTGATCCAGTCTGTCTCATTGCATCAGCACACTGCACTACTAAGTCTATCTCCAAAACAGGAAAGCCCTACTTACCTTCCAGATAGCTCCTCACTTGTTCCCATTGAGGACAAACCTAGATGCCTTCTGTGACAGTCACATGATATAATGTGTCAGCTAATCAAATAGACCTAAGAAAGCAAAACTAATAACAAAAAATACTAAATAAGTTTTAGTTTCGATCTCTTGTAATCAGTCACTCTCATACTGTCTCGTTACCATGTGAATACAGCAAAATTCGACAAAGTATGCCACATTTCTTCAGTTTAATCAGCAGTCACAGGGCATTAATTTTAAAATATTAAAATAAATGTAATAATAATAAATTAAATCATAAATAATAAAAATAAACTAAAATGCATCTTACTGTATTATATGATGTCATTTCTTCACTTTAAAATATTGCTCCACACACCAAAATGATATCAGTCACAAAATACCTCTTTTTGGCAGTTCTGGGTTTCCAGGCAGCCAGCCAGTGTCTATGGATACAGCAAACATTCAACTTCTGCAACAAAAGCCCTACAGAGTGTCTTGGAAAGCAGATGGGACAAGGCAAGTTGCTTCTTAAGCATTACTATTTCCAGTTTCAGTGATAACTGATCATTCTCATTTAAGTATTTTTGTCCGTTACTCCATAGATATTCTGTTTTAAAGAGAAAATTTCTTTTTAGGTATATGATGCTGATCCTCCGGGCAAATGAAGTTTACTTCATCGACAGAGATAATGCTGTATTTCAAGTTTCTGGTCTTAAGTTTCCACACAGGAAAGATCCTAACAGGCACATCGGAAATACTTTATTAGATGGGGTGAGTTTTTGCAACATTAATAAGTATGAATTTTATTGCTGATATCTTTTTGCCCTGTTTAATGGTGCAGTTATATACCACATTGAGAAAAAATTTAAGTATCAAGCCGGTTTAATTGTACTTGTGCATACAATGGAAAATCGAGGATGGGATAGTGGCAGTATTATGAAAAGTATACATTGCTACTCACCATATAGAAGAGAAGGTGAGTCGCAGACAGGCACAACAAAAAGTGTGTCAAATAAGTAAGCTTTTGGCAACACACACACACACACACACACACACACACACACACACACACACACACACACACACACACACACACACACACACACACGAAAACACGATTCATTTTTAGGACATCCACCGAGTGCATTATGGGTGCTGTCTACATATGTACTCTCGCTGACTACCGTGAAGTTCGTAACAGAGCGTACTTAGCATGGTTCGATTTTTACTCATTCCAGTTGTGCATGGACCATGGGAAGAATGACTGCTTAAATCCTTGTGTGCACGCTATAATTAGTGTAATCCTGTCATGGTCCCTTTGTGAGTGATGTATATGAGACTGAACAATGTGTGTAGATTTTTCACCTAATACATGTTCCTGAAACTTCGTAAGTATGCTTGCATGGGATAATTGGCACCTATCTTAAAGTTTGCACCAAATCAAGTTTTTCAGAATTTCCACGACACTCCACCATGAATCAAACCTGTGACCATTAATGCCACCTTTCTTTTTATACATTTCCTGTATCCATTGTTAGTCCTGTTTAGCGTGGGTCCCACACACTTGAGCACTTTTATCACATAAGTGATTTGTAGACTAACTGCATTTTCACAGTCCCCTGCCAGTCGACTGAAGTCTGCCAGTCCTATCAGATGATACTGTGCTTTCAAAAGATGTGTAATGTGTATCAGTCAGACAGTGCAATGCTGAAATGAAGCAATTTGCACATAAACATGCTACACATGTTGAGTTTGGCAGATGGGATAAGATGACCTTGTACATCTCTTCAAACATTTGGTTATTTCAAATTACTACTCATTTAGCTACCAATGTTGTGGACAAACTGACAGTTGCTGTTATGTGTGATCCTTTATCTCATATAGGAGTTGTTTCTGGAAGACTTCTTATGTAAAGCACTTTTCTCAATAGAATGCAAATGTTGCTAGATTCCATTTAGGGCAAAGTTAGCCTAAGGGTGCTAGGAGTATACATGAACCCATGGTAGTGTGGGAAACAATACATTATCCAGACATGTCACATGGCTATCTAGATACAAAACACAACATGAAATATGGATAGACTGTGGTAGACTGGATACCTCAACCTGCTCGCATTATATAATCAAAATATGTAAAGAGAACAAACTAATCTACAGTGTTTGAGCTCAACAGTATGTGAAGAGTTGGTGTTACGGCATCATCTGTCACAAAATAATGAATATGACTACAACTCACCATTGAAGGCCTGAAGCTACGACAGTGAGGCTGGTCACTAACAACTTGCCTGGGTGCAGCTTCCAGATCTTCAGATACAATCTGGCTTCTTGCAGTCTGCAGCACAGGACTGTTGTTCATATCCCCAGCAGATAGCTGCGTGCCATTGTGGCTGGTCATAAAACTATTCTTACGTCAAAGCCTGATTAACACTTCTTTACCCAAGTTCATATGGGCTATTAAATTGAGACATCAAGAATGGAGGAAAAAGATGAGAAGAAGCACATAACCAATGTAGGAATGGGAATGTGTTTTATGTGAAGAGAGAAAAGTATGAATCAGTTATTGTTGTGGTCTTCAGTCCTGAGACTGGTTTGATGCAGCTCTCCATGCTACTCTATCCTGTGCAAGCTTCTTCATCTCCCAGTACCTACTGCAGCCTACATCCTTCTGAATCTGCTTAGTGTATTCATCTCTTAGTCTCCCTCTATGATTTTTACCCTCCATGCTGCCCTCCAATACTAAATTGGTGATCCCTTGATGCCTCAGAACATGTCCTACCAACCGATCCCTTCTTCTGGTCAAGTTGTGCCACAAACTCCTCTTCTCACCAATTCTATTCAATACCTCCTCATTAGTTATGTGATCTACCCACCTAATCTTCAACATTCTTCTGTAGCACCACATTTCGAAAGCTTATATTCTCTTCTTGTCCAAACTATTTATCGCCCATGTTTCACTTCCATACATGGCTACACTCCATACAAATATTTTCAGAAACGACTTCCTGTCACTTAAATCAATACCCGATGTTAACAAATTTCCCTTCTTCAGAAACGCTTTCCTTGCCATTGCCAGTCTACATTTTATATCCTCTCTACTTCGACCATCATCAGTTATTTTGCTCCCCAAATAGTGTGGACCTATGGGTTGGTAAATGGAGAAACAAACTCTGTATCTCACTCGCTATATGTGGGATGAATCCTCTACGTTTCTCAGAAAAACGATAACCAAAACAGTCATTTTGCAAGTTGTAGGCATTACTGCTAGAACCATGCAAGCAGTGAAATTGGTTGTTTTGACATTTTGTCTATCCGTAATGAACATTTCTTTGTAAGTAGTTGAAACTTGTGGCTTCCGTGTCTTTTCAACAGAGATTGCACTGTAGTAATTAGACCAGTGATGCATTCATTGCTTTTATTTCACATTGTATACCTAGAACTTTAGCATTGGTTATTTTGATTGCTTAACGTTTCCTTAAGCATATGTGTCGCCTGAGATTACTACAAATGACTGACACATGCTATGCTGTATGCAACGAATCTTCTGAGGTGATAATTGTGTCTCGCTATACCTAAAGTGCTTGGTTGTACGTAACTCATACTGTGAATATTGAAAATGGCTCATAAGTTGTCATGCAAAGAAGTAACAGAATATTTATATTATCAGCAATGAGTTTCAGAGCAAGAATCAAAACATAGTGAAATTCAAAGGTGCGTAGTGATCAAGAGCAATAATTATATCCCACACAGTGAAGACTCATGCAGAGGTAGTTGTAAATTTTATTTTTATTTGCTTTATGACTAGTTTTGTGTCAGGACCCATTTTCAAATCATCTAGGTAGTCAAAATAGTATTTCTCAAAATGTAAGAACAGTGTCAAGTTAAACAGTAACAAAGTGCAAATAAACAGTGCAAATGAAAAGTAAAATTTGTGACTTTGACTGTTTTTTGTTGTATTGATTAACAGAAGTTGCTGCTGTACAATTACTCCAGCATATTGGTCATTCATAATGTTGATAGCTTCTCCTGAGAAAATTGGAGAATACAGTTCTTTTGTGATACTGCATCAGGATATAAATTTCGAGAAGCAAGGTTTCAGTTTTTTGTAGCAGGTGTTATGAAGGAAAAGTCCTCAAGTGAATGGCAGTATTGTCTTGTCAGACTTGAACAATATTTTGACAGTAAAACGAGTTGCCGTCATCAGGCATGTTGATAGACAGATTACCAAGGGACTTAAGTGCAGGGCAGGGGGTAAATGCCATTGTACCGCTTAATAAGGTTTTGTCCTGTTCCATTCACATAAGGAGCACAGGAAGAATGATTGTTTAAATGCCTACTGCATGCTGTAATTAATCTAATCTTGTCCTCACAATCCCTATGTGAGTGGTACATGGGGACTGTAGTACATTCCTAGAATCATCATTTATAGCCATTTCTTGAAACTTCATAAGTAGGCTCTGTCAGTGCAGTTTACATCTATCTTCAAGAGTCTTCCAGTTCAGTTTCTTCAGCATCTCTATAACACTCTCCCCTGGGTCAGACAAACCTGTGACCATTCATTCTGCCCTTCTCTGTAAACATTCAATATCCTCTGTTGGTTGGTCATGTACACTTGAGCAATATTCTATAAAGGGTCGCACAAGTTATTTGTAAGCAATCTCCTTTATAGACTTACTGCATGTCCCCAGTATTCTATCAATCGAGGAAAATCTAGCACCTTCTTTACCCATAATTGAGCCTATGTGGTAATTCCATTTTATATTCCTACAAAGTGTCACAGCCAGGTATTTGCTTGAGTTGCCAATTCCTACTGTGACTCACTGACATTGTATCCATTGGATACTATGTTTTTTGTTCTTGTGAAATGCACAGTGTTACATTTATGAACATTTAATGCAAGTTGCCAATCTTTGCACCACTTTGAAATCTTATCAAGATTTGATTCAATATTTATGCAGATTTTTTGAAACATGCATCATTAGAGATGCTGCATAATATGCAAAAAGTCTGAAGTTATTGTTAATATTGTCCAAAATGTCATTAATATACAACCTGAACATCAAGGGTCCCAACACACTTTCCTGGGGCACGCCCTAAGTTACTTCTGCATCTGACAATGCTGCACCATCCAACATAACATGCCCATCCTCCCCACCAAAAAATCCTCAATCCGATCACAAATTTCACTTGATACGCCATACAATTGTGTTTTGATAATAAGCGTAGATGTGGTATTGAGTCATATGCTTTTTGGAAATCAAGAAATACTGCACCTACCTTACTGCCTTAAGCCAAAGTTCTCAGTATGTCCTGAGAAAAGTGAGAGTTGGGTTTATATGATCAATGTTTTTGGACTCTATTCTGGTTGGCATGGAGGTCATTATGTTTGAGATAAGTCTTTATGTTTGAACTCAGAATATGTTCTAAGATTCTAAAACATTGGTGAAACATTTTTGTAACTATATTATCCTGATAATTATTCAGTGATCTTTCCTTATTCCTACATGTTCACCATTTCAAAATAAGTTATTTTTAAAAACTGTAAAGTGATTCTTGTTAGATACATACCTGAAAGAGGCAGAAATAGTCACTGAATTATAGTTTCCTTAATATATCTTTCAAATAATTGTCTCTGTCATTTGTTGCAGGAAATGGTTATAGATAAGGTGAATGGAAAGGACATCCCAAGATATCTTGCGTATGATATAATCAAATTTGAGGGCAATGACATTGCGTCACGGCCTTTTTATCCTGATCGGTTAACATGTATTGATGTAAGTACAAGCTTATTTATTTTGAAGAGTAATGATAAGGAAAACATTTATCTCTAATTTAAAAATCTGCTGTGCATCTGTTACAATAATACCACTATATTCAGTTCGTTAATACTCTATGACAGAACCATTTCTCATTGAGTATAGCCACTTATGTGTACTTTATACTACTGCAGTAAAATAACAAGTGAGTGGCTGAATTACTATTCATCTTTACTGTAAGATGATCTTCAGTGATTCGCAACCATTTTCCTCAAGAATGTTTCCTGTTATTTCTGCTCACCTTCCATTGAGTTGTTTTCTTACCCTTTAGAATGCTACAAAGAACATAGTTGCTCCATAAACTATCTATTCACCTGATGTGTGTCCTTCCCACCTGTATTTTGTTTTCTTTATTGTCATAATTATGTGCAGTCCTTCATTTCACTTCATTCTATTCCCTGATCCATTTGTTTGCTTCCTCTCTCTTCCAGTGTTTCACAACATATGTCTCTTCATGTATGGCTGAACAGGCTTAAGTTTTTAAACTGTGTTTCCAATTAAATTTCATGTTTCAACTGTCAGAAGTCAGAATTGTTAATATTGTCGCAGGCTCTGATGCATTTAGTGTGGTGTAGTGGCTAGTGTCTCTGGCTGGCATACTTCGGGCCGCCAGTTCAATACCACTACCTACCATTGTTTGTTATTTAGTATTCATTGTTTATTATTCCTGGAAGGATCTTGAAATATCTTTATTTGTATTCTGGTGTATTTGGCGTTTGTAACAGCAATCTGGAATACTTGATGTTTATACAGAGAGCAGCACTCTCTGTCCAGGAGTCCATTGTTATTCTGTGTGTACATTGGTGACAGTAATAAACATTCTTTCAGTACTAAAAAGGGAACCTCCCCATCGCACCCCCCTCAGATTTAGTTATAAGTTGGCGCAGTGGATTGGCCTTGAAAAACTGAACACAGATCAATCGAGAAAACAGGAAGAAGTTGTGTGGAACTATGAAAAAATAAGCAACATATACAAAACTGAGTAGTCCATGTGCAAGAGAGGCAGTATCAAGAACAATGTGAGCTTAAGAGCGCCGTGGTCCCGTGGTCAGCATGAGAAGCTACGGAACGAGAGGTGCTTGGTTCAAATCTTCCCTCGAGTGAAATGTTTGCTATCTTTATTTTTGCAAAGTTATGATATGTCCGTTCGTTCATTGATGTATCTGTTTACTGTAATAAGTTTAGTGTCTGTGTTTTGCGACCACACTGCAAAACCGTGCGATTAGTAGGTGAAAGAACGTGCTTCTCCAAAGGGAACAGAAAACATTTGATCGCAAAATCATAGGTCAAGCAGTTCCTCCACAGGAAAACAAGTCTGATATATTCTATACGACACTGGTGACAGCATGTGCGTCACATGACATGAATATGTTGTTGACCCACCTAACTTCTACAATTGGCGAGTGGGTAAAAAGATTCTTCTACCTTGCCCGATTTAGGTTTTCTTGTGGATGTGATAATCACTCCCAAAAAAGTGATGAAAACATAAGAGTTTGTCATATAAACTGAAAATAAAAAATTAAATTTTTCATTCGAGGGAAGAATTGAACCAAGGACGTCTTGTTCCGCAGTTGCTCACGCTAACCACAGAACCATGGCGTTCCTGAATACATTATCCTTGATGTTGCATATCTTGCACATGGACTACTCAGTTTGTATATTTTGCGTATTTTTTCATAGTTCCACACAACTTCTTCCTGTTGTCTCGATTGATCTGTGTTCAGTTTTTCAAGGCCTATCCACTGTGCCAACTTATAACTAAATCTGAGGGGGGTGTGATGGGGAGGTTCCCTTGTAAGTGCTAAACTTCGTGGACAATCCTGCCTTCAGATTTGGACTTGATTGTGGTTTGGATGTGACAATGTACACTGATCGTAAACTTTCTGTTTAAGACATGTGATAAGCTTTGATTTGAAAACTTGTTTACAAAAATCACTTAAGGCTATTTTTTTCTCCTCGTTGATTGTTTTGTTGCTAATCATTTGATGATTTTATTACAGAATCGTATCAAATGAAATAGGTTTATCAATCCTCAATAACTTTCAAAGATTTGCACTTGCACAAGCAAATTCCTACACCCAGTCAGTTAGTAGGACACATGGTGGACTTGTAATGAAAGAGAATGGTATTCTTGAAAAACTTAAGTATGAGTTTGCTGCAAGTTGTTGTACAGTATTTTTCATTCTTTGTATTGTCACTGAGCAGTTGTTTTGTATGTTATCAAAATGTGTGACATTCTGCCAGTGTATTTTCATCACTTTCTGCCAATTAAATTTTTATGTCTTAAAATGTGTGTAAAATGATAAATTCTTTGCTACACTGGCTCATGTGAATTTTATATCCATTGTTCTGACTCAGAGTATGCCAAGTATACTAGTCCACTTGGCACCAAAGTGCCATGATTTGAGGCAGAATTTGTTCTATCAACTGTTAACATTTAGGAACAGACCATATATTATAAATGTCATTGTAATTTTCTGAAAACAGTATGTCCACTATTCTCCATCACCTTTGGAGAGGCTCGGTTTTATTGGAGTACCTTAAACGTTATGTAATACTTTTTGAGAGAGTGACAAATATAATTTTCTTGTGATCAGTTTTGTGTAAGTTAGTCTGCCATCAACTATAGTACAATCCAGAGATGAGAAACACTCTTCATGTGATGTCAATGTTTTCAGGGTGAATATGTATAAGATCCACTAGCAAACCCAGCAATGCTTTGCAGTTGTCAAATATTTATGGGAATTGAAATAATTAATGGAAACTCTCATATAAAGATGTGAAACAAATACTAACAAGGAGAGAGGGGCTGGCCAGTACTTACCTCAGCTCAGTACAGCCGATAGATACACAAAAAACAACGGAAAATTTAAGTTCCTAGCTTTTGGAATAAATGTTCCTTCATCAGGGAGGAGAGAGGGGAAAGAAAGGGAAGAAGGGAAAGTGGATTTAGTTACTCACAACCCAGGTTATGAAGCAACAGGGAAAGGAAAACAGGGAGGGTAGCAAGGATGGAGGCATGGTTGTCAGAGGGAAGCCAAAGATATTCTACTGTAGGTACTGTGCCAGCTTCAAACCAAAGAGGATGCATACAGAAGTAAAGAGGTATATAGTATAAGATGTAGGATGAAAAGATGCATGAATGGCTAAAGAGGAAAGGGAAAGAGGAGAAGACTGAAGAGTAAATGGGAGTGAGGTTGTTTAACATAGGTTCCTACCCCTGTAACCGACCCCGCTGCAAAACCTGCCCCATGCATCCCCTCACAACCACCTACTCCAGTCCCGCTACTGGTAAAACATACACAATTCAAGGCAGGGCCACGTGTGACACTACACATGTCACTTATCAGCTGACATGCCTGCACTGCACAGCCTTTTACATTGGTATGACAACAACTAAACTGGCTGAGCGCATGAACGGACGCAGACGAACTGTCCGCCTAGGAGATGTCCAATACCCAGTAGCGGAGCTTGCCCTCCAGCATAATTCTAGGGACCTAGGAACCTGCTACACAGTATGTGCCATTTGGCTTCTCCCACCCAACACCAGTCCCTCTGAACTGCGGAGATAGGAACTTGCACTCCAACACATCCTTTCATCCCGCCATCCCCCTGGACTGAACCTATGTTAAACAAACTCACTCCCATTTACTCTTCAGTCGTCTCCTCTTTCCCTTTCCTCTTTAGCCATTCATGCATCTTTTCATCCTACATCTTTATACTATATACCTCTTTACACATCCTCTTTGGTTTGAAGCTGGCACAGTACCTACAGTAGAATATCTTTGGCTTCCCTCTGACAACCATGCCTCCATCCTTGCTACCCTCCCTGTTTTCCTTTCCCTGTTGCTTCATAACCTGGGTTGTGAGTAACTAACTCCACTTTCCCTTCTTCCCTTTCTTTCCCCTCTCTCCTTCCTGATGAAGGAACATTTATTCCGAAAGCTAGGAACTTAATTAATTAATTAATTAATTAATTTTGTTGTCTGTACTGAGCTGAGGTAAGTACTGGCCAGCCCCTCTATCTCTTTGTTAGTATTTATGGGAATTGGATATATGTGCTAATCTCTTCCTTCCTGATCTGCTTCTCTCCTCTGGTGAGCCTCCCATGACATGGCGTTGTCCTTTTCATTCACTCTTCTTCCTTCCCCTTCACTGCTTCTGCCAGAAAGAGCCTCTGGCTCCGGAAGCTTGCAGACTTTAATATCTTTACATTTGCGTTCTCTTGCCACCACTTGGTGAGTAGATTTTTTAATCCATCCAGTTACATTGTATTTTTAAAAATTGATTATTTTCACTAATAAACATTTGGGACAGATACATAAGTATTGTTAAAAACTGAAATTTTATGATACTTTATATCAGTAAAAGAGTTTGTAAATTTCATTTCATTTGTCAGGATATCTTTAAAATTCTTCGAGGTGCCTCATCAAAGAAAGGATATCGTGTTATATTGAGGATCATCTTATAGTCAGGTAAACACTGTAATACATGCCTTCTGTCTTGTCGTGTTCTGCCTCCCTTGAGTTGGTATCATTAATAAATTCCTTTCCCAGTTCTTGGCTATTCTCATTTCCTCCAATCCTTTTACTTTCATTTGCTGAATCTTTCTAGCTGAAGCTGTTGCCTTTGTTTGATGTGCACACTAATTCACACATTTCTCTCGTTTGTGAAATGTTAAAATAACTTACAAGTTAAAACAACTTATTTATGCACACACATGTGGGTAGATTAAATCAATTGAAAACTGTGAGTCATGATGAGTGATGCTATATCAGTGTTCTTCATTCACCATTTATGGCTTTATTTTTGAACAAATGTTACATTTTTGTATGTTCTCCAGTGTTTATGGTTTTCTTTTTGAAAGTAATTCTGCTTCCATATTTTTTATTAACTAATTCTTTCAGGTGGAGATTGTGCAGCCTCGTAATAAAGCATTTGGTGAAGGTCGTTTGAACAAAGCTGCTGAGCCATTCAGTATTCGTTTGAAGCAATTTTGGGATGTTACACAAGCAAAAAGTTTATTAAGTGACAAATTCAGTAAAAACCTTGCACATGAACCAGATGGTCTCATTTTCCAACCTGCCAAAGAGGTAAGTCTTCCCTTGGAAACTCAGAATGGAGAAAAACACCTTTAAAGACTGCTATTATTTAAGAAGGTTTCATCTGCTGAAAGTTTTTTATGAAACCAGGAGGCATTGATAGTAGTATTATATTTCAAATCCACAGTTGTCAGCAACTGTTTTTAGAGCAGTTTTGAATCTATTAGATGCGTATTCTTCCATAGATCATGTGCAAAGTGATATAAGAATTGTCGCCTTAAGGCAAAGCCTGATAAGAAAATTATATATATATGGGAAAAATATATTAAAAACAAAGATTCCAAGACTTACCAAGCGGGAAAGCGCCGGCAGACAGGCACATGAACAAAACACACAAACACACACACAGAATTACGAGCTTTCGCAACTGGCAGTTGCTTCGTCAGGAAGGAAGGAAGGAGAGGGAAAAATGAAAGGATGTGGGTTTTAAGGGAGAGGGTAAGGAGTCATTCCAATCCCGGGAGCGGAAAGACTTCCCTCAGGGGAAAAAAAGGACAGGTGTACACTCACACACACACACACATATTCACAGACTCTTTGCCTTTAAATATGTCTGCTTGTGTCTGTGTATGTGCGGATGGATATGTGTGTGTGTGTGCGAGTGTACACCTGTCCTTTTTTTTCCCCTAAGGGAAGTCTTTCCGCTCCCGGGATTGGAATGACTCCTTACCCTCTCCCTTAAAACCCACATCCTTACATTTTTCCCTCTCCTTCCCTCTTTCCTGACGAAGCAACTGCCAGTTGCGAAAGCTCGTAATTCTGTGTGTGTGTTTGTGTGTTTTGTTCATGTGCCTGTATGCCGGCGCTTTCCCGCTTGGTAAGTCTTGGAATCTTTGTTTTTAATATATATATATATTAAGAAACTTCCACATGGGAAAAATATATTAAAAACAAAGATTCCAAGACTTACCAAGCGGGAAAGCGCCGGTAGATTGGCACAATAAATAAAACACACACACAGAATTTCTAGCTATCACAACCAACGGTTGCTTCTTCAGGAAAGAGGAAAGGAGAGGGAAAGACGAAAGGATGTGGGTTTTAAGGCAGAGGGTAAGGAGTCATTCTAATCCCGGGAATGGAAAGACTTACCTTAGGGGGGAAAAAGGACAGGTGTACACTCGCGCACACACACACATAGCCATCCGCACATACACAGACACAAGCAGACATTTGTAAAGGCAAAGAGTTCGGGCAGAGATGTCAGTCGAGGCGAAAGTACTGAGGCAAAGAAGTTGTTGAAAGACAGGTGAGGTATGAGCGACGGCAACTTGAAATTAGCGGAAGTTGAGGCCTGGCAGATATCGAGAAGAGGGGATATACTGAAGGGTGACTTCCCATCTCCGGAGTTCGGATAGGTTGGTGTTGGTGGGAAGTATCCAGATAACCCAGACGGTGTAACACTGTGCCAAGATGTGCTGGCCGTGCACCAAGGCATGTTTAGCCACAGGGTGATTCTCATTACCAACAAACACTGTCTGCCTGTGTCCATTCATGCGAATGGACAGTTTGTTGCTGGTCATTCCCACATAGAAAGCGTCGCAGTGTAGGCAGGTCAGTTGGTAAATCAAGTGGGTGCTTTAACACGTGGCTCTGCCTTTGGTCATGTACACTTTCCGGGTTACAGGACTGGAGTAGGTGGTGGTGGGAGGGTGCATAGGACAGGTTTTACACCGGGGGCGGTTACAAGGGTAGGAGCCAGAGGGTAGGGAAGGTGGTTTGGGGATTTCATAGGGATGAACCAAGAGGTTACGAAGGTTAGGGGGTCGTTGTAGGGATGTTGTGAGGTTGACATGGTATTAGAAAGTGGAAAGGGTAATATGAGGTTAAAGTGAAAATAAATAGAAATATATATAGGGAGAGATAAAGGTGTGAAAAGAAGTCGAAAAAGTGTTGGTTTGAGATGAGCTATGTTGATCCTGTGCTTACATTCCTGTATTTACATTCCCTCCGCAAACATGCCTTCACCCTAGCCAGATTACGCTCCCATATTTTATTTACTCAGGCTTGTCTGACATTTGGCATTACCCCCAAAGACCTCGCACTTAAAGTTCCCATCTCTGGCTGCAATCCTTCTTTCCATCGGTCCTTATAACAGTTCCAAACTGCACAATCCATAGCCCTCACCCGCCTAATCCTTCACCTATACATCGATTCGGCCAATGAACACACCCATCAACTCCTATTTCAAATCAAAGTCCTCAATCTTTCCTCTCCCACATCCACACCAGCTGTTCATAGCATCCTCCTACAGGCCAACTGCAAATTAGAACAGCATGCCACCCTCCACCTCAAAAAACTATCCAATCTCCTGGTTTCCCATCTCCGGAAAGGCAACTCACTCACCCTCCACAACCTTTCCAACAAACCTCAACCTCCTCTCATTGCACACAGACCCAGTCTCTCCCATCTACTCCATCTCCCACTTCCAGCTCCACTCCCCCCCAACACCTCAAAATTCTAGTCAACACAATCTGGAACCACAACACCCCAATTCAGTAGTTAACCTTTCCTCCAAACCTCTCTCCCAATCTGAAACTTCTGTCCTATCCAAAGGCCTCACCTTCAGCCCCACTCCCAGGTTCAACCAAACTGCCCTTGTCAAGGATTTACTGTCCTACACTCGTAGTCTCTGCTGGAAATATCACTTTGCCATGAAGAAAAATAATCCTGATCCCACTCCTAATGATCCAACTCCCCAAGACACTATCGAAATTGAACCCTGCCTGAGACAGTTCCGTCCTCCATCACAGCGGGACCCACCTCCTCTTCCTCAAAATCACCCTCTCCAAACCTTCCAGGAATTTCTCACTTCCAGCCTTGCCTCTCAATCTTTCTTGAAAAACCTTAATCCTACTCCCAACATCACCACAGCCGAAGCCCAGGCTATCCGTGATCTGAAAGCTGACCGATCCATCATCATTCTTCCAGCTGACAAGGGTTCCATGACCGTGGTACTTGATCGTCGGGAGTATGTGGCTGAGGGACTGTGTCAGCTTTAAGACAACTCTACATACAAAGTTTGCCAAGGTAATTGCATTCCTGATGTCCAGGCGGAGCTTCAAGGAATCCTCAGACCCTTAGGCCCCCTACAAAACCTTTTACCTGACTCCATCAAACTCCTGACCCCACCGACACCTCGCACTCCTACCTTCTACCTACTTCCTAAAATTCACAAACCCAAACATCCTGGCCGCCCCATTGTAGCTGGTTACCAAGCCCCCACAGAACGTATCTCTGCCTACGTAGATCAACACCTTCATCCCATTACATGCAGTCTCCCATCCTTCATCAAAGACACCAACCACTTTCTCGAACGCCTGGAATCCGTACACAGTCTGTTACCCCCGGATACCATCCTTGTAACCATTGATGCCACTTCCCTATACACAACTATCCCGCACGTCCAGGGCCTCGCTGCAATGGAGCGCTTCCTTTCACGCCGATCACCTGCCACCCTACCTAAAACCTCTTTCCTCGTCACCTTAGCCAGCTTCATCCTGACCCACAACTTCTTCACTTTTAAATGCCAGACATACCAACAATTAAAAGGAACAGCCATGGGTACCAGGATGGCCCCCTCGTATGCCAACCTATTCATGGGTCACTTAGAGGAAGCCTTCTTGGTTACCCAAGCCTGCCAACCTAAAGTTTGGTACAGATTTATTGATGACATCTTCATGATCTGGACTCGCAGTGAAGAACAACTCCAGAATTTCCTCTCCAACCTCAACTCCTTTGGTTCCATCAGATTCACCTGGTCCTACTCCAAATCCCATGCCACTTTCCTTGACGTTGACCTCCATCTGTCCAATGGCCAGCTTCACACATCCGTCCACATCAAACCCACCAACAAGCAACAGTACCTCCATTATGACAGCTGCCACCCATTCCATATCAAACGGTCCCTTCCCTACAGCCTAGGCCTTCGTGGCTAACGAATCTGCTCCAGTCCTGAATCCCTGAACCATTACACCAACAACCTGAAAACAGCTTTCGCATCCCGCAACTACCCTCCCGACCTGGTACAGAAGCAAATAACCAGAGCCACTTCCTCATCCCCTCAAACCCAGAACCTCTCACAGAAGAACCCCAAAAGTGCCCCACTTGTGACAGAATACTTCCCGGGACTGGATCACACTCTGAATGTGGCTCTCCAGCAGGGATACAACTTCCTAAAATCCTGCCCCGAAATAAGATCCATCCTTCATGAAATCCTCCCCACTCCATCAAGAGTGTCTTTCCGCCGTCCACCTAACCTTCATAACCTCTGGGTTGATCCCTATGAAATCCCCAAACCACCTTCCCTACCCTCTGGCTCCTACCCTTGTAACCGCCCCCGGTGTAAAACCTGTCCTATGCACCCTCCCACCACCACCTACTCCAGTCCTGTAACCCGGAAAGTGTACATGACCAAAGGCAGAGCCACGTGTTAAAGCACCCACTTGATTTACCAACTGACCTGCCTACACTGCGACGCTTTCTATGTGGGAATGACCAGCAACAAACTGTCCATTCGCATGAATGGACACAGGCAGACAGTGTTTGTTGGTAATGAGGATCACCCTGTGGCTAAACATGCCTTGGTGCACGGCCAGCACATCTTGGCACAGTGTTACACCGTCTGGGTTATCTGGATACTTCCCACCAACACCAACCTATCCGAACTCCGGAGATGGGAAGTCACCCTTCAGTATATCCCCTCTTCTCGATATCTGCCAGGCCTCAACTTCCGCTAATTTCAAGTTGCCGTCGCTCATACCTCACCTGTCTTTCAACAACTTCTTTGCCTCAGTACTTTCGCCTCGACTGACATCTCTGCCCGAACTCTTTGCCTTTAAATATGTCTGCTTGTGTCTGTATATGGATGGATGGATATATATATGTGTGTGTGTGTGTGTGTGTGTGTGTGTGTGTGTGTGTGTGTGTGTGTGTGTGTGTGTGTGTGCGCGCGTGCGCGAGTATATACCTATCCTTTTTTCCCCTAAGGTAAGTCTTTCCGCTCCCGGGATTGGAATGACTCCTTACCCTCTGCCTTAAAACCCACATTCTTTCATCTTTCCTTTTCCTTCCCTCTTTCCTGACGAAGCAACCACCGGTTGTGAAAGCTCAAAATTTTGTTTGTGTTTTATTTTATTGTGCCTGTCTACCGGCGCTTCCCCGCTTGTTAAGTCTTTTTAATATATATATAATAGAAAGAAACTTCCACATGGGAAAAATATATTAAAAACAAAGATTCCAAGACTTACCAAGCAGGAAATAGCCGGTAGACAGGCACAATAAAATAACACACAAAGACACACACACATAATTTCGAGCTTTCACAACCGGCGGTTGCTTCGTCAGGAAAGAGGGAAGGAAAAGGAAAGATGAAAGAATGTGGGTTTTAAGGGAGAGGGTAAGGAGTCATTCCAATCCCGGGAGCGGAAAGACTTACCTTAGGGGGAAAAAAGGATAGGTATATACTCGCGTGCGCACACGAGTGCGCGCACACACACTCACACACACACGCGTGTGTGTGTGTGTTCCTTTTCCTTCCCTCTTTCCTGATGAAGCAGCCGCCGGTTGTGAAAGCTCAAATTCTGTGTGTGTGTTAGTGTGTTTTTTTATTCATTGTGCCTATCTACCGGCACTTTCCCGCTTGGTAAGTCTTGGAATCTTTGTTTACAAAATTCTAGCTTTCGCAACCAACGGTTTTAGTTGTAGTTGTTGTAGTAGTAGTAATAGTAGTAGTAGTAGTAGTCTTACTGACGACGACTACTACTACTACTACTACTACAGCACAATACACCACTTTGCAGTATGCTGTAAGTTAAGATCTATGCTCGACATATATCCTATTATGCCTTGTTTATAGCATTTGGTCTTTTCAACTTAACAGTCCTCATTTCATAGAAGAAGTGGGGCCTTATGGAACTGATAATCATTTTGGTGTGGGCTTCCGATTGGTGTAGGACTAATAAACATTTAGATAACACAATAGTAGATTCCAGTAAAAGAAGCAAGTCTCTTTTGCATGTAAATATCTACTCACGAGTTAAGAAGTGTAGAAATGTAGTTTGTCTGCTGAGCTGAACGAATGAGCAAGCAAGCTCAGGGCTACCTTTGTGCTGATTGTGCCATGGTCTGTCTACCTCTTAAGTCTTGTGTTTACATTACATTCATTTAAGCAGTTGCGAGCGGACTCACGCGCATTATCAGTTGAGTTGTGCATGTGTAGTACATTCTCCTGTTTTTGGCTACGGAAGTGTTGCTGGTAGCTGTATAAGCAGTAACCGGAAGCAGCAGGACGCTACCCAGAAAAATAATACTGCCATGCACAAGGTGCCAGATTCACGAGGAGCAAACTGGGGTGTCTACCCAGGGTGGAAATTTATATGCTTGAAGGAAAAAAAACCTGGTTTCACATAGTATCCAGCGCATGTTGGTCTATCGATTATTTATATGATTTTCAAATGCATCCCTGTTGGTTTTTTGAACATATTTGATCATGTTCCAAGTTTATTTCTGAATGAATCATAAGTAGATTTTTGAATGCGTGCATAATGCCTTTGCCAGGAGAATCCCAGTCAAATCTAGGAATAAACTTTCCTGCAGACAGGAGGAGACGGGGCTATGCGAATGAGCAGAATAAAGTCGAATGGTTGAGTGCCAGACACTGTTTATGTCCTTCACTGGGTTTGCGAATGATCAGCATTGTTATAATTACTAGTGAAATCCATAGATTCAGACTACCAAAGTGGAAATAAACAACTAACAGGAATAACAGGTAAGAAAGATTACGTCTTATCTTCTTGGTGTATACAGGAAAATGAAATTCTGGCAGAAAATTTTTGGCTACATCACTAGTAAGGGCCATGTACGGTCCCCAATAGCAGCCACTTAAGTTCTGTTCTGGGAGTAGTGTGGAAAACGTGTTGTATGAACATGTAGTAATGCCTAACCAGAGAATAAATGTGGGATAACTAAACCGTTGATTGTGGCAGGGTTAAGAAAGTTAACTGGCAAATAAGTTTTGACACTGACTGTAATAGTTACAGAATTGGTGATGACAAGCTTGTTTGTTAGAATGAGGAAGAAGAAGCAGAAACATCACACAAATTATGGAAGAATATGACAATTCCGAAGAATATGATGATTCCATATTTATATAAAAGTTTGATACTACTACTTTTCGATCTTGTGCTTGAGAAGCTGGAGCATATGAATTAAATGTTAAACTATTTCCTAACATAAAGCTTTTTGCTCGTAGTAGGCCCAATAGGCTTTTAATATTGGTACTTTGTGAGTTATATTCTGTCATGTTAAAGTTGCTGCAATATTAGACAGGCCTATTTCATTTTATCTAGCAGACGCTGACAAAATACACGTAATGAGATCGAGAAACCATGCCAGTCTTGGGTACTATTTGTATTAAAAGCTTTTTCAGTATTAGACAACGACATTTCCTTTCTCATGTAGCGTAACATTTGAGGAACTTTGATGAAAGCATGCCATGTAAAGCTGTAGCAGGATTAGAGAGAAAAAATGCTAGGACGTAAGAATTGAAGAGATATGTACTGTCTTGCTTGTCTCTTATCTTCACTGGTTTTATGTACCCTACATTTAATTTTACGTCATGCAAAAAAGCAGGTTATTAGCTAATAGGCAATAAAGAGTGCAAATCTTCTCAAGAGTTCTTGTTCTCCTGGTTACAGATAATCCCATCCAATATTAATTGCGAGGGAAAAAAAAAAAGAAGAGGGGTTGGATGTCAAACTGGCTGACTGGGAGCAGGAGAGGCACCAGAAGACATTTTAGTTTCCTCTGTCCCGAATACAGTTTGATGGCATTCATTACAAAATATTACGTGTTTGAATTCCACTTAGCAAAATACAGTGACTTACCAAACGAAAGCGCTGGCAGGTCGATAGACACACAAACGAACACAAACATCCACACAAAATCCATTTTCGCAACCAACGGTTGCTTCATCAGGAAAGAGGGAAGGAGATGGAAAGACGAAAGGATGTGGGATTTAAGGGAGAGGGTAAGGAGTCATTCCAATCCCGGGAGTGGAAAGACTTACCTTGGGGGGAAAAAGGACAGGTATACACTCGCACACACACCCATATCCATCCGCACATACACATACACAAGCAGACATTTTTTATCTTTGTTTTTAGATATATTTTTCCCACATGGAATGTTTCCCTCTATTATATATATATATATATAAAACGGATTTCTGTGGCCGGGAACTATCAAGTGAATTAAAATACATTCACATAATTACGGAAGGCCAAAATATGTTATTAGTTTCAGATTTTATTTTATTTCCATCTTTCTGACAGTCAAGAATTAACTGCCTTGCAGAACAATGAAGCTAGTTTATCAGTTTGCTAAAGAAATTTGGCTTTTATTAATGTTTTCCAATTTATTTGAAAAGAAGTGTTTCATTCCACACTATTGGCTAATTTCAATTGTTTACTGCATTACAAAAGTGCATGTTTTCTAGAATGTATGGAATTATGCCATATTATAGAAACAAACATGAGATAATACAGTACTGGCAACCCAAGAAAATGTACGTCCGAATCTGGACATACAACTGTGCACTTTAAGCCGAATTATGCATTTTCTTATGGTTCACGAAATTCTGATGCTCTTGGAGTATCCTCTGATGTCTTGTTTCTTTTAGGACATAATGTAAGATCGTTTAATGTTTTACGCATACAAAAATATAGGCTTCCTGCGTCATTGTAGCTGCACAGGCGTGGTAATGCCTGTTATCTGGTGCTCTATGGCAACTGCTGAAATGAACCTATTTCTAACAGGTCATGGGAAAATATTTTGAATGGTTGTTTGAAAAGCGTTACTTTCAAAGTAAATTTCCTTTTACACAAGATGAACTATGTTCTAGAATGCATGATGAATTTCTTAAATCACAGAGCATTTGACTCTCATTTAGAAACAACTCTTTGAGGATGACCATTTAGAAAAATTTCGAGCACAGAAGATCAGATTATGTCGCTATTAAAAATTTTACTGGCACAGTTGTGTGATGTATCTTAAAGTGTGACACACGCAAAAAAGATCAACTTTATATATGAAAGCCTAGATTCTCTTGCAATTATTAACCTTCGAGACCAACATTTTAAATGAAAGCTTTGCTTTTCTTGTAGCAACACTATATATATTAATTTAAACCATAAACTTTTCCTATTTGTGTGTTTGCTCTACATAACAGTGATGTAGCTATTACTGTCATCAGCTGGCAAGATCACGTGACATGAGCTATAACTGGCTTACAAAACCATATCTCCATCTTGATTTCAGTACTTCAAAAAATAAGATGCAATGTTTGGTGGAATTTGAATTTATACTTTCGTAATACAAAAATATGAAGCGTACATGTTGCTGCACATCAAAGATCTTTCCAAAACGTGATTTTCTTTTCCCCTGAGTTTCATTTTCTAAAGTGCCAGGAAATTCTACACTGGTGTATAAAACCATAACCATTCAAAGGATTGATAAGTTTTACAGTTCTGAGGAAAAGGATACTGTCACTTAACACAATAAAAGTGTACTTTCACCCAGGAGAAAATGTATTTTTAACTGGGACATCCAGAAATTTTTTTCCTTGTCTGCCTATACACCCTAAGTTCAGACATCTATAAATTGAAGTGTAATGATTGCCCGTGATATTACATCAATCAAACAGGCAGAGCTGTGAAGATAAGATATAAAAATCATTTATTGGGGAAGAAAGGAGTGAATGTTCATAATTCTGCATTTGCCGAACCCTTACTGAGGGATTGCTAAGCATATCCCAAAAAATCTGGAAGACACAATTATTTTGAACAGAGAAATGAAAGGGCAAGAGACGTATTTTTGGGAAGAACTAGAGATCTTTAAACATCTAGAGCTCAGGGATAGAAATTTACTAAATGACCAGCTGCATCTTGCTTGCAGACAATTTGTGGAAGTTTCAAACGTATACTGTACATAAAATCTCCCTGCGGTTGCCAATAACCTATGCATAATTTCGACAAGTGTGTTTCCATATTTGTAGATAGTGCTGTTACATTGTCTTTAGGTTATGTGTATTTCTGAAGATGATGGGTTTACACCCATTGAAATTACGGTCAAAGGTTGAATAAAACCACCTTTTGTTGCAACTGGTTGGATGCTTTGGGTTCATTTACTTAGTTTAATTCGTGTTTTGATTTTCTTGTTGCTACTATTTTGGAAACATTCTTAACAGTTTCTGGATGCCCATCTTATTGCATGGACAGGGGACTTCAGCTGATGATATATATGAGGAAAACTACCACCACAGCTTTATCTTGAGAATGTCTTTATTCTATAACATGACTAGTTTTGGCAGCAGTGATGGGGCCTGAGAATAGTGGTAATGTGTTGTCTAAACTAGTTGTATGATAGAATAAAGACATTCTCAAGTTACAGCTGTGTTGGTACCTTTTCTCGTATATTGTCAACACTTCTCATTATCCTTACTTCTGTTGTGAAACACTGGTACTTTGTATAGTTTTATTGACTTTGTGTTTGGGTATCTTCAGGTGATCTATTTATTTCATTTGCTTTTTCCCTCTCTAGCCATATGTTGCTGGACGATGCATGGAAGTTTTAAAGTGGAAGCCACTGAGTCATAATTCTGTTGACTTCAAGTTGAAGATATTAACAGAAAGTGGTGCAGGGTAAGTATTACTTTTTAGTGTCATAAACCTTCATTTTTCTTTTGTCTTAAAGTAATCACAAAATAAGTTTAGGAATTTTTTTCAAGAAGCATAAGCTCATTTAAATTCTCGTACATCATGAATCCCATTATAAGTCAAGAAATACAATAGCAAAGAGAGGAACTGTGCCTATGTGCTGCAGAAACAAATCGTCATCATGACAGCCAGTCTGCTTCTACTGAACAGACATTCTAAAAGAAACACGCAGTATCTTTAATGTCTAGTTATTTAAAAAACTGAGACTTTGTTTGAACAGAAAAGATGGGATGAGATTTGTGTCTACTGCAGGAGAGGATCAGGAGAGGTGAAATATGAGATTCTGATATAGAAATAAACGAATGACAACATCAACTTGCAATATCCTGCCGATAATGAGTAGTTCATAATTGGGATATTGAAGATAAAACAAAGTCAAATGAATGGCTAAAATGAAAGGCTGCAGATGGGTATAAAAGATAAAGGATGCCAGAAAAAGATACAGTATGAGAAAGAACAGAAGGTAACACTACCTGATGAAAAAGAAAACAAATTTGATTTGCAAAAAGATAAGTGGGCGGGCAGAGTGAGAAAATAACCATACAGTAGTGATGAAGAAGGAAATCCATAGCAGGGATTTTAAAAATCAAAGGCAAAGAAACAAGGTTAAAAGTTGAAGCCAAGTTGAAAGCACAAGAAAAGCGTGTTTTGTAGAGAGAGTCCTCTCTCTGGAGTTGAAAGCCACTGATGTTGGGAGGGGAATCCAAGTTACCAAAATGGTGAAACGAATAATTTAGAGCCTTATTCCATAGTTTTCAGATATGAATCCAGGACAGCAATATTTATTCTTGCAATATTTTGACTGATAAATGTACAGCCATCTGCAGGGCGAGTTGGTGACTTAATTAAAATCACTTGACGTAATGATATACTGTGGAGTAGATGTAAGTTTCCTCCACAGTGTATCATTATGTCAAGCAGTTTTAATTAAGTCACCAACTCGCCTTAGGGATGAGGGAACAGTTGTAAGCCACAATATCAGAGTAAGAAGAAGCAAAAGAAGAAGAAGAAAAAGGAGAAATACTACTGTTCGAAATCTGCACCTCAAAGATGATGCAAAGTTCTATCTTCCTGAAAAACTTATACAGTTCAGAACTTTCTGTTGGCTTCTCAGCAACAAGGTACTGAGTATTGCCATTGTAGGCAATTTGTCTGTGACAATTCATTTTGCCCAATAGCATAGTAGCACATATGCTAGTATAAAATGCCATTCCAAACTAGCAAGACTTTTTAAAAATCACTTACATGGTGTTACAGATCACTCCTTTCACAACATATACGCCTTGCCACTTTTAGGACTAGAGATTAAACAAGATTTGCAGCTGGAATTTCAGTGAGGTGACTTTTGGGAGCAATGCAGATCAATAGGGAACACAGTGCTTGCATTGTCCACCTGGAACCCTCCTTGCCAGTTATGATGATTAATGAAATCATCAGTTTGGCCAGAGTCATGTTGGCTGGCTACTGGTCACAGTAGAAATAATATGCAGAAGTGCTGCTTGCTGTGATATTGACACATCATACCCAGGTATTTGGTCCATTTATTCTGTGTGTCGGTGTTGGAGTGATGGCGTATATATTTCTCATAACACTCAGGTCATAACTTATTGACGATGTGGGAGAAATGTGACCCGTATAAACTGCTACTCGGGTTGGAACCCAACAGTGACACTACAGTTCTTATTCAAAAATGTTCTGAAGTTGACAGTGAGATAACCAGGAGCCAGTCTTTGTCTTAACGTACCACCTCTCATGGGAGGTCTTCATGAAATGTACTCTATGAGTATGAAAATATAGTTTTCTCACCTGTTGATCATAATGTCTGTTATTAAACACATTGTCCTCAAAACCTGTTGTGTGGATGAACCAGCTTCAAATGAGGTAGCTAATTGGAGCACTTTGTTGAGATAAAGATCAGTTGAACTGAGTGCTTTTGAATGTGTTTCTCTATTGAAGTGCAAAGAAAAAAATATGTCCAGATCGAGCAGTTCAGCAAAGGGTACATTCCACTTTTTACATGTGAAAATGAATTGTCAGGTTTGACCATATAGATTTGTAGGTATTATGCATGCAATTGACCATATTACTTGCCATAATGATTAAATTTCAGTCTCCTGGCTACTATATTAGTTTGCTGGCTGTAGTGCTTGGCCGGCAAATAAGATTACTGAAATTACAAGCTACTAGAATCTACTGCCGGGGATAATTCCTGTGCTGGTTCATATAATTTTCTTGGCAGGAAAAGAACAAAGCCACTGTTGCTGCTTGATTTGAAATGTAACAAAAATAATTTGCCCTTGGTTCTTCATTTTCTTTTAAACTAGGAAAGGAAGTCAGTTTTGATAGGGTTGCCTACAACTGCTGCTGGAGCTACTTTTTCCAGAGATCCATAAATTGTGGATTTATGTCTGTGAAACACTTGGGGCACCATTGAATAAGTCTATTGTTGCCAACTTGTGTGTTGCCTCCAGTACCCTACTGTTGATGTAACATTGTTTATAGAATCTATTTGCTGATCCAGTGAAGTTGTAATAACTCTGCACTTAATTCTCAAAAGGATATATTCACAAAGCAATATTTGTTCTGAACTGAAAACTGAGTAACAAACCAGAAACCTAAAGCCATTGATACATGAGCCAAAGTAATGATCCTAATCAAGTCCTTAGGGAAATGTGGCAATTTACTGTTTCCTGTATGGCACTTGATGGTAGGCTTTGTAGAATAATACCAAGTGAAAGATTGCTACATGTCCCCAGCATTTCTACAGTGCTGATGTGCTACTTCTGCTTTGCAGTAGATTTTCTCTGATCTGCTATCAGGGTCAATATACAGTGCTTCTAAAGGAAGCTCTCTTTAAAATGAAGAAACAGGGTTGGTGTGCAGTGATACTATAGGCAGTTCCCTTTACAACTGGATAAACGTACGGTGGTGCCCATGAAAAAGAGAAGGAACCTGATAGGGTTGAATTATAAGGATCAGTGGTAAACATGTTGAAACTGTCAAATCCTTACTTATCAAGGAATAATGCTATAGAGCAGTTTGAATTATGGTAAACACATGAAATAAGTAGTCATGAAAGTGAGTGGAATACTCTTTGTTAGAAGAATTCTGAGTGAGTGTTGTATATCTGTAAAGGAAACCATATATTAGATATGATTGCTCTCCAGCATTTTGAGTCCTTATCAAATAGGTGAGACAGCAGAAACACACTGCTGGCACATTAACAGTTTATTCCAGCTCATGTAAAAGTGTAACATAGGTGCTAAGGTAATTTAAGTGGGATGCTTAGAAAGAGAGTCTGCTGTTCTTGTAAAACCCTGTTGGGCAGATTTAGGGAACCATTACTAAAGGAAAAGTATGTCTGTTACGAGCTATGAGAATATGATGAGAGAAATTATAGTGAGTTCAGAGGATATAGGTAGTCATTTTTTCCCCATTCCGTACATAAATGGAAAGAGGGAAAGTCACACAGTACACACTACTGTTCACTGTACAGTATTTTGCAGAGTACACACTCCAAAAATGAAACTTGAACTTTTTGGTCACTTGTTTTTGACTGCTTGTCAGCTTGCTCTGAATGTGTTTTAGACCTTTAAGCAACTTTTGCAGCCAACTGCTTGAGAAAATTAGTTGTACATTAGACAAACAAATATTTTATATGTTTTCCTTAGAAACCAGAGAAAGATATAACAAAAGATTGTAACTGATGATCTGTGGTGGAGGTTTTAAAGTTTACAACAGTGAACTGTATATGTACATTCAGTTATCTATAGTTATTTAATATCATTACCATTTTCTGCCAAGCAACAGCAGAAAATTCCATTAATGTTAAAATTATTTACTTCCCAATTTAATAATGCAATTGGTTTTTCAATTTTCACATTAAGAATACAAAGTTTTAATGGTTCAGCACAAAAGTTTAAGTTCACATATAAGTTAGTAGAAGGGTGAAAAACAATTAGGGAACAATAGATCGCTACTCACCGTATAGAGTAGGCATTGATCACAGACAGGCACAAAGGAAAAGACTGCTAAATCAATAAAGCTTCTGAACAAAGTCCTTCTTTTGCAGTAGAAACACACACACACACACACACACACACACACACACACACAGACGGCCACTTTCTCAGGATGCTAGAAAGTGACTGCTAAGGATCAAATTGTAAAGAAAGTGTAGGCCCAAATATACTTTTGTAAATTTGTTACCTTTTTCAGAATACTACCTCGAAAAGTTGGTCAACTTTTCGTAAGTGGTCTTGATCGGCCATTTGCACCAATTAAGATCAACAAAACTCTAAAGGAATTTGATAACAAAATAATTGAATGCCGATTTCAAGATAACCAGTGGGTCTTCATGAGAGAAAGGACTGATAAGTCATTCCCCAACAGTTTTGACACAGCCAAAGGTAAGTTCATTCAGTCTAAAGAAGTAATGAGTTTTTGAAAATATGGTACTGAATTGGTTTTATCTTTACCATTATGATTGTTTTTGCCAGTAAAATAATAATCTCACAACAGTAATAGTGCTAGTGTTGCATGATTATAATCATCTCCATTTGTTATGGTGTTTTGGTATTTCGGCTAGCCTATATCAGTTATAACAAGGTTTAGTTGAAAAATGGAATTTGAGGTGCCCTGCAATTTCAGTAATTCCACAAGTAGTGTGCACCATCTATAGAGCTGTTGAAACAGATGGCTTTCCTGTACACTCACATTATGTAGTGTTGTTGTTGTTGTTGTTGTTGTGGTTGTGGTTGTGGTGGTCTTCAGTCCTGAGACTGGTTTGATACAGCTCTCCGTGCTACTCTATCCTGTTCAAGCTTCTTCATCTCCCAGTACCTATTGCAACCTACATCCTTCTGAATCTGCTTAGTGAATTCATCTCTTGGTCTCCCTCTACGATTTTTACCCTCCACGTTGCCCCCCAATACTAAATTGGTGATCCCTTGATGCCTCAGAACATGTCCTACAAACCGATCCCTTCTTCCGGTTAAGTTGTGCCACAAACTTCTCTTCTCCCCAATCCTATTCAATACTTCCTCATTAGTTATGTGATCTACCCATCTAATCTTCAGCATTCTTCTGCAGCGCCTCATTTCGAAAGCTTCTATTCTGTTCTTGCCCAAACTATTTATCGTCCATGTTTCACTTCCATACATGGCTACACTCCATACAAATACTTTCAGAAATGACTTCCTGACCCTTAAATCTATACTTGATGTTAACGAAGTTCTCTTCTTCAGAAACGCTTTCCTTGTCATTGCCAGTCTACATTTTATATCCTCTCTACTTTGACCATTATCAGTTATTTTGCTCCCCAAATAGCAAAACTGCTTTACTACTTTAAGTGTGTCATTTCCTAATGTAATTCCCTCAGCATCACCCGACTTAATTTGACTACATTCCGTTATCCTCGTTTTGCTTTTGTTGATGTTCATCTTATATCCTCCTTTCAAGACCCTGTCCATTCCATTCAACTGCTATTCCAAGTCCTTTGCTGTCTCTGACAGAATTACATAGGGCCTCTAGCCATCCCTGCTTAGCCATTTTGCACTTCCTGTCGATCTCATTTTTGAGACGTTTGTTTAGCGTATTGTGTAGGATTCTAGGACAATATACCAAAACATGGTTCAAATGGCTCTGAGCACTATGGGACTTAACATCTGAGGTCATCAGTCCCCTAGAACTTTGAACTACTTAAACCTAACAAACATAAGGACATCACACACATCCATGCAGGATTCGAACCTGCGACCATAGCGGTCACGAGGTTCCAGACTGTAACGCCTAGAACCGCTTGGCCACCCTGGCCGGCAATGATATAGACAACTGTTATCTGTTGTAAGACTTACCTCTGAAAATAATATTGACTAGTTTCACATCTCACACAGCTCAATTGAAATATCTTTCCAGTTGGCATTAATGAAGGTTCATTCGTAAATTTTGTGTTGCTTATGAATGTCGGGATATCAGTTCTACAGCCAGTACTAATTAATTAATTAATTAATTAATATATATTATAACACCATATTTCAAAAGCTTCTTTTCAGAATGAGAAGGTAGGAGACGAGGTACTGGCGGAAGTAAAGCTGTGAGGACAGGCCATGAGTCGTGCTTGGGTAGCTCAGTTGGTAGAGCAGTTGCCCGCGAAAGGCAAAGGTCCTGAGTTCGAGTCTCGGCCCGGACACAGTTTTAATCTGCCAGGAAGTTTTGCACCTTCTTTTCTTTTGTTGTGTAAACTTTTTATTGTTCAATTTTCACTTCTGTAATAAGTTACACTTCAGGCAAATACCTTAGAAAAAAGACGTGCTAAGGTTTAAATTTATATTCAGTGCTGACAAGTTTCTCTTCCTCGGAAATGATTTTCTTGCTGTTGCCAGCCACAATTTTATATCCTCTCTACCTTGGCCATAGTCAGTTATCTTGCTGCCCAATAATCAAACCCATCTACTAGTTTTAACATCTGATTCCCTCAGCTGAGGTGTTTTCATTACACGTGTTTTATAACTATACAAATCAACTGCTTTCTAAGTCCTTTTCAATCCTTGACAGAATTACAATGCAATTGTCAAACTTCAACGTTTTTATTTCTTCCTGAACTTTAATTGCGTATCAAAATTTCTATTTGCTTTCTGTCACAACTTGCTCAGTTTACAGATCAAATAACATTCGGGCTAGACTGTAAGCCTGTCTCAGTCCCTTAACTAATGCTACCATTTCATGTCCATCAACTCCTATAGCTGTACATGTGCATGGCATCTGGCTCCATGTGTTTTATCACTGCCTCTTTCAGAATTTCAATGTGTATATCCCAATGAACATTGTCAAAAGCTTTTCTTTGGTCTACGAATGCTACAAATGTAGACTTGCCTTTATTTAACCTGTCTTTTAAGGTAAGTTATGGGCACAGTATTGTTTTGTATTTTTGTGCATTTCTCCAGAAGTCAAACTGATTTCCTCTAAACAATTCATGTCAATATTTTGTAACTATGACTTATTAGTAAACTGATGGCTTGGTAGTATTCACATCTGTCAGCACCTCCCTTCTTTGAAATTGGGATTATTACAGTTTTCTAAAGTGTGAAGATATTTCACTTGTCATATATCTTTCATACCAGGTAGAACAGGTTTATCATGGCTGGCCGCCTTAAGGCTCTCAGTAACTTTGATGGAATGGCGTCCACTACAGGTGTCTTCTTTCAACTTTAGTCTTCAGTGCCCTATCAAACTCTTCTTGTAAGATATATCCCATCTAATTTTTGTCTACTTGCTCTTCCTGATCTACAATGTTATCCACAAAACTGTTTCTCCTCATATAACCCTTTTGCTTTTCTTTCTGCCTTCCCTTCTTTGCTTAGCACTGGCTTGTCATCAGAGCTTTTGATGTTTATACAGCTGCTTCTTTTTAATTTTCATGTAGATGCCATATGTATTTCCCATAAAACTACAATAATGGAAATTTCTGGAGGGAGCAATACATAAAACAAGGCAAAGGCAATCACACCCCTATAGCAGAGTGACTTGTTTGGGAGTCTGTGTGGTTGTGTGGATGAATGGTAAAAGATGTATTGATGGTAAAAGAGCGAGTGCTCTGAAAGCTGGTATGAATCTTGTTGTCGGTTATATGTTACTGTGCTCCACTTGTCAATCCTTTGTTGGTGAGTGGTTGCTTTTCCCTTATTTTATGTATTTTCCCATAGTATTGCATGTTTCTACAGCTTTGTGTTTCTTCTAGAGCCCTACCTGCTTCGACATTTTCAACTTTTTGTCAGTCTAATTTTTGAGATTTCTATGTTTCCTTTTGCTTCCTTTATTTGCTGCGTTTTTATTCTGTAAATTCAATTCAATTCAGTATCTGAAACAAAGGGAATTTTGGAATAATAATGCAGAGTGGAATAACAATAACAATTCGAGTTAGGGTAGATCGCTATGCACTACATGAACAAGGTATTAGATGTCAGACACATTTAAAAAGTGGACTGTAGGGTATCTGAGGGTGAGGACACACTTCCACATTCCTAAAAAACTTCGACACCACCTCCCCCCTTAGATTCGCCTGGCCCCCCTTCAGCCCAACAATCCACCTTTCTCAATGTTGGCTTCCACCTTACGAGTGGTTCCATCAATACCTCTGTCCACATCAAGCCTACCAACTACCAACATTACCACCATTTTTACAACTACTGCCCATTCCATACCGAAATTCCCTTCCATATAGCCGAGCCACCCATGGTTGTCGCATCTGCAGTGATGAGCAGTCCTCTCTCTCTAAATATGCCTTCATAGACTGGAATTGCTGAGCCCATTTTGTCCAGAAATGTTCTCCCTCTTGGGGTTTCGACTACCATTCATTATGCCATGAAATGAGGAATATTCTCCCCATCCTTCCCACATTGGTATGCCACAGCCCTCCCAACCTCCACAAATATCCTTTTCTATCCATGTCCCACCCCACTTCCAACCTCTTGTCTTGTTGCACATATACCTGCAAAGAAACTACTTGGAAAGCTTGTCACGTACATACTCTCTCTTCCACCTACTACAATCCTGTCACAGGCATTTCCTACACTATCAAAGGCAGGGCCACCTTCAAAAGCAACTGTCTAGTTTATCACTTTAACAACCACCCTTGTGCAGCATCCTATGTCGGCATGATCATTGACAAGCTGTCTGTTCGCTTGAACATTCTAGGTCAGACTGTGTTCGGGAGACATTTGGACCACCGAATTGCCAAACATGCCATGCAACACAATGTGGTTGACACCAGTGACTGCTTCACAGATCATGTCATCTGTATTTTTTCCACCATCACCACCAACTTTTCTGAGTAGTGCAAGTGGGAAGTCTCCCAGATACATATCCTTTACCTCCCTCTACTTCTCTCCTCTCCCATTTTTACCCTTCAACACTGCTCTCCTGATGCTGCACCTAGCAGCATGCCATCCTGACCTGGCCATATGTCTGCACACTGCCACCAGCACAACTGCAGCATAGTTTCCTACCTTGCTGCAGTTTCCTCAGTTTTAATTTGCTGTCCATAATGAATAAATTATTGCCAGAGTCGACATCTGCCGCCGGAAATGTTTTGCAATTAAAAATCTCTGCCTTACCATTATGTAACTGTATAAAAAAGCAAATTTCAGCCAAGAAAACTAGTAAAGTATGAAACAGAACTGCTGATGATTATTTACTTTCAGGAGCTGAAGTATGTAGTGATGCCAAGAGAGACACATAGAAGTCATGACACTATCATAGATTTAGGGGATGTTAGTTCCTTCCTCGGAGTCAAGAGGAGGACAGGTCAGGGGAAATTCAAAAGGAAGAGCAGGTAACTCAGACCCCAAAATGAGAGGGACAAAGGTAGAACGTTTACCATGTTGCTAACATTATATGGCCAGAAAGTCAGTCATACAAACTGTTGCACCTGCAACTACTTAAAAGACGAGTACCCTTATTAAGGAACAATATGTTATGTTGCCTTTCCACAGATACCCCTCCATTAGATTGCCCTGGCAATTTGGCTATCTGTATCATTGAGACAGGAAAGTAGTCCATCTTGGCATAATCCGGGTTTGGTGGGTGGAAGGCAGGAGGCTATTCGCACCTTATGCTGCCTAAATTTAATCAAGTAAATTTTAAAAAAAGCTGCTGTTTTTAAGGAAAAAAGTACAATCTGCTGCCTCCTCATAGTTGCATCTCCTTTTTGTAGCTTAATATTTACTAATTTACATTGCTATCTTTTGAAGAAAGTAGTTACTCAGATCTGCAAATAATTAGTCTTTTTTATAATACATTACTACTTGTCATGCAGATAATAGAACTTACCAATCCTTGAATCTCATCGATACAATCAAAGATCAGATCACAATGTACCCAACAAAATTTTACAACTTGATGCATATGCCTCTCTAATGCATAGAATCTGTATTCTGAACTTGAGCTGATTAGATTGGTATCAAATTACATTTTTGACATATTTTGGTGAGGCAGTTATACTTGTGATACTGTGTTCTTTAATGTGATTAACAGTTATATGCTTCTCTTTATATAAACATATTTTCCATCATTATGGCATCCTCCATGAGGACATTGATTTATTTCCTCTTAAAATATAGTAGTAAAAATTGTGTGATGGAATATGTGGATATTTGGTTATTGCTACCATTTATGCTTTCCCCCCATCCCAGCACAGATCTATAATACACACATCAAAAAACGTTTTGCATCACCTCAATTCCGAGAGTTCCAGAACCTGTACAGAAAATTGTAATAGAGATCAACATAAACATCATTTCCACCATTTTTATTGCTCATGGAAACCACACATTGCATGTTGTACCACCATACAGTGAGACCTTCAGAGGTGGTGGCCCAGATTGCTGTACACTCTGGTACCTCTAATACCCAGTAACACATCCTCTTGCATTGACGCATGCCTGTATTCGTCGTGGCGTACTATCCACAAGTTCATCAAGGCATTGTTGGTCCAGATTGTCCCACTCCTCAACGGTGATTCAGCGTAGACCCCTCAGAATGGTTGGTGGGTCACGTCGTCCGTAAACAGCCCTTTTCAATCTATCCCAGGCATGCAAATACTCTTCTCGGGTTTGCCGTCGGATTGTATTGTGTAACTCGCACAATATTTCGTCGATGCAACTGCTCGACATCATCAGGTGGTGGTAGCTGCTGTTATCACTGCTGCAAGGTGCTGATGATGATGATCGCACAGCGGCGCCGGAATTTATCGTGCCGGGAGCAGGCAATACGCGTGCGTGGGAAGACGCTCGTAGTTGGAGGAAAGCGGCGCTCTTGGTGCCCCCTGCTGGGAGCCGCAGAAAGGCCATCCGCGCGTGCGCTGTGGGCAATGACTGTGCTGCCGGCTCCCAGCAGGGGGCACCAGGAGCGCCGCTTTCCTCCAACTACGAGCGTCTTCCCGCGCATGCGTATTGCCTGCTCCCGGCATGATAAAGTCCGTCGCCGCCATGCGATTATCATCAGTAGCACCTTGCAGCAGTGATAACAGCAGCTACCACCACCTGATGATGTCGAGCAGTTGCATCGACTAAATATTGTGCGAGTTACACAATACAATCCGGCGGCAAACCCAAGAAGAGTATTTGCAGCAGATCCGTTGGGAAAGCATGAAAAGTCATATCCCAGGCATGTTCGATGGTTTCATGTCTGGAGAATATGCTGGCCACTCTAGTCGAGTGATGTCATTATTCTGAAGGAAGTCATTCACAAGATGTGCACGGTGGGGGTGTGAATTGTCGTCCATGAAGACGAATGCTTCGCCAATATGCTGCCAATATGATTGCACTATCAGTCTGAGGATGGCATTCACGTATCGTACAGCCATTACTGCACCATCCATGACCACCAGTGGCATATGTCGGCCCCACATAATGCCACCCCAAAACAGCAGGGAACCTCCACCTTGGTGCACTCGCTGGACAGTGAGTCTAAGGCGTTCAGCCCGACTGGGTTGCCTCCAAGCACATCTCCGACGATTGTCTGGTTGAAGGCATATGTGACACTCATTGGTGAAGAGAACGTGATGCCAATCCTGAACAGTCCACTCAGCATGTTTTTGGGCCCCTCTCTACTGCGCTGCATGGTGTCGTGATTGCAAAGATGGACCTTGCCATGGATGTCGGGAGTGAAGTTGCTTATCTTGCGCACAGTTTGAGTCATAACACGATGTCCTGTGGCTGCACGAAAAGCATTATTCAAAATGGTGGCATTGCTGTCAGGATTCCTGTGAGCCATAATCCGTAGGCAGCAGCCATCTACTGCAGTAGTAGCCCTAAGGCAGCCAGAGCGAGGCACGTCATCGACAGTTCCTGCCTCTCTGTATCTCCTCCATGTCCAAACAACATTGCTGGTTCACTCTGAGACACCTGGACACTTCCCTTGTTGAGAGCCCTTCCTGGTATGAAGTAACAATACAGACAAGATCGAACTGCAGTATTGACCGTCTTGGCATGGTTGAACTACAGACAACGTGAGCCGTGTACCTCCTTCTTGGTGGAATGACTGATCAGCTGGCAGACCCCCTGTATCTAATAGGTGCTGCTCATGCATGGTTGTTTACATCTTTGGGCAGGTTTAGTGACATCCCTGAACAGTAAAAGGGTCTGTGATGTGATATCCACAGTCAACTTCTATCTTCAGGAGGTTTGGGAACCGGGGTGATGCAAAACTTTTTTGATGTGTGTAAATACGGCAACCCATCCATGCTACAAATAAGCTCAGATAAAATTATATGTAAATTGTAACTCCATAAAAATGTATGTTGAGCCAAGAAAACCTTATCATATGTCAACTTTGACAAATTGAATTTGCTAAGAGCTCAGTAGTATGGTTTTCAGGTTTCCTGATATATTTTGTTGCATTTTTTTGTGTCATACACTTACATTTTTGTCACACTCATTCATAGATTTTTAGCTGTGTTTGACAGCACAGTTTCCAGGTTACCATACTGCACTTTGCATTATAATGCCACTGGTGACAGTTTGTTTTGTCATTGATGAGCTTTTTCTGTGTGTAATTACTTTTTTGTTCTGTTAACAACTGATACTGGGCGTTGGTGTGCTTTAGGACATGGAGATCACTTTCTATCCAGTTATCTTGGTGATCAGGGATTCAATTGCCTGCTTCCAGTGGTCTCATTTCATTCCCACATATTTTTTATCAGTTCACAACATCGAAAAAGAACTGATCACAGAAGTGTTCCCGAATATTTTTGCAAATTACAGAAACCTTGTTTGGTCCACGAACAAGCCATTTTGGTAGCAAAAAATAAGAACATAGACAATGTGAACATAAAAATTCAAAGTCAGATCTCTGGCTAATTGCAGTCATTTAATTCGATCGATTCTATTACTGATCCAGATGAAGTCATCAGTTAGCCAATCAAATTCCTAAATACATTGGATTTGCCAGGAATCCCACGGAACAGTTTGCAGCTGTGGGTCGGCTCAGTGAAAAACGTGCTACACAATCTCAACCAACCGAAACTAAGTAATGGAACAAGACTCCTTAAGAATCTGGTAAACAATGTGATTGAAGCAATGATAACGATAGGAAAGTTCGAAAATGAAGTTGTTGTTCTGATTTCAAGAATACCACTGATTTCAACTGACTTGCTGTTTCAGTTTAAGCATGTCCAATTTCTAGTTTGCCTTGCATTCGCAATAATGATTGATAAGTCGCAAGGCTAATCATTGGCAGTGTGTGTGGAATAAATCTTAAATTGGCATGTTTTTCCCATGGGCAGTTGTATGTGATGTGCCCAAGGGTCATTGAACCATTGTATGGAATAAATCTTAAATTGGCATGTTTTTCCCATGGGCAGTTGTGTGTGACGTGCCCAAGGGTCATTGTACGACCTGCACTGTTCATTTTCTCTCCGGAAGTAAAGACAAAGAAATATTGTTCATCACTAAGCATTGTGATGGCCACATTAAAGAGACAAACAAATTATTGTCAAAACAATGAATTCCAATTTATTTCATTTCAATAAATTCGTGCTCTTACTGAAATTGTGTTGTTTCAATTCACACAAATTCAAGGAAACATTCGGTTAAATGAATACCTTCTTGGCTGACACACTGACGGACTGACTGTGCACAGTCTAAACCACTTGATGCATAGACATCTTATAAAGTAAACACTTTCTGTTAAACCATCTGTGAGAAAGAACACCCTAAGCTGTGCTTTGAAAATATGCAGTTTTGTTTTCCTTTTGAGTCATTTTTCGGCTAACTTTATAATCCCACTTGTTTGTAGATTAAAACCATGTAAAAAACTGTCATTTAAGCTACTACCCTCATGGATCTAGCAGCTGGAGAGGTCTCTCTCATACCTCATGTGCTAATGGTTCCAACCGATTTACCCATTCATTTTGACTTCCTTTCCCAATCAAGGTTACATTTTCAATAACAGTAAATAAGATCAGAGAAAGGGGGGAGCAGGAGAGGGACAGCGAAGGGGGAAGAAAGTGGATTTAAAGAAGGGGAAGGAGGACGTGGACAGAGAGATGAGGGAGCAGGAGATGGCTAGAGAGACTGTGGGCCAAGAGATTAACGTGAAGCAGAAGATGGACAGAGGGAAGAGGAGAGGGGTATGGGCAGGAGAACAGAAGGAGATAGGACTTATATCCAATTCCTATACATATTTAGCAATTGTGAATCATTGTCAGGTTTGTTCATCTTTGTCAGGATGTTTCTCACTCCATGGGTAACTTTGTTGTTAAATGACAGTGTGTGCCATGTTTTATGGGCTGTTGTATAATAATTAAAGTCATAGAGCACATTGTGTGTGTGCTGTGTCTGATGAGTGTTTGTTACAGTTCAGCTTGTATACCGAGTCTGATTTGTAATCATTTTTGCTGCAATTGTTTGATTATGACCTGGCCTTGTGTGTAGCTGCATATCTGAAACTTTCCTGATTCTGTATTGTGGGCTAATTAGATCTCTTGTTGAAGACTTCGCTAGTTTTCTCTATTTGCAGAATTGACATTTCTTGTCTTATGTTATCTGACCACAGCTGTTTACACAAATATCAACACAGGCAACGTGAAATACATTTCATCATTGAAACTGAAACAAACAAGAAACTAATCTTCTCAGATCTCACTGTAGAAGACAAAAACTTGTCTCCATTTTTATGACTTCTATTTTATCCTAACTCGAATACACATTTTTCCATCCAAACTTGCTGTCTTCATTATGTCACTGCATGCCATTTAATTGCATTCTTAATTCTCTTTTTGATGATTCTTTTGTTATACACTCTACATGTTCCCATATTATGTGTTTAACATTAATTAGTGTGTATGACACTTCAGCTACATAATGTGAGTGATTTCATTTAGTACATCCATTATTTGTATTTCACAAAAAACAAATTGGACTCTTATACTGAACTGTTACGTAAGCAGTTTATTCAGAGAGAGAATTCTTATGCTGCAAGATTAGGTCATTCATTACACGCATGTATTTTATCATTTATGGATCTCCTTATAAATTCTTTGGTCTCAAAAATTAATTGAAACTATATATTAATAAAAGTAGATATTTTTGTATCTCAGTTTTTTAGTTAAGTTTACTGTTAAGAACAAAATCTGTATGATAATTTACGCAGCGATTAAAACAAATTGTTGTTTCAGCTGTGTGCAATAGTATACGTGATCCAGTTACAAGTGAAAAGCTTCTGGACTTCATTGAACATCATCGATTTGGTGTCAATGATCAGGATTTGATGCCACCACCCAGCAAAGTGATGAGGAGATGAGGAATAAAGACAGAAAAATATAAATAAATTATTGTATTTTTCTATGAAATACATCTGTTCAGCCAGTAAGCTGGAGATGTTCAAGAGCACTTGTTACTGTATCAGTAAGTGCAGTATTTCAGATGCAGCAATAGCCTTGTGCTGCTGTAGATCTAACTGATTGTTTAAAAAATAAATGATGAATTTTTTCATAAAACTTGTTCTAACCAATTATTATGGGTTTAAATATTTGTATATCCAAGTGTAATTGATAAACAGTCTAATACTGGATGTGAATGAGGAAATATCAAATATTTCAGTGTCACAAGCTTTGGATTAAATCATAATTCAGTGAATCAAATGAAAGGAGATAATCATGAGAGTAATACAATGCTTAAATAAAACAAAAAGTGGTATGTAGTGTTTTGAATTCTGCATTACAACTATATTTTACCTAGCTGGTACACTGTCTTTTATAAATCATGGAACCAAAAACATTGATCATGCGGAAGAAGTTGTGCGCGCGCACACACACACACACACGCACTCTCTCTCTCTCTCTCTCTCTCTCTCTCTCTCTCTCTCTCTCTCTCTCCCTCTCCCCCCAAGTCTTTTCTGAAACATAGGTGTATGTAGTGATTCTCACATTCAGCAGCTTATAACTTGTTTCAAATCATAATCCATTTAACTGAGTCTTCATTTAGGGGGAAACAAGGAAAGTAATTCGAGGGATGAACAGAGCTAGAGAGAAATTTATTAGTAAATCTTTCTGATCAATACGTTCGACAGTTGCCCAAATGGAAATATCAACTACCAGGTCTTAATCCTAGATATGGCTTAACGTTCTTTGTTTGGAAACCACTCACCGAGCGGGCGGCAGGAGAACACACACATATAAAGATTAAGGAAATTTGCAAACTTTTTGAGCTAGTGATTCCTTGTGCCAGAAGGGTTGGAGTGGAAGGAAGAGGAATGAATAAAAGGGGCTGGTTAGATTTAGGAAAAGGGAAAAGTTTGGGAAAGTCACCTAGAACCCTGGGTCATGGGGACTCACCGGATGTGATGGGAAGGAAACACTGATTGTTGGGGATTGCATCAGACAAAATTTGAAAACTGTACAAGATTCACCAGTCATTGTGTTACCCTTTGCAAGATAAACAATAAGAAACAATTTGGTGTGGTTCGTATTGAGGTGATACAATATGGGATAAGATTCATAGCAAGAGAGAGATTAATGACAAAACATAGTGTAGTTAATAGGAGTGGAAAGCTAGAGGCAGGGGTGATCAGTCTTTCCCTCTCATCCCATCTGGTAAGTCACCTGTGGTTCTGGGCAACTTTTCCAAACTCTCCCAAATCCCAAAACCTCATCAGTCCTGTTTCTTTGTCCATCTTCCTTCCCCTTAATCCCTTCTCCCAGGATGAGCCACTGGCTCCGAAAGCTTGCAAATTTAAATACCTTTATATGTTTTTTCTCCTGCTGCTGCTTGGTGAATATATTTTTTACCTTTTCAGTTACACTATATTATCAGTGAAACTGATATCCATAAAGTCCTCACATTTTTTATCACAGTCTCCTGGTAGGTCTATGTTTTTCCAGGAAGTAAATTCCATCCCTGAATTGTGATTATTAAAAACAAGATTATACACATCATAAAAAGCTTAAAATATGCAAGATCAAATAATTGAAGAACATGGTGGTTACTGCATGCATTATATCTCAAAGTCTAACTTGTGCATATCAGTTACGAGGAAGAGGGCTGTCCAAGGAAAAAATTGGTACATTTAGAACACTGGTATCATTTTTTCTGAATACTTTCTGGTAGATGTTAGGAAGGTGGCCTTTCTGGGATTATTTTCTAAAAATTTAGAAAATGGGAACGCATACCATGTTGCAAGAATTGTTCCTTTTTTGCTATTATTGTCAGTAACAAGCAGATGCGACAGTGAGTTGCTGCAAAACCACCGATATGTACAGGACCAACTTTGAGATATATTGCATGCAGAGGGCCACACTCAAAAACTCCATAATATTTTATTTGAAAAAACAACCTACAATCATGAATTTTTTTGAACAGCATTAACTTTTAATTAATGCTACTTTGATCACTCAAAACATTTTTATAAGCAAAAAAGGACCATTGTACAACAACTGAGGTAGCTGAGCAGTATTTGAATTTGGGTGCTATGTTGGCACTTATTGTTTCTGATAAAAGTTCACCTATCCCATTAGTAAAACTATCAATATTGCACAAGAATTCAAAGCCTGGATTGTTGTTGTTGTTTAAAATGTTTTCAATGTTTTCTTGGATATACCTTTGGCAATGAGGAGTTCACTAGAATAATGTTATTCATTAACTGAATAGATTCATTCAATGCCAAACCTCAAGTTTCCAGCATTTTAATACCAGAATCATTAAAAGCTTCCTTGCACTGGCAAACTGCCAAAGCCTTTGCACTATCGAAGTCGTTTACTACCCTTATAATGGCCTCAAAATGTTCATTGTAAAACAACACAGCTTCTACCTACGTACCCCAACAAGTTACCACTGGTTCAGGAGATAAAAACACATTTGGTAGTTTTTCTTTGTAGTTCTTGATGCGAGCACGAGCCTTTAGAAACACTTTATTTGTGGATGAAATCAGTTTGTTTAAATTCACAAATGTGAAACATACTTCTTGAGCAAGAAGGTCACATGAATCAAATTGGGATAAAATACTCGGAGGGCTTTTCCTGCCTTGATCATATAGGGAGCAGAATCTGAAATAAACAAAAACACCCTTATTCACAAATCTGGCGAACATAGAATGATTTACTTTTCCAAGTTCTTTGCAGATCGCTAAATAGGAAGGAGGCTCTTCTTTTAAAGCATCAACAATTAAATTTGCAATGTAACAGCCACAGTGTCTGTAGTTTCATCAACTGAAATCCAGATAATGCTGTCCTTGAGTTAAATCTAGATAATGCTGTCCTTGAGTTCATTGTGTATTTCTTCCAGAACATTTACGTAAATTGTCGATATGTAATTTTTACGCAATGTTGATTCATCTGGTATATTTTGATTTAAGCAATATTTGCGCAGGAAACCTTTGAGGATAGGTTTTATAAGTTTGAGAAGTGAAATATTGCTTGCAATGAATGTTTCACATAGATCCATGTTAAACCGAATTTTTTGGTTATCTTTGGGCAAATCCCTGCTACTGCAACTTGCTGTTGACATAAGTTGTTGCCGTGGTGCTTTCTTCTGCATTCTTGGGATATGATGAGTTGTCTTAATGCGCTGGTCTATTTGTTGCACGAAACATTTTTCTCACAAACTCGACAATATAAAACAATTCCATCATGTGTAAATGTTCCAGGATGGTCAGCTATCCACAAAACGATGTTTCTTTTTTCAGGCAGCATTATGCACAACATGTTGCACATTACACGTCATAAACATATTCAACTGTGTACAAGTAAATAGAAAGCTGAACTGAAACAATGGACATGTGACTAAAAGCTTGTGTAGTTCAATTTCATTGTTGTCAAAGTATACGGTATGACAGCAGACGGGATTATCCGGGGGCACGGGTGCAAGAGCATTGACTCTGTCTGCCTGTGCCTGTTCCTGCTCCTCTTCTGTAATGATTTCGCTCAGCAGTAGCCTCTTGGGTTGTGATTGCACGCAGTTCTAGGTCACGGTCAATCTTTGAGACATCAAAATTAAATCAGGCTAGAGACAGCTGTCTAAGTTTTTAAAATATTGTAAATATAGAGCAAAAATATGCATCGTGACTAGTTTTTAGTTAAAATATGAAATAACCGGTGAAAAGGAGACAAATACGCAAATGAATATGCAAAATGCAAATGCATATAATCCGGTCTCTAGTGATTATATATGATCTGCACAATACTTAACTTCAGATGACACAATTTCTATTGGATTCAAAGAGTGTTTTGTACGTGGAAATATCTAAAAGTCTGAAACTGCCAAATATGATGAATAAGACTAATGTCCGAAATTTGTACTTCTGATCCCTCAGTGTGTCCATTGCTGAAGCATCTTTATTAGCAGGCATACCATGCTACAGGATTTGATCCTTTCTTTTTTCAATCCGGGTATCTTGTGATGTATTTTTCATGCAGTTGGCCCAAAAACTGTACAATATTCATCAATTATTGTGTTACCCTTTGATAGATAAACAATAAGAAACAATTTGGCACAGTTTACATTGAGATGATATGATGTGTGATAACATTCTTTGCAATAAAGATCGTATGATGCAATACTTGCATTCACACTTGGTTGATATGATGTGCGGTAGGATACGCGATGTAGTCTTCATTATGACAAACAAGATAGCATGAATAACAATTCTGTCCCAGTCGCAATCATGAGCTCTTCTTAAGAGGACGATATTGTGGCTTATCAATATATAAAGCCCAAGCAACTGAAAAAGAAAAGAAATTACTGGTGCTCCTGTACAATGCAGTTAATATCAAACATAGTGTGCCTGTGGTTTCTCATGAGCTCTCTCAACATGAACACAAATTGGACAAATTCTGTAGAATGAGTTCAGACAATTTCCACTTTCTTTTTAGCAACTAATATCTACTGCTCTGACAAAGCAAGACACAAATTTTCGACTTCCTATTTTTTCTGCTGAGAAGCTACTCATCGTGACAAGGTAAGTTGGTGAAAGTGTGTGAATTATATTACAAATTCCCAGCACAGAAAGAAATGCACAGGTCAGGATATATTTCCAGCTTGAAAGCACACATTTGAGTGAAAGCTTCGGCTCGTATCAGCCTTTCTAAGCCATATTCTCTTGGAAACTCCAAGAAGGAATATCAGCAATATAAGAAAAGACAGATTGCTACTTACCATAAAAAAGACAAGTCAAGTTGCAGATAGGCACAATTAAAAGACGCTCTTGTGAAGCTTTCGGCCACAGCCTTTGTCAGTAAATGGCACACACACTTAAGCAAGTACACCTCACATATATACGAGATCAGCAGCTCCAACATCTCACCCCGAGATACTGGAGTTGGTAGTTGTGTGTGTTTTTCACTGATGAAGGTGTGGCTGAAAGCTTTACGTAGTGCCTTTTAATTGTGCCTGTCTGCAACTTGACATGTCTTCTTTATGGTAAGTAGCAATTTGTTTTTTCCTACGTTGTTCATATTCTCTTGGGTTATTCTATACAACTTTATTATAATTTTTACAACATCAAGGCATCCAATGACTAAAACTCAAACTGTAGCATCATCTGTTCATGAAAGCAGCTGTATACAACTTTTATTCGAAACTGTGTGTTCAAATGCACTGAAACTGGGGCTTGCAAGTTTTATATCTGGAATTAATATTTCCAGACCCTTAAGTAGAGATTCCTCCATTTTACTTTCAAAAGAAGTAATTTTTAGAATACAATTAACATTTTACAATCATCAATCAAAGCCATAGTGCTGTTACCTGAATAAAAAACTGCAACTATGCACATAATGAGTTAAAAATGATGGTACAGATTCCACATGTTTCTTTCATTTCCATTATAATCTCCTTCACACCAAGCTGCTCACATGCGCCCTCAAATATGACAAAATAATTGCATTCAGGGACAAGCTCCATTTGTTTGCAGCTCGCTACGTGAAATCTTACTTTTTCAAAAGCCTTCCATCACTACAATTACCTCTAGACTCATGTTCGTGGCTTATCAACAAGATATTGTGTGACTCCATTTGTCTTTCCAGACCAGCTTTAAAGACCTACATAACCTAGAAAATGAATTCAAATTATTTAGCACACAATTTTTCTGCTGCACCTGATACTGATCCTTTGGAATGCAGTAAAACTGCACTCTGCTGAAAGACAGATGTTACAACAACAGTTTGTTAAGATAGTTCATGCAGGAGAGTTTCCAAAGCTACACAGTAATGTAGTTGCGATTATTTCTAGATTTGGCTCAACATATTGCAGTGAACAAGTGTTTTCCATTATGAACAGGATAAAAACTGCAGGAAGGTCCCAACACTGAAGAGCATTCTGTGACATGCACCAGCAATGGGTCTCACTCCAAATATTTCATCCCAAAGACATGTCTTATTTTGCAAATATAATAAAATATTACTATATTTCACTTAAACTGAATTTCTCTGTTACACACATCATGCTACAATTCTTCACTTGGTCATAGTCTGCTCATTCAGATTTATTATATGCACTGTTGACATGCGACCCGTTTTCCAATCCCTGTGTGTGTAACTGTCTCCTTTACTACGTTCACAATTTGTGCACCCCAGCCCAGCAGGTATGGCTGTGCCCGTGGGCACCCAGCTGTCTGTCACCAAGCACAACAGCTGAAACAGCCTTTGCTAAGACATGGCTAGTCCAATTTTTCTCCAATATCCTGCAAACAGGATCCATGCTACGACTTATGAAGATCATTGAAATCTTAAAACCAGGTAACCTATAATAAACCTCAAAGTTATTGTTCTATTGCCATTCTGAGTATGATGTACAAATTACTTGAAAGACTGCTGTATAACGGAATACATATCAAGGTACTTGGAAAGATTCTTGTTGAACAGCCAGATTCCAACCAAATTGTAGTTGTGCATGTAAATTACTTACATAGAAGTTGGCTTCCAGAAACAACTAAAGACTACTTCTGTATTTATTGACCTGTCTACAGCTTATGATACTTTGTGAAGGCAGGTGTTATCTAGCAGCTGTCCCATGTAAATATCCTGCAGAAAAATAAATGTCTTCTTAACAATATACTGCCTGATAGACCATTTCAGGCAATTACAGACAACACCATTAGTCAGTAGAGCATACTCAGAAGCATAAAGCAATGGGTAGTTCGGTAATGAAGGAGAAGGCGGGGGAGGGGGTGAGAGAAAGAAGCTAAAAGTTGTTAAGCAAGACCACGACCTACATATCAGATGATTCAAAAAGAAAGAACAGATGTTAATTATTTATTACAAAGAAATACATTGATGGCAAGTACATTACAAGACAAATCATTTTTGTGTGTTGGAATTTGGACAAAGTCAATCAAATGTTCATATGCAAAGTGCATTCAGCCATTGATTCAGCAAGAAGCCACCTCTGCACAACCTGACAAATCTTGGAAACTGGCTGCATCTACACTGGGCGGCCACACACATTCGATGACAATGTTGAGCATATCTGAGATGCTTCATACAGAGCCCTCGGGAGTCTATATGATAGGCAAGCCAGGAACTTCAATGTCATCAACCAATGTTGAGGTGTTCTGAAATGATACGTCAATATGAAGCCTTACAAGTTGCAGATACTGCAGTAATTGTGTCCCGGTGACCATAACAGAAGGTATGAATTTTGCATTTTAGTTCTTTTCTGGATGACTTCTCTTTTGGTACAAATCGATGTTTCATCTACCAGGTAAAGTAGACCACCCTAATGTAAGAATTTGGGGGACACAAAATCCTGTTGTCATCATCGAACGTGAAGGAGACTCACTGAAACTGAATGTGTTTTGTGCCACTTATGCTCACAAAGTTTATGGATCTTCCTATTTTTGGAGGAAACTGTAACAGGAATGTCACACCTACACAAGCTGCAAAATAGGTTGTATCTTTATCTTAATGAAGATTCAAATGATTTCATTTTTATGCATGATGGTGTCCCATCTTACTTTCATCTTGAGGTACGGTGTTATCTAACAACTCCACACAACAATACAATACTGGATTGGACAAGATGATCTTGTTCATTGCTTCTGACACCCCCCCCCCCCCCCCCCCCCCCCCAGATTACCACCAGCCTTTCTTTTCTGTGGGGGAACATAAAAGATGGAGTCTTTGTCCCAACTATGGCAGCTACTCTTAAAGAGCTGAGAAATCGAATTGTTGAAGCTGTCAGTTCAATAAAAAGGCACTTGTTGATCTGTTAATGGAATAAAATGGACTACCATTTCAACGTTCCTCTAGCAATGTGTGGTACAGTGTCTGTGTCAATATAAAACTTGGAACTTTCCTCTATCCAGTGACATACGAAATGTGTTTCGTTCATTCTTTTCAAATCACCCTCTACAATAACAAAGTTTACACAAATGGTTTTACCACTTATGCATAAGGTAGTGTGTCATGGAGAGCTGCAGCATACGAGCTTTTGAACTGAAGGAGACGATGACAACAACAAAAAACCAGAAATAACTTCGTCGGATTTAATCTCCTGCACTGTGGTGCATGGAACATTTTAATCAGAATCTTTTATCATACAAACCTTAAAAGACAGTTTCAACACATATTGATAATTTAGAAGCACAATAATGAAAATATCTGCAAACTATGCATCACAGTCAATAGTTGGATGGTGGTGTAATGAAATTTACATTATCACTATAGTTGATATAAATGACTCTCGGATAGCTGTACTCTTGTGGAATTGTTAGATGAGAATTGCGTGGTATGTAAAACAAAATATGAAAATTCTGCATGTAAGATAAACTGATCAGTGGACAGACTCCCACTTACTTTACAAGAGAATGTACAAATCAGCATCCAAGGACAGGCATCTGAAGATGATTGTCACTCAGGAATTTCTGTTCTTTGGCTCTTATCAGTATGAAACTGACTAAGGTGAGGAAAGAAATCAGAGTTTATCAGCATTGTCAGTTTATATGACATCACTTCATTCATCTTACATATTCTCAGAATATGAGATCTTTTGTCATGAAAAAGCAAAATATGTTATGATAACATAGGCTTTCCCGGCGTAATAAGTCTTGAAAGTCTCTTCAGGTTTGCTGCCGGATCCTTAATCAACTTGACTCGATATTTCAGCGATCCAACTGGTCGCCATCTTCAGGAAAATGCTGATTAGTCCCACTGAGTTCTCGGCAGCAAACCCGAAGAGACTTTCAAAAAGAAAGTTATGTTTAGGGGAATATTTACAAACAATAATAAGTATCTGAATAAATATAAAAACATTTATTTACATTTATGCAATATTTACAGTTACATGTTATTTACAGTTTCACTGCATACATTTTTGTTTTACTGATTTAACTAAACCTGCTCCTAATGCTAGGAAATCATCAGAAAAGGCTTCAATGTTTGGAATGATTTGTGATGACTCTGAATTTACTAACTTGTGTCCTCTCACATTTGAGACCTGAAAAAATAAACAGGTGATACGATTTGAAATAAAAATTAATGCTGTTTCCAGGAGGAAATGTGCAGCATAACCTATACATTAACAACATAGGAAGGGTAATCAAGGACAAAATTAAATAAAAATAGCATTTAAAATCTTATCTTTCAGAGTTAGGACATATTCTTATTACAGTAGATGGCGATTAAAAAAAAAAATGTGGAGGTAGAAAAAACAGAAGAGCAAAGGGAAATGAAAGTGAAGTGAGGTAAATTAAAATTTAATAAAAACAAGAGGGGCACTGTGGTGGTCAAAGAAATATATAACATAGGAAAGGAATAATAAAGAAATAAGAGAAAAAGAGGTATAATGAAAAAGAGTGAAACAAGGTGTATGAAAGAAAACAGAGTAATGAAAGTACTTTGGAGCAAAGAATGTGTTGGATAGCATGTTCCACAAGCAAATAAGAACAATTATTTATAGTGTACAAAGACATATACACTGTAAAGTTAGGCACAGTTCCAGTCCCCCTTAATGGCATGTCTCATAACCTGGCCTCATAGTTTCACTTCTGCATGTACCTCATCTCCCACCTTCCAAACTTCACAGGCATCCTCTTGCATATCTCGCTAGACTAACACTCGTGGAAAAATGGCTTAACCATAGCCTAGAAGTTGACCTGGCCTGACCCTCAGTTTTAAAGTGTCAGGAAGTCCACTGCAGAGTGTAGGATCCAATCAAGAATAAATATGCCACTCTAGAATAAATATCCTCCCCCCATGAACCATGGACCTTGCCGTTGGTGGGGAGGCTTGCGTGCCTCAGCGATACAGATGGCCGTACCGTAGGTGCAACCACAACGGAGGGGTATCTGTTGAGAGGCCAGACAAACGTGTGGTTCCTGAAGAGGGGCAGCAGCCTTTTCAGTAGTTGCAGGGGCAACAGCCTGGATGATTGACTGATCTGGCCTTGCAACATTAACCAAAACGGCCTTGCTGTGCTGGTACTGCGAACGGCTGAAAGCAAGGGGAAACTACAGCCGTAATTTTTCCCGAGGACATGCAGCTTTACTGTATGATTAGATGATGATGATGATGATGATGGCATCCTCTTGGGTAAAATATTCCGGAGGTAAAATAGTCCCCCATTCGGATCTCCGGGCGGGGACTACTCAGGAGGATGTCGTTATCAGGAGAAAGAAAACTGGCGTTCTACGGATCGGAGCGTGGAATGTCAGATCCCTTAATCGGCCAGGTAGGTTAGAAAATTTAAAAAGGGAAATGGATAGGTTAAAGTTAGATATAGTGGGAATTAGTGAAGTTCGGTGGCAGGAGGAACAAGACTTCTGGTCAGGTGACTACAGGGTTATAAACACAAAATCAAATAGGGGTAATGCAGGAGTAGGTTTAATAATGAATAGGAAAATAGGAATGCGGGTAAGCTACTACAAACAGCATAGTGAACGCATTATTGTGGCCAAGATAGATACGAAGCCCACACCTACTACAGTAGTACAAGTTTATATGCCAACTAGCTCTGCAGATGATGAAGAAATGTACGATGAAATAAAAGAAATTATTCAGATAGTGAAGGGAGACGAAAATTTAATAGTAATGGGTGACTGGAATTCGAGTGTAGGAAAAGGGAGAGAAGGAAACATAGTAGGTGAATATGGATTGGGGCTAAGAAATGAAAGAGGAAGCCGCCTAGTAGAATTTTGCACAGAGCACAACTTAATCATAGCTAACACTTGGTTTAAGAATCATGAAAGAAGGTTGTATACGTGGAAGACCCCTGGAGATACTAAAAGGTATCAGATAGATTATATAATGGTAAGACAGAGATTTAGGAACCAGGTTTTAAGTTGTAAGACATTTCCAGGGGCAGATGTGAACTCTGACCACAATCTATTGGTTATGACCTGTAGATTAAAACTGAAGAAACTGCAAAAATGTGGGAAATTAAGGAGATGGGACCTGGATAAACTGAAAGAACCAGAGGTTGTACAGAGTTTCAAAGAGAGCATAAGGGAACAATTGACAGGAATAGGGGAAAGAAATACAGTAGAAGAAGAATGGGTAGCTCTGAGGGGTGTAGTAGTGAAGGCAGCAGAGGATAAAGTAGGTACAAAGACGAGGGCTGCTAGAAATCCTTGGGTAACAGAAGAAATATTGAATTTAATTGATGAAAGGAGAAAATATAAAAATGGAGTAAATGAAGCAGGCAAAAAGGAATACAAACGTCTCAAAAATGAGATCGACAGGAAGTGCAAAATGGCTAAACAGGGATGGCTAGAGGACAAATGTAAGGATGTAGAAGCTTATCTCACTAGGGGTAAGATAGATACTGCCTACAGGAAAATTAAAGAGACCTTTGGAGAGAAGAGAACCACGTGTATGAATATCAAGAGCTCAGATGGCAGCCCAGTTCTAAGCAAAGAAGGGAAGGCAGAAAGGTGGAAGGAGTATATAGAAAGTTTATACAAGGGCGATGTACTTGAGGACAATATTATGGAAATAGAAGAAGATGTAGATGAAGACGAAATGGGAGATACGATACTGCGTGAAGAGTTTGACAGAGCACTGAAAGACCTGAGTCGAAACAAGGCCCCCGGAGTAGACAACATTCCATTAGAACTACTGACGGCCTTGGGAGAGCCAGTCATGACAAAACTCTACCAGCTGGTGAGCAAGATGTATGAGACAGGCGAAATACCCTCAGACTTCAAGAAGAATATAATAATTCCAATCCCAAAGAAAGCAGGTGCTGACAGATGTGAAAATTACCGAACTATCAGTTTAATAAGCCACGGCTGCAAAATACTAACGCGAATTCTTTACAGACGAATGGAAAAACTGGTAGATGCAGACCTCGGGGAGGATCAGTTTGGATTCCGTTGAAATGTTGGAACACGTGAGGCAATACTGACCTTACGACTTATCTTAGAAGAAAGATTAAGGAAAGGCAAACCTACGTTTCTAGCATTTGTAGACTTAGAGAAAGCTTTTGACAATGTTGACTGGAATACTCTCTTTCAAATTCTAAAGGTGGCAGGGGTAAAATACAGGGAGTGAAAGGCTATTTATAATTTGTACAGAAACCAGATGGCAGTAATAAGAGTCGAGGGGCATGAAAGGGAAGCAGTGGTTGGGAAAGGAGTGAGACAGGGTTGTAGCCTCTCCCCGATGTTATTCAATCTGTATATTGAGCAAGCAGTAAAGGAAACAAAAGAAAAATTTGGAGTAGGTATTAAAATTCATGGAGACGAAGTAAAAACTTTGAGGTTCGCCGATGACATTGTAATTCTATCAGAGACAGCAAAGGACTTGGAAGAGCAGTTGAACGGAATGGACAGTGTCTTGAAAGGAGGATATAAGATGAACATTAACAAAAGCAAAACGAGGATAATGGAATGTAGTCAAATTAAATCGGGTGATGCTGAGGGAATTAGATTAGGAAATGAGACACTTAAAGTAGTAAAGGAGTTTTGCTATTTAGGAAGTAAAATAACTGATGATGGTCGAAGTAGAGAGGATATAAAATGTAGACTGGCAATGGCAAGGAAAGCGTTTCTGAAGAAGAGAAATTTGTTAACATCGAATATAGATTTATGTATCAGGAAGTCGTTTCTGAAAGTATTTGTTTGGAGTGTAGCCATGCATGGAAGTGAAACATGGACGATAACTAGTTTGGACAAGAAGAGAATAGAAGCTTACGAAATGTGGTGCTACAGAAGAATACTGAAGATAAGGTGGATAGATCACGTAACTAATGAGGAGGTATTGAATAGGATTGGGGAGAAGAGAAGTTTGTGGCACAACTTGACTAGAAGAAGGGATCGGTTGGTAGGACATGTTTTGAGGCATCAAGGGATCACAAATTTAGCATTGGAGGGCAGCGTGGAGGGTAAAAATTGTAGAGGGATGCCAACAGATGAGTACACTAAGCAGATTCAGAAGGATGTAGGTTGCAGTAGGTACTGGGAGATGAAGCAGCTTGCACAGGATAGAGTAGCATGGAGAGCTGCATCAAACCAGTCTCAGGACTGAAGACAACAACAACAACAGAATAAATATTGTTACTGCCCCTCTGTACGTGACACACATCTCTAACACAAGTTGTAAGTTGATATAAAAAATGTGTGACCTTAGAATTTTGAAAACTGTTTGCAGTGACATGCACGTTATCATACTTGTAGCATTTCTCATTAGAGTCTGATCAATATTTTTGTGAATTTCTCTCACTGATTACACAAACATGTGAGTGACTGCACAACTCTTCTTTGAACCTTCTCTATCCAACCCACTAATCCTACATCCCAGACCATGAATAGATAGTGAATCATTAATGCCTCTTCTGCATGTCTGCACAAGGACAGAATATCCCTCCCATCAAAAACTAGTAAATCTTTAAAACGTTTATCAGCATTCACCAAAAACAGGAAATAAATCCTGTACACTATGGATTATACAACAGTAATTAATTAAAAAAGCACCAATTAAAAGAAACTAAGCCATTGTGACAACAACTAATGACAAAAAATGACTCGAGGCTTCTTCAGTTTCAACATTTCGTTGACAGGGACCCAGCAGCTTCATTAAATCCCTTAAACTGTTTCCTAATGATTCTGTCAACAGTTGCAGTATTTATATTAGGTTTACAGTTTCAAACCTTACAGCTTCATTTTCAACCCTGGCCTACTGAGGCTACAAAAAGCCATACACAGTCATCAGTGAACAGTGAATACAAAAATGGTATTACAATAAAACATTCAAAAGCAATAGAAATTAATTATTTGAATACAAACATATTTGCTCTGACGGTGCCTGATCTTAATAAAAAAACATAAAGTGGCAACACATGCTTTATAAATGTTTGCAGAATGAATACCACAATCCACACATGCCTCTTACCAAGACAAAATGAAACTAGGTCAACATAACCAAAAGTACCAGGAAACTTTTGATGGTGCTAGCGTCAAGCCTCTAAGCAACTTTATTAAACCTGACATCAATACAGTTAATGACAACAGCAAATGTACAAGTATTACACAAAACCTGTGTTGCAAGTACCCTTTACATATTTGAACATAATAATAGCATTTCATGTTCAAGTGCGTATCCACGGCCAGTGGACACTTCGAATTAAAATAGGGGGCATCGCAGCACCTTTATTAACCAGTCACATTAAATATATAGTACAACGAAGCAAATCACATTTGTTACTCCATTACACATTATGCATTATACATAAAGATGGTTGTCTTCCAAAAGTCTACACACATAAATAGTTTTCACGTATAAAACATTAAAAAAAATACATATTACTTCTTTAACCAATAAGTTTTGTAAGAAACAGTTACACAATCGTGGCACAGAATCATTATGATATTTCATCATAAGAGACCACCTTGTGCTTGTTCACTAAATGCCCACTTAATGTCACCACTTTTTTTTCACACATTCTGGGACACCAGTGCCATTTCCAGATAATTTCTAGGTGGTATTACAAGGATATTAACAGAGACTAAGGTAAGTATATTGTGATCTCTAGGATTAAATGGTTTCTAAATATTCTATGGTGTGCAAAAATGTTGACGCACAAAAGCCAAATCAATGGCCTGAATTTTTAAATTTTATGTTTTCACTTTTTAAATTTTATTTCTTGAATTTTAATTTAATTTACCATAATTTTAGTTTGTTTTTAGGTGAGAGTATGTAGGTTTACGCACATGCTGGCTTCACGAAATGGCCTTTTCAATTTTTAACTATCGCATTAGGTGCCCAAAATAATTTGTGACGATCTCACAGTGAATACCTAGGAAATACAGCCTATTTTATGAAATGTACACAATGTTTCATATGAGAGCATTTAAGTGCATCTGTAATTAGATTAGCACGGCTAGTTAGTAAATTATTTCAGGTCATGATGTTTGTATCAGACTGGCGCTGTAATCAAAGGGGCACTGTATGAAAAAGGTTGTTCATGCAGCAAGCATGACCAGTAATTGTTTGGAATTATATAAAATGCTTGAGTATCCGTATTTCAGTATTTACTCTCTGTCATATGTGACAACAGGACTCGCATGAACAGGACACATTTTGAGTACAGGAGAAGGCACTTTCAAGATGGTCACATATTATGAGATGTAATTATACTGTGTCATGAGACACTGTTTTGATAGGACTATGTAACTGTTGTCTACAAACTTATTGGCTAAACAAATGATTGGTATTGTTTTTAAATGTTTCATGTATGTAAACTACACTGAAGTGCTAAAGAAACTCATACAGGCATGCACATTGAAATACAGATATATGTTAACAGGCCGAATACAGCACTCGGCTTGGCAAAGCCTTTATAATGACAACAAGTGTCTGGCGCAGTTGTTAGATCAGTTACTGCTGCTACATTGGCAGGTTATCAAAATTTAAGTGAGTTTGAACGTGGTGTTATACTTGACACATTAGCAACGGGACACAGCATCTCCGAGGTAACAATGAAGTGGGGATTTTCCCTTACAACCATTTCATGAGTGTACCATGAATATCAGGAATCCAGTGAAACATCATATTTCTGATATCGCTGCGGTCCGAAAGAGATCCCACAAGAAGAGGACCAACGACGACTGAAGAGAACTGTTCAACGTGACAGAAGTCCAACCCTTCTGCAAACTGTTGCAGATTTCAATGCTGGGCCATCAACAAGTGTGAGCAGGTGAACCATTCAATGAAACACCATCGATATGGGCTTTCGGAGCTGAAGGCCCATTCGTGTACCCTTGATGGCTGCACAACTCAAAGCTTTATGCCTTGCCTGGGCCCATCAACATCGCATTGGACTGCTGATGACGAAACATGTTGGCTGGTTGGACAAGTCTCGAGTGGGTGGATGTGTACAGGTATGGAGACAACCTCATGAATCCATGGATCTTGCCTGTCAACAAGGGACTGTTCAAGCTGGTGGACTCTCTGTAATGGGTTGGCGTGTGTGCAGGAAGCCGTGATAAATCTAGACATTTCTCTGACAGGTGACACTTATGTAAGCATCCTGTCTGATCACCTACATCCATTCATGTCCATTTGCATTCCTATGGACTTGGGCAATTCCAGCAGGATAATGCGACACCCAGCACATCCTGAATTACAGCAGAGTGTCTCTAGAAAAACTCTTCTGAGTATAAACACTTCCACTGACCACCAAACTCCCCAGACATGAATACTATTGAGCATAACTCGGATGCTTTGCAACATGCTGTTCAGAAGAGATCTCCACCCCATTGTACTCTTACAGATTTATGGACAACACTGCAAGACTCATGGTGTCACTTCCCTCCAGCACTACTTCAGACATTAGTCAAGTCCATGCCATCTCATGTTGCGGCACTTCTGCGTGCTTGCTGGGGCCCTACATGATATTAGGCACATGTACCAGTTTCTTTTGCTCTTCAGTGTATTTGTTTATGTGGACATTTTGAAGACAATCATCTGTATGTATAATGCAAAATTTGTAATGGAGCAACAAACATGATTTGTTCCTCTGTACTTTATATTAAATGTGCTGGTTAATTAAGTTACTGTGATGACCCCCTTTTAATTTAATGCGTCCATTGGCCATGGACGTGCAACTGAACATGAAATGCTTGTCTTATGTTCATATATGAAATGGGTACATGCAACACTAGTATCTATATTTGTCTCATACTTGTACATTTGTCATTGCTATTCACTGTATAGATGTTAGGTTTAATAAGGGTGCTTAGATGCATCCATATTTAAAACGCAACATGCTCATTGGCTACGGATGTGCGCTTATACTTGACACATAACGCTACTGCCACCAAAATTTTCCTGGTGCTGTTGGCTATGTTGACTTTCAGTTATTTTGACTTGGTATGAGACATGGGTGGATTGTGGCATTCCTTCTGCATAATGCATGCGTTGCCAATTTGATGTTTTATTATTAAGATCAGACATGGTCAGTGCAGGTATGTTTGTATTCAAATAATTAATTTCTGTTATATTTGAACTTTTTATTGTAAAAGCACTTTGTATTCACTGTCCACCAACAACTACGTTCTGCTTCATGTAGCCTCAGCAGGCTAGGCTTGAAAATGAAGCAGCAAGTTTTGAAACTGTTCGCCTAATATAAATGCTGCAACTGTTGTCAGAATTGTTAATAAATGCTTTAAGACTTGAGGAATGTTCTGCTCTGCTGCTTAACATGACTACCACAAGGCTACGGGCACATGCAGCAGAGCCTTACAGCTGATGCCGTTGTGCCCAGTGGCGGCCACGTGCTCCACTCTGTTTAATACAGCATATAGTGCAATACTGCGCTTTATTATATATTTCTTGGTTGAGTCACCACCCGTGTACACTAAATTAGACACAATATCTTCTTCAACTTTTCTTCTTTTTGTTGCAACTTTACCTTCAACTAGGTTATTATGTTTTTAAGTAAATACCATTTTGAAATATAAAAAAGGAGTGCTAAGATAGCTCAATAATTTTATTTTTACATGAAAGCCTGCACCTTAATCTACGCACTGACACCATTAAAGTCTGATTCTTCCTTGTTTATATTGTGTACTGAGTGTTAAAATGCCTCCGATAATCGTGAGTCCCGACGAGTGTGAAGTACGGGCTGTTATAAGATTTCTTAGTGATGATGGTGAGTCCCATACTTCTTTTACAGAGCATAGGGGAGCAACGCGGGAAGCCCGCACGGCCTTACTAGGCAAAGTCCTAGTGGAGGTGGTTTGCCATTGCCTTCCTCTGACCGTAATGGGGATGAATGACGATGATGAGGACGACACAACAACACCCAGTCATCTCGAGGCAGGAAAAGTCCCTGACCCCGCTGGGAATTGAACCCGGGGCCCCGTGCTCGGGAAGCGAGAACGCTACTGCAAGACCACGAGCTGCGGACAAGATTTCTTGGTACTAAAGGCCTAAAAGCAATCGACATTCATCGTGAGATCTGTGCAGTTTATGGAGAAAACATTATGACTGATGGAAAGGTAAGAAAGTGGGTGAGAGCATTTAAGGTTGGCCGCACAAATATGCATAATCAAGAACGGAGTGGGTGTCCTTCAGTCGTTAATGAAAGTTTGGTGCAGGAAGTGGACTATACGGTGAGAGGAAACAGACGCCTTGCGATTTCCTCCCTGTGGGATGACTTTCCTAATGTTTCTCGTAGTGAGCACTTGAGTTACCGGAAATTTTGACAGATGTGCACAAAACCAAACGTTTAGACAGTGCATTGACTTTCCTTGAGCGGTACCACAACGACGGTGATGATTTCTTAAGCCAAATTGTTACAGGCAATGAAACATGGGTGGCCTATGTAACACCAGAATCAAAGCAACAGTCCATGCAAGACAATGCTCATCCACATGTAGTGAATCAGACCAAAGATCTCATCACATTTTTTCGATGAGAAACTCTAGATCATCCTCCGTACAGCCCGATCTTGTGCCCAGTGACTACCATCTGTTCCTGCACTTGGAGAAACACCTGGGCGGTCATCATCTTCAAGACGATGACGAAGTCAAAACAGTGGTGTGGTGATACAATGGTTAACAAGTCAGGCAGCAGATTTCTATGAGGAGGGTATTCAAAAACTGGTACAACGTTATGACAAGTGCCTCAATACTGACGGAAATTATGTAGAAAAGTAGATTAAGGTACAGGCTTCCATATAAAAATAAAATTATTGAGATATCATAGCACATCTTCTTTTAAATTTCAAAATGGTACTTACTTAAAAAACATGCCTCGTATTACTGATTCTTAAAAAAAATTCAACATCACTCTAAATCCACAATAAAAGTGACTGCTGTTTCATATTTTGGTAACAACAGTGAGATTTGCCTATCATATTGTACATGCGTAAGAGTTTTTAGTTCAAATGGTTCCCATACTGTTAAGTAGTGGGATGGTACGACTTGGTAAATGTCAAAAAATGACTGGTTTCACTGATGAATTACTAAGGCTGCTGGAAATATCAAATTTTGATGTCCGTGATCTAGCATTATCAGGGTTTTCTGACACAGAAGATGGGATTGTGGATACAAGTGATAGCAACAGCAGTGACTGTGATGATGGTGATGGAGTGCAAGAAATCTCTCCGACATTGAACTGTAAGAAGCTGCAATTACAACCAAGGCTAAACTGACAATATCTCACAAATCCAAGATAACATTTATGGGCCCTGTTCATCTACCGTGTATGTTTCATAAAAAGGCTGCAACTGACTGATTGTATTACAAATAGGTCATCCAAAGATAGACTGTACCAAACAGAGTGGATCTTGTGTCCACCAGTGGGCACACAGCCTCAGGCATGAGGCTCTGGTGTGTCTACCTGTGGCATTGTGGCAGTGAATGTGTCAATGCACGTGAAGTAGTGATCTTTAGCTGGCTCATTTTGGAAAGGACGCTGGTTTCTTTAAGAATATCCTGTAAATTTTCATATTTCAAATATTACTGACTCACCTTAAATTCTTTTTGCTCCTTTGCTGTGGGTTTCCATAATACTCCAATTACATCTCCACCATAAGTATCATGAAAGAAGAGGGCATATTCACCATAATTTAGCTGTTGGAATTAAAAATTATTTTCACTTTTTGTAAAATATTATAACAGGATAAAACAAGTAAAATGTGCTACTCTCATAACAGTTATCATCCTTAAGTTCCTATTTTCACCAAATATAAAGTAGGAATAAAAATACAAACATTTGTGTTAACAAGTCTGAAATTACCTCTCCTCTTGGATACATTGTTGCTTTACCTTGCATGGTTTGACAACAAGAGGACACCCTCCAATTAACTTACATGATACCCACTTTACTAACAAAATTGTTAAAACAGAAAAGATCTTACATTTGTAATTTGTTTTACATGATGCAGACATGTTTCACAGCCATACAGCTAAGCCCCAGCCAGACAACTGCACTCTGCAATTCAGTGTTGTCAATTTTTGTACCAAAGCAAACAGGAAAGCCAGGATGGAATAATAGCAATATGGAAAGGACAAACTGCTACTCACTACATAGAGGAGGCACTGAATCACAGACACATTGTGCCTGTCAGCAACTCAACATCTCCTCTACATGGTGAGTAGGATTCTATCCTTCCCAGATTGTTATCTGAACCAAAAGTGTAACATATGACCATCTAAAAGTTAAAAGTGCTGCCAAGCATTAAAAGTAAAATTACATGAACACTGGCTAATTCTGAGTCACACTGCCATACAATGTATTATCTCAGTTTTGTGGCCTCCTTAGCAGTGCATTTTACTCATCATTCTGTGCTACTTATTCAAGTTTGCATCTTGGTGACAATTCTTCAGCACTCATCATTTTTATGAGTGTTGGTTTTCTGATGCTATCTATTTTGAGAGTGTCATCAATACCCCATACTCCGGCCCCACCCCCTTTTTTCCCTCACAGTTCTCTCCTTCTCTCTCATTAATTAACTACTTAATTAATTCATTCATTAACCATATTCTGCAGATCACATCAAGGAGAAGTTTCAATGACATAGAACAACTCAAGATATCCATTACCAGAAATAAGCAAATCATAGAAACTTAATCTATAAATGGTATTAACAATAAACTATCGCTGTGAGGAAATGTGATTGATTCCGAAAACAACTTAAGAGTAATCCTATCAAGTCAATACAATGTTTTTAATATTCTGCAAGGAACACCATCAAAGCCAACAGAATTACTAATTTTTAGCAGCATGACGAATTCTATAATTTGCTTATGCCATCCTCAAATGGGACATGGATGAGGAGCTGATCCAGGTTTGTGACATCAGAACATGGACGTACATGTTGTGCATTTCAAGTATGAAAGCCAGAATCAAATCAATTCAATTTTTGCTTTAGATTGCTTTTACATCGGAAGCCATATTGGATTATGTCTCTTGCAGTTTAAGCCTGTATGTGGTGGGTTTTATATCATAATTTAAGAGCTATTATTATACCCGCCCATGCATCAGCTATTTCCAGAACAATGCCTACGCCCTACGGGTTTGCCTGCACTTGGCCCACAGGTGTTCCTTTGGCAGAGATTCTTTAAAAATATCACAAGAGCATTGTGTGTTGTAGAAATGGTATCATTTACAGACAATCTGTTTACGCACCAGTTGTTCCAGGTGCCACCAGGGGGCAGCAGCCACATTCCTGAGCAGCATGCGCACCAACAAACAGCAGCGGTGCTGTCATGATACCAGTTTCCATACACAGGCCACATGCTTGTCAAACTCCCTTGGATATTCTTCTGCCTGCTCAATATTTAAGGTACAGTATGACCCTCAGCAGGTAGCAGCACTTCATCGCTCACTCAGTTCTGGACTAGGAGCTGGCTGCACGTCACAGTCCGTCAGTCAGAATTTCACTGATACCAGCCCCAAGGCTCATGTCTACACCACTGTGCGCATCACGCTGAGAAGCCACTGTACTGCTTCTCACGTCATGCCACCTCTGTGTTGAGCTGTTTTGCACCATGCCATCACTGCTTTGAAACGTCTCCACATTGAGCTGTCTCTGGGCCAGACCATCCTCGCATCAAGGCATCGTAACAGGACTAATTACACCACACTGTCAGTCCAAAACGTCGCCCTGCACTGCTCTACAGACACTGTTCCAAGATCCATCTAGGATTGCTATACCATCGGACTTGTTTATGTTACTCAGTGAACACAGACGATCTGAGCTGTTATCCAGAAACATATGTGCTTTTAATAAAGGTATACATAGGCGCAACTACGAAAGTCCTCAGTTGTTGCACACTGTCCTTGCCACCTTGCAAGAACATGAAAAGCTCTAAATGAATTCTGTTTAAAAGTATTGGTACATTGAGAAGGAAAGTCTTTCCTTCTCATACCGTACGGTAAGTCTTCCCAGACCCGCGGTTCTGGGTGACTTTCCCAAAATCTACCCCTTTTCCTAGACCTCTCCAGTCCTTTTCCTTCACTCCTGTTCCTTCCCCTTCAACCTTCTGCCTGAAGAAAGAGCCACTGGCTCTGAAAGCTTGCCAATTACAACCGTCTTTACGTGAGTGTTCTGCTGCTGCCTGGTGAGTAGATTTTTTAACTATCCATTTAAATAATTTTGAAAGTAATGCCTGTTGGTTGTGCATGCAGTGTTTGCACAAGTAAATCTAATGTGCCTGTTTTGGTAGTTTATTAATATTTGGTGCAACAGGGTGGATGTAATCACTGAATTTGGTGATTTGAATGTCTCAGTGTTCCTGCAAGAGCTATTTTTTGGGGGCTTAATTATATTTGATACAGTATTTTTCTTACAGTCTTGGTTAGTGGTGTTCTTTCTTATTGCTTTTTACTTACTTTTCCATTTTTTTATTATCTGAGTGCAGTAAAACGGTTTCACTTTCTTTAAACAGACTGAATGATTTTGGAGTATTAGAGATGGTAGAAGTCCATGTCCCAAACCTCATTAGTCCTTTTCCTTCCCCTTCTACTCTTCTGCCAGAAGGAGCCAGTGGCTCTGAAAGCCTGCACTTTTCCTTAATCTTTATATGTGTGTTCTCCTGCTGTCGCTTGGTGAGTAGATTTTTTAGCTATCAAGTTACATTATATTTTCAAAAATTATTTATATTCAATGCTATATTAGACTGTATGACTTTACAGTAATGGAATTTCAGCTCTCAAGTATAGACCTCCCTTTTCACAGCACACAATCCTTTAATCCCAGGAACTATCCCTTTAGTGGTTTCTGTTCAATTTCACCCATATTGTTCTCTTCAAATCATTGTGGCTTTCTGTTTCTGTTACCATGTCTTGTTCCAACTTTTCTACTGTGCTCTTTAATTCATGTTTTCCTCTAATGCTCTAATGCTTTTATTTTCCCAATCTATTCTCTTAGTAGCTCTGGTGTATCAACCATCAAACATGTGTGAATTTTAGCTAGTATACAGGGTTTCTCAAACCTTTTGGGTCAAATTGAAACAGGCGATAGTGGGTCCACAACTGATTACATGAAGGTAGGAAACCAATGATTGGAAATGCATATATATTGTGTTATGGACACACTGCATAACAAAAATGTAGCTGATAGCAACCATTCAAAGCAGCAACTGCCAGTCTCAATGCATGTCTTGAAACAGCACATGAAGTTCTGCCACACTCTCACAAAGATCCCGCGTGTCTGATTTACACTGGACAGACACTGGAACAGGCAGCAACAACTTAGTTCATAGCATGTGTGTCATGTGACAACCAATGCATCGCACCAGCACATTAACCTGCCACTATTCCTGATGTCAGTTGTCCATTGCACCAGACAGCTTGTGATGTGTTACTGTGTATAGTGCAAGATGCATAGTCAAAGATGAAATGTTTCTCGTCAGGACAGATGGCAGACATGCATTTAATGTAAGGTCCAGCAGGATGTAGTGCCCTTAAAGCAGCACGAGTGTACAGAAAATAGTAAAGCGGCACGAATAATAGAGAATGCTTTCCCAAAAGGCATCATTCTCATTGGAAGAATTTTACCTCCATGAATACCAACTTACAACTGATGGGGTCATTCTCGCCGCAGGTAACCAGCCAAGGTTCCCACCAAAGACATGTCTGAACACCAGACTTTGAGGAGATGGTGCTCAATCATTTGTGGCCAACACCCAGCAATAAGCCCCAGTCAACTTGCCCGTGAAATGTGCACTTGGAAGGACACAGTGTGGAGAGTGCTTGTGGAACAGGTACTACACCCCCTATCATAATGAATATGTCCAAGCAATGGGACCAACAGATTTTAGCACCGTGTTCACTTTTGTCAAATCGATTATCCACTGCAGTGCCGAACTTCCTACAGTTCGTATTGTTCATGGATGAGGCTTCATTCACCCACAATAGTATTTTCAACAGCCATGTCTGGAATGAGGACAATCGCCACAGCACCCACATTGGTGGCCACCAGCAACGTTTTTCTTGCAACATATGGGGGTCATTGTCTAAGATCACCGTAACACAGCCTTATCTGCTGCCTCCTCATCTGACTTGTCCGCATTACCTGGTGTTCCTGCAATATGTGCTGCCACAGTTCTTGGAGACTATAACCCTTGTTGTCCATGAAAAGATGTGGTTTCAACACGATAGTGCACCAGCCCACTTCAATATTAATGTCTGTGAGCACCCTCATCTTTGGATTGGAACAGGTGGTCTTGTCCCATATTCCATGGCCAGTGCGGATGCCAGATCTCATGCCTCTGAACTTTTTTCCCCGGGGTCACATCAAGACATTGGTGTATAAACACCATAGGAACGAATGAAGGTTGCTTGCTAGGATCCAAGCTGCCTGTCTTCTGGCACAACAGAGATCTCTGAGATAGTGTGACAGAACTTCATCTAGTGCACCAGAACTTCATGTGCTGTTGTCATATATGCACTGAGACTGGCAGTTGTCTGTCTGAACAATTACTGTTCATGTTGTTGTTATGCGGTGTATGCTGTGTAAGTCCACAATAAATATGTTTCAGACCATTGGTTACCTATCTCACATAATTAGTTGTGAACCCACTATCACCTGTTTCAATTTGACCCATAAGGTGTGACACCCCCTGTATAATAAAATGAAACGTGCAATTTTTGGTTTGCATCTGCATTTCTTCAACTTTTCCCTTTCTACAAGAACCTCAAAGCTTAACCTTGCTCATGTGTCTACTCAAATGTAATGATCAGGCTTAATATATTTACACATAAATTTCGACAGAATAAGTTTATTAAAACAATCCTGTTGTAAACACTTATGCCTATGAACATCTACAATAGAAATTTTAAAGTATATGCAAGTTCAGTGTAACAAGATTTTCCAGTATGCCTACCTCATATGAGCGACGTACCAAAAGCAAGGTTCCAAATGAGCTACAGCCTCAAGACAAGGTGCTAGGCTAAATATGACAACAGTGTCGTGCACAGTGGTTCCCCTACTCTCGAGCCCATCTGTTCGCGATTCACTGTGTCGCTCAGTGTTGGTTTAGCAGCCATCAGAGGTGAAAGTGTTATTCACCGCTCCCGCCAAGTGCTAGGTTCGAACAGTAATCCGGTTTCTCCACACAAGGAAGTTACTGCCCATGGAGATTCATTGGCACCTGGCTGTGGTTTATAGTGAGGAGTGCATGTCCATTCAGCACATCAGCAAATGGTGCAGGGCTTCGCTGAGGGTCGCACAGAAGTTCAAGATGAAGAATGGAATGGAAGACCACCAGTTTTGGATGCAATTGTCCAGAAGATCAACAGTGAGCTGCTCAAAGATCTGAGGGTCACTGTCTGTGAACTTGTTGAACACATTCCTGAAATGTCCCATGGCACAATTGAAAGAACTTTTAACAGAAATGTTGGGTCCTCTGAAATCTGACTGACAGACACAAGGAGCAACGCCTTGACTGTGCCTGCAAGTTTCTTCAACAGTATGATGGGGGAGGCAGCAAGGAGAAGTTGTTGGACTCTATCGTCACGGGAGATGAAACATGGGTGTTTCATCACACCCCCAAAACAAAACAACAATCTTGTCAGTGGCGTCACTCCAGTTCACCGCCACCAAAGAAATTCAAATAAATGCAGTCAATAGGAAAGGTCATGGTGACTGTGTTTTGAGATAGGAAGGGGGGGGGGGGGGGGGGGGGTACTCATCGATTTCATGCAACCTGGGATGACTGACAGATATTGTGAAACATTGACCTTACTCTGGTGAGCAATCCGAAATCGCCGGAGAGGACGACTGACGGAGGGAGTAGTGCTTCTTCAAGACAACACTCGACCCCACGTCGCTCATCAAACACAGGAGCTTTCGAAGAAATCTGGGTGGACTGTCGTACCCCATCCCCTGTACAGCCCGGACTTAGCCTGCAGCAATTATCACCTCTTCCCCAAGCTAAAGGAACAATTAGGTGGCAAACGTTTCAAGAGCGACGATGAAGTCTGAGCAGGGTTCACAAGCTTCCTCAACTGATTGATGGGAGACTTCTTCAACACAGGAATACAAAAGCTGGGGCACCGTCGAAAAAAATGGAGACTACGTTGAAAAATAGACAAAAGTGTAAGCTTTTCAATGATATATAAATTAATAACAATAAACAATGTTTTCTATTTGTAAAACATATGGGAACCTCACTTTTGCTACAACCCTCATATTATTATTCTGAGTTATAGTGTGCGCAAAATAAAACTGGTCTGGAAAATATTTAGAATAAGACAGACATGATACTGACCCCTGTTAATGACCATCACAGAAGATGCTGGAAATGACAGTCATTGATATTGATGCAATGCTGTTCTCGACTTATCAAACTGTATGAAACTTGTAGCAGCTCTACCTAATGGATAGCAGCAATAGTATTTTCAATGTTTTGCTGTAACTCTTTCAGTGTGCGAAAATTATTTGAGTATATCTGACCCTTCAATTTGGCTCTCAGGAAAAAAACTCCAGGGAAAGAGATCAGGTGATCAAGGTAACCAGGATATTGCACTGTCTCCGCTCATTGTCCTCTCCTCACGGAATGCTTTGTATACTCGTCTACCAAGGCATTGTATGCTCTTGTTAGACCTTCTTTTGAGTTGATCCACATGCAGATTAATGAACATGAACAGTTTCTGGACATAATGGTCAGCATTTTAACAGTTATGATGTGGAAACTGGGTAATGGGCACCGAACACCAATCCTGAGATTATGCAACAGCTCTTCAAACTACAGAGGGGGATCTTCTGATCCATAATGGTGCATGTTCCATTAGTTCACATACAGGCTAGACCAGGCCTAAACTGAAGAAATGAAAAACTGAGGATCAAAAAGTACTGATGTCAGTTCACTAAGAAACCACCAGCAGAATCCAATACATGAAAATTCAGCTGGACACTAAAATTCATGCTTAAAAGTAAATTTGTAAAGATACACATGAAAATTCTTTTTCATAATGTTTCAACATGATGATCTCTTAATTCACATTTGCACAGATAAATGGCATTGAGGTTTTGTCACATTTTGTTTGAGGCTTGCCTTCATTCGGGAAAATTTTCCGATGTTCTAATTCTTTTTGGATGGTTACAGGTTATATTTGCCAGGTCTGTTTCATGCCATTTTCCACAAATTGTAATTCACATAACATGTGACAATGAACACGTGCTGTTCTATCATGAACACCATTTTGAGTTGCTTTGGTCACCAAACACATCTTCTCCTCTCACTCATTCAAACATAATGACAAAACGAAGTACTCTGAACAGAGCATGCAGGAGATGTGCATATGCAGACATATGAAAGTAAGCAATGGTATATTGAATGGTAAGCACAGTTTCCAGCATTTTCTCTGATGGGCAATTTTCCTGTTCATTGACAAGTGTCAATTCTACATCAGCCTTATAAAAAAATTATGTGAAACTTTTATTTTGCTCATCTTGTTTAAGTTTCTTCCAGTAAGTATATGTATCACAAATCACTTTCTCCTAAAATTTAGTGAATCATGATTACTTACTCGCAATTCCCTTAAATAGCACTGAACTGGATCAAATCCAACAATGGGGATTTTTTCTGGTTGTTGTGGTTTATATGGTGGAAGTTTTGAAGGTTCCTTGTCAACTTTAGCTTGCAACGATTCACTTCTTCGTGAAATTAATGATGGATGTAAGTATATGACAACATCATAAAAATCTAATGCTGGAGAAAATAGTGCCTGTAATAAATAAATAAAAGGAAATTACAAATAAATCTTTTTAAAACAAAATATTGACTCACATTTATTTCATAAGTTTCGTAAAAAGCTGATATGTTACCTGGTAATGAAGAGAAAAAGTACATAATTGCTCTTCTATAACTTTCAGTGCTTCCACTGCAAGGGAAGTGACATGTACAAGTACCGCTAAGGATGGAGCTTCTTTAGTCCATACTGAATGCACAGTGTCACCTGGTGTGGCAATAAAGAGTGGTGGAAGAGACTTGCGAGCATTGTGGAAATGTTTGTCAACTGAAGTCATGGTCTCATCTGCAATAATAATAATAATAATAATAATAAATTAAACACTGCAAAGAGAGATGATACACCACACAGCAATGTTACATAAATACAAAAAAATCATGAGGCCACATTCATAAATGGAAAGTTACTGAATGTGTTGGCCAGATAAAGTAACTCGTCTGAAACAGAGACTATTAGTTCTTACAATGATTTTTATAAAACTTAACAGGTTATTCTGAGTAATCAGAAGTGGTTTAATCTTCAAAAAGAATTCACTAATAAGTATCGGGTGACACTGTTTTTTTTAAAAGAATAGAAAACGTGTCAACACAGGCCAAAAAATGTTCTTCATGGTGGCCACAAAGATAAAAGCAATATTTATCAAAGATGGGAAGGGAGTGAAGAAGGGTGGGAAGATTATGGTATACATACACAAAACAAGGAATGTTTGGCTGCACAAACATAAAGATATGACAAAATACTGGATGTTCACGTAAATGATTTTCAAAGCCCACCGAAATGCATGAATCTTGCTTGATCTCAGCTTATATGTGGCATTGCTACTGATACAAACACTAGAATTGCTGTACTGCAATGCCACTCCCCTCTTCCCAGTCAATAAGTGATTGCGGCAGCACTATAAAGCTCACGCTTTCAGTGATGTATTCACCTCACAATTTTATCGCTAGCCATAACATACCACTGTGTCTTGGTGTCTTTCTTAGCTTGCTTGCAGAATTTGTTTGTTATAATGCTGTCTCCAGTATCCATTTCCCCCACTATTACTGTTGTTGTTGTTGTTGTTGTTGTTGTTGTTGTCATTGTACTGACAGCCCCAAGCTGGTTGGCCAGCCTCAGTGGATTCCCCGAGTTGTCCCCAATCTTTTGGAAATTCCTGGTCATAATAAATGGCAACATGATACATGGTCAGGCGGACACTCTTCCTGCTTTCGACTTTACTATTGCTCCTAGGGCTGCCTTCATTTAGACTTTGTGGGCCCTTTTCTGGGCTCTAGTGGTTAATAGTTGTGGATGCTTATTCTAATTATCCATATGTGGTCAGCATGGCATCGATCGTAATGGACATGGCAGAGTGCTCATACACATTCTGGCCATTGAAGGACTTTCCTGAACTATATCAGCCAAAGGCCTCCAACTGATAGTGACAGCTCTTACATCATTTCTGCACCTTCAATACCACAAAAAACCTTTTCAGTCCACCATTTCACCTATCCTCCAATGACAAAGTTGAATTTATGGTACATATATTTAAGCACCAAATATTGAAGCTGTTGGAAACAACCATCACCACGGCATTGCTCAAGATATTCCTCCGTATACAACCACTCCCATAAATGATAATGGCGCAGCAGAGCTCCTCCATGGGAGACAATCTCAAACTCAACTCGATCTCCTGGCCCCACAGCCCTGAGAATCCAGGGCCCAGAAATATTCACTGGACTCAGCAGCATGAGCATACTCATACATGGCAAACAACACAAGGATACCAGCTCTAGTGGTCACCACTGATGGCTGGTGCCTTACGTCTGATGAGACGTGCCAGAGAGGGGTTTGGAGTACTGGCATACCAGCCAACTCAGTCTGTGCCAACTGGCTGAACTGCTGCTCATGATGCACCCTGACATAAAACGCTCACCCTTGCATAACACCAGCAGTCATTTCCATGGATACAGATATGGAGGTGGAGGACTCCACACAGCCTCTGCAACCACAGTCACTGATGCCCACATCGCTGCATCCAAGCATGATTCCGAATGCTCCCAATTCCTCACACTAACCAGCAGGCTTAAGTGCCAGGGCACTGCCCCCAGCTCACCTTCTGAAGCATCGTCCAAGGTGCTTCTGGCCCTATGCGCCCATTTTAGGGGGAGGGATACGGTATCTGGGCCTGGAATCTTTGAAAGCCTGTCAAATAGATGGATCTGCTGATAGACAGCACTGCTATAGCTGTGAACGCTAGCAAATTCCGTGCTGTGGCACCAGTCACAGAGTACTGCAATGCCACTCCCATCTCACAGCAAACAACTACTTGCAGCACTCTGCTTTCAGTGGTGTACTCGCCTCATATTCGTGTCACTTGCGGTAATGCACTGTTGTTTCTTGTTTCCGTTTTGCCACATCTCGGTTTCTCTCTTGGATTACTCACAGGATGTATGTTTGTCATGGTATTTCCATTGCCCATTTTCTTCATTATTATCTTCTGTCCATACTCAGCAGCTGTCATTGACAGCCCCACGCCAGTCATCCAGCCTCCGCAGGTTCCTTGAGTTGTTCCTGATCTTTCGGTAAATCTCAGTCATGATAGAAGAGACAAATGTTTTCGGCAAAGACAGATCTTTATTATTATTATTATTATTATTATTATTATTATTATTATTATTTCTTTCTTATCTCAGATGGTATATGTTATATTGCACGTAGGAACTTTCGGGTAATTGAACATGTATCAATAATTACGGATTTCTGTAGTTGTATATATAAGTTTGGATGCAGCTGCATTGCACTGATGTACTGGTAGATATTGTGTGGTGTGACTCCTGTAGTTGATAGTATAATTGGTATAATGTCAACTTTATCTTGATGCCACATATCCTTGGCTTCCTCAGCCAGTTGGATATATTTTTCAATTTTTTCTCCTGTTTTCTTTTGTATATTTGTTGTATTGGGTATGGATATTTCGATTATTTGTGTTAATTTTTATTGGTATGATGTCAGGTTTGCTATGTGATGTTGTTTTATCTGTTATAATGGTTCTGTTCCAGTATAATTTGTATTCATCATTCTCCAGTACATTTTGTGGTACATACTTGTATGTGGGAATTGTTGTTTTATAAGTTTATGTTGTAAGGCAAGCTGTTGATGTATTATTTTTGCTACATTGTCATGTCTTCTGGGTTATTCTGTATTTGCTAGCATTGTACATCCGCTTGTGATGTGATCTACTGTTTCTATTTGTTGTTTGCAAAGTCTGCATTTATCTGTTGTGGTATTGGGATCTTTAATAATATGCTTGCTGTAATATCTGGTGTTTATTGTTTGACCCTGTATTGCAATCATGAATCCTTCCGTCTCACTGTATATATTGCCTTTTCTTAGCCATGTGTTGGATGCGTCTTGATCGATGTGTGGCTGTGTTAGATGATACGGGTGCTTGCCATGTAGTGTTTTCTTTTTCCAATTTACTTTCTTCGTATCTGTTGATGTTAGGTGATCTAAAGGGTTGTAGAAGTGGCTATGAAATTGCAGTGGTGTAGCCGATGTATTTATATGAGTGATTGCTGTGTGTATTTTTCTCTAGTTTCTGCTCGTTCTAGAAAGAATTTTCTTAAATTGTCTACCTGTCCATAATGTAGGTTTTTTATGTCGATAAATCCCCTTCCTCCTTCCTTTCTGCTTAATGGGAATCTTTCTGTTGCTGAATGTATGTGATGTATTCTATATTTGTGGCATTGTGATCGTGTAAGTGTATTGAGTGCTTCTAGGTCTGTGTTACTCCATTTCACTACTCCAAATGAGTAGGTCAATATTGGTATAGCATAAGTATTTACAGCTTTTGTTTTGTTTCTTGCTGTCAATTCTGTTTTCAATATTTTTGTTAGTCTTTGTCTGTATTTTTCTTTTAGTTCTTCTTTAATATTTGTATTATCTATTCCTATTTTTTGTCTGTATCCTAGATATTTATAGGCATCTGTTTTTTCCATCGCTTCTAAGCAGTCGCTGTGCTTATCCAATTATTATTATATGTAATCTTCTTGTTTAGTGTGTTTTCCCTTGACTATGCTATTTTTCTTACATTTGTCTGTTCCAAAAGCCACATTTATATCACTGCTGAATACTTCTGTTATCTTTAGTAATTGCTTGAGTTGTTGATTTGTAGCTGCCAGTAGTTTTAGATCATCCATGTATAGCAAATGTGTGATTTTGTGTGGGTATGTTAGAGTAATATGTTGTTGTTGTTGTGGTCTTCAGTCCTGAGACTGGTTTGATGCAGCTCTCCATGCTACTCTATCTAATGCAAGCTTCTTCATCTCCCAGTACTTACTGCAACCTACATCCTTCTCAATCTGCTTAGTGTAGTCATCTCTTGGTCTCCCTCTACGATTTTTACCCTCCACGCTGCTCTCCAATACTAAATTGGTGATCCCTTGATGCCTCAGAACATGTCCTACCAACCGATCCCTTCTTCTGGTCAAGTTGTGCCACAAACTTCTCTTCTCCCCAATTCCATTCAATACTTCCTCATTAGTTATGTGATCTACCCATCTAATCTTCAGCATTCTTCTGTAGCACCACATTTCGAAAGCTTCTATTCTCTTCTTGTCCAAACTATTTATCGTCCACGTTTCACTTCCATACATGGCTACACTCCATACAAATATTTTCAGAAATGACTTCCTGACACTTAAATCAATACTCGATGTTAACAAATTTCTCTTCTACAGAAATGCTTTTCTTGCCATTGCCAGTCTACATTTTATATCGTCTCTACTTCGACCATCATCAGTTATTTTGCTCCCCAAATAGCAAAACTCCTTTACTACTTTAAGTGTCTCACTTCCTAATCTAATTCCTTCAGCATCACCCGAATTTATTCGACTACATTCCATTGTCCTCGTTTTGCTTTGGTTGATGTTCATCTTATATCCTCCTTTCAAGACACTATCCATTCTGTTCAACTGCTCTTCCAAGTCCTTTGCTGTCTCTGACAGAATTACGATGTCATCAGCAAACCTCAACATTTGTATTTCTTCTCCATGGATTTTAATACCTACACCGAAGTTTTCTTTTGTTTCCTTCACTTTTTGCTCAATATACAGATTGAATAAAATTGGGGAGAGGCTACAACCCTGTCTCACTCCCTTCCCAACCACTGCTTCCCTTTCATGTCCCTCGACTCTTATAACTGCCATCTGGTTTCTGTACAAATTGTAAATAGCCTTTCGCTCCCTGTATTTTACCCATGCTACCTTCAGAATTTGAAAGAGAGTATTCCAATCAACATTGACAAAAGTTTTCTCTAAGTCTACAAATGCTAGAAACGTAGGTTTGCCCTTCCTTAACCTAGCTTCTAAGGTAAGTCGTAGTGACAGTATTGCCTCACGTGTTCCAACATTTCTATGGAATCCAAACTGATCTTCCCCAAGGTCAGCTTCTACCAGTTTTTCCATTCGTCTGTAGAGAATTCACGTTAGTATTTTGCAGCTGTGACTCATTAAACTGATAGTTCAGTAATTTTCACATCTGTCAACACCTGCTTTCTTTGGGATTGGAATTATTATATTCTTCTTGAAGTCTGAGGGTATTTCGCCTGTCTCATACATCTTGCTCACCAGATGGAAGAGTTTTGTCAGGACTGGCTCTCCCAAGGCCGTCAGTAGTTCCAATGGAATGTTGTATACTCCGGGGGCCTTGTTTCGACTCAGGTCTTTCAGTGCTCTGTCAATCTCTTCACACAGTATTGTATCTCCCATTTCATCTTCATCTACATCCTCTTCCATTTCCATAATATTGTCCTCAAGCACATCGCCCTTGTATAGACCCTCTATATACTCCTTCCACCTTTCTTCTTTCCCTTCTTTGCTTAGAACTGGGTTTCCATCTGAGCTCTTGATGTTCATACAAGTGGTTCTCTGATCTTCAAAGGTCTCTTTAATTTTCCTGTAGGCAGTATCTACCCTAGTGAGATAAGCCTCTACATCCTTACATTTGTCCTCTTAGCCATCCCTGCTTAGCCAATTTGCACTTCCTGTCGATCTCATTTTTGAGACGTCTGTATTCCTTTTTGCCTGCTTCATTTACTCCATTTTTATATTTTCTCCTTTCAACAATTAAATTCAATATATCTTCTGTTACCCAAGGACTTCTACTAGCCCTCGTCTTTTTACCTACTTGATCCTCTGCCTTCACTACTTCATCCCTCAAAGCTACCCATTCTTCTTCCACCGTATTTCTTTTCCCCCATTCCTCTCAATTGCTCCCTTATGTTCTCTCCGAAACTCTGTACAACCACTGGTTCTTTTAGTTTATCCAGGTCCCATCTCCTTAAATTCCCACCATTTTGCAGTTTCTTTAGTTTTAATCTACAGGTTATAACCAACAGATTGTGGTCAGAGTCCACATCTGCCCCTGGAAATGTCTTACAATTTAAAACCTGGTTCCTAAATCTCTGTCTTACCATTATATAATCTATCTGATACTTTTTAGTATCTCCAGGCTTCTTCCATGTATACAATCTTCTTTTATGATTCTTGAACCAAGTGTTAGCTATGATTAAGTTGTGCTCTGTGCAAAATTCTACCAGGTGGCTTCCTCTTTCATTTCTTTGCCATAGTCCATATTCACCTACTAAGTTTCCTTCTCTCCCTTTTCCGACTAGCGAATTCCAGTCACCCATGACTATTAAATTTTCATCACCCTTCACTATCTGAATAATTTCTTTTATTTCATCACACATTTATTCAATTTCTTCATCATCTGCAGAGCTAGTTGGCATATAAACTTGTACTACTGTAGTAGGCGTGGGCTTTGTGTCTATCTTGGCCACAACAATGGGTTCACTGTGCTGTTTGTGGTAGCTTACCTGCATTCCTATTTTCCTATTCATTATTAAACCTACTCCTGCATTACCCCTATTTGATTTTGTGTTTATAACCCTGTATTCACCTGACCAAAAGTCTTGTTCCTCCTTCCACTGAACTTCACTAATTCCCACTATATCTAACTTTAACCTATCCATTTCCCTTTTTAAATTTTCTAACCTACCTGCCCGATTAAGGGATCTGACATTCCACGCTCCGATTCGTAGAACGCCAGTTTTCTTTCTCCTGATAATGACGTCCTCTTGAGTAGTCCCCGCCCGGAGATCCGAATGGGGGACTATTTTACCTCCGGAATATTTTACCCAAGAGGACGCCATCATCATTTAATCATACAGTAAAGCTGCATGCCCTTGGGAAAAATTACGGCCGTAGTTTCCCCTTGCTTTCAGCCATTCACAGTACCAGCACAGCAAGGCCGTTTTGGTTATTGTTACAAGGCCAGGTCAGTCAATCATCCAGACTGTTGCCTCTGCAACTACTGAAAAGGCTGCTGCCCCTCTTCAGGAACCACACGTTTGTCTGGCCTCTCAACAGATACCCCTCCGTTGTGGTTGCACCTACAGTACGGCTATCTGTACCGCTGAGGCACGCAAGCCTCCCCACCAACGGCAAGGTCCATGGTTCATGGGGGGAGGCCAGTACTATTGTATCCATAATTTGTATTATTTAGTATGTTGGATAGTGGGTTCAGAGCAAGGCAGAACCAGAAAGGACTTAATGAGTCTCCTTGGTATATTCCACGCTTAATCTGTAGTGGCTGTGATGTGATATTATTTGAATTTGTTTGGATTTAAGTGTGGTTTTCCAATTTTTCATTACTATGTTTAGGAACTGTATCAATTTAGGATCTACTTTGTATATTTCCAATATTTGTAATAACCATGAGTGGGGTACACTATCAAAAGCTTTTCTGTAATCAATGTATGCATAGTGTAGCGACCTTTGTTTAGTTTTAGCTTGATATGTTACCTCTGCATCTATTATCAGTTGCTCTTTACATCCTCGTGCTCCTTTGCAACAGTCTTTTTGTTCTTCATTTATAATTTTGTTCTGTGTTGTATGTGTGATTAATTTCTGTGTAATGACTGAAGTTAATATTTTGTATATTGTTGGTGGGCATGTTAGGGGGCGGTATTTAGCTGGGTTTGCTCTGTCTGCTTGATCTTTAGGTTTCATATAAGTTATTCCATGTGTAAATGTATCAGGGAATGTGTATGGGTCTGCAACGTAACTGTTAAATAATTTAATGATGATGTAAATAAAACAGAAAGAAACTTCCACATGGGAAAAATATATTAAAAACAAAGATTCCAAGACTTACCAAGCGGGAAAGCGCCGGCAGACAGGCACATGAACAAAACACACAAACACACACACAGAATTACGAGCTTTCGCAACTGGCAGTTGCTTCGTCAGGAAGGAAGGAAGGAGAGGGAAAAATGAAAGGATGTGGGTTTTAAGGGAGAGGGTAAGGAGTCATTCCAATCCCGGGAGCGGAAAGACTTCCCTTAGGGGAAAAAAAGGACAGGTGTACACTCGCGCACACACACACACACACACACATATCCATCCGCACATACACAGACACAAGCAGACATATTTAAAGGCCTTTAAATATGTCTGCTTGTGTCTGTGTATGTGCGGATGGATATGTGTGTGTGTGTGTGTGTGTGTGTGTGTGTGTGTGTGTGTGTGTGTGTGTGTGTGTGTGTGCGAGTGTACACCTGTCCTTTTTTTCCCTTAAGGGAAGTCTTTCCGCTCCCGGGATTGGAATGACTCCTTACCCTCTCCCTTAAAACCCACATCCTTTCATTTTTCCCTCTCCTTTCTTCCTTCCTGACAAAGCAACTGCCAGTTGCGAAAGCTCGTAATTCTGTGTGTGTGTTTGTGTGTTTTGTTCATGTGCCTGTCTGCCGGCGCTTTCCCGCTTGGTAAGTCTTGGAATCTTTGTTTTTAATATGTTAAATAATTTAGTTAGATGTGAATGTGTTGAGGTGAACTTCTTTAGCCAGAAATTTGCTATTTTATCTTTTCCAGGGGCTTTCCAATTGTGAGTAGAATTAATTGCTTTGGTGACTTCATGTTGCAAAATTATCACTTCAGGTATCTGTGGTATCATCTTGTATGTGTCTGTTTCTGCTTCTATCCACCGTGCATACCTGTTATGTTGTACCGGGTTTGAGCATATGTTGCTCCAGAAGTGGTCCATATCTGTTATGTTTGGTGGATTGTCTATTTTAATGTGTGTGTTATCTATTTTCTGGTAAAATTTCTTTTGGTTTGTGTTGAATGTTTGGTTTTGTTTCCTTCTGTTTTCACTTTTTTTGTGTCTTCTAAGTCGTTTGGCCAATGCTTGTAATTTCTGCTTCTTTTCATCTAATTGCTCTATCACTTCTTGTTGTGAGATTTTTACCTAACCTTTTTCGTTTTTTTTTCACCTGACATTTGATCTCTTATAAATTGTGTTAGCTGTCCAATGTCTTTTCTCAGTTTTTCTATTCTGATCTGTAGCCTGTGTTGCCATTCTGGTTTTGTGGGTTTCTTCTGTGTGTTGGTTGGTTCTGATCTCTGCCTAATGTGTATATTTAGTGTAGTGAGTGCTCCTATATAAACCAGTAGTTGTAACTCTTCCATAGTTGTGTTTTCATTTATTTTGTTGTATATGATTGTGTTGATAGTTTTTATTGTTATTTTGACTTGTGGGTTATTTGGTGGTCTATGCAAGAATGGTCTAATGTCTGTATTTGTGTCTTTGTATTCTATATATGTCAGCTGAATTTTTTCTTCTATATCTAACATGGCTGTCACTTCATGTTCTATCTGTACTTGTTCTGGTGGCAGTCTTAAGATTTCGTCTTCCTCTGATTGTTTAATTGATGTGTGTTGTTCTTTGTTTGTTTGCTCTGGGATGTTTGAGTCCATTACTGTATTTTCTTCTTCTTCTGATTGCACATTATTTTGTTCCAGTATTTGTTGTACTTGTTGTTTGATGTTTTCTAATTCTGACTGGGGTATCCTGTTATTTTTGGTTATTACACGGATCTGATCAGCTAATCGTTGTTCTGTTAAAAATTTTAATTCTGGGTATCTGGTAATAAATGTTGTGTATACTTGTGATCTGTATCCAGTTGTGTTGGTTCCTAGGTTTGTTGCTTGGTAATAACAGAACATGAGGTGTCGATTAACTTCATCTGACCATCTCATTCTCTGTCTGTTTTCCTTCTAGGGTGGTAGCAGGAAGCATATCCTGCAAAACACCTCTATTTGGATTTAAATCATTTTCCAGTTGGCTAGCAGTGTCGTTACCATTGCGGGCGGGCATAGGGTTCAAGCGTCGTCCCCGACCATGACGGCGCTTGTCCGAGGCTTCTTTAGTTGTGTCCTGAACCAACTAATCACACTAAAAGGGGGGTTAGCCCTATTAGTGGTTTGTTCTTTTCGTCACCTTTTACGACTGGCAGAACATACCGGAGGCCTATTCTTTTCCTGGGCCACCACAGGGATTATTATTATTATTATTTTGCTGTTTCAATAAATTTGTTTGATTTCAATGTCTCAAAATAATTTCAAGCATAAGTTGTTGAAGTAACAGCCATCAACAAATTACTGGTATTGTTGTTACAATAATTCAGATAGAAAAATCTCCAAAATGATACTCAAACATCATCTGACCTTGTATGTTTTCCTTTTGCAACCTTTATAGTGCTTCTGCTGCATTATCCTGACAGTTCCACGTCATATTACATAAATCTGCAAGCTCAAACATTTTCCTCCTTGCAGTGAAAAACTGCACTTCTTTTTCTGTGCAGTCTCTCTTTCTTGTAATTTGTCTGGCATTTTTCCAGAACCTTGATTCCACACTGAAACCCATTTATGGTTGGCAAAATCATTTCAATTGATTAAACATTTTCCAATCACAAAGTTCTTTAGCTTCTGGAATTTTCCAGAGGGTAGCGCATCCCATAAATATGCCACATTTTTCAACCATTCCTATGGTTCTCAAGTGCCAAAACACCACATCCATTTTTTTTTTTTTTTTTAACGTTCAGCCAATGCAGAGAAATCTGATTCTGCATATGCCATTGGACAACAATCAACAAATGTAGCAACCCTCTAGAAGAAGCTGTTTTCATGACTAATTTTCTTATCTAAACTGTACTATATTCTTTCCTGAAATATGCCTGCAGGATAATTTATTTAATAAACATTTAATCATCCTTCAGTTAATGTTGTGTACTTCCTTTATGTTTATATCTATGGTTATGATTTTGGGGTGTTCTTCACATAGATCATTTTCAACCGAAGTTTAAGGATGTTTGTATTAAGTTACCAGTCTGAAAATCAAGGAGAAAACTCCTTATAAATCATCACCAAATAAGGATGAATTTCTGTTGCCAATTAAATAGTGACACACACTATCCACTCAGTTCTGTCATTATTTAACACTCACTTTGGCACTGCTGCTGAAATACACATATCCGCTTTTCCCATCTACCAGTACCTCTATATCCCCTCTTTGACCCAAATATCTCCCTTCTCCCAGTTGCCATCATTGCTTCCTATCCTACGTATTCATTTTCCTGGACAACCACATGTAAACACTGTCACCCCACTCAGGGGTGTGAATTTTCATTATCGTAATAAAAAAATTAGGTTATAAGCAACGAGAAAGATTAACGAATGGTTTGCACTCACTGAAGCTGGAGTCACAACTGAGCCAGCAGCATTACAAATAAAATAGCACTTCATTTCAGAGGGGAAAAAAGAATATTTTTATGAATTCCAGTACACTAAGCCCTATTCATAGTCCGAGTCTGACTGTCTAGTTGAACACTTTGTAAACTATCAAATCTTTCCATATGCTACTGGTTTCTCCACTTTTCTGTTTACACAATTAGGATGGAGCTTAAAATTTGTAATCCAGATATTTACAAGTACTGTTAAAATTCTTACATTTTACAACTACGAGTGTTTCATTCCATTTTACTGATGAGATCTTCACAGGAAAGAGAATATATATAAACATTTTTTGTGTCACATCCCAAGATCTTTGATTTAAAAACAACATATATTAAACTCTTACTGTACACAGCATTTTTAACTCTAGCTGCAGGGAAGTGACAGGTAACCAACTGTATAAAATTACAGAAAATTTTCCACATACAGTTAATTTTCATGTATAGTTAATTTTTGTAAGGCAAGAAACTTTAACTTACTATCGAGTTCATTATTTATGTTGACAATCAATGGCTCCAAGTGCCAATCAGTGTATGCAAGTCTATGAAGAAAACGGAAAAAAGCACATTGTGGTTGTTGAGGTGGCTGATACGGCCCAGGAGATGAATACAGTGATGCAACAATTAGTTCTACAGCCATAGCAGGCATATGACTATCATCAAGCATCTGTGAAGATAGCCACCGTTTTGCCAAACACGTTGCTGGTCCATATGATGGATACTCCTGATGCAAACTGCAACAGCAAAATACTGTATAATCTTGATCCACAAAAACAAATAAAAGAGAAAATTATAATAGTGTTATGTATTCTACAACATAAAATAAAGTAGAAACTAAGAATACAAGCACAAGTCTGCCCTACAAGGATAAAGATAACTAATGGCATCTTCATGCAATGTGTTTAATAACAGACTGTCTGTAAGTTGCATTTGTTTTCTTTACAAGATACTTATTTTACTATACATCATTACTCCCTGGTATTTGCATGGCAAAAATGGCTTCAACTGTGACTAGCCATGTAGTGAAATGCTACTACACTTTTAATGTCATGACAGTCACAACATAGATTCTCTACTCATAAGTTGTCAGTACTTCTCTTAATGCTATCGAATAAACATCTGGCAGCGACATTCTGAATTCAAATTCTTGCTAGGATAGGCTAGATGCCAATAGTGGCAGTGTATTTAAAGTTGTAAACTGCTCAACAATATCTAGTGACTTTATTACCGATCCTATTGTATAATAAACTAGGTAAAGAATAGTGTAAAAGGTGGGTCACGTGTGGTAATCAGATGTTACAATAGACCACCTACCTCCATAGCTGTAGTAACAGGGATTCAAGTGAAACTAACTGAATGTTTTATCTGGAAGACACTTCAAGCAGTTAGTTATAGAGCCAAAAGTCTTGAATATATTTGAACTTCTTGTACCAGTTAATGAAAAGCAGAGTATCGGTGATCATGTTACTGTTGTTGCAAGTGTTCCAAGGAATGTTGACAAAGATGAGAAGAATATGTTTGTTATGGTTATGTAAGAGTAACAAAAAACAAATTAAAGAATATCATAGCAGTCAACATCATACATTTAACTCCAGAGCCGAAAATATAAAGCAGAACAAATCACTGCACAAAATGCTTTAGACCAGTAAGAGATGGTACAACCCACAATACTAGAAAAGTTTTCAGAAAAAAAAATCTTCATCACAGATTTGGGTTAAAGTCGTGTTGATAAAAGCAGAATGAAGCCAAACTCAGTATGAAGAGGCAATGTGAGAAGTGTTCAATTAACTCAAAAGTAAAATTTTGTTAACCAATCTGACTAAAAAACTTAGTAATTTTTAACCTTATCTAACACCAGTAAGTGGATTAAAATCATCTATTTGGTCACTCTGTGACCACAATGGCACCAAAATGGAAGATGACAGAAAGAAAGCCGAAATAGTGAATTTTGTCTTCTGAAGACTGTACTTTGGTTTCCTCTTTCAACCATCACACAAACCAAGAGATGGCAGTTACTGAATTAAGTGACTGCAGAATAATAAATAAATTAAAATTATCAATAATATAAGGGCACTGATGAGATACGTGTGAGATTCTACACAGGTTACACGAAACACATTGCTCCCCTTCTAACAGTAGCTTATTGTATGTCACTACAGCAATGAATAGTATCTAACGATTCGATACAAGTGCATCTCATTCTTGTTTTTAAGAAAAATCATTCAAGTGATAAACATGATTATAGGCATGTATTGCTGACATAAATCTGTTGCAGAACTACAGAGCACATTTTATAGTCTCACATTATGATCCGTATGGAAATCGAAAAAAATCACCTCTTTAAAAATTTACAAGAATTCCACAAAAAGAATTGTTGTGAAACTCAGCTCGTCCTGTTTGTGCACAAGATCCAGAGTGAATCAGTCAATGGCATCGCAGTTAATGGCAATGGCATCCCAGTTAATGGCAATGGCATCCCAGTTAATGCCGTAGAAAGCATTTGATATAGCTATATGTTGTCATTTAACAAACAAGGTATGAGTTTACCTTGTATTGAACCAGATTTGTGACTGGATTCAGGACTTATTAGCAGACAGAACTCAACAATCATTCTTAATAGGGCAAAACTGACACGTGAGAAAGTAATTCGGAGAGAACCCCGTGGGACTGTTACTGGGTTGTTACAGTTTATAAACTCCATCTGGCTGTCCATGTGGATTACACTGTTGCTTATAAGCAGTCTGTAAGACCAAAAGGCTGCAGTGAAATGCAGTAAGACCTGCAGAGGCTCAGCAATTGGTATGGGGACTGGCAGTTGACCTTACATATAAATTATTGTAATGCATTGTGGACAAATAGGTAGATAAACCAATCGCTTTTCAACTGCGCTTCTGGTGCTAAATCACTGTGTACAGTAAAAACTGTAAAATATCTAACAGTAAGCATCCACAGTGACTTGTATTAAAATGACACAAAATCTAGTTGGGGGCGGGGGGTGAGAAAGAAAGAAAAAGAAAGAAAGCCAAAGTTCTTCACTGGGAGAATCTTAAGAAAATGTAATTCACCAATGAAATTAATGGTTTACATAATACTTGTTTGACCCATTCTGAATACTGCCTGTCAGTCTTGGATTAACAGAAAAGACGTAACTGGTGTAACAAAGGGCAGCATCTTACATCATGACCTCATTTAGCATGAGTGAGATTATTAACAAATATCCAGTTGCAGATGCTACAAGACAAGCATCATGGAGAAGTTTACTGTTAGAAGTCTGAGAATGTATGTCCCAAGAAGAGTCGGGCAATATATTACTTCCATCTACACATGTTTTGTGAACTGACCAAATGAAAAAAATCAAGATAAATGTGAGCTCATATGAAGGCTCATTGAAAGTAGTTTTTCCTGTGCACCATTTGAGGTTGAAAAGAGGTAAGTGGGGAAATAGTGGTACCAGACGAACCCTCTGCCACACACTGTAAGATGGCTTGTGAAGTATAAGTGTAGGAGGAGATACAGATGTAGATGGGTGCACAAAATTTACAAAAAAGACCATACTGATTTATGGATACTGTAGTTACCTTCAGAAGTGCTGAGCCACCAGAGGCATACTCACATTTAAAATACATCATCATGAACTTGTGACAACACTAGCCACAGTCTTCTTGTAAAAATAGCAAATAAAGTGAAACACTTTTACACTTTTCAGGGAACTTCATAAAAAATGGTGTAAATTTTGGGAAATTATGTTTCAAGCATATACTTGATTTTTATTATTAACCAACATATTTGATGAAAAATCCAGGATTTAGTTTTTCTCCAATTACTTCTGGTGAATTTTTTGCTATCTGGTTTTCAAATTCATAAAAACATTTGAAAGTTTTGATGTCTGCTGCAAAAATAAAATTATGAGACCTGGACAAATGTTACATACATACATATATGTGACATCAAACTGCAGACAAGAAGTATATTTAACTTCAAATCATAAAATCCGCTACTCTGTACATTATAAACGACTTTTTAAGAAAAATAACCAACATACAGGACAGAAGTTGGCAACAGGTGACACTGGTGATTACATAAGATGGTGGTTTCAATGACAGAAATACATTCTATCTGATCATACATGGCACTGAACACACATAACATTATTATATTGAGCCCAAAATCTCTATCAGCTGACTAATGGTGGCATCCATTTTTCTAGAATACTGTTCAATTTATCTTAATAGTAGTATTTTCAGTAGAGGCTTTTATATTACAATGGCAAAATTTTGGGCAATGTCTGTCTGCAAAAAAAAATATTTGAAAGGAAGCAACATTTTGCTGCATGAGTGAATTTGTTTTGAAAACACAAAAAAAGTTTGCAACATGTTTTTCCAGATTAAGTCATTAATATTTTGTCTTCTATTCCTATAGAAGCAGTAAAAAAAATGATTGAAGTACAACTATTCAGTAATTCACTAGAAAATTGTAATGCTGTTGCCTGTAAAAACAAATATTATCAATACTTGAAATCACTACAAAAACACATAGCACAAAAACACTTAACACTAGCTTCCAAGCTCTTGCTCCTTTTCTAGTAGATGTACTCACATTCACACACACACAACCACCACACAGACACCTAAACGTCTACACCTGCGGTAGCAGTGAGACTGACTATTGTAAGTAGTTGCCTGGGTAAAGGTGGGGACAGGATAGGAAAGGTCACACGAGATAAGGTGTGGGTAGCAGGATAAAATGGTTCAGATGGCTCTAAGCACTATGGGACTTAACATCAGAGGTCATAAGTCCTCTAGACTTAGAACTACTTAAACCTAACCAACCTAAGGACATCACACACATCCATGCCCAAAACAAGATTCGAACCTGCGACCGTAGCAGCAGCGCAGTTCAGGACTGAAGCACCTAGAACTGCACGGTCACAGTGGCCGGCTGGTAGCAGGATAGTGTGAGGCCTTATACTAGTGTTAGCAGTTTCCTATTACATGTTTCTGTGTGCAACACCCAGTCCTCTATAGGCAGGTGAATGTTCTTCCCTTATTTTATGTAAAACTACCAATACAATTTTCCAAATTGTTTTTGCCTGGCCAAATGTGAAAACAATAAGCACTGCATTAATGTTGGGAATTTTGGAGAAATTAAGTTAACTGCACAATTACATGCATAATACCGATATTAATACAAGCCATTCAAGTGCTAAAATTTATGCCTGATTTATCTATAAATGAGAAAAAGAGTAAATTTTGACTCCATTTCGCACAGTGCATGTTCTACATCTACATCTACATCCATACTCCGCAAGCCACCTGACGATGTGGATTGACAAAATCTTAGCTTTTTGCCCTCTGTCACGACTTGGATGGTTTCAAAGCTTAACGTGGTGTCCTACAAAGTTCGTCATGAAGTTATATGTACATAGATACATAACGTCATCATGAAATATAATGTAGGGCACAATACAGAATGGAATTTGCAGTTAAATTTTAGCTGTGTTGTTAGGTCCTTTTCCAACCCGTGCCTTGTAAACCAGGACATATCCCGAAAGAAGTGCCAAAGGTTTGTGAAAAATATGATTTTATTAAAATTGCTTAGCCTTTTCTTTTAGTTCCAACCTGCAAACCACTTAGGAAAACACTGCTTTACATATTCCATAAAAAGCAATATGCCATACACCACTTTATAACATCTCACTGCAAATCAAAGTTAAACTTTATTTCTTTTTTTACAAAATAATATGTCAACTACTCCCATGTACTTCACAAAGAAGTGCCACACCTGAAATGGTTTGAAAGAAGTACGTATATTATCCGGAAGACGTAGTACCATAGCTGTGTTTACCATTGCCAAATTTTCTTACATTAGGAATATTACTGAAGTTTTATCCCAACCCAACACCTTGTTCAATAACTCAACTATAAACAACACCACACAGTATAGTTACATTTAAGTTGGCAGTGTTAAGACACAAGAGACTAGTGGCATGAACTGTTCCAACTTTTAACATCATCTACTGATTCAAACCTAGGAAGTGCAAATGAAGTTTATTGTGCAATATTTCTAAACACTACTTGAAAATAAACACTTTGCTGGCAACATTATACACTCTAAGATTGGGGGCGGGAATAGGGGAATGGCGCAGGAATGACGCACCACAAAAGAAGTGTCCAAATGGGATGGAAATTGGTGGATGTGATGTATATGTATAGACAAACAAAAGATTACAATTTCAGAAAATTGGGTGATTTATTCAAGAGAAAGAGCTTCACAAATTGAGCAAGTCAATAACATGCTAGTCCACCTCTGGCACTTATCCAGCTTGGCACTGACTGATAGAATTGTTGGATGTCCTCCTGATGGATATCGTGCCAAATTTTATCCAATTGATGCATCAGAATCATCAAAATCCTGAGCTCGTTGGAATGCCCTGCACATAATGCTCCAAACATTCTCAACTGGGGAGAGATCTGGTGACCTTGCTGGCCAAGGTAAGGTTTGTCAAGCAAGAAGACTTGCAGTAGAAACTCTCACCGTGTGCAGGCAGACCTTATCTTGCTGAAATGTAAGCCCAAGATGGCTTGCCATGAAGGGCAACAAAATGATTTGCAGAATACCATTGACATTTGACACAATACTGTGCTGTCAGAGTGTCATGGATGGCAACCAAAGTGGTCCTGACAAGCCAAATAACTGCTTGCATAAGGGCCAGAATTGGACTAACATTTTATTGACTTGCTAAATTTGTGAAGCTCTTTCTCTTAAATAAATCATCCAACTTTCTGTTTGTCTGGACATGTACCTCACATCTAAAGATTAATGTAACATTTGGTTTATTTCTTTGTGGTCTGTCACTTTTTCTGTTTTAGAGCGTATCTCAATTACACTTTTTCTTTTTTTCCTTTTCTCTGTTAACATTGATTCATTAAGTGTAAATGGTGGGAAATAGATGTTATGATGATGCAAAAGCAAGTGGAATTAACATTCTGAACACAGAGAATTTTTAGAGATTGATAAAAAATGTCATAAACAGTGGGAAGATAATAATTCCAGGGACGTAAAAGTAGGGTTATACTTCAGATAATACACCAACTTGGACACAGATACACTTTAATAAACGTACCCACTGTGTTAGGTGGATGTGAAGTCATACAGTGGATGTAGGAAGGGCTCAGCAAAGTAAGGGGGACATGTGTTGTCTTGTACTTGACTAAAGTGTTTTATTTAATAAATAAAGTCTTTACTAGCTACTGCACTCAGGAAGCCTTATGTGCTCTTTTTTCAAATAATTGAATTACATGACAGAAATCCTGCCGTTTATGGTAGAACAGCAATCATGATCTGAGTTGGCCCTTTTCCCTTGCAGTAAATTTGGCAAATGGAAAAAATGATAAATCCAAAGGTTAAAAGTGCAATCCTCATTTAGTACTAATGTCTTTTCCTCTAGATTATTGATACATTCATCTCTGGCAGTGTACATTGAATATGTGTTAAGTACGAGGTGCACTGTAGTTTTGAGTTTGTGTTTAACTGCAAATTGTCTTATAACTGTCTGGGTAGTTAAGTTCATGTCAGACTAAGCCATAGCCATACCACATGAGAAAGAGAAAGAGAGAGAGAGAGAGAGAGAGAGAGAGAGAGAGAGAGAGAGAGAGAGAAAGGAGGGGGGGGGGGGGGGGGAGGGCCTACTTTTTGGAGCTTTGCCACAAAAAACGGAGCCAACTGGTGATTAACTTCCAGGTCTCTGGTTTGTACAGAAGAGAAATACTAAACCACAACATAACAAAACTAATAACCCACTATTATCTAAAGCTGTACCAGAAACCTATACAAGTGTTATTTGTACCTTAGATATCATAGTTCTTACCGAGTCAAAAAAACTTACAATTCCAAAGTGTTTTGTATGAATAAATTAAAAAGATTACAAGATTACTCTTAATATACATTACCCATGCAATGCACTTGTCAATTTTGGTGAGTGAACAACTTCCTTTTCAAGTGCTAATGACTGTGGAGTGTCTCTGTACTTTCTTACTCCAAGTGGTGTGGTCATTTCTTTTAACAATGCTATTTCTCTAGTGCAAGCTATACGAAGTCTAAAAACAAAACCATCCTGGAAGAAAATTAAAGACACATTATTCAAGTTATGTGAACTTCTATTTGAATTACAAGTTTATTCCAATTCTGCACAAAAATCACATAGTAAATAATTAAAGTTATATAATAAAAAAACTTAAATATTCTATTGCACATAAAATTCAGATAACTAAGCTATGCTTTGTACAGATACACATGATTACATATGTAATCATTTACTTTATTTACAAAGCATGAACAAATCAGTAGTAGTAGTAGTAGTGGTGGTGGTGGCAGTAGTAGTAGTAGAGGAAGAAGAAGAAGGAGAAATGTGACATTTTCTTTCCACAGTGTACATAAGTAAACTTAGCATAAAAAAGCAGTAGATAGTAAAAAAAATTAAAGGTTTATTAGATTTTCTCTCTAGCAGTATACTAGGAGGGAAGGCAGATCAAGGAAAATGTCTATGAAATACACAGTGACAGAAGATTTAAATGTTGAATGATGTACTATGCACCAAAACTAGATGTAACCTACTAAGAAGCATCTCCATCTGCAGATGAGTCTTGTCAGCTCAGAATCACAAAGGAAACAGTATATATTGAGCAAGTATTAGGAAAGCTAAAAGCAACTACTAATTGTAGTTACACTGCTCTTGAATTAAAATATTATAAAGTACAAAACTGTAAATCAATAGCATCTGGTTTTAAGTAGAGTGTGTCATCTAGAAAAGGTTAAGTGTCATCAAGAATCAACTAAAACATTTTGAAGAAATTGCTCGGTCCTTGGGGTTTTCTTAGTAAATTGATTTTTGGATTTGCAAGTGTGTTGTCATTTCAGCTTTAACATCTTCTTTGACAGTTTATATACTGTAGTTGTCTTAGTTGTATCAAATTAGTTGCAGGCCAAACAACACACAATTAAACCCATACTCAGCACATGATGACAGCGACTACCGGACTTGTCAAAATATTGTGTTAAGAGAAAAGTACATTTTGGCTGCAAGTCTTAAGAGTTGCTTCAGTTTTACAAAAATTTTAATTTTATGTTTGTGGATGTGTAGAAATAGTCAGTGTGTTAGTAGGAAAAGCAAATGGAATCTGCACATGGTTAGTAAATTCCAATTACTGGACAGATCCGGGATTTTGCATGGTGATCAGAGAGCAAATAAGATTGAAGAAACATAGTCTCATCTTCTGAGGAATAGTGAAGCTAACAACTTGAATTTAACTATTCCAATTGATAAGAGAGAGGAAAAGGAAGGATTCAGTGCTGTAGCTAAGAACAATTGCAGCCATTGTTGTTTCATCAGTTGAGAAGGCTAACTGACTATAAATCATTAGCTATGCTGTTTATTTCCATGCACACAGACTAGATTTTAAAGAAGAGTTAACACCACCCTATCTGCAATTGTATATTGTTTGCCAAATTTTCCCAATGTTTCATGCATCTTTTTACATCCATTTGAGGAGATATAGTTGTATCATCCATTAATTTACATTCCTGCAGTTGTGCTTCAAGAAACTACTGTTATGCGAGAAGAATTTTGTGAAAATGTGTAATAGACAAGTACACCGACCTGCTTCATTAAGGGAAACAGAGCGAGATTTAACAACATTTGCATAAAACAATGTAGCGCAATAGCACCAGGGCTAATGAAATGAATAAGCAGATTTATGCTATACCAACAGCGAATTCAGCCACCATTTTCACAGCATACTGCCTTGACAACCTTGAAATATCAGCATAGAAAATAAGAAGAGAACATGGAACACAAAAATGAAACACTAATCAAAAAGCACAAAAATAAAATCAAAAAGTACAAAGATAAAACTAAGATATGAGAAGGAAGTTGCTACTCACCATGTAAAGGAGATTCTGGGTTGCAGATAGATACAACAAAAAGACTCTCACAATTAAAGCTTTTGGCCATTATGGCCTTCGTCAACAATAGACACACATACACATACACACACACGCATGTGCGCACGCGTGCACACACACACACACACACACACACACACACACACACACACACACACACACACACACACACACAAACTAAGCTAAATAACTAACTAAAAGTAGGTAGCAACTTTCTTTCTTACATATTTTTACATTCAAATCCTTAAAAGATAAAACAAAGAGATAGACATCTGAGGAGTACCTTGAGTATGTCAACATAATCCTGATATGGCTGTGCTGCTAAATTAAACTGGTCATGAAGGCACTGAGATATTTTAATGTTAAAAGCAGCTCGAATACGGCGAACAGCTTCTATGTCATTTGGCCATTTTCCACTTGCTGCCAATATAATGATCACTGAGAGCAAAAAATTTTTCTTCAGTTCCTCACACTACAATGCAGTATTAAGAAATACAGCCATGCATATTCATTAAGTGAAGTTCTTCAAGGACAGATGAAATAAACTTTTAGTTTTACATAAAATTATAATTCATCAGTCACATAACAACATACATACTTATTAATGGCACACTTACTACCCCTTTTAATGCACTCTGCAAATGGCACAGCTGTAAATAAGGGAATAGTAATTACTTAACAAGAGTATTTTTTGAAGATACATACAAAATTATCAAGAATAATGGTTTGAAGGAAGCATAAGTATTCCACCTAACTACACAAGGAGTTAACTGCATTGAAAAAGGGCAAATCAAATACACAACTGTTTAAAATGTGTACTGCAACACACAATAGATACACTGAATATGATTGTGCAGTCAACTGAAACACTGGGGCATTAAACATGTTACCCTAGGATGCCCCTTGTTTTGAATCCATGCTCTTTACAGCCTATTACTTAACTGCTGTCTTCAAAGATTTCTTTTTTGGGTGGGTGGTGGGTGGGATTGATTTTCGGGGGGGGGGGGGGGGGGGGGCGTTAAGTGAAGTGCAATTGAAAGAATATAAGGACTTCTGGTCAAATACAGGGTAACATCAAAACCGCAGGAATAAATGGTAAATGTAAATGTGTGTGTGTGTGTGTGTGTGTGTGTGTGTGTGTGTGTGTGTGTGATGTTGCTAGAAAAAGAGTTAGTGCTTGAAAGATAGTGTGAATGCTGTTATATGTTTCTGCACTCAACATATCTATCTGCTATAGGTGAGCGGTTGTCTCTCTCTTATTTTCCTATTGCTCAATCCAGGAACATCCATTACTCTTCTTTACTTCGAATAGGAGGATAGGACTGAGACTGAGCTACTGTGAACAGTTCAATGATGTTCTCATCAGAATCGACAGCAAACAGCAATAGTGCAGGTACACATGCCTACGTCACAAGCAGAAGATGAAGAAGTAGAGAAAGTATATAAGTATACTGCATAGCTAATTCAGTATATAAAGGGAGATAGTAATCTAATAATCATGGGGGATTAGAACATGATAGACCTTGCCGTTGGTGGGGAGGCTTGCGTGCCTCAGCGATACAGATAGCCGTACCGGAGGTGCAACCACAACGGAGGGGTATCTGTTGAGAGGCCAGACAAACATATGGTTCCTGAAGAGAGGCAGCAGCCTTTTCAGTAGTTGCAGGGGCAACAGTCTGGATGATTGACTGATCTGGCCTTGTAACACTAAACAAAATGGCCTTGCTGTGCTGGTACTGCGAACGGCTGAAAGCAAGGGGAAGCTACAGCTGTAATTTTTCCCGAAGGCATGCAGCTTTACTGTGTGGATAAATGCTGATGCCGTCCTCTTGGGTAAAATATTCCGGAGGTAAAATAGTCCCCCATTCGGACCTCTGGGCGGGGACTACTCAGGAGGACGTCGTTATCAGGAGAAACAAAACTGGCGTTCTACAGATCGGAGCCTGGAATGTCAGATCCCTTAATTGTGCAGGTAGGTTAGAAAATTGAAAAAGGGATCTGGATAGGTTAAAGTTGGATATAGAAGGAATTAGTGAAGTTCGGTGGCACGAGGAAAAAGACTTTTGGTCAGGTGCATACAGGGTTATAAATACAAAATCAAATAGGGGTAATGCAGGAGTAGGTTTAATAATGAATAGGAAAATAGGAATGCGGGTAAGCCACTACGAACAGCACAGTGAACGCGTTGTTGTGGCCAAGATAGACACGAAGCCCATGCCTACTACAATAGTACAAGTCTATATGCCAACTAGCTCTGCAAATGACAAAGAAATTGAAGAAATGTATGATGAAATAAATGAAATTGAAGAAATGTATGATGAAATAAAAGAAATTGTTCAGATAGTGAAGGGAGATGAAAATTTAATAGTCACGGGTGACTGGAATTCTGTAGTAGGAATAGGGAGAGAAGGAAACGTACTAGGTGAATATGGATTGGGGGTAAGAAATGGAACAGGTAGCCGCCTAGTGGAATTTTGCACAGAGCACAACTTAATCATAGCTAACACTTGGTTCAAGAATCATAAAAGAAGATTGTATACATGGAAGAAGCCTGGAGATACTAAAAAGTATCAGATAGATTATATAATGGTAAGACAGAGATTTAGGAACCAGGTTTTAAATTGTAAGACATTCCCAGGGGCAGATGTGGACTCTGACCACTATCTATTGGTTATGAACTGTAGATTAAAACTGAAGAAACAGCAAAAAGGTGGGAGTTTAAGGAGATGGGACCTGGATAAACTGAAAGAACCAGAAGTTGTACAGAGTTTCAGGGAGAGCATAATGGAACAATTGACAGGAATAGGGGAAAGAAATACAGTAGAAGAAAAATGGGTAGCTTTGAGGGATAAAATAGTGAAGACAGCAGAGGATCAAGTAGGAAAAAAGACGAGGGCTAGTAGATACCCTTGGGTAACAGAAGAAATATTGAATTTAATTGATGAAAGGAGAAAATACTAAAATGCAGTAAATGAAGCAGGCTAAAAGGAATACAAATGTCTCAAAAATGAGATCGACAGGAAGTGCAAAATGGCTAAGCAGGCATGGCTAGAGGACAAATGTAAGGATGTAGAGGCTTATCTCACTAGAGGTAAGATAGATACTGCCTACAGGAAAGAATGACTTGTATGAATATCAAGAGCTCAGATGGGAACCCAGTTCTAAGCAAAGAAGGGAAAGCAGAAAGGTGCAAGGAGTATATAGAGGGTCTATACAAGGACGATGTACGTGAGGGCAATGTTATAGAAATGGAAGAGGATGTAGATGAAGATGAAATGGGAGATATGATACTGCGCGAAGAGTTTGATAGAGCACTGAAAGACCTAAGTCGAAACAAGGCCCCGGGAGTAGACAACATTCCATCAGAACTACTGACAGCCTGGGGAGAGCCAGTCCTGACAAAACTCTGCCATCTGGTGAGCAAGATGTATGAGACAGGCGAAATACCCTCAGACTTCAATAAGAATATAATAACTTCAATCTCAAAGAAAGCAGGTGTTGACAGATGTGAAAATTACTGAACTATCAGTTTAATAAGTCACACCTTCAAAATACTAAAGCGACTTATTTACAGACGAATGGGAAAACTGGTAGAAGCCGACCTTGGGGAAGATCAGTTTGGATTCCGTAGAAATATGTGAACACGTGAGGCAATACTGACCCTACAACTTATTTTAAAAGCTAGATTAAGAAAAGGCAAACCTACATTTCTAGCATTTGTAAACTTAGAGAAAGCTTTTGACAATGTTGACTGGAATACTCTCTTTCAAATTCTGAAGGTGGCAAGGGTAAAATACAGGGAGCGAAAGGCTATTTACAATTTGTACAGAAACCAGATGGCAGTTATAAGAGTCGAGGGACGTGAAAGGGAAGCAGTGGTTGGGAAGGGAGTGAGGCAGGGTTGTAGCCTCTCCCCGATGTTGTTCAATCTGTATATTGAGCACACAGTAAAGGAAACAAAAGAAAAATTCGGAGTAGGTATTAAAATCCATGGAGAAGAAATAAAAACTTTAAGGTTCGCCGATGACATTGTAATTCTGTCAGAGACAGCAAAGGACTTGGAAGAGCAGTTGAACGGAATGGACAATGTCTTGAAAAGAGGATATAAGATGAACATCAACAAAAGCAAAACAAGGATAATGGAATGTAGTCAAATTAAGTCGGGTGATGCTGAGGGAATTAGATTAGGAAATGAGACACTTAAAGTAATCAAGGAGTTTTGCTATTTGGGGAGCAAAATAACTGATGATGGTCAAAGTAGAGAGGATATAAAATGTAGAATGGCAATGGCAAGGAAAGCGTTTCCGAAGAAGAGAAATTTGTTAACATCGAGTACAGATTTAGGTGTCAAGAAGTCGTTTCTGAAAGTATTTGTATGGAGTGTAGCCACGTACGGAAGTGAAACATGGACGATAAATAGTTTGGACAAGAAGAGAATAGAAGCTTTCGAAATGTAGTGCTACAGAAGAATGCTGAAGATTAGATGGGTAGATCACATTACTAATGAGGAGGTATTGAATAGAATTGGGGAGAAGAGGAGTTTGTGGCACAACTTGACAAAAAGAAGGGACCAGTTGGTAGGACATGTTTTGAGGCATCAATGAATCACAAATTTAGCAGTGGAGGGCAGTGTGGAGGGTAAAAATCATAGAGGGAGACCAAAAGATGACTACACTAAGCAGAATGAGAAGGATGTAGGTTGCAGTAAGTACTGGGAGATGAAGACGCATGCACAGGATAAAGTAGCATGAAGAGCTGCATCAAACCAGTCTCAGGACTGAAGACCACAACAACAACAACAGTAGGGGAAAGGGGGAAGGGGTAAGAGGTAAGAGGTAAGAGGGAAGAGGGAAGGGACATGCTTGCTGGATTTGTTGACACAGAAAAAAAAAAAAAAAAAAATGTAAAATAGTGCAGTAGCTTAGCTACAGGAAATATACAATACAATATACACAAGAACCAAGAGAGAACAAAAGAATGGCAGTCAATGAATGAAGTGTTCAGACTAAAAGTAGTGTCAGATAGGAATGCTGTGCTTCTTTCCTACTGTTTAATCTGAACACAGAATAAACAATGACAAAAATAAAAGAAAGTTTCAAGGGTGGGACTGAAATTCAAGGTAAACGGATATCAATGATGAGATTAACTGATAACACTGACATCATCGGTGAAAGTAAAGAAGAATTACAGAATGTGTTGATGGGAATGGAAAATCTAATGAGTAAAGAATACAGATTGAGAGTAAACTGAAGAAAGATGAAAGTAATAAGGAGTAACAGAAATGAGATTAGCAATACATTTAACATCAAAACTGGTGATCATGAACTGGATGAAGCTGAGTAATTGAGGTACCTAGGATGCAAAATAACATATCATGTACGAAGAAAGGGGGACATAACAAGCAGATCAGCACTGGCAAAGACAGTGTTCTGACAAAAAACCACAGACTGTGGACACCAGGAAAGCAGAGAACAAGGCATCTGAGATGCAATGTTATGTAATTATATTGAAAATTAGATGGACTGGTAAGCTATGGACTGAGGTGATTCTCTGCAGAGCAGGCAAAGAAAGGAATGTGTAGAAAATACTGATAAGAAGATGGGACATGGTGATATGATACTTTTTAAGACATCACAGAAAATTTCCTTGGTACCAGAATGACCTGTACACATCAAAACTGCAGGGGAAGACAGAGATTGGAATATAACCAACAAATAATTAAGGATATAGGGTGCAAGTGCTACTCTAAGATGAAGAGAGTAACACAGCAGAGGAATTCATGACAAGTCACACCAAACCAGTTAGAGGACACAAAATTGCAAAAAAATAAATAATTAAATCTGGAACTAGCACTTTCCTCTTTCTATACCACTTACAAATCTTTCTTGAAATTGGGTACAATAGTGACAGGAACTGGGTGACATTCTTTCAAAAGAATCATGCCAGCAATTAAATTTAATACAAAACTGTCACAAAACCAAGTGTACTCCACAATATATTACTCCATTGAAATAATGCAATTCAGTGTCATGAATAAATGCAAGCAGCTAGAATTTCAAATTTATCGCTTTGATTGTGCAAAAAAAGTACTTACTAAAGAAAATCTGTATTGTCATTGTTTCTATTAATAAGACTATTTTGATTCAAATATGTGTTAATGCCACAAGCTAAAAATTACAACTCCAGACAGAAGCACAACTAATACCTTCAATAGGTAGTACCCATCGCGGAATATGCTTATGTGGTGAATCTTCAAGAAAAATATAACACAAGGAGCGGTCAGCACAAGTACTTCGTTGTAACTTGTGTGTTGTAGAAAGTGGAGGGAAAACCTGTAACATAAAGACATAGCAAACAAGATGCAAAATAACATGAAACTAATGACAGAACTTAGATTGGAGAGGAGGGGTAAAAAAAAGCACTTAAATGATTATTAATCAAAAGATAGAACACATGGGATGGATCTCTTTGCATCATCCAATAACAAGCCTATCTTCTAAATGAAGAGAATGATTTTCTCTCTTCCTTACATTCAGTCAACTTTTTGCTTCCTAATACCACATGGAATCATCACTGTATATTGTTTTAAATAATTATCTGCACTTTAACAACTGCACCACAAACCATAATCAATATAACTGCATAAACATTATTAGACAATTTATACCGTTAATGTTGAATATATGCAATCAACAAGATGATAATCAACAACACTTAATACTCCTATGAAGCTGACAGAATATCATTAATAAATATTTCTTCATACTGCAAAATTTAGTCACTGTATATCACAATAGATCATTTACACCCCTGAGGGAGAGCACAATTAAATATAGTAAATTTATTTTAATGCATAAAGAGACAGTGAGATCCTGAGAACTGGATAGTTGCAAGCGTTATCCAGCCCAAACTGCACACTAATGGTACTGGATGGAATAATAGGCAATAAATCTGTGAGAAATTATAAACAGCATAACAGTGTTATTTCACATCTTTGTTCTGGTGCACCTACTGCAAATTAATTTTAAATCTTAATGACACAATTTTACATTCAACTTGAAGATTCATATAATTGAAAAATTTACCTCACAGTAACGAAATACAGCTGAGTTGCCCTGCACAGTGCTTATTTCCAGAGGCAAATCTTTCAACTGTCGAAGCTGTTTTGTGAGTCCATCATATGAAGAGAGCACTGCTAGGGTTGCCTCCTCGCCTGTACCATATTCAAATTCAGCAGGTTTGATCTGTGAAAGCATTTATTTATAGAGATATTCATAAGATATGCACAATGCACTCTAAAAATTTAAAAAAGTGTATTTAACAAAATACCTCATTAGCGACCATATATTTAAAAATAAGTTAAAATGATAACTTAGTGCCCATTCCAAGAAGCTTAATGATACCCTGGAAGCTGGACTGGCAAAGGTATTTTGTCAATAGTGATAGAATTTTTTGTTAAAGAATTTTTTGTTAAAGACTCAACACTAATATAAACAAATTTGAAATTTCCTTTTAGACATCAATCAAGTGAAGTGTGCAACTGGATAATAGTGCATTTTCTAACAACACGTTATTACAGTGTACTGCAGTCAGTCAGTACAGTGAATAGTGAATAGTGTTCAGCATCTATCATTCCATGAACACACGAACTGAGTGAGAAAGCAGAAAGTACATGACAGTTCTGTTCAGCATTACTATTTATTATTTTGTCAAAATGTGTGCTAGCTCAAATAGGAAAATGATGGGGAAGTAAATTAGCCACATCCTTTTTTAGGAAACCATCTAGACATTTCCCTTAACCACTTAATGGAAATCACAGAAAACAAAACTGGATGGCAAGACAGGGGATCTGAATGCCACTCCACCCGAATGTGACTCCAGTGTCCTAACCATTATGCCAATTAATCACATCATTAGTTACAAATGCGCAACAGTTAAGCAGAGACATTTTACATGGTTTGCCTGATTCTTATTGGCACACACTGCCTGAAACAACAGGCACACCTAAGAGTTTAACAACCCACAAGTTTTGAGGCATAATAAACAAGCTTTGTAGAACAAGACAGAAATGAAACCAACTGAAAAAGACCAGAGAAACAGCACATTACAATTTTACAGTTCAGCTCAGAGATCAAGATAAACCAATACATGGCAGCAGTATGATAAGTCACCAAGACACATTAACGGTGAAAATAAAATACAATCTTTTGTATTTCTTGTATTACATATTTTGTCAGTACTATTTTGTTATCATTATTAAAGTTTAGTTCCAGTTTCATGGAAGTAAAAGTAATAACAATCTAATTGTAATTATGAGGAATATAAGAAAACCCCTGCAAATTGTCCTTACCTTCCGTGACTGTAAAACAGACTCCACTTGGTCTGCTATATAAGTAATGCTTGAAGTTGGATCAATCTGAAGATGCATATTCAAAATATATTCAACAATGAGGCGGCAAATAACTCTTTTGTCAGACAATGTAGCACCTATTTTCCATACAACGGCTTCTGCAATGCCTCCATCTTGGAAACGCCGCAATTCTGATTTGCTGCCCCAGAATTTTCTGAAATCTTCTGCCTAAGAAACGAATAGCAGATTATTATATCCTGGTCATATGGTAATATGACTTGGTAATAATACGGTTATCGGTGTCGCAATTTTATCAGCTATTCTGGCCCAGAGCATATTTACATGTTACTGTTTTATGTTTACATATTGATTCAATTTTTTAACTACCAAGCTCTAATTCTGTTAACCACAGCATGACAGACAGCGTAACCACAGAATTTATGTTTTACTGTTGTTTACAACATTTTTAACTGCTCCCGTAAAACTTCTTATGCTCACTATGTTAATTTGTACCCATTTTGTGTTAACATATCTATAATTAACCCATGATTTCCAATTTTACGAAACAATGTCAATGGAAAAAAACTGGCATAAAATGACACTGCTGTGGTTTTGTTTGCAAATGTTATGCAGTTAATTTTTTTTTTAATTTTCAAGCAGTGGGAGCTCTACTTAGCAGATCTAAATCGGTAAATGTGAGGATCAGAGTCAGTAAACGTCAGAACAACTTGTGGCAAAAGGTCCCGCCCCCCCCCTCCCCCTTGGGGGGGGGGGGGGGGGGCTTAGTTGCTGATGGGAGTAACTGTTTTGGTAGAAGTTGGGAGAAAGTGTCACTTCAAACAAACATTCACACATGTTTCATATCAGTTCAACCCTTAATTTCCAATATAGTATGCTATACAAAAAGTAGTACGTCGATGTCATTGTATACATATTGTTTCAGCGTTAACTTCACCCTAAGACTACAATCAAATGCTTAGGGAATCCGATCAACTGCTTAGGAAATCCACCTCCTAGCATTTGTAACTAATCATATTGCTTTGTTTTTGGTTCAAATCCACGAGAGAGAGAGAATGCTGCTTGTTTACTTTTATTTTGGCTGGACCAGTATCAGGGTACATGCTTATGTTCTGTGGCTGTGTAATTATTAGTGTGCCCAAAGATATTTTTGGAGGTTTACTGTAATATTTTGCTGACTTTTGACACATCCTTGCTGTTAGAGAAGATGCAGGGGGATTTATAAAACCAGCAATGTATTGACTAAATTGGCTGTGCCAACAAAGCTGTCCCTACAGACCAAGGCAAGTCGATTTCAATCGACACAACTGCTCCCATCAACCATCATGTCAAAAGTTAACTGTTTACACCATGAAGTGTTGTTCATCGCTTTGTGTAAATGATCAAAGTGCTGTGTTATTAGCTGTTTCTTTCAAATAGAAGTTTAGTGTTTTCTATCACACTTTCAATGGAAGAGATAGTAAAAGTTCTCAAATGAGTAGAAGTTCATTGCGGAACATGTGTTACATTAGCGCAGAGTTTAGGCATACCTGTGTCTATGCTGAACATCATCGTTAAAAACAGACTTCATTTTGCTAAGTGCAAATAACAGTGCGTGAAATTAAGAAAACTGACCAAGTGCAAGTAGGACTCGAGCTTTGAAGGTTCCATACAAACTAAATTATGGTGTAGATAGTTCATCGATCCCAGGAATTGAGAATCCTAACAATTTCTGTTATCGACATTGATACTGGCGAGATATTGGTGTAGGAAGTCCCAAGACTTTCGATACTGTTTTAATTTTAAGTTGAATGCCAGAAGCTCTGAGTGTTAAGAAAGTGTTCATAGAAAAGCCTGAGAGGAAAAAGAGAAGAGGTACAGGAAAAGGTGGCTTGAAGATATGGAGGAAAACCTCAAAGCAATGGGATTCAAAAATCAGAGAAGGAAAAGAATTGACAGAGAAGAATGAAGGTAGGTGACAAAGAAGGCCAAGGTTCTGCAAGGATTGCAGTGCTGACCAGTAAGTAAGTAAATAAAAAAGCCACATTGTTTTAAAAATGTAAAAACATTGCCCATGAACTACAGTGCCAATAACAAAGTATTGATAATAGCAGAACTATTCAAGAAGCAACTGACAGCTTTGAGGCAAGAATAAGAGCCTGTAAGAGGAAAGTTCTCCTTTGTTACCCAGTACATCAAAAAAGTAAATATAAAAATTTATGCAAAGTACAGAGTTCCACAGAACTGTAACCTTCGGATCCGGACATTATCCATGCCTTCAGAAATCACTTAGGAAAGACGTTCAAAAAGCGTAAAGTTTGATGGCAGCTGGAAAAAACCCAGCCTTCTTTAAAGTGTAAGTTTTAGACGCTTTGCTCCATATTGCCAAGTCAAAGACAGAGATTAAGGAGTCCTCCATCTCCAAATGCTTTCAAAAAACAGCATTAATTCAAGAAGATAAAGGAAATGGATCTGATATTCCAGATCTGAATAATAATGGTGACACTGAAACTTTAACTGCTTAGTCATGGAAGAAAGTTGCAGTCAGTGCATCCAGTGCAAGATTTCCTATACTTTAACAACAATTCTGTCACTGCTGCCTTTCATATGCAGGAAAATGACGATGGTGCAGGAAGAGATAGTGATAGTCATAGTGCTTATGAAAGTGGAGTTCCTTCTATCACACATTTAAATGCAGCAGTGTAGACAGTAAGAAAATATACTTCTGTTGTATTGTCAAAGCTTTCCATGATGCTTCTGAACTGATAAACCATACTGAAAAAATTCACAAAAAATTAAAACAACCCATGATTTTGAATTTTTTTGTTGGAAATTAGGAATTGCTTTACCTGTTTGTTGATTATGTCACATTTACGGAAGACCATCCACACTAAAGGTCAGTATAACAAATAAAAGTATTTATTAATGTTATATAAAGAATGTGCTTTAAAGACTAATGCTTGATATGCTAACAGCCCCAGCCTCTTCCCCATCCTGGAATCTTGGTTGTGGTTACAAACTGATATGTAGTATAGCCTGAAGTTAGATTTGAAGGTGACAATCTGGTTATGAATCGGTGAAGCCAACAATGTGAATGTAAAGTCAAGGTTGTGGTAATTTTTGATACTGCTGCATAGTCCAAACTCCGATGTTCACGCACTATATTTAATACATTTTGCAATATTTCACACACTTTCTGTTATAAATTCTAGTATATACGCTTTGCCCAACACATTAGCAGAATAAATTGCACTAAAATGATGGGTTTTAGAGAGATCTTCAATATGGTGCAACACTTAAACTGCATATTTCCACAGTACACAAGTCTAAATATGAAAATTATATGGCACTATAGCTTCATAAAAAGTTACCTCAACATGGCTACTCCTCAGTTTACGACTGTTTGTCTCTCTCCAAAACTCATAAATTTTAGTGTGATTTGCTGTGCCAAAGTGCCACGATATATCACATCAGTGACTAAACATAGTGTCAACTTCAGAAAACCTTGATCAGATAATAAACAAGTCTCCGATGAATACAGATAATAAACAAGTCTCTGATGAATATTTTGGTGCATATTATGTACTAATAACATGGATTAAGTATAGACATGCAATGGGAGAGGGATTCCATACATCAATTTTTCACTTTAAAAAAATTTCCCACCTTTTAATTTTTGCTACATTTTACACAATTTTTTAAAAAGCCCTTGACAGGTGTATAGTAAGATTTCACTGTATGTTTTGCTAATGCAAACACATACCAGATTTGATTATATAACTAAGAGCACATATTTTACACTCGCTTATTTGAATTAACTTTCTTTCTTGTTTTTATGTTAGCCTTGAACATTTACAAGACTTAAATATTTATTGAGGAAAAATTTAGCTGTTGGAGTTTGCCTTGTACAAATGAACATAAATTGAGTTAAGTAATAACAACACAAGTTGATAATTTCATAAAATTTCCATAAATTACAATAAAGAGATTATTTTTGTTCCTAAACATCAATCCTTTCATCTTGTCCCTAAAATAGAAGTGAATGAATAAAAGTTTAACCTTAATACTAAAAGTTTAACCTTAACACTAAAAGTTTAACCGTAATACTAAAAGTTTAAACTTAATACTAAAAGTTCAGCCTTAATACATAATGTGCTGACATTACCTCTGGAACATTAGCTTCAGGACCTCTGTCAAGGATACTGTAAGCATGCGATGGGTTAAGCCTCAATCCAAACACTAGATGAGGTTCATCAAGAGGTGGCTTCTGCCTTGGGTTCCAAGTCTTTGAAGCACCTAAACTGACTCCCAACGACAATATACGAGATCCAAGGGCTCTTCGTATTAGAGGAAGAATCAGTGCCAACGCCAAAGGTCTCACTTGTCCTAACCAGTCTAGTTGCTTACTTTTGGGGCTTTGAGTTGACACAACGCTTTCCATATCTCTCACACTGCAATATAAACAACATTTCAGTACTATCCTTTTCACATTTAGTAATAAATTTAACATCAATTCAGGATAATTTTACTTTAGAAAAGATAATGGAAATGGTGGGACATTTGAGAGTGTAGGAAAGCAACAGTTTCGCAACATTTTACTAAAATGAAAGGACATCATACTAAACATGTAAATGTCTGTTTCAGTTTATACACATGACAGGGGGAAAGTTGAGGGGGGGGGGGGGTCGGGGGGGTTAGAGGTGGATGGTGATTAGGAAGAAGAAAAGGGGGGGGGGGGGGGAGCAAATGAAAAATACAGCTCTTAACTCCAGGAAAAATTATGCTATATGAAATTAATTTCATTCTTCATGACCGAGACAACAGTTAACAATACTTTCATTATTTTTCCCATAGTTGTGAGAACATAGTGGGGCTTAGCTATTTTTATTGTAAAAATATCATACACACGTTGACGGGATACAAAACTCCCAATACAAGCACCACAAAATCCTGCAGACAATAGACTGAATAAGATGGCACTCTATAGTTCACAAATGACTGCACTTGGCTCAGGTCAAGGCATAAACAAGGTACGCATAGTTGCTCGTTCAAAATGACACTTGTGGTACATTCACACACATGCTTTGCACTAAAAAGAATCGTGTATCCTGCAAATTATTTCTCTCACTAATGTAGAATTTGTTGCTTACCACCACCATCAGTAATAATTCACAACAAATAGAATAAAAATTTACTAATTAACTTGCAACGATCATGTTTAACACTTGAATTGCCTACGACATTCACAGCTGTAAGAGAATGCATGCATGAAATAGGAGTGAAGAACAAGTCTGAATTGCATGCCATTGTTTGTAACACCAAGGATAGTTAATAAATTGGACTCTTAATCACGAGGGAGCAACATTCAGATCTCAGACTAGTTACAGAGATGTCCCGAAATCACTTCAGGCCAATGTTGGGATGGTGTCTTTAAATAACCAACATCTTCTTAGTTCACCACCTTTTCCAAGTGAGCTAATTACTGTCTCAAACAGAGCTGGACAAAATCTATGCAAATAAGGAATAATGAGTACAAATAAAAATTATTATTTGTGAACAACAGATAAAAATATTTATTTGAATGACTACTCACTTACACGAATAAAAATATTTATTCAATTTTTATGAAGAAAGGGGAGCACGAATAAAAGATAATTTTTTAACAAATAATTATATAAGATTAGATCTTCTGGAAACTGTCTTTATTTCAGGATAACCACAGACTTCAATCAAGATCTTCTTCAGTAAAAGTTTGAAAAATCATAAATTCTGCTCTAGATTTTGGTGAATAACTTTGCTATGGTACCCTGTCAGTTTCAGCTCATGAATCTGATTCAAATTCGAGAACTAATTTTCTTTTTCTGTCACACTTTCATTTTCAGAATCGTCACCCAATTCCTGCAACACTTCTTGACTATATGTTTGAAGTTTGTTGAAAGCCTCCCTTGATCAGGGACAATTAATGCGGGTGAACAACTCATTTTTGAACAGTGTGAAAAACGGTGCTGCAACAGCTGTATGTTCTCCCTTTGGTACAGAAAGATGACAAAAGTCTTTGCACCCTCTTATGTAGAATCACAAAGCATGGAACGAGAAGTCCATAATATGTCCTGTAGTATTCCACAGCTTGAACAATAGTGCCTGAACACATTACAACCTCTTTTATGCATTCATGCTCAGTGCCGCTTACAAAATTTTTGAAACTCAAAACTCTATGTAGCTGCATCAAACTACCTCATATAAATAAATTTGTACAAAGTATTTCACCTTTTAATGCTATGGCTGGTCCAAGTTTGTCCTAAAACACTTTCAATTATTTCACATGGTTTTCCACGTCTATCTAGCTGGATTTCACAAAGCTTTACATTTTTGTATTGTTTTGGGATGTACTTCAAATTATGCTATATATATTCTCCATTTTCAGCATTTTAGTATCACTTCGGGAATCACACAAATTTAGTGTATGTGCAGCACAAGGAAAGCGTTCTGGCAACTGGATGCCATATTCTGTGATATTTGCACTTTCACTGAAACAGAAATACTCTAACACTTCTAGATGACCATCTTGATCACAGTCGTGATCATCATCTTCATCTGTCAAATCTCTCTCTGACTCCACTTAACTACTGACAGAGACAACAAACACTTTTAATACTTTTACAAAATTGCTTCTATTATAAGCTACAGTTGCAACAGCTCTTTCTGGGTCCAAACTGGAGTGTCTGTGAATTTCATCTAGCATTGTGACTTCACAATGTAGGTATGAGTTCCAGAAACTCTCCACCATGCTTATGTTTTGGATGTCTAACAAGGTTATCAGTTCGATGGATCATAACCCAAAAAACTAATTTTACAGCATAACTAGGTGGCAAAAATTATACATATATACCAGAGTGAATGTTTTTAATCCATAATGGGGAGTAACTCAGGATGGAGATGAGACATAGCAAAATGTTTTAGGTGGCAAAGAGGGTCACGCATTGCTACTACCAGCTGTGACCTTGTATGTGATTTTCATGATGGTTTGGGAGTGTAAGTGATTTTTTTTAATGGGAACCTTAATATTTAACACAAGATTTGAAAAGAGCTGCAAATTTTACATATAAAATGATACATCATTCAAGGTCATAGCTCGTACAATAAAGGTCAAATATGGAAATATGTTTTTAGTTCTAGTAGGGATTAATTTAGAATAGAGGAGGGATACAGCAAAATATAATGCTAGATACAAACTGAAAGGGGATCCTGAGATACAAGAGGCAAGAGGAGTCATTCAACGACTTGTAAATAAATGATCTATTTTTTATTTATGTTAGTTCTGTCTTGCAAATGCCACAACATTTATACACTGTGATGTATTTATTTTTGCGAATAAACACATTAATTACAACTTGAAGTTCAAATCTCTGTTTGGTCTTTCGAAATACGATGTCACAAATGAGGATTTCCACTAAACAAAACCCAGTCTTCGAATGATGTTTGATAATTACCTTTAAAATCATGGTTAATGGTAATGATATGTAACCCTTATACCCCTTTCTGTTTGCATCTAACATTGTATTTTGCTGTACCCCTCCTCTATTCTGAATTAATACCTACTAGAACTAAAAGCATATTTGCATTTTTGACCTTGACTGAACGTTTTCATGACCTTGAATAACATATCATTTTATACGTAAATCTGATGCTCTTTTCAAATTGTAAATCAGACATTAGGGTTCCCATTTTAAAAAATCGCCTTGAAAATCACACTCAAGGACATGGCCATTAGCAGCAAAGTGTGACCCTCTTTTCCACCAACAATTTTTACGTAACACACTTTGCTGTATTTCATCTCTATCTTGACTTATTCCACATTACAGATTAAAATGGTCCACCCTCTATATTCTTCATCTTACAATAATATCTTTTTACTGCAACTTGTTCCTGATGGAAATGTTTATTTCTCTGGTAAGTGTCCTTCAGCCAATTATGTTTAATCTGAAATGTTTAAATTGTTTAGCATTTCAGTAAAAAGAGCCACTCAGATAGCTGGACATGTTAAAGCTGGGGCCGGTTAAAGCTGGGCAGGGAGGTGTGCAGGCCACAGATCAAATCTGCCCGGCAATTTAATGATGAAGGTCGGTGTGCCGACCAACCTGCATACGGTTTTTTGGGCTGTTTTCCACATCCCACCTGGTTAATATGGGATTGGTGCTCCAGTCCCACCTCAGTTACATGATTTTGCAAACAGTTCCACACTTTTGCTCATTTTGACAAGAATAACTCTACATGTAGCCACTTGGGATACGCATATTCCATCCCATGGGGTAATAGGGTGGTGACAGGAAGGGCATCTGGCCACCCCTTGAATTAGCCGTGCCAATCCTGCATCAATGTAGGATGTGTGCAGATGAAGAAGAGGCATTTCAATAAAAAGTTGGTCTTGAATAGCATTCAAGAAAATCATGGAACGGACAAAAACTTAGCAAGATCACTGTCAAATGTATCTCATGAAACATAATTGGACGATTCATCATTATTTGTAAATGTGAGTCTTCTTTGACCTTGTTTACCTCCTTAGTGTAAGCACAGTACTATTCAGCAGCTTGTTCCTCTCGCTTTCATTTCAAGTGGTTCAAAAACTTCAACACTGAATTAGTACGTCCATTAATTCAAACCATCTTAGGTGAGCAACCCTTACTTATAAATAGTCACAATACATTCGCTGTTTGGACTTTCAGTTTCAAGCCTGAAAAACTTACAGTTGAGTAGAAACAGTGATGATGGTGAATCATTTTTATCTAAGTTGCTTATGACAGTTTTAATCGACTTTAGATTTAAAGAATGTTGAGTATTAGCAGCCAGCACATGCTTATTCTGTTTACTCATTTTGAAGCACTAGAGATAGGAAAGAACTGCGTTGTTATGTGAAGCGGATCCACATCCATTAACTTTAGAAATCTTGGTGCAACTGAGGAAGGCAGTTCAGTTTGTCTCTGTCGGCTGCATTTTCATCTTTTCCTAGTTACACACAGTGCTTCCACAATGGAAAGGAGAGGAAGTACTTCCAAATGCAGGGGTCAGTTGAATTGTGCTGTATTGGTAGTGTTAACTGCCAAAGCCATTCATCTATGTTATGCTTATTATTACATAAAGTAAATAAAGTTCTGGTTGGTTTTGGACACTATAGTGCTTAACTGGGCATCCTAATGAAGAAAGCATTCTTATGGCCTCTGAACTGACTTTACCAGTTTGTCACAATGGTACCTGTAGTTTAATATGGACTCCCAACATAGGTGCAAAGTGGTATTTTTCACATGTACAAATAATTTCCAGAGGTGGAAATAAACGATAAGTGACAGAAAAATCCTAGGACTTACTGAGAATAAAGTTCATGGCTTTTCTGTTTGTAGTCTGGCACTTACCCACTAAGCCATCAAGTCATACCACCTAAACATGCATTAATTATGCATTTATCCAACAGAAAGCTCAGGAACAAACACTTATAGGTGACAGTGCTGATCAGAAAATACACCAAGTAAATGCTGTTGTAGCCTACGTATTTGTTAGTTTTGAGATAAATAATAAATAACAATTAATTATTTGTATTTATGGAGACGAATAACCCCTTTATCCACAAATTAAAAAAAAATTATCTTCCATTTGAAAAATTATCTAGGGATAAATTTGTTCAAATAATGCCCTTCTTTGTCCTCCTATGATAACATCATTTACTTCTTTCTTCATCTGTCTTATTTCCCTCTTTCTCCTGTCTTAATTTTTCTCTTTTCTTCTGCTCTTTCACTGGTCTTCTATTTTTTTTTTATTTTACCTTTCATCAGCCATCTATGCATGCACAGATCCGACTAAATGTTTTCTAGCTTGTCAGTTCTCTCAAACACGATAAATTTTCTATCTTCAGACATGTTTCATTAACTCCTCCGTATTTCCAATTTCATCTGCTGACTTTTTTTTCTATTCATAATAAATTAGCACACTGCTCTTCAATGTGTACTTATTCTTCTCCTTCTTCAATTTGTCCATTAATGGATGTTGGCAACCACACAATGCATCTTTATTCTATGAACTGCAATATGTAGCAGTTGGTCTGCACTTGGTAATTTATACACCTTCCTCAAAAGTATGTTAAGATTTCCTTCCAGCATACTTCCACACTATCCACTTCAGCCTGCATTCTCCTGGTAAAAATGAGGTAGAGAATCTCATACATTCTTACTCACGCCATTACTGTCACCTATAAGAGCACATTTTTGCATTAGATACAGCTATTTCAGTTATCTTTCATTTTTATGTAATTTGCCAAACTGTTAGTTCTGGGATAAACTGGCTAATTAATTTATGAAAGCAATTTAAAAAACATTTTCATGGCAATACACAAGATTGTATATACAAGTCAGAACACATTTGTCTAAAATACTGTCACAAAATGCTAACGATCACAGTTTAAAATTTTAAATTAACTTCATAGTTATTTCAATAAAATTCAATTTAAACAATGAAAAGCACTCAGTCACCATTGACAGAGGGCCCTGAACAGTACATTTGTACTTTAACAATACCCAGAAAACTGCAGTTTGGGAACTTCAGTCTTCTTCAGAGTACATATACTACCGTAGTGGAACAGTCTGTAGCTACATTAAGGTAGAAGTCCTGTCAGTGGAATTGGATGAGATGAACAAAGTTTAGGGGGGAGAAGAAATGGAAGGGAGAGGTAAGAACTAGGAAAGGAACGGACAAGAAGAAGTGGGAGAGAAATATGGCACCAACAAAAGCTCATTTGGGTGTAAACAGAAGTGATGGCATGATGCACACTGCGAAAAGGACAGAGAAGATGGGAGTGTGGGTGGGGGATAAAACAAGACAGTGATGAATAGAAGAGACTGAATTAAAGATACTGAGGTCAGTGGGATTGCAGGATCAAAATATGTGTTATTGGCCCAATTACCACTAAGACTGCCATGAGATGTACTCAGAAACTGGGTGGTCAACCTAACAAGGACAAGTTTGACTCCCTAAAAGCAGAAGATGCCAGTGAATACCACATGGCCAACTTTAACAGCTGATTTACATCTCAAGCCATCGTTCCTCCTCCACCTTCATACCCCCGCACACCACACTAGAAAAACGTAACTGCTTCTTTAAATAGCATGGGTGAGAATTGCCCCTCAAATAAGTAGTTTACAACCACAATCCTCCTGGCCTCAGTCTCTATTAGTCCCTGTACCTCATCCTCCTCAGCCCGTCTCCTGTTCCCATACTCCTTTTCTCTCAAATTCTAATGAACTTCTTTACTCTGGCTCCATTTTAATCTGATTCAGAAATTTATGAGTCAAAGAATCTTTATACTATTCTCTTTCAATTATTTTCCTCTTTCCTATCCTGCAACTCTTCCTTAATGCCCACTGCTCTTTTCCCAAGTCACCACAAGAAACACACCCCTACCCAAGCCTGCTCCAGCTCTGCCTAATGCTATATAAAGTAACTATTTCCTTCTTCTGCTGCCCTGCATTCTTTCAGCCCTTGCCCCTCCCCTCCCTTCATCACTCCTTTCTATTTTGCTTGTTCAATGTGCTCCAACCAACATGACCAATGTCAGAATGGTGAAACTTTATGTATGAGTATGACTCCAGAGAAGAAATTAAGTTCATAAGCTCATCTGTCATCTTACAGCTTTTATATGCCTATGGACTGCACATCATCTCCATTACATGATGAATGGATAATTAAACTTGCTCCATTAACTGCTGCTTGCTTCTTGGCACTTATGCAAATCATTTCATATTTCAGAATTAAGTATGTTTTTCTTTTTTTTTTTCCTCTTGACACTGATATTACATTATGGCAGGGTTGGCCATGGTGTACCAAACCACACAGGATCCCAATGTATGATGCATGTGGAGGCCAAGGTTCAGGCTTTCTCAGGTTTGATCAGTCCTTCTCGGAAGTACTTGGTACATCTGAAAATTACATTTAGTTTGTGCTGCTGTTTTCACAACCATTTACACTTTGAGCAGGCTCCTGAACTAATAGCTCACCATAATTTTTGGACAAAGCATTTAATATAATTTCTGATGATGTTTCATACTTGCCATCAGATTTAAAAATGTATTTTTGCCAACATATCAAGGGTAAATTGAAGTCACCTCCAACTATAATTATATAAGTCGGGGTCCCTACTTGTGATGAGACTGAAGTTTACTTTCAACTGTACAGCAATTGTATCATCTGAGTTGGAGGTTTGTAAAATGAACCAATTATTAATTTACTCAGGAAGTCAAGTCTAATAGCTACTAATACTAACCCATAAACACTACCTACTTTAGTTTCATTAGAAGATAAACTACTTCTAACATCAACAAAAAGTGGGCTCCTGAAGTAACTGCACAAAGTAATTTTTGAAGAAAGCACAAACTGTATTTAAACACTGTTAAGTGCTTTGCAAATTTCAGCTGAACTTGTCTCCAGGGTTAGCCAGGTTTCACTACCTATAACTATTTGAGCTTCAGTGCTTTCTATTCTGCTTGGAGCTATGGTTCTTTCCCAACACAGCTACGAAGATCAGTAATAACTGTTGTTATATCTACCCTCTTCCTGTGTTCATACTTCGCAACTGAATCCCTTTATGCGCCTTTCCCAAGACCCTCTAAGCTAAAAAAAAATCACCCAGTCCACTCAACACAGCCTCTGCTACCCATGTAGCTGCCTCCTGCATGTAGGAGACATCAGACCTATTGTCTGACCTAATAAGCAGAACCTGAAACAACAGCACACTATGGCACAAGCCAAGAAATCTGCAACCACAATGGTCACAGAACCATCTGGGCCTCTGATTCAGACCCTCCACTAAACTCTGTAATAAACGTCTGCAGTTGTTCCTGTCAATTATGCTACAAAGGTGAGCTTTGTCATCATCTCACTAGCAAAACTGTCAGTCTTTACTACTTCAGCTGGCCGCCTCAAACCAGAGACAATCTCTTCTGATCCAAAGCAACACACACAGATAGTACCAGCATGAGCCACCACCAGCAACTGGCAACACCCTGTACTCCTTGTGGCACATGGAAGCACTCATTCCACATCTGGAATGACTCTTCCTGGTATGCACACAGAGTGCACAATGTACTTCTTCCCCTCCCTTGGCAGCCATATCCGTAAGCGGCCCAATTACGCACCTGAACTGGACTACCAACTACCATTAAATCCACTCTCGGTGAACACCCAGATCTTGTGGGCTGAGAAGCTTCCTCTGGAACAGGGTGACGAACTAAATCTGGGTCTGGGTCTCTGTCAGCCACAGACAGTGCCTGGTAACTGTTTGTCAGATCAACCAGGTGTGCTCTTCAATCCCCACCCCCACCCCGGAAAGTCTTTAGCTGCCTGCTACACCTTGCAACACCTCCAACTCAACCTCAGATAAAGAGTTGTTCTCAATATGGGCAGTAGTGGACAAACCGGAGGACACGAGAGACATGCTGGATGTGCCTCCCACCCCTACACCCAGTCCCATCCCCCATCCCCCAGCACTGCCCAATGGCAATGGCCTCGAGCTGCATGACCAAGGCCAGCATCACGTGGAGCTGCAGGTAAAGTGTCACCAAGTCAGCTCACCTCTGAACATAGCAATCACAACCTATTAATACTTAAGAGGAACTATGGAATAAACTGTGATTTAATATGCAGAAGTCACAAACAAAAAAGCTAAGCTCTGAAGTGCTGCTGCCTAGATGGGAGTTACCAACCAACTAATGAGTTCTACAGTTGTAAGTGATTGCTCACACGAAAACAAATTCCTGACACAAAACAAATGGTGGAAATAGGCCCCCTACAAAGCAGTTAAAACACGAAACTGTGGTTACTAAAAACACAAATACGCAAGAAATTTAGATTTTAAACTGAAATACATACAGTAAATAAAACTATAAGTCACTTCTTATTGTTAGAAGCTCATTGCAACTTATGAATGGAATACTGTGTTCTGAACTGCTGCTGGCTGGGTAATAGTTGCTGACCAACTGACCAAAAAAAAATCAAATAAGACAGACAGTCAGGCCTTTACAAACATTTGGGAAACCCACAACATGTACAATCTGCATCAAAACAGCAGGAGAGTTACACTAAAGATGGCATGTGCAATAATTCTACACATATCCTCCTTCAAATGCCTCAGAGATATCAGACTGCCCTCAGCATTGGATAGTGGCATTTTCACATGATGCAAAATTTCAACATTACAAAACAATCCTTTTACCAGAAGCACTATACACACCAAATACAATGGCTGCTGGTGGGCACTCTAAAATTACCTAAATTGAAAAACAAGGGAGGAAAATTTTTACAAAAATATGAAGGCCCCACACAACACAACAAAATTTGAATGACGATAAGAATGTCTGATCTCTACATGCCAACAGATTAAGTTCACTAACACTCCACACAAGACAGCTCTGAAATTCTATTGCAATATTTATAAAATTAACACCAATAAACTCATCAAAAGACTACTTAACATTGTCAATTCAAAGAATATCTAAATCAGGTTATTAGAAGAAATTAGGAAAGATTTGCAATACATGAACACCACAGAAGAAATCATAATAAATCAAGCTGTTTTTTGAACACAAAGACTGAATCAGAAATTCACCCAAGTGCTTAAAAAGAAGACTAGCAAGAAATGGTCAGAAGAATGGAAGAAAGAACATAATAAATTCATTAAGAGATTTTGGAAGGATCAGAAGGCAGAAACCATTAAGCATGTACCAACTTCAAAAAACACTCTTGAAATGTGGTGGCGGGGGCAGGGATTGGAAAGAGGGGGTGGGGGGGGGGGGGGTAGTAGGGAAGGCTAATCGCTGACTTCAGTTTATTGGGAGAATTTTAGGAAAGTGTAGTTCATCTGTAAAGGAGAGCACATATAGGATGCTAGTGTGACCTATTCTTGAGTACTGCTCGAGTGTTTGGGACCCGCACCAGGTTGGACTGAATGACGACATCGAAGCAATTCAGAGGTAAGATGCTAGATTTGTTACCGGAAAGTTCAATCATCATGCAAGTGTTATTCAATCAGCGTGTAAGTGTTACAGATATGCTTCAGGAGCTTAAGTGAGAATCCCTAGAGGGAAGAAGACATTCATTTCAAAGAAAACTACTGAGAAAATTTAGAAGAGCCACATTTGAAACTGACTGCAGACAATTCTACTGTCACCAACACACATTTTGCATAGGGTCCACAAAGATAATATACAAAAAATTAGGGGTCATATGGAGGCATATAGACTGTCATTTCTCCTTCGCATTATCTGCGAATGGAACAGAAAAGGAAACGACTAATTGCAGTACAGGCTCCTCTCCGCCATGAAATATTCGATGGCTTGGGGAGTATGTACATAGATGTAGATGTAGAGATGAAATGAGAAGAAAAAATGAACCATTATGCTTGCTGTAAAATACACAAGTTTAAAAAACTCTCAACTCTATTGCAACACGTCTTAGATACCAATTGCAACATCATCTGTGTGTTAGGTCACATCAGGTTTACTTAAAGTTAAGAGTCCTAATATTTTAGATAAAAAGATTTCACTCACCAGAAGATGTGGTCATACTGACGATAGAAAGGCATACGAGTCATAAAAAGAACTTGGAAACTGTTGACTGAGTTACTGTCAAGAAATTTAATGGCCAGTTCTGCTTCACTTTTCACCTGAAAGAAACAATGAATTTATGTGGCCTTCCTGTAATGTTCTTATGTCATAAAACTCATTCAAAACATTTAGTTCCGATAATACAATGCGAACAATTCAGATCTAATTTAGTGAAAACAATGCTAATCTAACAAATATCCTGAAATATTCTAAAAAAAACTGCACTCAAATAAAGAAAGCATAGTAAAATATGTGAGCGCTCTACTGGGCATTGCAGACAACAAATGCCATTCAAATGTTTCAAAAATATAGACACAGAAGGATATAGTTTCTAACAGAAAATGAGGCAATGAGCATTTATGCCTTACTAAGCAGAGATATACTAACAAATTAGCATTTTCTACAGATAACTTCAAAATATGCAGAAATTAAAAATATTATATCACACATCTCATCCTAATGGGGTTCAATGATAAAAAACACAGAGAAATGGAATATCCTCCTTTAATCTTAGTAGTGATTGTTGATGCCATACTGAAATGTATTCAGAAAAGAGCACTTATCACAGAACAAAGTTCAACTGCTTAAGAGTAGCAGTTGTGCTAGCAAAGAAGCAAAACACCCACTCTCCAGACTGCCAAAGTCACTAGTTTGATGGCTGGATGGAGTTGTTTTGCTCAACTTGTAGAACCGCATGAGTAGGCATGTAGATTTTGAACCACTCTAAACCTCAGGCTCTTAAAAAACATTTACAAGGACTTCAACAGCTGACTATTCCCGATGGAAATCACACAACATTTACGCATGTTGTTAATCACGGAACTTCCGGCCTATTAAAAGAAAGCAGTATGAAACATTCAAACTCTACTGATACATAGGCCAATCAGGTTTTTTAAAACACTATTGCTTTTTCCTTACGAAAACATTACCACATATTTGATAAAAACGACATTTTTTTCTTAAATCCAGTTTAAATTGCAGAAGTAGTAAAATCATTCCATTATTTCATAAATTCCAATCATCCATTTTGCGGGTGGGAGTTGCACACGGATACCTCATTAGCATCAGTACTGCTCGCAAAAAAGAAAAATAGGAAAAAAAAAAAAAAAAAAAAACAGCAAGACTCTGTGTTCAAGCCCTAGTCTAGCACACATCTACATCCACAACTTTAGTCTGCATTCCACTTAGAGTACATAGTGCAAAGTATTTCATATCATTTTAGTCACTCACTGTCCTATTCCAATCACATATGTTGTGAGGGATTAATGACTAACCGAATAACTCCTACATTCCCTAACCTCTGTCATTTTATTTCCATGATCCCTACAAGATACATACAAGGTGTTTCTGGAAGAATAGTAAATATTTTCAAATATAAAACATTCCTTCAGATGTGAGTCCTACTTTTAGTGGTCACAGAGATATGACTTCACTTTGCATGTTGGTATTCCAGTTACTATGGGTTTACTTATTGACTCACATTTTTGTTTTGAAGTTCAAGTTGTGCATGAGTTTACATAATTGAATTTTTCAACTGTGACTGCAATTTGTTGACCAATACTAATGTAGTATTTAAGCATGCCACACACATTCACACATACTGAGTATGTCAATATGGTATTTGTGTACTAGTTTTGTAACGAGATCCCACTACTGCTTGTAGACAATACAGTAGTGATTCAAGTTGGCACCAGGTAGGGGCTCCTCTCCATCACACATGCACACTTGTGATGATGATGTCCTATACTCCTTGACAGAGCGTAGGGTATGATGTGGGAGACTCGCACTGCCGTACTAGGGAAGGTCCTAGTGGAGGTAGTTTGCCATTGCCTCCCTCCGACTGTAACGGGGAATAATGATGATGGTGGTGGTGATGATGATGATGATGATGATGATGATGACGACGACACAACACCCAGTCATCTCAAGGCAAGTGAAAATCTCTGACCCCGCCGGGAATCGAACCCGGGACCCCGTGCTCATGAAGCGAGAACGCTACCACGAGACCATCAGCTGCGGACCATCTTTAGAAAATAACAAATCTCGTAACAGCTCTCTTTTAACAACTCCCCAGCTAGAATGCTCATGTGTATAGACTTTCCGAATATCATTCAGGGAATGAAAATTGCATTATAATGTCTTGTAGATGCAAGTTCATTATATGAAGAGTATAAACTCAGACTGGGAAAGGATAGGACATAAAATTGATCTTGTCCTCATCCAAGCAACAATTCCAGCATTTGCCTTAAGAATTTACGGAAAACAAGTAAAATCACAACCCAGATGGGTAGGCAAGGATATAAACAGCCATCCTAGTGAACACAAATCTTAAAGTCTTACCACTTCACACCAACATCCCTTCAATGCTTGACTAATAAAAATTGTAAATAATGCTGATGACGAACAGCCTGAAAAAAGCTTTTATTTAGAGGCTGATTCACTTTAAGAGCTGCCTTTCAAATCTGCTTAGCATAGCCAGTACACATGTTACCTTCAACCTCTCTCTGCTTGTACTACAGCAATAATTAACAGATCATACACCATGTCACAACACAATAAAAAAACCAATCATAAAGGAATACTAAAGAATCCTGTAAACACTCTAAACAACACCATACTTGGTTGCAAACAGTGTGCAGATGGTATGCCCAGATTTATGGTGAAGTACCTAGTATTATGCTTTTTAGTGTGGTTTACAACAAGCCAATCCTCTTGAAGTATTCTCTCAGGCTGTGTTCTTTATTATGACATAGTTTATGATATATTAATACTGTATGTATGGGATGTATGTACACTATGTGATCAAAAGTACCCGGACACCTGGCTGAAAATGACGTACAAGTTCGTCGCGCCAACCATCAGTAATGCTGGAATACAATATGGTGTTGGCCCACCCTTAGTGTTGATGACAGCTTCCAATCTCGCAGGCATACATTCAATCAGGTGCTGGAAGGTTTCTTGGGGAATGGCAGCCCATTCTACGCGGAGCGCTGCACTGAGGAGAGGTATCAATGTTGGTCAGTGAGACCTGGCATGAAGTCGGCGTTCCAAAACATCCCCAAGGTGTTCTATAGGATTCAGGTCACGGCTCTGTGTAGGCCGGTCCATTACAGGGATGTTATTGTCATGTAAGCACTCCGCAATAGGACGTGCATTATGAACAGGTGCTCGATCATGTTAAAAGATGCAATTGCCATCCTAAATTTGCTCTTCAACAGTGGGAAGTAAGAAGGTGCTTAAAACATCAATGTAGGCCTCTAATGTGATAGTGAAACACAAAACAACAAGGTGCGCAAACCCCCTACTTGAGAAACATGATAACACCATAACAACACTGCCTCCGAATTTTACTGTTGGCACTACACGTGCTGGCCGAAGATGTTCACTGGGCACTCGCCATATGCACATGCTGCCATCAGATTGCCACATTGTGTACCGTGATTTATCACTCCACACAACATTTTTCCATTGTTAAATTGGCCAATATTTACACTCTTTACACCAAGCAAGGCGTCATTTGGCATTTACCGACGTGATGTGTGGCTTATGAACAGCTGCTCGACCACGAAATCCAGTTTGGAATTCCTGTGTTATGGTCTGGATAGATGTCTGCCTATTATACAATACAACCCTTTTCAACTGTTGGCAGTCTCTATCAGTCAACAAACTTGGTCGGCCTGTACGCTTTTGTGCTGTACGTGTCCTTTTACATTTCCACTTCACTATCACATTGGAAATAGTGGACCTAGGGATGTTTAGGAGTGTGGAAATCTCGTGTACAGACGTATGACACAAGTGACACACAATCATATGAGCACGTTCAAAGTCAGTGAGTTCCACAGAGTTTCCCATTCTGCTCTCTCAAGATGTCTAATGACTACTGAGACTGCTGATATGGAGTATGTGACAGTAGGTGGCAACACAATGCACTCAATATGAAAAAAACATGTTTTTGGGGGTGTCCGATACTTTTTATCACATAGTGTACATCTGCACTTTAAAATGATTGAACAGTTTAAACTCGCCAATAATGCGGGTTAAAACATTTTGTTTAAAATAAATTGATGTTTTAGTTGTGATCTTCAGTCCTAAGACTGTTTTGGTGCAGCTCTCCATGCTACTCTATCTTGAGCGAGCCTCTTCATCTCCGATAACTACTGCAACCTATTTTCCTCTGAATCTGCTTACTGTATTCATCTCTTGGTCTCCCTCTACAATTTTTACTCTCCCACTTCCCTTCAACTGGTGACCCCTTGATGTCTCAGAATGTTTCCTATTATATGATCCCTTCTTTTGGTAAAGGTGTGCCACAAACTTCTTGTCTCCCCAATTCTTTTCATTACCTCCTCATTAGTTATGTGATCTATCCATCTAATATTCAACATTCTTCAGTAGTGTCACTTTATGAAAGCTTCCATTCTCTTTTGTCTGAACTGTTTATCATCCATGTTTCACTTCCATGATGGCTACATTCCATACAAATACTTTCAGAGAAGACTTCCTAACACTTAAACGTATAATCAAATCAATGTAAAAAAAAGGGAAAAAAAAAAAACCCCTCTTGTTCAGAAATGCTTGTCTTGCCACTGCCAGTCTATATTTTATATCCTCTCTACTTCGGCCAGCACAGTTATTTTGCTGCCCAAGTAGCAAAACTCATCAACTACCTTAAGTGTCTCATTTCCTAATCTCCCTTAGAATCACCTGATTTAATTCTACTACATTCTATTATCCTTGTTTTGCTTTTGAAGATGCAGACATTTGTAAAGGCAGAAATGTATGCGTGTGTCTGTGTATGTGCGGATGGATATGTGTGTGTGTGCGAGTGTACACCTGTCCTTTTTTCCCCCTAAGGTAAATCTTTCCGCTCCCGGGATTGGAATGACTCCTTACCCTCTCCCTTAAAACCCACATCCTTTCGTCTTTCCCTCTCCTTCCCTCTTTCCTGAAGAAGTAACCGTTGGTTGCGAAAGCTAGATATGTTGTGTGATTGTTTGTGTGTTTTATTTATTGTGCCTATCTACCGGCGCTTTCCCGCTTGGTAAGTCTTGGAATCTTTGTTTTTAATATATTTTTCCCATGTGGAAGTTTCTTTCTATTTTATTCACAACATTTTTACGTACAAAGTCATGGTTGATCAAAGTAACATTATGTTTAATACCTGGACTTTTATTTTTATTATTTTATTAGCACATTACACTGCTGAATGATGCATTGCTTAGCTTAGACCCCCCCCCCTCCACACACACACACACACACACACACACACACACACACACACAAAGCCGCCTGCCAGTAAGTGCACTGCTGGCAATTAGAGTGTTGCTTTGCAGACAGTCTTTACTTCACAGACAAACTCTGTAAAGTAGACTACTCCAATATACACACCTATTGATGTAAATGCTATTTAGTAGCTGCCCACTGATGTGTACTGCAGTCCTGGCCCATTTAGGGGGACCCTATGTTTCTCAATGTTATGACACAAATTTAGGATGTCACATCCTAGATTGGCACAGAACCTTTGAAGTCTTTCGTTCAATCTTCCACTTGACTTACAAGCTGAGGGCCATGATTAGTTAAACAACGGTGGTATTCTCAACCCTCTCTGCCAGTAACTGGAATGATGACCCCATTATTACATCTCTCAAGATAATGTATAGAATGAAAATGTATGAAAAATGTGTTGCACTACAGTATATAATATCAGCATTTATTCTCTCATTCAAGCCTTCATGATATTCTTCTATTACAAATGTATTGCATATCTTGTATACAATAGTGAACACCACATACCTGTTGTTAATTTACTCTGATGAACTACTGAAAACCTCTTTTCTAAAGCTCATAATACTGTGATGATCCATACTTTAATTATCCACAGCTCTTCACACAATAGCTACTTTTCGAGATCAATGTCAGTAATCACATATTTCATCTATTTTTCATTAGTTCTCACTCTATTGGCTAGTTCATTCTACAGTTTCATCCCTTTCTTCTAGTTGAGAATTGAATTATGTGCCTGTTACCTGTCAACCTTCTTTTTCATTGGTAAAAGTCAGTTTCCCATCAAACAAACACACAAAATTTCAGAATTTCTCACAGAATTTGCTTGAGAGCATCTGACTGATTCTAATCTTTGCAACACCACATGCCAATGTGAACTACAATCATAATAAAGTCTGGCTACTATTATAATAAGTTAAGAAATGCACTAAAAACATTACTGACAGGTGTAACCACAATTTGTGAGTGTCTATGATGTTAAAAATCTACTGAGAGCGAGAAAACTCACGGTGTGCACACAACACAACAAGCAGAGTCATGAGGAAAAATGTGTGCAGTACAAAGTGCTTTTATTGCTATGCAATGGAAGTCTCTTTTTTTTCCTTTTCAGATGAAGCATTACAGTAAATTACGCAACTGCCTCCAAATACATTACACACTGTAAAGAGCTAAATAAAATCAGAAGCATCAATTATTTAGCTAACTGTACAAATTCTTTATTGTTCAAATAAACATAAATCATGATATAAACAACCTATTCTGCTCTAGTAAACAAAAACACATGCAATTAATTACCATCTGGAAGGTCTCCTTCGTCATATCGGCACAGATGTTACAGAAACCAGAAATATCCACAAACACAACTTCATAATGTTCATGGTATTCTGATAATGTTGGTACATTATCAGCATCAGCTGGTGTTAAACTAATACCATCGGTGGTCCAGTCAGCCTGTGCTACAAAAGAAAATATACACTATTAAAAACTCTATATGAGCTGAAAGTTGCAATTTATGGATTAAATTTGTCTTATATACTGGGTTTGTCCATAAAGTATAGAGACTGGGTCTGCTAAAAAGAATTTATTGATCCAGTTGGTGCACATTGTTAAAATTGCTAACATAGTCTCCTTGGGTCCCGATACACCACTGCCAATGCAATTTCCATGTTGCAAAGGCTCCCAGCAAGTCAGCTGACTTAATCTCTTTCACAGACACTGTGACAGCCCACTGGATGGCAGGAACATCGCCAAAATGGAGACCTTTCAGGTTTCTCTTCAGTTTTGGGAATAGAATAAAGTCTGATATGCTTGTATCTGGATTCTACAGTGGTTGCAGCAAGGTTGCAGTCTCTATCCAGGTAGGTAGGTGGTAGCAACGAAGGTAATTTGGGCCGGAGTGATGTCATGGTGGAGCTTCCAATGATCGGCAGTCTCTGGTAGTTCCAATTTGATGGTTCTGTGCAAGTGCTCTTTAATGTCTTTGTAGAAAATGGAATTGACATTTCATCCCACAGGTACAAATGCCTTGCATTTTTCACTTCAGCCACATTTTCATCCAAAATATTCATTGAAGGGCGTCCATATCGCTCCATGTCTTCAACAGTCTCCCGTCCGTTGCTGAACTCATTGAACCACAGCAAACCTGCGCCCATAACAGGGTGTCATCTTTGTAAGCCTCCTTAATCACAGAGAGTATTTCAGAAGCAGTTTTGTCTAGATAAAAGCAAAATTAAATCGTGTAATAAGCTCCAGCGAAAGCTTCATTTTTCACATTTTCTACTGTGACTCAAAAACAGCTTTTGCGTCATGCATGATCCTCACAGTGTCAGAGCTCAGACGCGACTGCTGCCTGGTGTGTTGATTAGTTTAGACCCCCAACACAAATCCCCCCACTGAGGAACACATTGCCGGCGACTGGAGTGTTGCTCGGTGGCTAGTCTCATTACTTCACAGACAAACTCTGTAAAGTAGGCTATTCCACTATACATACCTAAACTGTTCCAGACGTAACGTGCTATTTGGTAGCTGCTCATTGAATTATTCAGTCGACGCATGTTGAGAAGGTACGCAACATACATGGTCATAATAAAGCCAGAGAAGCCTCCAAAACCCTATGGAATGTTTTGAATATGTAGACAGATTAAACAAAACAGAAGTGACTCACAAATGCCAACATATATTTTGAATGAAAAATAAATTTCAGACAAATATCTAGCCATACCTGATCAAGTTCTCTTTGCCGAAGCCACACCTTCAATAAAACAATCCCATCACGAATGTTACTATGTGTCTCCAGTAACTGCACAAGATAATCGTTGTAACTTAAGGCAGCAACATCTCTGGCAATGCTACTATTGTAATGAGGGGTTGGCGTTCCAGCATCTATATACAACAAACATAGCACACATTATTTAACTAGAAGTTCTGGTTTTGGCACATACGTTGTCACACAAAGATGAATGTTATATCTTGTTATGAAGATATTCAAGCAGGTACAGGAACCTACTCTAACGAAAGACAGTAGAAATCGACAAACAAACAAACGAAATATCACATACAAAACTATCAATTGCAGTAACTAACAACTACTTCCTTAGGTCACTGTCTATGAACAGGAGCACGGAGATCCTTGAGAAACAGAGCACAACGCAAAGTCCAGGATGGAATAACAATATGAAACATAGAGATGATGTTGAATTGTGGACAGACACAATGAAAAGACTCCTCCACTTCTAGCTTTCACACAGAAAAATCCTTCAGAAGCAGAAAACACACACACACACACACACACACACACACACACACACACAAGCATGACACACTCATACATGGTTATTGAAAGTCAAAAGTTAAGCAATCTCTTCATTGTGTCTATTTGCGTGCATGTGTGTTTCCTGCTTCTGAAGAAGGATTTTTTGTTTGAAAGTCACAAGTTAAGCAATCTCTTCATTGTGTCTATCTGCAACTCAAGAGAAAAAGACCATATATGTAAGAGAGGGTTCCAGGACTAAACAAAACCCACATTAAGGCAGAAAAAAGCTTCTACTAACCACACAGCAGCAGTCACCAATGCAAACAAATGGTGAAATCACGCATGTAAAAATGTTGCCAAAGGTCGTACGGACAACTCCAATTGACATGAGGAAACAGCGCAGGGATAACCTGACAGTCAACCACCAATTCAGTTAGCTATTTTAATAAGAATTTACAGAAAAGGAATTATGATAAATTATGAGGACTAAGGGAAAGAGTAAATTTGAGACTTCTATTGTATAAGCACAATGAAAAAAGATTTGCTAATTTGTATGGCAACTGATTAGCAAATTATTGTTTGCAGTTAGCTGAAGGCTCCCAAAAGTATACAATGATGTACAAAACCTTGCTGCAGTTTGCGAGAGCATAGATCAGTTGAATCAGTTCTCAGATAGGTTTCTGATCATATATCTATGCAACTGATTGTAAAGATTTTATGATTTTTTGTTTTTTAATACAATAAGTATAGCTGCACAGACTGTGGACTGTGATTCCATTCACACTTTTCTTTTCTTTTTTTGAAAAGAAAATTTTTTGATACATTACAAATCACTGAGTTTAACTAGATCATTAATCCCAATAAATATTCAAAATGGCATCCTGAACTTCTACTAACTTCATTAGTTAATGAGATCCACTGCCTATTCATGTCCAATATCCAATTGATGCATCCATCTACAGCAGCAAAGAGGAAGAGAAAATCTGCAGCAGCAAAGAGGAAGAGAAAATATGGTAAGTCTGGAGGCCAATAAAATCTATCCATTGTATTTTCACAGGTAATTCACACACACGTTAACCATACACACTCTTGATATGAGTCTGCCAGGTAAGCATTACGGAGCATTACGTGAGGTCTTTGATTATGTGGGTTTGTTTTGTATATGAGCATTGAAAATGTTTCTCATCATTTCCTCTGGCCTCATAACACATTCAGCAGCCAGACATTTACCAAGTCTGGAAAAACTGAATATTTACCATATTTACTTTACCTCTCTTTCACATCACCCTTCCTCTGATGTTTTCACTGAGGCTCACACCACCTTAGGCAACTATGTACCTTACTGGACAAATGCTTCAAAAGTAGCACCTCTTTCCCAATCACAATATACAACACTGTCCCCAATAACTACTCAACTCCACTCCAAGAAGCCCAGTATGCATTACCTACTTAATGTCCTCCTCCTTGCAATATCCTAGCCACAATCAAACCCCAATCCCAATCCCAGTGCAGTCCTAAACTTCTCATCTAGGCCCCTCTTTGATACTGCGACATCCGTTCCTTTCACAAACTAAATCTTTAGCTCACAACTCTTCCTAACGACTGTATGTCATCCATCCAGACTGAGCTGCAGAAAATTTTACAAACTCCCTCACAAGAAATCACAACTTTATCCACAGAATTCCTTGCCAGTCCTGGCCCATGCATGCTAACCTTTCACCTACTTCCCAAAATAAACAAAAGCAGCCATCCTGGTTATCCTGTTGCAGAGGGCTTCAAAGTCCCTATCAAACACATCCTAGTCCAGGGAGACCAGCACCTCAAGGGCATCTCCCATCACACATAAAAGATAACCACAATCTCCTGAAAAGTTTCAAATCAATTCTTATCCCTCTCCCCCAACATCTTTGTCACTGTTGATGCAATCCTGCTTTATATCAAAATCCCACATACACATGGTGCCTCAACCTTTCTGTGTTTGTACAGGCACTGTAACTCGTGTGCAAATACACCAACCATGGAAAGCAGTCACAATTTGACAGCTGTTATTCTGGCTATGAACAACAGTCTGTTATACTGCTATCAGTTACAACACATAATAATTTTGTAGGAAAGTTCTGGCACAATGTAAATACTTCAGGAGTAAAGTAGACCACTCACAAAAGGTGTTGTTGTCAACAGGTGCAAACAGAAAAGCTTAATAGCTTTCAGAGTAATCTTTTTTCGAGCTAGAGTATAAAGACAGACACTCAAGCAGACAGACAGACAGACAGATAGAAAGACACACACTCACACACACACACGTACATGTGTGCACATGCCTATGCCCTCATGTGGCACTGAGTTGACATGCAATGCTAGTGCTGTATTTCAGAAGGTGGACTAGGGTGGGGTGAGGATTGTGTCAGGTGACATGGGCAGAGGCAGAGGCAGAGGCAGAGAGAGAGAGAGGAGAGAGAGAGAGGCAGTAAGTAGAGTTTGGGGGTGGGGGGCTAGCCGTTCAGAATGAATCAGCTGGTTTGCCAACTAGGTATGCAGGAGGGTGGCGTGGCAGTTGTGTGGGATAGGTGTGCGATGCTTGGTTGTCAGAGACTTTGGGGAGCAGTGCACGCTCAAGGTAATGCGGGGAGGAGTTGGGAGGAATTGATATGATGAAAGGAATGACAACTGTCCCTGTACATCACACCCACAGGCTTCGACAACTGTGAATCACACACCTAGCCTGCGCACCTGCCATCCCTCCCCCTCTTACACCCTAGTCAGCAAACCAGCTGCCTCCCTCTGAGCCACTAGCCATCCAAACACAGCCCATCTCCCTGCCTTTTACATCTCTCTACCTTTGCCCACCCTATCCAACACCTAATCCAAACTTCACATCATGTCCTTTCCATATTTTCTTCTAAGGTTAAACACTGATTTTGTTTACCTCATCCAAGCACTGTTTCAGAAGAGAACGTGTAAGTTCCCAAAAGAGTCTGGCAACACCCTTCAGATATTATTACCATTCCCTGATATCCATTAACAGCATAGCTTATTTGGTCACACAATCACAACTGACATGATGTACTACACTTTTTCCACATTCCACACTAGTGAAAGAAATGTATGTTTTATAAGCAGTCGAAATGTGATTAAAAAGTTTATTTTCAACCCTCCAGTATTATCCAACAGTGTGCATTCATAAGGTCAACAAAATGGTCTTCCTGCACATTAAGCCTACCATGTCTCGCATCCATAGTTACATTTAACAGTATTCCATAAATGCGTGACACCACTGCCTCATATTTCCTACAGTTACTGCATAAGGCTCGTAATCAAGGCATGGTTCACAACGACTTTCAGCCACTCTATCCCCGTCAACATTGAGTAATCAAATAAACAATCACTTCTGATTACTGCAGCTAAACACAGAAAAAGTGGTAATACTGTGAAGAAATATTGACAAATAGTATTTTTGTACAAGAAGCAAATATTGCAAAAGAAATAATTATTTGGCACAGACTCTTATGTTTACATTCATAATTTATTTTGAAAAGGGGAGATTCTACTCATCGTATAGCAGAAATGCTGAGTCGCAGATAGGCATAACAAAAAGACTGTCAGAATGTCAGCTTTTGGCCAACAAGACCTTCGTCAAAAATAGAAAACAGAGGTCACACTGGTCCAGTCTAACCTCAGCAGCCAGAGACAATAGTGGTGTGAATGCGCGCGCGCACGTGTGTGTGTGTTCTCTATTTTCAACGTAAGCTTTGTTGGCCAAAAGCTCACTTTCTGTTAGTCTTTCTGTTGTGCCAATCTGCGACTCAGCATCTCTGCTATATGATGAGCAGCAACTATCCTTTTCATCATATCATCACATTCCACCCTGGATTCTCCTCTTCTTCATCATTTATTTGTAATCGATAATGATAGAACACTATTAGGAAGAGAAAATATTCATGTGTTCATATTTTCTGTGAATTAGCTGTGGATAAACAATATATTCTGAAAAAGTTAATTGATTCTTAAACTTTAGTGCTTTACAGTGTAGCATATCACTTTGCTGATATGATGTGTTGCACAACCATCTGATGAGCTGACAAATTACCATTGCTACCATATAAAGTTCATAACCCCCCCCCCATGAACCATGTATCTTGTCACTGGTGGGAAGGCTTGCGTGCCTCAGCAATACAGATAGCCGTACTGTAGGTATAACCACAATGGAGGGGTATCTGCTGAGAGGTGACGCAAATGTGTGGTTCCTGAAGAGAGACAGCAGCCTGGATGATTGACTGATATGACCTTGTAACATTAACCAAAACAGCTTAGTTGTGCTGGTACTGCAAACAGCTGAAAACAAGGGGAAACAACAGCCATCATTTTTCCAAGGGCATGCAGCTTTACTGTACGGTTAAATGATGATGGTGTTCTCGTTATCAGGAGAAACAAAACTGGCATTCTACGGATTGGAGCATGGAATGTCAGATTCCTTAATCAAGCAGGTAGGTTAGAAAATCTGAAAAGGGAAATGGATAGGTTAAAGTTAGATTTAGTGGGAATTCATGAAGTTCGGTGGCAGGAGGAGCAAGACTTCTGGTCAGATGAATACAGGGTTATAAATACAAAATCAAATAGAAGTAATGCAGGAGTAGGCTTAATAATGGGGGGAAAAAAATAGAAGCACGGGTAAGATACTATGAACAGCATAGTGAACGCATTACTGTAGCTAAGATAGACACAATGCCCACGCATACCACAAGTTTATATGCCAATTAGCTCCGCAGACGATGAAGAGATTGTAGAAATGTGTGATGAGTTAAAAGAAATTATTCACATGGTGAAGAGAGACAAAAGTTTAATAGCCATGGATGACTGGAGTTCGATAGTAGGAAAGGAAGAGAAGGAAAAGTAGAAGGTGAATATGGAATGGGGGTAAGGAATGAAAGAGGAAGCTGCCTGGTAGAATTTTGCACAGGGCATTAACTTTATCACAGCTAACACTTGGTTTAAGAATCATGAAAGAAGGTTGTATACGTGGAAGAAGCCTGGAGACACTGGGATGTTTCAGATAGATTATATAATGGTAAGACAGAGATTTAGGAACCAGGTTTTAAATCGTAAGACATTTCCAGAAGCAGATGTGGATTCTGACCACAAGCTATTGGTTATGAACTGTAGATTGAAACTGAAGAAACTTCAAGAAGGTGGGAATTTAAAGAGATGGGAGCTGGATAAACTGAAAGAATCAGATGTTGTAGAGCGCTTTGGAGAGAGCATTATGGAACAATTGACAGGAACAGGGGACAGAAATATAGCAGAAGGAGAATGGGTAGATTTGAGAGATGAAATAGTGCAGATAGTGAAGGATCAAGTAGGTAAAAAGACGGGGGCTAGTAGAAATCCTTGGGTAATAGAACAGATATTGAATTTAATTGATGAAAGGGGAAAATACAAAAATGCATTAAATGAAGCAGGCAAAAAGGAACACAAACACCTCAAAAATGAGATGGACAGGAAGTATAAAATGGCTAAGCAGGGGTGACTAGAGGACTAATCTAAGGATGTTGAGGCATATATCACATGGGGGTAAGATAGATACTGCCAACAGGAAAATTAAAGTGACCTTTGGAGAAAAGAGAACCACTGGTATGAATCTCAAGAGTTCAGATGGAAAACCAGTTGTAATCAAAGAAGGGAAAGCAGAAAGGTGGAAGGAGTATGTAGAGGGTCTACACAAGGGCAATGTACTTGAGGGCAATATTATGGAAATGGAAGAGGATGTAGGGGAAGATGAAAAGGGAGATATGATCCTGCATGAAGAATTTGACAGAGCACTGAAAGAAAGTCGAAACAAAGCCCCGGCAGTTGACAACATTCCCTTAGAGCTACTAATAGCATTGGGAAAGCCAGCTGTATAGTCTGGTTAGCAAGATGTACGAGACAGGCGAAATACCTTCAGACTATAAGAATATACAAATTCCAATCCCAAAGAAATCAGGTGTTGACAGCTGTGAAAATTACCGAACTATCAATTTAGTAAAAATACTGACATGCATTCTTTACAGACAAATGGATAAAACTGGTAGAAACCATCTTTGGGGAAGACCAGTTTGGATTCTGTATAAATGTTGGAACACGTGAGGCAAAACTGACCCTACGACATATCTTAGAAGATAGATTAAGGAAAGGCAAACCTACATTTCTAGCATTTGTAAACTTGGAGAAAGCTTTTGACAATGTTGACTGGAATACTCTCTTTCAAATTCTGAAGGTGGCAGGGGTCAAATACAGGGAGTGAAAGGCTATTTACAACCAGATGGCAGTTATAAGAGTCAAGGGGCACGAAAGGGAAGCAGTGGTTGGAAATGGAATGAGGCAGAGTTGTAGCCTATCCTCGATGTTATTCAATCTATACATTGAACAAGCAGAAAAGGAAACAAAAGAAAAATTTTGAAATCCATGGAGAAGGAATAAAAACCTTGAGGTCTGCTAATGACATTGTAATTCTGTCAGAGACAGCAAAGGACCTGGAAAAGTAGTTGAATGGAATGGACAGTGTCTTGAAAGGAGGATATAAGATGAACATCAACAAAAGCAAAACGAGGATAATGGAATGTAGTCGAATTAAGTCGGGTGATGCTGAGGGAGTTAGGTTAGGAAGTGGGACCTTAAAGTAGTAGATGTGTTTTGCTATTTGGGGAGCAAAATAAGTGATGCTGGTTCAAGTTGGTAGGGTATAAATTGTAGACTGGTAATGGCAAGAAAAGCGTTTTTAAGGGAGAGAAATTTGATAACATCGAGTATAGATTTAAGTGTCAGGAAATCTTTTCTCAAAGTATTTAAATGGAGTGTAGCCATGTATGGATGTGAAACGTGGATGATAAATAGTTTAGACAAGAAGAGAATAGAAGCTCTCGAAATGTGGTGCTACAGAAGAATGTTGAAGATCAAGTGGGTAGACCATGTAACTAATGAGCAGGCACTGAATAGAATTAGGGAGAAGAGGAATTAGTGGCACAACTTGTCTAGAAGAAGGGAACGGTTGGTAGGACATGTTCTGAGGCAGCAAGGGATTACCAATTTAGTACTGGAGGACAGTGCGGATAGTAAAAATCATAGAGGGGGACCAAGAGACAAATACACCAAGCAGATTCAGAAGAATGTAGGGTGCAGTAGTTACTTGGAAATTAAGAAGCTTGCGCAGGATAGAGTAGCACGGAGAACTGCATCAAACCAGTATCTGGACTGAAGACCACAACAACAACAACAAAGTTCATTTTAGTAATGAACTGGTACAGCCTGTTGTTTGGAAGTTAGTTTTCTTTATGTGGATGTGTTCTGGAATGGACAGCCACAGTGTACCTGCCAGCTGGGACAAGAATACCTGTCTTATTATGTTGGCAATAATTGCAGCTTGCATGATTTGCTCCACGGATCAGGTCCTGCCTTGGAGATATAATGTGACCTGTGGAAGAAGGATGGCCATGACAACCACAATGATATCACAGGATCAAGGGGGAAATAATTATCTGTGTCACTCAAATGGAATCTGTTAAATTGGATACAACCCATATTAGTATATTTGTGATTTTCCAAGTAACGGGCAATCTTTGATATGCACAGTTATTGTAAATGAGAGTTTAATATACAGCACCTCATATCTGAGAGGTGTTATATTTATTTCAAGAATTTGGACACTGGATTGTACTCTTAACCTCCAGGAATAACTGCAGTACTTTCAGAAACCCAAGTCTGACAGAGAGATATTGGGGAATGTGAAGAAATAACATAGTAACAAAATGAATAATAGGCAACCATAACTCCAGAGTTAGCTTTACATCACTACTTAATATCATGAAAATTAGCAATGGAACTTAGCAGCTTTCAAATTGTAACTAACTTTGGAATTCATAAGAACAAAATTACTGACATCTGATTTTGTACCATATATATCTTCTACTCAAATGAAAATCATTTCCATTAGTGATTTGCAATACACTTCCCATTTATTATACTTGGCCCACCTGCTTTGAGTAAACAATTACCTCAAGTAGGATCAGTGTTATATTTAAAGGATATATGTCACCAAATCAATCAAGAATTTTTGACAATGGTACCAAGTATAAATGGCTATTTTTATCCATAACTACTGCAACAACAAAATTTTTATTAAAACTTACCACTATCAGTACCATCAGAGTCACCAAAATACCACGATTGCCTCACATTATTTTTTGAAGGTGAAAATCGAGTCATCTTCAAAGATGTTGATTCGGCTGACAAATGCAACAACACAGTTACATGTTTGCTTAATTTACCAACTGGCTTTAGTTTTAATACTGGTTTCAATGTATTGCCACACCATGTATGGAACATCACTTCTTCAAGTAAATCACTCTCTTGTAAATATGAAGCCAAGTATGCAAGGTACAAGGCACGTTTCTGATGATACCTCTGGTTCAAGTAATCGGTTTTTAGGAAGCATGCCTACACTTGCAAAACAAGAGAAATGTCATGATTAGTAACAATTAACTAAAAACACAAAAGAAAAAATGTATAATAGCAGAAAGAAAATCAGAAGAATGACTCCCGATGCCCAACATGCAACAATTGTGTAGATGCAAGATTCAAAGAAAACAAAAAAAGTTGGAAATGAAGGCTAAAATGGCTCTAAGCACTATGGGACTTAACATCTGAGGTCATCAGTCCCCTAGACTTAGAACTACTTAAACCTAATTAACCTAAGGACATCACACACATACATGCCCGAAGCAGGATTCGAATCTGCGACTGTAGCAGCAGTGTGGTTCTGGAGTAAAGCACCTAGAACTGCTCAGCCACAGCGGCTGGCTTGGAAATGAAGAAATATAAAAAACATTTGTTTATAAAAAAATACCATAACGTACATCATTTTCCCTGTCCTCACATAAAGTGCTGTGAAACTGGGAAACATCAACTGAACACTTTATCCTTTCCTTTATGTGACAGTAATTGCTTTTCACACAATATGTTCTGTTCAGTTGACATCTGATGTCAGAAAAGCAAACAATTTTGGTTGATAGGAAATATCAGACTTAATGTCATTATATCACACAATGGAAACTCCAGGTTGGAATATCAACAATAATAGCAAAGAGCGCTAGCCACTGTAAAGATGACACATTGAGTTGTAGACAGGCACATCAAAAAGACTGTTACACATTTAGCTTTCGGCCAAAGGCCTCTCCAGAAAGAAGAAACACACATTCACACGAGCAAGGACACGTTTACACGAGCAAGGACACATTCACACGAGCAAGGACACATTCACACGAGCAAGGACACATGCACACGAGCAAGGACACATGCACACGAGCAAGGACACCTCAAGCACACATCACTGCCACTTCCGGCAGGTCAGGCCGAAGTGCAGTTGTCACTATATTCTTACTGGGTGAGCAGACGGATCATAATGTCATCTTGACACAATATTTCGGCGGTCCAACTGGCCATCATCTTCAGGTGAGAGTGCTGGTACACGATCTTGCCACAGTTCCGGCAAGATCATGTACCCGCACTCTCACCTGAAGACGGCGGCCAGTTGGACTACTGAAATATTGTGTCAAGATGACGTTAAGACCAGGCTGCAAACCTGAGAAGAATATTATCAATTATTACGCTGGGAAAGCCTTTGGAGTCACATGCAGACATGCAGTTGTCACCTTGAGCTGTAATCTGGAGTGCAGCAAGAAAGCGGGGGGGGGGGGGGGGGGGGGGGGGTGATATCAGGGTACAGGTGGAGGGAGCAGATAGTGCTGTCTGGTGGAACATGCAGCAACTATGCAGAGGCACAAGAAGACTGGCACAGCATTGGAGGGCTGTTGGATAATAAGGTCTGGGAGGGGGAGGGGGGGGTGGTGGTTACTTATCCCAGCCTCAACCTAACATAACCTACTGTGTCACACCCTCCACCCAACAGTCTCCATACCCTCTACCCCTCTTTCCTATCACTCCTTCCTATTGACATCCCCTCATTGTGTGCCACACTCCGCCAATGCACCTGCCTATTTTTCCCCTTATCTGCTCCTCCCCTTTACCACTCCCTGCCTCCTCCCCCCACCTCCCTGCACCACAGCCTCTCAACACTGCGCCTGACAGTCTTCTCAAGCCTCCATCAAGTTTCTGCATGCTCCGCCAGACAGTGCCCTACTCCCCCCCCCCCCACTCCCATCCCCCCCCCCCCCCCCCACTCCCGACTGCCACTCAATGTGACAGTTGCATTCCAATATGAGCTGCCAGAGAAGGTAATCATTGTCATGCCTGTCTGCAATTCAACATGTCATGTTTACTGTGAGTAGCAGACTTTCCTTTTCCTCATACTACTAACCTCATTATATGAGTGACAAACCTGTTAACACTGGATAATTATTTGTGTGCCGCCAGTGCCACATTAGTACATTTCATCGGAAAAATAAGTACAATGAACCAACAACAACTGCAAAATGATCTTTAGTTACTAATTACTATCAAAAAGGTTATATTATGGCAGACTCACATTTGATGGAAAATCAGTGGGACAGAATGTCAACATCAAATATTTATGCATCACATTTAATCCAATTTTAACATTCTCTGTCAATTTCAGAAAGCAGTAACTTCATGTATTTTTTATGAAACTGGTATGACACTGGCATCTATAGGTGGTACGTTGCACTCCTGCCATGTCCAGACATTTTTTTTAGAAAAGAGTTGTAGAACAAACAAGTTTCCTACAATCTTTTATCAACAAAAATGCATCAGTTTAAATTCTATTATTTCTGACAGGCAAATGTTTAGTAGGCACAGAAAAAATAGTCTTGGTTATTTCTTCTGTATCTAAAGATCTATTACGGTTGCAGTACCAGCGCTACTGTGGTAGTTTTGGAGAGGAGTGATTTTAATTGCAAATATTTTGTTATTTGTGTCTGCATGATATGAATCAGCAAAACTGATGTTCTAAAAGGAAATGCATCCCTGAATTATATAGTTGAAAAACTACTTTCCATGCCATCATGAAATGTTGAATTAGTTTCAAATGTCTGACAACAAACAAAACTAAAAAGTAAGATATCATCGTCATATGAATAACCACCTGCAGTAACCAGTAGAAACGTACTTCCTCAATTATTCATGTCTAATACAGACTTTTCCCCTCAGAGCATCATAATATATATTATTCACATTGTCAAATAAGTACAAGACATTAAAAAAAGAACGAAGAGCTGCAAGGAAATAACACTGCACCTGGCTAAAAGTAAGACTGATGTTAACACATTCTGATTTACTGTATGCACTTTAATGAAAGTTTCACACTGAGATCCCTTACTCTCATAGGAGTACTACTTGATAATTTCCAGTTATCAACCTAAAAAGTTAGTCACATAATTAACATAGTGATAAGATTAACAACGGTGTCAGCATAGTTTCACATGCAATTGCTGTTTATGCAATTGCTCTTTATAGCCTGGTCCCACAAACAACAACAACATTAACAATATTTTCTTCTGTTAAGTTTTAAATAATAATTTTATTGACAAACCTGTGGCATTTCAACATTGAGGTCCACAGTGACATCTGGCCCAACACAGCACTGTAGCCTCCAAGAGCCAATAAGGGAAATAGAAGATGGTCGAAGAAATTGGAAGATGCCTTTATTGTAAACAAGGTTGGGAATAAGAGGCATCCTTACTTTCAGCTTCTTTAGCCATTTCTGATTTGTAAGCTACAAAATAAAAGCAAAAAACAAAATATATTTGAAACTGTAGAATGTATTTAACTATTAACTGTATTTGTTCTTAATGTGCTATTAACAAGAAGCCTGTTTGAAAAAATAAGCAATGTTTTTCTCATAATAATATTTTAATCAAGTCACAGATATTCAGAACTGGTCTGCTTAAAAGTATCCCCACCTCCCAGTCCATGTTCACATACAGGCAGTGTCGCTTCAGGACAGTTTTAGCTCAGTGAGCAGGCTTGTTGTGATGAGGAAGGAACCATGAGTTGTCTTGCCACATCTCTTCTCCCTCAACCCCATTCCTCACCAAACACACGATGATAACAGGACTGTCATAGCATAGAGACACTTGTCTCCAGTTGGCTGATTGGTTGATTTCAGGGAGGGGACCAAACAGCGAGTTCATTGATCCGATCGGATTGGGGAAGGATGAGGAAGAAAGTCAGCTATGCCCTTTTAAGGGAACCATCCCAGCATTTGCCTGAAGCGATTTTGGAAAATTGTGGAAAATCTAAAGAAGGTCTGCCAGATGCGGCTTTGAACTGTCGTCTTCCCGAATGTAAGTCCAGTGTGCTAACCACTACGCCACTTCACTCACTTTGTCTCCACTGAATTTTTTTCCGTTTTTCCATGGATGTTATGTCACTGTTTACTTTTTCAAGGAACAGCTCACTAACATTCACTGTATCATTGTTCTGCCCTTTGATCATTATAGAAGGAACAAATTTGGCTGCAAAACAATACTTAGTCATTTTTAGTGCATGGTAAAACTGTAGAAAAATTTGAGACATGTTAAATAGAAAAATAAGCCAAACAAACAAAGATGTTAACGAACTAGTATTCAATCAGATATTAATTTCACAGTTCCATAATAGTTCTTTGTTCAGGGAGATTAATCAAGAGCTAGCCTTCAGAGAAGCTTTTATGTAGATATTCCAGTCTCCTTGAAACAATAATCTTAAAACATTCTTCAGTAATGTGATGTACTATTCATTGTGCCATAATCACATTTAGGGCTATGTACGATGCATCATTTATAAAGGGCTGTTTTCCATCTTTATAAGGGTCATTCAAATGAAAACTGAGTACCCGCCATAATGGGACCACAGAATAGTTCCATTCAAAAATAATCATCATCTGTGCTAAGACATTTACCCACTGGGAGATGAAGCAATCAATTCTCATCTCGTAGAACATGTTTGGTCATTGATGGATCCACAGCCAAACCTGCTCTCACACTTCCTTGTCTGACTGAAACTCACATACATAGATGTCTTTTTTCAGGACACGAAAGATGTGAAAAATGCATGGTGAAAGATCTGCACTGTACAGAGGATGTTACAGAGTTTACCAGCCAACTCCCTGAAAGCATTCCCAGGCATTTTGACTATACGGCACATTGCAGTTTCTACAGAGAGACTTGTGTGGACAGCTACAGATTTCTTTGGAGGGCGAGATGTGAGACATTTCCATTATTAGCTTTACCATTTGCCCTCAGGCTGTCACAATGCTGTCGGACGGAATCACCCTCTTGCACGATAATGCTCACCCCCACACTGACAATTGGGTAAACTTTACACTTCAGCAGTTTGGTTGAGAAATACTGCAACCTTCCTCCATACAGCCCTGATCTTGCACCATGCGATTTTCACATTTTTGGCGACCTGAAGAGAAACATGCATGGAGTCAGTTTCCGTCACATGAGAAATTGTAGGAGTTGGTACAGTTGTGGATCTGTCAGTAGCCAACTGTGATTTACAAAACAGGAATTAATTTTCTCATCTCCCAGTGGGATAAATATCTTAACACATGTGGTGATTACTTTTGAATGGGATCACTTCTTCGTCACATTGTAGTGGGTGTTCAGTTTTCTTGTGACTGCCCATCATACATGCATGGTTCTGAAGTGGTGGCGGCAGCTCCAGATTTTGCTTGGCAGTTACTTGCATGTGAGTGGCATGTCAATATAATTCACTGGTCTTGTCCAGAGACTTGAATTAGATCAGCACTAATCTAAATCACAAGGAATAGGTTGATGAATATAGTTGAGATCTCAAAACATGCTTTCTGGACTTAAGCCTACTTTGTGGAAGGTTAAAAAGAATTTCAATGATTGGACAGTTTCTGGGAACTGATACATTACAAACATTACACCACTCCAGTACACTGCCTATTGTCAACTCAGATCTGGAGGCGCTGTATTAGACAAGACGTCAGCTTGTTATGCTCAGACAAAACATAAAAACTCTCATCACATTTGTTTTAACATCTGTTAACAAATATGCCGCTGCCCTATGAAAATAAAATGTAGTCTAATAAATTATGGAGCATAGTCATTCGTACAGTGTGTAAACTTTTAGATGGCAGACCTCTCCCTAGTCCTGAATCAGTCGAAGTCGGTAAATGTCGGGAGGCACGCAGTTTAGACTGCTGACAACATTACGTAGCTGACTGTGTTGTACAAGGTAGCCATTGTCGTCTGCTTCGTTTTTGTTTTGCGCCGTACTGTTCCGCGTGTTTTTATTGTGCAGTTGTGCTAAACATTATCAAAATGAGTGAAGAGGCAGTTACTGGCCCACCTCGGGAGTCGCCAACAACCCCTACTGGTAGGCCTACAGTTAGAAGGAAACCAGCATTATGTAGCGATGCTCACAAAATTATATTGCGTGTGATTGAATGTTGCGAAAGGGAAAGGGAACAGAAAAAATTGCTTCATGCCATTTACAAATCTTCAGTGAGAGCTGCTACATACACAGGACAAAGCATGCGTAGCATTGGAAGATTCAAACAGTTTTCCAAGAGAACAAATCACCAAAATTTTGACGCACAGAGGGCAGACATACATACATTCATTTTTATATATAGAGATAGACAGTTATCTTATACTATATGACCTGTTCAAGCATATTTAAATTTTATAATTAATAGTTAAACATTGCGGGGAATGAAATAAAATGAAAAAAAATTTGCGAGAAGTGGTAATCGAACCTGGGTCTGCTGCATGACAAGCCTTTACCTAATCAATTACACTTCTCATGCTACAGTTACCTCACTGTTGACACATTGTCTATTACTGTTTTCAGGCGTTCAGAGAACAACTCATCAAAGTTTCATTGCAATCAGATGAATGGTTTGTGAGCGCAGAGTAGACAAACATACATACATTCATTTATATATATATAGATTTTAATGTACATTACGATTTCAGTTTCATTTACGAACAACATTTAAAGCGAGTTTTACTTCCAAGCCTTTCGTCTGCTTTCGTGTAAGCATGACGTGCAACTTGTAGTGCCAGAACTGCAACTGGTAGGCGTGCCTTGTTGTCGTCCCCCCCCCCCCCCCCCCCCAGGCTCCTCTACCCTTGCCAGCCAATGCTTGCTTGCGCCTCTCCCCACACTCCCCTCAGAACTCTGCCGTCTTACAGTTAACACACTGTACACAACAAACACCGCATTATGGAGGGTCCACTCACCAAGGCAAGAAGCCAAGCATAGTAGAATTTTGGTCTATGCAATGATGAGTAAAGAGAACCTCATCCTGTATCCATGGAAGCCTGTATACCACAGCCTTGTTATGGACTTTACTAGACGCAGCTTATAGTCTGCCACTTAAAGCCACTCTTCCTCCCATCAACGCATGACTCTGTACCTCAACAGTACAGTGATAGCATGCAGGAGGATGGCACACTCAACTAACTAAAGATGACAGCACTCCTCGCAGGCTGCTATATCTGCCCTTTCGTTCCCTGCAATACCCACGTGCTCGGGCACCCAGCAGAATGACACCTCCTTAGTCACTCTTTGTAACCGGAGGACATTCTGAACTACTTTATCAGCTGGGTACAAGTTTTACAGAGAGTGAAGGGCACACAGGGCATCAGAACAGACAATGAATTTAGCATGCATTACAAATCTCACCTGCTCCACTTCCCACAACATCATGTATAACTCCATGTCAAAGATCATAAACTCATGATGCAATTGGTACTTGAGGACACAATCACAGAAAACAACAGAGCAAACAAAGCAGCTCTCATAAATGCAGCTAAGGAGTTGTGGTGCTCACTTAAAATGTCATAACAGTCATAAAATAATGTATTAAAAATATACACATATGTGCAACCTCTCCTGTACTGCACTAAATCTAAAATCACTCTGTAGCAACCAGGGTAAGAGGCAGTTCAGCTGAACTTGCTCCACACCAAGTGATGTGAGTTCACACATCACATGGATCCCAAAGGCCTTGCTGCCCATGGATGATTGATAAAGATGTCTTCCACAGCTATACGAGCAATGGTATGCTATGCTGGTGAATTGGGAGTAGCGAGTAACTTATACACCTGAGGAGTTGCAGCCGGATGATAAGTGGATCCCCATCCCCAGCACAGAGACTGGGTATGGGGCTGTTCCTGAAAGCACTTGTGCCTAGCTGGATCCCCCATGGCATATAGTATAGTATCAACAATCTTCAGGTAAGGACGCCTCACTGACTGTAAACTGTGCAAGCACAGTCCAGCCACAATCACTCTATAAAACTGGAGACTGGAGCATACATGCCCTGTACACACCCCAAGACCTGTGGCTAAGACGCTTTAAGATATTCAGTGCCTTCTGGGCCCTTGCCTTCAGGTCCTTTAGGTGTGGTAATCACAACAATTTTGAATAAAAAATAAGGCTCAGAAATCTCACCCCCAATTTTTTGCGGAAAATGTAAAACCTGTCTTTGCAGCCCACTCCTCTAAATTCTGCACCATAAGTTGCAAGCAATGAATCACTGCTGCAACAATGGAGGAGAAACACAAAATCCCCACAAATTAGGATCATTGTAGAGCTTTCCTCGCCAAACACATATAAATGTTTGTGGCTATGGCAAAGAAGGTAAGACTTAAAACATTGTGCTGAGGGACACCATTCTCCTGCTCAAAATGACCCAACAGCATGATACCAACTTGAGACAATAAAACTCAGACAGGATGGACCATATAAAGATGGGGACGCAGCCACACAAGTCCCACTGGTGGGACTGCCCTAGAATAATGTGTCTTCAATTAGTCTGATGTGAAAGAATACACCAATACAGTGATGGTTTGTAGGAGAGTTGTGTGCTAACAGATGAGATCAAGGGTCTTTCTGTTCACAGGTAACCTAATATTTATTTACAGGAAATTTTGAATCAGGAAAACAGTTCATAATACTGTGTTTGACTCAGAGCACCTTCTCCATAAACTTCCTTCATTTTTCTATAATTGTTCCTTCGATTACATGCAAAATTTTGCACCACGTTGCTGCCCCAGAAAATCACTCATTACATGAACTGCCACAAATACTGTATCATCCTTTACTCAAACAACAGTAACCTTGAATTAAACAAGATATTAATGATCTAAAACAATGTGTTTCCTTGGAAGGTTGTGATGGGTACAGAGCCACTTACAGCACGTCACTAAGATATTTTATTGCATGAAAAATAGAAGTTCCATAATTTTTTAAGAGACCTCATTAGTAGTCATTAAGGAAAAAAATCACATTGCTCTCTATTAGTACAAAATAAACAATGTTAATATATGCAGTTCAGAAAAATGTGCTCTGGAACATACGTAACAGAGTTAAGATTCAAAAGGTAAAATAAAGAGCACTTCCCAGTCCTGTCTAGCTCATGAATGAAAGACCAAAAATAAATTAATGAACAAGTGATGCAACTACAATAAATCATTTATTGCAACAAATAAATAAATAAATAAATAAATAATAAAGAGAGTGAGTCCCTTAGAATGTATATCATTACTGACAATTACAGCAAGCAGTCATTCTAACAAATAATTTGTGTTTAGCACCATGAGTCACATGCACAGAAATACGAATGGCCAATGACATTGAAAACATCGAGATATGAAATAAATAACAAAAATTTATATATTAAGAATTAAAAGAAAAGTTGCTTTGCTGAAACTGGAATTGTGCCTACAAAAAAAGTATAAAACACTAATTGTCCTCCTGACAGTAAATTTTTTTATACTTTGGGACCAACAAACTATGGCTGTACTGACCTAGACCATATCTGCTACACCTTGCGAGATCAATGTCTCTCCTCTTTGTATAGATAAAGGCTTTACATTTTAGCCCCTCACAGCTCAAGTGGTGTTATTCGCAGTATTCTTGTTTTGAGATATTTAATGGTTAACTAGGCAGTGTTATGAAAAGGACAGATTGCTACGCACCATATAGAAAACATGTTGAGTTGCGGAGAAATGCAACAAAAAGACTGCTATACAAGTGCTCTTTCGCCCAAAAGGCCTTCTCCTAAAGCAGGAAACACACACACACACACACACACACACACACACACACACACACACACACACACAGTCTCTGCTCACTGAGTTGTGCTTTTCTCTCTGTGTGTGTGTGTGTGTGTGTGTGTGTGTGTGTGTGTGTGTGGCAAACTGTCCTTTTCATAATACTATTGTTATTCCAACATGGATTTTCCACTGTTTTCGGTTTTCTAGGATTGTTAAACAAAACCCAACATACTTTTTATATTAAACTTTGGAAAATTCAGGAAGGAAATTAACATTGCTTTTTAACCATGTATGTTATCAGAATAGTTAACAATTTCAACCAATTTTATCCAGTTGTAGACCTAATATAAGACCTCAAATGAAGTTACACAGCTCGTATACATGACAGTCAACAACACTGTATTTACATAATCCTTGTTACTCATTGTAGCAAATAAGACAGTCACCTGCTGTACATTGTAGCTGTCAATTAGCTTGAGGGCCACCCGCCAGAGGCGTTCTTATTTCGGCACTGGTTTTCTAATCCTGCTCCATGGAACTTGGAGCAAGAACTTCTCTGCCTTAGTGGAGACACATCCTGCCTTGTGTTAATTAATTCTGAAGGCAAAGTACTGAGGAAAATAGTTTTCTCTGCCACAAGAAAACCATGACACATCAAGATATGTTTTGCACTTTGCCAAGAAGAACTGCTTCCATGGTGTTCATTTTGTCATCTGCCTCGACGAAAGAGTGACTTTACTGCAGTTTACAAGTCTTAATTACTTGCTTCCCATGAACAAGTATCTTGTAAGTAATGTTGTGTATTTAGAGTTCTAGAAGTGTCAATAAATTTGTGTGATAACAGATGATTACCTGAGCAAGTGAATGTAAGTTGTTCGAACAGTTATTTACCATAGCCATTCTGACAACTGGTAACCCTGACAATAAGCCCATAGACACAAACCGTAATGACTGACTACAGAATTCCCAAACTACTAAAATGCAAGACCCTGCAGCTACCGAAGGTCCAACAGTGTCACGATTTGCCATATGATTACTGCCATTCTGACCTCGCAATCTGGTGCTCTAGTTTGCAAGGGTGGAAGCTAGATTTTATTACACAATAATAACCACAGATTCTACAACATTTGCTCTAGTGGTCAGTTAGTTCAACCACCACTATGCAGCCAAAATTGACAATGTCACCACAGCATCTCCTGTACAAGATTCATGCTGTAAACTGAAGACATAATTGATTCACTGAGTGTCTAGATCACAAGAGAAGCGCATACGGCAAGTGTTAATGCAAGAAGACACTGAAGACAGAATGCAGTCACAATACCTGAGGGACCTGTGCAGTAAAGTCTGCATGGGAACGTTCTCAGGAATAGCCATCTTCCAGCTCAAGCTAATTCAAAGTAGCATCTCAGACAGAAATTCCCTAGGACGATGTTGCAGATCTGCTCTGGCTCATATAATTCAAGATGCAATAATGCTGCAATCAGTCAGTGCTGTGGCGACTTCATGGGACAGCACCTTGTTATCAGCAGTAATGCAGGTGGATTATGATTGCCTTCTGACGAAGTGGACACTCTGTCAGGTGAGCTAGATCCTGGCTCAACGCGATCAAAATAGTGATAGACGTCATTACTGCAGAAGATCAGACAGACATTCCAGAATGAACTCATCAGATCTAGTGATGCAGAGCAGTCACCTGTACGATTTTGCTTTCACCGGAAATTTGGGGATCAGATGTGCAAGTGCACATCACCTTGCACCAACTCAAATGACAGTAGCAGTCAAACATACTCCTAGCCGACTGCCAAACAGTCTCTCAGTATCTCTATAGTAGTGATCGGAAAATTGATAGAAATTTCTTTAGGACATAGGCTCGGATTTATGCATTTATCCATAGACATTCTTGTATAATTGTTGGCCACCAACTTTTTTCTGCCTTTCTGCCACTTGCAATTTATCAATAGCCACTTATGGTACAGAAAATATTGAGGTGGACTTAAGGCTCTGTCATCCTTTCATCTGTTATTTTACTGCAGTGGGTGTCAGAGAGCCTACAACTGGAGCCAACTTCCTGGTGTATTATCTTCTGTAACATGAAGAAGCAAATGCACAGCTCACCGACAGCATCACCGGACTTTCTGCTTCTTGATTTCAATGCAGTGCAGTGATTCATAACACCAGGTTAGTGCAAGTGGCACAAAGCAGATATGCCAAATTGCTGGGCAGTTTCCAGCCCTAACCTGACTACCTGCCACATCGAAGGAGGTACGTGACAATACTGTCCATTTTATCAAAAATATCAATGGTTTTCCAGTTTCGTGTCACCCCAGACATTTAGCTCCCAAACTCAACAGTCAGAATTTAACTCAATGGTCAGGGAAGGTGTTATTCACCCTTCTTGGAGTCCTTGGTCTCCACCTCTCGTCCTGCACTCAAAATCCATGGTTTGTGGCACCCTTGTGGTGAATACCGAGTGCTGAATGCAAGAACATCAGACAGATATCCAGCACCTCTACTAACTGGCTACAATTATGTTCTCAATGATGCAACTATGTTTGCACACTGGTCTCAACAAAGGCTTTTAAAGCTAATTCCTGTGGCAAATACAGACATTCCAAAGACTGCTATAATTACTCGATTCAGTTTATTCGTAAGTCTTTATCTGACATTTGGTTTGAGCAATATTGCTCGTAATAGCAGAGGTTCACTGACTGTGCTGTAGAAACTGTCATTATGTTTTCCATACTTGGATGATATCCTCGTCTCTTCACCCACAGCAGAAAACATCAACAACACCTGATGGAGGTTTTCAAATGCCTAGAATAGGACGGTGTGATGATGTTGAAGACTGCTAAGTGCATTTTCGTCAAGCCTCAGATTAGCTTTCCAGGTCTTATTTGCTTGCAGGATCATTGCCATTACTAGAGTAACTGGAAGCCAACATGAAGCCATAAGGACTGGAGACTAAACTAACTAGAAGCTATGCTGATTGTTTGCGATGCTGAATTTTTACCAGTGACATCTGCCTCCTCAGCTGAATTGCAAGAACCACTAACTGCAGGACTTACTGGACTCAAGACTACTGAGAATTCATCCGTTCACTGGACAGACAAGATGAGCTCTGCTTTTAATGCAGCAAAGCAAAGCCTAGCATATGCTGCACTCCTGGCATACCCTGCTAGCCTTCTTCTTGTGTAAGATCTCCACTTCTCAAAGGAAATGGAACAGTTATGTCTTGAGCTTCTGCCCGTATATGAAGCAATTAGGTGTTTCTGGCCATAGTTGGAGACTAGAGAAATCATGATATTTACTGATCACAAGCCACTTATCTAGGACTTCAGTCAGAACAATAAAAAGTGTTCACTACGGCAGTACAACCACCTGGAATTTATTGCTCAATTTAGCTCTAATATCCACAACATTTTCTGTTCCAACAGATTGGTTTCCAATTGTCTGTCATGTGTAACAGTGTGACAAATTTTACTGATTTTGATCTGCTTGCAAATCCACAGGAATCTGATGAGGAACTCCAAAAGCTATCACTCAATGTATCATCCAGCCTTCAATTACAACTTGTTAATGTTCCTGATTCTGACATCAATCTATAATGTGACACTTCCAGTGGAAGATCTCACCCGTTTATGCGACCCACTTTCCACAGACTGTTTTCGACAGCCTCCACAACCTATGCCACTCTGGTGTTAGAGAATCAGCCCGCCTGGTGTCAAAACATTTTATCTGTCCTAATTTGCAGAACCGTCAAGAGTAAGTTCACATGTGCTTTCACTGTCAGCACAGTAAAATAGCCTATCATGTGAATGTGCCCACTGGAGGATTTCCAGACAAGTCCATGCACTTTGAGCATGTGCACATTGCTGTTCTGGGTACACTTCCTCCTTCTAATACTCAAAGTCCTCTATTTATTGCCTCTGCTCATTTTACCCACTGGCCAAAAGCGATAGTAGTCAACAGAATATTGTGAAGATGCTAGCCTTTGCCTTCACTTCAAATTGGGTTTCTCACTTTGGCTGTCTGCCATAGATTACTACGGACTGTGACCGGCAATTCTAGTCAGAGTTATTTAACCAACTCAGTAAATTCTGTGGCACTCTTCTTTGCCAGACAACTAGTTACCACCTGGTGAGCAATGGTACAAATGATAGCACTGATCTCTAAAAGTTGCATTAATGAGCAACACTACCAGCTAGACAACTGTATTATCTACAGCCTTACTTGGCCTTCACACTATCTACAGACTGGACATAGACTCAATGTCAGTGGAGCTTACATATGGCAAGACACTTCAGCTACCAAGCAAACTCATCAATATGAGATCTTCACAGCTAATGGACTACGATTCATAAAATATCATGTTGCATGAGGAACCACTCTGCATCCATTTGCCCACACCAAGCCTCCAAACAGAAACAGCATCTACCGCCATGCACTGTAACCTGTAAACATGCATGTATATTTTGCATACAGACAGTGTCAAACCATCTCTACAAACTAAGGAAGGCCCACTTTGAGTGATAAAAAGAACAGAATGAACACTGGACATGGTATTAAAAGGTAACAATACTACTGTCTCAATTAACAGGATAAAACCAGCATACTTATTTCCAGAAATGCTGCTTACACTTGTGTCTCAAAACCGGCCCCAGCCTCAAACAAAAGTATAACTATCCAAAACAGACTCATACCCTGACTGACGAAGAATGCACTCCGGATGTAGAGTTCATTTACCAACAAGATATCTGAATGATCCTCCGCTTCTCTCTACGGTGGCTGATGTAGCAAAGGAGACAGTCATCTACTGTACATCATAGCTGTCAAACAGTTTGTGCCCCAGCCACCAAAGGCATCAGCAGTTGCTTGTTTCATGCTGCTCCATGAGACTTAAGAGTGAGCACTTCTTTCCTTAATTATGAGACATCTCACCTTGTGTTAATTAATTATTAAAACAAAAATTTGGAAGAAGAGTGATCTCTACACCACAAGAAGTTATCTGCACCATCACAATGTGCTCAGAATTTTTCTGTGCCACATCAAGAAGAATTGCTTCCATGCTGTTCATTTCATTGTTTGCAAAATCTGTTTCAAAGGAACAATGACTTCACTGCAGTATACATGACTCAGTGATTTACTTCTCATCAATGTGAATCTTATAAATACATGTTGTGTTATTTAGAATATAATGAAAAGGATAGATTGCTACTTACCATATATACAGGAGATAGTCACAGACATGCACAAAGAACACAGTGGTATACATTTTAGCTTTCATTCAAAATGCCTTTTCCCAAAATCACTGTCTCCAGCTGCTGCTGCTGGACGGCAGGCTACGTCTGTTCCTGGTGGCAGCAGCAACCTGGAGTGGTTGGTGGCGTAAGCAGAAGGCATGGGGAGTGGAGGGGACGGGATAGATAGTAGGAGTGGGGGAAGGTGAAGTGCTGCTTGTTGAGGCATGCAGACTCTCAGTAGGGAGGCATAGGGAAGGAGAAGGGGGGAATAGTAAAGGAGACAAATAGAGATAAAGAAAAAGACTAATGAGTTTGTTGTCAGAATAGAAGGTTGTGTAGAGCTGGACTGGGAGTAGGAAAGGGGAAAGACAGATTGAGGACAGGGAATAGCAAAGGTTGAAGCCAGAGGGGTTATGTGAACATAGGATATATCGCAGGGAGAGTTTCCACCTGTGCAATTCAGAAAAGCTGGTGTTGGTTCGAAGGATCCAGATGGCACAGGCTGTGAAGCAATCACGGAAGTGAAGCACACTGTGTCAGGCAGTATGCTCAGCAAATAGGTTATCTGGCTCTCTCTTGGCCACAGTTTGGCACTGGGCATTCATGCAGACAGACAGCTATCATGCCCATGTAAAAAGCACCACAGTAGTTGCAGTTCAGTTTGTAGCCCTGCCTTCGATGGGATAGAAGAAGCCTTTTACTGAGCTGGAGTAGGTGGTCATGGGAGAATGTATGGAACAGGCCTTGCATCCAGGTCTATCACAGGGATACGTCCCATGTGGCAAGAGGTATGGGGCAGGGGTGGAGTAGGGACCGACAAGGATATTGCAATAGTTCAGTGGGCGGCACAATACACTATGGGAGGGGTGGAGAGGATAGTGGTTAGGATAGTTTTAATTTCAGGATACGAGAAGAATTACTCAAAACCCTGGAAGAGAAAGTGATACACTCCATAGGTGGGTGGTACTGAGTCATGAAAGGTGTGCTGCTTTCTGGCCAGATGGCAGGTATGTAGGAGGAGGAAAGTGGTTGGAGAGACAAGGCAAGGGAGAGCTGTTTCAACATAAGGTTGGGAGGGTAATTTCGGTCTGCGAAGGCCTCAGTGAGACCCCAGATATATTTGGAGAGGAACTGCTCATCCCTCCAGATGCAACAACGAACAGTGGCTAGCCTGTGGCAACTGATGAAGTGGAGGTATTGCTTCAACATGTCAATGTACATCAACTGTAGGGCATTGACATATATGTAGAAGATTAGGGTTTAATGACCCAGTATACTGAAAACATTCATATTGAAACTGTTCATTAATAGTTTCTATGTTTGACAAAACCACGTGTATTTTATTTGTCTTCATTCAAAGTCTAGCCAGAAAGGCTCCAAAGTACAGAGTATATTGTTTTTAACAGATTTATCACAAAACTTCCACACACACTCTCATGAGCCCAACAGGATGATGATTCAGTCTACTACACATATAAACTTAGTAAACAGCCATATATCATAATGTTGAGTATGATCATATTTATTTAGAGTTTTAGAGACCAACGTCACATTTCCTGATACCTGAGCACAACACACTGGACAAAGAAATGACACTTTTGGACAGATATTTAATGCAATGTATCGCTGAAACTGAATATTTTTGTAGTGGACACAAACTGCTTGACTTGCTTCTCTCAGCCAATTACAGCACAGGTCACATGATTAAGAATGTGGTTAGGTTGAGACCTAATACCACAGTTTAAACAGCTGCAAGTAAAACAAATAGTAATAAAACTAAGGAAAATCGAAGATGGAATGTAACAATATTATGAGAAGGATAGTTGCTACTCACCATATAGCAGAGATGCTGAGTAGCAGATAGGCACAACAAAAAGACTGTCACAAAATAAGCTTTCGACCAGCAAGGCCTTTATCAAATATGGATGCCAGACATGCACACATGCCCATGTAAATGCAACTCTCACACACATGACCACAGTCTCTGGCAGCTGAAGTCACATTACGAACAGCATCAGTAGTGCATGATGGGAGAGGCAACTGGGTGGGGGTAAGGAGGGGGTTGGGGCTAGGAGGGGAGGTATGGCACGGTAGAGGTGGGGGGCCAGTGAAATGTTGCTAGGGAGCGTGTAGTGTGGAGAGAGGGTAGGGCACTTGGTGCAGTTGGGAGATTAGACGGAGGGTGGGGGAGAGGAATCCTTCCTAAACATCCAGAGCCCCTCGCCTGGTTCAGATTCATTGATTACATTTCTACAATACATAAGGCTGTTGGTAAATTACTGCATCAAGAAATTCTGATGAGGGCCTGTTAGCCCGAAAGCTTTGTTTGAGTCTTTTTGTTGTATCTATCTGTGACTCAGCAGCTCTGCTATATGATGAGCAGCAATTATGCTTTTCATTCTATTGAGAAAAATAGTCGTTAGATACGTACAAGAGCCAAGAGGGAAAAATAAGAGTGGAAAACCAAGAATGCAATGCTCAGATTAAGAAGGGTGCAAGACAGAGATGTAGTCTTTCGCCCCTTCTGTTCAATCTACACATAGTAGAAGCAATAACAGAATTAAAAGAAAGGTTCAAGAGTGTAATCAAAATTCAAGGTGAAAGGATATCAATGATAAGATTCGCTGACGACGTTGCTATCCTCACTGAAAGTGAACAATAAGTACAGGATTTTCTGACTGGAATGAAGTCTAACATGTACAGGATATGGGCTGAGAGTTAATCGAAGAAATATGAAAGTAACAAGAAGTAGCAAAAATGAGAACGAGAAACTTAACACCAGGATTGGTGATCAAGAAGTAGATGGAGTTAAGGAATTCTGCTACCTGGCAACAAAATGACCCATGACAGACACAGCAAAAAGATTATAAAAACCTGACTAACAGTAGCAAAATGGGAATTTCTGGCCACAGTAAGTCTACTAATATCAAACACAGGCCTTAATTTGAGGAAGAAAGTTTTGAGAATGTATGTTTTGGGTACAGCATTGTATGTTAGTGAACAATTTGTGAACATAGACTGTGGGGAAACCGGAAAAAAAGAAACGAAGAATTTGAGACATGCCGCTACAGAAGAATGTTGCAAATTAGGTATACTGATAAGGTCAGGAATGAGGAGATTCTTTGGAGAATCAGCGAGGGAAAGAATTTGTGGAAAAGACTGACAAGAAGAAGAGGCAGTAGGGTAGGAAATCTGATAAGACATCAGGGAATAACTTACATGGTACTAAAGGTAGCCGCAGAGGGTAAAACTGAAGAGGAAGGTAGAGATTGGAATATATCCAACATATAATTGAGGATGTAGGCCACAAGTGCTACTCTGAGATGAAGAGGTCGACACGGAAGATGAATTTGTTGCGGGTCACACCAAACCAGGAAACATTTTCCTTAAATGTAGAAAAAATAAGCAAAATTGTGGTCAAATGGGTAAAATTCCTCATTAAATTATGATCACTCAATCCAGTTCTGACAGAATTTCTCTCTAGAACCGTCCAACACATCCAACTATTTTACAAAAATTGTGCTAAAACACAAATCAAATGACAACACGAAAGAAAAATTCTCTTACAACGACCAGAGATGCTCCTTGAAAGCTCTTCAAAATAGTGTTGAGGAGTCAGCAACAAAGCGCGTTTATAGCTTGGACTTGTTTTATTCCATAAAAAGTAAAAATGAGAGAGAGACACAGAGAGATGGAGAAAGATCTTTATCTCCCAGGATCCCCACATTTTGAGCATTAAAATATATTACAAGTCAAAACTGTTAGTGGAATTGTGAAATTAGGTCAGAGAGACTGTTTTTACTCTTAGTGGAATTGTGAAATTAGGTCAGAGAGACTGTTTCTACTCACAATTTCATTGGATACTAATTAATGTTTTACAGCGACTGCTTCAGTAAGTTTTGTGTGGACTTAGATGACCACTCAAGCTTTAGCCCATCTTCACTAAGTTCATGCCATAGGAGCGGGCCAATGTCCAAGCACAGGGATGTCAGCTGATATACACACATCAAAAAAAGTTTTGCATCACCTCAGTTCCGAGAGTCCTGGAACCTGAACAGAAAACTGAAATAGAGATCAACATAAACACCATTTCCACACTTTTCATTGCTCATGGAAACCACACATTGCATGTTGTACAACCATACAGAGAGACCTTCAGAGGTGGTGGTCCAGATAGCTGTACGAACCAGTACCTCTAATACCCAGTAGAGTAGCATGTCCTCTTGCATTGATGCATGCCTGTATTCGTCAAGGCATATTATCCACAAGTTCATCAAGGCACTGTTAGTCCAGATTGTTCCACTCCTCAATGGCAATTCCACAGAGATCCCTCAGAGTGGTTGGTGGGTCATCCATAAACAGCCCTTTTCAATCTACCCTAGACAGGTTCGATAGGGTTCATGTCTGGAGAGCATATTGGCCACTCTAGTCGAGCGATGTCGTTATCCTGAAGGAAGTAATTCACAAGATGTGCATGGTGAGGGCACGAATTGTCATCAACGAAGACGAATGTGTCGCCAATATGCTGCCAATATGGTTGCACTATAGGTTGGAGGATGGCGTCACATATCGTACAGCAGTTACTGCGCCTTTCATGATCACCAGCAGCGTATGTCGACCCCACATATTGCGACCCGAAAACATCAGGGAACCTCTACCTTTCTGCACTCACTGGATAGAGTGTCTAAGGCCTTCAGCCTGACCAGGTTGCCTCCAAACACATCTCCGACGATTGTCTGGTTGAAGGCATATGTGACACTCATCAGTGAAGAGAACACAATGCCAATACTGAGCAATCCATTCGGCGTGTTGTTGGACCCATCTGCACTGTGCTGCATGGTGTAGTGGTTGCGAAGGTGAACCTCGCTATGGACGTTGGGAGTGAAGTTGTGCATCATGCAGTCTATTACACATAGTTTGAGCCATAAAACGACGACCTCTGGCTGCACGAAAAGCTTTATTCAACATGGTGGCATTGCTATCAGGGTTTCTCCAAGCCATAATCAGTAGGTAGCCATCATCCACTGCAGTAGTAGCCCTTGGGCAGCCTGAGCAAGCCATGTCATCTCCTACATATCTGAACAACATCGCTTTGGTTCACTCCGAGACACCTCGACACTTCCCCTGTTGAGAGCCCTTCCTGGCACAAAGTGACAATGCAGACATGATCAAACTGCGGTATTGACTGTTTAGGTATGGGTGAACTACAGACAACATGAGCTCGGTACCTGCTTTCTGGTGGAATGACTGGAACTGATCGGCTGTTGGATCCCCTTCGTCTAATAGGCACTGCTCATGCATGGTTGTTTACATCTTTGGGAGGGTTTATTGACAGCTCTGCACAGTCAAAGGGACCGTGTCTGTGATAATATATCCACTGTCAACATCTATCTTCAGGAGTTCTGGGAACCGGGGTGATGTAAAACTTTTTTTTATGTGTGTAGAATCAGTATCTTTCCAGTGCTAACACTTCCAAACCCTCACACATGTTCTGAAACTATTCACAGCAGCATGGAAATATTTGATTGTGAGGTCTCCCACTTTCCACTAATGACTGCTTTGGGATAAAAATCAATCTATCTGGCTAACCGGCATGTTAAACAAAGGTAACTACATCATGTTCAGAGTTAAGTTAACAGGTTTCTTCACCCATTAGCAGCTTACATAAAATAAAATTCTTGTGAGTTGTAGGCCACATTATGTTATAAAATGATGTAGTAGCTGATACAATGGTACACAACTATACAACCCAGAAAAATATTATGGCATAAATCCAGAGTTTACAGGAGTTAAGGGCTTCCAGTGCTAACAAGCTTCCTGCTCAGTAAGCCCAGATTCACCAAATCTGTATACAGTCAATACGCATTGGTTGAGTTTTCTGATTCAATCACGAATTAGCTAGGGACCCTTGTAGCTTACAGCACACTACAGTTTAAGCAAGCACCACACTTCACTTCATCTCTGGTACTTTTCCAAACTTCAATAACACACTCAGGAAATAAATACCAAAAACATTAATTAACAATTTTATCTTGAAAATACTATGAAAAATTATTGTTATTTAAGCATGCATGCACAGTCATGAATAATTCTATAAATGGATCAAGAAAAATGTGATGCTTTGGTACATATACGACCATTACAAAATACAAAAGAAGACAAAAACATGAAATAAAACAAAATTATGATCTTACTTACATCATATTTTTCCGATTCTTCAATCTGTTCCAAACTACATTTCAAATTCTCAAACCAATTACTTAATAATTTCACGTATTTTGCTTTCACTTTAACTTCTTTTAGCATTTCTTCTATCTGAAATACAATAAATTTCATTAACACTCTTTCTCTTCTGCTGCACTGTTTATATCATTTCCCAAATGGAATATTTAACTGTCCTCTTACTACAAACAAACAACACAAAAAATTAGGTTTGATGGGAACAAATATGCTGTATTTATAACTGGAGGTACAGTTTGAAAAATATTTGCTACGTCAAGTGGTTTTTACGATTTCTTCAGCTGATGATGTCCCACAATGAGCACCTACATGTAACATGATAACACAAACTGAGGATTTATTCTACTACTATCACAATAATTTTTGAAATAACACGTGGCAGTACAAGAACATAGACAGAGAAACTGCAGCAGGAAATTTATCAACAGTTTCTTATCATTTTGTTGCTTACTTGTTACACATTTTCGTTTTCTTTTAGCAAGTAATATGTCATTGGGAATTATTTTTATTGTACATTTGACAATTTGCTATTTGGGTTTAACCTCATCAATATTCATATGATGTCTACTATTGGTGAAACAAGCAAAATTAACAAGGAACTTCTTGAATGGGAGGTCACAAAAGGCCAATGATGTTTATAACATTTGATGCCCCACATATTGTCTACCATGCAACCACAATACTGGCTGCTAATGGTAACGGGGTGGGACTGGAGATGTCCAATGGTGAGCACAGCATGACGCTACAGAACACAGTTGATAAGTAACTCACAACAGTGCTATAGAGATACTAGTATTGATACAAAGCAGAGCAAAGGCAAAGATAAACAAAGCAAACTTTGCATTATACCTACAACAACAGTAGCCTAAGTTGACATTCCATCAAAAAGGAAACTAAGAAATTTTGAAGAGTGACAAAGAAGTGGTAGATGAAAGATTAGCTTTTCTGCAAGATGAGCCAGTGGAAAGTGTGATCTCATATACAGGGTGGTCCGTTGATAGTGAGCGGGCCAAATATTTCACGAAATAAGCATCAAACGAAAAAACTATAAAGAAAGAAACTTGTCTAGCTTGAAGGGGGAAACCAGATGGCACTATGGTTGGCCTGCTAGATGGCACTGCCATAGGTCAAATGGATATAAACTGCCTCTTTTTAAATAGGAAACCCCATTTTTATTACATATTCCTGTAGTACGTAAAGAAATATGAATGTTTTAGTTGGACCACTTTTTTTGCTTTGTGATGGATGGCGCTGTAATAGTCACAAACATATAAGTACGTGATATCATGCAACATTACACCAATGCGGACGGTATTTGCTTTGTGATACATTACCCATGTTAAAATCATGTTGATGTATGGCTATTGTGATCAAAATGCCCAACGGGCGTGTGCTATGTATGCTGCTCGGTATCCTGGATGACATCATCCAAGCGTACGGACCATTCGCTGGATTGTTACGTCATTTAAGGAAACAGGAAGTGTTCAGCCACATGTGAAACATCAACCACAACCTGCAACAAATGATGGTGCCCAAGTAGGTGTTTTAGCTGCTGTCACGACTGATCCACACACAGTGCGCGAGAATCGGGAATCTCAAAAATGTCAATGTTGAAAACGCTACATCAACATCAACTGAACCCGTACCATATTTCTATGCACCACGAATTGCATGGCAACGACTTTGGACGTCGTGTACAGTTCTGCCACTGGGCACAAGAGAAATTACGGGACAATGACAGATTTTTTGCATGCGTTCTATTTAACGACAAAGCGTCATTCACCAACAGCAGTAACGTAAACCAGCATAATATGCACTACTGGGCATAGGAAAATCCACAATGGCTGTGACAAGTGGAACATCAGCAATCTTGGCGGGTTAATGTACGGTGCGAAATTACGACAGGCATCATGGCCCCCATTTCATTGAAGGCAATCTAAATGGTGCAATGTCTTCTGATTTCCTATGTAATGTTCTACCTATATTACTACAAGATGTTTCACTGCATGACAGAATGGCAATATACTACCAACGTGATGGCTGTCCGGCACATAGCTTGCGTGCAGTTGAAGCGGTATTGAATAGCATATTTCATGACAGGTGGCTTGGTTGTCAAAGCACCATACCATGGCCCACACATTCACCGGATCTGACGTCCCTGGATTTCTTTCTGTGGGGAAAGTGGAAGGATATTTGCTATAGTGATCCACTGACAAAGCCTGACAACATGCATCAGTGCATTGTCAATGCATGTGTGAACATTACGGAAGGTGAACTACTCGCTGTTGAGAGGAATGTCGTTACACGTATTGCCAAATGCATTGAGGGTGATGGAGATCATTTTGAACATTTATTGCATTAATGTGGTATTTACAGGTATCACACTGGAACAAAAGAAATAAAATGTTCAAATGTACCTACGTTCTGTATTTTAATTTAAAAAACCTACCTGTTACCAACTGTTTGTATAAAATTGTGAGCCACATTTTTGTGACTATTACAGCGCCATCTATCACAAGGTGAATAAAGTGGTCCAACTAAAACATTCATATTTCTTCACGTACTACATGAATATGTAATAAAAAATGAGGGTTTCTATTTAAAAAAACACAGTTGATATCCTTTGACCTATTGCAGTGCCATCTAGCGGGCCAACCACAGCGCCATCTAGTTTCCACCTTCAAATTAGACAAGTTTCGTTATTTGTAGTTTTTTCGTTTGACACTTATTTCATGAGATATTTGGCCCGGTAACAATCAATGGACCACCCTGTATCCTCAACTGTGCGTGCAATGTACAGGGGGGGGGGGGGGGGGGGTCAAAAAGTTTCTAGCCTACACAATATAGAATGACCGAAATTTCATAATTCCAATTTATTTTTCAATAAAACACCCATGTACACTAATATACTTGCAGGCACATTCAGATAACTTCTGCAAACCATTCAAATAAAAGTTGTTTTCGAGTCCAACCAAGCGTTCACAGCATCAATCACTGCATCACCATTGGAAAATGGTCCTACTGTGAGGTCTTTTTTAGGTTTGGGAAAAGAAAGAAAGTCTGATGGAGCCAAATCTGGAGAATATGGTGGATGACATAACAATTCAAACCTGCAGTCACACAGATTTTCCAGAGTTGCAAGGGCTTTGTGTGTCGGTGTGTTGTTGATGCAAAAGGATTCCGTGCACCAATTTTCTGCACCTTTTTTTTTTTTCTTTTTCTCTCCTTTCATATGGTGCAGGAGGGTGGAATACTGTGATGCATTGATACTTACACACTTTTGCAAGTAATCCATAATAACTACCCCTTCTGCATCCCAGATGTGCGATGCCATCACTTAACCGCCAGATTTTTGCATACAGAATTTTTTTGAGGTACAGGATGAAGGATGTTTCCATTGTTGTGACTGTTGTTCTGTCTCAGAATCAAAGTGGTGACCCCACATTTTGTCCATTGTCACATACCTTGCAAGAAAGTCATCTTCATCCCTTTCAAATTGGCAGACGACTTATTCACAACACTGCACACGCTCACATCTCTGATTTGCATTCAAGTCTTTCAGGACCCACAGAGATGAAACTTACCGCATTCAAAAAATATCCACAACAATCTCATGAGCACACCCATGGGAGATTCCAAATGTGGTTTCAATGTGCTGCAACATTGTTCAATGACCCTGCAAAATCATATCGTGAATTGCAGTTCATCAGTGGCAACAGTGACAGGCCTTCTGCTCCTTGGCGCATCTTCCATGCTCTTTCCCCCATGTTTGAAGTCAGACAGCCAGTTTTTCACTGTTGCGTAAGACAGAGCACTGTCCTCAAGTATATCCCTCAAATTACTTAGGCATCATTCCCTTCAAATGAAGATATTCAATCACAACACAGTTCTTGGTTCTCTTGATATTCGCCATTTTGCTTATGCTATGGTATACAACGCATCCTAGCAGTGACACTAATGAAGCTGGAGCCATGAAATTTGACTTGCATACCCACAAAGGGTCACCATAAAAGTGAATGTTTGTATGAGACATTACGCTAATTATCTCAGATTAGAAGCTATTCAACAGGCTCTCATATATGAGGGGTACAATGATGACTATCTGTGCTTAACAAGTGAAAGTGATACTGAAACAGGTGTCAACCCATGAAGTCCATCATCCTTGTCGGACAGAGAACCACAAATCCTGTCTCCAGTAAAATGCAGTAAAAGACAATCATTGTCCAAGGAGCGAGTTCACGGAAGATCATTTGAAGCACATTAAAAAAAATAAATAAATAAAATAAAATAAAAATAAATAAATAAATAAATAAATTATGAACAGATTTCAAATAAGTCCACAGCAGTATGACAGTGTAGAGCATAACAAAAACTGTGAAAATTCAAGGGAGAAAAAGCCACACTTGCTACAATAACTGGTGTTTTCCTGTTTCAAGAATGCTCAATACAATTTAAAGGATGTGCATGACGGTGACCTACTAAGTTATGCACATCAAACAGCATGAAACATAGATTATAGGGATTTCCAGGGAAGCAGTGGATGGTTGCATGACTTCAAACACTGCTACAGAATTGGAAGTCATAAGATAAGGAAATTTCAAAAAAGAGTCAACTTGACGATGCACAGCAAACTACAATATCGGTGCGAAAATCTGTAAATGTGATAAGCAAAGTAATTGCATCATTCAATAAGGAATTTGTTTTCCACTCAAACCAATCAGGATCTGAAGCGGAAATGCATATGAAAGGAGCCCTGGAAATCAGAGGTACTACGAGAGTTGTATCAAGATCAACTAACATCAATGCCTTAGCACATTCGTATACAATTATGTCAACTGTTACTCTGCATGGCAAATAGCTGGAGAGTTTTTTATGGCACTGTGAGGAGTTGGAGATGCTGTGCCCCCTATGATCTTTCACATGTGCATGATTTTTCAAGGGCAGTACAGAACATTTATGTCACAGCAAGCAAAAGTGGGAAAATAAGCATAACAGAACTACAGTTATGATAAGGGCACTGCTTTTGGCCAACAGCTAGTCAAAATAACTTGCTTTATCTTGATTCCTGGTCTGCATATAAATATCATACTCCTTTAGAGCAAACTATCCCAGGGTTGCCACAAGCATCCCCAAGCGAAATTCCGTAATATTTCCAGACAAGTTTTAGCATTTTGCCCTGACAAATTCTGAAATCTCAAGGGTAAGTAAAGACATCAGTTGACAAAAAAAGTAAGGATTCCTGTATTCCTCCCCTATGTGAGCAAAAATTATGACTACCCACATCAACATCTTATGTAATTAACTGTTTTTAGATGGAGAAAGCAAGCCAAATAGTACATGTTTTTCATTAAAACCACTGTTATTATTGTATTTCAATAAAAAGAAACACATTTGGTGACACAAATTGCATTTCCTTGGAGTCGCAACAAAGATTTAAAATACCTTCACTGATTTCAGAAATAACCTCAGAAAAAAGAAGACCTCTTGAAAGAAATGCATATGGCAGGGAAGAGTTATATAAACCAACACTACAGTTGACCGTCAATAAAATGTTTGTTCTACTGTTGTGGTCCACAGTCCAGACTGGTTTGATGTATATCTCCATGCTACTCTATCCTGTGCAAGTTTCTTCATCTCCGAGTAACTACTGCAACCTATATCCTTATTTTTACCCTATGCCCTATACAAAGATTTTTATTCCTATAATCCTCAGCATGCTTCTCTCCAATACTAAACTGGTGATCCCTTGATGTCTCAGAACATGTCCTACCAACTGATCCCTTCTTCTAGTCACGTCATGCCCCAAATTCCTCTTCTCCCCAATGCTATTCTGTACCTCCTCATTAGTTACGTGACAGACCCATATAATCTTCAGCATTCTCCTGTACCACCACCTTTTGAAAGCTTCTATTCTCTTCTTGTGTAAACTATTTATCATCCATGTTTCCACTTCCGTACATGGCTACACACCATACAAATACTCTTAAAAAAAATACTTCCTGAAACCTAAATCCATACTTGATGTTAACAAATCTCTCTTCTTCAGAAATGCTTTCCTTGCCATAGCCAATCTACATTTTATTTCCTCCGTACTTCAACCATCATCAGTTATTTTGCTCCCAAAATAGGAAAACACATCTATTACTCAAAGTATCTCATTTCATGAGCCAACTGCCTCAGCATCACCTGATTTAATTCGACTTCATTCCATTATCCTCATTTTGCTTTTGTTGATGTTCATCTTATGGCCTCCTTTCAAAGACAGCGTCCATTCCATTCAACTGCTCTACCAGATCCTTTGCTGTCTCTGACAGAAGTACAATGTCATTGGCAAACCTCAAGGTTTTTATTCCTTCTAAATGGATTTTAATTCATATTCTATGTATAGATTGAATGACATTGGGGATAGGCTACAACCCTGCCTCATTCTCTTCCCAACCACTGCTTCCCTTTCATGGCCACTCGACTCTTATAACGGCCATCTACTTTCTGTGCAAATTGTAAATAGCATTTCGCTCCTTGTATTTGACCCCTGCCACCTTCAGAGTTTGAAAGAGAGTATTCCAGTCAACATTTTCAAAAGCTTTCTCTAAGTCTACAAATTCTACAAACATAGGTTTGCCTTTCTTTAACCTATCTTCTAAGATAAGTCATAGGACCAGTATTGCCTCACGTGTTCCAACATTTATACGGAATCCAAACTGATCTTCCCCAAGGTTGGTTTCTACCAGTTTTTCCATTCGTCTGTAAAGAATTCATGTCAGTACTTTGCAGCCGTGACTTACTAAACTGATAGTTTGGTAATTTTCACAGCTGTCAACACCTGCTTTCTTTGGGATTGCAATTTGTATATTATTCTTGAAGTTTGAGGGTATTTCGCCTGTCACCAGATGGTAGAGTGTTGTTAGGGCTGGCTCTCCCAAGGCTATCAGTAGTTCTAATGGCATGTTGTCTACTCGCGGGGCTTTGCTTCGACTTTCTTTCTGTGCTCTGTCAAATTCTTCACGCAGTATCCTATCTCCCATTTCATCTTCACCTATGCCCTCTTCCATTTCCATAACATTGCCCTCAAATACACACCCTTGTATAGACCCTCTACATACTCCTTCCACCTTTCTGCTTTCCCTTCTTTGATTAGAATGGTTTTCCAGCTGAACTCTTGATATTTATACAAGTGGTTCTCTTATCTCCAAAGGCCTGTTTAATTTTCATGTTGGCAGTATCTATCTTCCCTCCTAGTGATATATGCCTCTACATCCTTAGATTTGTCCTCTAGCCACCCCTGTTAGCCATTTTACACTTCCTGTCAATTTCGTTTTTGAGATGTTTGTATTCCTTTTTGCCTGCTTCATTTACTGCATTTTTATATTTTCTCCTTTCATCAATTAAATTCAATATGTGTTGTGTTACCCAAGAATTTCTACTAGCCCTCGTCTTTTTTACCTACTTTATCCTCCACTGCCTTCACTATTTCATCTCTCAAATCTACCCATTCTTTTCTACTGTAATTCTTTCCCCTGTTTTTGTCAATCATTATCTAATGATCTCTCTTAAACTCTCTACAACTTCTGGTTCTTTCAGTTTATCCAGGTCCCATCTCTTTGAATTTCCACCTTTTTGCAGTTTCTTCAGTTTTAAACTACAGTTCATAACCAACAGATTGTGGTCAGAGTCCACATCTGCCCCTGGAAATGTCCTACAATTTAAAACTTGGTTCCTAAATCTCTGTCTTACCATTATATAATCTATCTGATACCTTTTAGTATCTGCAGAATTCTTCCATGTATACAACCTTCTTTCATGATTCTTAAACCAAGTGTTAGCTATGACTAAGTTATGCTCTGTGCAAAAATCTACCAGGCAGCTTCCTAACCCCCATTCCATATCCACCTACTACGTTTCCTTCTTTTCTTTTTCCTGGTATCGAATTCCAGTCCCCCACGACTATTAAATTTTTGTCTGCCTTCACTATCTGAATATTTTCTTTTACCAATCACATGTTTCTTCAATCTCTTCATTATCTGAGGAGCTAGTTGGCACATAAACTTGTACTACTGTGGTGGGTATAGGCTTTGTATCTATCTTGACTACAATAATGTGTTCACTATGCTGTTCATAGTAGTTACCTGTGCTCCTATTTTTTTTATTCATTATTAAACCTACTCTTGCATTACCCCTATTTGATTTTGTATTTATAACCCTGTATTCACCTGACCAGAAGTCTTGTTCCTCCTGCAACTGTTCTTCACTAATTCCCACTATATCCAACTTTAACCTACCCATTTCCTTTTTTTAAATTTTCTAACCTACCTGCCCAATTAAGGGATATGATATTACATCCTCCGATCAGTAGAAAGCCAGTTTACTTTCTACTGATAATGAATTCTCTTGAGTACTCCCCACCCAGAGATCTGAATGCGAGACTATTTTACCTTTGGAATATTTTACCCAAAAGGACGCTATCATCATTTAACCATACAGTACAGCGTTATGTCCTCAGGAAAAATTATGACCATAATTTCCCCTTGCTTTCAGCCATTCACAGTACCAGCACAGCACGGCCATTTTGGTTACTGTTGCAAGGTCAAATCAGTCAATCATCCAGACCATTGTCTCTGCAACTACTGAAAAGGCTCCTGCCCCTCTGCCGGAACCACATGTTTTTCTGGAATCTCAACACATACCCCTCCTTTGTGGTTACACCTATGGTACGGTTTTCTGTATCATTGAGGCACGCAAGCTTCACCACCAACGGCAAGGTCCATAGTTCTACTATGTTCATTACTGTCGGTTATTAGCCACTGTGCTACGTATGTTATTTTACAGGTACTGTGTGATTTTTCTTTCAAGAAATATAAGAGTATATAGCATATAAACCACCAGTGACTGCCACAATTTTTTCTTCTTATCGTCCATACTTTCTAATATATAAATTATTTTCGAAGTGCTAAAATGTACTATAAGAAATAGAATATCTATAAAATCCCGTACTGTACAATGTACTTGCAGTGAGACAATCACTATTCCTGAAATCCATCACCCATGCCCTATGGCCTGCTGAGGAGCACTACAGTACTGGGTCCTCGAATAAACCACTAAAATCCACCACATCACGCCACACACAAACAGACCAGGCCTGCAGGCAGATCGGTGAGACTAGATCTGATGGGCAGGGCTTGCACATTACTGAGAAATGAAGGGCATCACATCAGCAGGCCTGATCCATTAGAGAGATACCCACAGAAATGGCCTGTGGTTTTGGCCCTTCGTGGAAGTCCACACACGTGCCCACATAATCACATGTCACACACACCATGTTGATGAAATGAGACCATACAACAAATAGCTTGCGCAAATACTCTGAGAATCAATACTAATGAGGACAGGTAGCAACTCACGGTAAAGATGATCACTGAGCTGCAGGCAGGCAAGTAGAAAATACAACCACACAGCGACGACACAACTTAGTAAATAAACCACTTCATCTACTGAGACAAAAGCAAGACATTTCCAGTGTCCCCCCCCCCCCCCCCCCAACACATTTGAAATTCCCTGATAGTCCCTGATTTCCAGAATTTGTGGCAACCCTATATCCCTATTGAAAAGTGAGTGAATCACCTGCAACACTCTTGACAAATTCAGCCTTCGGATGTTTGTTTCCCCCCCATCTGCACCTACAAAACATATTATCGCATTTTCTGCAGCAACACTTTAAAGGACAGCCAGTTATACAATAATTTCGACAACAGACTGTTCCACATTCAGCTGCATGACATCACATTCCACCAGTTCTCATCAGCCCATTACACCAATATGATTCTATATGCAATCTTCAAGAGTGGATACCTTGGTGAATGTCCTGTATGATTTTTAACTCCCAAGAAGTTCACCTTCGATCTTGATGGTGTTTGCACTGTGGCATGCCATTTTTCATTCATTACTCATGGTGGAAGTTAATGGTTTGTTTGGAACATTTCTTGAATGTCAACAATGTCTATTTTGTGAAGTGTAATACATACGTCCTATAAATGCTCGATCTCTGCGTCTTAGGGACACTCATTTTCTGTTGCCTTCCTGACGCATGTGGTGAGTCATAAGCAGCTAATATTTCTCCAGTCAAAATTGTTAACACAACACTTTCAAGTGAGTCTTACTAAAGATTGACTTGTGACTTGTAAAGACTTTTTATTAAGGATTGTGATTTTGCATATCATACATGGGGAAAATGTTCACCAACCTGCAGCCGAAATATATTTGAATGAAACAAGTTCTGTGTTTCCCTAAGCCGATTCAACTCCTTCACAGTGGGTGGCTTCAGTAAATCATTTTGGGATGTCTTTCTCTTCTTTCTGCTTCTGTCAGGCGAACCCTAGAACATTAGTCAATGAGGCTTTAAAGTGGACTATGAATTACCACTGAAGTACAGAAGTAAAAAAAAACAAGTAAGAGACAAAACAGATAATTAAACATATAGGGTTTTTATACCTCCAATTTCCTTTTTTCTGCTGTGACCACATTTCCAGCTTCTTGAGTTTCCGATTCGCTGACCACCTCATTCTCAGAATACTCACAGTCAGATACAATTTCAGAAGCACCACTTTCAGATTCATAACTTATACTAACTTCATCATCACCATCTTCTTCTACAGGAGACATCTGATAACAAGAACAAACAATGTAATCTGTAACTACACCATTAAAAACAAACAAAATATAATTTGCATATAAGTAGCACACACAAAAATGTTCAAGAATGAAGAATGATGACAATAACAATGCCCAAAGAAAAAAATTATCAAGAACTATGTTTTACTTGGTCAGCACATGTAACCTTTTTGCCAATGATAGGTATCACGCTAATAATAATAACAAGGCTCAGTCACTGAGTGCAAGTCTTTCAATTGGACACCACTTCAGTGAGTTGTGTTTTCCTAATCTAACATAGTTAACCAACCAGTGAAAGGGGACCTACAGTTTGAAGTTAAATCCTAACCACATGGTCTTCCTGGTGAATCTTTGCACCAATGAGAGATGAAGACTAGAACACAAGCAGACTAAAAATTTCTGTGGTCTGGCCTGGATTTGATTCTCCAACCTTTTCGTTTCCAGGCATGTCTTTACCGCTAGATTACCAGGCCCAACAACAATGGCAGTTTTTACAATAACACCAAAAAAGTAACATACGCTTGCTGGAGTAATATTTCTAGCTTTGTGATACAAAAGGTTGGTTAATATTATGCAGAAACAAATTCCTATCATGTATAATCCAGTTTATTCCATGTGTTTACAGCAAAGCCAACATTTTTCATTGATTTAGAACTCATGTCATTAATGAAACAGGAGAACTTCAAGCAAATGTCACCATGACACAATATGTTGAATAACCAACCCTTTTTGTAAATTTCATTACGAGAATTTGAGAAGGTACAATGAAAATTTGCCAAGAGAAACAACTGGAAACAGTAAGAGCATGAAGGATATAAAACAGAAACTCATGCTGGAAAAACATCATATTTCATCAGTGAGCACCCTTGGCGGGAAATATTCAAACGTCCACTACCGGCTGCCAGCTTTGACCCATGAGGTCATCAAGATGGTAGACATCACCATTTTGCACTTATGCAACATGGCAAGCATGATGTCACACATTCAAGAATTCAAAATGTAAGTGGGTGAAACCATCCCATTACACAAAATATAATCAAAATAAATCGAAGAGGAACATGAAACTCAACGGGACAACTGCAGGAATTAGGGATTTTATGGGCAGGGACAAACAAAAGAATATCATGAATGAACAGCCTAGCCTGAAGCAGTAAACCCCTCTGAATAGATCGTCAAACATTATTATGGTGGCAACCACATATATTAATTCCTAGTCTGCAACTTTAATTAATTTCATAAATTTTCCACAAGCTGACTGACTTCTTGGTCAGACCATACAACTTGAACTTTGCAATGTCATCGCATCGTCGCCCATTGCAACATGCAAAGACCTACTAATGAATTCCCAGACATATCCATAACCAATAATGCAACACAAAAATTAAACACCTTACCATTAACCACACATCAACTAACAATTCCAAAGCCGCCCACAAATATATAGACAGTAACTGCCAACACTACAATTATTCAGTAACGTAGTTCAAAACATATAAATGCAATAAGAAGTAGTCAAGTAATACACAACACCGTACAAACTGGACTGCATCAGTTCGATCACTTACTAACAACACTCAAAAACAACTTTGAAACATCAACACAACACTACAGAACACCATCACACGCAATAAAATGTCCTCTTCAAACATGATCCATTTCAAATACACTGCGCAATCATGACAGCAGATAGCACAAAACAAATATTCTTCGAGTCAAAGGTGATGACTGGTACTACACATTTTGGTCAACGCATTACTTGAACGTATTATAGTGGCCAAGATAGACACGAAGCCCATGCCTACAACAGTAGTACAAGTTTATATGCCAACTAGCTCTGCAGATGACGAAGAAATTGAAGAAATGTATGATGAGATAAAAGAAATTATTCAGGGAGACGAAAATTTAATAATCATGGGTGACTGGAATTCGACAGTAGGAAAAGGGAAAGAAGGAAACATAGTAGGTGAATATGGATTGGGGCTAAGAAATGAAAGAGGAAGCCGTCTGGTAGAATTTTGCACAGAGCATAACTTAATCATAGCTAACACTTGGTTCAAGAATCATAAAAGAAGGTTGTATACATGGAAGAATCCTGGAGATACTAAAAGGTATCAGACAGATTATATAATGGTAAGACAGAGATTTAGGAACGAAGTTTTAAATTGTAGGACATTTCCAGGGGCAGATGTGGAATCTGACCACAATCTATTGGTTATGAACTGTAGATTAAAACTGAAGAAATTGCAAAAAGGTGGAAATTTAAGGAGATGGGACCTGGATAAACTGACTAAACCAGAGGTTGTACAGAGTTTCAGGGAGAGCATAAGGGAACAATTGACAGGAATGGGGGAAAGAAATACAGTAGATGACGAATGGGTAGCTCTGAGGGATCAAGTAGTGAAGGCAGCAGAGGATCAAAAAGATAAAAAGACAAGGGCTAGTAGAAATCCTTGGGTAACAGAAGAAATATTGAATTTAATTGATGAAAGGAGAAAATATAGAAAACGCAGTAAATGAAGCAGGCAAAAAGGAATACAAACGTCTCAAAAATGAGATCGACAGGAAGTGCAAAATGGTTGGTTGGTTGGTTTGGGGATGGAGACCAGACAACGTGGTCATCGGCCTCATCGGATTAGGGAAGGATGGGGAAGGAAGTCGGCAGTGCCCTTTCAGAGGAACCATCCTGGCAATTGCGTGGAGAGATTTAGGGAAATCACGGAAAACCTAAATCAGGATGGCTGGACGCGAGATTGAACCGTCGTCCTCCCGAACGCGAGTCCAGTGTCTAGCCACTGCGCCACCTCGCTCGGTAGTGCAAAATGGCTAAGCAGGCATGGCTAGAGGACAAATGTAAGGATGAAGAAGCTTATCTCACTAGGGGTAAGATAGATACAGCCTACAGGAAAATTAAAGAGACCTTTGGAGAAAAGAGAGCCATCTGTATGAATATCAAGAGCTCAGATGGAAACCCAGTTCTAAGCACAGAGAGGAAAACAGAAAGGTGGAAGGAGTATATAGAGGGTCTATACAAGGGCGATTTACTTGAGGACAATATTATGGAAATTGAAGAGGATGTAGATGAAGATGAAATGGGAGATACGGTACTACATGAAGAGTTTGACAGAGCACTGAAAGACCTGAGTTGAAATAATGCCCCGGGAGTAGACAACATTCCATTAGAACTACAGACGGCCTTGAGAGAGCCAGTCCTGACAAAACTCTGCAATCTGGTGAGCAAAATGTATGAGACAGGCGAAATTCCCTCAGACTTCAAGAAGAATATAATAATTCCAATCCCAAAGAAATCAGGTGTTGACAGATGCGAAAATTACCGAACTAACAGTTTAATAAGTCAAAGCTACAAAATACTAACACGAATTATTTACAGATGAATGGAAAAACTGATAGAAGCTGACCTCGGGGAAGATCAATTTGGATTCCATAGAAATGTTGGAACACGTGAGGCAATACTGACCTTACTACTTATCTTAGAAGAAAGATTAAGGAAAGGCAAACCTAAGTTTCTAGCGTTTGTAGACTTAGAGAAAGCTTTTGACAATGTTGACTGGAATACTGTCTTTCAAATTCTAAAGGTGGCAAGGGTAAAATACAGGGAGCGAAAGGCTATTTACAATTTGTATAGAAACCAGATGGCAGTTATAAGAGTTGAAGGGCATGAAAGGGAAGCAGTGGTTGGGAAGGGAGTGAGACAGGTTTGTAGCCTCTCCCCGGTGTTATTCAATCTGTATATTGAGCAAGCAGTAAAGGAAACAAAAGAAAAATTTGGAGTAGGTATTAAAATCCAGAGAGAAGAAATAAAAACTTCAAGGTTCACCAATGACATTGTAATTCTGTCAGAGACAGCAAAGGACTTGGAAGAGCAGTTGAATAAAATGGACAGTGTCTTGAAAGGAGGGTATAAGATGAACATCAACAAAGGAAAAACGAGGATAATGGAATGTAGTCAAATTAAGTCTGGTGATGCTGAAGGAATTAGATTAGGAAATGAGACACTTAAAGTAGTAAAGGAGTTTTGCTATTTGGGGAGCAAAATGACTGATGATGGTCGAAGTAGAGAGGATATAAAATGTAGACTGGCAATGGCAAGGAAAGCATTTCTGAAGAAGATAAATTAGGTAACATCGAGTATAGATTTAAATGTCAGGAAGTCGTTTCTGAAAGTATTTGTATGGAGTGTAGCCATATATGGAAGTGAAACATGGACAAAAAATAGGTTGGACAAGAAGAGAATAGAAGCATTTGAAATGTGGCGCTATAGAAGAATGTTGAAGATTAGGTGGGTAGATCTCATAACTAATGAGGAGGTACTGAATAGGATTGGGGAGAAGAGAAGTTTGTGTCACTACTTGACTAGAAGAAGGGATCGTTTGGTAGGACATGTCCTGAGGCATCAACGGATCACAAATTTAGCATTGGAGGGCAGCGTGGAGGGTAAAAATCGTAGAGGGAGACCAAGAGATGAATACACTAAGCAGATTCAGAAGGATGTAGGTTGCAGTAGGTACTGGGAGATGAAGGAGCTTGCACAGGATAGATTAGCATGGAAAGCTGGATCAAACCAGTCTCAGGACTGAAGACCACAACAACAACAATACTTTTTAAGTAACTGGTGGCAGCAAAAACCTTAATGGAGCAACACAAACCATTAATTTGACTGTCACTCATAATCACTTCTCAACACATTACAAGTAAGTTTTTGTATGTCCATTCCTTTGACTGGAGGTCTTGGGGATCACAGCCATTCACCATTATAAGAAAATAAAACACCTACAGCCATCCGGAAATACAGAAACATCCGATTCCACCTGTCTTCTTTGACCCATGACGTCACAAATACGGTGGAAACAACCATACACTACGACTCCAATATGGCGCCTATGACGTCATTACATAAACATGACCAAAAACACATCGAAAAAACCAACACACACACATTCCAGAAAGAACCTAATGAAACTAACGGGACAAGTGTGGGAAATTGGGGGTTTTTGGGTGGGGACAAAGTAAACATAAACAAATTTAGATGCTCACCACCATACCAAACCACACAAAACGACGAAAAAACCGACAACACAAAACTCCCCAAATTCCACTAAACACAATATCCTCCGGAATCTGACACTTCCCTTAACCTATATAGCTCATGAGCAGCTCCCGATCCCACAAATTGGAATTGAACACTTCCCTTGACCTATATAACTCAACATCAGCTCCCGATCATAAAAATTGGAATTGAACACTTCCTTTGACCTATATAGCTCAACAGCAGCACCCGATCCCACAAATGGGAATCGGACTCTTGCCTTGACGTGTTATCCTTATGACATCTCCACATATAGCCGTCCCTGGTCCGAGACGGCGAAACTTTAGTAAGCCTCATTTCTTCACGACACAATGAACACTTCACGACTTCATCCAAAAATCCGAATAGTTGAAGAAATTTTATTAGAGGCAACGCACTGTCCCCCATCATTGCCGACAACCGAAAACTGTTGACCTTGCCAGTCATATCAATAGCTACCAAAGACATAAAAAAAAGCAATTTACCAAAATTCACACACGACAAACAGAAAAAAACTACAATAACATCGACATAACAAAACCAAAATCGTTAACTCACTGAAAAATATTCCGCTGAAAGCACAGTCACTACCGATACCATACATGTGCAATGCTACGATGCAAATGAACCACATACGCCACGTAACACGCTACCAATAAACACACCACCAGAGAGAACAGCCGACTGCAACAATACGCCACCTATAAACACGCCACACATGCAAACTAAACCAAAAACATCACCTAACACATAAACACACCACCAGAGAGCACCACCGATCACATCAAAATGGCACCTACAATCACACCACTCTCACAAACTAAATTCCGCGCCGTCGTGATGTCACACACCACAACAGCCTTACGTCACTGGTCAAAGCCGACGGGTGGGATCGGACACTTCAGTCGACCCAGCCATCCTTATGATCTTGTAAATAAGATCATAAAGATGGCTGTAGGCAATTAAGTATCTTACAATACCACTAGTACATCCTGTGATGCTCAAAAATATTGATTTGCATGTGAAAATTTAATGGGTAAAGGTAGAAAAAAAGCAATTGTGGAAATCTGATATTTTGTAGAGAAGAGAATGTTCTTTCAAATGGCAGTTAGTGCAAGTAAAAACCAATGGTCAAGAGGAGTTTCTATATAAGTTGTCAGCTTTGACCAGTGATATATTGTCAGTGGCTGCTGTGACATCACATTTTGGTGTATATATTCACAGTTTTGTTGTAAATTGGTTTAGCCAACAGATTCATCTTTAGCTTTGTGGAGGTCTATGTTTGGTTGGAAGGTGACAAATGTAGAAATAAAAAAAAAAATAACCTGACTATGGTTACATAATTATATTTGCCATATTCTTTAGACATTTGTCACATGTTTCCTACATCACTGATCAAAGGTGACATCATCTATTGAATAGTTCTCTTAATCTGAACACTGTACCCTTTTGAGTTTTTTGCCACTCATCTCTCCAGTTCTCCATCCCCCACTTCAGTCATCTGTTTCATAATTTAAGATAATAAGTCAAAAAAGCTATGCCCCATAACTATATGAAAAGAGCATGATATGAAAACCTGAAAGTAATTTTATCCTGACAAAATTTAATGACTCCTCCATGTGTTGTATTAAAATTTGCCAAGTACAAGGTTTTTAATTCTTACCTTTTGTGGTTTGGCAAAACTGTAATGAAAAATGGGACAGATAAATGAAGCACATCTCTGAAGCTAGAGCACTTGATATAAAATCATTCAAATTCATATGTAGTAATTATTCACAAAAAGATTCCATATTGTGAGTGCACAATAAATTTGAAATGTATGGGACATTTTGTAACAAAAGTTACATTAAAATTCGTGGCCTGTACTTTAAATACAAACAAGTTTCATAAGCTGAAGTTTCCTGGTAGATTAAATCAGTGCACTGGACTGAGACTCAAACTTTGGACCTTTGCTTTTCATGAGCATGTTCCCTATTGACTTAACTACCCAAGAACAACTCACTACCTGTCCTCATAGCAGCAAAGCACTTGCCTATGAAAGGCAAAAGCCCATGTTTGAGTCTATGTCCAACAAACAGTTTTAATCTGCCATGAAGTTCGACTACTGGGTACATTCTGCTGCAGAATGATAAATTCTTTCTGAAATCATCATCCAGCCTGTGGCTAAGCTAAGTCTCCACAATTCCCTTTCTTTTTGGGATGCTAGTCCTGCAAGTTTCGCAAGAGAACTGCTGTGAATTTTGGAAGGTAGGAGGTATGGTACTGATGGAAGTAAGGTGTGAGGACGGGGGTATACTTGGTTATAGGATACCACCTGCCTATTTTGACCCGTGGCATAGTTATAGTGTTGTGTAAAGTCATCACATCATGGTATATTTGTTTTGAAGTGGAAGTGAAATGCTGTAGAGGGCACAGTGTGTGAAGAGGTGGAGTACTCTAGTGGTTTAATTACGCAGTGGTGATGTGTTTGTGAGGTCTGTTATAGTGTCACTTGCTGTGTTACAGATGTCATGACGTGGAGTGTACAAAATTACATGGTTGCACAATGGAATATATTGAGCAGAATGCTGTCATATGAAACAGATTACGTTGTAAAATTTGAACTGTACTTTTAGGTGGTTACTCAACTATCAAGTAAGCAGATTAATGTTCTTAATTAAATCATGGGAGAAGGCAGATGACTCAATGTTTATTGACATATAGAACATGTGACACTTTTATTAAAAAACGTTGATCCACCTACCTTCTCCCATGATTTAACTATAAAAACCTTGATCAACTTACAATGTTTACCGCAAACCATTTTTCATGGGTTCCACCATCTTGTTCTAGCCAACTCATCGTTCATCATGTTCACCTCTCATAATTCACTGCACACATAAACTGTTACGAATTGCAGTATGCAACAGAAATGCCACTGACTGGAGACTGGGATGCCAGCTTTTGTAGTTGTGTAGGTGTTTAATGGTATCTTAGTCTAGGGTTGAGCTATATAGGTGAACTGGAGAGTAGGATATCAGATTTTGTAGTTGTGGGGAGGGGGGGGGGGGGGGGTTATTGGTATCTCAGCCTAGGGTTAAGCTATGTACGTGAACTGGAGATTGGGATACACACTTTTGAAGTTGGCAGGGTGGGGGTTTTACTGGTATCCTGGTCTAGGGTTGAGCTATACATATGAAATGGAGATTTGGAATACCGTTATCTTATGGTGAGTTTAGAATGGTTTTAGTTTTGTGCAGTTTAGAGTGTTATGTTTTTTGCAGAGTGCTACATTTTCAATAATGGTGGTGTTTTTATTACTGAAAATTAGTGTGTTCACCCAGAGCCTCATTCTTTCAGTGGCTGGCCTGTTAATTTCATTGGATTTAGTCAGTGTACTGGTTCACATGTTATTTGCATTTTTGTGGGTGTCATTGTCTATGTTTTGATCGCCATGTTGGATACTCTCAGAATAGGGTTTTTTTAGCATGCTTGGTGACATTTGACATGGCGATGACTTCACTGGTCAAAGGAGACAGCTGATGTCCCAGTCTTTGTTAATCCCAAAGACAGGTCATGAGTCACATTTGGGTAGCTCAGTCAGTAGAGCACTTGCCCGTTGAAAGTAAAGGTCCCAAGTTGAAACTTTTGTTTTGCACACTGTTTTGGACTGACGGGAAGTTTCATATCAGTGCACACTTCACTGCACAGTGAAAAATTCTTTATGGAAGTATCACAAGTTGGTAATTATTTCTTACAGAAACAGTGTTCTTGAAGCTTTATAAGAGGTGGAGTGCCTTCCCCCGGGAATCTAGTTACTAACAGACCTTTAGTGTAGTCCAAAGTCTAAGTTAGGCTGAAATGAGTCAAGCTGAAATCATTATAGGAACAGAAAGCTGGCTAAAGCCAGAGATAAATTCTGCTGACATTTTTACAGAGGTGCAAGATTAAATAAAGTAGGTGGTGGTGTGTTTGTGTCTGTTAGTAGTAGTTTATCATGTAGTGAAGTTGAAATAGATAGTTCCTGCAAATTACTATGGGTAGAAGTTATACTCAATAGCCGTACCAAAATAATAATTGGCTCCTTCTACCGACCCCCCTGACTCAGATGATATAACAGCTGAACGCTTCAAAGAAAAGTTGAATCTCATTACAAATAAGTACCCCACTCATACAGTTATAATTGCTGGAGACTTCAATCTACACCCAATTTGTTGTCGAAAATACATGTTCAAAGCTGGTGGTAGACAGCAAACATCTTCCAAAATTGTACTAAATGCTTTCTCTGAGAATTACTTTGAAAAATTAGTTCATGAGCCCACAGATTCAGGGCTTAGTAAACACAAGGTAATTGTAGCGAGGCTCAAAACCATACCAACCAAAACCACTAAAAATAAACGTAAACTATATCTATTTAAAACAGCAGATAATAATTCGCTTCATGCTTTCCTAAGAGAGAGTCTCCATTCCTACCAAGCAAATTATGTACGTGTAGACCAGATATGGCTCAAATTCAAAGATACTGTATCTACAGCAATGGATAGATTCATACCACATAAGTTAATAAGAGATGGGGCTGATCCACCATAGTGCACAAAACACATTACAACACTGTTGCAGAAGCAACAAACAAAGCATGCTAAATTAAGAAGAATGCAAAATCCCCAAGACTGGCTAAGTTTCATGGAAGCTCGAAATTTAGTGTGGACGTCAATGCTAGATGCTTTTGATAGTTTCCACAATGAAATATTGTCTCAAAATATGGTAGAAAAAGTGTGAAGAAGGGCAGCTGATTTGGTGTTATCGCGGAATAGGCGCAAGAGTGTCACTGATATGATACGCGAGTTGGGGGTGGCAGTCACTGAAACAAAGGTGGTTTTCTTTGTGGCGACATCTATTTACAAAATTTCTATCACCAACTTTCCCTTCCAAATATGTAAATATTTTGTTGTCACCCACCTACATAGGGAGAAATTATCTTCATAATAAAATAAGAGAAATCAGAGATCGAACAGAAAGATTTAGAAGTTCATTTTTTCCACTCACCATTCAAGAGTGGAATGGTAGAGAAGTAGTATGAAAACGGTTTGATGAACCATCTGCCATGCATTTAAGTGTAAATTGCGAAGTAACCATGTAGACGTACATACTGAAATAGACTAGTATGCAATATTAACCCTCCCTGTAGCATAAACTGAGGTCTTCACTAGATTGGAAGCTGATAGTACCATTATGAGATAAAACGCCAACAAATGTAAATGCAAAATAATTATTGGAGTAATAGACTGAATGGTAGTTAGGCCAATGTCTATGTCCAATCCATATTGAATCAACTTTCCATTATAAAAATTAAAGGTCCAAGACAAATCCGGAAATGCTGGAGCAGATAAAAGATAAATCTTGGGTTGGGGTTGTTTGGGGGAAGAGACCAAAGGTTATCGGTCTCGTTGGATTAGGGAAGGAAGTCTGCTGTGCCCTTTCAAAGGAACAATCCCAGCATTTGCCTGGAGCGATTTAGGGAAACCACAGAAAACCTAAATCAGGATGGCCGGGCGGGGGATTTAACCGTCATCCTCCCAAATGCGAGTCCAGTGTACTAACCACTGTGCCACCTCACTTGGTAAAAGACAAATCTCCAAGGAGTATTTTGGTGCATACCGTGTGTATCACAAAAAATGCAGACATTGGGAAGGAGTTCTAAATGATGTCCAAATGAAAAGCATAATTTTTGAGCTGTCAAAAATACCCAAAACAGCATCTGAGACAGTTAATGTTAAAGATACTGCCTATCATGCAAGCCTGAATTCTTAATACTTGTAACATTCAATCAAAAAGTTGACGAAAAGGATGTCTTTGGGGACAGTGCACATAATATACATTTCGAAATTACAGATGACTGCATTGAAAAGTCATGATTACAATCAAAAAATCCCATTAAGTACTTTACGAAAAGAAACTAGCTGAGGAAGAAACGTATTTTGAACGTAAGGAGAAGGAATTTTAGACAGAGACAACTGCATACAAAGGCATATGAACATGCCTAGTAAATAATAGGTTCTCTGGGAAATTAAAATTCTATGTATCCTAATCCTTACGACCAGAAGTATGCGGCGCTAAGTCATAGAATCATCCAACCAGATAGATTCATACATTCTGTTTAACTCGTTTACGTCTATAACACGTACAGCAAACGCCGTTTTCACTCATTCCAGTAATGCAAACAAATAAGCAGACTTTCGGAATTGCCACATAACATAGATTCCAACCACAATGTGTTTCAAAGAGTCAGGACCACGGTACAGAAAAGCAATATGGCACTGGACACAGCCTACGTCTCAAAGTCCTGTACATCAAGAACTGCACGGCTTCACTACGGATTTTTTGATTATTGACAGTAATAGACTACATACAGACAGATTAGAACATATTACAAAAAACGGTGTTGTTCTATATCTGGTAACGTAACTCATCAAATAAAATATTAGTGACGCGGGTAAAGTGGTTTACAGAAAATAAAGGAAAACACGTCATATGTAATGTGATATAAGCATTCAGTAGTTGCTTGGCACAAATTTTTCCTACAACATAGTCTTCAATAACTTCTGTACAAACCATTTCTGCAAGCTTCATTGATGGAATTCGAAAATAATCGGCCACAATTCACAATTTGTAACAACATAAACACACAACCCACGTGCGCTTTCCATAACATAAACACATGTTGAAGCGTCACCAAAGACGACACCACGAAGATATTCCAACGCGCCTTAATTAGAACATACGCTACTTTTAAACATGTACTTTGGCTTGCAGGAAGGCATCGATAGATGTCCCTGTTGTCAATGGAACGACTCTTAAGGCGGCGCCAGGCAACCCGCATATGGGGATTACCAAGCGCCTCATCGCTGAACTGCAGCTAGTGTGGTAGGGTCACTTATTGCTTTCCGAACGAAAATCGTGCAATGTTCACCGTGCCCGTCCCGTATCGGTCTTGATTCCCAATTCAAAGCGAGCGAATAGTCGCCAAGCAGTGCTTTGGATCCACGTCATCATATTCGTGCTATTGCAAATGCTCTTGGATAAACAATTTTGTAATCAACCATGGCTCATTGTAACTTTTTGTGCAGTTATGATATAAAATTTTTCATAGCGCGTTATTGGGATTAAGTAGGTCTGTTACACATGTTATTATTTTCGTTGGCATAGTGAATAATCAGCAGTTATGTATATAAATGATAATAGTGTGCACTTTGGGGTTAGGTCACTGTACCCGATTAATAAATCAGTACTCCAGCAAATTTTAAAATGAGTTCGATGCCAAATGAGTCATGCTAAGAAAAGTTTGCATTTTACTGATATAAAGTAATATTTGCAAATACTGTCAGCTGAGTACAGTCACTTCAGACTGTTATTCGAGAAAAAATGTCTTTGGTACCTATTTTCAGACAAATTGCTGCAACTATGAGAAGTTAAATTTATCTTTAGCTGTGACTAATGACTTCTCTGATGTCCCGTGCCAAGTAAGCCAGACTCGCATTAGTCTATCTCCCTGGTCAGACTGGAAATCTCGAAGCTATGTATGGAGAACAAATTCAATAATTACAGCATGTAAACGTCATAATGACTTCGTACATGACTATGCGAGTGTGCAATTAGACTCACCCCCTGGGGGAACAGTCTAGTGCCACAAAAAGTAATTCCACTTGGTTGTATTTTGTGACGCCATTTGCCCTACACCACTGCTGCCTGGAGTTTTTGTTTTGAAACACGAGAATTCTGTCACTGTTATTGTGGAGTGATTTCGTGTCATGGTAGAAGTTGCGGTTCTTGAGTGACGGCATTGAAAATTGGGTATTCATGTGTGCAACCGCAGTGTCACTTCACTATGCCATTAGATGATGTGTCACTTTAGCTACATGTCTGCACGTGGTTTAAGCTAAATACAAGGGTAGTCGTGGAGAGAGGGGGGGGGGGGGTAAGGTGCACAAGTATTTACTTGTGCTTATTTGGTTACTTACATCAGCAAACTGTACTCGTCTCTATTCACATTGAAAGGTATCTATATCAGTGTACTTGATGCTGTTTCTTTAGTGTAAAGTGACAATATCATCTTTCAATCATTTCCCACAGAATCAGTTAACTGAGCAGCAAGATGTATGTTCGGTGGCACCAAAGTCTTTTGAATGCACGTTTGTATCACAATCTAATATTAAGATGGGTTGACATATGCAACAAAAGCGTCACCACAGCTAGTGGAATACTGCAATTGCAGCGCATTTGACCTTGTGATCTCCCACGATCTCCCAGTTTTTTAGTGTCGCAACTCAAGAGACACAACATTAGTCATGCCACAAAAAGTTCAGCTAGGTTTACTTTGTTGCAGCATTTTCCTTCCACTATTTCCGCCGGGTAGCAGTATTTCGAAATACAAGCATTGAGTCACAAGTGTTGTGGAGTAATTGCTCCTGTATTACATTTAGTTTCAATGTGTTTTAGTTTTATTAATGAAAAAAGTGAAAACAGTGATCGGCAGGAATCCTTTCAAAGCTTCTGGAAGTACAAGTGGTTTTTCTGTTTGCAGTGCGCGCGCACGGTTGTGTGTGTGTGTTTGTGTGTGTGTGTGTGTGTTTGTGTGTGTGTGTGTGTGTGTGTGTGTGTGTGTAGACCTAAACAGGTTAACAATGAATAGAAATGCAAAAATTTTAATATGTTATTTTACAAGTTAAACTAAAGAAAAAAGTTCATATAAACATAGGTCCACAAATGCCTAGTTACAGAGCTACGGCTAATGTAAGATTCTTCCTGGAATTTAGTGACTGCGCTAATATGAAGCCATTGAAAATCTGTATGAGGTTAAAGCAAAGCCCGATTTCTATTTATTTTTCTGTTATAGATCTGGTGAATCTAATAAAATATGTCCCAGACATGTATCTGCAGTGGTTTTACAGAACATCCAGAGAATCAAAGAAGTAGTTTCGTAAAATTCTTAATTTATTAACTACTTTGCCCAATTTGTTTTTTAAATTCCAGACAATTGCTAAAAGTTTTCATCAAATGTTGTAGAGAATTTAATTTTGGAAACATGATGGTAATAACATTAACTGAAACTTATGAATGTTTCAGATAATCTGCGTTTACTAACACCATAGCACGCACGAATTCATGTTCAGCTGTTAAAAAGCAAAGATCAGTGTTAAGGAAGTTGTACAGTGTACATATAGTTTCTCAATACATTCACAATAAATATTAAAAAATGTCTCCACCGAGTTCAATGCATTTAGCTTCACCTGTATGAACAGATTTTGTTTTAGTTTCACAGGGTTGTTCTTAATTTCGTATATTGCCTTCATAATACGAGTGGGTAATGCCTCCCATGTATTGACGTTTTACTCATAAACTATGCCCTTTATCCATCCCCAACACAAGAATCCATTGGTGTTAAATTGAGTGATCGGTGTGGCCACAACACCACAACTAATCCATTTCTGGGGAAAATGTTCATTTAAATGTGTAGTAACGGCGTTGGTGAAATGTGGAGGCGCGCTGTCGTGTCGAAAATACATTTGCAATCGCTTGACAGATGGAACATCTTCGAGGAAATGGGGCATTTATTCTTGAAGGAATTGTAAGTACGTCTCGCTAGTCAGACGTCCTGGGAAAGTGAATAGTCCAACAAACTGCTCACTGATTGCACCAATTTATGCTAAATCACAGCTGGAAATTGCATTGCACTGTTATATGTCGGTTTGCTTCAGATCATATGTGCTCGTTATGTAAAAAGTGCCTCGTCGGTAATTAAAACGTACTTGTGTAACTGCCAATTAGTATTTAACCAGTTGCACAATACCAAGCAAAGGGGATCTCCCAGATGTAAATAATGCACTTTTTGTTTATGGGTAGGATACAGATTATTGTACATCAGTGTACGCCATACCTTAGGTTGTGAAATGCCTAATTGTTGAGAGATATGTAGTGTACTGGTACCCGGACTATGTTGAAAAGCATCTGGTAATATCCTCAGCATCCTCTTCACATGTCGAGCGCTCATACTGATTATGAACGCTAGGTAGAAAACCTGTTTTCAGTAATATTCGAAATACTCCACTAATAGTTTGTGCATTCAGATCCTACAAGTTGGATAATGCACATGACATTCATTAGCTGCAACTGTAGCATTACTATCTCATTTCCTATAAATAAACCCTGTCCCTGCCTATTCCCCTGTCATAAATTTGAAAGGCATCTCTATTTCATAAATAATCTACAAACTAGAAGTTATTATGTTCTTTCACTGAACAACACAGAAAACTAATTCGTTTCAAGGTTAGGAAAAAACTGAAACAACTCACTAGCGGTTGCCAACAATGACATAAACGTTTTACATTCTTAATGGAAAGTAAACAACTTTACTTGTATAATAATCTTTGCTTCTCTGGAGGTCTGGAAAACTACTGCAGATACAAGTCTGGGACATGTCTTAGTAGATTCACCATACCAATAACAACAAAATAAATGGAAATTGTGTTTTACTTTAAGCTCGTACAATTTTGTGATGACTTCATACTAGCTAAGTTACTAAATTTAATGCAAATTTAGTTATTAACTGTAACTCCATAACTAAAAATTTGCTGATCTATGTTTATATGAACTTTTTTCTTTTGTTTTACTTGTTCTATATCTTTGTCACTCACTCTGAATTTGTGTGCCTCTGTAAGTTACGAGATAATAGGCGACGGAAATATTTATTGCAGTAGGTCACCATAATAAATGTTACACTGTCTGTGGAGCTATGAACATAAAGAGTGGGGCACGAAATGCGTTACCATTTTGTTTTTTAATATAAACTTTATTAACAATGCAATCTGAAAGGAACATATACCACAATGAAAAGCCATCCATGGAGATTTGTTCTAACTCAACACATGCGCAATATGTCCAACATTTCGTTCCCAAACTTCCTTCCAACGAACACTGAAGTTAGCCTATACCCTATGGCATATGTCTTCCGTAATTTCACTGCAAGCTTGAAGAATAAGTCTTCTGAGTTCCATTAAATCACGTGGACGTTTCGGGAAATTTTTTTCCTTTAGGTACTCCCAAAGAATAAAGTCACATGGATTGAGTTCTGGACAATTGGGGGGTCAATTTTGTCCATCACGGAAGCGACCTGGAAACCTGAGTGAAATGATCCGCATGTCGAAATGCTCGTGTAAAAACTCCAATAGAGTGTTTGCAGTATGTGGCCTTGCTCCATCTTGCACGCACCATTGCGTGTTGAAGGGCAAGGCAGTAGCAAGATGTTGTGGAATGAAGCTCTTACGAAGCATGCTATAACAACACTCGCTGTTTACAGTTTCGTAGAAGAAAAAGAGTCCAATAAATCCGAGACTGGAAATTGCTGCCCACGCTGTAATCCCCGGAGCATAATGTTGTCGTTCATGAAGCACTTGTGGGTTTTCAGTGGCCCAAAAGCGTACATTTTGTGTGTTAACCACGCCGTCTAAGTGAAAATGCGCCTCGTTTGAAAACCAAACGTTGTTGAGACGTTCTTCCCTATCCTCCGCCCACTGAGCAAACAGTAGACTCTGCTGTGATAATGTAGATTTTCGCGGCGCATCAAATACTGATGATTTTCACGGGTTTGCAGCCGGGTGTCATCGTCCTGGCCGCTATCTTCAGTTGAGACTGAGTGCACAATCACGCCGAAACTGGAGAGACCTCAGATTCGGCGGCTCCTTTATACCGCGGGTACTGACAGTTGCGCGTGCGCGAGCAACGGTAGAGCTGCCCTCTGTGAGGCGATGAATTGCAGAAGCGCCAGCAGTGAAAAGCGAGGAATCGCAAAATTAAAATGCAGCCGGTCGGAAACCAGACCGTTGTTGTTATATCTGTGATAAAATAGGATTCCACGTCCTACTTAAAGGAAAACCTTTATCTCTATTAATAATATCATCAGACAGACGTATTTCAATTGATTATTTCAATATGCATTCCCAGTAACGGGAAGCCGAGGCAATACTTTGCGTCTCACGAGTATTTTGGTGATCAGAATACCCATTCTGCCTTCATCCATTCTGCTCTTCAATTTGGACCCCCACGAGAACCAACAGTGGACACTTCCAAGTCAGTTGCTTTTTTACCCTTCGTGGGAAGTATTTCTACGAAAATTTCAAGAATCCTCAGGAAATATGATATTAAAAGTGTCCTTATGCCTTTGGCCAAAACTAGATCGCTTCTTGGATCGGTTAAAGAAGATTTGGGACTGAGGAAGCCTGGGGTATACAAGATTCCCTGTCACTGCGGAAAGGCCTACATTGGACAGACTGTTCGTACAGTTCAAGATCGATGTGTGGAACATCAACGGCATACACGTCTGCTCCAGCCGGAAAACTCAGCCATTGCTGAGGACTGTCTTAATGAAGGGCAAAATATATCGTATAATGAGACGCAAATTATTGCCTCGTGGTCCCGTTACTGGGATTGCGTATTGAAAGAATCAATTGAAATGTGCGTGTCATATTGGGGCAGTGACAGGGCGAGAGACGTTTGTATGTGTGAACTGACAACCATAGCACTGCCCGTCAACTGACGAATGTTAACATGGCAATCCCATGGCCAATCGGAGTGCATGGTGCCAAGTTTCTGTAGTTCAAAAATGGTGCGTTCTCGACCATAAACTACATCAGTAATTTTGGTTCCTACTGGTATCAGCTATCCAGAGCCATATAAACTACACGATCTGTGAGACCAAACATTGTGTAAATTGTGGATTAAAGGCTGGAAATAGCTCCCAACTACAGCTGTTAAACTAAAAATTAGATATTCAAAATATCTATATCAATGAATACAGTAAGATTCTAAAATCTTGGAAGAGTGGTATATATATGCTCATGATATTTACATGCTAGCTTTTGGTTATTTTTCCATTATAAACAGCATTTTCACCTGCAAGTGTTTTTCCTTTTATAAATGTAATGTGGCCCATGGTTTTTCCCTGTGCAAAATCTGTTTTCAGATCCAACATTTAGGTTCCATCTTCTTTGTATTTAACTCTTGTCACAGTCTTAATACCATTACCTGCATTATAACATTTATACCCACTCTTATAATGTCAGTGGACGCCATACTGAAAGCTGGGCAACTACATAGAATTTGTGACATCCTGCCACTAGAGAAAGCCACAAGGTGTGGTGCCACATTAGTTGTGTGTGTGAACCTGACTTCAATTTCCAAACTGGAAACAGCTGGTTTTTATTGCCTACCTAAATTAGTGCTGCTTCTTTGAAAATTTGCCTACTTATGTGTGAAAAATGTTTCCTCTGAAACTTATATTTCTTTGCGATGATTGTACTTGTTTATGAAAATAACTAGCTGACCTGACGAACTCTGTTCCGCCTTAAAGCCAATAAGTAATCAGATTTGGATGTTAAGTTCAATTTTTATTAGGAAATACAAATTAAAAAATTAAGTATTTTAATGATTCTTTATTCTTTATGTTTTTTGGTGTATAGCTTCCTCTCTTCAATTAAGTACCTTGTGATACACGACATTTTTTGTTTTATTATCAGGCTCAAGAACAAACAACGCATCTCGTCTTCTAACCCATGAACATGCCAAATATAATGTCAGCCCCAAATGAGGTCATTTGGAAACAACTATTGAATTTTTGGGTGTTTGTAAGAAAATGACGTGATTTGGGTGTTTCGCCACAAAGCAATGAATGCAATGGCTTAGGTGGCGGAGTCAATAATAGTAATTTCACTTTCGCACTAAGGCAGTGCAATCCGTGCATTTCTCTGGAAAACTTCAATGCGCCACAGTACTCGCAAACAACGTCCATCAGCTCAATGAAAATGCAAGGACGCAAGCAGTAATCAGTGCTGCAATCGTATCTAAAAACTGCTCGATTCAAATCATCAAGTGATAAATCTCTTCTTCTGTGTCGAAAATTATCTGTTGTTCGCTCGACGATTTCTCATTGCCAACCGAGCTGTTTCAAGGGCTGCCTCACTTTGTTCTTGTGATTGAGAATCACAAAGTCGAGCCATACTAATGCGGCGCTCTTCACGCGAAATTTGTTGTTCTTCTTCAGTCCTTTCATTCTTAATGTTTTGTACTCTTCTTGCATTATGGCTTTGTCGAGAAATATTCGTCGCGGCATTGTTAACGATAATTCAAAGAAAATACAAATTATTTCTTTAAATTTTTAGTTAATGATATATACTAATACTTAACCATAGACGTTTAGCTGTCATTTGCTTTTTGTTATTCCATATCAGATGCGTTTTTGTTATGCGACGTTTCATAGTGACGTTTAGCTGACATTTGCGTTTTGTTATTCTATGCCAAATGCGTTTTTGTTATACAACGTTTTATAGCAGTCCGTCTCCTGGTTCTAAGGTACCTCTCCACCAGTTTTCAGCCAAATCGGTCCAGCCGTTCTTGAGTTATAAATACTGTAACTAACACGACTTTCTTTGATATATATAGATGTGTACTATCTTTTTCGTATTGCTGTTTTATACAGTGAAGCTTCTATAATAGTTTCTCCCATGAATGTTTGGTGTACTTTACAATGCAGTGGTAAAAACAAACCCTATATCATGAATACTATCAAATGGGCGTCAAATAAATTATATTGATTGCAGTTATTTTACGCAGAGTGTAAAATTTTGGTATTTTTCGCTGTGATGTTTTATATGCTATTCATACTCGGCATCTCTGTTGTACCTCGATGCATTTGTTGTATCAAACGTTTTTACTTTTTTATTTAGATTTTTGATTAAAAAAATTATTCTGTTACCAAAGGCAAGCTTTACTCACGTATACTGGACTTCCTAAAATTGCTTAAACTGGACCCCTTACTTTTAACGTCTTCCTGTGTTAGTACATACTCTCATTCTCTTGCTGATTCAAAGAGGGTGATAGGAAGGGCTGATAAAAAAACATGGAGTCTATCTAAAATGACTAAACCCACTGAAATAGTTCAGAAACAGGTGAGTTGGAAGAAGGCCAGTGAGCAGTTTATGTTACAAAAATAATTCTTATGAGGGTTTACACCGAGAAGTACAGTATACTTGATGAAGCAGCAAAAACAAAAAGAGCCAGAGCTACACTTTTCGGTAAAGATCTTGAAGAAGAGCTGCTTTAGTACTATCTTGCTATGGAAGCTTGTTTCTTCATGCTCACTCGCAATAACTTATGAAGAATAGCTACAGAACTGGCAGAGAGAAACAACACTGAACACCTTTTGACGAAAATTGCTGGGAAAATGACTTCTTAAAAGACACAAATCCAAACAGTCAGAAATTAATCCTACAGTAATATCATACAGCAGGGCTGTTTGTTTCAGGAAAGAAAACACATAGAAATTGTAAAACTTTATGAAAGATGTCATACTATACCTACACTGCATCTAAAATGTTTTCTCCGATTTAATACCTTCTTCTAATTTTGTTTAGTGCTAATTTGATTATTTGTTTTTGGGATTCGACTTTGGGAGCTTTTTTTTGAACTAGCTAAGTGAAAAGTTTTTAAAAATGTTTTTCGTAATAGCTTTTCGTTTATTCACTATTTATAAAATGTAAATGCCCCATATTATTATAAAATAAATATTACACAATTTTAAAAGAGGTTTTTACTCTTTTCTAATTGTTAAATAAAAAAGAAATGGGGGTCTGCTTTTAGGCACTTTCCTGTCTACATGTCATTGCTGCTCATTCACTCACAGCAATTTAAGCAGCAGTCTTAGGTTCCTGCCTAACTGCAACAATGGAAATTGTGACATAGTGGAAATAGACCGACAAATGTTAATATATTAAAAACACGAAAATTGAAAAAAAATTAAAAATAAAATTCATATACAACAAGCGACGAACCTATGAACCAGAACACAGGAATATGACACCTTTAACCATGCAGCTACTTCAAACATTGAGCGTTATAAACAAAGCAGTTGTTGATATTGGAATTTCCTGATGACATTTTACTCGAAGCGTCGTTAACTGATATTTAGTTATAAGAAATCCTACCAGGGGTGGTATCCTTGTGATAAATTTTCAATGAGCCAAAAAATAACTTTAACAAGAAAAAGAATACAAACCTGAAAGAGGGTGAAACATCGCGCTTTCTGATTGGCCTTCCAGTTTTAATTTTTCATTGGTCACTTGTTACAGCAGGGACGACGTGATGGGTAGAGTATAAAACGCTATGTGGTTTCTGTGCTCGCAATGTATTTTAGGTTGAGGAAATAAGTGCACATCTGTCACGAAGCCTGATATCGAATTTGTTTACAGTGGCGATAAATATTCTGAGGCAAGGAAATTTGCTTTGTGCGACTATTCCAATACGGCATTAGGAGGTGACTAAAATAACTTCTTGGATCTTCCACTGCAATTTGTTTCAACAAGGTCGGTGAGCAACCGAGCTTACTTCTTTTCCTGATCCGTTCACGAACCCAAACACGTTTCTTAATATGTTTATCTTTTTTCTTATGCAACAATTTCACGCAAAGAAGAATTATCTCCACTACAACTCGTACAGCTGCCAAAACTTTCATTTTAGACTTGCATATGCGGCACTCACAAACGACGAAACTAAAGTGTGCACTAGTGGCAGCGTGTCTACAGCCATATACCAAACCATTTGCGTACAACTCGTTTCACGCAACTAATGGCGCAAGCCAGTGTCGTCGTGTAAACTAGGCTTTTAGTACTGTCTCGTGTCATGTTAATAACAAAATAAAATAATAAAATGTCAGAGCAATGTAACTACATCGATAGTAAATCATTCCAAAAGTTTACTTGCAGATTGCAGACACATTTTGATATATTATTACAGACACAGCTTTTACAAAGTTCGAGGTTGGTCTTTATTTCTTCTGCTAATTACACTGGCGGAAGTAACTCCGAAAGATGACCGGGCGCTGATGACCGGGCAGTTGAGCGCCCCAAAAACCAAACACCATCATCATTATCATCATCCGAGAGATGACTTCATTTAGTTTTTAATATGCTGCTGCACTCCTTATATGCAATAAAGAATCGCTTCGCAGTGTGTTTATACGTGCCAGCCGCTTGCATAATAATTCCGAAAGCCGATATATAGCGCACGCAAGCGTACTTGTACATTACTGGTCTTCCAGCAATGTGTTAAAGATTTTTACATCAAAATATAAAACTCTTTTCTGAATTCTAGTTGTATGGTTATAGTTTATTTGGAAAGTTTTAATTCTATTACTGTGGAAGTGAATTGCACAGTTCGCCTACAAATCACTGTAGTTAAGAACCACATAGTATGTTAGGAAATAAAAAAAGGTTAAATTATCTGACACTTATGGCATTGTTTCAAGGTGTTCCACTATCAGCTTAACACAATGTTCTGACCGCACTGTTCTTTAGAAAGAAATGGAACCTACTTGCTTTTGCTACAGTCACATAAGGTTATGGAATAGGTCAGTACTTGGGTGAAAGTCTACTAGGAATCCCCCAGCGTCATATCGAATAGATTTCGTTAATTTTCTTGTCTCTTTACGGTAAATTCGCCACAACGAATTAATTGGTTCTATCGCCGTTTCCCTGTCCGCCGTACTGTCAGCCGCGCGTAAATCCTCTATTAAAGAATTACAGGCAGCTGTCTTTGTATCTCTGTCGCTGTATTCCCTGCTCTTAATTTTGCACGGACGTGTATGACTCCCGTACAAATCAGTAAATTCTCCAATTAACTCTCTAGAGCACTGGCGTATATGTTACTTTAAAATTCACTGTACCCACACACGTGCGTGAAACATGAGACTGAACAAACAGTTGACTCAAACACGTTTCACGCACCAGCTTTGCTGTGATCTTCTGACCATACTCTCCGACATGTTTGCACAGATGTGATTTACATCCACAGATTAGCTGTTCCACTTTACCACATTGTATTCACCTTTTTCGACCATCTCCTGACAAAACATCAAGGTAGTCAGTATTATATTTAAACGTATTATGCTTTTATGTTATACTTTCTGACATGTTCCACACCTTCGAGAATCATCTCATTTTTTGGGTCTATGGAATGAAAATTGAATCTAATCTAAACTGATCTAATTTGATCAGCTGCGCAAACCGCTTGTTCACACCACAGGTACATAGTCTGTGGTTCACATGCAATTATTGCCTACGCCATTTGATGTGCGCAGCTTTTAGTGCTGATAAATCGGTGCGTTTGGAAGGACCTTAGTAATAACATTCCGGGGTAGTACGGATTTACCCTAATGCGGACTGCGTCAATTCAAGCACGCCAGACTTCGCGCAGCCGAGTAGAGACGGTAACACAGACATTTTTTTTCAGTGATTCATGAACACGCAAGCACTTGTGTCTACGAACTCTTTCTGTTTAGACAAGTTGGCGCAAATATTTGAATGTGGAAATTGCTGTTCTGTGCTACACACAAACTGTTCGACTGCTGTGCCACAACAATACCCTCAATTCCAACTACTACGCACATCGCCTGTGACGTAAAATCGTCTGATTCGTAGCGCCCACGCCATTGGCTGACGAAAGGTGTTTTGATTAATTCGTAAACATGGCGGACCCGGGAGGATGGAATGTTTCGCAGCAGCAGGAGTTGCCAGAGTATGACAACGAAAACAGCTTCGCGATGATGAGTGACACGTTTAATATCAGCGACATTAACAACCTAGATGGTAATCAACAGTGTACACTCATGTCATTTGCAGTGAAAGTTGCTTGGTACTTATTTAAGTTCGTCTGCTGAAGGTGGAGTTGGTTTCTTTTTTTTCCCCCTTTGCAGTGACATACCAATCATAGCAGGCAGCACGTGCCAGTGTTCTGCAAGAATGTGTTGATATTTGGTTGTGTTTATTTATATATTAATTTTCTTTTATGTACGCGCTTGTGGTGCAATAATCACGGTTGTCGGTTGCACATGTTACAAATATTGGGACTGATGTATCACTATATAGCTTGTCGTGTTGGCAGAAAGAGAATTGTTTTTTAATCATACGTAGTGTCTTATTAATATTTAAGCATGATTAATCGTAAAAATATACAGTGTGCAATTACTAGAAGAGAAGCGACAGTTACTATTCGTAGCAGCATTACCTAGTAAAGTATGCCGTTTCAGGTATTACTAGTAGTATTCTTTAAGTATTATATAGATTGTCGCAGAACTCATGAAATTTAGCAACACTAATTTATGATATAATTTCTCTTGATATTAGGAGTTAATTATATTTTGCAGATCTGATATCAAACTGCGAGAATGAGTTGTTCTCCAAGAACAGTAACATATTTGCCGATGACGCCCTGCTGTCGCAACTGACCGAAGAAGATGAATCATTTGACTTTATGAATGTATCGAGCTCCGTGCCATTTCCAAATACCGTCGTTCAGCAACAGGCAGTGGATCATCAGAAAACAGCTCCACAACTTCAGAACTCTGGACTGGCATTTCAGCAACAAGTAAACTAATCACAGATCTGTTTTTGTTTCTTTGTTTGCAGTTAGAATGCAACATATTGCTTGTATTTTGTCAATTGTTAATTTGTTCGTTATTCGTGTAATATAGATAGTTACTAGGTAGAACAAAGTCGTTCCTTTGTTGTGTGAGTGTAATGATGAATGGGCAGTTCTTGTGTTATTCGTAAGCAGAAAACTAAATACTGTGATGTAAGTATGCTAGTGACCAGTCCTTGATTTGCTGTTTAGATTTCGCAGACAACTAGGAGCCAAACTGCAATACCAACATGCGTCTCTCAGACGTCTCTTCAGCAGACACCAAAGTTGTTGCATCCAGCTACCCAGCAAGCAACTCCTTCTGGACCTCGCATTCAATATGTTCAGCCACGTAAGCAACAGCCTATAGTGAAGCAAGTGGCACCAGCTCCCACTACACAAAAAACTACTGTTCCTGTGCTGCAGAAGGTTCCAGGACAGTTAAATCAACTTCTCACTCTTCAAGGAATGGGACAAGTTTCGTCTGATAAAGTGCAGCAGGTAAGTAGGACATAACAAACCAGTCACCATTCAGTAGCATTTGCTGTTCACGTGTTTTACGTTGGCACTTCTTTGATTGGTGGAAGTTGACCAACCTCTTGCCATGTAACCGTAATGGGATCAAGATGAATGTTCAGTAGGCCTACAAGTCATTGGCTTTGGCCAATGACATAATGTAAATGGCTGCTTTCAGATCACCTTTTGGTGCATGTATAAAGTTTTGTTGTTTATTGTGAAACTAACAAATGTGGATCAATAGGAAAACTGGTTTTGGTGATACTGATTTGTAGCTCAGTCCAACGTATAGGTTAGGTTGGAAGGTAACAAATTTGTTGTGAGCTGTGAAGTCATCAAACTTGACTATAAAAACCTGCTTGTTGTGACAGATTGAGCTGTAGTTTTGCTCGAGGTCTAGGTTAGTTTGGACAGTGGCAGTTTGATTGAGAGTTGGTGAAGCCAGTGAATATGACACTAAAAAAACCTGGCCGTGGTGACAGTACTGACCTGTAGCTTGGCCCATTTGAAAAAATCACCAACAAAATCATGTTATAGTCACTGTATTGTTTATGCCATATTTCTTACGTCACCGATCAAAGTTGATGCTAGTGATTGTTAATACAAAAAATAAGCAAAGAGGTTCTATTTGGTACTTTTAGTGACGTGTCATTACCTTTGTTTTACATTAGTGTTGGATTAATACAATACACATCCATTTCTGTTACTAGCTATAAGCTGACTGTTCTGGGAGGCAGACGAGGGGTTGTCTCAGCAGCTGATCGCGAGCTTCTGCTCCCAGCATACTCTGCTCAAGTGCCAAGTAAAAGTGTGCAATCAGTAATTTAATTTGAAGACCAACATTCATATTAGGCTTATGTTCCATAAGCCGTAAAGATTATCAGTCATAGGTGGTCATGTGTTGAACAAACTAAATTACAAAGTGTCTGTGACCTGATGTGTTCTCATTTCTTTGCATTTTAACTCCGAGCTCGCTCTCCGCTTCGGCCACTCAGCTTGTAGGTTGTATAAAATGTAAACTATACATTATGTCCAACAATGTCTTCAAGATTCCATTTTATGGTCATTGTTCATGCTAGTTATCTATTTGTGCTGTCATATTTCTTACAGCTTTTTCAGCTATATTACTCATTTTAGTGTGTATATCATTAAAGGAGTATTTGAATTCCATATTATGTCAGCGTGAGTTGAAACACAGGCTTGTGATACTGACATTTTTGAATGCTATGTGCATGTACTGAACTGGAACTTATGACTTGTTTTTGCGTGGGGGGGGGGGGGGGGGTGCAGTCAGCTCTAAAAGACTTAAGACATTGACAGGCTGGAGATTCAAGCCCCGAGAAATGACCTATTTAGGCCTATGATTTCACTGACGCTAAACATTACCAAAACATATACTGTCAAATTGACAGGCCTTCTGTTGAATAGAGAGTTTTGGGTGATAGTTCTTGTTACTAACAGCGTGAAGAATTCTATAAACTTAAAAATTTAAAATCGTAGTGAGAAAATAAGGAGTTTCGTTGGGTACATAAATGTAAATATGTAAAATCCAGGATGGAATGTGACAATATTAGAGAAGAAAAGTTGCTGCTCACCATATAGCGGAGATGCCCAACAAAAAGGAGGACAATTATAGCTTTGGACCATTAAGGCCTTTGTCAGCAATACACACACACACACACACACACACACACACACACACACACAAATGCAACTTGCACACATATCTGCAGGCTCAGATAACTGAAACTACTGTGCAACCAGCAGCACCAGTGCATGATTGGAATGGTGACTGGGTGGGGGTAAAGAGGTGGCTGGGGCAGGGATGGGGAAGGATAGTATGGTGGGGATGGTGGACAGTTTAGACAGAGGACAGGAGAGAAGGTGGGGTTAAGTAACAGAAAGGAGAGAAATAAAAAGAAATTAAAAGACTGGGTGTGGTGGTGAAATGACGGCTAAATAGTGCTGGAATGGGAACAGGGAAGGGGCTGGATGTGTGAGGACAGTGACCAAGGACAGTTGAGGCCAGGAGGGTTACAGGAATATAGGATGTATTGCAGGGAAAGATCCCACTTGCGCAATTCAGAAAATCTGGTGTTGGTGGGAAGGATCCATATGGCACTGGGTGTGAAGCAGTCATTGAGATGAGGGATGTCATGTTTGGTAGCAAAGAGTGGTCCATTTGTTTTGTGACCACAGTTTGTGGGGGTGGCCATTCATGCAGACAGACAGCTTGTTGGTTGTCATGTCTACATAGCATGCAGCACAGTGGTTGCAGCTTAGCTTGTAAATCACATGACTGGTTTCACATGTAGCCATGCCTTTGATGGGATAGGTGATGTTAGTGACTGGACTGGAGTAGGTGGTGGTAGAAGGGTGTATGGGACAGATCTTGCATTTAGGTCTATTACAGGGCTATGAGCCATGAGGTAAGGGATTGGGGGCAGTGATCGTGTACGGATGGATGAGTATATTGTGTATCTTTGGTGGACAGTGGAATACCACTGAAGGAGTGGTTGTTGTTGTTGTTGTTGTTGTTGTTGTTGTTGTTGTTGTTGTTGTTGTCTTCAGTCCTGAGACTGGTTTGATGCAGCTCTTCATGCTACTCTATCTAATTCAAGCTTCGTCATCTCCTAGAACCCACTGCAACCCACATCCTTCTGAATCTGCTTCGTGTAGTCATCTCTTGGTCTCCCTCTACGATTTTTACGCTCCACGCTGCCCTCCAGTACTAAATTGGTGATCCCTTGATGCCTCAGAACATGTCCTACCAACCGATCCCTTCTTCTGGTCAAGTTGTGCCACAAACTCCTCTTCTCACCAATTCTATCCAATACCTCCTCATTATTTATGTGATCTACCCATCTAATCTTCAGCATTCTTCTGTAGCACCACATTTCAAAAGCTTATATTCTGTTCTTGTCCAAACTATTTATCGTCCATGTTTCACTTCCATACATGGCTACACTCCATACAAATGCTTTCAGAAATGACTTCCTGACACTTAAATCTATACTCCATGTTAACAAATTTCTCTTCTTCAGAAATGCTTTCCTTGCCATTGCCAGTCTACTTTGACCATCATCAGTTATTTTGCTCCCCAAGTAGCAAAACTCCTTTACTACTTTAAGCATCTCATTTCCTAATCTAATTCCCTCAGCATCATCCGACTTAATTCGACTACATTCCATTACCCTTGTTTTGCTTTTGTTGATGTTCATCTTATACCCTCCTTTCAAGACACTGTCCATTCCATTTAACTGCTCTTCCAAGTCCTTTGCTGTCTCTGACAGAATCACAATGACATCGGCGAACCTCAATGTTTTAATTTCTTCTCCACGGATTTTAAAACATTTCAGGTCACGACGAGAAGTAATCAAAACCCTGGCAGCGAATGTAATTAAAGTTGCTCCAGTCCTGTACGGTAGGGAATTACGTGGGGAATGCTCCTCTGTGGCCAGACTGCTGGACTTTGGGTGGTGGTGGCATACTGGAAAGATAAGACATAGGAGATTCAGTTTTGTACAACGTTGGGTGGAAAATTATGGTCAGTGAAGGCTTCATTGAGACCTTCGGTATATTTTCAGAGGGACTGCTCATCACTGCAGATGTGATGACCACGGGTGGCTGGGCTGTACGGAAGGGACTTGTTGGTATGGAATGGGTGGCAAGTGTCGAAGTGGAGGTATTGCTGGTGGTTAGGTTTGATATGAACGGAGGTACTGATGTATCCAACATCTAGGAAGGTGGCTTGTTGGGTTGAGTAGGACCAGGTGAAGCAAATGGGGGAGAAGTTTTTGATGTCCTGGAGGAATGTGGATAGGGTGTCTTCACCTTCAATAGCAAACATGTCACCACTGAATGTGAACCAGGTGAGGGGTTTAGGATTCTGTGTTTTTAGGAAAGCTTCCTCTATTCATGGGTGAATAGGTTGGCATAGGATGGTGCCATGCAGGTGTCCATAGCCATACCCCAGATTTGTTTGTAGGTAATGCCTTCAAAGGAGAAGTAATTGTGGGTGATCATATAGTCGGTCATGACGACTAGGAAGGAGGATGTTGGTTTGGAATCATAGGGCGTCTGGAAAAGTAGTGTTCAATAGCAGTAAGGCCATGGGCATTAGGAATGTTAGTGTTCAGGTAGGTGTCATCAATAGCGACGAACAGGGCACTGTGTGGTAGAGGGACAGGAACTGTGGAGAGTCGGTGTAGGAAATGCTTGGTATGTTTTATATAGGAGGATAGGTTCCGGGTAATAGGTTGAAGGTGTTGGTCTACATGAGCAGAGATTCTCTCAGTGGGGACACAGTAACCGGCCATAATGGGTCGTCTTGGTGGTTGGATTTATGGTCTTTAGGAAGCGTGTAAGAGGTGGGAGTGTGGAGAGTGATAGGGGTGAGTAGAGATACGGACTCTGGATAGAGGTTCTGGGATGGGTCTAAGGATTTTAGTAGTGACTGGAGATCCTGCTGGATTGTTGGAATGGGATCACTGTGGCATGGTTTGTAGGTGGAAGTATCTGACAGCTGATGGAGTCCTTCCGCCACGTTATCCTTGGGGTTCAAAACAACTGTGGTGGAGCCTTTGTCTGCAGGTACGATTATAAGGTCAGGATCAGTTCTTAGATGGTGGACTGAAGTTCTTTCTGTAGATGTAATGTTAGTGTGTATGCTGAGGGATTTGATGAATGGTGGTGAGGCAAGGTTCAAGGTTGGATAGAGGAGTGAGCCGAGTTGGGCAAAGTTCAGTATTGGTCTTTGTTTGAGTCTCATTGGACGAGTTGGTGGCGAAAAAGTTTTTCCACTGTACGGACCGGGAGAAGGAGAGAAGGTCTTTAAAAAGTCCTATATGATTGAATTTGGGGGTGGGGCAAAAGGTGCGGCCTGTGGTAAGGACTGATATTTCTGTGGGACTAAGGCTTCTGGAGGAAAGGTTCATGACTGTGTTGCAGGTCTGTTTTTGTTGTGCCTATCGCGACTCAGCATCTCCGCTATTTGGTGAAAACCAGCCTAATGGTTTTGCTGTCTGCGCAAGACTTGTTTAGGTCTGTTAAACAAATTGATCCAAGCCATCACTCACAAGAAATAAACAACATATTGTAAACAAAAGGTGTGAATGAATGACACCTACAACTGAAATACACGAATTGAAATGTTGCAGATGCCATCTACATAGTGCAATTTACACTTGGAAGATTATATCAATAGCTCCTGTTGTTCACTAGACTTGATTACAAGTGAGTTACAAACTAAAAACACAAGAAGACAAAGTGATGAAAAGTTAAAACTTCATTACCATAAATCATACTTCATGTATGTAAAGGAAAACCTGTGCTATGTACAGAAATAACTCGTTGAAAGAGTGAATAAAAATGTTTCAATTCCTTAGAAGATAACGAACAGGTAAAGACTGTTAACCCTTAACTCACGGTGTGTGGTCTCTCAGACCGTGCCAGAATTTTCTAAGTCGCTCTCATAGCTCAGCTATGGCAGAATGTTTTTATATACCACCTACCCTCCTTATTCACCAACCCTACAAATTATTATTGTTAGTTGCGTTATCACCTTATTTGATTGTTACTGATGTGTTTTTGACATGTGATGTGGTCTCCTAGACCACACCTCATGAAGTAGGCACCTGTTTTCATCAGTTCAGTACAAAATGTGTTTGCAAGAATGTGACAATTTGACGCATTCTAAGTTTGATGAAATTTTTAGTCAGTGGATGGAGAATGGTGTCAATGACATAGAACAAGAAGTAGATAAAGAAAATAATGATTTTTCAGTAGCCAGCAATCAGAATTCTGCTAGTGAACAAGAGGACCATTCAGAGGAAGAACCTGAGTATAGTGGTGATGAGAACCTTTCTGTTTCTCCAACAAAATACTTAGTGTTAGTTAAAATTAAATGTGTCCTGAGTGGAGGTAAAGAAAGATGTAGAACTGAGTAGTGAATATTAATTTTGCAGCCTTTCTTTTACTGGCTATTGAGCTCAATTTTTATATGCAAGTTTAAACCCCATAAATTAGTTTTATGCGATAATTTGCTTTTTACAGAGATAACAATTTTTCAGAATGTAAAATTCAGTTCTCTAACTGTTCATTTATGTGTACTATTGAAAAAGCTTCACGGAAGTATGTGATTTTTGTGTGATACAAAAATAAAATGCTGTTGACTTTATTTAGTGCAATAAAATCAACAAGGAGTACCAGTATTAAAACAACACTTATAAAGTTGTAACCATTAATGTTATATAACATGAATTAAATTTTCAAATGATGTACAGCTTAAAACTGGGTTTAAAGATAGGGGTCTTGGAGACCACACCTCATAGTATATACAGAAAATTCACCTTCTGAGTTAAGAGTTAGAGAAATGAAACTGAGTTTCCAGATGACTTTGGCATAAATGATGATACATTCAAATCATTGGCCACCAGTTACAATGATGAAATTTTGACCATGTCAGCAACCACTGAGCATACTGACCAATCACAAATGCATTTTTAGTTATATATTTCAGCCTCAAGATCACATATACGATATCATTTTGTTGGGTTTGAGTTATTGCCAAGTTGTCACCAGAGAATCATCTGATGATTTGATAACAAGTTGAAACCGATAAAGATACCATGTATGCAATCAGAGGCTGAAATATATAACAAAAACATAATTTTTATGAGTCTGTCTCTGTGTTTCCCTAAGGCATTGCGACTTGTCTAAGATGGATTAGATTTACTCCATAAAATAGTGTTTACAAAATTTACAGACTATACTTCCAAAGTGCAACTCTACTAATAATTTTTATAATTTTCTTTAATTACAAAGTGATGTTTTTCAAGCTGTGATTATGTTACTTACACTAGTCTTAGAATTTTGTACTAATTTGTTAGGATCACACTTGTACTATTCATGTGTTAGAGATGAGAGTGCATATCTAGAAACTTTGATGTGCTTTTTTTTTACAAAGTACGCCTAAAGCGGTCTGTAGTCAGTATGATTATTCAATATTACTAATGTTCTAGCTACACTTCTCATTATAAATGTACAGTAATATTGGGCGGTATTTACTCTGGTGATTTATTTGGTTATGATATGTAACAAGTCACTTTCTTTAATTATGATATAATTGTCATTAACTAGATTACAAGCTGCTGCAAGCTTATTGTCAAATGGAAATGTAACAGTGCTGGTTGTGCTCAAACATGTGCAGCTAGATGCTGTGGTCATGGTACAGGCAGATTAAATGGAAATTTAGTTACTAGCAAGAAGTAGTTTGTGGAATAAGCAGCTCATTACACATGCAATGTGTAATAACCTTTTCATTTTATGAGCTTTTTGTTACCTGTAACTGAATTTCTGTTATATCCACCAGCACGACTACAGCTTCCAGCTGCACAGGGGTTGTGTTATGTTCCTGTAACACCTTCATCTGATGGTGAGTCTGCAGTGGCATGAAAACTAGTTTCTGGTACAGGAAATAAATTGTATTTAAAATATGTGATTTGTTGTGCATTATACTCATATAAATCACCAATTTAAATTATAGTTGCTGTTTGCTGTTTACAATGGTTCAAAATGTTGGACAATCGAGACTCTGCTACTGTGTTAATTGCTTTACTTTGTTGTGAACAAAGGGGAAAAAGGTGGATGGGGAATTTGTATAAATAGCATCAGAGACTTTTAAATTTTGTTCCTAAAGATTTTTAAAACTTTTCTCCTAACTTTAGGATATCACCCTCTGCATTTAGTGAGCAACAGCTCATAAGAAGCATTCTTAACACCCCCCCCCCCCCCCCCCCTCCCCAATCTGCCCTAACTTCTCATACCATTCCAAAATTAATTTGGTTCCAGCAGTTGGCAACTAATTACGTCATATACTGTAACTTTTTTTCTGAGAACAAATTTATTTGTATAGAGGTTTATGGGTTATATTCACTTTTCATTCTTGGATCTCAATTTATAGGTACTTCTCCAAACACAACTCTTAAAATCAGAACCACAGATGACATCAACAGCAGTCATGTACACTACGTCACATGTAACGGGCTCAACAACCAGTCCCTCTCCTGCTGGAACTTCAATACACACACTAGTAAATACTGCCAATGGTACAATTCTTGCTACAGGTGAGCCCTTGGTTTGATGCACCACTTCTTAATTACACTCTCATATCATAACTTAATGTCAAGATTCGTTCATTGATTTGTGCTTTTACTTGGCCTGTCAAATGTATTTCACCACTAATAATAACAATTACAGGAATTCCAGTTGTGCTGGACGCTGACAAACTTGCTCTCAATGGAATAGCAGCTGTGACTCCAACTACTCGAGAACCGAAGGTGAAGGAAGTAAAGAGAAGTGCTCATAATGCTATTGAAAGACGCTATCGAACAAGCATAAATGATAAAATTATTGAATTGAAAAATATTGTAGTCGGAGTTGATGCAAAGGTTGGTACTTAACATTCCTGAACAAAACTATTTTTCTCTTGGATTAGCAATCTTACTCCTCACTACAGAATCCATGTCGTGTGGAATAGCTAATAACAATAATGCAGAATACATTTTTATATCATTGGTCACAGATTGTGGTATTTTATTTATTTTGTTGCAGTTAAATAAATCAGCAATTTTACGTAAGGCCATTGATTATATCAGATACCTCCAGAATGCAAATGCAAAGTTAAAGCAAGAAAATATGTCTCTAAAAATGAGTGCTCAGAAGCAGTCCTTACAAGAGCTGCTGAAGCCAGAAAGTGTGAAGTCTGAAATGTTTATTGATGGGGAGATTACACCACCACAGTCAGACATTTCTTCTCCATCGCTTTCACCACCTCATTCGGACAGTTCTGTACCACCATCACCTGAGAATTCATTTGAAATGGAGGTATGTTATTGCTTTGTTAAACTCTTTATGTCTTCAGACATATGTATAATAGATATCGCTTTGATATGTTTGAGTCACTTGCTGGTACTAATGAAGTAGCAGATACATTTTCATTTCAGATATTATTTACTGTCTCTCCTCTTCTCTGTTGCCGTAAGACATAATATTAAACTTTTTTCTGTGTCACTGCTGTAGTCGAGTCAGCGTAAGTTGATCCCTGACAGTTGCAATGGGCTGGGCAGCACAGCTTCATGGACCTACCGCAACAAAAGAAAATAACGCGATTTAATAAACGTCTTTGTGGCAACGCCTCATTGTTACCACAGCTCAGTAGATGAGATCTTCCTTCGTAATCTCGAATGCAGTGTCTTGTGGAAATGTAAAAGTTTCTTTTGATTATTTGATGTAATAAGTTATGTATTTGTCGTGTGTTCATTTTCTTATCTACTGGTTGAGAAATTAGGTCACAATGAAGTCAGAGTGCTGTTTCTCATATCACACCAGCCATCAGATATTATTTATTCACTTCATTGTTAAATCCTACTAGACAATTCTTTTCATATAGTAGACTTGATTTAAAAAACTAAACTGAACATTGGAATATTTTGTGTCGTAATGATGAGATAGTGGTGAACAGCAGACATCATTTATCGAACACATTATAAGATTTGAACTGTATCAGTAATAGATGCTGTATCTACTCTTAATTTGGGCAGAAACTGGATTATGTATCATTGGGTAAAAACTGGTTTATGTATCAGTTTCCAGTCAGTGCATGTGAATTGCAGGAGCTCATTGCAGCTGTATATATGTATGTTATATATAAATAGAAATGCAGTTCAAATTCTTGACTCAGTATCCTCAAAACTAACAAATTAAAAGGATTGAGAAGGTACCCAAGCAAATAGAATAATTATTTGCTATCATAAACTTTAAAGCTTAAATATCTGCCCTTTATTATCTTGTATGTTGTGTGTGTCCTTTTCTCATTGAGTCTATAAGCTGTCACAGATTTTATAAAAAAAATTCATTACTTAGCAAGTGGTTGCAATACACACTTCCTGCTTAAGTTGCTGCTCCTGCTGCTGCTGCTGCTGCTGCTGCTGCTACGCAGTGAGGTCTCCAAACTGATTTTATAAACACGATGCACTTTTATCCTTGTTTACTTTTCTTGAATTCAGCAATTATCATATTTGTTCTTTCCTCACAGATGAAGAAAGAAGACAGTGACTGTATGCACAGGGTCAGCAGTGGAATGCTTGACCACTCCAGAATGACACTTTGCATGTTCATGTTTGTTGTTATGGCATTTAACCCATTTGGTATAGTTCTCAACAAATACATGAACACAGATACTGATTATACCCAACCAAGTACAATAGGAAGAACAATTCTAAGTGATGGAGGTAAATATTTTGTTCTCACTGTATAAAATTTGTTTTAATGTCTGTGTTTCAGTTTGCAAAATAATGTGTGTAAAGTGGTGCTTTCACAGCATATACTGGTTTTGTCAGCTTATGTATTCTGAATATACCTCAGAATGTTGTTACTACCTGTAGATTTTGCATCTAAATTCACATTGTTGTCTAGCCTGAATAAAGACTAGGAATAAATTTCATGGATTTGCAGACATTGCCAAAAGTGACTATTTTAGTGATTAAAAAGCTGCTGTGGAAGTAAAAGCTCGTTAGAAATTGCATTGTAGAGTGTCTACAGCTGTAGAAGTACGAGTGTCTATATTATACAATTATTTACAAGGCAACTATATGGCAATCAGATTTTGTGATCATTTATATTTGTGCTACATGAAGTTCAGAAATCAAATATTTATCCCACTAAACTCTCAAAAATTCTTGAGAAAGTATACTTCGAAGATTTCCAAGCTTCTTTAATGCCCTGAAGTAAGGTAGATTTTTCAACAGGCAACACAAGTCTGTGGTAGAGTACTGAGCTGACTTTTGGTTTAGTACCTTCAATGCAAATTGGCCTCATGTCTGGTATCGGATGGATCACTAATTTGAGTCGTGCTTTAGTCATTTTATTTCATTCAGTTTGAAAACCTATGTTATTTAAATAATTAAGCAAATGTATCTCAACTACCAATTATGAAAAATGCACATCTTGTTATTTCTAATTGTATATCACAAACAAAAATTCAGTTTTCATTGCAAATTACCAGTCTTTTATAAAAGATGTGGACCAGGGGCTCCACATTGATGAAAATTTTACTGTGTCTAAGGAAGACTGACACGGGTGTCCTGGTAGGATGGATATGTGGTTCCTAGGGCAGCACGATTACACTGACCCCCCCCCCCCCCCCCCACCACCACCTAAACACACACACACACACACACACACACACACACACACACACACACAATTAAAGTAACACAGAATGATGGTGAATAGTAAAGTATATTACCCAACTTTGGTCATGCAACTTTAGCCTACCTGTCCCGTGTTGACTACAATTCCATGAACATAAGCTAAATAATGTGCTCAGAACTAATCTTCTGTCTTGATGTATTGTTCGAGGAACTCTTCTAAACTAACAGTACTCAGTTAAATCTCTAGGCAGACTATCTCTGTCCATACATGGTAATTCTATTCGCTGTTCCGCTGACACTGAAGACTGACTACTGTCTGTCTTTTTGTCATTGTTTCTGTCGACGACTTGAAGACATGACTAACGTTCTGCAGGAATTCCCCAGCAAGACTCAGGAAACTTCTGCTCTTGCACAGTTACTTAAGCACGTGCCTCTCTTCCTGGTGCTGCTGCCACTCCAGGAGGCATTTTTCTCACAGGAAGCCTGATTGATTTGAGTGCAGTGATGTTTCTGCTGCGGATGGATGTCCTCAGTGCTTCTGGTACCAGCTGTCACAACCACTTCTTGTGTGGTATCTCATTCATCTTTAAATATTTTATCTTCAAAAAGCTCATAAGATGTGCTCCTTTGTTTAAAAACTTATTGTGGCTTGGAATTGTATGCAGGCCACCCATATGACAGGCGAACATTCTACAACACAGCTATGCGGTTCGCTGAAAATATGACCGTGCTTTAAGGCACTAAAAATGCTTTGAAAGCTTCTAATAAGTCTAACTACTTTAGGTACACATAAAACAATGCAAAAATCAGATTTCCATGTGTCAAATAGTGATAGTAAATAGGAGTTGAAAATTGCTTTACCTATATTTCAGTAAAAAAAAAAAAAAATATCGCCTTATTCTTGGGTAGCAAACACAACATATAAACTAATCTAATTCTGTGCTGTAGAAGTGATTATATCACGTATAAGAAACATCATCTTCCTTTGAAAATGCTTAAATGAGAAACTCTCCACTGTACCCCTCTCCCCTCCCCTCTATATGCCCCCCCCCCCCCCAATGAGATTTAGTGTCAACCTACCAAAAATTGAACACAGATAAAGCATGAAAACAGGAAGAAGGTGTACTGAACTGTGAAAAAGTAGGCAAAATAGAAACACTGAATGGTCCTAGCAAGAGATGTGCAACATAGGACAGCGTGGTGGAGCCACAGTGTCATGGGGAACTGGTCACAGTGTTGGACTGCAAGACGGACGAGGTGGATTAAAACTCCCCCGTGCAATTAATTTTCTTTTTTCTTTTTCTGCTTTTTCTTTTTTCCCTTCTTTTCTTTTGCTGTAGTCAAATTTGTGTCTGTTTCCTGGTGTAATTACGAGGTGTAAGGTAGAGACCTATAATGATAGCTGATTCTCCACAACTACTCTGTTAGCAGCCGAAAGGAACTGGCTTTCAAACGGGAACTGCAAACATTTGATGACAAGGCGATAAGTCAACTGAATCCTCCAACGAAAAACATACCTGGTGTGTCATATATGGCATTAGTGACAGTACATGTGTCATATGATAGATATCTGTTAACGATGCTCCTAATTTTCTATGCCTAGTGACTGAGTGAGATATGTCTCCTTTCATGATTTCTGAAGGAAATGATGAAAACACAATAGTTTGTCACATAAGCTACACCAAATAAAGGCAACAGTTTCACAATTGCATAGTTTGCTTGCGCTCTGTCAAAAATTATGTTTTTAATTTGTTTCGGAGTTGCATTCTGTAAAGGAACTGAAAATATTGTGATTTAATCGCAGAGGTGCTGAAAAATTGTTCCAGTGACACACCAGAGAAATATCTGGTAAACTTTTTATCTTTGAGAGACATAGGAACAATTTCGCCCTTCGTTTTTTATTTCTTGTATGAACGACTACTTTTTGTTCTGATGGGCTGGTGGGATATCGTACTGTCTAATTACTAGTGTGTGTGTGTATGTGTGTGTGTGTGTGGTAAATGAAAGAGTTAAAAGACGCAAGATGTGTTTTATATTATTTTCATCGCACAACAAGCCTTATTCCCATGCCTATGGAGTATTTATGTTAAGCAGAGAAGGCGAGTTTTAGATGGAACCGAAGATCTTCAAAACGGCACTGCTCAACAATAGAGGTGCGTGATTGTGCTCTCTACTTTCCTTTCGTGGCCGCTAAAATTACTTCCGATTCGTTTTGCCGAGACATTCAGAACCTGCAATCTTCTTTTCTTATAATAATACTAGTCCGATGCAAAAGAAATACTCTTAGATTTAAATAATTGCCATTCTTTTACCCAGGCCACGGGGAATGATAGAACGTACGTGCCTCTACTCTGAATGTACGTTCGCAATCTCCGAGTGTGCTACGACGAAATTATTTCACAATGAAAATTTCTCATCAGACCGCAACCACTCGCACGCGAATGTACGTACCCTCTGAATGTATCTAGTCAGTCACGCGCGTTGTTCAAAAGCTTTACTTTTAATATTCAGTGGATTACATTTCCGAAATTAATTTTTGTTTATGCTGCAAATCGTACTTCACGCGAAGTATTTATTACGTAAGTTTCAGGCTCAATTTAATAAAAAAAAAAAAGATTCCGAATAATAGAAATAAAGAATAACAATCAAACAAATCAAACCTAAATAAACAGAAAGAGGGAACGTTACAATTCCATTCTGGAGATTTTGACTATTAATTCCTTTGTTGTAATATAGGTCACACCCGTTTATTTATTGTTTTCATTTGTGTGAGATTTCTATGTGGTATCTCGCATGCTCGCACTATTAATCACATTAACTTGTGACTCTAATGTATTCTTACCACATGACTCAGCTTCTTTAACCACTGTATAGTGTGACAACTGCTAAGACCACAGAAAAAGCACAAACGTTTCAATGACCAGACTTACAGTTCATAATGTTGTGGGAGGAAAAAAGACATGAGGCAGTTTTGAACTCTGTTTGCCAGCATTGTTAAGCTTGGACTGTCCACACTGTGTGTGTGTGTGTGTGTGTGTGTGTGTGTGTGTGTGTGTGTGTAGTTTTTTCCCCAACTACAGTTCAGTAACCCTTCTTCCTCTTTTCATGCTTGATCTGAGTTCAGTTTTTTGACAGGCTATCTGGGTCATCTTACCACTAAGTCTGAGGGGATGCGATGAGGAGTTTCCCTTGTTAGTAATTTAACATTTAGCAAGCTCAGTAATATTCAACACAGGTATTTATTGCATTCAGAAGTATTATTATTGTGCAAAACAGTCTTGTAATTGGATTTTTTTGTTGAGTAACTATTTATAAATTGTATAAATTAAAGTAAAATACAATGCATGTCCAGTAAATAAGTGTATTGTGACCATAACTGGATGCTGATTTTTTGAGGGTGGTACAAAGGATCCTGTGACCAGAGCGAGCGTTGCAGGCACATGGGTGGATGTAAAATCACTTTGTAGTGTCCAGTAGGGTGAGAGATGTCGTTAAGAAATCCTGCCTAGTGGGAGTGACACTGTGAACCGCTTTCTATTTGCGGAAGGAGTCACACCTACTGAAATTTTTTCACTAATGAAAACAATTTATGGCGATGTTATTATGAACAGAACAAGTGTGTTAAAGTGGTTTAGGGAGTATAGTGGAGGCAGAAGAAATGTTCATGATGAACGGAGGAGTGGAAGACCCTCTATTTTGACTGATGAGTTGGTACAAAAGTTGTAAACTGTTCGTGGAGGCTGCCATTTGACAGTGGATGAAATTTCAGCTATGTTTTCAGAACTCTTTTATAAGAGATAATCACTGAAATGCTGGGACACTAAAAACTGCTTACTAGATGAATCCCAAAATATCTGACAGAGCAACACAAGAAAAATCAGGTGAATAGTGGTCGCAATTTTCTTGAGTGACTTGAATTAGGTGAGCTTTTTCTGAGTTCTGTTGCGACTGGAAATGAAGTGTGTGAAAGACAGTTGTGACAGTAGTGTCATACCAATTCCCCATATGCTAAAATATTTGAAGCCATAATTTTGTGGGAAAAGCCATGGCCTCGGTGTTTGGGAAGTAAACAGGCAGAATTTTGATAGAATTTCTCTCTCAGGATGAGATCTTCAATACACAATAATATTGTGAGACCCTAGAGAAACTCAAAAGGAGCATGCAAAACAAAAGCAGGGGAATGTTATGACAGGTGTGTGCTTGTTGCATGACAACACCCATCCTTACACAGCCTTAGCCACTGAGGTGCTCCCCAGCTCGGATGTTTTGAACCTGTCCTCCTATTCCCCTGACTTGACACCTTCAAAGACTATCATTTTTCACCGCCCTGAAGACACCCATTAGAGGAATTAAATTTTCAGCCAATAAACAGGTGTAGAAAGAGGTTCTGAAGTGGAGAAGGAGCTGGTAGGATAGTTCTTCGAGGAGGTCATAAAGAAGCTTGTGTTATTGCTCACCACATACTTTGAACAGGATGGTTATTATCTGAAAAAAATAGTCAACAGGAGTGTCAAATATATCCTTTTTTCCCAAATGTGCTTTTTCTAAAAATGTATAAAAGCCCAGTACACTTACTTTCTGAACATGCATGGTATCATCATAATGGAAAAGTGTGAAAACAGCCACAGCATTATGAGAAATGGTCAGGGGTGTGTACACTTTTTTCACCTTGGATGCAGTGATGCATCTAGCCTGCCTGGAAAATGTAACTAGCCTTTGGTGTAATAGTTGTGAATATCGCTACATGATAATGTAAAAGGAACATTTGCTCTTGAAACCTCAAACAGATCAGACACGGGCAGAATTATAGCAGTTTAGAGATTGTGTTGGTGACAGTAATGTTAATAACAGGACTGTCTACTGGACTGTGGTCAAACATGCCAAATCAGGCAAATGCTGGAAGTCCAGTTGTTTTAGTATAGGCATCTCCAAGAACTTCACTGCTCTGGAGACTGTCCAAAAGAGTGCATTACTATCCAGAGAATGTGGGAAGAAGCTGACGAGACCGGAAAAAATTACATGTTAAAGATAGTTGTGCAGTCTCCTCCCCCTTTTGAATTAACATCGTAATCACTCGTGAGTCATCTGACTGAATCATGAGGTAGAAAATTCCATCTATGAATGTGGAGATAAGCAAATGAACTCTAATTATAGACTCATCTCCCTACTGTCCATATTCTCAAAATGTCTGGTGCTTGACCCACTTGTTTCTTTTTTTACATTCATGTTTTACCCAGGACATTGGAGTTCTCTTCAAAAACTGTGATGTTTGCTGATCACACAAGTTTACTGATAAAGGCACAAACACACCCCTACTATACACATCCAGGAGGGTAATGGGATGGGCTCACAACTGATTCACAACAATGGCTTAATCTTACTAAGACTCATATTACACAATACCAAACAAATCAAAATGGCTTCTAGTTATCAGAAGTATAGATCAGTGAACATGGACAGGGTTAGACTCCATTTTCTGAAGTGGACAGGGTTAGACTCCATTTTCTGAAGTAATAATATCTCTTTGTGTGACATGAGTGTGAAATGTATTATTAAAAACAATCGTCTGGTTGATTGGACTAATCTCCTAAGGCAGTATGCCCAGTCTGTGGAAATTTCCATTAAATGTGCATCCCTATTTAGCTTTCAAAATGGAGCTATTTATTCCAATATGAATGTGTAATAGTTTTCTAGTTGTCATTGAAAAAGAAATTGTAAATCCACAGATAATAAAAACAGATTAAAAATGAATCTTATTGGCCACCCTATCTATAATTTATCAAGATATTTAGGCTCCTGGATGTGAATTCCAGTTAAAAGTAATGTTCATATTAAACAGATTTTGAGTTTGTCAGTATATGAACAGCTGATTGTGGTCTATGATGTTACGCAAATGTTTTGTTTCAAAGTATTATGGAAAACAGCAGCTGCATTGTTGAAGAAGGAAAGTTACCAAAAGTAGAAATCAGTGAGCATGCACTACTTTTTCAAAGTGGCTGTTTTTCTCCTGTAATACACTTACTTACACAGGATGTCACCAAAATATATGGCCAATCTTCAAGGAAAAATTTGTAAATGTAGAGGAAGAAATATGTTACACAGACATGGATCGAGAAATGCTTTATTTTCAAATTGGATCTCAGTTTCCCCAACTCTTCAACACATTAATCATGGGAAGCACACTATGAAACACATTCCTAAATGAAATGATCAACATGCCCTCCATTATCAAGGATACGTGCATCAACCTGTCATTGCATTGACTCCCTGGTGTGCTGATGTGTCCCTGGAGAATTGTTTTGTTTCTCAACCTTCCTCAACACAATCACAAAGTCTCTGTACATCTTATACTGGGGTTCTGTACACAAAAGCTATTAAATGCCTCCACAATTAAAAGGCTGTTGGATTTAAGTCGAGAGAGTTTAGAGGCCAAGGAATTGGGAGGACGACTGTTCAAATACCTATCCAGTCATATAGATTTATGTTTTCTGTGATTTCCCTAAATCACTCCAGGTAAATGCCATGGCTGATTTCATTCCCCATCCTTATGTAATCCAGTCGTGTGCTCCACCTCCAGTGACCTCAGTATCAGAGGACCTTAAAACTACTAAAATCTTCCTCCATTCATTTCTCTGAGTGTTGACTGCTGACTGCAGAACATTTCATGTAAGAAAACGTTTCATGTATTGCTGATACATTCTGTTTCTGTGCATTTCCCATGATAAATGTTGTTATGAAGAAAAGGAGAAAATTAGTTCTAACATGGAAGTCAACTGTTTCCAGACGCATGTACTTATAACACATTTCCTCTTTGTGCAAGGAAGATTAGCTGGAAGTTTGACCATATCTTTTTATTACACGGGGTATAAAGTAATGTAGAGTAAATCCCCATATTTATCAATGTGACTCGCTCAACACTGTGTATTATTTGTTATTAGTGTACGTTACAGGAGTGGTCTACAGTACAGTTTGATGTGTTTCACGTCCTAGTTAGCTCTCCTTCATGATGCAGTTTACAGAACATATGTGAATGAATGACTAACATTTATGGTGCATCTGAAAAGTCTTTGTAAACCACCGTAATAGGAACAGTTTGACTAGTGCTGAAGCTAATCAATGTTAAAATACAATTGAATTTCTGTCAAAAGTTCCTGTGCTGTAAAAGAGAAATATAATGGAGATAACAAGGAATGCAGATTCCTAAGGGAGAGGAAACTCGGTATAAATCGTCACACAAAACACACACAATCTGTAGGAAATAAGAGGCTATATTACAGCCATTTTGATACTTTGTGTATCTTTCTGTTAATAGAGATTTTAAGGATGAAATAACAACTTAATAGTATTTTAACTGAGTGAGAATGACCACTCGCACTTAAATATAAAATGTAAACTTGAGTTCTCTCTGAAAAAATAATTTGTTGTGCATCCACCTTTTCTTTTCCTGTAGGTTCTGATGGAGGCATATGGAGTTTGACAAGCACATCACTGTTTTTGTGGTTTTTCAATTTTATAATTTTGGTTGGCTGTCTCATTAAAATATTTGTATATGGCGATCCAGTAATGCCTTCAAAATCAGCTGCATCAACTGTATTCTGGAGACACCGAAAGCAAGCAGACTTTGACATAACAAAGGTAAAGCAAACTTGAAATCTTGAGACCTTAACTGTGTTTTCCTTCATGGTTACACACTGAAGAGCCAAAGAAACTGGTATACCTGCCTAACATTGTGCAAGGCCCCCGTGAACATGCAGGAGTGCCGCAACACAACATGGCATGGACTCGATTATTGTCTGAAGAAGTGCTGGAGGCAATTGACACCATGAATCCTGTGTCGCATTGTCCTGCTCGAATTGCCCAAGTGTTTTGGAATGCACAATGGACATGAATGGGTGCAGATTATCAGACAGGATGCTTATGTAAATATCAGTACATGCAGACTCATATCTAGACATATCAGGGGTCCCATATCACTCCAACTGCTCTCACCTCACACCATTACAGAGTTTCCACCAGTTTGAACAGTCCCCTGCTGACATGCAGGGCCCATGGATTCATGAGGTTATCTTCATACCCGTACACGTTCAGCCATTCAATACAGAGACTCATCCGACCAGGCAACTTGTTTCCAGTCATTGACAGTCCAATGTCATTGTTGGCAGGCGAGGCGTAAAGCTTGGTGTCATGTAGTTATGAAGGGTACATGAGTGGACCTTCAGCTCTGAAAGCCCATGTCAATGATGTTTTGTTGAATGGTTCACATGCTGGCACTTGTTGATGATCCAGCTTTGAAATCTGCAGCAATTTGTGGAGGGGTTGCCCGTCTGTCATGTTGAATGATTCTCTTCAGTGTTTGTTGGCCCCATTCTTGCTGTATCGTTTTCCGGCTGCAGCGATGTGGGAGATTTGATGCTTTACTGGATTCTGGATATTCATGGTACACTCGTGAAATGGTCATACTGGAAAATCCTCACTTCATCGCTACCTGGGAGATACTGTGTCCCATTGCTCATGCACCGACTATAACATAACGTTCAAACTCACTTAAATCTTGATAACCAGCAATTTTAGTAGCAGTAACCGATTTGACCACTGTGTCACACGCTTTTTGTCTTATATAGGTGTTGCCGATCACAGCAGCGTATTCTGCCTGTTTACATATTTCTGTATTTGAATATGAATGCCTGTGCTAGTTTCTTTGGCACTTCAATGAAATTACCTGAGTACGACTTTGAAAGGTTTGTTCGTAGATAAGTCTGGTGTGAACCACCACTTTTTTTACTTTAATATCATCTTAAGCTGTTAAGCAAATTTAAACAGTGGAAACTCTAGGTTGATATGTCAACAATATTAGGAGAAGGAGGGATTGCTGATCTCCGTAAAGATGAACCATTGCAGACTGGCACAACAAAAAGACATTGAACATAGCTTTCAGCCAAAGCCTTCACATGGGGCAGGGGAAGGGTATGGGGAGAGATAGCAGGGTACAGTTAGAGGGAGAGAAGAGCACTGTCTGAATGCTCTGCCAGGCAGCACTCTTCTCTCCCCTCCCCCTTCTCCCCCCACCTGTACCTTGCAGCCCCACCCTCATCCCCCACCCCATACCAGGTTACTATTCACGTAAAAGTTGCATTTTGGTTGGAGCTGCCGTTGGTGGCAGTCGTGTGTGTGAGTGAAGTTTGCTTTTGTGAATGTGTGTGTGTTTTCTTTGCTGAAGAAGGCTTTGGTCAAAAGCTTTTTGTTGTGCCTGTCCGTAGCTCAGTTAATCTTTGTTACGGTGAGTAGCATTCGGTCCTCCTCCTCATATTGCAGTTATCTTAAGTTGTATAACATCATCATATTGTGACTGAGCCTGTCAAGTTGTAGTTAAGCTTTATTTCATGTACTTATTTTATTACAGTTATGGACTTTGCAAGACCCCCCCCCCCCCTCCCCCCCGCCATGGTACTATATTTCAACAAAAGTTTCTCAGTCTAGCCATGAGCCCACAGGAAGTAATGTAGGTGACTTACTGTACAAATGGCCTTTTCTTCCTAATTGAGATTGCATTGTAAGATCAATGTTGAGAGCTCCTCAGTGCATGTTCTGTGCTATTCTCATGATGATGTGGTCTTTTCTAGCAGTTCTTACATTGCTGTTGGATTCATTCAGAGATGCACACAGACTACCTATGTGGCTATAAGTGGAGATGTGGTAGCTAATCTACTTTAAATAGTTTCTGGTATGTAAGTACTGTGCATTTATTGACAAAGATTATAAAAAAGTTAACAATTACACTATTAGACACAAATAATTTCAAAAGTACCAAAAACTTTGAACATGATATGCAGAGAAATCAGATTAGAATTGCAGTACCAACTGAAGAGATTGGCACGCAACAGTAATCTCAGAGTTTTTCAGGTGTTGTCGGCAGATTAATTTTCACACGTTTTGTGAAGTTAATAGTCTACTGCACAGTAGCACTGTAGCAAGTTTTAATAACACTCGGGCTCCTCCAAACACATAATTGTCCAAGCTCAGAGGAACATCACAATGTCTTCTGTTTTTAAATTTCAGTGTCAGTAGGTGCCATACACTGGAATGTTGTGCAAGGTAAAGGCAGGTGCATCATGCATTCTGTTAAGAGGGAAGTGGAGGATACTTTCCATTGGCGTCATTGTGCTCTTTGTCTTTATACCACACCACACTCTGCAATTTTTCCCACATTTGGCAACTGACAATAATGTGTTACATGATGTAATGAAATTTTCTGTCTGATACTGTCTCAAAAAATTTATATGCGTGGAAAAAATCACTGTTGCACCTTAATGTAATAATTGTGTTTGTTTTATGTTAGCAATAATCAGAGCTATGGCCACTAAATGTTTTCTTTTCTTTAACTGCATCACAAGCTGAACCCTAATCCTGTTGGAAGTATGAGCAGGAAGGTTATTATCTTACATTGCTTACGGATGTTTCACAATGCAGTATGTCAACATGGGTAGCATCTCACACTGAGGTCGCTGTTCATGTCTTCACATTTTTGCTGCAATGTAGCAAAAGTAATTTTAACACAAGTCATAGTGTCATGGACAGTTTATAACAGCCTTCTGAAAATTTTTTTGTGGGACTAAAGCTCCTTTCTCCTTAACTTCATACTTTTATAGTCCATATGACAAATAATTACTATTGACACTTCATGTGGCTATGTTGCATAATATGACATTAACAGTCACAACAACTCATATTTGCTAGTGGCAAAACAGAAAAGTGGCAATATTCTGGCCATAGTTGTATGTATAAATATATTTACAGTTATTAATTTTACTATAAAATTCCAATAATTGCAAAGAATTGTTCAACAATTACTATGCCTTTATGTTCTATGTTGTACTTCACAATAGCAATGCAAACTATTTTTGCTGTATTATAGAACATTTGTGGTTTGTTTTAATTGTTAATTATTTTCATTACTAAATTTTTCTGCCATAGGCAACAGGTTAATATTATTCTTGTTGTGATCCTCAGTCGGAAGTATGGTTTAATGCTGCTCTCTACACTACTCTATCCTCTGCAGGAATCTTCACCTCTGCATAATTTCTACAACATGCATCCATTTGTACCTGTATACAGTCACTTTTTTGTGTCCCTACAAAATTTTTACCTCCTAATCTTCTTCTTCTTCTTCTTCTTCTTCTTCAACACTCTAACACACTCTGTCTTTGAAGTGGTCTTTCGTCTGCCACGACGGTCGACCATGTCACCCCTGCGTAATTGATGGGGAGGGCCGTTACCATATGAGGTGGTGCCGTGTTACCTAATGGGATTTGTGAAACTTGATGTTGAATACACACCAAGCGTACATGACCCTCATGGCCACAACCAGAACAAGTACGAGGTTGTCCATCATACATTATGATTGCTCGACATCCACCTATGACTCAGTAGGATGGCACGTGTTTCTTTAATTCAGTTTTGACTTGTTGGACACCTCTGAGGACCGGGTAAGTTTCAAAGGTGTTCCATTTTTCGGCCACGTGGTTAATTACCGTCCCATATTGTGGGAAAACTGCAGTAAATATGTCCAGTGCCACTTTGAACGGGAGTTCGAAGACTCTTAGTGTGCATAATCCTACTAGCCTGCATGATCAGCGGTAACTGCCCCGATGTGACCATTGGAGTGTTTGAACTTAGAGTGTTTGCACAATTGCTCACCGCACAACAACGTGACATAACTCGTCATAGACCATCTTGACGTACACAATGCTACTTGTGATAGATAGTAGAATACCGATGATGTGCCATGGTGGTATTTGAACTTTGTCAAGATTTCAAATGCTCGTGGTCTTGCGTGGTCGAGCTGGAAGCTGATCTTGATAGTAGCTTTTCTGTAGGAATGAGCCTTAATGACTCAGTGTCAAAGGACGCGAATAGTAGCTGCCTCGTAGAAGTAAACAAACTAAGCGCACTCACGACTCTGTAGACAGGACGCAAACAAGATGTCTATGCCACTCATCTGCCGAAAGCATACTGCAATGGTTCACCTATTCGTGCTGTTCCATGGTGCACCATGTTCGCATAAGGTCGCTCTTCTAGGAGTAGGTGTATGCTGAGATGCTTTACATAACTTTTGTTCTTTGACAGCTTTAGTATTTGATAATGCGAACGAAGCATTTCTCATGCCTTCGGCATTGCTGCAGCAATGCGTGCCGCGCAAAGTGTTTCGGCCTGTTGAATCTAGTTGGGGGAATTGAGTAGAGTGCGCCTGCCTGGATAAGGCAGCTAGACAGTTCGGTTGAGTGCTGAAAGCTGCACATTTAACACCTTAGTTGCGCACGATCTATGTAATTATTTGAACGAGTAGTGTTTGTGCGAGTGATACAAACAAGAGTCTGTAAGTAGGAAGTTTATTTTCATGTATGATTATGAATTATGTCATGTATTTTATGCTCAGGGACTGATATTGTTACTATTTGTACTGTCTTATCTGTGACATTGTAAGTGCATCTTTATCATGTACTTTTTAGAAGTTGGTGGCTTTGTCTGCTATGTGATTCATCAATAAGAAGCCACTGGCATGCCTAATTGAAATTTGACTGCATACAAAGCTTTAATCTACTCACAGGAAGTTTCATAAAACCTCAAATCAAGAATCACGCACCTGACTACTGCTTTTGCACAGGGTGGTCAGAAACAGTCTGAAAAACTTTTAAGGGTGTTGCACAGTAGGTTTTGCTGAGAAGTAATTGTTAAGAAAAAAAATTGGTACATTGTGTAGTTTCCAAGTTTAGCATTGAAGTCAGCCAACCGTATTGTTATGTGTGCAAATTTGAGTGGCTCGCCGGATACAGTGTTTGCCAGATGTGTTATTCGTTTGGTTTCCTGCAAACGAACAAAAGAGCAATACAAAAATTAAATGTGCGAGGGTAGTAAGGATCGAACCTGAGCCAAAGGCTCAGCAGTCATGTGCGCTATCATCTGCTCCATGAGATCAACTGACACTGATTGTATTTGACGGGCCACTTGAAAACTGTTTCTGACCACCCTGTGTAGAAGGAAAGAGATGGGCTCACAGTTAGAATCAGTATATTCTGACTTGATGTGGTAGAGGACAACAAGGTTCTCTTTAAACGTTACGCAGCCATAGTAGAAATGTGGACAAGTGCATGCAATCTGTACTAATACAGAAGAGGGAATGCACACAATTCATACTGGATATTCCATACGGCTGCAAAAGTTAGTTTATTTTCAAACTTTTTTGCCATTTCATGCCAATGTAACTTCCACATGTAAGACCATGTTGCAGGAAGTAATAGTAATATTTATTTAAATTTCTTTATCTGCCTTATCTGGTGAGGATGTGAAGGCATGTATTTAAGCATGAAGTTAGTTATGCTGTGCATGAACATTCTTCATTATATTTTATTTAATTACACTAGCGGTCTTACGAATTTATTATCCTTCTCCCAGGATCTTTTTTTTTTATTATGAATCTTTTCCTCGTTCTCCATACCCATACATGTGTTCACTGAAGAACTGCTTTCTCAAAACTTACCCCATCCATTTTTAATTATATTTAAAGGTGGGATGAATTAGCCTAACTTGAGCAGTGATCACAATTGTATTATGTAACAATTTCATCTATACATATCGGTGTGGAATTAAGATACATGTACTAGGGCTGACAGACATTTAAATAATTTCTGCTACCAAACAAGATCACAGTTTTTCAAGTGTTGGGTAACGTAGGGCACAGAAAGAAAAAAATTTGCACAGCACAATTTGTAACCATAAGCTACAATTTATTTACATACGCAGTCAGATGTAAGGGGTCTACAGTGCGGATTCTAATTTCAGTTTTCTCTTGATTAACATTGGTTAAACACACTTTGCAGAAGTTATTGCCAGTCTGAAACTTTAGTCATTACAGTCAGGCAGCCTTTGCTTATTTGTGGGTCACATTGTGTACAAAGGTGTAACACTTCAGGGCATAAAAACCAGAGTCAAAATCTCATACGGACTCCCAGGTTAAAGTTAGTTAGACCCTTGGCGGGCCTTGGCCTCCTCAGTAATCTTCCTCCAAATCTCCCTGTTCTCAGCTTTTTTCTTCCATCCACAGATCCCCATCTTGGCAAGGTCGATCAGCACATTGTCCATTCATCTAGCTCTTAGTCTGCCCTTCCTTCTGGTGGAATACAGTCTGGCATTCATTATTCGTTTGGGCGTCCTGTCTTTCCATCATCCTCTCTATATGTTCGAACCAATGTATTCTTCACTATATCTTTTCCTTGTAAAAGCTCTTGTATTTCATGGTTGTATCTCACTCTCCAACCTTCTGCCTCTCTCTCAAGCCTATAGATTTTTTGTAAGATTTTTCCTTTCAAATACCTTTAGGCTGTTACTGTCTGCTTTTGTCATTGTCCATGTTTCTGATCCGTATGTCATGACAGTTTGCATAAGGGAATAAAATACTCTCAGTTTAGTTGTACTTGTAATTAGAAAGTTTTTGATTATCTTTACCTCCTTGTGTTCCCTGCATTATCAAATTGCCCAATTCCATGATGCCCCAGGATGTGTAGTGAGAACTTATCCACTCCCTTAATCAAGTTATTCCATAAACTTATAATCTCCTCACTTCCATTCAGTAACACTTCATTAGTTATGCAGTTTACCCATATAACCTCTAGTATTCTTCTGCAGCACCTCGTTTCAATGGCTGGTATTGGCTTCTTGTCTGAATTATTTACATTTCACTTCCATACAAGGCTACACTCATACGTACACCTTCAGAAAAATTCTTTACACTAAAACAGAGTTCTATTTTTCAGAAACTCATTTCTTCATGTTGCCAGTCTTCATTTTACATTGTCTCTAATTTGTCACATCTGTTATGTCACTCCCCAAATAGCAAAACTGATGTACTTGATTTTAGTGTCATATTTTCTATTCTAATTCCTTCAGCATCACTTGATTTAATTTGACAACAGTCCATAACCCTTGTTTACCTTTGGTTGATTTTCATCTTGCAACCACCTTTGTGGACAGTATCCAGTTCTAAGCAAAGAAGGGAAGGCAGGAAGGTGGAAGGAGTATATAGAGGGTTTATACAAGGGCGATGTACTTGAGGACAATATTATGGAAATGGAAGAGGATGTAGATGAAGACGAAATGGGAGATACGATACTGTGTGAAGAGTTTGACGGAGCACTAAAAGACCTGAGTCGAAACAAGGCCCCGGGAGTAGACAACATTCCACTAGAACTACTGACAGCCTTGGGAGAGCCAGTCATGACAAAACTCTACCATCTGGTGAGCAAGATGTATGAGACAGCCGAAATACCCTCAGACTTCAATAAGAATATAATAATTCCAATCCCAAAGAAAGCAGGTGTTGACAGATGTGAAAATTATCAAACTATCAGCTTAATAAGTCACAGCTGCAAAATACTAACGCTAATTCTTTACAGACGAATGGAAAAACTGGTAGAAGCGGACCTCGGGGAAGATCAGCTTGGATTCTGTAGAAATGTTGGAACACGTGAGGCAATACTAACCTTATGACTTATCTTAGAAGAAAGAGCCAAACGTACGTTTCTAGCATTTGTAGACTTAGAGAAAGCTTTTGACAATGTTGACTGGAATACTGTCTTTCAAATTCTGAAGGTGGCAGGGGTAAAATACAGGGAGCGAAAGGCTATTTACAATTTGTACAGAAACCAGAAGGTCGTTACAAGAGTTGAGGGACATGAAAGGGAAGCAGTGGTTGGGAAGGGAGTGAGACAGGGTTGTAGCCTCTCCCCGATGTTATTCAGTCTGTATATTGAGCAAGCAGTAAAGGAAACAAAAGAAAAATTCGGAGTAGGTATTAAAATTCATGGAGAAGAAATAAAAACTTTGAGGTTCGCCGATGACATTGTAATTCTGTCAGAGACAGCAAAGGACTTGGAAGAGCAGTTGAACGGAATGGACAGTGTCTTGAAAGGAGGATATAAGGTGAACATCAACAAAAGCAAAATGAGGATAATGGAATGTAGTTAAATTAAATCGGGTGATGCTGAGGGAATTAGATTAGGAAATGAGACACTTAAAGTAGTAAAGGAGTTTTGCTATTTAGGGAGTAAAATAACTGATGATGGTCGAAGTAGAGAGGATATAAAATGTAGACTGGCAATGGCAAGGAAAGCGTTTCTGAAGAAGAGAAATTTGTTAACATCGAGTATAGGTTTAAGTGTCAGGAAGTTGTTTCTGAAACTATTTGTATGGATTGTAGCCATGTGTGGAAGTGAAACACGGACAATAAATAGTTTGGACAAGAAGAGAATAGAAGCTTTCAAAATGTGGTGCTACAGAAGAATGCTGAAGATTAGATGGGTAGATCACATAACTAATGAGGAGGTATTGAATAGAATAGAGGAGAAGAGGAGTTTCTCACAACTTAACTAGAAGAAGGGACCGGTTGATAGGACATGTGCTGAGGCATCAAGGGATCACAAATTTATCATTGGAGGGCAGCGTGGAGGGCAAAAATCGTAGGAGGAGACCAAGAGATGAATACTCTAAGCCAATTCAGAAGGATGTAGGTTGCACTAAGTACTGGGAGATGAAGAGGCTTGCACAAGATAGAGTAGCATGGAGAGCTGCATCAAACCATTCCTAGGACCGAAGACAACAACAACAACATCCACTTATTCAGCTGATCTTTCAAGTTCTTTGCCATCTACGCCAGAATTACAGTACCACTGCAAACATCAAAGCTTAATTTTCTTCACCCTGAACTTCAGTTTCCTTTCAAATTTTCCCTTGTTTTCTTTGATGGTTACTCATTGTACGTATTGAAAACATTGAGAATAGACTGCAACCCTATCTCACTCCCTTCAGTAAATAACTTGTGTCAATTTTTAAAAAACTGTAACCTATTAAACTGGTGGTTCAGTAATATCCATTGCTGTCACCATCTGCCTTCTTTGGAAGTGTAATTATGACATTCTTTTTGAAAGTCTGACGATATGTCGGCTATCTTGTGTGCCAGATGGAATAACTTTGCCACCTAAAAATCTCAATAATTCTGAGAAAATGTAGTCTTCCTTCAGTGTAATGTCTTTCAGTGCTATGTGATATTCTTCCTAGAGTATGTCTCTCCCTTTTGTCTTCCTTCCTTCCATAACATTATTCCAGGACAATCTTATCAGTACAGTACACTGACAGTTATAATGTGTTGTGGTGATTGACCGATGGCTTGCTTTCCTCTTAAATTCCTGACTGTCTGCCAGTTATGGCACTAGTAATGTTGCTCACAGAATCTGATTCAGAATTATTTCCTTCTGCAGTGCATGAGCTGTCACTGCTCCCTCCAGTTGTATGTTTGCAATTTGTGGTCTGGTGATTAGCGTCACTGCCTCTAGATAGAAGGGAACCAGGTTTGATTCCCAACTGGCTCGAAAATTTTCTTTGCTCAGGGACTTGGCGTGTGTATTGTCATCATCATTTCATCTCATCCTCATTGTTGTGCGAGTCACCGAAGTCATGTGAAATAGAAAGACTTGTACCTGATGGCCAAACAACCCCCAGATGAGCTCTTGCAGCCAATGATGCCATATGCTTAAGGACCGGAATAATTCGCATTTTGTGATAAATCCTAAGTAGATGCGAATTCTGCCTCAAAATGTGAAACCACGAATCACTTAATAGTCTCTGTTTCATAGTGAATGGAATCCAGATAGCCATGTATCAGATATAGTTTGAAACAGCTTTATTTTCTGCGTACACAATACTGAAAATGTAAGCATTTACTGGCATTGTACACCATTTGGCAAAGCCCAATTTGGAAAGATAATGTGCACAAGAACTTACTTGGAAAATGTAATGTACGAAGACAGTGATGTATCAATGCACTAAATGATCTGGTGTCATGCCAATGTGGACGGTTGAATGGTCTGTTTAAGATACACATTGCATAATGCAATGTAGTACGCAGCAATGGAACCTAGCATTTTATAAGAAAGAAACGTATGTTTGTTTGTTTGTTCACCAAACCTCAAAAGATAGTATAATGCGGGCAGTTCTGATGTGGAAAATTTGTTGGTTGATGTTTTGAACTGTAGTTGAATACCGCTAGAGGTCGGGCCAGAACTACATCGTTAACAATACTCTGCTAACTTCAACGTGCAGTCGCATGGTAGCCATCCCCGAATGCTTTGTGTTGTGCGTTGCTCTTTTTCTTTTCTTAAATAAATGTAGCAATTAATCCTGGTCCATCGTGGATTTCGATTATGACCTTTACAACATCAGAAGAGATTGTGATGCCTGTGACAGTGTGTCAGTTCTGCTGTAGACTGCAGCCCAGTGAAATAGAGGCACGGTTTGTTTCCCTGCACTGCTCCTTTGCCTCTTGTGGTCAAAATTCTAGTCTTTTTACACTCACAGCCATCTGTGACTATAACCTATAGTGCCTGCCCTCTGCGCTATAGCAATTGGGAAACAAAATCTGTAATGTGGTTGTTTTTGTTTTTTTTATTTTTTATTTATTTATTTATTTATTTTTTATGGTGATGAAATTCTTCCCTTAACGTTAAAATCGAGTTGCTGTACATTTGGTTCTACTTCCATGCTAAGTGTCTTGTCAGTTCTATCTGTAGCGTTGTCAAGTATGGATCATAGGGCTAGAAATATCCACAAAATCTTGAAATTAGTAGTGTGCAGATTCTTTGATCTTCAAATTCAGCAGGAAAAGACAAATAATGTTCAAAACACCTTATATCGGAGACACATTCACTTAACTCGTGGGAAAATGCTGCTGCTTTTCAACGCAACAATCATTTTTGGAAGCTTGAATGCAGCGAAACGAAGAAAACCAAGACCATTTTGGAAGAAAAAGGTGTTGGAAGTTTTTTTCAAAAGTAAACACTCCAGTCAAAAAGTTCCCAATCAGCACTTTTTTAACAGTCTGTTTCAGATAGCTAATAATTTGTTTGTCTTCACTAAGACATCATGACAACCTTTTAAATTTGTGCATCTAATCATTTACAAACAAAGAAAATTGATGTGAATTTTGCGAAAAATAGATGCTACGTTTTCTGGTCCCTACAAATGGTCATTTCGTTCCTCAGCTTTACAATTAATTTTCAGTGACGCCACTGTTTTTTGCTTCTCGTTTGGTCACACTTAACAATGCTGTTCACTGTTTTCTTCCAGGTCTCACTTATTGCTTGACTCACAGCTTTCACAAGGAGAGAATCTCAACTTCACAGAGGGTGAAATTTTCATTGTTATTTTTTATTTATACCCACATGTCTTCAGTAACATTCAAAAGATAATGATATGTAGGTATCTGAAATATTTCATGCACGTCTTTCAGCAGTTTCATTAATGATATATTGTGGAAATTGTCGTTTATTTTGTGCCACAACCTTGAGCAATTCAGATTTCTTCAAATCTTCTCTGGGGCATTATCCATGATGGTGACTTTTGCCTATATGATATTTTTCATAGTGATGTTTGGAACCATTTGAGAGAGACTACACTATTCATCCTATCATTTTAATCACCTACCTTTTTATTCATCCCTTCGCATTAATCAAGTGGTTTTTTTAATGAAAGGCAGTTTGACACAAAAATGTTCTATGTATTTCTCTCGTTCTCCAACAGGCATTGCTATTGTCCTTTTGGGTGTGCTATCACTCCAACCTCTGTTTAAGTGACTGGTGTTAGCCCAAGTTTCATGTACTCGGATATTATCAGATGGCACACCCACAATCCTCTGCAGAAATCTGCATCACCATGTAACAGCATTTGTCTTTTCCATTAATGTTTTGTGTCCATTAGTAACTAAGTAGCTGAAGTTTGTGTCTCTCAGCGCTGTATACAATGAAAATTTGCTACTTTTATAAAGGATGTCTTTCTGGAGCTACAGGAGCAGTTTCAATCTTGTTTGATAACTCTTTCCTTATAGTAGTCATAGATGACAATGAATGGCATCTGTCTGAAAATTGTCCAAAGCTGTCACTTGCCTCTTCCTCGATTGCTTTTTTATGTAACTTTGTTGTAACACTCTCATCACAACCCATATTGTACCTTTTGTACCCTAATGTTACAGCAGAGTTTTTGTTTATATTTAAAGCTATTTCTGATCTCTTTAAACCATAAGCAACAGGTAATAAATTCTGAACTTTTTTCTTTGCTTTCTCAAATTACTTCCTCACTGAGCACATTAATTCAGTGGCCTGGCTGTACAGATTGATTTTTTTTCTTCCATTTCATTTCACATGTTGGGCTTACAATGTTTGTTAGACGGAATGTGCTTTGAAATGAAATAAAAATGAATAAACACCAAAACTGAAGTAAACAACAATCTAATTTTCAAGTTAAACAAAGTGAAACACCAATAATTGTCCATTGTAAAAAACTCACTGCTGTGCTTCACAGCTGTCAGCATATGTTTTACTTTGGAGCAATGTGGATCATTCTACCTGCTGACGAGTTATTCATCGTTGCTTGGCTTGCTGCTATCATTAGGCAGCAAAGGAATGGTACTGAGCTGTCATTGCCAAAGATTCATCTGCCAGATTGTAATTTTTTTGATTGTTTTAGGTGTTTCCTGCTGCCTGTCTCATTATGTTGTGTACCTTGATGTTGAATGTCATGTCTCTTCTTTATCGTTTTACTCATGTAACAGAATTTATCATCTGTGTAAATAATATGTTGTTCATTTTTCTCTTCAGTAATGTAAATTGTTGTTGTTGTGGTCTTCAGAGCAGAGACTACTCTATCTTGTGCAAGCTTCATCATCTCCCAGTACCTACTGCTTAGTGTATTAATCTCTTTGTCTCCCTCTACGATTTTTACCCTCCGTGCTGCTCTCCAGTACTAAATTGGTGATCCCTTGATGCCTCAGAACAGGTAAATTATAACTGATTATATCATGTAAATTATAACTTAGAAATTTGAAAACAGATTCCCCCCCCCCCCTTTCTATTACTTTATGAAAATAGTTTTTTAAAATAATTATTGCAAATAAAATTCGAAGTGTGTTAAGATACATGTAATACATTACATACCTGAGATCTTAGCTATTTATATTTTGTGGTAATGCCATCAATTTTCTAGGGTGAGTTACCTGCAGCTACACAGGAACTTCGCCGTTGCCTTGTTGCGTTTGGTCAACCACTTCCTGCCTCAAAGCTCGAGTTATTGTCATCAACAGCATGGCAGATTTTAAGACAACTGCTGCACCGACTCTGGGTTGGCCGCTGGTTAGCAAAACATGCTGGTGGCTTTTTTGCTGATAGGTAAGACCATTAATCCAGAAATTAAAGAGAGATTGTGACTGAAAATGTGTTCCAAAAATATGGTAAAGCTATGAACACAGGTCAACCCTTTCTGCTCATAGGCTGATAGACATAATCCATGTAACAGTAAACTCAATTTTAACATTGATAGTAATATTTGCTTCTTACACATTAAAGACATTTCTTCTCTCTGCATTTATATTTTTCACTTTTGAATGAAATACCCTCTCAGAACCTTGGTTGTTACCTTCACTGTGCCACATTTGTTCCTTACAGAAACTGTGATTAATTGGTTTTGTCATCAGTTATTTCTGTCTGATGCATCTCCATCCCAATATAAACATTACAGGGGAGTTTCATTGTCTGTAATTTTTAGTGTTTTTCAAGTGATATTACATACTGTCCTTATGGGGCAGCTGCAACTGTAAAAGTCCGTTTTGAAAAATGAAGAAACCGCAGAACAATTGGTTAATCCACAATCTTTTCTTATGCACAGGACTGGTTTCAGAATACCAATGTTCAATCATCTGGTATTAAAGAATAAAATCACTTAATCATCTGAGGTCATCCTCACCCCAGGGTGCTGTCATGGAACCAAAGGTTTTTTGTCCCTTTGCCCTTTTGACACAGATTTTATATTTTTACCCAAATGATGGAATACTTGCTCCAAAACCAGTCATGTACACAGTAAGATTGTGGATTAAGCAACTGTTCTGTGGTTTCTTCATTTCTCAAAATCAAGTTATATTATTAGTCACTTGTCATCTTCCCTCCCCAGCCATCCCATCAGATTGCCCAGATAATCATCTATTACACAAGGACCTTAGTAAACATATCAGGTACTATAGCTATATAGAGCCGGAAACTTCCCCTTATATCTTCCAGTTGTTACAGTTTAATTTCACATGTATGAATAAACACTGCTTTTCAAGAAGGCTGTCTCTATAAAGGGCTTTCAAGAATTGTTGCTACTCCTGCATGAAATATGCTTATCAGTACTAGATGCACAGTCTTACGATGATAAACATAAACATTCCTCTTCAAGATGCTCCATAACATGACAACAATTTCTGACCTCTGTCTCACCCAGGATGTCCCAGAACCGAGTAATCTTTTTAGCAAACAGTTGTAGATTTTGTGCCTGTTGTTCTCTGTTTACGAAGACCACCAACTTTAGTGTATTAACCAACATTGTGTTACAGGTTCATGTACCACAATTTTATAATGATTATCAGTAACAAGTCTCTTTAATGTGGTTTCACGAAAGACTTTTGCTTCTGTGTTTTGTGTACACTATTAGATATGACCAGAATGAAGAGGGATATGAGCGTGCGAATTTGTGTGCGTCATCAATTGGCTACTGCTTTTGTGATTGGTGCTTTGTATATTTTGGAGAGCTAATTGCAGTTAGAAAGAAACAAAAATAGTTGCTGCCCATTCCCCCCCGCCCCCCCCCCCCTCTCTGACAAAATTTAAATTGTTTTTATTTTATATTTTGAACAATATAAAGAAAATAACAGAATAATTTATTCATTTTTGCTTGTTGCATTTCATATGCTTTCTTGTATTTTACACTTCTTGGGTAGTGTGCTGAAAAATGTAATAATGGTGTTTGCTGTTTGTAGACAGCCACTGTTGATAAGCAGCGTGCAGATTTTCATTTCTCATAACATAGTCATCAGATCAGATTTCATTACAAGGTTAATGTGTGTCTGCAATTTAATGTGACATGAAATTGGAGTTTTCATCTTGCGTCTTGAGAAATGATGGGCACTAAAAATATTTACCTGGCCCAGGAACATAAAAAAATTGACTCCTTGGGTAATATTGCTGTCTTTCTGTCAATGTCATTTATATTGCTACATAGCCACAGTATTATTCACAAGATTCTTTGTGTCAATTAGAATGTTTAAATATTGGGACTGTGAAAATTATCCACAGTGTTTGGTCGTCCTAAACAACGAGGATAAATTTTAACCCCTTATTGTTTTCTAATAAGAAACAAAAGTAAGGAGGAAGAGTTCTAGATTAGGTAAAATAGTTCCATATTCCTGTCTGCAAATGGTAACTACTCCAGAGCATATTACCAGAAAGGAAAAAAAAAGATGACGTCCATGTTAATTTGGAAATTTGGAGTGTGGGAACATTATAGTAAGTGAGGAAGTTAGAGAACTTGGAAGTGAAGTGGACATGTCATTTACACGATATGAGTAACTACATTGGACAGGATAAAGGTAAATAACATCTGGAGGAGAGGAGGCTGAAGAAGAGTAGCCATTATGCTATGAAATGAAATTGTAGAAAATATTATCCACTTGGAAAGCTACAGCATGTCGATCATGTTCTGTGCAAAACAATACATTATGCAAAACCAAGACATTATTTTAATTCATCTGTATATGATGACAGCAGTGAATATCGCTCAAACCAGCCAATGTAAAGTGGCCCCTATGCCCACACAATTAGCACCATTGATCTGCCAGCTGTCGCTACGGTCGCAGGTTTGAATCCTGCCTCAGGCATGGATGTGTGTGATGTCCTTAGGTTATTAAGGTTCAAGTAGTTCTAAGTTCTAGGGAACTGATGACCTCAGATGTTAAGTCCCATAGTGCTCAGAGCCATGTTTGATCTGCCAGCAGTGCCACCTACACATCCTGGACATGACTGCCAGGGACCATACTTCTCTACATGGACTTCCTTGTCGAGACAGCTGTAAATTCACTGGATGATTCCATCACTCTCCTAACAAAGGTGCTCATGATAATGGGCAGTCCCATCCACTTATGGAACTCTGAACCTTGCAGGAAGAATGACCCTGGTATCTACAGTTGTGGTATCCCTTGTTGGTGCAGTTGTGCATCCAGTATCTGTTGAGATACATGTGAATAACTGTACTAACACTACCATCATTCGTCCAACACCAAGAAGTCTGCATCCATATCAGGGGCAGTTTAAGATTGCTCAGGACTTGTAGCACTGATGATCAGTATGACCCATGTCCAACAGTATATACTCAGATTGTATTTAAGCATATTATTTTATATGAATATGTGCTGGAAATGTCAAATCATTATTTGGCTAACATAATAAACAGTTAACACTAAATTGGAATTATAACTTTCTTCCTGAAATCTGAGGGTATTTCACATGGTCTTGCACACCAGGTGGAATTGTCATGACTGGTTCTCCCAACGCTGTCAGTAGTTGTGACAACTGGAAAGCACTCAGTAGATGAGATGGTTTGTTTACTGAGATGTCGTGCATTATCACTGGTTGGGTGCAGCTGAGCACATGTGCCGCTTCCGTACTCCCTCACTGCTAGTGCTTCTCCCCTTCCTACCACTCGCCTCAACTTGCAGTCAGTGCTGCCACCACTTGTCGCCGCTAGCCTAACAGCTGCCAACGATAGGCAGGGAGGCATGAGGACTGGTTTGTTTGGATCTGATTCTCAGAGACTGTAGACACACTGGCCGGAGATGGAATTCACGTGTCCATGAGTCATAAGTGATTGCGTCAAAGTGTGTGTGCGTGCGCTCGTTTTCTGACAAAGGCTATGGCCAAAAATTTGGTTGTTTGAGTGCGATTGTCTTTTCTGCTTGCCTGTAAAAAAAAAAAAAATGCAGCTTAGCAATCATGTTCAAGGTGAGTTGCTACATATCCTCATTATTATTGATTCTCACAGTACTTGCACAAGTTATCTGTTTGCGTAGATTGATCACTGCGGTCCCATTTCATCAACATGCTATCTGTGACTCCTGAATAGCTGGCCATGCTAGTGGATTTCCATAAAAGCCCAAAACCGCAGGCCATTTTTGCGTCTGTCTCTAACGGATTGGGCCTGCTGATCTGAAGCCCATCGTTTCCCACTAACGTGCAGATCCTGCCCATCAGATCTAGTCTCACTGACCTGGCTGCAGGCCGGCACTGTTTTTGTGTGGCATAGTGCACCATGGACCTAGGACTGCAGTGCTCCTCAGCAGGTCAGAGGCCATGGGTGATGGATTTCAGAAATTGCAACTGTCTCATCGCAAGTATGTTGTAAGGTGTGGTATTATATAGATGTTTTATCTGTTCTAGTACATTTTGACACTTTAAAAGTAGTTTATATATTACAAAATATGGACGGTAGGAAGGAGAAAATTGTGGCAGTCGCTGGCAGTAAGCTATGTACTTAAATATTTCTGAAAGAAAAATCAGATAATATCTTGTAAAGTAATAGACGTTGCACATTGGCTGATAACTGACAATAATGAACATAGAACAACTAACATTTTATTGGTGGTCACCTATATTGTTGGTTTACATCTCTTCACTGGCTTATACACTTCTTTCAGGAGGCCTTTTTTTCTGATGTTTTTTTCTGAAATCAGTAACATATTTTAAATCTGTCTTGTGACTCCAAAGAAATGCGTATTTTTGCCAACAAATTTGTTTCATTTTATTGAAATAAAATAATATCAGTGGTCTTAATGAAACATATACACCATTTGGCTTGCTTTCCCTATCTAAAAACAGTTCATTACAAAAGATGTTGCTGTTAGTACTTAAGATTTTTGCTCACATTAGGAAATGCTGTCTGCTTGCAAGTTTTATTTAGATATTTTCTCGTTTGGCACTATTGTTTTTTTGTACCACAGCTGCAAAGATGGATTCTCAGCTTATGTCTGTACTTACCCTTGAGACCTCAAAACTTGTCTGGGAAAAATGCTAAAACTTGTCTGTAAATCAGGGAATTTCATTTGGGGATACTTGTGGCAACCCTGATTCCCAATCACTGTTAATGATAACATGACCAAACAAAAGAGGTCTATCACCATATAGTATTTTACTTCCATTGCAAAATGTAGTCTCCATCTGCAGAAGATATTTGTTTGATTTCATATGTCATTCAATTTTATAAGAATTGCAATTGTGGGACAAGTGATTTACAAAAATTAAATCGGATTACTGTGATCTGATACTGTATGTTAAGTTAGTAGCCAAGTTTCAAATGATGTGCGCTTGAGATGCTTCCGATAGTTTATATTCGGAACTACCCTTCTGTTATGAAATTATGAAACTTCTTTTCTTTATTTAATATTTATTGTGGAACTGCATGTACATTTTATTAGCATGATATATTTGTTATGTTGACATTTTCATTTTTTATACTAGCTCAACACGACGGGAGGCCATTAATTCTGCTCGTGACCTGTCACAAGTGTATCATCGACTGAACCAGTTACATCTTGTGGGAGGATCTGCAGATGGTCATTGGACAGGCATTATGTTGGCACTGAGTGCTGTCAATATGTCTGAAGCAGCTGCCCATCTGTTAACTGTGGAGCAAATGGCAGATGTATATGTTGCAGCTGCACTTCGTATAAAAGAATCATGCCCCTCTTTCATGCAGATACTGAACAGGTGAGATACATCCTTGTTAGTGGTTAAAAGTTACAAAAAATTCTTGTTTATTGTCGATGACTGTAACAGAGTAAGGAGAAGGTGGCGTAGTATATATCACAAGTGAAGTATGTGCATTTTCAAATATTTAAAGCATATAAAGATCCTCTCTTGGATCTTCTATTTGGGTAGTTTAATGTAAGACACTAGACTTGTATTTCGCCATGTTCATATTTTGATTTGTCAGCCCTGTTTTAAGTTTTCTGTCATTTCCTTAAATAACACGGAGAATGTTTGGCATTATGGTTCCTCCAACAAAAACATGACCTATCCTCAACCCTATTTTTCTATTATTAATCACTAAGCAAGGTGGCCTGGTGGTAAGCATTCGGGCATCTCATTTGAAAGGAGCATAGTTTAAACTTCCCTACTGCCATCTTAATTTAGGTTTTTACGATTTCTTTAAGTTGATTAAAGCAAATGCCCAGATGGATCCTTGGAAAATTACACAAGATATTTTCTTCCCACTCCTTGCTTTTTGGACATTGTACTCTGTCTCAGTGATGTCATTGTCGATAGATACTTAAACCCCTGTTATCTTCTCCTCCTACCCTTTTTCCATTTTTAACTCGTGCAAGTTCTCTGTTACTAATGATTTCATTCATTACATGTTTTTGTGTATTTGCTTTTGTTATATGTGGAAACAGTGATATTGTAAGTCAGCATTGTTAAGACATTTAAAACAAAAAATTAGTGAATCTCATGTGTGACAGTCTAATTTTTTGAAGCATTAGTTTCTACAGGTATATATAACTAGCTAATGGGCACATCTTGTCTTCCATATAGGTATTATCTTGGTTTGGCACGCAATGTATGCCGTAGCCAAGTTCCTGCAAGACTTCAGTGGTTGTTTACATCATATGGACATCGCTTTGTTGTATCTGGTCGATGGATCTATGGACCTGCTGCTGCAGCACCATCACCTTTTAGCCAACTGGGCTCACGTGCTGATCCAGTAGCATGTGTGGCACGTGCTTACCGTGATCACCTTCTTCTGTGTGCATTACAAACTTTGGCTGCACCAGGTGCAGGAAACACTCCATTAATTGGAACTACATCTCAGATGTCAGAGATCTCAGAACCATATCGCCGTACCCAGACAGCAGATGTTCTCACTTACGTCCAGCTACTTATGGAAAATGCTGTTGCTGCTACCGCTTCCAAACATCAGCATGCATCTGCATTTCATGTCACAAGTAAGTAATAAATACTATTCTGTGATTTTTAGTTCCTAAAAAAATATGATTTATACATACTGTGTTGCAAATGTAGTGACAAGAATCAATTATCTTTTGAATTTTAGCGTGCAGTAACTATTTGAATGTAATATTTTCATTAAAAACAATTTTAGTTTGAAAATTTTGGAACATTAAGTGTTCTTCTACCAATCATTCTCTTCTTCAGCAGATAATTTGTGTTGGTATTTGCAACAGTGAACTGATGGTTCAGTCATACAGTTTTCAGTACCTGCTTTCCTGGGAACTGTATTTATTACATTCTTCTTGTGGTCTGGGAGTATTTTACCCATTTATAGCTTGCAAATAAAGTGGAACATTTTTAACATGTGGATTGTTCTCTGAAGTGTGTTCATAATTAGGAAGAAATGTCATTTACCCTAGGTGCCTTGTTATGCCCTAGATCTTTTAGTGCTTTGGCAAATTCTTTTTGCTGTATCGCATCCACCATCTCACATTCATCCACTTGTATTTCCCTTGTATTGTCATCTAGTTTCTTTCCCTCGCATAGCCCTTCTCTGTGTTCCTTCTACATTCCAGTCTTCTCTTCTTCACTTAATACTTGCCTACCCTCAGAGCTCATGATGAAATTCATCCAGCATGGTCACTTTTCTCCAAAAATTTCTTTTTAAATCTGCGACGTGCTGCTCAAGATACCTTTTAACCACGCATTCCAGAATTTTATGCGCACAATATGACAGTGATATTTGTCTGTAGGAATATTTCTATGTTGCTTCTTTCTTTTTTCTTTAAAATTGGGATATGGGTTTTGGTTTCAGTTCCAGATTCTTAATTTTGTCCTTCCACATGTTGTTTAAGATTTTTAACAGCCTGTGTTTGCGTCTTGAGGACTAGAAATTAATTGTTGGTAGTAGATGTATCTTGAGTTACTGTAAAAAATTGCGCAGTTATGTGAAGATAATCTTTGACTCAGTTGGTTTCAGTCACCTTCTCTGCTGTTTGCGAGGTTAACCTAGATGGTATACTTCATAACTAGATGGTTTGGCAGTGTTGAGGACTGCAATATCTTCAAATTTGTTGCCATAATTTCACAACTGGGGTGTGCTAATTTAAGTTGTTATGCTATCCAGCCCCTTGCCTCTTTTATTTAAGGTTTATTTTCTGTTGTGCTGGGCATCCTTAAGCTGAACGAAATTTTGCTTCATGCTGCATTTTTATATGCTCTTAGTACTTTTCTGCTTTCTGAAATTGCTGCTGGACATTCATTATCCTACCAATCTTCCTCGTATTTCACCTGACGTGTGTTATGCTTGGTTGTAGCCTTTTCAATAATCTTTACCAGTGCTCTACTGCTACAAGGCCATACCAGTCGGTCATAAAAACTTCCACCTTTGTAACAACTGAAAGTGTTGCTGACCCTTTTAAGAAGCCATATGTTAGTCTGACCTTCTCATAGACACATCTGTAATATGTTTGCACCTATGGCTTGTCTTACCTGATTTGTTTAGACACACACACACACACACACACACACACACACACACACACACACACACACACACACACACAACCTCTGTCCCTGGTTCGTGACATCTAGGACATTCCATAAGTTACATATGCTCCCTATGAAATGTTAAATTAAGACCACTTCAAGAAGTTAAGCTATGCCTATTTGGATATGAATTTATTTAATTTGGGAGTTCCAAGCTAGGGCCAGCTCCAGAGATACCTGCTTTGTAAGCTCTCTGTGTGCTCTGGTACACATGGAGTACATGTCCCACAGTAGCTGTATGATACTAGCATAGGATTAAATGTCTCTGGTTCTCTTACAGCTGAGTTCAGGTTATTTGTTCTATATTGTGTATGATAAATGTAGCAGTTTTTTTTGTTTTTTGTTTTTGTTTGCAGGTAGGGAAGATGAAGTTGCTCACTGGTGGTCAGGTGTTATTGGTGTAGTTGCTTATTGGATGTTGGGTGAGGAAACTCAGGCAGAAAGGCTCTACGCCCGCGTTGAGGCAATGCCCGAGATTCTGGAAAGCCTAGCTGACCCTTTGCCACGAGCTATGTTAGCCGCTTTCCGTGCTCGACGTGCTGCATTAGTACACTGCAGTAGCAGGAGTCCGGGAAGACGGGCACGCTCTTCAGCCCAACATGCATTGGCCCTGTGCAACACTGCAGGCAGTCTTCTTGATGAGAGTTTGACTTATGCAAGCTGCAGACCATCTGACAACACAGTTCTGGTGTGTAGTTGTAATGGTAGTAAAACTATGATCTTTTATCTTGTACAATATCATGCTGAATTATTGTGGTTAGTGTTATATAGAAGCAGTTGTTAAAGATAGCGATTTGTATTTCAAAGCTCATCTTCAGAAAACTGAAACTCTTTTCGAAATGCTTCTAGTATTTCAGTAATAACATTGCTCAACAAAATGTCTCTGTTTATTTATTGATTTACATGCATTCTGATGCCATGGTTTCTCCAACATCATTACGATGCAAGCAAAAATCAACACAAAGTCAAGCAAGGTAGTGTAGTGGATATGATACTCATCCAGATTTAAGGCTTTCCAATGTTTCCTAAAATACCCGAGGCAACTGTTTCCTTCCTCCACCCTTCTCTGAGATAAAAGTATCTCGAAAGATATTAATATTGGAAAGACACTTTGCTGATGTTGGAAAGACACTATGCTTCAACCTCCCTTTTTATCGTGTCCTACAGGAAAATGAAACTAACAGCTACTGCTAAGGCTACATCAGAGCCTCAAACCTACCACATTAATGATTGGTTTCCAGTATTTAATGCAAAAGTGCCACTGCCTTTGCAAGCTTACCATCAACACTTATATTCCAAAGAATGTCTAGATCCCGCATGTATGCCTATTATCAAATATGCCATTGCCTTTGCAAAGCTTCACATCAACACTTATATTCCAATCAACCTCTACGTCCTGTACATATGTCCATTATCAAACATTGACAAAAAATTTTGTCAGTGGAGAAAAGAACAGCAACTGAATGTGAAATCTGTTATTTAATAACAGCAGATCTAGATTTCAATTATTACATAGTCATCTTCATTGCATATAACAACATGTGACATTAGTCCCAGAGTGTCACGTCATAAACGATATTGGTGGTGTAGCTCTTATGGGAGTTGATCTTAGACTCTGGTAAACTCTACACCACTATTCGTGTTTACTGAGCGACACTCAGGGCTAATGTTACCTGTTGTTATATGCACTGAAGATGTCTGTGTAATAGTTGAAATCTAGATCTGCATTAATAAAACTTTTTTGATCAATTGCTGCACACTACAAGATCACATGGATTAAAATGTGAGTGAAATGATTGTGTTTCTGATTCCATTAAATGCTCACTACTTACTGTCTTGTTAGTCCACTCACTAGGTGCTATAGATTTGTGCAATCATTTTGTATAGTTTGAGTTTATGTATCAGATTCTACACACACACACACACACACACACACACACACACACACACACACAGGGAGGGGGGTTCACATGAATGCGCCAGACATAACTCATTTTCCGGTGAGTGGTTGACTTTTCTCATTTCTTGTTTGTTACTTCTGCGCTAGAATTTCCATTGCCTTAACATTTTGTTTCAGTTTGGCAGGCTGTCTAAGAGAACTGACTTTGAAGAAATTGGGTGGTTTTAAGCTTTGTTGTGCTGTCTTTGCTATATTATGATCATTTTGACTTCTCTCGTGGCAGTCAAAAATTTTAATGTTGATTTTCAGTTACTTGATGGAACAAAAAAATAAATCTCAAAATTGAAGCTGTGTATGCAATTGATACTTACTTTATTTGTGTGTGTTTTTATGATGTGTTATGAATTTTGTTGTCAGCAGGTTGTTTCGTTTGATTCATGATCCCTGGTGTGCATTGTAGTTGCATTGCATGTGACATATAAAAGATGCAGTACTTCTACAATGCAACCCCAGTGTTCAGAAGCATCAGCAAAGTACAGGAATAGGATTATACTGTGTAATTTTATCATGTTAGCTCTGCCAACAAAACTGTTTTTATCTCTGTTTCATTGCATTTAAATTATATTTTCCGATAACAAATTCAACACCACATGCCATACATTAGTAGTTGAGAAAAGAAAAAAGAGTATTTATTAATCCCAAAAGGGGAGACCGCAGCTGCTCATCTTCACCAATTTCGTTCCCATTTATGGTGTATGCAAGGCTTGGCCAAAAATGGAAGTAAGAGAAACAGGAGCTCCAGATGGCCAATTGGTTAGAAAAAATAGCATTTTAGGCTTGGGTCAGTTGAGGCACAAGCCATTTATGTCAGCATAATTTTCAGGCACCAGTGGGCGGGGCGCAATGGAAGAAGCACAGACCGGCAATCCAGCAGTCATGGGGGCCGAGTCCCTAATGGAATTTTTGTTGTTGCTGTTATTTACACTGCTAATAAATAGAAATAACATCCAGTATATTGTAATTATTAATATTTTCGTAAAAGCCATGAAAAGGAGAGACAAAGGAAAATTTGGGATTGCAAGAAACTTCCAGGGAGGGACTGTAATGCGTACAGGACAACTTCATACATAAAATTAGATACTTTTATTATGTTACAGGTTGTGATTTACATGTGCTGGGGTATTTTCATCGAAAGAATGGGAAGTAGTAATTTTCTCAGCTTCTTGAACACATTTATAAACATCACATTTTTTACAGTGGCATGGTTGTTTTAGAGTTTGTATAGAAAACAATATTCTCGCTGTGTTCTGATAATATTCTAAAAAAAAATCCATGTTGCTCAGTCAAGAGCTAGCAACTGAATGAGCTCCGTAGCCATAGCTAGTGGTTTGCCCAGTGGCCAGTGGGCCAATTTCATCCATTGTGGCAACAAATTATTCGGTGCAGCTCCTGAGGCTGCTTGAAGGTCAAACTGAAATTAATGAAATACAATGTGCATCAATTACAATCCCTTCTTGGGAAGTTGTTTGCAGAGTCCTCATGGAAGCTGTAAGTACAGTAGTTCCTTGAAATTTATTTCAAATCTCAAATTTTCCTTTTTATGCCTTTTTTGAAAATAGTAATAAATACAATATATTAAGCATTATTTTGGTTTATTTTCAGTGTAAGTAATGTAAAAATTGAGAATAAAAAAAGTTTCAAAGTAGAGAACTGATCCCACAACCCTCAGATTACCATTTAGTGCTCTTTCCGCTGTGCCAACTGCTGCTTGGAACTAGCACTAACATAAACGGCACATACCTGTCCGGCTGGCACTAAAAGTGCTATTTTTTCTAGATGCCATGCCATCTGCAGCTCCCACTTGTCAAGCCCTGTATGTACCATAAATTTGGATGGAATTAGTGATAAGTAGGTATGGTATCCTTGTCAAATGATTTTTGTGCTTGGGAAATGTTAAAATATTTGCTGTTATTGCATGTAAATATCTGTGTGTACTCATCAGCTTGTATATTAAACCTTAATCTTACTTCCTTCTCCAGCTTGCTCAGTTACTCATATGTGACTGTCTTCTTGAGACAAGAACATCTTTGTGGGAAGATGAAATGGGCGATGTGGATGTGAACTCAACAAACATCACAGTTCCAGTCTCCAATGCAGTTCTTACAGGATTTCAGAGGGATCTGTCATCTTTGAGACGTCTTGCACAACTTGTACCTGTAAGAAAGTAACTTCTTTACTGCTGTTATTTAATGTTTACGTTTTATGAGTTGTTATTTTCCAGTGATTGGTCTTATCATTCTCTGTGTCTTATTTTCCTTTTACCTTTCAGTCAGCGTATCTAAATTCAATTTTGTAGTTTCTGGAAATACAGTATATGAACAAATGAACTAAAGAAAAAATCTAAACAGCTAAATAATGTAGTAAAAGACAGATTGCTACTTATTGTAAGGAATACACCTTAAGTTGCAGTCATGCACAGTTAAGAGACACTTACATCAGGCTTTTGGTCACAGCCTTCATCAACAAGAGAGAAACACACACTATTCGTACACACAAGCACGTGCACCTCATGCGCATGTGACTGCCAACTCCAGCATCTCGGGGCAGAATGCTGAAGTTGGCAGTCATGTGTGCATGAGGTGTGCTTGCTTGTGTGTATGAATGATGCGGGTTTCTCTCTTGCTGATGAGGGTTGCAGCCAAAAGCTCTATGCCTGTCTACAACTTAATGTGTCTTCTTTTGGTAAGTAACATTCACTTTTCCTATAGTTGATATTCCTACAGATGATATTCCTACCTGGAGCTTCCATCATTTGATTTAAACAGCTAAATATTTTAAGAGTTCCAATTTTTAGAAACTGAAGGAATACCTTCTAAGGTAGATACATGAAAGCAGATTTGAAACTTTATCCTTTTTAATTAATGACTATGTATCTTCCTAATAGTACATAAATCATAACTATAATGGACAGTACTGAAGTATTCATTTGTACCACCAGTTTATGAAATAGAATAAGCAACTGATTTGAAGTCAGAAGACGTCACGGTGTCAAGAGCATCTGTTATGAAAAAAAATCCATCGTAATTATGTACCCTTCTCCATCTTTCATGTTTCCTCAGACATAATTAAGAAGATAACTTACAACAGAATATCACATCTACATCTGTATTTTGCAAGCCACTTGATGGTGTGTGGAGGAGGGTATTTTGTGCACCACTGTCACTGCCCTCCTTTCTTGTTCCAGGCATGAATGGTGTTCGGGAAGAATGATTGTTGGTAATCCAGTGTGTGAGCTTGAATCTCTGATTTTATATTCAAGAAATACTTAGGAGAAAGCAATATATTGGCTGACTCATCTGCTCCTTGAATTTTAACAGTAAACATCTTGATCAATCGCAATGCTGGTCATGTAGCATCTGCTACTTGAGTTTGTTACTAAGCTTTATCAATCCTATCTGGTGTGGATCCCAGACTAATGAGCAATATACACTTTCTGAGAACTCTTCCAGTGTGTGGGACATCTACCATACCTTTGACTACTTTTATGTAGTCGTACACCTCAAATCGCATCATACACACACCCAGGTATTTAATGGCTGACTGCTCCCATTGTTTGTTCTGCAATCGTATAGTTACACAATAATGCATCTTTCTGCCTATTTATATACAATACATTACATTTGCGCACTGAAGAGCCAAAGAAACTGGTACAACTGCCTAATATCGTGTAGGGCCCCCACGAGCACTCAGAAGTGCCACAACATGACATGGCATGGACACAATTAATGTTTGAAGTAGTACTAGAGGAAATTGATGCCATGAAGCCTGCAGGACTGTCCATAAATCTGTAAGAGTATGAGGGGGTAGAGATCTCTTCTGAACAGCATGTTGCAAGACATCCCAGGTATGCTCAATAATGTTTATGTCTGGGGAGTTTGGTTGCCAGCGAAAGTGTTTAAACCCAGAAGATTAATCCTGAAGCCACTGTGTTACAGTTCTGGACGTGTAGCATATTGCATTGTTCTGCTGAAATTGTCAAGTCGACAGAATGTGCATTGGACATGAATGGATGCAGGTGATCAGACAGGATGCTTACGGACGTGTCACCTGTCAAAGTTGTATCTAGCTATATTAGGGGTCCCATATCACTCCCAACTGTACTCGCCTCACACCATTACACAGCCTCCACCAGCTTGATCCGTCCTCTGCTGACATGCAGGATCCATGGATTCATGAGGTTGTCTCTATACCCGTACATGTCCATCCACTCGATCCTATTTGAAATGAGACTCGTCCGACCATGCAACATGTTTCCAGTCATCAACAGTCCAATGTCAGTGTTGGCAGGCCCAGGCGAAGCGTAAAGCTTTGTGTCATGCAGTCATCAAGGGTACCCAAGTGGGTTGTCGGCTCTGAAAGCCCGTATCGATGATGTTTCATTGAATGGTTTTCATGCTGACACTTATTGATGGACCAGCTTTGAAATCAGCAGCAATATGCAAAAGGGTTGCAGTTCTGTCTCGTTGAATGATTCTCTTCAGTCGTCGTAGGCCCCGTTTTTGCTGTATCTTTTTCCAGCTGCAGCAACATAGTAGATTTGATGTTTTACCGGATTCCTGATATTCACAGTACACTCATGAAATGGTTGTTTGGGAAAATCCCCACTGCATCACTACCTCAGAGATGCTGTGTCCCATGGCTGTTGCGCCAACTATAATGCCACATTCAAACTCTCTTAAATCTTGATAACCTGCCACTGTAACAGCAGTAACTGATCTAACAACTGTGTCAGATACTTGTCTTCTATAGGCATTGCCAATTGCAGCGCTGTATTCTTCCTATTTACATGTCTCTGTATTTGGATACGCATGCCTATACCAGTTTATTTGGTGCTTCAGTGTGTATTTTGAGGGTCTATCCCTGCACCAAGCAATGTTTCGGCAGGACTTATTACATTTTAATACAGTTTTGTAGCATTTTCAGAAAGGCTTGCGAACTTCCAGCCTTATCCATGAGGTCATTTATATTCACTGAGGTGACAAAAGTGATGGGGTATATCCTAATATCGTGACAGACCCCCTTTTGCCAGCATAATGCTGCAGCTTGATGTGGCATAGACTCAACAGATCGTTGGAAGTCCCTTGCAGAAATGTTGAGTCATCCTTTGCCTCTATAATCATCCATAATTTCAAAAATGTTGACAATTCAGTATTTTGTGCAGAAACTGACCCCTTATTTATGTCCAATAATTGTTTGAAGGGATTCATGTTAGGCGATTTGGGTATCCATTCGCTTGAATTGTCCAGAATTTTCTTCAAACTAATCATGAACAGTTGTAACCCAGTGACATGGCACATTCTTGTCCATAAAAATTCCATTGTTGAATAGCTGCAAATTGTCTCTAGGTATCTGAACATAACCATTTTCAGTCAATGATCAGTTCAGCCGGACTAGAGGACCCAGTGTATTCCGTATAAACACAGCCCACACCATTACAGAGCCATCACTAGCTTGCACAGTGCCATGTTGACAACCTGGGTCCATGACTTCATGGGGTCTGTGCCTTGCTCGAACCCTATCATCAGCTCTCACCAATTGAAATTGGAACTCATCTGACCAGAACAGTTTTCCAGTCGTTTATTAGAATCCAACTGATATGATCAGAAGCCCAAGAGAGACGCTTCAGACAATATCAAGTTGTTAGCAAAGGCACTCGCATTAGTTCTCAACTGCCATAGCCCATTTATGCCATATTTTTCCACACTGTCCTAATCTATAAGTTCGTTGTATGTTCCACATTGATTTCTGTTGTTCTTTCACACAGTGTGCTTGTCTGTTAGCACTGACAGCTCTATGCAGGCACTAATACTGTGTCGTTAAGTGAAGGTTGTTGGCCACTGCGTTGTCTGTGGTAAGAGGTATTGCGTGAAATTTGGTATTCTCGACACATTATTGACACTTTGGATCTTTGAATATTGAATTCTGTAACCATTTCCAAAATGGAATGTCCCATGTGTCTAGCTCCAATTACTATTCCGTGTTCAAACATCAGAAACCTTTTTACTTGGATCACATGAGTACAAATGACAGCTTAGCCAATGCACTACCATTTTATACCTTGTATTTGTGATACTACTGCAATCTGTATATATGCATATCACTATCCCCAGACGTTTGTCACCTCAGTGTGTATTGTGAATGGTGATGGTCCCTTGGCAGTTTCCCGGAAGATACTTTTATGTCTGAAGACTTCTTCCTATTAAGAAAGTGTTCTTGACGGTTGGTGACTGGAAAAATTTGCATTTTACGATAAATGCAAAATAGTTGCTAAATCTGTCTCAAAATGCAAAACGCGAAATTACTTAAAAGACGCTATTTTTTAGCGAATTGTATCCAGATGAACTATTTTATCAGAGATAGTTTGAAATAACTGTTATTTTCTGCTCATAAATATCGAAAATGTAACTCTTTTGAGTTACTGTTATTGGTACATCCTCTAGCAAAGCCAAATCTGGAAAGATAATGTGTGTATGAAACTGTTCACAAAATAAAAAGTGTACAAACGCAATGACATATCAGTGCATTCTGTGTTGCCATGCCAATTGCAGCTGGTTGAATGGTCTGTTTAAAGATGCATTCTGCATAATGCAATGTAGTGTTCAGCTGTGGGACCCAGCATTTTCTAACAGAGAAATGTGTATGTTTGTTAACTAAAGCTCAGAAGATGGTATGATGCAAACACTTTTAACGTGGCTAATTAGGTGGCAGATGTTTTGAACTGTGGTTGCATCAAATACCGCTAGAGGTTGGGCCTGAACTATGTTAACAACATTCATCTACATCTACATCCACATCCATACTCCGCAAGCCACCTGACGGTGTGTGGCGGAGGGTACCCTGAGTACCTCTATCGGTTCTCCCTCCTATTCCAGTCTCGTATTGTTTGTGGAAAGGAGGATTGTTGCTTTGATTCTGTGTGGGCTCTAATTCCTCTGATTTTATCCTCATGGTCTCTTCGCAATATATACGTAGGAGGGAGCAATATACTGCTTGACTCTTCGGTGAAGGTATGTTCTCGAAACTTCAACAAAAGCCCGTACCGAGCTACTGAGCGTCTCTCCTGCAGAGTCTTCCACTGGAGTTTATCTATCATCTCCGTAATGCTTTCGCGATTACTAAATGATCCTGTAACGAAGTGCACTGCTCTCCGTTGGATCTTCTCTATCTCTTCTATCAACCCTATCTGGTACGGATCCCACACTGCTGAGCAGTATTCAAGCAGTGGGCAAACAAGCGTATTGAACATTCTTCTAACCTCAACAAGTAGCTGCATGGTAGCCATCCCCACATTCTTTGTGTTGTGTGTTTCTCATCATTTTAATTTCTTATTTTGAAATAATTGAAGCAACTAATCTTGGTCCATCAAGGATTTTGATTACGACCCTTACAACACCAGAAGAGATTGGCAATACGTATGACAGTGTGTCAGTTCTGCTGTAGGCTACTGTCCTATGAAAGAAGGGTAGGGTTGTTTCCCCATACTGCTCCTCATCCCTCTGGAAGTCAAACTTCTAAATTGCTTACACATGTAGCCATCTGCCAATATAGCCTATAGTGCCCACACCCTGTGCTACAGTGACTGGAAAACAAAATCTGTAATGTTTTTTGACTGTGTCGAAATTCTGCTCCTAACATTAAAAAAGAGTTACTGAATGTTCGGTTCTACATCTCCAATAGTTACCTTGTTAGTTCTATCTGGCATATTGTCAAGCGTGGCAGATTTTGTAATCATCAAATTGGGCTTTAAAAGACAAATAATGTCTATAAACACCTTAAATTGTAGACACTTTGTTTACCAGTGAGAAAATGTTGCTGCTTTTCAATAGAACAACCGTTTTTGAAAGTTTAAATAGTCTCCTCCTCCTCCTCCTCCTCCTCCTCCTCCTCCTCCTTTTTTCCCTTCTTTTTTTTTATGTTGTTCTTCACTCATAGTGTGACAACCTTTTAAATTTGTGTATCTAAACATTTAGAAAAAAAGATTAAAAGAGTGGACATGAACTTCAACAAAAATAGACATGAAGTTTGCAAAAAGTGGGTGTAAACTTTGCTAAAAATAGATGGGAATTCTGCCAAAAATGATGTTAAATTTTCTAGTCCCTACTAGTGGCTGCTCTGTTTTGTTCTGATCTGTTAGCTAGGAGCTTTTAAATCGAATCACACAACTGGTCCGATACGCAATGCCCTTGTAGGTGACAGTGCAGAACTTTAACATTAGCCTTTTGGAAGTAAAGAAACACAGTATCAATCTGGCTGCCAGTATCTACTGCCTTCTGCAACTCGCCCACAAACAAGATGATTTGGTGTCACATGACTGTTGTTTGCTAAATCTGTGCTGGTTCCTTTCATGAGATTTTGATCCTACAGAAATGTAATAATAAAACATGTTCCAAAAATTGTATAAAATACTGATATCAGTGATACAGGCCTAAAGTTTAGTGCATCTGTCCAATGATCCCTCTTGAAAATTGAAATAACCTGCCCCATTTGTCCAATCACTAGCAATACTTTGTTCTTGCAGCAAACCTACAGTACACTGCTGGTGGAGGAGGAGCAAGTTCTTGTGCATACTCTGTGTAGAATCACAAGCGTGCCCCATCAGATCCAGTGGTTTTTCCTCTGTGAAGTGTTCACTTATTTCAGTATCTGTCATTTGGACATTTTTATGACAATTTAAAAAAGTTTGACCCTCCTAGAAAACAGAAATAGCCTGCTCCTTTTGTATTTTATACAATTTTGGAACATGTTTTATTATTACATTTCTGTAGTATGAAGTATTGAGCATAAATTGACAAGGTTCAAGAATATTGTACAGTACATTTTAAATGGGTGTCTGCTTTTAACATGGGTGGCTGTTAGATATGTATAGCTGTAGTTTGACTGTGTACTTCCCATACTTATCTTCTGGACACAAACATCTTTGGTGTAATCACTACAGTAAATTCAAACAATGTTAATCTTCTACACCACTTGCCAGGTCCCCCTGCGGGTTCGGGGGTACGAATAGGCCCGCGGTATTCCTGCCTGTCGTAAGAGGCGACTAAAAGGAGTCTCCAAAGTTTCGGCCTTATGTGATGGTCCCCACTTGGGTTTGACCTGCCATTTTCAAAATTTCCGTTGTTAGTGCGTGCCATTTGGGGAAGGACGCCTTACGTGGTGTTTTTCTATTGGTCCATCGTGCACCTCCATCTTGCATGCTATCTATTGTCGTGTGGAGGGATTTACACCCCATGTCTTCTGGGTTGCCTCCTCGTCTTGTGCGCAATCCCCTTCTTAGCGCCCACGGCAACTGTGGACCCTTTCAACACCTAAAATCCAGCACGGTAGCCAGTCCGTTGTGGTGGGGTCGTCATGTACCCTCTTGGTGGTAGCCCCCGGACCACGCAGGGATCGCACTACAGATGCCAGAGCTGTTTCCTCCCCATGCATGCCAAGGAGTATGTGCCCATCTTGTCTGGGGCACGGGGACTCCGGGCAATGGGATATCGGCCAGGTACCCGTTGCTTTGGCTGGGTGGCGCCCTTGGGGAGAGCCCTCGTTCGGAGTAGGTGGCATCTGGGCGGATGTGGCGCAATGAAGCGCAATAAATCTCACCAAGCTGGTGGTCGCACTGCCACCAGCGTCTCTAAGCGAGGCAAAATTGAATTCGATGCTGCACAATATGATCCTCAGTCGTTCCCCTCGTTGGCTGCGCCATGGGAGGGACGCAGATCTAGTGCCAAGCAGGAGCCTTATGTACCACAATACCTTGTCTGCAGCAGGACTGATGGTGACTCCTTTCTTTCGACAAAGCCTATGTTTTTTGTGGAACACCTGGAGGATAAGTTTGGGGAAGTGGCGGGTTTGTCTAAAATGAGGAATGGGTCCATCCTCCTCAAGACGTCCTCCCCAGCCCAGTCACGGGCTTTGCTCTTGTGTGATAAGCTGGGAGACGTCCCTGTTACCGTCACTCCCCACAGTAGCTTAAATATGGTCCAGGGGATTATTTACCATCGCGACCTCTTGTTACAGTCCGATGACGAGCTGAGAGCTGACTGGGAACGACGTGGTGTGCATTTTGTCCGTCGTGTGCACAGAGGACCCAAGACCAACAGGGTGGCCACCGGTGCCTTTATCTTGGCCTTCGAGGGTGCTGTATTGCCTGAGAAGGTCAAGGTAATGGTTTACCGTTGTGACGTCAAGCCATACGTCCCTCCCCCGATGCGGTGCTTCCAGTGCTGGAAGTTTGGGCATATGTCCTCCCGTTGCCCATCGAGCGCCACATGTCGAGATTGCGGACGCCCCTCTCATCCCGATTCTCCATGTGCGCCTCCGCCTGTCTGTGTCAATTGTGGGGAACACCACTCTCCATGCTCGCCGGACTGCGCCGTTCTTCATAAGGAGCGGAAGATTATGGAATTTAAGACCCTGGACCGGCTTACTTATCGCGAGGCAAAACTGAAATTTGAAAGGTTGCATCCTGTCCCTCTTCAAACTTCTTATGCTGCAGCTACGTTATCGTCGCCCTCGCGGGCGGCAGTTGTCGCCTCCTCTGTGCCGCCTTCAGTTGGCCCTCGGGGCCGTCCATCTCTGTCTGCCCCCCTCGTGTCTGGGGGCAAGCCTTCCTCTGTTGCCCCCTTAGCAGTTGGGGGCAAACCCCCTTCTGTCACTGCCCCCGCACATGCTTCAGGAGTGACATCTGCTCCAAAACCAGGGGGCTCGATCCCTCCCCCTCCCCCTTCTCTGCCGGCGTCGTCTCTGCCGGCGTCGTCTCTGCCGGCGTCGTCTCTGCCGGCGTCGTCTCTGCCGGCGTCGTCTCTGCCGGCGTCGTCTCTGCCGGCGTCGTCTCTGCCGGCGTCGTCTCTGCCGGCGTCGTCTCTGCCGGCGTCGTCTCTGCCGGCGTCGTCTCTGCCGGCGTCGTCTCTGCCGGCGTCGTCTCTGCCGGCGTCGTCTCTGCCGGCGTCGTCTCTGCCGGCGTCGTCTCTGCCGGCGTCGTCTCTGCCGGCGTCGTCTCTGCCGGCGTCGTCTCTGCCGGCGTCGTCTCTGCCGGCGTCGTCTCTGCCGGCGTCGTCTCTGCCGGCGTCGTCTCTGCCGGCGTCGTCTCTGCCGGCGTCGTCTCTGCCGGCGTCGTCTCTGCCGGCGTCGTCTCTGCCGGCGTCGTCTCTGCCGGCGTCGTCTCTGCCGGCGTCGTCTCTGCCGGCGTCGCCTCTGCCGGCGTCGCCTCTGCCGGCGTCGCCTCTGCCGGCGTCGCCTCTGCCGGCGTCGCCTCTGCCGGCGTCGTCTCTGCCGGCGTCGTCTCTGCCGGCGTCGTCTCTGCCGGCGTCGTCTCTGCCGGCGTCGTCTCTGCCGGCGTCGTCTCTGCCGGCGTCGTCTCTGCCGGCGTCGTCTCTGCCGGCGTCGTCTCTGCCGGCGTCGTCTCTGCCGGCGTCGTCTCTGCCGGCGTCGTCTCTGCCGGCGTCGTCTCTGCCGGCGTCGTCTCTGCCGGCGTCGTCTCTGCCGGCGTCGTCTCTGCCGGCGTCGTCTCTGCCGGCGTCGTCTCTGCCGGCGTCGTCTCTGCCGGCGTCGTCTCTGCCGGCGTCGTCTCTGCCGGCGTCGTCTCTGCCGGCGTCGTCTCTGCCGGCGTCGTCTCTGCCGGCGTCGTCTCTGCCGGCGTCGTCTCTGCCGGCGTCGTCTCTGCCGGCGTCGTCTCTGCCGGCGTCGTCTCTGCCGGCGTCGTCTCCGCGGAAGGGGTCCCTCGGGGCCCTCCCTTCTTCCGTTTCTTCTGCTACCCCCGCCGGATGTCAGCCAGTGGCTGAAGGTTCATCCACCTGCTGGTCGTAGGGCTTCTGCGTCGTCGTCAGCATCCGACGCTCCTTCAGAGAAACTCTCCCAGCCCTCTAAGCCAAAGGACAGACGCGAGAAGAAGGACCGGAACGTGTCCAAGAAGAAGGACGCTCCGGCAGTTTCAGTACCGCCTGCTGTCACTAGCTCTGGCTCTGGGGATGCGGTGGAGATCCTCGCCTCTACCGCGGATCTCGCCCTCACGGAACCCTCGGGGACCTCTCCTATGGACACAGCTGACTCTCGCTCAGTGGCGGCCGTTGACTCTGCGGTGCCGTCTGCCTCTTAGTCGCCTTCATGCCCTCCCAGTCCCTTCCTGCTTCCATTCTCCAGTGGAATTGCGGCGGTTATTTCCGCCACCTGCCTGAGCTCCGGGTGCTTCTGAGTGTTTCCCCTGTTCTGTGCACTGCTCTTCAGGAAACTTGGTTTCCAGCAATGCGGACCCCTGCCCTTCGCGGTTATCGGGGATACTATAAGAACCGCGCTGACTGTCAACGAGCTTCAGGTGGAGTTTGCCTCTTTGTTCACCACTCTGTCTGTAGCTCACCAGTACCCCTTCTGACGCCTTTAGAGGCAGTCGCTGTCAGGATTGAGCTCTCGCCGGCTATTACTGTTTGCTCTGTTTACGTTCCTCCGTATGGGCAACTCTCCCGACATGTCTTGGCTGCGCTGCTGGCTCAATTCCCGCCGCCATTGCTGCTTCTGGGCGATTTCAATGCCCACAACCCTCTATGGGGTGGGACTGTCTCCGATGACCGCGGTCGCGCTGTGGAGCATGTGTTGGCTCAGCTCGACCTTAGCCTCTTGAACACCGGTGCTCCCACGCATTTCAGTGTGGCCCATGGCTCGTTCTCGGCCATCGATCTCTCTCTTTGCAGCCCCGGACTTGTCCCATCCCTTCACTGGAGAGTGCATCCTGATCTGTGTGGTAGTGACCATTTTCCCATCTATTTGTCACTGCCCCAGTGTCATTCTTCTGGGCGCCTGCCCCGCTGGGCTCTCAACAGGGCTGACTGGCCGGCTTTTACTTCCGCTGCCACCATTGCTTCTCTCCCACAAGGTGACATTGACGAGGTGGTCCGTGTCTTGACCTCGTCAATTATTTCTGCGGCCGAGACTGCCATCCCTCGCTCTTCTGGACTCCCTCGGAGGAAGTCTGTCCCCTGGTGGTCGCCGGAGATTGCTGAGGCTATTCGCGACCGTAGGCGGGCTCTCCAGCGTCATAAGCGGCACCCGTCTCTGGAGACCCTCATCGCCTTTAAGAAGCTCCGTGCCTTGGCCCGTCGTCTTATTGCACGTCGTAAGCAGGAATGCTGGGAGAGGTACATTTCATCCTTGGGCTCCCGTGTCTCCCCGTCGCTCGTGTGGTCCCGCATCCGGCGGATTTATGGATACCAGACCCCTATTGGTGTCCCTGGAATCTCCCTGGACGGCGCTGTCTGCACGGACGCTGCCACCATTGCTGACCACCTTGCCACGCACTTTTCTATGAGCTCTGCGACTGCAACTTACCCTCCTGCCTTTCGCTCTCTAAAGGAGCGTGCCGAGCGGACGCCGTTATCGTTCCACGCACGTCGTTCTGAAAAATACAATGCTCCTTTCAGCGAGAGGGAATTCCTCGCTGCCCTCGCCAATTGCCCTGATACAGCACCAGGACCGGACTGCATCCACGCGCAGATGCTGAAGCATCTCTCCAGGGACTGCCAGAGACACATCCTCACCATCTTTAACCGCATTTGGAGCGAGGGCGTGTTCCCGTCGCAATGGCGAGAGGGTGTTATCGTTCCCATCTTGAAGCCCGGTGCGGACCCTCTTGCGGTGGACGGCTATCGTCCTATTACACTCACCAACGTTTTGTGCAAATTGCTCGAACGTATGGTGGGGCGGCGTTTGTGTTGGGTCCTTGAGTCTCGCGGTCTCCTCGCTCCATCCCAGGGTGGCTTCCGTCAGGGCCGGTCTGCTGCGTACAATTTGGTGCGGCTGGAATCTGCTATCCGTACGGCCTTTTCCCGCCGTCAGCATCTCGTTGCTGTATTTTTTGATCTGCGGAAGGCATATGACACAACATGGAGGCATCACATCCTTGCTACGTTGCGCGAGTGGGGTCTTCGTGGTCAGCTCCCAGCTTTTCTTCAAAACTTTTTATTGCGCCGCTCTTTCCGGGTGCAAGTCGGTGCCGCCTCTAGTTCATCTTATATACAGGAAAATGGGGTCCCGCAGGGCTCGGTGTTGAGCGTTTCCTTATTTCTAGTGGCCATTAATGGTCTGGCTGCAGCCGTGAGGTCGTCGGTGTCTCCTTCTTTGTATGCCGACGACTTCTGCATCTCATTTAGCTCAACGACTACGGGAGTCGCCAAACGCAGGCTGCAAGCAGCCATTCGCAAGGCGGCATCGTGGGCTCTGACTCATGGATTTCAGTTCTCTGCGGCCAAGACTTGAGTTATGCACTTCTACAGGCGTCGGACGGTCCACCCTCATCCGGAACTTTACCTCGACGGTCACCTACTTGAAGTGGTGGACACTAGCCGCTTCTTAGGACTCGTCTTTGATGCCCGGCTCACATGGGTTCCTCATATTACACAGCTGAAGCAAAAGTGCTGGCAGCACCTCAACGCCCTCCGCTGCCTGAGCCATGCGTCTTGGGGTGCAGATCGCAGCACGCTGTTGCGATTGTACAGAGCCCTTGTGCAGTCCAGGCTTGATTATGGGAGCCTGGCCTATGGGTCTGCATCGCCCTCAGTGTTGACGTTGTTGGACCCCATACACCACTGTGGGGTTCGGCTTGCAACTGGCGCTTTCCGTACGAGCCCCGTGGATAGTCTGCTGGTGGAGGCCGGGGTTCCCCCGCTGCGGATTCGCCGCCTCCGACTGCTCGCCGACTATGCTGTCCACGTGCATTGCTCACCGGGCCATCCCAATCATCGCCTGCTTTTCCCTGCCAGGGTTCTCCCTCTGCCCGACCGGCGACCTAGGTCTGGGCTTTCCATTGCTGTCCGCGTCCAGTCCCTGCTGTCTGAACTGGGGTCGTTCCCTCTTCTGCCGCCCTTCCGGGCCTGTGCACCCACGCCTCCCTGGTGTATGACCCGTCCGTCCGTCCGTCTGGACTTGGCACGGGAACCCAAGGACTCGGTTCCGCATGTGGCCCTCCGTCACCGTTTTCTTGCGCTCGTCGCCTCATTTTCAGGCTGTGAGCCTGCCTACACTGATGGTTCCCTGGTGGATGGTCGTCCTGCCTACGCTTTTGCTCACGCTGCCCATGTTGAACAGCGCTCCTTGCCGGCTGGCTGCAGTATTTTTCCTGCAGAGCTGGTGGCCATATTGCGCGCTCTTGAGCATATGCGTTCCTGCTCAGGTACGTCCATCGTCATCTGCAGTGACTCCCTGAGCAGTCTCCAGGCTATCGACCGCTGCTATACCTCTTCTCCTCTGGTATCCTTTATTCAGGAGTCTGTTTTTGCCATTACCCGCTCTGGTCGTTCGGTGGTCTTTGTTTGGACGCCAGGTCACGTTGGCATCCCGGGGAATGAACGTGTCGACAGGCTGGCCAAAGGGGCGGTCGACGCCCCCACTTTGGCGATCGGCCTCCCGGCTCGTGATTTGCAGCTGGCGTTGCGCCGTAAGGTGCTTCAGATGTGGCGTAACGAGTGGCGTAGCCTGACTTCTCCGAATAAACTGCGGGCTGTTAAGGAGACGACCGATGTGTGGCAGTCCTCCCTGCGGGCTTCTCGCAGGGACTCTGTCATCCTGTGTCGGCTCCGCATCGGCCATACCTACCTGACGCACGGACATCTTTTGCGTCAGGAGGATCCCCCCCTGTGTAGGTGTGGGTCCCGGTTGACGGTCGCCCATATTTTGTTGGAGTGTCCCCGCCTGCGCACCCTCCGGCAGACTTTTAATCTCCCGGGCACGTTGCCTTTGGTTTTATGCGACGATGCCTCCATGACTGACGACGTTTTAAATTTTATCCGTGGTAGTCCTTTTTATGGTTCCATTTAGGGGGGGACCCGTCCCTTTCCCTTTCTGTGTATCTTGTCCTCGAGTGTGCCATTGGTCGCAGATTTTAATGTGTGTATTCGGATGGTTGACTCTTTCCCAATTTTTGTTCCCATGGTCAGTCAACCAGTCTCCGACCCTCTTATTTTCTTCCGTTTCTTTCTGTCCAGTGTTCGTCTGTACTCTTCTTGTCTCTAGTGTTCGCTGCCACATTGGTGTTCTTTCAGTGACTGGGGGGAGGGGCGTCTCCTCCCCCCTTGGGGTTTTACCTGTTCCGTAAATTTTGTTTCGCCGGTTTTTTGGAATGGGGGACTGATGACTTTAGCTGTTTAGTCCCCCTTAAACATCCCAACAACAACAACACTTACCAGGAAAAACTTCTCATGCCAGTTGTACAGGGCGACAGTGCTTTGCATTAGGATGTTTAATCTACATGGTTGGCTGTGGTGCCTGATGGGAATTACTGTGTGCATGTGTACACGCGTTGTTATTGTGAGCTATTTTTATTTGGATGGGTTTGTCAATAAGCAAAATTGGCACATTTGGAGGACTGAGAATCCGCATTTCGTGATGAAGAAGTCTCTTCACCCTCAGTGGGTGACTCTGTGGTGTGCAGTGTTCAGTCACGGAATAATCATTGTGAAATTTCTCGTTTTGGCACAGCGAATACCAAATAGTATGTGATGGTTTTGGAAGATGATAACATTGACATTATCCAAAGTGACCCTGATTTTGACCAAATTTGGTTTATGCAAGATGGAGCTCGACCCCATTGAAGCAGGAGAGTGTTTGATGTCCTGAAGGAGCACTTTGGGGATCACATTCTGGCTCTGGGATACGCAGAGGCCACTGGCATGGGCCTCGACTGGCCGCCATATTCTCCAGATCCGAACTCGTGCAACTGCTTTCTGTGAGGCTATATTAAAGATACGGTGTATAGCAATAACCCTAAAACCATTACTGAGTTTAAAACAGCCATACAGGTCTTTGGCAGCATCAATGTTCTGACACTCAGCAGGTCATGCAGAATTTCGCTATTCGTCTGCAGCACATCATCGCCAATGATAGCACGCATATCGAACATGTCATAACCTGAATCCAAATATCTGTAGTGACATCTAAATGTTGAGGAAAGTGTGTGCAGCCCATATTTTGTATGAAATTTAAGGTTTTTTTTTTTTTATAGTGTTCAATAACTGTCACACTGTAAGTTAAAAGTTCAAATATTTTCATGTCTTCAAATACACTGACCAAAAAATGTACTACACGATAAATGATGATTAATTATCTGTTTAATCAAAGTGTAGCAGTTTCTGTGATAACTTTTGACAGTGCATTGTATTGGCATTGCTCTGGATGTAAAAAATTAGAGTGTAGCTGTGCAACCTGAAAAACACATCTCCGGATGGAGGAAATAATGTTTCCCACTCTTCTAGCTCTTCCTTGTGTTGATCCCTGGCCATCAGATGTGTCTGTAGAGTCTTTCTCTGATTATCGTAATCAGCTTTCAAGACTAAACATACTATTAAGCCCTGGAGATGGTCACAAAATGTGTTATGTTGCCGAAGTAGTGAGAATGAAAACTTTCACGATTTCCAGAATCGTGAGAAGGTAGAGGGGAAACTGGCGACAATACATGGAAGCTGAGATCAGTCTCAATAAGATCAGTATCAGCAAGAGACAACCACTTCTATCAATTCCAGGTCTTCACAATTGTCGCACTATAGCTGCTGAAGCACAAAATTGACTCCATCAAGTTTGAGGGGTCAGTGTTATCAATCTTCAGTCAAGAATACCTGCTACAGCCCCAGAAAGAGAGCATTACACAGCTCATCTGTGTCTCACCATGGAATATAGTGGCTGGAAAGTACAAAAATGGGAACATATGTTGTTCATTGATGAACCTTGATTTGGACTGCAATCCCCTAATGGTAGAGAGAGGCTCTGGAGAACTGTGGAAAAGTATTCCCCATGCATATTCTCATTCAGGACACCTTTTCATGGTGGTTTTTGGATGTGGACAGGAATCATCCTGACTGCAAGGACGAATTTGGTCTCCGTGGGTCATAGGAGTCGTACAGCGCACTGATATGTGCAGGAAATTATTGTGGATCATGTTTTTTGCCTTTTGCTTCATTTATTGATGATGGATTTACACCAATGCATCACACTGCATGCCTACATGTTCTGAGAATTGCGCAAGAGTTACTGGATGAAGTGGAGACTCGGCTATGGCTTGGCATGCTCAAAGTCCTAATTTGAATCCTATTCAACATTTATGGGACTAACTGGAGAGAAGGGTCTATCAGCTCCTTCCAGAGATCCAAGATGGCCTGTGGGAGGTTCTCGTGAAAAAAATGGGAGATGATCCCTCAAGAGGACATTGCAGCATTAATCGGGAGCATATCTGATAGGTTGAATCCCTTGATAGTGCAAGAGGAGGTATTACACGCTTCTAAAGATATGAAGAGAGGTTTGTCAAGTGAAGAGTGAAGTGTTGAAAACCAAAACGGACATACATTACCTTCATGAAGTTTCACAGAATTTGCTTGAAGTGTGAATCCATTTGTGTTCTTTCTGTCTCTTGCTTAATTTGTTTGTAATTGTCTTCTATTATTAGCTCTTTTTTTATCCATTGTTAAATACCTAGGTGAAGCCATATGTAATATTTTATCACTAAGTATTAAGTTAGTGTCATAAAAGTGATTAATTTTTTAAAAAAATTAAAAAAACTTAAGTGTTGTGTTTTTTGTGCCGCTTAGTGTGCATTGACAAACTAATAAAGTATCACTCATGATTATTCTTCATCACAGAAGTTTCTGTAACTTCCTTTAAAACTTCTCAGTATTGTTGTTATATAATTTTTCGGTGTGTCTGTACACCTCCAGGTCAGAGTGATGATCCATGAAATGCTTATTGCTGTGTCCCAGCAAGTATGTCCTCTCACTGAGCCGCTGTGACTGCTGTCCTGTCCTGTGCTAAAGACAGACATCATCCCTCAATTCAGCTCTCCACATGCAAACTAAAATCAAATCAACACGCAATATCTGAATATTTATATTTGACATTTTATGTTGTGATTTTGTTACTATAGAAATCACTTTTGTTGCGAGTATCGTTTGTCAGTAAGATGATGCAGGATTACACCTTGCTTCTGTTTTGATGTAAGTATGGTCAGTGTGTCTGAACGTATGCCTCTGGTCCATTTACTGATTCAGCATAAGACCAAAAACTTCTTAGAATTTTCTATCAGTTTGGTAGATAGAATTTTACTTTTGAAGTCAATGAAAGTCTCTCACATGTGACACACATTACAATAATTTTTACTTTTTTTGTTTGTCTTTGTGTCTTTTCCTACATTTAAATCTGCAGTGATGTTCACTCTGTCTTCAGAGCAGTTTTCTAACACAACTATCAGACTACACTAGATATCTGCTATTCTTTGCGTCTTTTCTGAGCATATACCTGTGTAAGGCATATTGTTCTTGAATTGAGTCTATTTGTGTTCAAAATTTTCATACACATTTGTGTTCAACATTTTCATCCCTGGAGATGAATGTTTCATGTTGACTGCTCAGGTTATCTGGAATTTGTTTCTTGTAATACTTGTTGAGCAGAAATATCTTTCTTTACATTCCTATTTACAGCCTTATACAGTAATGCTGTAATGGCCTTAGATCACTGATTTACTATTCTATGGTAACTGAATCAAAAAGTTTTAGCCTCTTGGTTACCAGAACTAAGATACTACTCAAGGTAATTTTTGCATAAGATGTCTGGAACAATGTGACATGATTCACTCCCACTAATATCATCCTAATCACTTTAGTCTCCCCGCTTGTAGCTGATTAGGTGAAAACTACCCCAATATTGTAATATGAGAAGGAAATATTATGCACACTCAGCCTTCTCCAAGCTTCTTCTCAAATGTCACCTTAGCAAGTGAAATAAAAAGAATAATAATAAGTTCAGATTGGGAAAATATTAAAAATGTTTTACCTCAAGGTTTGGTAAGTGGCCCACTTCCGTTCTTCTTCTACATAAAGGATTTACCTGGGACATTGAAGCGCTTTTCAAAAACTGTGTTTGCTTATTGATAAAGAGGCCCAAGCACAGTCAAGGTAACAGTAGAACAGGTTTACAGCAGGCTCACAGCCAAAAGCTTAATACATAATTGTATGAAAGCTCATATTCTAATGTAATTGTATCTAAAAACAAAGATGATGTGACTTACCAAACGAAAGTGCTGCCAGGTTGATAGACACACAAACATACACACAAAATTCGAGCTTTCGCCACCAACGGTTGCTTCATCAGGAAGGAGGGAAGGAGAGGGAAAGACGAAAGGATGTGGGTTTTAAAGGAGATGGTAAGGAGTCATTCCAATTCCGGGAGGGGAAAGACTTACCTTAGGGGGAAAAAAGGACAGGTATACACTCGCACACACACACACACACACACACACACACACACACACACGTGTGTGTGTGTGTGTGTGTGTGTGTGTGTGTGTGTGTGTGTGTGTGTGTACATGTCCTTTTTTCCCCCTAAGGTAAGTCTTTCCACTCCCGGAATTGGAATGACTCCTTACCCTCTCCCTTAAAATCCACATCCTTTCATCCTTCCCTCTTTCCTGATGAAGCAACTGTTGGTTGCAAAAGCTTGAATTTTGTGTGTATGTTCGTGTTTGTTTGTGTGTCTTATCAATCTGCCAGCGCTTTCGTTTGGTAAGTCACATCATCTTCGTTTTTAGATATATTTTTCCCACGTGGAATGTTTCCCTCTATTATATTCTAATGTAATTGGATAGATTAAAGATCTACTCACCAAGCGGCAGCAGGAAAACACGCATATAAAAGGTATTACTTACACAAGCATTTGGAGCCAGTGGCTCATGCTCCTGGCAGAAGAGTTGGATGGGAAGGAAGACTGGTGAAGAAAAAGGATTGGTTAGATTTAGGAAAAGGGGTATAGTTTGGAAAAGTCGAAACAACATGTCATATACCAGTTGTTACGTAAACACTCAGGGTGTATACAACCCAGGAGATCCTGAAAAAACCCAGGCATTTTTTAGAATTCTGGGAATTTTTCATTGTTTTAGTTTTCAGTTAAATTTTTGTGATTTTTGACTGGTAAGAACCAATACTCTAACAAAGTATATTACTGTATCCTGCTTCTGCAGAATAATAATGCAGCAACAAAACATGAACGAAAGGAAAAAAACCAAAATAAAACTTAAGTTGCAAAGGAAATACGCCATATACAGCAACAAAACAAAGTGCTCATACAAGCGTCTCCCAACAGCAAAGTGTGTCAAATGCTTTAGGAAAACTATGCTGTGCTACCTAACAACAAATTGCCTCCCATGAGCGTGACGTGACAGCTGTTTACATTAGATTCGTTTGAGCAGTTGCGGGTGGGCTCTTGTGCATATGCACTTGAGTCGTGTATGAGTTGTACCTTCTCCCGCTTTTGGCCACAGATGTGTGACTGGGCGCCACTATCTAATATTGCCGTGGTTCGGAAAAATCGGAGATCCACAGAGAAGTCTGAGGTGTAGTGGTGAGGTGGTTAGTGTCCACGTGACCTGTGTTAACACTTAGTGATTTTGCTGTTTCCTGTTCATTTATTGTTCTCACATTAAATGAAAACAAAACAGATTTCTGTGGCCGGGAGTTGTCAAATTAATTAAAATAAGTTCACATAGTCAGGGAAGGCTAAAATATGTTACTAGTTTCAGGTTTTATTTCCACCTTTCTGACAGTCAAGCATTAATCACCTTGCAGAACAATGAAGTTATTTTTGTCGGTTTGCTAAAGAGATTTGGCTTTTATTAACCTTTTGCACTGAGGCAGTCAATTTATTTCAAACTAAGTGTTTAATTTCCCACTGTTAACTAGTGGGCTTCCTGCGTCATCGTAGCTGCCCAAGTGCAGTGACGCCTGTTATCTGGCGCTCTCTGGCAACTGCTGAAATGAACCAATTTCTGACAGGTCACAGGAAAATATTGCGAATGGTGGTTTGAAAAGCATTACTTTCAAAGTAAATTTCCTTTTACGCATGATGAATTATGTGCGAGAATGTACAATGAATTTCTTAAATCACAGAGCGTTTGACTCTCATTAAAGATCATGTCTTTGAGGACAACCATCTGGACGAATTTCAAGCCTAGAAGATCAGAAATTTACGTCGTTATTAAAAATTTTACTGGCACATTTGTGTGAAGTGTCTTAAAGTGTAACACGCGCAAAAAAGATAAACATTATATGCGGAAGCGCAGCTTCTCTTGTAGCTTATTAATCTTAGAGACCAATATTATATGTGAAAGTTTTTTTTTCTTGTAGCAACACTATGTATATTAATTTAAACCATTAACTTTTCTTATTTGTGTGTTCGCGCTACTTAAAGAGTGATCTTGCTATTGACTGACTACATCACGTGTTCTATATGCTGTCATCAGCTGGCAAGATCACATGAAATGAGCTATGACTGGGTTAGAAAAGTGGGTCGCAATCTTGATTTCTATGCTTCGGAAAGCAACATGCAATGTTTGGTGGAATTCGAATTTATACCTTCGTAACACAAATATATGCAGCGTACATGTTGCTGCACATCAAAGAGCTTTCCAAAACATGTGCCCCCCCCCCCCGTTTCGTTTTCTAAAGTGCCAGGAAATTCTACGTTGGTGTATAAAACCATAAATGTTCAAAGGATTTATGTTTTACAGTGCTGAGAAAAATTATACTGTCACTTGATACGGAAAAAGTGTATTTTCAACCGAGAATTCCGGGAAAAACCCATTTTTTCCCCCCTCCCCTTGCCCATGTATACACCCTGACACTATTCAGCCTTTCACATCGACATGATTATCACCAATTTATCACTTCGGATGAATGTGTTTAGGGTGTACACTGGCAATACCCAGTATCCTGTTGCAGAGGATGCACTACCACATGACAGTTGTGGCCTTGGTGCCTGTTCCACATCACATGCAATCTGCATTCTTCCCCCAGACACCGATTTCTCAGAACTCTGCAGGTGGGGACTGGTGCTACAACATTCCCTTGGTTCTTGCCACCCACATGGGCATAATTTCTTCACTGTAACTTTTCTTTTCTTCACTCCATTTTAATTTTCTACATTTTTCATTTTCCGACCTGTCTATTCTTCACCGTCCCCTTCCAGTCTCTTCCACATACAATCCACTTAGCTTTTTGCTCTTATTATCTCATGCATGATGCTGTAGCAGTAATGTCTGTCTTCCATATTACCCTTTCATCCACTCTTAAGCCCCAAAGTTTTCAAACATAGCTTGATGCAGTTCCCAGCGGTGGGTCTTTCCTTCTCAATCTGTCTGGTATGTCTCCCCTGATCTGGTGTTGTGTGTGAATTTTCTGAACTGCATCTCACCAGCCCTGTTCCTTCGCCCATCTTTCTTCCCCTTCAACTCTTCTGCCAGGAGGAGGAGCCACTGGCTCCAAAAACTTGCATACCTTTCTACATGTGTTTTCCTGCCACACTTGGAGAATGGGTTTATTATCTACACAACTACATTATGTTTTCGAAAATTGAGTAATTTTGTTGATATATTAGCTTGTGAAAACTTAACATTCTGTAATTTCAAACAAATCAAAGTGACTTAAGTAGAGATCAGTGGGCATACACAGGAGAGGCACTGTGTGAAGTTCTGGGCATCCAGAGGGATAAGAAACTCGGGCAGCAGCATCATGTGGTCAATTTCACCAAAAAACACAGGTCTTCTTGCTTTGCACACAGAACGGTCTTGTCATTGTGCTGACCTGCAGACAGGATTGTTAGTAAGCTTTACATACCATTCTGTGGTATAATCTAACTAGAGCAATACATCTGAGGTGAAAAAAGTGTCTATTTTACAGAAGCATGCTATAAGCATGTTGTGTGAAGTTGATAACAGAACATCTTGCAGAAGCCTCTTCTGGGACCAGTTGAGTCTTTCGTTTATGTGCCAATACTTATCCCCCATAATGGCATTTGTGGTTAACAACAAGAGTGAATTTAGTATAAACTGTTCAATTCACAACTGCAGTACTAATTCATATACACTATGCAGTCCTCTGTAGGGTTTAAAATAGAGTTTTATATTCTGATGCTTAAGTCTATAACATGATGACAGTAGCCATCTGGCAGGGAATTGAAATTCCCAAATACTCAAAAGCAAAGTATAAGAAAACCTCATTAGCATCTCTTTCTACAATTTGTTTGGCTATTTTTACTTAGCAATATAAATTTTGCTTAACTTAAATAACTGTCTGTATGCAGACAGATGATAGCTGTATGGGTAAAGTTACATAAATTCTTTGTTTGAAGTATTAGATAAAAACAAAAACTGAATGGTACAGGGCTGGCACTTTTTTTTCCCAAAATAGCTCGTTCCCTCCCAATACACGCACACAAAGTTATTCAGAAGTAGCTAGCAGAGAGTGACAACTATACACACATTTTACACCATCATTAGCTTATACGGCCTAGTCAGTTAGTCTGGCTACTAATGTATATACTGTATAAAGTACCAGTGCTTTTGCAGTATCCCTGTAGCCTTAAAAATATCAATTTAGGATGAAACTTGATAAAGCATACAGTGTTTGGTAATAGATATCTGGTAGTGGAGAAAACGGAAGTTTCAAAATGCTTATCACTGCAGAAATTCTCCTGTTCTCCCATTGTTTGTAGTGTCTAGTTACGGACTTTGTTTGAATGGTTTATGTTCGGCATTTTCTGATATTATTATTCAGATAGAAATAGAGAGTGAGAAATTGATTAGAAAAGGAAATGTTTACTCACAAAGGTTCACAGCAAGGTGTATCACGGCCTTTGATGATTTTTTTATTCAGATTTGTGTGAATCAGTTTTGTACTAAATACTGCAAGTAACAGGAGTTGCTAGTTCTCAGTAGGTACGATATTTAAGGCATGTTTTGTCACATTATATGTTGTGAGAAAATGCAGTTGTGATGTGTATTCCATGTGCCTATTTAAAATGTACATTTGGGATGACATCTAGTTTGCAACTAATTAAAGGTATTTAAATTGTTTCACAAGCACAAATTAACTCTTCTGTGGCGCTACAGCCCAGGATGAACAGTGGCCTTCCCAATGAGCTTCCGCCATCCATCACGGTCGCGTGCTACCCTCCTCCAGTTTCTTCATCCGAGCTTCCGTAGGTCTTCTTCCACTCCATCCATCCATCTTACTCAAGGTCAACCTTGGCCTCTTTGTCCCCCTGAATTACGAAAGAGAATATTCTTTATCACCTCAGACTCGTCCATTCTTGCCACATGACCTGCCCATCTTATCCTTCCAAATCATATGATTTTTGTTACAGGAGCACCGGCGTATATAGTGTACAATTCTGCATTGTACCGTTTCCTCCATTGTTCTCTCATATGCACAGGGCCAATTATTCTCCTCAAAGCTTTCATCTCAAATCTGTCGAGCAGCCTTGCATAGGTTTCCATCAAGGGCCACATTTCCGAAGCATAAGTGTTTTATAAATAGTGAATTTTGTTGGGCGGCTGGGGAGTCTTGACTGTAATAAATTACTCAAGGAGAAATATACCTTATTTGCTGATACCAGCCTAATCTTAATTTCATTTGAGATGTCATTAAAGCAAGTGACTGTGAAACCAAGATGCTTGAAGCTATCAACCCTTTCAAATGTGTATCCATTCACACTGAAAATTGACGGCATGTTGGGCTGATATGCGTTTCCACAGGCCATGTATTTGGTTTTATCTTCATTTATCGTTAGTCCAAGCACAAATTACTATGTATTTTGTATTAACTGAGTTGGTGTGTTGTTAACATATTTTACAGTGAATGTTGCATTGTTTTATGGTATGATTTCTTTTAGTCTGCATTCGCACGAGTTTTCCTGTATGAAGCGACAGCACGAATGATGGCTGGTGCTGCACCAGGACGCACACAACAACTTCTGGACAGAAGTCTTCGACAACGACATAGTCGTGGATCAATTATCTGTGGAAAAGGTAAGTTTTTGAGTGTATGTTATTGTTGTACACACAGTTTTCGTCTTGTATTGTAACTTTGAAAGCTTCTTTGTCTTTATGTAACTACTGTAGCCTACATCCATTTGAACCTTCATTCTGTTGTCAGATCTTGGTCCCCCTCTCTAATTTTTACCACCTTCATAACAGTCATGATCAAGCCTAAACTAAAATTTTAGTGTTTAAATAGTGTTACTTTTTCATAATCCAAAGGAAGATAAAATTTTAGCCATGCCTGTAATTTTCAGTAACTGTAGTATTATTTTTTCAGGATAAAAGTCAGTCATCAGTTGCAAATAGACTTTATTATGCTTTTCAAGTTTTGACAAATGAATTTGTCATCTGCAGAAGCTCAGTATTGGTTTTACAGATGTCGATACAACGGAACATCACATAGTGAGCATATTTCGTTCCAGAATCTTACTCGTAGTGCGAAACACTCGTTAAACGAAACAATTTATTCCATATAAATTAATGTAAAATGCATTGCATTATAATGCAATCCATGCAGAAAAAGTACTAAAAGTTTTCTTATTCATGCCATTTATTCAAAAAAACTTTACATGCAATGTTATGTACTTTATTGTTCATGATATATAACTAATCCTTTTTTACTAAAAAGCTATATGTAGTCATTTGTTTCTGCAGACGCCTCAACCCTTGCCGAAAATGCGACGCAGCATTATCATCAAATAAATTTGCAGCGCACATAACCACTGCTTTACTGGGATGATGATTTTCAGTGTACAATGCAACCAATTTCTGTGCTTTCAGCATTTCTCGTATTACACCGAAGATTGCTGCTTTGCTGTTACTGCAACCTCCTCCTCCTCTGAACTCTCACAACTTCCTGCTGTGAAATACGTTGCAACTCTATAAGCTCTTAGGTTGTCATTTCTTGGGCTCATCAATATCATTGTTATCCAGTAGTGCCATACTCTTGGCGAAAGACACAATCTTGTTGACAATAGCCTTCGCAGGTACTGACTCAAATGCCTCAGAGTCACATTCAGAAACACACTCCAGCCAAAGCTAATGGGAGCTTCTGCTCTGTCTCCAATGACCTTGTTGTAGAACGGACGTTAAACACTTATCTCCTCCTCCTCCTCCTCCTCCTCCTCCTCCTCCTCCTCCTCGGAATTGATTTTCATTTATCCGTATAAGGAGCAACATTTCAACATTGTCCAAAATACGAAACTGTTGTTTAGATACTCTTGTCCCTCCCTTTGAAGTATCTATCTCCTGAAACTTATCCTTTTTCTTGAAGATAGTGCAAACAGTTGATGTAGACCAATTGTATGTGTCTGATAAATCAACAATTCTTACACTACTTTTGTGTTTTTCAGTGATTTTACGTTTCATTTCTAAGGTTACTTCCTTTCTCTTGTGGCTTTATCTTCGATGACATTTCTACGAAGAGCATTAAAATTTGCCCACAAAAAACAGTGTGAAAACAAGTTTAGAAAAAGTTTGATCCCAAGCTGCACTAAGAGGGCAGCGAAAGAATGCTAAACCCAGACTGCAGTACATACTACAGACATTGTTCATATGCCACTGCCGACAATGGAAGGTGTTCATATTGTTGAATGTTTCCCCTGCCACATGCAAACAGCTGGTGATGTCACACTAAATCATTATTACTCATTATGTGAAACATTGCTCATTAAGTAAGTCTTTCTTTACAATTTGTTTTGCTCATTATGTGAATTGCATGTTATGAGAGGTGCTCGTTAAGTGAGGTTCCATTGTATTTTCTTCTCCATAGAAACATAATACCATGGTATGTCCAGAAGTGTACATACTGACATACTGAATGTGATTACTTTAAACACCAGTTGACAATTTACAGCAAACATTGTTATCTTTGGTCATTTGATACAGTTGAAGGATGAGGAAGATCACAGTTTAGTATCTCATTGATGACACTGTAATTAGTGATGAAGCTCAATCTTTAAATAAACGAGAATTGTCCCACATCGGTACCCGTGACTTGTGTCACTTTGTATCGGAAGAGATTTTCTCTGGTTTCTAGTGGTTATCAGAAGTGGTAAAGGCTGCCAGTCTTGCTTGCAAGATGAAAGCAGGACTCACTATTTGCAGCATAGTTGACAGGACCAATTGCGGACCTGTGGTACAGAACTGAGTGGATGTTATGAATCAGAGGCTGAGACAGCTCTGCAACCATATAGTCTGTAGATTCCTCAGCTTACGTCATAGGGTGGTGGGTTTTCAGATTTTGCTAAATAGGACAGGAGTTCATTATACGCAGGAGGTGGCTACGTGGGTAGCAGGGGCTGTGTGGCATGGACGTGGGCAGATGTTTAGGTTAGAGGGTCTTGGGAAACAAGAAACATACTTCAGTCTGAAAGGGTGCAGGTCAACACAGGAAGAACTTAGATCAAGGAATCACCAGTATAACAGTCATAAATTTCCATAGCTGTGTTGGGAAAGTACCAAAGCTCCAAGTGCTAATAGAAAGAACTGATTCTCAAATCGTTATAGGCACTGAAAGCTGGCTAAAGCTGGAGATAAAGTTCACCAGAAATTTTAGCAAAGGACCTAATGGTGTTCAGAAAGGATAGGCTAAAAACAGTTGGTGGTGGTGTATTTGTTGCTGTTAGAAGTGGTTTATCTTGTTGTGCAATTGAAGTAAATAGGTTATGTGAGTTAATATGGGTGGATGTCATTCTTGGCAAGTGGAATAAAATAATATTTGGATCCTTTTACTGACCTCCCAAATCAAATGATACAATTGTTGTAAGGTTCAAAGAAAACTTGATTCTAAATCAGACATGTACCTGACTCATAAAATTATAGTTGGTGGCAACTTCAATTTACCCACAATATGTTGGCAAAAATACATGTTTAAATCCGAAGGTAAGCATAAAACATCATCTGAATGCTAAATGCATTCTCTGAAAATTATTTCGAGCAGTTAGTTCATGAGCCCAATTAAATAGGAAATGGTTGTGAACTCACACTGGATCTCTCAGCATAATCCTGAACTAATAACAAGCAAATGGATACAGGGATTAGTAAACACACGGCTGTTATTGTGAGACTGATTACCCTAACTCCAAAACCGAGCGAGGTGGCGCAGTGGTTAGCACACTCAACTCGCATTTGGGAGGACGACGGTTCAATCCCGTCTCCGGCCATCCTGATTTAGGTTTTCCATGATTTCCCTAAATCATTCCAGGCAAATGCCGGGATGGTTCCTTTGAAAGGGCACGGCCGATTTCCTTCACAATCCTTCCCTAACCCGAGCTTGCGCTCCGTCTCTAATGACCTCGTTGTCGACGGGACGTTAAAGACTAACCACCACCACCTAACTCCAAATCCTTCAAAAATAAAAGAAAAACATACATGTTCAAAAAAGCAGATAAAAATTTGCTTGAAACCTTCCTGAGAGACAATCTCCATTCCTTCCAGATTAACAATGTAAGTGTAGACCAAATGTGGCCTGAATTCAAAGAAATAGCATTGAGTTTGGGCAGAGATGTCAGTCGAGGCGGAAGTTGAGAGGCAAAGATGATGTTGAGTGACAAGTGATTTACGAGGGGTGGCAATTTGAAAATAGTGGACGCTGAGGCCTGGTGGGTAACAGGAAGAGAGGATATATTGAAGGACAAGTTCCCATCGCCGGAGTTCTGGTAGGTTGGTGTCAGTGGGAAGTATCCAGATAACCAGGACGGTGTAACACTGTGCCAAGATGTGCTGGCCTATCAGAACTCCGGAGATGGGAACTTGCCCTTCAATATATCCCTTCTTCCTGTTACCCACCAGGCCTCAACCTCCACTAATTTCAAATTGCCGCCCCTTGTAGATCACTTGTCACTGAACCACATCTTTGCGCCTGAACTTCCACCTCGACTGACATCTCTGCCCAAACTCTATGCCTTTACATATGTCTGCCTGTGTCTGTACGTGTGTGTGGAGGCGCGCGCGCGCGCAAGTTTATACCTGTCCCTTTTTCCCCCTAACGTAAGTCTTTCCACTCCCAGGATTGGAATGATTCGTTACCCTCTCCCTTAAAACACACATCCTTTCATCTTTCCCTCTCCTTCCCTCTTTCCTGATGGAGCAACTGTGGGTTGCAAAAGATTGAAATTTGTTTGTGTGTTTTTTATTGTGTCTGTCTACCACCGCTTTCTCATTTGGTAAGTCACAGCATATTTGTTTTTTAATATATTTTTCCCAAGTGGAATGTTTCTTTCTATTTTATTCATAAATTTGTATTTATATAGATAATGAAAATCATTTAAGTTATTACTTACACAACACAATTCAAAATTGTGCAAATGTACCTGTAGTTTCAGAATGAGTGTCCAATACATGTATCAGTAGTCTGATGGATACTATTGAATGTGTCGGGTAGCAATGTGAAAATATTGTATGCTGTGAGCTTCAAAGTTTGTATGAATTTTATAAAGGGCACTATAAAGTATTTATTTACAGGCTGGTATTTGAGCATACCTACACCTACGTCTACAGGACGTTCAGAAATTCCTATTACAAACTTCTTGGACTTACAGAAGGAACTGAGTACATAATATTTTGAATAGGAACCCATGCCCAGAGGCATACTATTTCCAAACTACAACCATTGAAAACATTTTATATGGAGTACAACCATTGAAAACATTTTATATGGAGGTATGCAATAGGGTAGTCATAGTGTTGTGGGGAGGGGAGGGGGGGCTATTTCAGATCAGCTAATATCATTTGACATCTGTCCTACCCCTCTGACTTGGTTCAAGTCTCATTTACGTGTCTACGAGTGTTAGTACAACATGGTTGAGAACACATTAGCAGACTACAACATGATCTTTCTGAATGGCAAAGTTCATGGTAATGGAAGAGATGCCCATCACTTTCTTCAAGATTGGTATCTACAAGATTCAACTCCATAGCATACTCTTTTCGCCACAATTATGCAACAGCTTGGAGAGAGGATACCCACCTCCATCATCAGGCGTGACTGTGGTGCTTTATGGAGATTCCACAAGCCCAAGTTGGAAGAGGCCGTACTGCACACATTGAAGAGGACCTGTCAACAAGTGCATGAGCAGTTTCTTGACTATTAATGAGTGGAACTGTAAAACAAGTGATATACTGGCTCATGCCTAAACAATTACTTGTAAAGGTGGTCACATTTTTCAAATGGTTGCAGCACAGAAACCTTATGTTTCCGGACATGAGTTCCAGTTCGAAATAAGATTACTCACTTCGTTCTATGAGTCCTAGAAGTTTGTAATTATAATTTCTGAACACCCTGTATACTCTGCAAGCCACCTAAGGTGTTTGCTGGAGAGTACTTTGTGTACCACTGTCACAAATAGTTTATGGGGAGAATGAGTGCCAATAAACCTCCATGTGGGCTTGAATCTCGCTAATTTTATGTTCCTGGTCTTTTCATGAGATTCACATACGAGGAATCACTATGTTTGTTGATGGTTCTACGAATATGTCCCTTGGAACTTTAACAATAAACTGCAACTTGAAGCAGAACATCTTTCTTGCAGCTTCGACCACTGGAGTTGGTTGATTATCTCTGGGATCAGTAACGAAATGTGCTACTCTTCTTAGGATCTTCTCAACTTCCTCTTATCAGTCCTGTCTGGTAAAAATCAAGTACTGACAAGCAGTATTCAAGTATTGGTTGAATGAGCATTATGTATGCTACTTCCTTTATTGATGGACTACATTTCATGAGGATTATTCCAGTAAATCTGACTGGCATCTGCCTTACTCTGGATTAATTTTGTGTGGTCTTCCACATCGGATATCTCTGCACACATTCTCTTAGATATTTTATGGGAGTAAGTGCTTACTGTGATTGTTCTGCAATTGTGTAATCATGTAATAAATGGTATCCCTATTTATTTGCAGTACGTTACATTCATTTACACTGAGAGTCTTTTGCCATTCCTTGAACCAAGTGTCAATCCTTTGCTGGTCTTCCTGCATTTCGCTACAGTTTCCTAGTATTGCAACTCCTCCATATAACATCATCTGCAAAACGCCTCATGGAACTCCCAAAGTTATTTACTGGATAATTTATATTTTGTTGTTGTTGTTGTTGTTGTTGTTGTTGTCTACAGTCCTGAGACTGGTTTGATACAGCTCTCCATGCTACTCTATCCTGTGCAAGCTTCTTCATCTCCCAGTACCTACTGCAGCCTACATCCTTCAGAATCTGCTTAGTGTATTCATCTGTTGGCATCCCTCTACAATTTTTACCCTCCACGCTGCCCTCCAGTACCAAATTGGTGATCCCTTGATGCCTCAGAACACGTCTTAACAACCGATCCCTTCTTCTAGTCAAGTTGTGCCACAAACTCCTCTTCTCCCAAATTCTGTTCAATACCTCCTCATTAGTTATGTGATCCACCCATCAAATCTTCAGCATTCTTCTGTAGCACCACATTTCAGAAGCTTCTATTCTCTTCCTGTTCGAACTATTTATCGTCCATCTTTCTCTTCCATACATGGCTACACTCCATACAAACACTTTCAGAAACAACTTCCTGACACTTAAATCTATGCTTGATGTAAACAAATTTCTCTTCTTCAGAAACACTTTCCTTGCCATTACCAGTCTACATTTTATATCCTCTCTACTTCAACCATCATCAGTTATTTTGCTCCCCAAATAGCAAAACTCCTTTACTACTTTAAGTGTCTCATTTCCTAATCTAATTCCCTCAACATCACCCGACTTAATTCGACTACATTCCTTTATCCTCGTTTTCTTTTTGTTGATGTTCATCTTCTACCCTCCTTTCAAGACACTGTCCATTCCGTTCAACTGCTCTTCCAAGTCCTTTGCTGTCTCTGACAGAATTACAATGTCATCAGCAAACCTCATTTATATATATTGTCAAAAGTAATGTTCCTGTAAACCTGCCTGGGGCACTTCTGAAGTTACTTTTACTTCTGAGGACTTCTCTCCATTCAGGATGAAATGTTCTACATCTACATTTATACTCCGCAAGCCACCCAACGGTGTGTGGCGGAGGGCACTTTACGTGCCACTGTCATTACCTCCCTTTCCTGTTCCAGTCGCGTATGGTTCGCGGGAAGAACGACTGTCTGAAAGCCTCCGTGCGCAATATAATCTCTCTAATTTTACATTCGTGATCTCCTTGGAAGGTATAAGTAGGGGGAAGCAATATATTCGATACCTCATCCAGAAACGCACCCTCTCGAAACCTGGTGAGCAAGCTACAACGCGATGCAGAGCGTCTCTCTTGCAGAGTCTGCCACTTGAGGTTGCTAAACATCTCCGTAACGCTATAACGGTTACCAAATAACCCTGTGACGAAACGCGCCGCTCTTCTTTGGATCTTCTCTATCTCCTCTGTCAACCCGATTTGGTACGGATCCCACACTGATGAGCATTACTCAAGTATAGGTTGAACGAGTGTTTTGTAAGCCACCTCCTTTGTTGATGGACTCCATTTTCTAAGGACTCTCCCAATGAATCTCAACCTGGTACCCGCCTTACCAACAATTAATTTTATATGATCATTCCACTTCAAATCGTTCTGCACGCGTACTCCCAGATATTTTCAGAAGTAACTGCTACCAGTGTTTGTTCCGCTATCATATAATCATGCAATAAAGGCTCCTTCTTTCTATGTATTCGCAATACATTACATTTGTCTATGTTAAGGGTCCGTTGCCACTCCCTGCACCAAGTGCCTATCCGCTGCAGATCTTCCTGCATTTCGCTACAATTTTCTAATGCTTCAACTTCTCTGTATACTACAGCATCATCCGCGAAAAGCCGCATGGAACTTCCGACACTATCTACTAGGTCATTTATATATATTGTGGAAAGCAATGGTCCCATAACACTCCCCTGTGGCACGCCAGAGGTTACTTTAACATCTGTAGATGCCTCTCCATTGATAACAACATGCTGTGTTCTGTTTGCTAAAAACTCTTCAATCCAGCCACACAGCTGATCTTATATTCCGTAGGCTCTTACTTTGTTATCAGGCGACAGTGTGGAACTGTATCGAACGCCTTCCGGAAGTCAAAGAAAATAGCATCTACCTGGGAGCTTGTATCTAATATTTTCTGGGTCTCATAACAAATAAAGCGATTTGGGTCTCACACGATCGCTGTTTCCGGAATCCATGCTGATTCCTACAGAGTAGATTCCGGGTTTCCAAAAACGACATGATACTCGAGCAGAAAACATGTTCTAAAATTCTACAACAGATCGACGTCAGAGATATAGGTCTATAGTTTTGCGCATCTGCTCGACGACCATTCTTGAAGACTGGGACTACCTGTGCTCTTTTCCAATCATTTGGAACCTTCCGTTCCTCTAGAGACTTGTGGTACACGGCTGTTAGTAGGGGGGCAAGTTCTTTCGCGTACTCTGTGTAGAATCGAATTGGTATCCCATCAGGTCCAGTGGACTTCCCTCTCTTGAGTGATTCCAGTTGCTTTTGTATTCCTTGGAAACTTATTTCGATGTCAGCCATTTTTTAGTTTGTGCGAGGATTTAGAGAAGGAACTGCAGTGCGGTCTTCCTCTGTGAAACAGCTTTGGAAAAAGGTGTTAAGTATTTCAGCTTTATGCGTGTCATCCTCTGTTTCAATGCCATCATCATCCCGGAGTGTTTGGATATGCTGTTTCAAGCCACTTACTGATTTAACGTAAGACCAGAACTTCCTAGGATTTTCTGTCAAGTCCGTACATAGAATTTTACTTTCGAATTCACTGAACGCTTCATGCGTAGCCCTCCTTATGCTAACTTTGACATCGTTTAGCTTCTGTTTGTCTGAGAGGTTTTGGCTGCATTTAAACTTGGAGTGAAGCTCTCTTTGCTTTCGCAGTAGTTTCCTAACTTTGTTGTTGTACCATGGTGGGTTTTTCCTGTCCTTCACAGTTTTACTCAGCACGCACTTGTCTAAAACGCATTTTACAATTGCCTTCAACTTTTTCCATAAACACTCAACATTCTCAGTGTCGGAACAGAAATTTTCGTTTTGATCTGTTAGGTAGTCTGAAATCTGCCTTCTATTACTCTTGCTAAACTGATAAACCTTCCTCCCTTTTTTTATATTCTTATTAACTTCCATACTCAGGGATGCTGCAACGGCCTTATGATCACTGATTCCCTGTTCTGCACTTACAGAATCGAAAAGTTTGGGTCTGTTTGTTATTAGTATGTCCAAGATGTTATCTCCACGAGTCGGTTCTCTGTTTAATTGCTCGAGGTAATTTTCGGATAGTGCACTCAGTATAATGTCAATCAATGCTCTGTCCCTACCACCCATCCTAAACATCTGAGTGTCCCAGTCTATATCTGGTAAATTGAAATCTCCACCTAAGACTATAACATGCTGAGAAAATTTATGTGAAATGTATTCCAGATATTCTCTAAGTTTTTCTGCTACTAATGCTGATGAGTCGAGAGGTCGGTAAAAGGAGCCAATTATTAACCTAGCTCAGTTGTTGAGTGTAACCTTCACCTATAATAATTCACATAAACTATCCACTTCTACTTCACTACAGAATAAACTACTACTAACAGCGACAAACACGCCACCACCGGTTGCATGCAATGTATCCTTTCTAAACACCGTCTGTGCTTTTGTAAAAATTTCGGCAGAATTTATCTCTGGCTTGAGCCAGCTTTCTGTACCTGTAACGATTTCAGCTTCGGTGCTTTCTATCAGCGCTTGAAGTTCCGGTACTTGACCAACGCAGCTTCGACAGTTTACAATTACAGTACCGATTGCTGCTTGGTCCCTGCATGTCCTGACTTTGCCCCGCACCCTTTGAGGCTGTTGTACTTTCTGTACTTGCCCGAGGCCATCTAGCCTAAAAAAACCACCCAGCCCATGCCACACAACCCCTGCTACTCATGTAGCCGCTTGCTGCGTGTAGTGGACTTCTGACCTATCCAGCAGAACCCGAAACCCCACCACCCTATGGCGCAAGTCAAGGAATCTGCTGCCCACACAGTCGCAGAACCGTCTCAGCCTCTGATTCAGACCCTCCACTCGGCTCTGTACCAAAGGTCCGCAGTCAGTCCTGTTGACGATGCTGCAGATGGTGAGCTCTGCTTTCATCCCGCTAGAGACACTGGCAGCCTTCACCAAATCAGATAGCCGCCAGAAGCCAGAGAGGATTTCCTCCGATCCATAGCGACACACATCATTAGTGCAGACATTAGTGACCACCTGCAGATGGGTGCACCCTGTACCCTTCATGGCATCCGGAAGGACCCTTTCCACATCTGGAATGACTCTCCCCAGTATGCACACGGAGTGCACATTGGTTTTCTTCCCCTCTCTTGTTGCCATATCCCTAAGGGGCCCCATTACGCGCCTGACGTTGGAGCTCCCAACTACCAGTAAGCCCACCCTCTGCAACCGCCCGGATCTTGCAGACTGAGGGGGCAACCTCTGGAACAGGACAAGCAGCCTGAGACAGAGCCCAAAACAGGTTCGTCAGACAAACTGGAGAGGCCTTCCGTTCAGCTCTCTGGAATGTCCTTCGCCCCCTGCCACACCTTGAGATGACCTCCCACTCTACCACAGGTGAGGGATCAGCCTCAATGCGGGCAGTATCCCGGGCAACCACAGTCGTAGTCCAATCGGGGGATGCGTGGGACGAGCTGGCCGTCCCCGAGAAACCCCCATCCGGACCCCCACAGTGATGCCCATTGGCAACAGCCTCAAGCTGTGTGTCCGAAGCCAATACTGCCTGAAGCTGGGAGCGAAGGGATGCTAACTCAGCCTGCATCTGAACACAGCAGTTCCAGTCCCTATCCATGCTAAAAACTGTTGTGCAAAGAACGTCTGAACTAATGTACAGAGAGCACAAACAAATTAACGGTTATTAAAATACAAGATTGCCTAGTAAATGCAGTAATGCTGCTACTTGCACACTGCTGACATCCTGCTTGGTGGCGGAAGGAGAATACGCAATTTTACACTATTCAGGTACTAAAACGCGATGCTACAACTCTCAAATACTATAATACGCCCGAAATTTATGAATTAAACAATGCAAATACCAAAAACACGCCAAGAAATTAAGAATTAAACTATGTAACAAATGAGTGAGCTAGGAGTATACGACTTGCTGCTGGCAGCTGCTTATCCAATGGTGGCAGGGAGTGTTCTCTTTGCAAGAAACTCTTCAGTCCATTCACACAGTTGGTCTGATGCTATGTACACTCGGATTTTATTCATTAGGCAGCAGTTTGGAACTGTATCGAATGGCTTCCTGAAGTAAAGGAACATTGTATCTACCTGGGTGCCAAGCATTTACTGGTTTCTGGATTTCACATGTCCATTATTTTGGGAACCCATCTTGAGTCCTACAGAGGAGATTTTCCCCCTCCAGGAATGTCATAAAATGCGAGCATGAAACATGTTCCAAAACTGACCAATGTCAGAGATATAAGCCTATAGTTTTGCTTGTCTGTTCAGCAGTGCTTCTCACAAATGGTAATGACCTGTGCTTTTTTCCAATAATCATCTACATCTACCGCCCTGCAAACCACAGTGAACTAAATGGCAGAGGGTACATTCCATCCACTTTTGGCGAACAAGAAGAATGATTGTTTGAATGCCTCTGTGTGTGCTGTAACTATTCTAATCTTATCCTCACAGTCCCTGTGAGAGCGATAAGCAAGAGATTGTAGTATATTGATAGAGTCAACATTTAAAGCCAATTGTTGTAACTTTGGTATTAAACTTTCTCATGATAGTTTACATCTATCTTAAAGGCTCTGCCAGTTCAGTTTCTTCAGAATCTGTGCAAAACTTTTCCCCAGGTTAAACAAACCTGTGACTATTCATGATGCCCTTATATGTGTATGTTCAATATCCCATGTTATTCCTGTTTGGTATGGGTTCCATACACTTGAGAAATATTCTAGAATGGGTCGTACAAGTGATTTGTAAACAGTCTCCTTTTTAGACTGATTGCACTTCCCAGTTTTCTACCAATAAATTGAAGTCTGCCACCTGCTTTATCCAGAATTGAACTTATGATCACAGAATCACATTCCATTTCGTATCCCCACAAAGTGTTACATCCAGATATTTGTAACAGTTGGCCAATTCCAAATGTGACTTATTGATATTATAGTCACAGGATACTATGTATTTTTTTCATTTTGTTAAGTGCACAGCTTTACATTTCTGAACATTTAAAGCAAGTTGCCTATTTTTACCACTTTTAAATCTTAACAAGATCTGACTGAATGTTTACTCAGTTTCTTTCACAGTTCTTCAGTATAGATAACTACAGAAATGCAGAAAGTCTGAGGTTACTATTAATATTATCTGCAGGGTCATTTAGATACAATGTACTGCATCATGTGCAAAAAGTCTGAGGTTAGTATTAATATTGTCCGTAAGGTCATTAATATACAACATGAACAGCAAGGGTCCCGACACACTTCCTGGGGCACACCCAAAGTTACTTCTACATCTGATGACAACAATTCCCCAACCAAGTTAACATGCTGTGTTCTCTGTACCACAAAGTCCTCAATCCAGTCACAAATTTCACTTGATACCCCATATGATCAAACTTTTGACAATAAGTGTAGATGTGGTACTGTGTCAAATGCTTTTTGGAAATCAAGAAATACTGTGCCTACCTGACTCCCATGATCCATAGCTTTCAGTATGTAACGTGAGGAAAGTATGAGTTGAGTTTCACATGATAAACTGTTTTGGAATATGTGCTTGTTGGCATGGAGGAGGTGTTTCTGTTCAAGATACCTCATTATGTTTAAGTTGAGAAAAGTTCAAAAATTCTACAACAAATTGATGTCAAAGATATTGGATGTTAGTTTTGTGGATCAGTTTTACTACTATTCTTGTAGACAGGAGTGACCTGTGCTTTCTTCCAACTAACTCAGCTGCAAATTCAGTATAGAATCTTATAGGGATTCTTTTGGGCCCTGGAACTGTATTCAGTTTTAATGATTTCAGATGTTTCTCAACACCAGCGACCCAATATTGATTTCACTCATCTTATTAGTGGCTGAGGATTAAATTGGGACTGTTCTCCTGGGTTTTCCTTTGTAAAGGAACATAGGAAACCACAGTTAAGCATTTCAGCTTCAGCTTTGTCGCCCTCTATTTCAGTTCCTGTCTATTTCGCTTGGGACTGAACTCTAACTTTGGTTCCACTAACAACCTTTACATACAACCAGAATTTCTTTGGATTTTGTGAAGGATCATTTGACAACATTCTGCTTCAGTAGTCATTGAAGGCTTCACGCATTTCTCTCTTGACAGCCAAGTGCATTTCATTCAACAGCTCTGTGTCTATAATCCTATGCTTTGTTTTGCACCTGTTATGCAGTAGTTTCTTTAGAAGTTTCCTTGTTGTTGTTGTTGTTGTTGTTGTGGTCTTCAGTCCTGAGACTGGTTTGCTGCAGCTCTCCATGCTAATCTATCCTGTGCAAGCTCCTTCATCTCCCAGTACCTACAGCAACCTACATCCCTCCGAATCTGCTTAGTGTATTCATCTCTTGGTCTCCCTCTACGATTTTTACCTTCCACACTGCCCTCTAATACTAAATTGGTGATCCCTTGATGCCTCAGAACATGTCCTACCAACCGATCCCTTCTTCTGGTCAAGTTGTGCCACAAACTTCTCTTCTCCCCAATCCTATTCAGTACTTCCTCATTAGTTATGTGATCTACCCATCTAATCTTCAGTATTCTTCTGTAGCACCACATTTCGAAAGCTTCTATTCTCTTCTTGTCCAAACTATTTATCGTCAATGTTTCGCTTCCATACATGGCTACACTCCATACAAATACTTTCAGAAATGACTTCCTGACACTTAAATCTATACTAGATGTAAACAAATTTCTCTGCTTCAAAAACGCTTTCCTTTCATTGCCATTGCCAGTCTACATTTTATATCCTCTGTACTTTGACCATCATCAGTTATTTTGTTCCCCAAATAGCAAAACTCCTTTACTACTTTAAGTGTCTCATTTCCTAATCTGATTCCCTCTGCATCACCCGACTCAATTCTACTACATTCCATTATCCTCGTTTTGCTTTTGTTTATGTTCATCTTATATCCTCCTTTCAAGACACTGTCCATTCCATTCAACTGCTCTTCTAAGTCCTTTGCTGTCTCTGACAGAATTACAATGTCATCGGCGAACCTCAAAGTTTTTATTTCTTCTCCATGGATTTTAATACCTACTCCAAATTTTTCTTTTGTTTTCTTTACTGCTTGCTCAATATACAGATTGAATAACATCAGGGAGAGGCTACAACCCTGTCCCACTCCCTTCCCAAACACTGCTTCCCTTTCGTGTCCCTCGACTCTTATAATTGGCATCTGGTTTCTGTTCAAATTGTAAATAGCCTTTCGCTCCCTGTATTTTACCCTTGCCACCTTTAGAATTTGAAAGAGAGTATTCCAGTCAACATTGTCAAAAGCTTTCTCTAAGTCTACAAATGCTAGAAACGTAGGTTTGCCTTTCCTTAATCTTTCTTCTAAGATAAGTCGTAAGGTCAGTATTGTCTCACGTGTTCCAGTATTTCTATGGAATCCAAACTGATCTTCCCCGAGGTCGGCTTCTACTAGTTTTTCCATTCGTCTGTAAAGAATTCGTGTTAGTATTTTGCAGCCGTGGCTTATTAAACTGATTGTTCAGTAATTTTCACATCTGTCAACACCATCTTTCTTTGGGATTGGAATTATTATATTCTTCTTGAAGTCTGAGGGTATTTCGCCTGTCTCATACATTTTGCTCACCAGATGGTAGAGTTTTGTCAGGACTGGCTCTCCCAAGGCCGTCAGTAGTTCCAATGGAATGTTGTCTACTCGGGGGCCTTGTTTCGACTCAGGTCTTTCAGTGCTCTGTCAAACTCTTCACGCAGTATCGTATCTCCCATTTCATCTTCATCTTCATCTACATCCTCTTCCATTTCCATAATATTGTCCTCAAGTACATCGCCCTTGTATAGACCCTCTATATACTTCTTACACCTTTCTGCTTTCCCTTCTTTGCTTAGAACTGGGTTTCCATCTGAGCTCTTGATGTTCATACAAGTGGTTCTCTTATCTCCAAAGGTCTCTTTAATTTTCCTGTAGGCAGTATGTATCATACCCCTAGTAAGATAAGCCTCTACATCCTTACATTTGTCCTCTAGCCATGCCTGCTTAGCCATTTTGCACTTCCTGTTAATCTCATTTTTGAGACGTTTGTATTCCTTTTCTCCTGCTTCATTTACTGCATTTTTATATTTTCTCCTTTAATCAATTAAATTCAATATTTCTTCTGTTACCCAAGGATTTCTACTAGCTCTCGTCTTTTTACCTACTTGATCCTCTGCTGCCTTCACTACTTCATCCCTCAAAGCTACCCATTTTTCTTCTACTGTATTTCTTTCCCCCATTCCTGTCAATTGTTCCCTTATGCTCTCCCTGAAACTCTGTATAACCTCTGGTTTAGTCAGTTTATCCAGGTCCCATCTCCTTAAATTCCCACCTTTTTGCAGTTTCTTCAGCTTTAACCTACAGGTCATAACCAATAGATTGTGGTCAGAGTCCACATCTGCCCCTGGAAATGTCTTACAATTTAAAACCTGGTTCCTAAATCTCTGTCTTACCATTATGTAATGTATCTGATACCTTTTAGTATCTCCAGGGTTCTTCCATGCATACAACCTCCTTTCGTGATTCTTAAACCGAGTGTTAGCTATGATTAAGTCGTGCTGTGTGCAAAATTCTACCAGGTGGCTTCCTCTTTCATTTCTTAGCCCCAATCCATATTCACCTACTACGTTTCCTTCTCTCCATTTTCCCACACTCGAATCCCAGTCACCCATGACTATAAAATTTTCGTCTCCCTTCACTATCTGAATAATTTCTTTTATTTCATCATACATTTCTTCAATTTCTTTGTCATCTGCAGAGCTAGTTGGCATATAAACTTGTACTACTGTTGTAGGTGTGGGCTTCATATCTATCTTGGCCACAATAATGCGTTCACTATGCTGTTTGTAGTAGCTTACCCGTATTCCTATCTTCTATTCCTGCATTACCCCTATTTGATTTTGTGTGTATAACCCTGTAGTCACCTGACCGGAAGTCTTGTTCCTCCTGTCACCGAACTTCACTAATTCCCACTATATCTAACTTAAACCTATCCATTTCCCTTTTTAAATTTTCTAACCTACCTGCTCGATTAAGGAATCTCACATTCCATGCTCCGATCCGTAGAACGGCAGTTTTCTTTCTCCTGATAATGTCGTCCTCTTGAGTAGTCCCTGCCCAGAGATCCGAATGGGGACTATTTTACCTCCGGAATATTTTACCCAAGAGGACACCATCATCATTTAACCATACAGTAAAGCTGCATGCCCTCGGAAAAAATTACGGCCGTAGTTTCCCCTTGCTTTCAGCCATTCGCAGTACCAGCACAGCAAGGCCGTTTTGGTTATTGTTACAAGGCCAGATCAGTCAATCATCCAGACTGTTGCCCTTGCAACTACTGAAAAGGCTGCTGCCCCTCTTCAGGAACCACACATTTGTCTGGCCTCTCAACAGATACCCCTCCGTTGTGGTTGTACCTACGGTACAGATATCTGTATCGCTGAGGCATGCAAGCCTCCCCACCAATGGCAAGGTCCATGGTTCATGGGGCAGGGGAGGGGGGGGGGGGGAGTTTCCTTATAGAGAGTGTATACGAACTATTATACTATTAACTATTATACTGGGTAGATATCTATCCAAAGTAGCTTGGGCCATAGTTCCTCTACATGCTTCTGTCCTGTACTGAAAGTTTCAATTTCATCATTCAGATGTGACACTACTGATTTTTGATCTAGTTTACTGAATATATATACCTTTCTGCTTGTTTTAGTTGTCCTTTGTACTTTGGTAATGATTGTTGCCACAGCCACTATGTTTTTTTCTTTTTCTTTTTTCTTTTCTTCCCTTCATGGTCACTGATACCAGTTTTAATGTGGACGCCCTCAAAGACATCAGGTCTGTTTGTTGCCATTTGATCCAATATTTTTACACTGTGAGTAGGGTTCCAAACTACCTATTCTAGATAGTTTTCAGAGAAGACATTTAGTAATGTTTCACAGGATCTCTTATCACACGCGCCACTAACAGAACTGTAATTTTTCCAGTTGATTGTTGGATGATTGAAATCTCCACCAATGATTACAGGATGATGGGGAACTTCAGTACAAGTGAACTGAAGTTTTCTCTAAAGTTTTTGGTTACGTCAGGAGATGAGTCTGGTGGGTGATACAAGGATCCAATTACCATTTTATGTCTGCCCAAACAGTCTCACATCCAGCTTCAATTTTTATTGTGGTGGATCAGGAACACTTTGCTCCCCCAAAAACCTACAGCACACGTCTGCTGGAAGAGGGAAAATTCTTTCGCATACTCTATGTAGAATCATAATGATATCCTGTCAGGTCAAGCAGCTGGCTCTGTGATGAGGGATTTCTGTTTCTTTTTATTCCAGGTTCACTGTTTCCGCTATCAACAATTTTTTTTTTCGTTTATGGGACAATTTAAAGGAGGCACAACAGTGCAATCCTCCTTTGTAAAACAGTTTTGGAAAAAGATGTTTAATATCTCAACCTTTTCTGTGTTCTACTCAGTCTCAAAGCCATTATGGTCTCAGAGTATCTGATATGATGGCTTTGACCCATTTACTGATTTAACAGAAGACCAAAACTTTTTAGGTTTTCTGTCATGTCTGTAGAGAGAATTTTACTTTTGAATTAGTTGAACTCTTTGCACACGGCTCTCCTTATATTAAGTTTAGTTACTTTTATATTTTGTTTGTCTGTGAGGCTTTGGTTTAGCAGTTCTTTTAACACAATTGTCAAATCAGGCAGGTCTTTTGCTGCCCTCATTATTTTGTTCAGCACATACCTGTCGAAAGTCTGTTGTAAAATGCTCTTGAACTTTGTCCACTGATATTCAGTGTTGTTCTTGCAGCAGATAAAATCCCCCCCTAAGTAGGAAGATCTCACTTTCATTTTACTAGACTGATGAAAGATTTTCAGGTGAAAAATGTGACTTTAATTAGCGGTAGTGTAAAGAGCATGTACTATGCTCAGATTTTCTTTGAATTTATGCACAGACATGAGAAAGAAATATGTGGGGACAGTGCAGACAGCAATGATAGATGTGTAACTTGGACAGGCCAGTGAGGTGTCACTTGCACTTGGCAGTCATGCTTTTCTGTGGACCACAAAGGAGAGGGGCCTGGCGACAGGGGTCAAATACTAAAGAAAAATGAATGTTGTTGTATAAAGTCTATGCCGTACAATCTCAAGTTAAATGCAGGGGTATGGTTTTAGTCAAGCATTGAAGCATCATTTATGAACATGTTGTCTGCAAAACTTTATTAATTATCAGTTGTTGTGAGTTGAGAATTTATTTGAATACAGAAGGACTATGGAAACAGTATTTTGTGATTTTGTAGTGAGTTGTTTAAATGCAGAAGCTCTCTTATAGCACTCTCCCTCTGCATTTAGAAAAGAAGTGAGCAGTTGAATACGCGGCACTGCATAGCAGGACCGCAACATTAAGAGAAAACAAGACAGTGACTGGGAAATTAGGAAAAGAAGGTAACTGTTGTTACAGGAAACGAATAAAGACAAGGCATCTCGCAATATATCGATCACTTGAAATCAACCCACAACAATAATAACGCTTCACCGTAACTGCTTTATCACTCCCTGTTCTACGCTAACTGAGTCAAAAAGTTTGTGTCTTTTGTGATTAGCAGATCTAATGTTATCTTCAAGAGTCAATTCTCTGATTAATTGCTCAAGGTAATTTTCAGGTAAAGCACATAGAACAAGTTCACATGATTCTTTGTGCCTGCTATCTGGTAAGTTAAAATCTCCACCTAAAACTGTAAAATAACCAAGGAATTGACATGAAATATTCTCCAAATTTCTCCTCAAGTGTTCCGCTACTACTGATGCTGAGGCAGGGGGTCTATAAAAGCATCTGATGACCATGTTCGATCCATCTATAAAGCTTGTCTTCATCCAAATTATTTCACATTCGGTATCTGTACTAATCTCACTAGGCATTGTCCTTCTTTTTCCCCTCCAGCTATAAACCTGCCTCCACCACCAGTATTCAACTTATCTTCGTGGTATATTGTGATAAATAGTGTATGTATGCATCACGTTTCATAGTTTTAGCATGTACAAATGATGATCCATGTACCACAGAGATCCACAGCATTCTAACAGACAGAGAGATTTCTACATGACATGTTGTTTGATGCAGATTTACACAATGTGATGACGGGCTATACGCCAGAATTCTTGTTTGGCAAGTAAATGATTTTGAAATTCAAAAGATGTCCGTTATCAACTAGTTAACATCTTGTTATCAATTTGGTCAACACGACATACTTCCAGAGAAGGAGATGTTGTAAAGACAAGTTCATTATATGCAGGTAACTGGATATGTCTTGAGAAAGTGAAGAATTTTTAACAGTTGGTCTCTTCCATTTATCACACAGTGTAATATTTATGAAATGTTCACCCACAGGTATTAAATAAGTTTACTGATGAAAAATTTCAACTTTCAAAGTGGTTTATGTATTTTAACTAAGGCATCAGTTTATAAATGTTGTTAATTTTCAAAAATATTGGATTGAGTGAATAAAAAATTGGTCTATTACCATACAAAATATAGATGTGTTCATATACAGTAGACTACTCTGAATCCTCAATTTCAAGGCAAGAGACACACTTCACAATTTTTACTGAATGTGTGTTACACACATGTTTATGACACTGTCCACAATACTGTTTTGGTTTACTTAGATTGTTGTACTTCTGCTTCTTTGTTTTAGCTTCTCTTATACAAACATGGCCCCAACCTTTCCCCACAGGAGGCTGACGTGCTTATGTTGTCATTTCTTTGATTTTCTTTTGTAGAATAGTCTCCATTGATTGAACAATTTGGTTAGATAACCCTCTTGCATTGGCACTTCTTTTTTCTACCTGCAATTTCACTAGTTCCATCCCAGCTTGCAGAAGATAAAGTTTACATTTGTTGTGTATCTTTTCATTCCATCTTGGATGTTGCTGGATGAATATGGTGGTTGCATTGATAGCACAAATGTCAATGAGAGAGTAAAATACAGATAGAGGCCATCTCATTGTTCCCCTCTTGCAGGTGTACATACGTGCCATTTGATCAATGGTATCAATTCCACCTTTACTGGAATTATAATATGCATTTATTTCAGTTTTATTCTTCTCTCCTCCAACAGTGCCTTTATCTTGGTGCATTGTTGACAGCATCAGTAAGTTTTTACTTGGTTTCGTTTTTGCTATGTAGGACACCAAAGTTACTGGAGGCCTACCTGTTGATGGGTCTGTGAACAAGAACATTGATGAATATAGCTCTTGATTTGAATTGTTCTTCATTATGGCTGGAATATGCTTCCTGGTTGACTGGAGCTTTCCTACTGTAGTAACCTTGTAGTCTTGGTATAACTCTTCCGCCAAATCCACAGATGTGTAGTATCGGTCTGTAGTAATATTTTGACCAGTATTTTTCACAGGTGCTGCCAGGCGTTTGACGACAGCTGCTGAACCCCGTTCTTCTTTTGACTAATTCTGAACATTACCTGCATAGGGTTCCGTATTCAAGATGTATCTGTAAAACTGCATCGGACATCATGCGTATAAGGATGCCATACTTGCCCTGTTTATCCTTCATAAATACTTTGAAGGGGCAGCGCCCTCTAAACAAGCTGAGCATCTCATCAATGGTTAGGTGGACCCCTGGTTTATACAGTAGTGGAAACCAATCATTCACTTTGTTGAAAACATCACGGATTGCTGTGAACTTGTCTGCTTCCCTTCTTAGCTGGCGGGTACTTTTGTCATCAAACCTTATAATTGCAATAAGTTCCTTAAAACGTTCTGTTGCCATAATACCCTTGTAAACTGGCTGACCCATTAGGTCTGACCAAAGATCGTGTTCACTGAGAGAATTGTCCTTATCAGCATTCTTATAAAGGCATACAATTCTTTCTCATTAGTCAAAGCAACATTTCGCCTAACTGCCTCTTCATTTGAATGTTTTACTATAACATCCATGATGTCAGGTGTAAGAAGTAACTTCAAGGCTTCACTGGGTGAATGGCAAACACCAGCCGGAGTTACTCCTGCCTGCTCTCTGAGTATATTAGCAACAGACCTCCAAGGAATTCTAGGCTGTGTGATTACATACCTTCTTCCAGACTTGGCCACAATAACATCCTGATGGTCACTGCCTGAAGCAGCACTATCTTCATCTTCTCTAACATCCACATCACTTTCCTGATCTGAATCATACTCCTTAACACCATCCTCATATTCACTTTCACTCCCCAAGTCAGAATCTTCATCTAAAATTTCATTCAGAACTCTTTCTAAAGATGAATCACGTATTCTTTTAGTCATTTCTAAGTCTGGGTGTGAACAGTAGGGAACTGCACTAACTCACTGTAAGTTTACAAGTTAAATAACAGCTGACTGACATCAACAATCACTTCCCCTGAAAGTAAACCGATTGTTGTGAATATCAAGAATACTAACCAACAAGAAACTAACTTGCATTGTTGTGGAGATGAGAAATACGAAATCCTACCAAGGGAAATTTTCTATAGTATGGAATCCTTGGGGGGGGGGGGGGGCATAATAAGTTTGTTTATTTTTTCTTTCAAAGCAGGAATTGTCTATAAAATATGTTGACATTAACATTTTATAAAATAGCCAACAAACAATAACTCAAAGGGAGTATGTAGTATGAAAGTTACTTGGGCAAAATCAGGGGACATAAAGAAATTGTGGGTTCAATGAACACCCCCCCCCCCCCCCCCCCCCAAGGCATCCTAGGATTAATAGCTGTTCATTGTGGATGAGTGAGCCAACCCCTTTCTTACTGCTACTGACTGATTTATTTTTGTGAAGTTGATAGAAATTTTATCAACCCCCAAAAAATTACTGTATGTATTCAAGTGAAGAGCAAACAAAAAGCTAAGTGTTCTTATATTGTGTTGAGTTTGTCATTAAAGACTTGCTTTTATGTACAGTGTAAAATATTGTTTTTTTTTTTTTAATTGATTAGAGCGTTGGTTGCTGGGCACTCTTATAAGAGAGATGGAGATTGTTAGCTATACTACGTATTTGTAGTACACTTCAAGTAGAGCAAAATTTTGAAAAGTACCTAAATATAGTAAAGTTATTATCCACACACTTGACATACATCTCAAAGACCTCTGGGAATTAGAGGAAACATTTAATCAGTTGTCACTCCTTTTCTGTTGATATGGGATATGGGCTGTATATTAACTCAGATAACCCTGATGTCCTTCTGGAAGGACGACGTAACTCACTACTGAAATTATTTATTTTTGCGAATAACGCATTGTTGCAACGGACTGTGAAGCATTGTTATATGAAGTAGGCAGAATCAGTTGCGCGCTGCGACAGTCAGTTTGACACTGTTGTTCATAGTGAGTGAGAAACTGTGTCTTGAAAATAGGGCCGATTTTACCATGGACCAACTGACTGACCTTGTCATTGATGGATATGTATATTTTCTTTGATATTGCGTCAATAATTCTGAAACTTGTCATATAATATCTTAAAGAATTAACCTATATTATTTATGGGATCATATTACGATTGAAAGTTTTCGTCAGTTGTAATTCAATAATGTTTTCAAATGTCCTTCCAGAAGGACGTCAGGGTAATATGTTGTCATTTTGTATTCACGGAAAACGATGTACACTAATGGAACTTTTGGGCATGTTAGAATCAAAAGATGAGGAAATACTAATACTGGTGTGAATGTAACATTACACCCTCCTCTAAATTCAACTGATGACGTAACAGATAAAGATTCGGGTGCTGAAGAAAATCCAAGTGTAGATAAATTACCAGCAAGTCAGCTCAATGCTACTGCACTACATGACCTAAAAGAGAGGGGCGTGGAAGCAACAGGAACAATAAGAGGAAACAGAGTTAAGAATTGTACTCAATCATTTGTAGATAAAATGATAAAAGAAAGTAGAGGATCATATGAAATTTTATCTGACTCAGCATCCGGGATTTCCATTGTACGTTAGAATGACAACAGTGTCGTTACTGTAGCTACCAACTTTGACAGAGTGCAATCATCACACTCTGTAGCAAGATTTTCCAGGGAACAAAAGAAAAGGATTAGCGTGCTTCAACCTAACTTGGGAGGCATAGATCGAACTGACCAAAATGAATCCCTATATAGATGCTCTATAAGAGGGAAAAAGTGGTATTTCCCGATCACTGTACATTTTATAGACATTGCAGTGCAAAATGCCTGGGATCTTTACAAGCACTACGAATAACCCATAGATCATCTGACGTTTCGTCGTCGAATTGCCACTGCAATTCTTGAAAGTAACAAAAGAGTCACTACCAGCAGAGGATGTCCTAGTAACAGGGCACAACTAGATTCTAGATTTGATGGAATAGGACATTATGTTTCTGAGTTACCAACGGACGAGATAAAAGAAAAAGAAGAAGCAGCTGAAATGTCGAAGTTACCACAAAAAAACTACTACTATGTGTGTAAAATGTGACGAACCACATCATGTTTGTTGCTTTTTGTCTTATCATACTAGTGCATAAAATATGTGTAAAGGTTATTTTTTCGTTTTTTTGTATTATTAGCTGTTTTAGCCCATAATTCAAATTTATTTATGTTTATTTGAAAGTATAAAAACCAAAACAAGTTAATTGTGCAATGTCATATACTTTAAAAACATGTTCCCTTATTGTCCTGGTGTCCTTCTGGAAGGACGCCCATTTTTGGAAATACTAAATAAAAATAAATACTCTAAATTGTTTTTACTTTCTTCTTTACAACCTTGTGAATGAATGTAGATAAGATATAAATCAATTTTTGAAAAACAAATAATTCAGGACTATCTGGGTTAATTGAATCATGAGCTAATAGATCTAAAGTCTTAAACATAATTTCATGAAGAATTTTGTACAAAATCGGTCTCATATATATATCTATAACTGAGGAGGTTGAGAAACCACCCAACCAGTTGCAAATAAAGTTTTGTTCCTCCTTGATCTAGGTTTCGATATTTGTAAAAATTTCTTCTTGAGAAATAGTGGGCCTTGTTATATCACATTATGGTACATTAGCTTGATGAAGCTGAACAGCTCTCGTCATATACAAAATTGACAAAACAAGAATTATCACAAGCAATGGCTTTAGATAGCAGCCAGATTACACATATTGTACTGCAGAATGAATGCTCACTAGTAAATGCCCACAGGTAGAGGCTCTTGTCAACATAAAATTGTAATAGGCATCACAGGATAAAATATTTGCATAAGTTGTGTGTACATCATGCCAGAGACTTATTTGGATAAGTGACATGTACATCATGCCAGGAACTTAGTCTCTGGCAGGATGTAAACATAACTTATGCAAATATTTTATTCTGTGTCGCCTGTCATAATTTTGTGTTGACAAGAGCCTCTACCTGTTGGCATTTACTAGTGAGCATTCATTTTGAAGTACAATGCACGAACTCTGGCTGCTATCTAAAGCCATGGCTTCTGGTAATTCTACTTTTGTCAATGTTGAATATGACAAGAGCCACTCAGCTTCATCTAATCTAATGTACCATCATGTCATGTAACAAGGCCTGGCCCACTGCTTCTGAAGAAGATATTTTTACAAATATTGAAACCAAGGTCATGGACTTATAAACCTTTATTTGCAACTGGTTGGCTGATTTTTCAACCTCTTCAGATTTACACAGTTGCTCTTTTGCAGCCATGTTAAGATTTCTATAACTATGCTGATAAACTTTAATTTTTCACAATTTTACAAGACTCCAGATATGAATATTCCTATATTAGGAAATAGGTGAAAATTAAGTTGCTACTTTATAAATCAGTTCATTCATTCATTCATTCATTCATTCTTTTCACAATTTCTTGAAGTAACTCTGTCTATAGGTGCTTATTGACTCTCTCTGCTTAATACAGTAGTGCCCAGTAAGATGTAAATGGCACAGTAATAAATGTTCGTTAACAATTAGTATTTTCTTGTTTCATATTAAAAGGCAATGGTCACAAAATGCACATAGATGTCTCTAGAACTAATCAAGAAGATTTTAGTTATTTTAAATCTCATTAATATTATTATCAGATGCTTGTACCATTAGAATTGTTGACAGCTGCCCTTCATGTCCACAAAAATAACACCTGCATCTCCATCTCGCCTTCATTTCAAGTCCTATTCGTTAAGAGTTCCCACTCCCAGTACATTTTTAACGTTTGCTTGAGTCAGCTCATGTGGACTGATCGATGAATGGTACTGAAGTAGATGGTAGATAATTATGACCAACTCATTTTGACAAGATTTTAGTCGTTCCTTGGCGTTATTCCAGTAGAAAATGAGAGAAGTTTGTTGTACTCTCTTGGATAATAATTTTTGCTTAAGGTATTTTTTCCACAAGTCTTTTCTTTTTCACTTTGTATGCCATTGGAATGTGTTGAGTGTGAAATAATGGAAAAACTGTACTTGAAGAACTTTTCTGTCTTTGTATTCCTTTTGCTAACTTCAAGATAGGAAAATGAAGGTTTGTATAATTCGTTGGTAGATTTTTATCAAAAGACACATCTCTGGCAAGAGGAGAGAAGCCAGTTTAATTATGATTAGCCCTCTTGATTTAGCTTCCCACCCACTCCATCCCATCTGTCCATATATTACTTCAACCAATATTATCCTTTCAGTAAGGCCACAACTGTTTTTTTCTTCTCCTATCTGTACAGTAACCACCTACACAAAACCATGTCTTATGCAGCTGATGGGATATTTAAGTACAATGGGAGAGAGAGAGAGAGAGAGAGAGAGAGAGAGAGAGAGAGAGAGAGAGAGAGAGAGAGAAGGTGGGAGGGTGTTGAATTCAGCTGCCCATTTTTAAACCATTGAAAATGAAGGAGCAAATTCCTTATGGATCTTTCTATTGGTGAAAAGACATCGAAAACAAGGAATTTTACACCACCACTACATCATTTTATGAATTTAAACAAAAGAGATGCAACTATTTTTTCAAATGGAAAAAGCTATTCTGTCACGCAAGTTGACACTTGACTTGATATTATTGCCTAGTGTGTACCAAAATTGGAACAAAATGCAATGTTTTGTTGATTGGAATACCTCCTTTATGCCTGGCCAAAACCTCTTCACTTGACCCTTGTAGACTATTTTACATATGGCAATGGCAATGAGAAATTCTTGAAAAAGGGATTTTGTTTTAGTTTAGAGACTGCATTTTGTGGTAAGAAAATAACAGCCTATAAATTCATAAATGAAGTTAATAATTCACAATAGCTGTAAATCTTGCAGTGAAATCTTGGAAGAGTAATAAAATGCATTATTCTTAAATTTTTTGTGCGTCCTGCGAAATATCTGGATTATTCTTAAAAAGTGAAAAATGGATCAGATTTGAAGTAGTGAGAAAATTCCATTAAAAAAATACAGATTTTTTTTAGTAATGAATGTGTATTGTATTACTAAGATTGTTGTGATGTTATGTATTTTAAATATATTTTTCTTCTTTGTTCTGATATACAGTTGTGATTGACTGCACTCATTGTTTGGTTTTGTAGATAAAAGCCAACAAGAAGTTAGTGGAGAGCGAGAGCATGCAATGGCCTTATATCTGGCTTGCCGCCATCTGCCAGCACAGCTTCTCTCATCACCAGGCGAACGTGCTGGCATGCTTGCAGAAGCAGCAAAGACTCTAGAGAGAATTGGTGACCGAAAGAGGCTTGGGGAATGCTACAATCTTATGAAATCTCTTGGTAGCAGTTCTGTCACAAATTAAGTGATCTTAGTATTTTATGAGAGACAATTGACATTCCAAATATTTTTAGTTTCTCTCAAAGTCTGAACAAGCATTGAAACAATTGCAATTGACATTTCTGTCTTTTGTTTCTTAAACTGAGTAAACTCCATCAGTCTCTTTCTGCAGTATGATTAATTTGTTTGCACTGAAAATCCAAAGATAACCCAGGCCATTGAAAAATGTCTTTAGTTAATTTTTGCTACATAATGGCTTAATACCAAGGATTTTTGTATACTGAATCCAAATCTGACTTCAGTTTTTTTCCCATCACATAAGTTTTACTGCAACATGATTTCTTTATAAACTAGAAAATTAGCAAAGCATTTGTAATTGTAATGAAAAGTAATTTAATTTTCCAGCATGAGTGAAGGTTTTATACTATGGACATATGTGAAAAAAAGTCGTTATTGCATAGCACTTACGTGTCCACTGACTTAACGTAAGTTTTCTGTATACGCCATTGATTTACATTAATTTTCTCTATCCTCCTCAAAGCATCTACCATTGCTTTCACTGTGGCGAATTGCCTTTTGTACGTCTCAAAGTGATGCACAGTCTTTCTTATTGTATGAATGTTCCAGTAATTGTGATACCTTTTGTCATCACTTTCATCAAATCATTAAAGTGCTCACCTTGTTCCTCACCGACATACACAAATTTGCAGGGAGAAAATTGTGGCATGTGCTCAAAAATGAAAATTGAGCCCCATTAAGCAGCCTAACTTCATGGACTTTTTCAGCATATAAATTACAACAGAAATGTGATATGGGTCTTTTTTATTACCTGAGAACTTGTTAACAAACAGTTCCTCCTTCCCTCTTACTCACAGTCATTTATGATTTGAAGATGGAATGAAACATCATTTTAGATCCAACTGCTTTTAATTTTGCCCCTGATAAATGGGGAATATGCTCGCTGAAATTCTTGAAATGTTCTCCATCTTAGGACAAACTATTCATGAAAGATGAATCTTATGTGCAAATATTCAAACTCTGGGGCCAAAAGGTTATCATTAAGACTAAGCATCCACAGTTAATGTTCTTTTCTAAAGGTCACACCTAAAATGCTGCAGTTTATTAGAGTGCAACATATTTTGTACAGATTCAGTAGGTTCTTTTCCTTCTCTACCTAACAACAGGTATACCAAGTCCTCTGGCACAGCAGGTCTGTGGGACTGCCTCCATTCTGCACCATTGACAGCTGTCAGTTAGATCTAAAGAGTATCAGGAGTATCGGCAGCTGGCTTTGGCTCTGGCGTGGTCATGAAGATCACCTTGAAGCTGATATCAGTGTTCTTGATCTATGGTAGCACTTGCACAAACACTCGCATTCTGCTTCAGTCTCAGTTCTGTGTACTGCATATTTTGGAGCGGTATTATTGTATGCAAGTGCCATTTTGGACCAACAGCAGTTTCTAGATTCTTCTCAAACTCAATGATCAAATTTATTGAGACTGTTGTGTCTGGGCCTGGGGGGATGGAAGTTCTGTAGAATTTGTTTTGCAGATGACAGTGCTCAACAACCTGCGGAATAGTATTCGTGGGCCTGACATGGAGTACGTAAAGTGTGACAAAATCCTCTATTTGAAAACAAAAGTGTTAATAGTTTACTTGAAGAAACATTCGGTGTACATATAGGAATTGGATTAAGTTTTCAAGAGAGTTACTTGAATTGAATTGTTGTGTTGAAAAATGTAAGGGTATTTTCTTAATCATGTGATCAATTCATCTGTCTTTAATGTGAGTTCGGAGTTTATAAAAAAAACTAGATTTACAGTTACGTGTAAAAAATATTTTCAACAATTATGCAAGTACGAAGGAGTTAATTTTTGTTATTCCACTTACACATAAGTACAGATAGGAGTAGTATCAGCTTATCATATATTTGATAGGATTTGTACCCAAATGGTTGTGAACTTATCATTCTGCATTAATTGTAGTGGTTTTTTAACTCACACAAAGATATTCATTATAGGAACCACATGTCTTTATTAAAGTAACAGCTCTGTTATACTAAATTGGTACAGTAAATCAAAATTGTTCGATTGTAGTTAAGAGAAGAACTTGGAAACAATAAATGGCAGCCACTTGTGATGATGGTCTTTTCTGTAGTATGCCATGTACCATAAATTTAACATAGCATTCAACAATCAGTCTTAAAGATGTATTGCTCACTGTCAGTATTCACAAGTCAGAATATCTGTCACAGAAATGTTCAAGTTTGTCGTTAAGCTGATGAGGATAGCTTACTCCTTCCAAATCAGTATATGATTCAATACCCAGTGCAGCAGAAAGAAATCAATTTATTACACTAACATTGTTAGTGTGCGAGCTCTGATAAGTAAATGTCTGTTTCATTTTACTGTTACAATAGCTTTATAAGTAAAACCATTTCTATTAGCACATTGGATTTAATCCATATGGAAACAGATGAAGAGCATCGGCCACCCGATAAGAAATGCTCAGCTTTTCCTGTCATGGTTATATTATTATTTTTAGAACTTTTAAATTGCTTTACAGTTTGTCTTTATTTCATTTAAAATCTCATCGAAATAGAAAATGTTGTGGATTACAAACAAAGAAAAAAAATGTTGCAGAGTTTTTAAATCATATTTATTAAACTTGATGACGCACTGTAATTCTGGTGAATTTGTAATATTTTGTAAATATGTAGGGAAAGAGGAAACTCAGATTATTTGTATATAATTTTCCATATTTGTACTATGAGTAACTCATGTGTGACATCACTCTATAAGTTTTATTGTAGAGAATAAACTAGCCACTTAAACTACCACAAATTACTGTATACAAACCCTCACTCTGTTTTGTTATTGTCTCATTCATTGGATGTTAAAGTAAGATGTGTTAGAATCTGAGTATTTTCTTTATCATATGGTTACAAATACTCGCTGATTCCAAAACAATTTTAAACTGTTTACATATCTATTATTTCTTGTAATTCTTTTGTGCTACTGAGTTTTCCAATTAGAGAGAGAGAGAGAGAGAGAGAGAGAGAGAGAGAGAGAGAGTTAGTTTTACACAATTGTACAGTACAACTTTTTTAACTTAAATAAATTTTGTAAGAACAAGAGTTCAAGCAGTGTCAATTTATTCCTGTCTTAGTTGCCTTAACTCTCTTCTGTGGTGCGGATAATTTAATTTGATTGTTTCACTTTTATCTGTGCTGGGCCACCGTGCATGTCAACATAAGAATGAAGAACGAGATTATGAACATCTTCCAGTTGTTTTTTCCTCTAATTTATTCTCATTACCAGGCAGGGGAAATTTCTTGTTTGTTCTCACCAATGTAATAACCTTCTTCACTGTGTTTACATGAGATGAATCATGGAGCCATATCTAAGTTAAAGCATCTAAAACTGCACAATAAAGAGGTTGGAAAGCGATATTGCAGACAATTCAATGGATCTATACAGTAGATCTGACTAACACATGGGAACTTTCCTTTGGCCTTGTCATAGCTAATGCCAGCCAAAATTGTGCCTGCTGAGGTGTTGCAAATTATACCGTATTTACTCGAATCTAAGCTGCACTTTTTTTCCCGTTTTTGTAATCCAAAAAACCGCCTGCGGCTTAGAATCGAGTGAAAAGTAAGTAGAAGTTCTGAAAAATGTCGGTAGGTGCCGCCACAACTAACTTTTGCCGTCGAATATATGTAGTGCTACACAGGCATGCTTTGCAGGCACAAAGATAAATACTGGTGCCAAAACCTCTGCGTCAGTAAACAAATTTAAAAAAAAAAGGTGGAAGACGAGCTTTTTTCCTCTGCCCCGAGTTTCGACCACTGCATTTTCATACATTATCCAACGAAGTAAATACAAATTCCGTGTTGTTCATCTTCGAATGTAGCAGCCATTCCATGTACTACGAAAATCCAACTGGCCAGACTGTTTGGGATGTTTGTCAATATTGACAACTCTACGTTCTGAATTTTTTCATACCTGTGACAAGAGATGGTTGCTAATAGGAACTTTTATGAATTGTGAATCACATGCAGTATTCTCTTCACCATAAGAATTATATGAATGTAAACATTTTGCCATGTATTCCTACTTGTTTCCTACTATCTCATTTAAATCCTGTCTTCCTAATAAACTAAGAAACTAGAGTGAGACAACAGCAAACGCGGAAGAATATACATATCATGTCATGTTTATATTCGTATTATTCCTATGCAGAATAGTGATACAGTCAGAAATGAAGCAGGGCAACTGACTAGATTTTTAAACCTAAGACGACTCTTAATTTCTGTGCAGAATGTAATATACTAAAGAGGTGTCTGCAAAAATTTTCGCTAAACTTTCGTTCATAACATCTATCGTACGCAGTCTATTATTTGGTTCTTGTTGATCATTATCAAAGAAAGCGGCAATGTAAGTAACAGCAAATAGCAGTCTCTTGCTATTGTTTCGCTAATGAGACAATTCCTCCCTCTTTTTTTAAAAAAAAATTGTAAGCGGCGGTAGCATGCACAAAGCAAGCCATGCCGTGAGCGGCGACAAGCCGTAAACGCGCATTATCAGAATGCAACAAACAATGCATGGCACAGTGCAGTAATGCATTTTGAGTGTAGAGTGACGGAAACACCTATAACAAAGAGAACGGCACTTATCAGATCAAAGAAAAATAAGCAATCAATTCAAACCAGACGAAGCACGTGAAAAAGGCTCTAGTATAAATAAGGACGGAACGCATGACGCATAGCAATGACTACATGGTAAAGCCTAACTGCTGCATTTACCACACGTACCAAACTACTGTAGCTGTATCATCATTCATTGGACCGAAATTGTCTCATATTACAATGGACCAACTTTGTTTTAGTTTGGAGGTGCAGTCTAAAACGTTTCTCCCCCTTGAATTACGAGTCTCAAATTTCAGGTGCGACTTAGATTTGGGAAATTTTTTTTCCCTTGATTTCGAGTCTCCTTTTTCAGGTGCGGCTTTGATTCGAGTGCGGCTTAGATTCGGGCAAATATGGTAGTTGGCAACACCATTTCAGGATGGATGAGTGGAAATATAATACACCACCTGTCCCTCCCCAGGTAATCATTTGTTGACAACACCTCATTATATAGCTGACATGTAATGTGATCCATCTTGCCATATGGAGAACAAAAGAGCTCTTGGTGGTAAGATTTGGAGTGGTTCTGAAAATGTGCTTCACTGTGTGTTTCGACAAGTTGATTACAGTTTTAAACTATCCCTTAAAAATGCAGAAACCTTGTTTTATTCTGTGTATTACATATTTTTAATTTTTGTTCATTTTTAATTACATAACTTGAAGAGAGGAATTTTTTGATCACCATCATTCAGCACTAATTCCCAGGACTGATTCCTGTGTACCATGTGTTCATTTCTTTTCTGTATTTTCACTCCCTTTGCTAACATTCACAATCTCATTTTATTTCTGTCTGAGCCTGTGGGTTTCAAGCTGCTTAGTAGATCTGCTGGCAGGGATCTTTTGTTTTATTCCTTTACTGTCCCCTCACTATCAACTTATACTGACATTAGCTTGTTTTCATTAGACTTCATAATTGCTCTTATTCTCTGCATTGGTTGTTGTTAAAGATGGTTTCAAAAATGAGTTTGAAGGGTTATATTTGTAAAAATATATTGGAGTGTGATATTGCATAGTGGAATTTCAGCGACAAAAGTGAAACAAAGAGGCCTAGAAACATAGGTTTGAAAAGAATGGATGAGAAGGGCAATCATCTCAAATGAGAAATGTCAATAACAGTTCATGAAAAATGTCTGGAACAGTCATAAATAAAACTTTCATTGCTGCACAAGTAAAGAGCATCCAGCAAGGTCAGCCCCAATTTACAGTCATTAGTGTCTTCCTGTTCAGTCATAATAAATTTTTTTTTGTTTGATGATAAAAACTCTGCAGATCCTGAATTATCAAAGGTGACTTCCCAAGGCTACATCCAGTTTGTGTACTGTGTTTAGAAGTGAGGAACTTACTGAACTTAAGACACTCCGTAATACATTTGTACAAGACATAATGTGTTCAAACAATTTCAGATTTAGCAGCAAATGGGCAGTATTATAGTTTTACACAAAGAATGATTTATTCTCAAGTACAGAGTGAAGAGAGAGAAGGTGGTGGTGGTTAGTGTTTAACGTCCCGTCGACAACGAGGTCAGAGACGGAGCGCAAGCTCGGGTTAGGGAAGGATTGGGAAGGAAATCGGCCGTGCCTTTTCAAAGGAACCATTCCGGCATTTGCCTGGAACGATTTAGGGAAATCACGGAAAACCTAAATCAGGATGGCCGGAGATGGGATTGAACCGTCGTCCTCCCGAATGCGAGTCCAGTGTGCTAACCACTGCGCCACCTCGCTCGGTGAGAGAGAGAGAGAAGGATTGGTCCTTTCAGGAATAAAACTCTCAACCATCACTGAAGATAATTTTTTTTCTTTTCTTGAGAATTGTCACTTTCTCGGGATGATCGGATGGACGAAACTGAAGGCGACTTCCGCCAGGACATAAAAACTGTGGAAGAAGCCAAGCTTCTTAGAATGTTCGGACATGACACACTAATAACCATAAACCCATATAAATCATAGTTTGAGGTTTCAAAAGAACAGGCTGTAGAATCATATCATATTCTTGATACCAACAGAAAACTTTAAAAGGAACATCTTCGTATTGTTCTGATGACTGCTATCATAATTATCGAAGACATATGGTTCCAGGTTTATACTAGTACACAGTACCCACATCAGACTGTCTTCCAAAAGGACACAGGGAACTAATTCCTGACACTATGCTTTCGGTGATATTGTTGAACATTGGAAAATGGAAGAAAAAGTTGACCGCTATTGCACGCTGCATTAGGAGACATTTGAGGCAAAATTCATTTCTTTCACCATTGCAGGAAGGCTCGTCATCAAATGTTTACGTGCAGGGTTCCCAGAATTTAAATTCATATTGTGGTTTTGTATGCTTATGGTTCAGTTTTATATTTGGGTAACATCCATCTTGAACCTATGTTTGAAACTTTGTGGACAACATTTCTCTGTTTGTTTATGGCAATGCAGACTACGTTCAGTTATTTGATGGACACATTGTTTTTCTACATGATAGGAGGCATTCTGTATCATCTCAAAAACTGCAATTGTTCCAGATCAAAACATTCAAATAAAAGACTTAACAACCAATACAATTTGTTGGAAGTTAACAGGACTGTTTAGCCAAAAACCTTTGAATGAAATAATGATGTAGGTTTAAGTGCAATTATGATGAAAGATCTGCATGATGTTTATAAATATTTAAAAGCACATATTCTCTTCATGTTGGATGTCTTGTGGCTTCATAGGAAGGTCAATGACCTGTGGGGTGGAACAGATCTTTGAAGGAAGTTGCCCATGATAGCCTTTACAAAATAACTTTTGTAGATTGCCAGTAAGTCATAAATGCTCCTTGTAATTACTATGACATCGGATTCAGAGTTTTGTTGCAGGCACTGGAAAGATTCGAGAATTTTGTCAGCAAACTTGTGTAGTAGCATTTGGTCAGCCATTGTATTTAAGTCGGATGTACCCTAGCAATTTGATATTGAAAGCCGATACTTTCAAATGTTGTTAGACTTGATGGATACCATCCTAATGTCTTTCGTGCAAAATAATAGGTGCTGAAAACAGAAATAACTGGAAGCAACTATTCAGCATTTTTCATATCTTTTGTCTGAAAAAACAGTGCAAACAGGTAGGACACTTCTAAGAATAGATGTGATACTCGTACATAAGAAAGGAAAGAAATTCGAAGTGCTTGAAGAACTTGAACTCTTTTATGTCACATATATCGAATAAAAGATCCTTTGGTGTTTGAACATTTCTTTTGCCTATCAGTCATCGAAAAGGAAACTAGGATTCTGTTTCTAAAAACTCATGAAATCAGTTAACATAAGAGACTGCATGAATGATATTAAGGAATTATAATATGTGTTATGGTTGCCTGTAAATGCATAATATGTTTATTCTTACATTCATTATTCTGGAATTATTGCATAAAGTCAGGTTAACTTGCAGTTTTATTAAATACTTTTAATTCTACATTTGAAAAATGTAAGCACAGGGATTTGAAATGATAACCTCATGCTCTATAAGTAATATCTAACTGCTATGCCAGTTTTCCAGTTGAAAGTGATAAAACATTGATACATGATGATTGGTCATTGTAAATATTTTAGCATACGAGCAATTGTATTAGGAACATAATCCTCAGAACTGCATATCGAGAGTCAAGCTTCCATCATCAGGCTCTCTTAAGTTAATCTTGCATAAATGTTTGCACACAAGTGTAAACAGGTAGGACACTTTTAACCTGGGCAACTATGGCAGATCAGTGTTGCCAAATATATGGATGAGTCTAGTCATCCCCTGAAAGGCATGTAAAAGGACTTAGATATGATACTTGTACATAAGAAAGGAAAGAAATTCGACATCCTTAAGGAACTTGAAATAGCAGTCCATCAGGGTAAGTGTGATAATTTAGTTACATAAAATGGGGAGAATGTTTTTGGATCCTTTTTAAATTTGGTATTAGTTAGATAAATGTGGATGATTTTGCATAGGTAACCATTCGTATTATGTCTCTGCATGTCTGTTGTATCATCTTTGGAATGTTGTGGAATGGCTGATGGCTCACTACAGTCTGCAGAACCATAATCTAGAAGAAGGACTTTGCCAGCTGTCAGATTTATCCACCAACAAACCCTGCCACAGTGAACCCACTCCAGGAATCCAGGAGGATCTCTAGTCTTTCCTGAAATCCTTAAGCCCGTCCCAGAACTTCTCCCTGGAGTCCATCTCCCTTCTCACCTCTGCCACTCCCTGCAGTACTAGAAACTGAAATACTTATGGCCACAATGGTGTGGCACTATTTGTCATGGTATTGCCATACGTGCTGGAACATCCATTCTGCAGCAATACTTTGGAAGGCTATAAGCTCATCCAGTGAATGGAGCAGGATGTCATACAAAAAGATTCTGGGTTGGCAACACATCCAGCGGCTTCTCTGGCCAGTAAAATGAAGATTGTGTCGGATTTATTATAGTCATTCCAGTGATGATAGCTGGGAGACCAAAATCATACCCACTATATCATGGGTTGTACCATTTCACTGTCTCATCCTAACCCCATCACTCCTTTGGCACTTCCCTGATTGTAGCAATGTACTGTCACTGTCTTAAACCCAATGTATGACCATGCTCTGAACGTATGGATGTGATGTCAGTACTTCTCCTGACATCCTGCTGTTTTCTGTTACCTACTAATAACTTTATTCCACAGGCTTGTATGTTGGTCTAAACCATCCTGCTTGGATGTATCGTGGTCCTCTCTCTGGCGCTAGTATACCTTATGTGAAGAGATTCATACACGATTACCCTTTGGAGGTCACCAGTGGTAACACCACCTGGGAAAAGGAATTTGCTTCATACTCAACACCCTCTCAAAAACCTGGGTGTACATGACTCATTAGTACAATAGCATTGTATCATAATAGCTCACTCTCTTTCATGTATAAACTGAACACCTACCACACAAGACTTACTAGATTGCAATACAACCACACAACTTCCCATACTGGAACATAATGCCACCACAACGCGGTAGTAATAAAATCATCATATGTAAAAACCACAACAGTCTATGATCACAGCTATTTGTTTTATTCAGTGACCTGTTTTAATCATAATGATCATCTTCAGATTAATCTGCACTCTTGATGTTAATGAAGGAGGCAAATAAAATATATAGTCATGACAGGCATTGTCACGAGTGTACTAACGATGGCCCTACTTTACAGACCACGAGTGTTTACAATAATTTTATCTGTCGCCCCCCCCCCCCCCCCTCTTTATTTTCTCTTACATCAAGAATACAGATCAGTCTGAAGATGACTGTTGAACTGAAACTGGTCATTGAATAAAACAAATACTTGTGATTATTGACTGTTGTGGTTTTTACATATTGTCAAACTGTGGAACACTGTTGTCGTCAAAGTGGCCATGTCACACCTTATCAAAATCATCATATATTTTACTCATAAAGCTGCTTCATGTTGCTAGGCCCACTGATATCTATTGATGTGATCCAAGTGCATAAGGCACTCCTCATACATCCTGCTCATCAACTCTCTTATTTTTTCTCTTCCCTTCTTATCCTTAATGTCTGTCACAGGTAACAACACTGGAATTTGTGGCAAAGTGTCTACAGTTCCTTCCTGAACAGTGGCAGTTCATCTACATCTATATTCCGCAAACCACCGCCCTATAAGTGCATGGCAGTACATCCTGTTGTACCAGTTAGGGTTTCTTCCCACTCCATTCACATATGGAGCACAGGAAGAATGATTGTTTGAATGCTTCTGTGCATGCAGTAATTATTTTAATCTTGTACTAACTATTCCTATGTGAGCAATATGGAGGGAGTTGTAGTATATTCCGAGAGTCATCATTTAAAGCTAGTTATTGAAGCTTTGTTAGTAGACTTTCTCGGGATAGTTTACATCTTTCTTCTAAGAGAGTGCTAGGTCAGTTTCTTCATCATCACTGCAACAGTCTCGCACAGGTCAAACAAACCTGTGACCATCCGTGCTGCCCTTCTCTGTACATGTTTAATATCCTCTGTTACTCTTATATGGTATGGGTCCCAAACACTTGAGCTGTATTTTAAACTGGGTCACATGGGTGATTTGTAAGGAATCTCCTTTGTAGACTGATTGCATTTCCACAGTATTCTGCCAATAAACTGGAGTCTACCAACTGCTGTACTCACTACTGAGCCTCTGTGATCATTCCATTTCAACCTTACAAAATATTATAACCAGGTGTTTGTAAGAGTTGATCATTTTCAACTGTGAATTGTTGATATTATAGTCATAGGACACTTCTTTATTTTCATTTTGTGAAATGCATAATTTTACATTTCTGAGCATTTAAAGCAAGTTGACAATCTTAGCACCACTTTGAAATCTTGTCAAGATCCAACTGAATGTTTATGCAGCTTCTTTGCGACAGTACTTCATCATAGGTAAATGAATCATGTGCAAGAAGTCTTAGTTTACTATTAATATTGACTTTAAGGTCATTAATGTACAACAGGAACAGAAAGGGTCCCATCACACTTCTGTTGGACACACCCAAAGTTACCTGGGACACACCCAAAGTTACTTCTACATGACAATGACTCTACATCTAAGGCAACATGCTGCATCCTCTCTACCAAAAAGTTCAAAATCCAGTCACAAATTTCATTTGATAACCCATATGATCAAACTTTTGACAATAAGTGTGAGTATGGTACAGAGTCAAATATTTTTCAGAAATCAAAAAATACTGCATCTACCCGACAGCCATGATCCAAAACTGTCACTATGTTTTGTGAGTAAAGTGTAAGTTGCATTTCATGTGACTGATGTTTTTGGAATCTGTGCTGGTTGGCATGGAGGAGATCATTGTTTTCAAGATGCTTCATTATGTTTGAGCACAGAGTATGTTCTAAGATAACACAACAGGTTGATGTCAAAGATATTGAGTGGCAGTTTTGTGAATAACTTCTACGACCCTTCTTGTAGATGGGTGTTACCTGTACTGTCTTCCAATTACTGGGCACAGTTTTTTGTTTGAGATATCTACACTCAAGCTCATAAATTAAGGATAATGCTGATACATGGTGAAACAATGCTCTGGTGGGCAGTTTGCAGGTTTAAATTACTTCAGGGTATGAGCATGCTGTGCATTTGACCTGTGGTTTTCACACGGTGGAGCTGGCAGCAGTCCACATATGCAGAGGTGTGTTGGTGCATGTCAGAGTATGGTGCAGTGAGTAACTGTGCAAACATTTTCAGACATGCTAATGGTGACTGTGTGTTGAAAATGGCTCAAAAAACACACAATGATGACATCATGAGGGGTAGAATACTAGGGTAACTGGAGGCTGGTCAAACACAACAGGTCGTAGCACAAAGTGTGATATCAAGATTATGGCAACAATTCCAGCAGACAGGAAACGTTTCCAGGCGCTACATTATGGGACGTCCACAGTGTACAACACCACAAGAAGATCGATATCCCACCATCAGTGCCCACAGACGGCCATGGAGTACTGCAGGTAGCCTTGCTCGGGACCTTACCGTAGCCACTGGAACAGTTTTCTCCAGACACACAGTCTACAGATGACTGAACAGACATGGTTTATTCGCCAGGAGACCTGCAAGTTGCATTCCACTGACCCCTGGTCACAGGAGAGCCCGTAACGCCTGGTGTCAAGAACACAGTACATGGTCATTGGAACAGTGGTCCCAGGTTATGTTCACAGATGAGTCCAGGTGAACAGTGATTCTCACCAGGTTTTCGTCTGGCATGAACCAGGAACCAAATACCAACCCCTTAATGTCCTTGAAAGGGACCTGTATGGAGCTCGTGGTTTTATGGTGTGGGGTGGGATTATGATTGGTGCACATATACCCCTGCATGTCTTTGACAGATAAACTGTAACAGGTCAGGTGTATCGGATGTCATTTTGCACCAGTATGTCCACCTTTTCAGGGATGCAGTGGGTCCCACTTTCCTCCTGATGGATGATAACGCATGGCCCCACCGAGCTGCCATCGTGGAGCAGTACCTTGAAACAGAAGATGTCAGGTGAATGGAGTGGCCTGCCTGTTCTCCAGACCTAACCCCATCAACCACATCTGGGTTGCTCTCGGTCGACGTATCGCTGCACGTCTTCAAATGCCTATGACACTTCAGGAGCTCTGACAGGCACCGGTGCAAGAATGGGAGGCTATACCCCAGCATCTGCTCGACCACCTGATCCAGAGTATGCCAACCCGTTGTGTGGCCTGTGTACCTGTGTATGGTGATCATATCCCATATTGATGTCAGGGTACATGCTGCACATGAAACAGTGGCGTTTTGTAGCACATGTGTTTTGGGACAGTTTTCTCAACTTATCACCAATACCGTGGACTTATAGCCCTGCGTCTTGTGTGTTCCCTATGTGCCTATGCTATTAGCGCCAGTTTTGTGTAGTGTAACATTGTGTGGCACAACATTCTGCAATTATCCTTAATTTATGAGCATGAGTATATAGTAGATTATAGTTGGAAGAGAGGTTAACTCAGCCGCAAATTCAATATAGAATTTGAAAGGGATTTCATCGAGCCCTGTAGATTTGTTCAATTTTAATAATTTCAGCTGTTCCTCAACACCACTTATGCTAATAATGATTTTACACATCAGCTCAGTGGTATAAGGTTTAAATTGAGGCATCTCTCGTGTGTTTTTTTGTAAAAGTACACTTGAAAATTAAGTTAAGCATTTCAGCTTTTGCTTTACTATCCTCAATTTCAGTTCCTGTCTGATTCGCTAGGGACAGAACACTAACTTCGGTGCCACGAACAGCCTCTACATACAATCAGAATGACTTTGGGTTTTGTGAAAGATCATTTGACAATATTTTGCTATGGCAGTCACTGAAGGCTTCATGCATTTCTCTCTTGACAGCTAAACGCATTTCATTCAGCATCTCTTTGTCTGTAGTCCGGTGCTTTATTTTACACCTATTCTGCAGTAGTATCTATTTCTTTAGATGTTTCTTTATAGTGATTGCATACCGTGGAGGGTCCCTCCCATTATGAACTGTTCTACTAGGTACACACACATCAATCCGGTGCATGGTCAACTATTCTTTTAAGCTTGAGCCATCATTCCTTTATGTACTCCTGCCCTTTTCTGAAAGTTTCAAGTTCTCATTGAGACATGACACTACTGATTTTCATCTAGTTTGCAGAACACACTTATCTTTTTTTCTTGTTTTAGTTGCCCTTTGCACTTGCTAATTATTGTTGCCACATCTTGATCACTGATACCAGTTTTGATATGGACATCCTCAAAGAAATCAGACCTGTTTGTTGCTAACAGATCCAGTACATTTGCATCATGAGTGAGGTTCTGAACTATCTGTTCTAAGTAGTTTTCAGAGAAGGCGTTTAGTAATTGATTCGCAGTATGTATGCTCACCATTAAAAAAACTGCAATTATCCCAATTAATTGTTCGATGACTGAATTATCCACTAATGATGGGGAACTTGTTCAAATGGAGTGAGATTTTCTCTATACAGTTTTCTGTTACATCAGGAGATGAGTCTGGTGGGCAATAGAGGGACCCAATTACCATTTTTATGCTCACCCCTGATTCTGAATCCTGCCCAAACAATCTCACATGCAAATTCAGTTTCTATCTTTGTGGATTTGAGTTATTTGTCTAATGCGAAAAATAAACCACCACCTTTTCCCATTAGCCTATCCATTTGATATACACTTAAATTTTTTACATTCATGGGTGATGTCATTTCTCTGACTTGGCCCTTGGTGCCAAGTAAGGATTGATTTTTCTTTTCTGCAGTGTCTGGATTTGCCAGCATGAATGATCGACAAATTCTGTATTTAGGTAATTTACCAACACATGGTACTACTTGCCTTTGACATTGCTTTGTCCAACTATTTCCAAATATCCCATAACAGGTTTGAAAGTTTCTTCAGTGACCACCTCCCCCACCTCTGTTGTTCCCAATTTTAGGCGTAACTGCTTCAGACAGTGATGGTAAATTTCTTTCATGTACTACCTCGTACATTGAAAGTCAGTGGCACATACTTTTGAATTATATGTAGCTACAATGTGGGGTAGCTAAACATCCCAATCATGTGATAGTTGTCCACATAATAACTTAACATCTTGCTGACAGTACAAAAATGTGTTCTGTTCTTCCATTCGTTTTAGGCAGGAAAGGACTAGTTCTGAACTTCTGGATCCACTATAGATGGCATAGCTGTGTGACTCAGACATAAAGTTGGTGCTGTGATCTGTTATTATTGTATCAGGAACACCAAATTTTAATATCCAATTGTTTACCATGGCATGTGCTACTTCACTCACTTTTTGATTCGGGGTTGCAACTGTCATGACATAAAGTGAAAAGTGGTCTGTGATAATTGACATGTAGCTGTTACCTACTGCTTGAATGGACCTAAAATGTCCGTGTCCACCTTCTCAGATGGCTTGGATACCTCTGGTAATCTTTTTAGTGGCAGTCGTTGATTACTGAGATCAGCATGTTGTGCACATGATACACATTTCTTCACATGCTGGTCAGCATCCTGTCCATGTCCTCCACTGGTATTGCTCAGCTATTCTATGATTAGTTGTCCTTTGCCCACCAAAACATGCTGATGTATAGTCTTGTGCTTCCCTCAATACTTCGATGTAGTACCATCAGGCTTGTCATCCTACACAATAGCCCCTTGTGTGTCGTAAACTGTGGCTGTGTCCTAAATAAGTGGCAGTCAGTATCAGCACTCTGCACTTCTTACCACTCAGCAGGCTTCTGACAAGTGCTTGCATGACCCCAGTCTTTCTGCTCAAACTATTGGCATTGCTATGTTTCTTGCTGGGTTTGTGTACCATCTCATGATCGAATTCACTCAACTTTAATGTTGAACAGGTTAATCTACTCAATAGATCTTTCAGTCCTAACAACCACATTAACATCACATGGTCCATTATAACTTTAAGATTTCTACCATACAGTTAACAATGGAAATAACTAATACTGTAAATGACACTCAACATTTCTGTCTCTGTGGCTGAGTAATTTCATTTGGGCTTCAACATTTCAATGCACATGATACTGAGTGTTCCTTTCCATCTATATCCTGACAGAGAATACAATCAATTGCCTGATTACTCGTGCCACAGAATAGGATAAATTACTTTTCTTAATTTGAAAATATTAATACCACACTCGTATGAGACCTTAATTTCTCCTGGTGTATACAGTGTTCAAATGACTTACAGGAATGCAACTGGGTGACATCATCAAAAACTGCTGATATTTTGCCAGGAACACACCCTTCCATTTTCAAGGCCAAAACTGCAGCAAATATGCACTGTGCAAATGAATTTAAAACCTCATTTTTTGGAGAAACTCCATAAAGATAATACACCCACACACTGTAAACAAAGTCCCACCACAGACCAAAGATGACGACGCCAGAAGTTATTAACAGTGAAGTTAATAATCAATTGGTGAGGTAGCATAAACTCACTCTCTCTGTTTTTTGACAAGTGAGGGAGCAGGATTATATGCAGAAGTTAAACAAATACTCCCATCTCTATTTATAAGGTTACTTATTAATTTAATTTCAACAGCATCAGTAAGCTTCCTATAAATGGCATGTCGCAATGTACCATCCACCTTCCTCCTGACCAACACATCAAGAAAGGGAAGACAGCCATCCTCTTCCACCTGAATCGTGGAATGAATATTTGGGTGGATCGAATTCAGGTCATCTAAAAGGTTGTTCAGATTCTCACTGCCATGAGGCTAAACAATATAACTATCGTCTACATATCTGAAAAAACATACAGGTTTTAAAGCCGCTGACTCCAAGGCATGTTCCTTGAAATCTCCCATAAACAAATTGGTAAATACGGAAGATTTCAAGGTACGTGCCTTGGAGTCAGTGGCTTTGAAACCTTTATAGGAAGCCTACTTACACTGATTTGTAAATGTAGGCTGATACTTGTCACCATCTGGCCTCAACATGAAGGGGTACTTCATACCTTGGGTTACAGGGCTCATGAAATCTCGGACCCCGAGAGATTGTCATCTCAAAGTCATCTTTCATCAGAATAGTTATAGTCAAAGGCAGATTAAACATGGGTTGCACTGTTGACCAACTGTGCACTGGTGCATGATGATGATACTAAGGTGCCACCAAAGTCTGTGGCCTTTTTATGCAGGGATCATTTCAAAATGTGGAAATATAATGTGAAGTGTGTTGTGTGACCACCATCTAAGCTCAGGGTCCTTTTTGGTTCCGTAAAGGATGATCTCAGTTTGTGTAAGATGGATATCTATTGCATTCCTTGCAGTTGTGGCATGTCATATATTGGTCAGACTATCAGAGCCGTGGAGGACCGATGTACTGAGCGCAAGTGGCACCATGCTTACAACAGCCTGAGGAAGCCACTGTTGCAGAACATTGTCTTGGCACCTGTCAAGCTATGGTATATAACAAAACCGAGATTATGGCAGGCATTTCCAGCTATTGGGATAATGTCATTAAGGACGCTGTTGAAATTAAATTAGCAAGTAACTTATAAATAAAGATAATGACTTTTGTTTAAATTCTGCATGTAACCCTGTTCCCTCACTTGTCAAAAAAACAGAAGGACAGAGTTTATGCTACTTCACTAATTGATTATTAATTTATGGAGTTTCTCTGAAAACCAAGGTTTTAAATTCACTTGCACAATGCTTACTTGCTGCAGTTTTGGCTGTAAAACGGATGGGTGTGCTCCTGTAGAAATATCGGCAATGTTTGATGACAGCACCTGGCTGCATTCTCATTTGTTATTTACACCAGACTCATAGTTAATAGCCCTTTTAATTTTTCAAACATAGACTAACAGTTGATTGATCATTGGAATTTCACAGCTTTTTCTCAACAAATGAATAAATGGTCTACCAATTTCAGCAAACCCTTTGATGAATTTCCTATAACAATTACACAGTCCTAAGAAGACTGAAGTTGTTTTTTGTAATAAGAAATCATGGACAGCACATATTTACCTTGGGTCAGTCTTCATGCCATCTTGGCTAATCACATGATTCGGATAGATAGGAGGAACAGACCTGCGGTGTTCAGATACAGTATTAGTAGTGACCTGCTTGACACAGTCAAGTTTTTTAAATATCTGGGCATAACATTGAAAAGCAATATGAAATGGAACGAACATGTGAGAACTGTGGTAGGGAAGGTGAATGGTCAACTTCTATTTATCAGTAGAATATTAGGAAAGTGTGGTTCATATGTAAAGTAGACCACGTATAGCACACTGGTGTGACATATTCTTGAGTACTGCTCGAGTGTTTGGGATCCGTACCATGTCAGACTGAAGGCAGACATCAGAGCAATTCAGGGGCAAGCTGCTAGATTTGTTTCCGGTAGGTTAGAACAATACGTAAGTGTTACAGAGATGCTCCAGAAGCTCAAATGAGAATCCCTGGAGGAAAAGAGGCATTCGTTTCGATGAACACTATTGAGAAAATTTAGAGAACCAGCTTTGGAAGCTGAATGTTGAACCATTCTACTGCTGCCGACATTCATTGTACATAAGGACTATGAAGATAAGATATGAGAAATTACGGCTCATACAGAGGCATATAGATAGCTGTTTTTCCCTTGATCTATTAGTGAGTGGAACAGGGGAGGGAATGACTAGTAGTGGTACATGGTACCCTCTGCCACGCACCCTATGGTGGTTTGCAGAGTATCGATGTAGATCTTGATAGTTTATGTCGGTGGATGCAGAGTGACACTTTCCAATACTTAGTGTTAGACACGCTAAACACAACTTCGTTAAACCCTTCTTCAGTCAGTGTGTGTGTTACTCCGGATCTTGAGAAAATACAACAATGTTGTCCAAATAAACTACATATTTTCTTGGTTTCAATCCCCTCAGCATTCCATCTAACGTAGTTGTACAGATAGTGATGCCATGGAATGGTAAACACAGTATTTGGCTAGTCTTTTGGAACTACATTGACCTAGGTTGTCCCATATCTCCATTATGTTCAGTATAGGAGATGCATACGTAACCATCTTTACATTTATGTATACAAAACCAGCATTTATTCATTCCATCTGATGACGTTTTACGGAAGGTCACAACAGCTGGACGGCATGGACTAACACTCTCTTCAGTAATGCCATCAGCCAACTGAGGATTGATGAATTCCTCCATTATAGATTGCAGATGCCTAGGTGTCATTGGTAATGGTTCAGTAGGGCTGAACAAACCTGTGGGTCGTAGTAACAACTTTTCCATAACTGACTTATCCTTTCCTGTTAAATGTTTCACTTTCTTGCATAATCTAGAAGCATTGATGGTTTCACAGTGGCCGATGTCCCCACTCAACCTGTTCTCATTCTCGTTTAGGATTTCCAAAGTGGCAATCAACAATCCTCTTGTCTCGCTGATAAAATCTCAGTAAGTTTTTCCTAAAAAGAAGCCACTATGGTAGCCTCAAGGTGATCTACAGAAGGAATAGATACACTGACAACTGTTTGCTTACACAATCCCAGGTTGTCCATGCTTATTAACTGCCTTCAGAGTGTCTACCTGCCTTTGTGACATGGCATTTTTCTCTGATAATTTTGTCAGTTGTTCTATAAAAAAAAATTAAATGCTCCCTGTGTCGACAGCACTCATGTTTCCAGTGTTTGTGCAACCTTTACCTAAAAGTTCAATAGCTGCTACAAACAAGGAAAATTAGAGTAGTTCTTGTGATGGATCATAGCCCATTGAGACTCTGAATACTTCTTGCCCATATTAAGGGGTATAGCTGGCACTGCTTACATATGCAACGATTTGTGATCCAGTAGATCACAATATTGGCACCTTACTGGCTGTAAATAATACTCTACAGTTTCCTTTAAAATATGATTAGGTCCAGAGGTCCCTCTGGTTTCATTAATTGCAGTTTTAGATTTATGTTTGCTCCCCATCTATTTACCATGGTCAGGAAGGAAAAAGAGCCGCAAAAATTAAAACTGACTCACCAAACCCTTACAGTTGAAATGAATATTGCTGTTGGGGATGTGGTCTTGGATCCCACTGTACTGTGACCACTCTGGTAACGTGTAGCAACTGGGATGGTCGAGCTCCGTGGTGGAGCTGGATAGAATGTGGTCAGGATGCTGGTAGTCGGTGCCAGGTAGATGTCTGATGAGACATCATAGAAACAGCATTGTAAAACAGTTTATTTCTTGCTCAGTATTACAATAGATATGATGTTGCTCCAGGAAACCAGCTGCCTACAGAACACAAGCAGTACACGCCAAGCCCAGTCAGCCCATGGCCCACAGCCATGGTTGGTTGGTAGTGTCGTGGAGCCGAGGAAGTGATGACACTAACTCCACAGCAAGGCCACAATTTGAGAAAGAATTGCAGGATATTGTTGTTAAACTTTTTGGCCATTTTTACTCATGATCGCTATCGTTCACTGCATGAGGTGAGCCATGGAACAAGCTTCTTTATGCCCTCATTAAAGAACTGTCTCATCAGCTCCTTACCCCCCTTCAGAGTCTCTTACTGAACCTGCTTGCCAATTGAAAATTTAATTCTACTCATGTGTTTCTTCAGGAGGATGAAAAGATTATAACCTGAAGCACCAAGTCAGAAATCTGGGGAAGGGGCAGTGTTCAAAACGTCCCAACAAATGAGTCAAAAAGCACCTATGTGGTTATGGCTGTGTGAGGACGGGCATTGTCATCCAACAAGCACACACTTCTCGCCAGCATTCACCACCTTTTATTTCGAATTCTTATTTTGAGTTTCTTATAGTCTCTCAATATTGTTGCGTGTTGATGGCCTTCCCCTGAGGAAGAAGTTTTATCAAACTAATGCCTTTTAACTCCCAAAACACTGAGGTCATGAAATTTTTGCTTGAAATTGTAGTTTTGAATTTTTTGGCTGATGGAGAATTGGAGTGATGCCATTGTGATGACTATCTTGTTATCTTGGGGGATGTAATGAGCCACCAGTGTTTCCAGTCACAACAGCACCCAGAAAATCCTCACCTTCCAATTCAAGTTGATCAAGAAATTTGCGTGCATTATTGGCCTGATTTTTCTTGTACTACTCCGTCAGCAGTTTCTATGAGTCTCTTACAAGAGAGTTCTGGATAGCTGTGGAAACATTGCAAAAATTTCATTTGTTGTCAATTGGCGTTTTTCCCAAAAATAATCTCAGTTTTCTGCACCAACTCATCAGGCAAAATGTTCATTGTGAACATTTATTCTGCTTCCACTAAACTCCCAACGTCATATTTGTTCTGTTCATAATGCCTTTGGCATAAACGTCACACCAGGTGGGATTTCTTACCAACATATTTCACGCAGCTAGACACTGAAACGTGAGTTTATGCACTACTGTGTTCTTGAAATACCCGCTCTGTTCAGGGGATCCTCCTGTACCACTCAGTGTTGCCTATCCTCAACAAGGAAAAAAATCACAGCCCGGTATGGTCACAGTACACTTACATTCTGAACGTCGTGCCTCGTATAATGGCCAAGCCCATCCTTGTTTTGCTAAGGCAGCGATTTTCGTCACATAAGTCACAACAGAACCATGGTTCAGATGTGAAGTTATCAAGCAATCCACACCATGGTATCTTTGCCTTTCTGTGGCGTGATGTTATTTACACTTGTGACCCCTGTGTTTGATGTCAAGCTGAGGGAACCACATCAACACTTCGGCAGCAATACTTTCTGCATCAGCGGGCAACCCCTGACAGAATTCTGCTCAGTCATCTGTATTGATCTGCCTCCCTGGCTTCTTGCATTAACCGAGGTATGTGTCTTAAATTTCACCCATCCATGGCCCCAAGTAATTTATTTGTGACACAACAAAAGATAATGGTTATTTTGTCCCAACACACACACTACTGCTGCAATTTTGTTAATAGTTTAAATGCACTGCCGGTTACTAAAGTCTGCATCATATATCCAGTCTGGGAAGGATTTTGTTACTATATAGTGTGTGTTGGGCAGTATGCAGAAATTTGTTGGTTTTGGTTATGCTGAAGTTAGACTAGAAATAATTGCTTCAATTCAGATTTGAGTGTGCAGCACTCTACTTCTACATTTGCTTCCCAATACAAGTAAGAAAATTTCTCTGCAAAAGGAACTTTCTCTTTTCAATTATGGTGTATGAACTATATACACTGTCAGTATTCAAACGTTTGAAATATTAGTTCCACAGCAAATTACTAAGACATGCATACTTTTTTTAGATTACAGTTCATTAAAGCATGGTCTCCATTTTAAATGTAGCACACATGACCAAATGAATACAAGATCAATTAACAACTCGGGCCACAAAATTCCATTGTTTCTGCTGTTACATGGAATTTACAGATACAAAATCTACTTTTCCCTACATATGTCTAGAGGTGAATTGTGATTTATTAGTCTGATAATGTACCTATCTAAACCATTTAATTAAGATACTGAGGATGTTTCTAATTTATGACTATGTCTGTGATTTGTCCTGTCATTTCAGTAAGTGTAAGCAAGACCATTCCTTTTCCCATTGATGCCCAAATGGGATAACACTCTCAAAACACCCCACTCATTCTTACTCCTCTATGAGAAACAGGCAACAAACGTTATTCATTACATTCTATAGATTTCACTGTGAAGAGCAACCTTTAGTGACATGGAGCAGTTCACAGCACAGAATAAGAGATATAAGCAGATTTCAGAAACTGTCTGTTAATGCATACCAATTATCATTGTCAGCAAAAAAAGTATGCATATTTACAAAAAAAGGTGGACATGTTAATGTCAGGTGGAAGTGGTCTAAAAAAAAAAAAAAAAAAAAAAAAAAAAAAAAAAAAAAAAAAACCTGAATCAATTTTCATTTAAGAGGTCATAATTTTGTAATGTGATTTATAAACTTCCCATTAGATTGTCAGTATCTACGCTTCCTCTTATCTGTTTGAATACAGTAAAAAGTTTGCTTGGTCCATTTACCATTTACTTTTATTGCTACATGCACCACACACCTCTATTTTATGTTCCTTACAAACTATGACTTCCGCTACAATTTGTTCCCAAATCAGTTTGTCTGTTTTCTCATTTCTTAGGAATTGTCACCACACATATTTCCACTGCTGATTGAGAAACCTCAAGTTTTTGAGTAATTTTGAAACAAAAAGGTCATGTCTCACTTCCAAAAGTGAAAACTTGTAATTCATACTGATTGAAAGCTTTTCCTTTTAGACACATTGCTAGCCTAGTATTGAAAGTATATAATTTACTAAAAGCACTCAAGGCTATTTTAACTCTGCCGTTTATTTCTTTTGCTGACCATCCAGTAATATCTCTTCAGCTGCCCTAAGTACAAAAACTCGGTGACTCATTCATTAACTTAGTGTTATGTTGTACTTTCTTGCTTTTTAGTGCTCAGATTATACATTATTTTTCTGGCCAACATTCAAGCATTCCTGGTTTATCTATAGTAACAGTGCAATGACATACATAAAAGGAAATAGTTTTGTTATGTTCCATTAAAACATTTGTTTTTCATTTTCTGAATTTAAAGATCTAACAGCTTCCAGTAGGATTGTTGAAGATAGGTTGGATGGTGCAGAATGTCCTTGTCTGACTCTGCCTTCAGATTTGAATTTTTCAGTATTATGTTTAGGTTTAATTGAAGCTGTAGCACTGATACATGTATTCTTTAATATATTAACACACGTTGAATGTTTGCTTGTTTCTCAAAGACAGTCAGTACAAATTTTTAAAACCAAGTCAAACATTTTGTCAAAATTGTTAATCCCAGAGTGGTAATTCATACTCATTGGTGTGATCTTTAATTTCATTCAAAACTTGTAGTTGGTCTGTTGTGTTCATCTAATTAAAATCTAATGTTTTTCTTATGCAGTATTTTAAACAGTGTCTTGTACAATGTGGATAGAAGGCTAATAAGTTTAAATTTTTTTGTCTCATTTCTTGTGAACTTGCTGCAATATTTGTTTTGAGTAAATTCCTTCACCTGCAAAACAATTTTGCAAGTTCTTTGGCAATAGCCTGAATTTAATTTCATATTTTGTACTACAGTGTGTACCACATTTAAAGATGACTGGCTTTATAATGCACATCCACAAATCCATGTTACTTCTGTTTGAAATGTATACCAAAACCAGCTGACTGGCATGAGGCATACACACTCATGGGTTGTCAGCATTGGAAGACAAACAAGAAAACACTAAATAAATAAATTTCCCCTTTCACATCCCCTCACCCCACAGCAACAAATCTGTCTGCCCCTGCACCCAGCTTGGCCCCTGAGGTGAGCAGTCAACTTTTCGCATGCCTGAATTCCACAAGTATATCTTTGATTCGGTTAAGGACTCATGTACAGCAAACAGTTGCAAAAGGTATGTACTTATCCTTTATCAATTTCAGATATACTTAACTTATTCTTCTTTAGAAGCTATTAAATGTTAACACCTGCTATAAAGAGAAATGTGTATTCGAATAAATAGCTGACAACTTCATCAAATAAAGTAATTGTGCAGTTGCTAACAGTGATCAGCCATGTTTGATATCACAATCCTGGGAGGAGGAGCTGATGGAAATGTGTATTTATTCAATACCTGACTACTTCATCAGATAAACTAATTGTGCAGTTGCTGACAATGATAACCCATGTTTCATATTACAATTCTGGAAGAAGCTGGACAGAAAGAATAGGGAGGAGTAGGTGGACAGAGAAAGTAAGCAAGAGGTTATGGATAGAGGGAGGGTAGAGGAAAATATGATTGTAGAGAGGGGCAGGTGGAGATGAAGGGGCCAAGAGCAGGAGAGAGGATGTTGACAGATAGAGGGGCAGGAGGAGATGGGGGAGGAAAAGTGAAGACAAAGAGAGGGAGGGGGAGTTGCGTGCAATATACACTGACTGGAAAAAAAAAATTGCAGCACAAAAAAAAAAAAAAAAAAAAAATTAATGTAGAGTAATGAAATTGTAATTCTGGCAAAGACAGCTAAAGGACTTAAAAGAACAGTTGAGCGGAATGGACAGTGTCTTGAAAGGAGGATATAAGATGAACATCAACAAAAGCAAAACGAGGATAATGGAATGTAGTCAAATTAAACCAGGTGATACTGAGGAAATTAGATTAGGAAATGAGACACTTAAAGTAGTAAAGGAGTTTTGCTATTTGGGAAGCAAAATAACTTATGATGGTCGAAGTAGAGAGGGTATAAAATGTAGACTGGCAATGGCAAGGATAGCGTTTCTGAAGAAGAGAAATTTGTTAACATTGAGTATAGATTTAAGTGTTAGGAAGTCTTCTGAAAGTATTTGTAGGGAGTGTAGCAATGTATGGAAGTGAAATATGGACGATAAATAGTTTATACAAGAAGAGAATAGAAGCTTTCGAAATGTGGTGCTATAGAAGAATGCTTAAGACTAGATGGGTATATCACATAACTAATGAGGAGGTACTGAATAGAAATGGGGAGAAAATGAATTTATGGCACAACTTGACTACAAGAAGGGGTCACTTGGTAGGACATGTTCTGAGGCATCAGGGGATCACCAATTTAGTACTGGAGGGAAGTGTGGAGGGTAAAAATCATAGAGAGAGACCAAGGAATGAATACACTACGCAGATTCAGGAGGATGTAGGTTGCAGTAGTTACTCTAAGATGAAGAAGCTTGCACAGTATAGAGTAGCATGGAGAGCTGCATCAAACCAGTATCTGGACATAAGACCACAACAACAACAATGAAATTTTGGGAATACATTTGTTTAGGTAACATTGCTAACTGATTAATATTTCAAGATTGCAAGTTACTGTAAATGCAATTTAAATCATTGCAACTGTAATATTGGTACATTAATAAGTGGTGTAACCATCAGAATGTTGAATTCAAATGTGCTTGCATTGTGTTGTTCAAGTGCTGGATGTCAGTTTTTGGGATGAAGTTCCGTACCTTTTGTATGTGGCTGGTCAACACAGATATGGTTACTGCTGTTTGTTGCTGAAGTTGGAGTTGTTGTTTGATGATGACCCATACGTATTAAATTGGTGACAGATCTGGTGATTGGGATGGCCTAGGAAACATGTCGACACTCCGTAGAGCATGCTGGGTTGCAACAGCGGTCTGTGGGCGAGCATTATCCTGTTGGAAGACATCCCCTGCAATGCTGTTCATGAATATCAGCATAATAGGTCAAATCGCCAGACTGACATACAATTTTTGAATCAGGGTGCACGATATAACCATGAAAGTGTTTTGCTGTCATACAAAATCACACCACAGACCATAGCTCCAGCTTTAGGTCCAATGTGTCTAGCAGGCAGACAGACTGGTTGCAGGCCCTCAAGTGACCTCCTGATAACCAACACAAGGCCATCACGGCACTGAGGTAGAACCAGCTTTCATCAGAAAACACTACAGATCTCCAACCTGCCCTCCGAAAAGCTCTTACTTGACACCACTGAAGTCGCAAATGGTCGTACTTTGCAGTCAGTGTAATGCATGATACATGGCATCTTGGCTTGGAGCTGTCCTTGAAGCAACTGATTTGCAAAAGTTCGTTGTATCACTGTGGTGCCAATTGCAATTCAAACTGCTGCTGCAGATGCGGTAAGATGTGCCAGAGCCATACATGGGACATGATGGTCTTCCTCCTTGGTAGTGCCAAGTGGTCATCCAGAGCCCAGTTTTCTTGTGACCGTACATTCTCATGACCACTGCCACCAGCAATCAAGTACAGATGCCACATTCCTGCCAAGTCTTTCTGCAATAATGGAAAAGCAAGAAGCAGCTTCTTGTAGCCCTTTTTTGATGATCTTGTTCAAACTCAGTGACATGTTGATAAGGCATTCTTGACTAACATCAGCTCACAATGTTCAGTCTTAAAAGTAGTTAATGCTCATGACCATTACAGCATGTATTTGAAGCAAACTTGATTTGCATCCTCATAGTGGCATTAACTAGTGCACAATTCCTTCTAGGTGTTGCAATTTTTTTCCATTAGCTTGTGTGTGGAAACATTTGCAAGTGGAGCCTTGGGGAAAAAGACTAGTTTTCAGTAAACTAAAAGAAAGAATACAGTGCATCCATCCAGCTGAATCCAGTGCAACTTACCCAGTAAAAACAAGTTCACCTGTTGTGCATAGTCTAATAATGTTCATGTAACTTGAGAGGTGGATTTGAAGTTAGTAATTTGATCATTTTGAGTCAGTATACAAAATTAATCAGGTATCTGTGTATTTGTCCTTGAAGTCGTCTTCAAAGAACTTTTATGCAAGATCAGCCACTATTATCATTAAAAATTAATTGTAAAATGTAAATGGATAGATAAAAAAATCTACTCATCAAGCAGCAGCTGAGTAGTACACACACACACACACACACACACACACACACACACACACAAAAGGATTTATCATTTACAAGCTTTCGGAACCAGTGGCTCCTTCTTCTACCAGAAGAGTTGAAGGGGAAAGAATAGGTGTGCAGGAAAAGAACTGGAGAGGTTTAGAGAAAGGGTACAGTTCAGAAAAGTCACCTGTAACACCGGGTCAGGGGAGACTTTCTGGACGGGATGAAGGGGAAAGACTGACTGTTGGGGACGGCGTCGGAAAGATTTGAAAACCTGAGATCTTACAGGTGGAAGACAGGGCAATATGCAAGACAGAGATTACTACTGAAACATCATGCATGAGTTAATAAGAGTGAAAAGCTAAGTGCATTGAACGTAACAGAGGTGGGAAGGGGGACAGAAAAAAATACACAAGTCAGAAAATAAAAGATGTAGAAAACTAAAATGGCATAAAGGAAGGAGTAGTTACTATGAATATATGCTGAGACAGAAGGAATTAATGTTGAAAAACTGGTGTCTGGGGAAGAATCCAGATGGCGCATTTGGTGAAACAGGCACTGTGGTCATGACTGTCAGGTTATATGGCATGCAACAGGATATTGTATGTTGCCTATATACAGCCTCTGCTTATGCCCATTCATCCTGACTGATAACTGGGTGGTAGTCAAGCTGATGTAAAAGCCAGAAAAGTGGTTGCATAACAGCCGGTATATACCTTCTCATCCCGTCTGGTAAGTCTCTCCCGACCTGGGGTTCTGCATGACTTTTCTGAACTGTACCCCTTTCCCTAAACCTCTCCAGTCCTTTTCCTTCACCATTCTTCCTTCCCCTTCAACTCTTCTGCCAGAAGGAGGAGCCACTGGCTCTGAAAGCTTGTAATTATTAAATCCTTTTGTGTGTACCCTTTGCCGCTGCTTGGTGAGTACATTTTTTTGTCTAACTATTCACGTTATAAATAATTGATTGCTTTTGTTATAAAAATTGTTATCTTTTTCAAAATACTATTTAAACATTACTCTAATGCTATTAATCTCAACCTTTAAAAATAACAAAAACGCAATGAGCCCCTTCATTTCTGATGCCCTTCACATGGTAAAGTCTGTGTAAAAAAAGATGAGATTTTGTTCTTGAATCTGGATTTTTATTTATTCTAACTGCAAAGTCAACTTAAGTTAAAAAATAAAAATGTTAAGTAATGTGTCCTGCAATGGTTTTCCTTTTTTTTACTATCTTATCTGAATTCACATCAGCATAGGAATCACACAGCCAGCCAGTTGCAAATAACTGTTTGGTACATTGACCTAGGTTTCGAAACTAAGGGTATCTTCTTCAGAATGAAGTTTTACAAAGCTTCACAAAGGTAAGTTAAAAGAAATAATGTTAAAATAAACTGTGTGCACTGTCTTGTAAATTTTTATAATTAGTAGGCATGCATCCCCAAAATTCAGTGTACTCCTGCTTTCATGATGTTCTAGGAATTGAGCTTCTAAGCTGTGTGTCATGTTGAATTTTGATTATTTTTTATACTTCAAATGGGTTCTAAGAAACTCAAATTGGGAAAATTATTTTAGATAGTCATGTTCAATATCCCAAGGATTCTCTACAAGAATGAAACAACCTAGAATCTTCCCAATGTCTGCACATCTATGTTTTATGTCTTCCAAATATTCATCCAAATACAAGACCATGTTATAGAAAACACTGTTGATGATAGCAACAGTTGGAAAACTAGACAAATCTTTTTCTCCAAGTTCTTTTATATACAACTGTAGTTTGGCTTCATTTGGTAAATTATCTTGTTTGGTCTTTGGAGTTCCACATTAAGTTTGTTGAATTTTTGTGTAATATCAGATAAAAGAGCTGTAAGTGCTCAGTATTCTTCAATATAGAGGTCAGCATAATTTGTACCACTTTGTTGTAAGAACAAAGTAATTTCAGATTTCAAAGTGACAAAGTGGTCACTCGTCAATGACAGACAAGATGGTCAGGCTCCAGTACACAGAGACAGTGGTCGTGTGTGTGTGTGTGTGTGTGTGTGTGTGTGTGTGTGTGTGTGAGAGAGAGAGAGAGAGAGAGAGAGAGAGAGAGAGAGAGGTAGGTTTTTGCACAAATGTGTGTGTATGTTCTCTATTTATTTATTTATTTATTTATTTGAAAAAAGGCCTTCTGGCCAAAAGGTTACATGCTTAGTAGCTTTTCATTGTGTTGTCAGCATCCTTTTCATAATTTGAAACTATTCAAAACACGCTCATTCTTCGACCACCTGCATTATGTCTGGCCATCTTTATCACTATATGCTAATCTCACTGTTGCTGAATTTGTGTGGATTTTCAGGTGGTGTAACATTTTGTGTGTGCTAAAAAATGCCATAAAAATACAGAATGAAGAAATTTCAGTTGGGATGCAGTTATTAGGTGTGATCTACGAGTGGAAGCCTGCAGAGCCCAAAAGTTATGCCTCTTTTGCAGGAGCTCCTCCAGAACTTCCAACCGTCACCTTACATGGACCAGAAAATAAGTTAAATGAGAAAAAAGTTGCCAAGTTGGCAATCTTTTTTGTACAAAGTGGAAAATTATCTCAGAAAAGTGATGATGTATTCTGTATGCCTAACTCAAAAAATTTACCATATAGATGCAAACTACATTCAAAACTGTGTGAAGAGTTTTTTCGGTCAGTAAAAACACAGTATTTTTAAGGTGTCAACATCTGTTTTCATTTAGGCAGATACAGCAGACCTCAATACATATTGTTAAACAGAAGTTTGACATTTATTTTACATAAAATAAAATGTATTAATATTTCCTACTTGACAAAAGATTTGGAACCCTCTAAAATGCAAGTCCAGCAGCCCTTAGATGGCTTAGAAAGACCAATCTCCAGTCTGTTGAAATCCACCAGCGTTTGTGGACCTGGGCCCATATGATTTTGACTTCTTCCCACAGAAGATGCCATCAGATGCACCAGGTTTCAATAAATCCCAGGTGGTTATAATTAGAGTGCAGCTGGTCACAGAGGTCTAGTGAGGGCCGAAATTATTGTATGGCAGTGAAACTTACTAGATACGTTAATGCAGAACTAGTTTATGCTGCAAAACAAATTAGTTCCAATTTTGGCCACCAGAGGCAAATATAGTGCTGTACACTGTTTGTCTGATGGTATGACATCCACAATTTGACAAGCCATAACATGAATAAACAGTGTGGCTATTTGGCAGAGAGACTGTTAGTGAAACTGTTTATGTAAATGGCAGCAATTATAAAGCAGCATTGCACGAGTACTGCTGATTGAGGTCTCATGAGGACCCTGATGTCAGTAAATGTTTTAAAGGAGATAATAGTGAAATTTGAAAACATGAATGAGCCTAGTGAAGCACCTGGAAGAGGAAGACGTCCTATTCCGATGAAAATTATTGATGAGGTTGCTGTTGCTGTAACTGACCCTGCAGCATGTTCCCTGGGTAGTGCTGGTACTTGTGCAGTGTCACAAGAACTGTCCATCCTTTGGTCAACAGTACGGAAAGTTTCGCTGCTGCTTTTTTTCACCGGTACCTGTACATGAACCAGATGGCGTAATAACTGCAGCCTCATGATCCACAGCAACATTCCGAACTTGCTCTTCGACTTCTGGCACAATTGAAGCTGATGACATGTGGCCAGGCAATATTCTAGGGAGTGAGGCACATTTTACACTACAAGGCACAGTTAATAAACAGAACTACTGAATTTGGGCTACTGTCAAACTGTGTGTTGTGCACTAAGAGTCACTGCACTCTTCGTGTATGACTACGTGGTGTGGATTCACAAGCACCTTCATCCTTGGTCTGTTGTTCTTTGAAGAGAATACACCCAGCAGGGTTTTCAGTTGTACCGTGATGTCTGCCTGTTATTGAGACAACCTTGCACAGCATGTGATTCCTGCTTTGGAAGAGTGCAAGATCTGTTTAATGGAACCTTCCACAAGTGTGTTATCTCCAGAGGTTTTCCAGATGCATGTCCTGCAAGATCACCCAATGTGAATCCATGTGATTTTTAGCACTGGGAATATTTAAAAGAATACGATTAACAGGGAGATGTTTGGTCTCTACTTGATCTGAAGGCTAGCATACAGGAACAAGTTGCTCAGTTTCCACTGGAACTCCTGTGAGCAATTGTTGATCACATTGTTTAACGGATGCAGCATCTCGTCAACATTTATAGTGCTTATAGTGAACAAATGGTTTAAGTGGCAGTTAATAATAAAATCACCATTATGCTTTTCTCACTTGTTTGATCTTTGCTGCCTATGTCCAACTCCTAATCCATTATATACGAAAAGATTCCTATATGTATTTCTTACATTCACAGTGCCAAATTTGCACATGGTGCCCAAAATTGGAACTAATTTTTTTCCAGTGTAAATCACTTTTGCATTGATGCATTAGAATCTTAAGTTTTTCTATCATATGATAATCACAGCCTGCAGTGGACTTTCGTGAGTAGCTGCACTTTAGTTATAACCACACGGTACCTTGTTGACTAGAGATCCATCATTATTAACTTCCACACAAACAACTGCCACAGATAGGCTACACTGATTCCTATGGATCTGACAAACAGTACAGGCCCATGTTTGGGGAGGAGGTGGAGAGCTGTAAAGTGTACGTTACAGTCACTTTAATACCAAATTTCTACGAATTACATCCATGAGCAATTGAACTAGACATACCACCCTAACAAAATATGGCACCCACTTTTGTAGTGATGATGCCATTATTGCATTGTAACATGGCTTCCATGAGCCAGCAAGCCACACTGATCCATAAATCGTGTAACTCTTAAGAGTTTGTTGGGAGCTTAGCCCAAAGCACATACATTTCCTTAGTGATGTCACATGAGCTCAACAGATTTGAGATGAGGTGACATGAGGCAATGTGTAACTACAGAGTGTCCCTCTGGCAATTCAGGAGCAATGGGTTGGTGTATTTTCCAGCAAATGGAAAGGACTGGACAACAGGTTTTCTATAAATGTTGGTATATGCTGATAGCTGTGCATTAGTAAGCTGAAAACCACATGAGGTGATACATCTTACTTGCACCTGGGCTGACTTTCAAAGAGGCTGTGAGACTGAAGTTTATACAGGGTGAATCAGAGTCCTTGATACATCTGCTATCAACTCACACTAATAAACAACACAGGAACATATCTAATTATGAACATCCATTTGTTATACCACATCACCCAGTAAAGGTGACCTGTACCATTAGCAAGGCAATCCATTATGCACCTCTCCCAGATTATTTTTTCAGAATGGTGCTACATGCTACCACCTAGAAGAGCGTAATTCAACTGCTTATGAATGTAAATCAGAGGCTTTCTGTTTATTAAAATCCATACCTTTCTTAAATTATTAGGTGCATTAAATTAAAAGGAAGGCTGAATGGCGTTACCTCCAACTATTGTGCTGACAGGTAAAATTTTGCATGTCAGAGTTTGCCATGAAAAAGTCCTTCAATAAAGGGTTTAATAGTTCAATTTATGAGCTATTATACTCTTTTTTTATGGAAACTACTGGGCTGGATATCAATATTGCATATTGTATTTTTAATTTTATTTCATTTTTTTCCCTTTTGATCTCAGCCTGTATATGGCTGACAGATTGATCTATTTCTGGAACTGGTAATGATCGACTTCAAAGTAAGAAAATGTAATCTAAGGTATCTAAATTTCTCTTTCTTGCAGAACTATTTGGATATAATCCATGTGTAAAGGGGTGACACTACTGCAGAGTCTTAAAACTTCAGCCTACAGTTTTTTTATAACAATTTATCTTGCATTTTGTCTAATATAAAAAGCACCATACATATTTTTGTTCACTTCACTCCCATTTCATCAATATTGTAGCACCAGTAGATTAATTCCATTAATTAACAAGTAGTGTGATGTTTCAGTAATGCCACTACATTTTTCAGGCATGCCAGTAACCAGCTGGTATGTTTTCTTTTATGGCAGTGGTGTGGCTCAAACACAAAGAAATATTTAGAGACTATAGCAGTACTTTAATGTCTCTCATACTGCTTCAGAAAATGTTACTTTCATATGTATTATGCTGGTCTCACAATACATAAAATATTTTACAGCTTACAACAATAACAAGGAATATGACAAAATAACAATAGAAATATGTTTATAATTTACAGGTGTTATATGTCCATAATTATGACAAGCATTATTCAGAAAATACTGTTCAAACATATACAAAAAGTTAGTGGATTATTCAAACGTAACAAACATTAACTGTAACTCATCATGAAATATATTGCCGGTGATGAGAAACTGAATACAAATTTTACAACTATCAGAAAGACACACTGTAATAATATTTTCAGTGTGAATAATAAAACTTTAATTTTTAAATCCAGCATAAATCAGAACAGCCAGATGAATAATATTTTCAAAAACTAGCAGATAGTTATCCTTTGCTGACAAATTTAGGCACAATTCATTCAGATGAAACTCAAGTAAGCTACGTCAGTTTGTGAAACTCACACAACAGCCAAATTACTGCTTATATGTCAAAAATTTTGCCCATTCACACTATTTATACACACTCACAAAGCATGGGGCTTATTTCCAGATACAGTACACAAAAATTTGAAATAAATATCAACTAAAATGGTACCTGTATATGCAATATACATAATTATTTAAAAAATTCTTTCCTGAAGAATTTCGTTTCCATGTAAATTTTATACTGAACTGATTAACTGTACTGAGGTCTCAAATACAATGACATATTAAAGGGAACATGTTGAATGAAAACCACAGTACACTGATGTGACTGAATAAGTTACTTTTACAAATAAAAACTGTTATTAAAGTGTTTTACACTTTCACAGCTCAAACAAAGGTATATCAATGATGGTGAAATATAAAAATAGAGTAACATCAGAAGAGTATTCATAACATTAGCATAACAACACATTCTCTGACAAAACATTCCAAATGCGAGGTCAGTCAGCTGGGCGGTTTGACAGATTGTTCTGTCATCTACCTCCTGCGTCAGGTCCACCTTCTTGTAGCCTTCACCTTCCATAATCAGTCTTACAGTGAGATGTACTCCAGAGCTTGCTCCATTGTCTCTACATCAACAGTATGTTTCAGTTGCTCCATTTGCGTTGACCCAATTTGGCGTGTCAGTTCTGTCAGCTATCAACAATAAATGAGGTAAGTATACAAGTGATCAAACTTTTTGGGGTGCATAAGCAAAAATGAGATTAAGTTTTCATGTCCTGTCGATAATGAAGTAAATGGAAATGGAGCAAAGGCTCAGAATCGGCATGGAAATTGGCTATATCTTATCCCAATATGAAAATCACAGGTATAGGGCTTAGAAACTCTATTCTGCAGAATGCAAGTCTCATGTCTTAACAATAGCTCCACCTTGTTTGGTCTGGAGACAGACAATATCCTACCTAACTGGTCCACAGACTTGCTTTCTGTGTCATCTGTTTGTGTGGCACCAAATAATCACCATTGTGAACCAATCACTCACCATCAATACCCTTATTAGTAGTGGTCTGCAAGGATGCAATCATCCCAATGTATAACGGCAGATAATCATATAATATATAGTTTGTGAATAAATGTTAAAGGACAGAGACAATATTAAAAAGATTTATCTATTTGCATTATATAGGATAATAATTAATGTTTCAAGTCACCATTATTACCCATTTGGTGTGGAGTACCACTCACTGGCTTCAATCTGCAGCTTGTTGGGAAGGATAGAGGAGTTGTTGATATGTGAAACAGCTGAAGATGATGACATGCCCTTCTTCCTAGTTCTGTGAACAATTACGCATGCATCCCATTGCCATCATACCTATAGCTGTCTTCCATCTGAATTTTTCCTGTTCCATTTACATTAACAGAGGTCACTTGCACAACAAAAACTGCCACTATGCTTCCTGAAGGCTCTTATAGGTTACTCCAGCCACTGGAATCATGGTTAGAAGGTTTAACTCCTGTTTGTGTACCACATCCAACACAATGTTTGGTAGAAAATTAGTGAATATATTAAATCATACAGAACCTATTTTACAAGTACTCAATGCAATGCTTATTACAGTGAGAAGTTTAGCATTTTAATATAATTCAGCATCATAGTGAATTAATGTACACTTGGTAGATAATAAGACTAACTTTAAATAATACACAATATGTGACAACTTTTAACATGACTTTGGTTGGCATCCCAATGGTGATGTAAAGTTCCACAGAAAATTTCACAAAATCCATTTTGTTAGCTCTGAAAGTAAGCTGTAACATATGGAACACATCGAAAATGTGATGGGCTAGAGTGTATTAAGATGTGAACCTAACTTTTTCAACATTGTTGGTTAATGGAATTTACATTAGGAGTTTTGGCTTCAGATGATGAAAATTCAGGCCCAGTCTGAGCCTACCATGAGCACTCCGATGTACTGAATGGGTTAAAAGTGGTTGCATATGTAATATCTGTGGATGCAGATGAAAGACTTGCAAATACTGCACACGTGCAGATAATATTTTTCTCATCTGCATAGACCACTAATTATCACCCAGGCCTTGAAATGCTAGACCACATCCTTTGGCCACAACTTGCACTGAATGAAGGATTCCACGCAAACTGCTATCCTCATCACACAAAGTAGTACTCTATCACCTGCCCAGCCTATTCAATATCTTCATCAATTCTATGCAAATTCTACTTCCAATCCTGCATCATAAATCATTCCCCTGCTGATGATACAGGTGATTGGCTGATTTGAGGAAGGGGACCAAACAGTGGGGTCATCGTTCCCGTTGGATTAGGGAAGGGGGAAGGCTGGGGAAGGAAGTCTGCTGTGCCCTTTCAATGGAATCATCCCGGCATTTGGCTGAAGTGATTTTGATATACTCACAGAAAACCTAAATCAGGATGGTCGAATGTGGGTTTGAACCATCCTGAATGCGAGTCCAGAGTGCTAACCACTGTGCCCACCTCGCTTGGATAATAAGAGGTGCAATACCTGTGTGATACAATCAGCCACCACCTCCCACCAGAGTATAGTAAAAGGTATTTCCTGTTCCGTAAAAGAAGGGCTGCTTCTGTAAGCAGCCACATCATATACAAGATGCACAGCAATTACTGAGCAGTGTTCTACTCGGGGATGACCACTACCCATTCATTTATCAGTAAGAATGGCCACTGACAAACTATTACTAACTGTAAACTTTACCACCCCGATGTTGAATATGCTGCACACCAAAATATCAGTGACTTCAATAGCTATTTTAGTACTTGTGTCATTAGATTTACCCCTTAGCTCCTCTGAACTATGAAGGTGGGAACTTTCCCCTCTTGCCTAGAAAGTCCTCTCAACCCTTCTGCTCTAAGCCTCCTCTAGTCTCCTTGCTGCTTCTGTATCAATACCCATATTTCCTCTATGTGTGTGTTTTTAGTGGTCGTGGAGGGGGGGGGGGGGGGGAGGGGGTGCGTAATGCATGAGTGTGTTTTCTAGCTTTATTAATTAAGACATCTACAACAAACCAAACGTAGTGACTGCCTACAAACCTGCATCTGGAAGTAGTCCCTGAGTGAGACAGTATGCACAGGGTCATGGGCTGCCAACTGCTTGCGTCGATGGTCATGTTCAGATTCGTAGTCCACATCATCATCTTGAATAATTGGGGTAGGGCTCGATTGCTCCGACAGCAGCAAAGAGCTTGAAACAAGACAGACATTCAGTACAAAACACTTGACAGACATGACTGGCTTTCACGGTTACGCTGTAACAACAGAGTTTAATGCCAAAGAGGTGTGCTCTTAGCTTCGGAATTTAAAATGCTCAACCTGTCAGAGAGATAAACACTATTTGTTGAAATAGGGCTTAAAACAAAACTGTATTCGCGGTATGCCACCACCAGTGCATGTGAGTGTGAGAGCCCCGAGTGTCATGTCACCACACGTGTGTGTGTGTGTGTGTGTGTGTGTGTGTGTGTGAGAGAGAGAGAGAGAGAGAGAGAGAGAGAGAGAGAGAGAATTGGCCACCAACTGTCTAAGTGCAGGCCGGCCGGCCATTGTTGGAAGCAGCTTGTGGAAGGCATGTGTGCAACACAGTCTCCGCTGCGAAGTCTGCTGGCCACTCATGCATATATATGCACAGAGCAGTGCTAACTGAGATTCTTTTATGTTCTCCAGTTGTACTGTTCACATCAGTGTACTGTGTATTGTTAAGTGGGGATCTATGAGAGAGTGATTTCCATTATTGTTCATAACTTCATGAAGAACGCCCTATTGTGTTACTTGTACCAATCTTGTGTAGTACTTGGTTACTAAATGATTGGTGATGAGAATGAGATGGTTTGCATGTGCAATCTGTAAGTGAAGTTTCATCAGGTTTATTTATTATGGATGCCATGCTGCCACCCCTAATTGAACAACTTACTACGGATGTGACCACTTTGTTGGCTTCTGTTAACAGACAGGGTACCATTCCAGTGGTCCATCCACACAGACAAGGATTCTTACAAAAAAGTTTCAGACAGCATTTTTCGGCTTTCGGTGTGACAGACTCAAATTTGTGCAAAGCCTTCTTCCTCTCGTGTGGATTCTACCTAAGATCTGTCAATTATTTTGTCAGACTGCCCCTTTACAAGAGTCAGCAGCTATCACTTTTGATCACAAGTGCAGTTTATTGTCAAACTACCATCACAAACCACCCCACGTTACAGTGGCGTGAGTTGAATTGTACCGATGCCGCAAGAAACCAAAACTGTCATACAGCACCCGGCCAGCTGAACTTCACAGCATTAGCCATACATGTCAGTTCATTACTGATGCTCATAAAGACACTTATGCAGACACTATGGTGCGCAATGCAATTATCTGTTTAGCTCCGGACAAGGAAGTGCTTTAGAAGGCTTTATTCTGTGAAAGTCACCCTTGGCAGAAGTTTTGCAAAGCACAATTTCATGAAGTTTCTCGGGCAGTGGGTGACAAAACTGAAGAGTTAGGTGATGTGGCAGAAGTGTCAGAAGATGTGCCCACTAAACGACAGTATCTTGCATGAGGAAGCGGCACTGGTGGTGGTAAATCATTTGGACACAGTGCTGAGCAGATCAAGGACTGTGGGGAGCCAATGCTTGTGACTTCTCCCAAGTTTTTTATTGAATTAAGTGTTTTTCCTCAAATTGTCCAGCAACAGGTCAACACAGGTGCTGTAGTGATGTTATTGTGTTTTCAAACCTATGAGAGTTTAGGCATTGACAACGGCCACACTTAAGCTGGTCCGTTATAACAAACATAGTGCTGTTGGGACAATTTAAGACATTTGCCTCTTACAAGTCAGTGGTTTGCTCAATTACATTTTTGTGGTTGCTGATGTGGAGAACTTGTTCGGAATAGATGCATTTCAAGCATCTCCATCTTCTATAACTGACGCAGTTCATCTTGTGTCTGAGCAGGTATCCTATTCTCAATTGGAAACATCGTGCGAGGAGTCTTCAGTCTCGTTTTCATAAGGTACAGCATGTGCCTTGAATTTTTCTGCTCATATTTCCTTGAAATCCACAGCTCGGTGCAACCTGTTCCTGTTGCCCTGGAAGATCAAGAGAAAGCAGAACTGGACAGCCTTCGCTCTCTTGAGGCGGTGCAACCTGTTACGGCTAGTGAGTGGTCATCTTTGCTGGCTGTAGTTCGGAAGCCACTGGGGAAACTTTGCCTCTGTGGCGACTTCAGCACTACTGTCAATGCACAGTTGATCATGAACACACATCTTCTCCCAGCTGCACCAGAACGAACTGTTGGCGAAAATATCAATGGGCAGTACATTTCTAAAACTGATTTCTCTGAAGTGTATCTGCAGCTTCCTGGGCGAAGAGTCTCAGTGAGTTCTGGTTTTTAATACTCCTTTTGTTCTCTCTGAAATACTTGTGCCTTCCTTTTGGTGTGGCTAGCACCCCTGCTATTTTCAAATGATTTTTGGAGCAACTGACTATACCTGTTCCAGGCTGCATTAATTATCTGGATGATATTGTGGTCATGGGCTCCTCCATGTCCAAACACTTGAAAAATGTATGCACTTTGTTTCCTGTCTTACAGTCCACAGGCCTATGAAGTAACTGTTGAAATCTCAGTTTTTTCAACCTTTTTTTTGTGGTTCGAGGTCTCATGAGATGGGGTTTGCCCTGTGTCAGATCACATCCCTGCTGTTATGTCTATGCCTCTCCCTCGTCCACAAAGGAGCTTCAGGCCTTCCTAGGAAAGATAACCTACTGTCATAAATTCCTGCTGGGGATGGTCACAGTTGCCCACCTGTTGCATGCCTCATTACACAAGAATGTACCTTTTGGCTGGAGCCCAAATTTCAAATGTGTGCCGATGGCTCTGAATGACCTGTTGCTTTAACCTCTACATCTCTCACTCTGGCCCAGCAGCATTACTCTTAGGCAGGAAAATAGGCTTTTGCCATGGTCTATGCTCTCAAGAAATTTCATGTTCTCTTGTATGGCTCCAATTTTCACCTTATTACTGACCATACCTCTTTCAGCCCTCACACTTCCTTGCCTGACAGGGAAGCACACCACATACAACACTAGGCACTGTTCTTGTCTAGCTGTAATTATGAAATCCACTTTCATTTTCGACCAATGCCTACACATGCCAAAACAGATGCCTTGTCTCACCTTCCTGTGGGTCTCGATTTCGACTTTCATTGTAAAGAACTGATTTGCTTCCATTTTGATAGTGAGATACAGGCTACTGTAGGGTGTTTCTCAATTACGGGCTCATTCATAGCAGCTGCCATTGCCGCCGACCTGGTTCTCTGCCAGATGGTTCAGCTTATTCAACAGGGCTTGCCAGATTAACTGCTATGTCGAGCTTAGGAACCCCTGGGCAACTATTTTCCCTTACAGTATCACCTCTGTTTTTGATGGCGTTTTGCTATTGTCCATGGAAGACCTCTCCTCCAGAGTAGTCATTCCTACCGCGAGGTTCTGTGCCTTCTAAACTGTTAGCTAGGAGACATGTTATTTGGCCTGGGATTGAGGGCAAAATTTTCCCTTTTGTTGCAACTTCCCTGTAATGTGCCTGACAACTTGCAGCTCTCAGGGCATCTCCGTCCCCCTGGGCTACTCCACACCAGCCATTGGAATGCATTCATGTACACTTTGTGTGTCACTTCTATAATTTCTATTGGCTTTTGGTTGTGGATGCATTCTCTCAGTTTCTCTACATTTTCAGGTGTGAATCGATGTCGGCTCAGGTCATGAATTATATGCTTTTGACTGTTTTTCTATTGAGGGGTTGCCTTGTACCTTAGCTTCTGACATTGGGCCCCTGTTCATTTCTCACACCTTTCAATTATTTTGTTCCCACCATGGCATTTGTCATGTTACAGCTCCACCCTACCACCCTCAATAAAGTGACAAGGCAAAATGACTAGTGCATGTGTTCAAGTTCCAAGTGAAAAAGTTTATTGTGAATTCTTCACTGATTGAACCCTTCTCCATTTTCTGAGCACCTACTGCTTCATGCCTTCGGGAGAGCGGCACCTGGCTGAGTTGCTTCATAGCCAGTAGTCACGCATGGTCCTACGCCTTCAGCGACCAGTGCTGCACCCGCCGCGGTCAGGATCGCCCAGTTGCTCCAGGCCGGGGTCGCTGATGTGGGTGCGAGAGTTTGGCCACCGGCCCAAGTGTATAGTGGCTAATGTTGTTCACCACTGGGGATGCCATCTTTGTGACATCTATATAGTGGATGGGCTGGTGGTGTGCCATTTTGATTCTTTGCGCCTCCCACCAGCATACCCCACCCTGCTGCCCTCCACCTCGAGCCGGACGAAGCCTTCTGTGGAGGCACCCCTCCAGATTTGATGGAAGTGTGTGTCGCCAGGCTGCTGGCGTCTCCTCCATTGCCTTGGGTGCCCACTTCTCATGAGAGAGAGGTGTGCTGTATCCTGCTACCAGTGCTTGAGAGTATAGGTGTGTTGAGAATGTGTCAACACACATGCATGTTTGTAATGTTTGTATCGGCCGTCAAGTGTATCAGTGCCGGCAACTGGAGGCCACCTGTGGGAAGCATGCAAGTGGTGCTGTTTCTGCCGCACCATCTGCTAATGACTGAAATGACTCATGAATACATATGCACGGACGAGTGCTAACTGTCTCTGTTTTATGTTCTCAAATTGTACCGTTCCAATCAGTGTACAGTGTCTTGTTACACTGGGAAACATGAGAATCTGATTTCCTTTACTGTTCAGAGTTTCATGAATAAAGCTGTATTTGTGTTACTTGAATTGGTCTCACGTATGTCTTTGTTACTACAGTATCTCTACCTTCTGCCATAAGAACTCTACTTAGTTACCAATTGTTAGCACCAATCTTCTGTCAGTTACGATCTTAACTGATAATGTGGGTTTACTTTAGTGTACAATGTGAGAAAACTGTTTGGCTATGTGTAAATTGCCCTTCCCTCTTAGCAGTAGAACATATGTGAAGTTAGGACAAGGAATCAGCAAAATAAAACTGTTCTTTAGAGAAAAAGACTGCTTAGTTAATATAATATGAAATGTAAAATTTCGAGGTTTCCGCTCAAGTACTGGACCAATACACACATTAAATTTATTATATAGGTGAATTTCAGTGCACTCTTATCTGTGGACACATTAACACAACACATTTTGCATAGAGGATTTTTATATGAGAACAAAAGACATTTTTTCTGTAATTCCTATAAGTGCTAAACCTCAAATATGACAACCAAGTCCAGAAATAATTACTTGTTGTTCACTTTTACATAAGACTTAAGATATTCCTGCTGGGGGACGTAAAACTATATACACACACTTCAGCAGCTAATATTTAAGAAGTATCTCTGGAAGTGGTATCTTTGTATGGCATCATGGATGCTTGAAATTGTACTGGATATCTGATACTATTATTCCTGGCTCAACAACGTTGTAGGAATGAATATGGAGCAGAATCGGACCACGATAGATTTTAATCTCTTGATTATGTATGTGATGTTAGTGCACGTGACATCGGTTAGCAGAACCAGTACATATCACAGTATGATTTAACACTTTTGCATGTGGTACATTAAAATAATAGCCTTTAGAAAATGAAATATTGAGAAGTTTATGAAAACAGTGCATGAAGATGAGAATTTTCTGCAGAAAATTATTTTATTCAATAAGATATAGTTTATATTATTGTGTGCAATGTTGTTAGCAATTTAGGCTGTAGTCCCTTTGTCATAACGAAGTGTCATGTGGTCTGTGGTCTAGGGATCTGACTGGGGGAATCTTTTAGAATTACATTAAATAGTAAATATATTTAAAAATGTCTTGCTCACCAACCACTCATTATAAAACAGGATTTTACTTGCAACAGGAGGGCACAATAAAAGTGAACCATCAAAACAAAAAAGGTCACCATTATACTTCTGTCTCTGTGTCATTTTGTAAAAATATTCACGAATATCTTAGGAAGAAGGACCGGCAAGATTGCAAGAAAAACTGTATGGCTTCAAACCAGGAAGATCCAAATACACCTAATTTGTGCAGTACAACAAGAGTACTATTGCAATTATGGAAATTATACGGCAATGGCTTTCCTTGATGTAGAAAAGTGTGTGTGTGTGTGTGTGTGTGTGTGTGTGTGTGTGTGTGTGTGTGTGTGTGTGTGTGTGTGTGTGAGGGGGGGGGGGGGGGGGGGGGGGGCGGGTGCGCGGCATGCGTGCCTGCCGGTGTGGCCAAGCGGTTCTAGGCACTTCAGTCTGGAAACGCATAACCGCTACAGTCGCAGGTTCGAATCCTGCCTCAGGCATGGATGTGTGTGATGTCCTTAGGTTATTTACGTTTAAGTAGTTCTAAGTTCTAGGGGACTGATGACCTCAGATGTTAAACCCCATAGTGCTCAGAGCCATTTGAACCATTCTGTGTGTGTGTGTGTGTGTGTGTGTGTGTGTGTGTGTGTGTGTGTGTGTGTGTGTCGTTGGGAAAATTGGATGGAAAAAAACTAACTGGTTTTCCACCATTGCTTTTAATCTAGGTCATGAATGAAATATAGGGAAGAATGGCAGGAAAGATTGGAGATGTGAAAATGCTAAAAAGCTGATTTTGGATAAATTGGTGGCATGGAAAGGGGGGATTACAAACAGGAGGTCCACTTGCAGTTAAACATATGGGAGGAATGAGTGAAATATAATGAAGGGATGGAGATTAAGAGATGAGCATCCTGTTAATAACAAGGTCATAGACAGAGCACAACCTCAGATTGGTGAAGGATACGGAAGAAAATTGGCTGTGCTCCGTTGAAGGAGTCATTCATTCATCTTAAGCCTTTAGGGTAATGACACAAAACCAAAATTTGGATCATTAGACAGGGATTTGAACTGGCATATTCTCGAATGTGCGTTGTGTTTTACCACTGCATCATCCTGTTTGGTATTATCGGTCAAGTTTAATATCAAAAGATGCAAAGTTTTGATCCACAGAACTTGGTGGCCAGAAATGAGGTAAATGGGGTGACACTATGAGGAAAACAACTTGTAAGGGTTGTGTTTTAGATATTTGGGGAGTGCAACAACAGAGAGGAGGGAGGGAGGGAGGGAGGGAGGGTGTGTGTGTGTGTGTGTGTGTGTGTGTGTGTGAGAGAGAGAGAGAGAGAGAGAGAGAGAGAGAGAGAGAGAGAGAGAGAGTGAGAGTGAGAGAGAGAGAGAGAGAGAGAGAGAGAACTAAATAAAAACAAAGAAATTAATGAATGAGAGTGATAAGCACAGGGTCCAGTGAAGAGCCCTTCAAAAACTGAACACAGATCAAGCAAGAAAGGAGGAAGATGTACTGAACTGTGAAAAAAAAGCAAAATAGTAACAGTGAATGGTCCACAAACACAAAGTGAAATATAGAGCAGCCGCAAGGTGTAATGGTGTCGTGGTCAAGTGGTCAGTTGGAGCCATGTTCAGACATCACTAGAGTCAAATTCCCTTTCTTTTTTATTTATTTGAGCTGTTTGCTGTATTCAAATGTGTGTCTGTGTCATGGTGTAACCTCCACTTGCTAAGCGAGGTGTAATGATAGTTGATTCTGCACAACTTCTCTATTAGCAGCCGAAAGGAAGTGGCTTTCAAATGGCAACCACAAATATTTGATAACAAAGTGACAAGTCAACCAAATCCTCCACCAGAAAACATGTTTGGTGTGTCATCCACAGCATTCGTGACAGAACATGTGTCATACGAGAGGAATTTCTTACTGATGCATCTAGTTTGTATGCCTGGTAAGCGAGTGAGATATGCCTCCTTGCCCGATTTAGGTGTCCATACAAATGTGAATGTGATCATTTCCAAGGAAGTGATGAAAACATAATAGTTTGTCGCATAAGCTGCACCAGATGGATCCAACAGTTTCATATCACAGAGTTTCTCTGTGCTCTGTCAAAACATATGTTTTTAACATTTTTCAAGGTGTGTTACATTTTGGAAGTTTCGACTCTTGAGTTCTTTTGTTGTAACGTAGTTCATAGCCTTTTATTTCCTGTTTTCTTTTCTGTGAGACTCGCCTGCTTTTACTACTCATAATGTCTGCTTTCGACAGTAATGTATTCTTACCACATGACTCATATTCTATAGCCAATGTGTAATATGACAACTGGCAAGAATACAGAAAGAGAACAAACATTTCAGTGACCGGATGGACAGTTCATAATGTTGCAAAATAAATAAATAAACAGATAAAAATAAATGGCACAAAGGGGTTTTGAACAGGGCTCATCCAGTCTATGGTCCAACATCACGACGCTGAGCTGCTCAATGCCTCTCAATATTTCACTTGTTAAGCTTGGACCACTCACTATTTCCATTTTTTTCACAGTTCAGTACACCACCTTCCTATTTTCATGCTTGATCGGTGTTCAGTTTTTGACAGGCTAACCACTGGGCCACCTTTCCACTAAATCTGAGGGATTGCGATGGGGAGTTTTCCCTTGGTAGAATATTGACAGCTGAGTCTGAAGTACAGAAACAGGCCTAAAAAGTAAGAAGATGGTATAACCAATGTATAAACCCTAACATTGATGACAAGGTTAAAAAGTGGGCAGTGACAGGAAGACACAAGTAAAATACATGTGCGAAAAATGAAATTCCTGTGGAGCAGCACTTGAGTCACAAGACAGAATAGAAAAGGAAGCATGGCAGTCAGGTAAACATAAAATTAGGAACCCTTCAGAAAACGCTAGAGGGCTAGACTGAACTAGTACAGGCATAAGAAAATGGTCACTGGAAGGACAATAAAGATGATGCATGGAATGAAAGTAGGGAGTAAAAGGTCAAGAGGAAGACCAAGCAATAAATAATTGCAAAGAGAAGAGAAAAAGGAGTTTTAAAATTAGGGGTGAATGGACAAAAGTGGACTGGAAGAGATGATGGGCAGAAAAATGAAAATTGAGAAGTCTCTGTTCTAACCAGACTTGCAGGAGGTTGGAAAATGTTGAAGAAATTAATGATGAATATGGCAGTATACAGGATCTCTGCAATGACCACCCCATAGGATAATGGATGAGGCAAAAAATGTGACTAAATTCCCCAATATTATTTAGAATTACAGTGGCTAGTCTTCATTTATGAGATCCTCACTTGATGTACGCTAGAAAACCAAATACACAGGCAGATATTTGGGGAGAAGGTTAAATAAAAATATGTAACTGATACAGTGGACAATTTGATACATTCAGCACCAGTTGTCCCAATCAGATGAAAGTCGATGCTAACGCAGAAATTTGAATTGCTGAAAAGACTATGAAAGTCACATTATGGCTTGACAGCAGAAAACTTATGTCACAGAAGTTTCAATTTTATTGTTGCAACAGTTGCAAAATGTGCCATGACGATTTCTTGCAGTGACAATCACTGTTTCTTTGATGGAACTACTTCACATTTTTCTTACATGACTGCCTTGAATTTACAACTAGGATCTGCAATATAGCCACCATCTAAAGTTACCAGTTGTAATAGAACTAGTTATAGGGTGTTCATGAATTCTTCAATATCACTAAAAGTTAGGCAGATTGTATCTTACCCAATGCACAATGTGTAATGGACCAAAGTTAGAAAGTGTGGTTTTTCTTAATTTCTATCAGCATATTAAACTGTATGGTTCACTAATATACCAAAACAACATTATTTCAGATAATTTAATGTAATTAACAGAAAGTTATAGTTAGTTAGAAAACCATAGTGTTGTACATTTCAGCAAAATCTGTAATTTTTGATTGCATTATTACATTCCCACAGAAATGCTAGGAGAAATATCTATGTTGTAATTAAACCAATAATGAATTAGCAAAATTAATATATTTCAAACTTACCTAAAAACAGACTTTTGGATCATTTATCAGTCATCTGACGTATTTGACGTGACTTGTGCACTTAATGTATCATGCCAATAATGAAAAACCCATTAGATCTATTTATTTATTGGTTCAAGAATCAGTTTCGTACATTTTTACATGTGATATAGGACAGTGGTAAACCCAGTTAGTTTACAATACAGTAGTCATTTTGACTACATTGTTGACATAATAAAAATGCATAATAATGTAGGTTGGTGTACTGCATTGCTTCTACATGTGATAATAGCAGTTATTAAGTGAGATGACATGATAAGCACAATGTAAACTACATTATGAATTGACAATTAGTGAAATTTAGTAAATGAGATTTGCTTATTATGATGTTCCATAAACTCAACCAAAGAATAGAAGCAGTGGTCAAACAAGAACTGTTTTAACTTTATTTTAAATGCATTTAATGTTGGTATGCATTTTAAGTAAGAAGGCATATGGTTATATAACATAGCTCCAGAATGGTACACTCCTCTTTTGCACAAGTTTGTATTTACTGTGTTCCTGTGTAGGTTCATCTTCTGTTTAGTTTCATATGTGTGTATATCATAGTTGTGTTGAAGAGATTTCCCTTTTTTAAGATGCTCCCTTTTGTGAAAATTACTATTTCGTCTATATACAAGCAAGGCAGTGACAATAGTTTCAAAGTTTTAAAAAGGGGTCTACAGGAATCCTTACATTTAGCTTTTTTTTTTATCACCCTGATAATCTTTTTCTGTATTTTAAATGTTGTAATTTACTTTTTCATTAATGATTCTTGAACATTCTGATGTACACACTATTAATTTTCAGTCATTTTGTTACTATGAAATTATCATACAGAACTATGAACTGAGATTCTGTTTTGGCATTTCGTACTGTACCTCAATTAAGATTGGGCATAAAATCCAATGTGAAATCAAGATGTAGCTAATGTTTTTATGATGGGTATTGCTACTGTACCTTCATAATCAAATTTTCCCACAGGAAAAAAAATTGTCTTTAAAACTGAGCTAACAGTTTGTTGTAAATCATTAACTTTTCATTATAAATCAGTAAATGTAATTTTTTTGACAATAGGCCAAAGAACATATGTTGTTAAGATAGGGTGTATGTTGAGCAGTGCAAAGCTTTTGAAGCCAGTCACAGTTTGGCCAATGTAATGACACAAAATCTGTAACAGTTGCTGTTTTGTCAGTCAGGTTGGTCGAAAACAGTCGTGTGTGAACATCTTTGAAAATGCTTATGAAAAGTACATCTGCTGTTACAAGGTTTCATCAGTGTGTTGGAAAATATTATTTAACATCCAAGTTTTTATCAAGTTTGAAATCCAGGCGAATCTGCAATATACATCCCCTAATGGACTTCATTGGTGCAAGAGGTTCAAGGGTTCAAAGCTTTTAAGTATTCCAATGCAAAAACTACATCAATCTCATACTATGATGAATATTGCATAATGATAAGTGTTTTAGCCAGAATTGGAGTAACATTGGATGGCCCAAAAAGAACAAAGTCTTAAACTTTCTTTCAAAAGCAAATTTATCTATATGAAAGTATAAGTTTATGAGATAGAATTGCTGGCCTGGGTACAAAAAAACTCCACTCTTTTCTTTTTCCTCCTTGAACTATTACTTTCAACAGTCCACACAATAATTTTTTTCATCGCACTCATGATTTTCTCTAACACGTATCTCGATACTTACATTCCTTCCACAAAAATGCTCTTACAATAGAGGCCTGCTGTTCCATATACATTACCCCCAGTCTTACTTAACCTTTGGTATTGATCCCAAAGGCTTCACATTAAAGGTCACCAGCTCTTGCTGCAACCCATCTTTCCACCAATCTCTTCTCAAATTTCAGACTAATTAATTCTTACAAGGAGAGGCCCCAATGGGGGGCTCAAATTTCTGTATTTGTCTACATGGTGATATCGGTTAAGGTCCCATGTATCACACCCTGCAGCTATTCACCCTGGTGGGAACTAGCTGGTGAGTAACACATGAAATTTTTTTTGGAATTTTGAGTGATGTTCTACAGCTTTACAAAATAAATGTTATCCTGACTGGCTGCATAGTGTAATGGTTAAAGTACTGTCTTCACATGCAAAAGGCTGCAGGTTTGAATATTGTCAGGTGTTTTAAAACGTTTTATTTTTAAATATTTATCAAAATGATTTTTTAAAATATTTTTATTTCTATTCCTTTGTCACATCATTTTTCCTTCCTATTATTTTTTTGCCACTTGGAAACTTTGTTCATGTGATTTTAATTACTTTTATGTATTATTTCGATTCTTGATTTTACATATAATCCATTCTTTGGTTGAAATCTTCATCTATGTTATTTTGTCCATAGTGCAAAAAGAATTTATGCTTTAAATCTTTGTATGTGATACCATCCAAAAACATGTACACCTTGTATTGAAAGATATGTTTGTGACACCATTGCATGGTCAATATAAAAAGGTTATTTCATCTTTCGTTTTTAATCCGATAGATCAGTATTTTCAAATGTTTAAAATATTACTATAATAGATGGAAACATTCCACGTGGGAAAAATGTATCTAAAAACAAAGATGATATAACTTACCAAATGAAAGCATTGGCATGTTGATAGACACACAAACACAAAATTCAAGCTTTCGCAACCCCAGGTTGCTTCGTCAGGAAAGAGGGAAGGAGAGGGAAAGGTGAAAGGATGTGGGTTTTAAGGGAGAGGGTAAGGAGTCATTCCAATCCCGGGAGCGGAAAGACTTACCTTAGGGGGAAGAAAGGACAGGTACACACACATACACACACACAAAAACACACACACACACACACACACACACACACACACACACACACACACACACACAAGCAGACATTTGTGCTTGTGTGTGTGTATGTGAGGATGGATATGTGTGTGTGTGTGTGTGTGTGTGTGTGTGTGTGTGTGTGTGTGTGTGTGTGTGTGTGTGTGTGTGTGTACACCCTTTTTTTCCCCCTAAGGTAAGTCTTCTTGCTCCCAGGATTGGAATGACTCCTTACCCTCTCCCTTAAAACCCACATCCTTTCGTCTTTCCCCTTTCCTGACGAAGCTACCTGGGGTTGCGAAAGCTTGAATTTTGCGTGTGTGTTTGTGTTTGTTTAAAATATTATGTTAGATAAACTAAAAATAATGTCATTGACATACGTAGAACTTCCAAGTGGACTAAGAATGATAGGAAGAAAAAATGAGAGAAACTGAAAAAAATAGATATTGTGATTAAAATGACATGCTAAGCACAGATGTAAAAAAATACACTTAATTCAATTAATTGAAAGGAAATAATGATCTAAGTCATTTTGGTAAAGATTTAAAAATAAAAAAAAATTGGAAGTACCTGATGAGATTCAAACCCACAACCTTTTTGCATGTGAGAACAGTACCTTAACCATTACACGGTGCAATCGATCGGGATAAAATTCCTTTTTTTTTTTAAAAGCTAGAGGGCATGATGTAAAATTCCACAGTTTTGTTCATAGATTATTTGCAAACGATGGCTCACCAGGGCGATTGGCTGGGACCTTACCCTAGATCACCATACAGATGGTTTCAAAAAAACTGGTCCTACTGCTTACCAATCCTGTCCTTTACAATAAAGTGCATCTTTAAACCAACAATCCCAACAGCTGCTGTCTGTTTAAAATTTTCCATCTTTCAGTCCATGGATGCGTAGCATACACAATGTACTCTTTGAAGATAGCTGTAAACTTTGAGAAAACACTTTACACTGCCTACAGAAGCTATTCAGACTGTAGGCCAAATACCCCAAAGTTGTGTCCATCTCCAACAACAACCACCATCCACTGCATTATCACCAACAACCTACCCCCCCCCCCCCCTCCCCTGCAAGCCAACAAGCTCATCCTAGCCTTCCAAACCAAGCACATCTTCTAGCCAATAATCAAACTCCAAAACCTCACACCTAGTCCTCATTCAGTTCTAAACCTGTGATTGATATACCTTTCCTATCCTAAGAAACCTGTTCTTTTAAAACTTTCAAGTCACCCGTCCAAATTCAATCACCTCTTCTTAATTCATCTGTACCCACAATCTTAATTGGAACCACCGCTTCACCACTCAATCCTCTTCTTCCCCCCAATCATCTTCTCCCAATTAATCTTCCTGGAAAAATATCACTGAAACCCCAAACCTTTCTCAAGTTGAGCTCTGAGGTATCCAAGATTTGAAGGCAGAACACTCTTTCATCATTCTCACTGTGGGCCAATATTCCACTACTCTGATATTTGACTGTGAGGAGTATGAGGTGGGGAAGGCATTGCCAGTTTTCTGGCACCTCAACAAACAAAACTCAAAACTGTTCCTAATGGCCCCCATTCCTTCCACCCAGATGGAACTGCAGAAAAGCTTTAGAACTTTCCACTGATAAATGCACCCCTCCCCCTTCTAGGTGCTTTCAATTTCACACAAAAATAACCATTCTGGTCATTCAATAAAAGGTGACGTCAAAAGCTCCCACTGACTGTACCTCAGTCCTGTTGAACTAGAACCTCAGCCCATCACACAAAGTCTCCTACCATAAAAAAAGGCACCAACACTTCCTGTAATGTCTTCAGTCAACTCTCATCGAGAAAACACTTTGTCACTATCAATGTAATGTCACTCTATAAAAACATCCCACATAAACATGACCTCTCAGCCTTAGAACACTATCTCTCCCAAATGCTACCTGAAAACATTCCTGAAAACTAAGACAAGATCAGATTACAGTGGACACACAGGCATTTAAGCAACCATTCTTCACACACAAATGGAATGGGAAACGACCCAAATAACTATACAATGGTAAATAGTCTCTGCCATGCATTTCACTTCACAATGGTTTGCAGGGGATGGATGTAGATGGAGATCCAACAAAGGCTTCCATAAAGTTGACCCCCACTAACTGAAGCCTACATTACGTGTCAATCCATATAAAACCAACTAATATGCAACAATTACTAACCTACACTTTAAATGGTCCATTCTCTACAGTCCATGACTTCACAGCAAACATCTGCTCCACTGTGGAACCCCCCAACATCTACACCAACAACTTTTCTTACGCTTTCATCTCCTGCAACTACCACACAGATCTTATTCACAAACAAATCTCCCAAACTGTTCCAGCTCATTACACAGACTGATAAAGGCCCCATTTCCAAAAAAACACAAATGCCTGTCCCTTATCACCCAGGCCTTGAATGCCTTAATGCATTACTCTCTTCCTGATTATCTGCATGGCATCTCACTGGGAATTTATGTTATCCTCAAACTCCGTAACATCTTTGTCAAACTGTATGACATTTCCACACAATTATCTCTACCCCCAGGTGCCTATCCTTGCAATCACTCAAACCATAAATCGTGCTACACACAGGATCACTATCACGTACTCTAGTCCTACCGCTATAATCCAACACCAGAAGCAGGGCAACTTACGAAACCATGCATAGTGTTCACAGTAAGTGTTCACTGCAAAGTGATGTATATAGGAAAGTTCACCACTAAACTGGGTGAGGGGATGATTGGATACAGAATAAATAATCAACCATGATTGGATACAGAATAAATAATCAACCATGTGCTGAACATTAATCCATAATGGTGAGAAAACTTGCAAGATCTCACGAAAAACAGTTCACCTTGTGGAAATCTGGTACCCGGTTGCTGAACATTCTCTACAGCTGCTACACCAGAAGGGCTATTTGGATTATCTCAACTGGTACAAGTTTTCCTCAACTTCAGAGATGGGAAACTACCCTTCAACATATCCTTTACATTCTGACACCATCGTGGACCCATCTTTTGAGAAGGTACACCCTTCCTCTTCCTCCTCTTCTCTTTTTCATTACTTTCTTTACTGCTTCACATTTTGCCTCCTCTCTTCCAACATCCTTTTCCTCTTAGCTCTAAATTGCACTATTAGTTTCATTTATCTTCCTCTTAATCCATGTAATCCAGCTTTAATTTTCACTTTGTCATTGTCTCTGGACTGTAACTGGTCCAGAACTCACAAATGTCCTATCTCTGACCAACTCTTTTTGATGCCTCCCATTTCATATTTGTCTCCTCTCATCCTCACCACATCCTGGGCTCTGAGTAATCTGCCCTTGTTTGTTAACTTTCCACGACTTGCCCTCTTTCGTCCCCAGGAAATGAACTAGTAGGTCCAAAATCTAGAATAGTTTTGAGTATTTTCATATTTGTCTCATTGGCAGCGCTAAAACTTTCACCTCCTGAACATAAGCGCCGGAAAGCAATTCTGTCTCAAAATTTTAAAATTTGAACTTCCTAAGAATTAACCCAGAATATTTTGAACAGACAACAGTTACATGCTTTTGTACTATGGGCTACTGTTTGTCTTCCTGCAACAACTCATATTGGTTACTCTATTTTGCCTGTTGTTACGCCTTAAGAGTCTGATACCAGCAACATGGTTGAATTCTTATGATTACAATGCTGTATGTCTAAATTGTTTAGTTCATGAACTATGCAGAAAGCATGGGCACTCTGAGGAGTTGTGCATATTTGAAAATGGAAATACAACAAAATGAAATTCATTTAACAACAATCACTGGGGGAAAATTTTTATGTGGTGTTACCAATATTTCTCTAAATTTTCTTGCCAAGTTATGAATGGATTTAATTTATTTCTTTTCATACTTCTTTCATTTATTATTTCCTTTTCTTGGTGGGTCTGAAAGTAAAACTTTGTCTTTATGTTTCTGTGCAGCATTATGTCATTTAGCAAATTCCACAATCTGTATAAGATATAACATCAACTGAATTTTCCATTGGTGCTTGGCAGAACATGATAATAATATAAAAAAGGAAAACACTTCCTAATATTCTGCAAAATTATATTTATTTGGTCATGAACTAGCTTTCGGCTTTTCAGGCTATCTTCAAGTGACAACTGAATGTTGCAGGCAGAAGTGTTGTGCTTGTGGACCAGTACCACTGGACACTTAGATACATTACTACAGCATTTAAACTCTCAACATACAAACAACCAGTTTACAAAGGAACCAGGGGGCTCTTCTATGTATTTTGTTGACTTCAATATAGATATTAGTACAAGAAAACACATTTAGCAATTACAGAGAAAACATAGCTACTGATAAAGTAATCCCTGCAAGCTCCCAGCATCCACACACAAACAAGCATGCAGCTTTCCAATCAGTAGTGGATTGCCTCATATCTGTCCCATTATACAAATCACCCTCTCAAACAGAAATACAAACCATCAAACAAATCACTTCCAGCAATGGCTATGGTTCTGCCCTGACTGATAATATTCTACTAAAAAAGAAAATGAATATAACTGCACTACTTCTGTATGCTGACCAACAGCACTCACTCAATAGTTTCAAAGCCTGGTGCAAAATTCCATATGTTGGCAACATTTCAGACAATCTTACAAAAACATTATAAAGTCTTGCAACTATAGACCTGCATTTTCATAATACAATAACATACAAAAAATTTTATACAATAGTCAGGACAAAATGCAACCTTTGGCACAGACTCGTGTACATAAAATCATTTGCAAGCAGTGTGAAAAATGTGTATTGGCCCACCAGGCAGAGCTGTGGCAATTAGGCTATGTGAAAATCAGATAAGCTGATAAGATAAGATTTGATGTTTCCTGATAACCCTTTAGCAGAAAACCGTCCATATCATGTAGAATGTGAAGTTAAACACTACGGGGAGGGGACCAAATAATAGGTTAAAAGTGTAAACTCATTTTATTTCTCATAATTTGTTGTATTTATCTTTGTATAAGACTTTGTTTATTCCCTTTTTAGTTAATGTAATTTTTGCAATATTTTCCTGTGTAAACAATTTGTCATTTTTGTATCTTCTGTTCAAACAATATCTGTCGCACAACATGTTTACCTCTGTCTGTGAAATTCATTTGTCATCTGAAGATGGCATAAGAAGCCAAAAGCCGGTTCTTGACCATATAAATGCAATTTTGCAGAACATAGGAAAAGTTTTCCTTTTTAATATATTATTACTATTATGAAAAAGTATAATTACCTTGATTCTTAATTCCAGAAATAGCGAGGCTCATAATAACATTCATTCTGATATGAACAATCTCTTCAAATATTCAATACAATACGAGTTGATATAGTTAGACATTTAATGTCCTGATATAAATGAAAATAATGATTATTCACAAAACAGACTAAAAATAATACTCACTCAACTTGTCTACCCGTATCTTCAACTTTCATTACATCATTTAAGGCTTCTGTTATGTTTAACAGAACACCACAGAACCTGTCAAGCACTGACCTAAAAAGCCATAAGAAAAAATGTATATATCAGAGTTAGTGGCTTGGCATGAACTTAACATGAGCCTCAAATTATAACAACAGAAAGATGAACACTAACTGAAATGAAGTACGAAAAAAAGTAATAAGTACCTAGAACCTGCAGTAAGCAAAGACGCCAGTGCCAGGCCCAAGAGCTTCCTACGCTCCAGTTGCGTAACTAGTGCCATTTTGTCCAGCCACACATCCAACATTTTGTCTAGAACTGTCTCTTGTGATTGCCTCGATGAATCAGCAACTTTGGTCACTGCCTGGACAGCCAAATAAGTGAATTAAGAACTGCACAAAGTTACACTGCAACTAAATATTGCTGATGTCCATATGGCATATAGTTCATCTCATTTAGACATACTTTGCAGGATCTTGTTAACACTACTTAGTGTACATGAGGCATACTACATTATCAAATATACATGAGACTGAATGTATTTTCAGATAATCCTTCTGGAAGAGAGGCTGTGTTACATTAAAAAGACATGGTCAACAGCTATATAGGATTGTGTACAGGTATGTGTAGCACAATGGGGTCATTAAGGAGAAAATGACGCAGATAAGGTGTTTAAAAGGTAACAAAAGGTAACACACAATGCTTTAACTCAACCAGCTCTGCAAAACAATATACATTACTTTGGTGATTTAGCACAGGAGATTTGGACTCATCCTCCTTATTCCAGTAATTCAATACCTGTGAATTAAATCTACAGCATGTGTGCGTCTATAAAAAGCATGAAAACTCTTAAGATATTGAAATATATATGCTAGCTATGTGTTTCTATGCACTACTTACTAAATCAGCTACTGGCAAGTGGTCCCTTATCATCATTATTGTTTATTGATTCCACTCTGCTCACCCTAATTTATTTTGCACCAAGCATTACTTACTTGTGTGAAGTTTCTGAGAAAGCAAAAAATTATCGTCTGAATTCTTAACTTGCAGAAAAGTTTTGTCAGTTCTTTTGTTTTTCAGTAGTGTCAATTTGCCAGTTCCTTCTGTGTAATAACAGTCCCTTGTTTTATTTTATTTTATTTATTTACTGTGGCTATCAAATTACATGTCCTGCTCCTTTGTTGAGAAGTTGTACGATACAATACATATGTGTAAATAAAATAGAAAGAAATTTCCACAAGGGTATATAATAAAACAATAGATATGTGGTATGATTACAGTTTTAAATTGATAATTTTCATATTTGTCACCATATACATTATGTAAATATAGAAAGAAAAAAAAAAAGATACCAGAGAAGAAAAGTTGCTACTCACCATATAGCAGAGATGCTGAGTCGTGATAGGCACAATAAAAGGATTCAACAATCATAGCTTTCGGCCATTAAGGCCTTTGTCAGCAGTAGACACACACACACACACACACACACACACACACACACACACGTCTGCAGTCTCAGAGAGCTGAAACTACACCGCGAGGAGCAGCACCAGTGCATGATGGGAGTGGCGACTGGGTGGGGGTAAGGAGGAGACTGGGGCGGGGACAGGAAGAGATGGTATGGTGAGAGTGGCAGACAGTGAGGTGTTGCAGCTTAGACAGACGGCAAATGAGAAGGTATGGAGAGGGGAAGGGGTAAGTAACAGGAAAGAGAGAAATAAAAAGACATTAACAGACTGGGCGTGACAGTGAAATGATGGCTGTTTAGTGCTGGAATGGGAACAGGGAGGGGGTTGGATGGGTGAGGACAGTGACTAATGAAGGTTGAGGCCAGGAGGGTTACGGGAACATAGGATGTATTGCAGGGAAAGTTCCCACCTGCGCAATTCAAAAAAGCTGGTGTTGGTGGGAAGGATCCATATGGCACTGGCTGTGAAGCAGTCATTGAGATGAGTAGTATCATGTTTGTCAGCGTGTTCAGCAACAGGGTGGTCCATGTTTTTTGCCACAGTTTGTCAGTGGCGGTTCATGCGGACAGACAGCTTGTTGGTTGTCATGCCTACATAGAATGCAGCACAGCACAGTGGTTGCAGCTTAGCTTGTAAATCACCTGACTGGTTTCACAGGTTGCCCTGCCTTTGATGGGACAGGTGATGTTAGTAACCGGATTGGAGTAGGTGGTGGTAGGAGGATGTATGGGACAGGTCTTGCATCTAGGTCTATTACAGGGGTATGAGACATGAGGTAACGGGTTGGGAGCAGGGGTTGTGTAAGGATTGACGAGTATATTGTGAAGGTTCGGTGGATGGGGGAATACCACTGTAGGAGGGGTGGGAAGGATAGTGGGTACGACATTTCTCATTTCAGGGTACGATGAGAGGTAATCGAAACGCTGGCGGAGAATGTAATTCAGTTGCTCCAGTCCCGGATGGTACTGACTTACGAGGCGAATGCTCCTCTGTGGCTGGACAGTGGGACTTTGGGAGGTGGTGGGAGACTGGAAACATAAGGCACAGGAAATTTGTTTTTGTACAAGAATGGCAGTATAATAATGGTCAGTAAAGCCTTCAGTGAGACCCTTGGTATATTTGGAGAAGGACTGCTCGTCACTGCAGATGCGACGACCACGGGTTGCTAGGCTGTACGGAAGGGACTTCTTGCTATGGAATGGGTGGCAAGTGTCTAAGTCGAGGTATTGCTAGGGGTTGGTTGGTTTGTGGGATTAAAGGGACCAGACTACTATGGTCATTGGTCCCTTGATCCATAAAAACTAAAACCACCTGAAGAGAATAAAAAACGAACAACAGGAAAGACAGCAGACGAAACAGGACATGAAATACTCTCTAAGAGACCAGACAAAACAAATTAAAACACACAGTGTGACGGTGGTAGGCCGACCGTAGAGAAAAAGAGGAAAAGCCAACCACCAAGAACACTTTAAAAACTCAGTTTAAAAACAGAGGCTAAAAGCCAGAATCAACACTAAAAAACAAACACTCAGATTAAAGGATAAAAACCCCCTGCCTGAATAAAACACAAGTCCACCATGGCAGAGTCATCTGATAAAAGAGCAAAGAGCGTGTCAGGCATTGCAAAAGTCTGCCTGAGCACGGTTAAAAGGGCGCACTCCGACAGAATATGGACCACCGTCAAGGACGCCCCACAACGACAAAGAGGGAGATCCTCACGTCACAGTAAATAACTGTGCGTGAGTCGGGTGTGGCCAATGCGGAGCCGACAAAGGATGACTGAGTCCCTGCGGTTGGCTCGCATGGACGACCGCCACACAGTCATCGTGTCCTTGACGGCACGGAGGTTGTTAGGGGTGGTCAGACCGCGCCATTCAGCATCCCAAAACGAGAGAACTTTGTGGCGTAAGACTGCCCGCAAATCAGCCGCCAGGAGGCCAATCTTCAGAGATGGTGCACTGGTGGCCTCTTTCGCCAGGCGGTCAACAGTTTCATTGCCTGGTATACCAACATGACCTGGGGTCCAAACAAAGACCACAGACCTGCCGCTACAGGCGAGAGTATGCAGGGGCTCCTGGATAGCCATCACCAGACGAGAACGAGGGAAACACTGGTCGAGAGCTCGTAAACCGCTAAGGGAATCGCTACAGATAACGAAGGACTCACCTGAGCGGGAGCGGATATACTCTAGGGCACGAAAGATGGCGACCAGCTCAGCAGTGTAAACACTGCAGCCAGCCGGCAACGAACGTTGTTCAGAATGGTCCCCTAGAGTTAGTGCATAACCGACTAGACCAGCAACCATCGAACCGTCGGTGTAGACAACGCCAGAGCCCTGATACGTGGCCAGGATGGAATAAAAGCGGCGTCGGAAGGCCTCCGGAGGGACTGAGTCCTTCGGGCCATGTGCCAAGTCGAGCCGAAGGCAAGGGCGAGGCACACACCACGGGGGGTACGCAGAGGGGCCCGGAAAGGAGGTGGAACAGGGAAACACCCAAGCCAGGAAAGAAGCTGCTTGACACGTACGGCAATCGGACAACCCAACCGGGGCCGACGTTCTGGCAGATGAACGACTGACTGCGGGAAGAGGACACGATAATTTGGATGCCCGGGCAAGCTAAAAACATGGGCAGCATAAGCAGCCAGTAATTGTTGGCGTCGTAACCGCAGTGGAGGGACACCTGCCTCCACAAGTATGCTGTCCACAGGCCTGGTTCGGAAGGCACCAGTGGCAAGGCAGATCCCGCTATGGAGGATTGGGTCCAGCACTCGCAACGCAGATGGGGATGCTGAGCCATAAGCCAGACTCCTGTAGTCCAGATGGGACTGGATTAACGCCTGGTAAAGCCGTAGGAGAGTAGATCGGTCGGCGCCCCACCTGGTGTGGCTCAGGCATTGCATAGCATTTAGATGCCGCCAACATGCCTGTTTAAGCTGCCGAATATGAGGCAGCCAAGTCAACCGGGCATCAAAAACCATCCCCAAAAACCTGTGAGACTCCACCACTTTAAGAAGCTCGCCGTCAAGATAAAGCCGCGGCTCCAGGTGAACAGTACGTCGCCGGCAGAAATGCATAACTCAGGTCTTGGCTGCGGAAAACTGAAAACCATGCGCTACAGCCCAAGACTGCGCCTTGCGGATTGCGCCCTGTAGCTGACGTTCAGCAGCTGCAATGCCAATAGAGCTGTAGTAAAGGCAGAAGTCGTCAGCATACAGGGAAGCGGAGACAGTATTTCCCACGGCCGCAGCGCGCCCGTTAATAGCTATTAAAAACAGACACACTGAGAACAGAACCCTGTGGCACACCTTTCTCCTGGACTTGGTAGGAACTATATGAGGCCGCGACGTGCACGCGGAAGGTACAATACAACAGAAAATTGCGGATATAGATCGGCAGAGGGCCCCGAAGACCCCATCCATGAAGCGTAGAAAGGATGTGATGACGCCATGTCGTATCATACGCCTTCCGCATGTCGAAAAAGATAGCAACCAGATGCTGACAGCGGGCAAAGGCAGTACGGATGGCCGACTCCAGGCTCACCAGATTGTCGGCGGCGGAGCGACCTTTACGGAACCCAACCTGAGATGGAGCCAGAAGGCCTCGAGACTCCAGTACCCAATTCAAGCGCCGGCTCACCATCCGTTCAAGCAACTTGCAAAGAACGTTGGTGAGGCTAATGGGACGGTAGCTGTCCACCTCCAAAGGATTCTTCCCTGGTTTCAAAATGGGGACAACAAGACTTTCCCGCCATTGCGACGGAAACTCACCCTCGACCCAAATGCGGTTGTAAAGAGCGAGGAGGCGTCGCTGGCAGCCCACTGAAAGGTGTTTCAGCATCTGAGAGTGGATGCTATCTGGCCCAGGAGCGGTATCAGGACAAGCGGTGAGGGCACTTCGAAATTCCCACTCACTGAATGGAACATTGTACAATTCAGGATGATGAGTGCGAAAAGAAAGACTCCGACGTTCTATCCGTTCCTTAATGGAGCGGTAGCCCAAGGGGTAGTTGGCAGAAGCGGAATTCATAGCAAAGTGCTCTGCCAAGCGGTTTGCAATGACGTCGGAGTCAGTACAAACTACTCCATTCAGTGAGAGCGCAGGGACTCTGACAGGGGTCCAATAGCCATAGAGGCGTCGAATCTTGGCCCAGACCTGCAATGGAGTGACATAGAGGCCAATGTTGGACACATACCGCTCCCAGCACTCCTGCTTGCGTTGGCGGATAATGCAGCGGGCTCGCGCACTCTGCCATTTGAAGGCGATTGAGGGATGTCGCTTGTGACACTGGAGCGCCCGCCGGCGAGCTTTAATCGCTTCAGCAATCTCAGGCGGCAGCCGAGGCACAGTCTGCCGCCGAAGGGACCCAGAAGAACGGGGAATGGCAGAGTCGGCGGCAGTAACGATGCCGGTGGTGACCGACTGAACCACTGCAATCAATGGCATCGTTAGAGAGAGGCTCAATAGCGGCAGTGGAGGAGAACAAGTCCCAGTCAGCCTGATTCATAGCCCATCTGCTAGGGCGCCCAGAAGACTGACGCTGTGGCAGTGACATAAAGATCGGAAAGTGGTCACTACCACACAGGTCGTCATGAACTCTCCATTGGACAGATGGTAAGAGGCTAGGGCTACAGATGGAAAGGTCAATGGCAGAGTATATGCCATGCTTCACACTGAAGTGTGTGAAGGCACCATCATTTAAGATCGAGAGATCGAGCTGCACCAATAAATGCTCAACAATGGCGCCTCAACCTGTTGACACCGACCCACCCCACAGATGGTTATGGACGTTAAAGTCCCCCAGCAACAGGAAAGGTGGAGACAATTGAGCTATCAGAGCAGCCAGGACATGCTGCGCGACATCACCATCCGGTGGAAGGTAAAGACTGCAGACGGTAACAGCCTGTGGCTTCTACACCCGAACAGCGATAGCCTCTAAAGGTGTGTGGAGAGGTACAGACTCGCTGTGAAGATAGTTCAGGACATAGATGCAGACGCCACCAGACACCCTTTCATAAGCTGCCCGGTTCTTATAATAACCCCGATAGCCACGGAGGGCGGGGGTTCGCATTGCCGGAAACCAAGTTTCCTGCAGAGCAATGCAGAGGAAAGGGTGAAGGCTGATAAGTTGGCGGAGCTCAGCTAGATGGTGGAAGAAACCACTGCAGTTCCACTGGAGGATGGTGTTGTCTATGGCTGAGAAAGGCTTGACGGGACTGGGAAGGGGGATTACGCCGCTGGGTTACCTGCTGCCTCCGATTTAGCACCTGTGATAGTGCTTTCCATGGCGTCTGATGGACCGGCGAGATCGAGGTTCTCAGTGGACACCAGAATCTCCACCGCATCCTCAGACGCAGAGCTGGAAGGTTGCGGTGGGATGGCTGCCACCGCGAGTTCCTTGGGCTGAGAGCTCTTCTTGGGTTTCTCATGCCGTTCCTTGGGTCGCACTGGCTGGGAGGGCTTCACCGATTCAGTCTCCGGGATGGAGGAGGATCATGAAGCCCTATGACCAGCCGATTGCGGGCACTTACGCCATTGTCGTTCGTCAGGCTTCTCGCTGACATAAACCTGGGAAGGGAGGGACCCAAGGGACCCCTTGCGAGCGTGAGAAGCCGAAGAAGTTGGACATTTCTCCGGCTTAGAAGTGGGGACGGATGTCCCCGATGGGTGGGATGGTGTTGCTCCTGAGGTAGGTGGCGCAGGAGCAACCCGGTGGGTAGAGCCCCCCACTGGCGAGGGGGCAGGAGGAGTTTCACTACTCGTCGATCCGGCCACAATTGGAGAAACAGACGGGGCTAGCACAGGTGTTGTAGCAGCAGCGTAGGAAGATGTCATTTTCACAGGATGGAGTCAGTCGTATTTCCTCTTGGCCTCAGTATAGATTAGTCGGTCCAGAGTCTTGTATTCCATGATTTTACGCTCTTTCTGGAAAATTCGGCAGTCTGGCGAGCAAGGTGAATGGTGCTCCCCGCAGTTGACACAGATGGGAGGCGGGGCACATGGAGTATTGGGATGTGATGGGCGTCCGCAATCTTGACATGTGAGGCTAGAAGTGCAGCGAGAAGACATATGGCTGAACTTCCAGCACTTAAAGCACCGCATCGGGGGAGGGATATAGGGCTTAACGTCACATCGATAGACCATCACCTTGACTTTTTCCGGTAATGTATCCCCTTTGAAGGCCAAGATGAAGGCACCAATAGCAATCTGATTTTCCTTCGGACCCCGATGAACGCGCCGGATGAAATGTACACCTCGGCGCTCGAAATTGGCGCGCAGCTCTTCATCAGACTGCAAAAGAAGATCCCTATGGTAAATAACTCCCTGAACCATATTTAAACTCTTATGGGGTGTGATCATAACGGCAACATCCCCCAACTTGTCACAAGCGAGTAACCGTCGTGACTGGGCAGAGGATGCCGTTTGTATCAGGACTGACCCAGAGCGCATTTTTGACAAGCCCTCCACCTCCCCAAACTTGTCCTCTAAATGCTCAACGAAGAACTGAGGCTTTGTGGAGAGAAAAGACTCCCCATCAACCCTCGTACAAACTAAGAAGCGGGGCGAATAACTGCTACTGCCATCCTGAGACTTACGTTCCTCCCACGGTGTGGCCAGGGAGGGGAACGTTTTCGGATCGTACTTTTGAGCATTACACTGAGCCCGAGAATGCTTAGAGACTGCTGGCGGCTGGCCACCAGCGAGAGATGATGTACCACGCTTCATTGCGGGTCATCTGCCCTGATGCCACCTACTCCAAACAAGGGCCCTCCCCACAGGCGCCACCCAGCCACGGCAAGAGCTACCTGGCAGGATGGCCGTTGCCGGGAGTCCCGATACCCCAGGAGGATAGGCATCTACTCCTTGGCATACGTGGAGAGTTAACGGCGCAGGCATCAGTAGAGCGATCCCTGTGTTGTCAGGGGGCTACAACCAACAGGGTATATGGCGGCCCCACCACAACGGACTGGCTACCGTGCTGGATGTTAGGTGGTCCATGGTCGCCGTCTGTGCAGAAAGAGGCACTGCACAGTGCAAGGTGTTATCTGCACGCAGAAAAAGAGTCATGCCCAAGAGATGGAGAGCGGACAGGACTGCAGTTCAACGGTGTATAAGCTGGCGAAAGGTCTGATCGCAAGATGGACACAATGCACCAAGTAAGGCGCTTTTCCCCAATCGGCTCGCTCTTCGAAAGATTTTGAAAGATGGGGGTCAAACCCAACAGGGGACCATCATATAAGGCCGAAAAGTTTGAGACTCCTTTTAGTCGCCTTTTACGACAGGCAGGAATACCGCGGGCCTATTCTAACCCCCGAACCCGCAGGGGGCTATTGCTAGTGGTTAGTAGGTTTGATATGGACGGAGGTACTGATGTCGCCATCTCTGAGGTGGAAGTCAACATCTAGGAAGGTGGCTTGTTGGGTTGAGAGGGCCAGGTGAAGCAAATAGGGGAGAAGTTGTTGAGGTTCTGGAGGAATGTGAATAAGGTGTCCTCACCTTCAATCCAGGTAGCAAAGATGTCATCAATGACTCTGAACCTGGTCAGGTGTTTAGAATTCTGGGTGTTTAGGAAGGATTCCTCTAGATGGTGCATGAATAGGTTAGCATAGGACGGTGTCATGCGGGTGCCCATAGCCATACCGCGGATTTGTTTGTAGATAATCCCTTTAAAGGAGAAGTAATTGTGGGTGAGGACATAGTCATGGAGACTTGAAAGGAGGTTGTCAGTTTGGAATCCATAGGGTGTCTGGAAACGTAGTGTTCGATAGCAGTAAGGCCATGGGCATTTGGCATGTTAGTGTACAGGGAGGTGGCATCAATAGCGACGAGCTGGGCACCGTGTGGTAAAGGGAGAGGAACTGTTGATAGTTGGTCGAGGAAATGGTTGGTATCTTTTATGTAGGAGGATAGGTTCCGGGCAAAAGTTTGAAGTTGTTGGTCTACGAGAGTAGATATTCTCTCAGTGGGTTCACAGCAACCGGCCACAATAGGGCGTCCTGGGTGGTTATGTTTATGGACTTTAGGAAGCACGTAGAAGGTGGGGGTGCAGGGAGCGGTAGGAGTAAGTAGAGACATGGACTCTGGGGAGAGGTTCTGGGCTGGGCTTAAGGATTTGAGTAGTGACTGGAGATCCTGCTGGATTGCTGGAATGGGATCACCGTGGCATGGTTTGTAGGTGAAGTATCTGAAAGCTGGTGGAGTCCTTCTGCCACATAATCCTTGTGGTTCAAAACAACGGTGGTGGAGCCCTTGTTTGCAGGTAGCTTTATAAGATTGGGTGGACTGCGGTTCTTTCTGTGGATGTAAGGTTAGTAGGCATGTTGGTTTGGGGAATGATGGTGAGGCAAGGTTTGAGGATAAGAAATACTGGAAAATTGACAGGGTGTCGTTTGGAGGGAGTGGGGGTGGATCACGGTTGGATGGAAGAGTGAATTGAGTTAGGCAGGTTTCAATATTGGTCTTTGGTTGAGCCCGATTGGTTGGGTTGGTGGCGAAAAAGTGTTTCCACTGTAGAGACCGGGAGAAGGTATTTAACTAGTCCTGCTTGGTTGTATTTGGGAGTGGGGCAAAAGGTGAGGCCTTTGGAAAAGACTAATATTTCTGTGGGACTAAGGCTTCTGGAGGTAAGGTTCATGACTGTGTTGCGGGTCTGTTGCTGTTGTGCATGTTGCTTAAGTTCCTGCAGGGCAAGAGTTTCAATGTGTGTTATGATTCATGGAATTTTGATTAAATAGCCGGAGAATTTTGCAGATGGAGAGAAGATACTGCATGGAGGATTGAACTTGGTTGAAATGGTTTTGCAGGAGTATGTTGGTGAGGGCTAAGGATTGGGCGAATCTGAACAGGTAGAGGTCATTGTGGAAGGAGGGGTGGCAACCAGAGATGGGTAATTTGATGGTAAGGCCATTAGGGGGGGGGGATTTCATGATAACTAATCATTCACTACTTTGACCTTTGTGACTTCTCACCAATTTTAGTGAGTTTTCACTTTCCACTGTCGTCTTCCTCCTCAGCTTGCATCTCTTTTTTTTCCCCTTGTGCATCCATTTCGCCCTTTTTGTACTTTTCACACGAATTTGGGTGTTTTTTGCGTAATTTTTTGGATGTAATTCTACTTTCTTACGTAATTTTTTGCATTTTTGCACCATCATGGATCCTTGCTCCTTCCGTCTGTGTCAATACAGAAAAGTTTCCTTACCCGTAGGCAGATCCCAGTCCCACATACTGTACCTGTGTAGTCGCTTGGCTCATGGAATCCCCCCCTAATGGCCTTACCATCAAATTACCCATCTCTGGTTGCCACCCCTCCTTCCGCAATGACCTCTACCTGCTCAGATTCCACCAATCCTTAGCACTCACCAACATAGTCTTGCAAAACCATATCAACCAAGCCCAATCCTCCTTGCAGTACCTTCTCTCCATAAGCAAAATTCTGCTGCTATTTAATCCTAATTCCAGAAATCACAACACACACTGAAACTTTTGCCCTGCAGGAACTTAAGCAACATGCAAAACACCACCTCAAAAAGCTCTCCATCCTGCTCATTTCCTACTCCCACCTCGGAGGAGCACTGTTCACCACTTCCACAACAACCTCCAAACCTCCCCCACGCCCCCTCATAGCTGACAAACCTTGTCTCGCAGACCTGCTACACTTACCCCACCTTCCGAAACTCACTCCCACCACCACACAGGACCCAAAACCTAAACAGACCCGCAACACAGTCATGAACCTTACCTCCAGAAGCCTTAGTCCCACAGAAATATCAGTCTTTTCCAAAGGCCTCACCTTTTGCCCCACTCCCAAATTCAACCAAGCAGGACTAGTTAAATACCTTCTCCAGGTCCCTACAGTGGAAACACTTTTTCGCCACCAACCCAACCAATCAGACTCAACCAAAGACCAATATTGAAACTGGCATAACTCAGTTCACTCTTCCATCCAACCATGATCCACCCGGACCTCCTCCAAAACATCCCCTGTTAACTTTCCAGAATTTCTGATCCTCAAACCTTGCCTCACCATCATTCCCCAAACCAACATGCATTCTAACCTTACATCCGCAGAAAGAACCGCAGTCCACCATCTAAAAACTGATCCCGATCTTATAAACCTACCTGCAAACAAAAGCTCCACCACTGTTGTTTTGAACCACAAGGATTATGTGGCAGAAGGACTCCATCAGCTGTCAGATACTTCACCTACAAACCATGCCACAGTGATCCTATTCCAGCAATCCAGCAGGATCTCCAGTCACTACTCAAATCCTTAAGCCCAGCCCAGAACCTACCCCCAGAGTCCATGTCTCTACTTACTCCTACCGCTCCCTGCACCCCCACCTTCTACATGATTCCTAAAGTCCATAAACATAACCACCCAGGACGCCCTATTGTGGCCGGTTGCTGTGAACCCACTGAGAGAATATCTACTCTCGTAGACCAACAAATTCAAACTTTTACCCGGAACCTATCCTCCTACATAAAAGATACCAACCATTTCCTTGACCAACATTCCACACTTCCTTTCACTTTAGCACACGGTACCCTGCTCATCGCTATTGATGCCACCTCCCTGTACACTAACATTCCTAATGCCCATGGCCTTACTACTGTCGAACACTACGTTTCCAGACACCACATGGATTCCAAAACAACAACCTGCTTCCTAGTCTCCATGACCAACTATATCCGCACCCACAATTACTTCTCCTTTGAAGGGATTATCTACAAATAAATCGGTGGTATGGCTATGGGCACCTGCACGGCACCATCCCATGCTAACCTATTCATGGGCCATCTAGAGGAACCCTTCCTAAAGAAACAGAATTCTAAACCCCTCACATAGTTCAAATTCACTGATGACATCTTTGCTACCTGGATTGAAGGTGAGGACACCTTACTCACATTCCTCCAGTACCTCAACAACTTCTCCCCTATTAGCTTCACTTGGTCCTACTCAACCCAACAAGCTACCTTCCTAGATGTTGACCTTCACCTCAGAGATGGCTACATCAGTACCTCCATCCACATCAAACCTACTAACCACCAGCAATACCTCGACTTCGACACTTGCCACCCATTCCATACCTAGAAGTCCCTTCCGTACAGCCTAGCCATCCGTGGTCATCACATCTGCAGTGACGAACAGTCCTCCTCTAAATATATCAAGTGTCTCACTGAAGCCTTCACTGACCGTAATTATCCTAGTACAAAAACCGATCTTCCATGCCTTATCTTTCCAGTCTCCCACCACCTCCAAAAGTCCCACAGTCAGGTCACAGAGGAGCATTCCCCTCGTAAGTCAGTACCATCTGGGACTGGAGCAACTGAATTACATTCTCCGCCAGCGTTTCGATTACCTCTCGTCGTGCCTTGAAAAGGGAAATGTCGTACCCACTATCCTTCCCACCCCTCCTACAGTGGTATTCCGTCGTCCACCAAACCTACACAATATACTCGCCATCCTTACACAAGTCCTGCTCCCAATTCGTTACCTAATGGCTCATACCCCTGTAATAGACCTAGATGCAAGACCTGTCCCATACATCCTCCTACCACCACCTACTCCAATCCGGTTACTAACATCACCTGTCCCATCAAAGGCAGGGCAGCCTGTGAAACCAGTCAGGTGATTTACAAGCTAAGCTGCAACCACTGTGCTGTGCTGCATTCTATGTAGGCATGACAACCAACAAGCTGTCTGTCCGCATGAACCGCCACTGACAAACTGTGGCAAAAAACATGGACCACCCTGTTGCTGAACACGCTGACAAACATGATACTACTCATCTCAATGACTGCTTCACAGCCAGTGCCATATGGATCCTTCCCACCAACACCAGCTTTTTTGAATTGCGCAGGTGGGAACTTTCCCTGCAATACATCCTATGTTCCCGTAACCCTCCTGACCTCAACCTTCATTAGTCACTGTCCTCACCCATCCAGCCCCCTCCCTGTTCCCTTGCGTTTGCATTTGTGTGTGCGTGTGCGTGTGTGTGTCAGTGATGATTTCAGTGGGTGGTCCAGGGTAGTGAGGGCGGAGGGGTGGGGTGGGGGGGTTGATGTCCCCCCTCAGAAATACGCCCCCTCCCCCCCCCCCCCCAAGAGATTCATATCTATAGTTGTGGTGAAACATAAAAATTATCACCTTGTCTGTTAACATGTACTGTTGAGACAAAATTTTAACTAAACCAGCTGCTGTTGCTAACGAAGTTTGGAGTCAACTATGGAGAAGTCATGATGACATGTAGTTTTTACAAGTAAAATGAATGTGAAACACAGTAAGTAATGGCGGGGTCCCTATAGTTTGGTTTCGTTACTTATCGGTTCGGTTTGGAACACTTAGCGTTGATTTTTCTGTTTTTATTATAGTTATTATTATTATTATTATTGCCAACACTAACAAATTAGCAGTTGTATAATAAGTGTGCGGTAAAGCTAAGTGTTCCAAGGTGTATTGGCAATGCAGATTGTGGAATAAGTCAGCCTTTCCTTTCTCATATTTCCCCTCATCGTACCTAAAATCAGCCTAATGTGTAAGCTAAACCCTTAGCTACGCAGCCCACCCTCACTGCGAACTTTATTCTTATCCGCCACTCGTATCTATACTTTATTTGCCCCTAGAATAAACCTGATATCGCAAAACACGTCCCTGGGTATTGCTAAGGAATTGGAAGTAGCATCTGACATTATAGAAGATTGTTTTAATTTTTTATTCAATTACTGGGAATATTTCCAGGATTTAATAGCCATATAGATTTTTCCTGATCGATAAGCCCAAGGCTCAAACCACATATTTGTTGACACTTGACAATGATTTTCGCAGTGTCAATGGGGATACTAAATTTTTGCCTAAAGAAACGGTACATTCCACCATGAGTGGGAAGTTTGGCAACACTGCTCTATAAGTATAATCTAAACTTCCATTGTTGTATAAAAACTCAACGCATTGTTGAAACTGTCGTAAGGTTGTAACAGTCAGTCTACAGGTTACTATGGAAGTGTGATGTGATTATGTAGTGTACTACATGCAGTCTTCGTCAGTTTATAACATAAAAAGAAGTGTTAGTGCCGAAATACAATGTCGAAACAAGAAACTTTAATTTCTTTCTTTTCTAATAAAAGACAGTGTATGACAAAAGATAAAGACGAGTGTGAGTCTACTGAAAGAAGTGCTAGTGATTGTGACGATGAATTGCATAGGTCTACCAAGTCTTCAGTTTCCCTTCCACAGTTTTCAAACGATGAATGTGCTATTTCTGGCCCATCCATAAATTGCAATTCTAAACAAAGTATTGAACACGAGATTAAGTATTAGCAAAAATGGGAGTGTAAGTACAATTGGTTGTACTTTGATCACAAACAGGGTGTTTTTTTTTTTTTTTTTTTTTTTTTGTGGTTTTAGGGCGCACAACTACAATGGTCATTAGCGCCCTTACTAAGTTAGGGATGCACTGCGAGGCACAAGGTTAAAACAGCAACTAAAAGGGACAACACTGTAAAAGACGTATCAACAGGCATAGGATTAAAAAAACAACAACAGCATAATCAAACGTCCTTAGACAGGTGTGTCAAGTTGATAAAACGAAGAACGTGAGCAGCCGCTCCGGGGTCATTCGCTAAAATGGCATCCAGAGTACATGGCAGGCCAAGATCAAGACGCAGTGTAGTAAAATCCGGACAGGACGTTAAAATGTGGCGGATCGTCAGCAATTGCCCACATGGACAGAACTGCGTCGGCACAGCCGTCAGCAGATGGCGATGGCTGAACCGGCACTGTCCAATTCGTAGCCGGGCCAAAACGACCTCCTCCCACCGAGAAGGGAGTGAGGAGGATGTCCAAGCCGGGGGGAAGAGGTTTCAAGGCCTGAAGCTTGTTGTCCGTAAGTGCAGCCCAATCGGCATGCCACAGCGATAAAATGCGCCGACAAATGACCCTGCTACAATCTGATAAAGGGACACACAAGAAGCCGTCCAAGGCTGGAGGACCGCAGCCTTGGCCGCGGCATCTGCAGCTTCGTTCTCAGGGATACCGACATGGCCAGGAACCCACAAAGCTAACTGGAGACCAGTCGTCCACCAGCTGCTGAAGAGTGTTGGATCCGGTGCACGAAAGGGTGAACCAGATACGGATCACTGAGGCTCTGGATGGCGCTCAGAGAATCGGAGCAGATGACATAAGCAGAATGTCGGTGGCGGCAGATGTAAAGAACAGCCTGGTACAGGGCAAAGAGCTCAGCTGTGAAGACCGAACAATGGTCATGTAGCCAGTATTTGAAACTTTGTGCCCCAACAATAAAAGAACACCCAACCCCGTCATTGGTCTTAGAGCCCTCTGTATAAATGAAGGTCATATTAATGAACTTCGAACAAAGTTCGACAAAACGTAAGTGGTAAACCGAACCGGGGGTAATCTCCTTTGGAAGCGAGCTGAGGTCAAGGTGAACGCGAACCTGAGCCTGGAGCCAAGGTGGCGTGTGGCTCTCACCCACTCTAAAGGTTGTAGGGAGTGAAAAATCAAGGTGTTGAAGGAGGCGACGAAAGCGAACTCCAGGGGGTAGCAGGGCAATACAACCTGTATTGACGGTCGAGAGAGCCGTCAAAAAAAAGAACAATACGACGAGTGGTCGGGCATTGACAGTAGCCGACAGACATAACGACAAAGCAGTATATTGCGCCGGTAGGTTAGTGGCAATTCACTGGCTTCAGCATGAAGGCTCTCGACGGGACTAGTATAAAACGCTCCGATCGCAAGACGTAAATCCCGATGTTGTATGGAGTTGAGGCGGCATAAGATGGACGGCCTTGCAGAGGAGTATACGAAGCTCCCATAATCCAGCTTTGAGCGGACGATCGACCAATACAGGCAAAGTAGGACAGTTCGATTCGCTCCCCACCACATACCACTGAGAACACGGAGGACATTTAGAGAACGGGTACAACGGGCAGCCAAATATGACATGTGGAGACCAGCTAAGTTTCCTGTCAAATGTAAGACCTAAAAATTTTGTTGTCTCCACAAATGGGAGAGCAACGGGACCGAGTCGTAAGGATGGTGGGGAAACTCTTTGTAGCGCCAGAAGTTGATACAGACTGTCTTCTCGGCAGAAAAACGGAAGCCATTGGCGACACTCCAGGAGTAAAGACTGTCAAGAGAACGCTGAAGACAGCACTCCAGGAAACATGTACACTGCGCGCTGAAATAGATGGTAAAATCGTCCACGAAAAGGGAGCCCGATACATCAGCTGGGAGGCAATCCATTACTGGATTGATCGCTATGGCGAAGAGAGCGATGCTCAAAACTGAGCCCTGTGGCACTCCATTCTCCTGGCGAAAGGTGTCTGACAGGACAGAACCCACACGTACCCTGAACTGTCGATCCATTAAAAAGGAACGAATAAAAAGAGGGAGGCGACCGCGAAGGCCCCATGTATGCATGGTGCGGAGAATGCCCGCCCTCCAACAGGTGTCGTAAGCCTTCTCCAAATGAAAGAACATAGCCGCGGTCGGGCGCTTCTGCAAGAAGTTATTCGTAATGAAGGTCGACAAGGTAACCAGATGGTCAACAGCAGAGTGGCGCCTGAGAAATCCACATTGTACATTGGTAAGTAGGCGTCGAGATTCGAGCAGCCAAACCAAACGAGAGTTAGCCATTCGCTCCATCACCTTACAGACATAGCTGGTACACGAGATGGGTCGATAACTGGAAGGCAAGTGCTTGTCCTTCCCCGGCTTAGGAATCGGTACAACAACAGACTCGCGCCAGCATGCGGGAACATGTCCCTCAATCCAGATGCGATTGTAAGTACGAAGAAGGAAACCTTTACCCGCAGGAGAAAGGTTCTTCAGCATCTGAATATGAATAAAATCAGGCCCTGGAGCGGAGGACCGTGACTGGGCAAGTGCATTTTCGAGTTCCCGCATGGTGAATGGGAATTATAACTTTGACGATTCGAGAAGTGGAAGTTAGGTGGCCTAGCCTCCTCTGCCTGTTTTCGGGGGGGAGGAAGGCAGGGTGGTAATGAGCGGAGCTCGAAACCTCTGTGAAAAAGCGGCCGAAGGCATTGGAGACATCCTCAGGGGCCACAAGGACATCATTCGCGACCGTCAAGCCAGAAAATGGTGAGTGGACCTTAGTGCCAGATAGCCGGCGCAGGCTACCCCAGACAACAGAAGGAGTAAAACTATTGAAGGTGCTTGTGAAAGCAGCCCAGCTGGCTTTCTTGCTTTCTTTAATAACACGACGACACTGCGCACATAATTGTTTATAATTGATACAATTTGCCACTGTAGGGTGGCGTTTAAAGATGCGTAAAGCACGTCGATGAGCACGTAAAGCGTTTCTACATGCTGCAGTCCACCAGGGGACCGGTACGCGACGTGGAGAAGAAGCAGTGTGAGGGATGGAATATTCAGTAGCAGTGAGAATGACTTCCGTGAGGTGTGCGGCCTGACTATCGCAGCATGTGAAGGTTTGATCCCGAAAGGTCGCCCTGGAAGAGAAGAGCCCCCAGTCTGCTTTGGAGATGTTCCAACTAGTTGAGCAAGGAGAGGGGTTACGATGCAGGAGATGGATAACACACGGGAAGTGGTCACTCAAATATGTATCAGAAAGTGCATACCACTCAAACTGGCGTGCAAGTTGGGTAGTATATACAGAAAGGTCTAAATGGGAATAGGTGTGAGATGTGTCTGAAAGAAAAATAGGGGCGCCAGTATTGAGGCAGACAAGATTTAGCTGGTTGAAAACGTGTGCTAACAGGGAGCCCCTCGGACAGGATGTTGGGCTGGTGTGCGATGTGATGGGATCATAGTAGATATCATCCTGGACCATCAACATAACCGCTCCATGAGCCGGAATATCTGCCACAGGGGGTAGGTCAAAACGCACAGAGGTGTAGTGTGCCAAGGCAATGTGATCGCATGGGCGTAGCTTCGTTTCCTGGAGGGCTACGACGAGCGGACGGTGCAAGCGGAGCAGCAATTTCAAGTCCTCTCGGTTAGAGCGAATGCTACGAATATTCCAGTGAATAAGTGCCATCGTGAGAAGAAGAAGATGCAAAAAGGGGTCATCTCAAAGGCCGCTGAGGGCCCGGCTTTGAGCGAGCACTGCCGCCGCTAGCAGTAGGCGGACAGTCATCGTCCATTTGTTCTATAGGTTCATCGGCCATCTTGTTAAGGTGGCTGGGAGGGGGAGCTTCCTCCGCTGGTGAACGGCCAGATGTTCCACAACCAGCAGTGCGGCCAGGCGAAACGGACGACGGCTTGGGGCGGCAACCGCTGGGTGGCGCAGGAGAAGAAATGCGCCACAGTGGGGAAGGAGAACTGTGCTACCTATGAGCCTTCTTGGAAGGTCGTTTAGTGGAAGTACTGGTCGATAGCTGGGAGTTCGAGGTACGTAGGATGTCTGCACGGGACGGTTCCTTCTTGAAGGCCCGTGCATCTCACTTCTGCGTCTTCATCTTGGCAGAAGCTGTTTGTGTCTGAGGGGTGATGGGAGGAAGAGGAGACGTCAACCGGGCGATCTTAGCACTGGCCAAACGGACGACCGTAGTGCTGAAGGTCAGATCGCATGTCTGCGTCGCCACCTCCCTGGTAGTCCGAGGAGAGGCGAGGACAGTACTTTATTTCCCCGCTGGGAGCAGCGTGGGCTTCCTACTAGCTAATAGCTTGCGAGCAGCCGAGGTGGACACTTTCTCTTTGACCCGAATTTCTTGGATACAGCGTTCTTCCTTGTAGGTGGGACAGTCGCGGGAGGATGCTGATGGTCGCCCCGACAGTTCACACAACGAGGAGACGGAGGTGGACAGTCACCCTCATGGGCATCCCTGCCACAAGTGACACATTTAGCTGCGTTGGAACAAGACTGGCGAGTGTAATTAAAACACTGACACTGGCAGCAGGGCGTAGGTGTCGGGACATAGGGGCGAACAGAAATAACCTCGTAGCCCGCTTTGATGCGCGACGGCAGCTGAACACTATCAAAGGTCAAAAAAAGTGTCCGGGTCGGTACAAGGTCATTGTTGACCTTTTTCATGACCCTATGGACAGCCGTCACGCCGTGCTTAGCGAGGAAAGACTGAATCTCCTCGTCAGTCAATCCGTCGAGTGATCTAGTATATACCACACCACGAGACGAATTTTGAAGTGCGGTGAGCCTCCACTCGGACAGGGAACATGTACAGGAGTGTGGCCCGAAGCAGTTTTTGTGCCCGAAAGGCGCTCTCAGTTTCTAGTAACAAGGTACTGTTACGCAACCTGGTACAAGACTTGACTGATTCGGCTACGGAATCTACACCCTTCTGGATAATGAAAGGGTTGACAGAGGAAAGATCCTTTCCGTCCTCAGATCGAGAAACTACGAGGAACTGTGGGGCAGGCGGTAGTACTTTTGTCACTGGTGGCTGGTCAAGTTTCCGTTTGTGGGCAGACGTCGAGAGAGAAAAAGAAGAGAAATCCATTGCGGAGGAATCCCCCATGATTGCCAGCGTCTCCGATGGCGCGCTCCTTCCTCTCAGAGCGCACCCCCGCCTTAGGTGATTGTTCACACCTCAAGTCACACCTCCCGAGAAACGGACGGAGGGACCAATCGGCATGGTCGGAAGGTGTCAGCTCAGGCAATCACCCCTCCCTGGGCCTGGCCTTTACCAGGGGGTACGTGCATGGCTTACTTGTCTACCCAGGGCGAGGAATTACACGTTACCCCGTCACCGGCGACGCGTGCAAACGCGTGGGTCGGCTTTCAGGCACGCACAGGGAGGAAGGAAGAAGAGGAAAAAGAAAGGAGAGAGGGAAAGATAGAACAGACTGTCTCAAACACCGAGACGGAGAAGGCAAGGAGAAGGAGGCAAGGAAAAGAGTAAGTAAGACAGTGAGATGCAGAAGAACAAAGAAAGGAACCAACCAAAGGAAGGAAGAAACCAGAAGAAGTGAACAAACCAAAATGACCGCAAATATAGGTCGTGGAACCGTCTGTCTTCGGACGCAGGCGCTAACTACCCCCTTGAGGGGGAGGGACTCCTTTTAGTCGCCTCTTACGACAGGCAGGAATACCTCGGGCCTATTCTAACCCCCGGACCCGCAGGGGGGAACGGGGTGGGGATTTCCGCAAATTGTGTGAAATACATTTAAAAAACGATATCGAAGCTCTACAGAAAATAGGATGAGTATTCACTTCTGTACCTTTCACTAAATTTAGAAAAGCTACCGGAAGCATGGGAAAACTAGAAAAACACGCCAACTCAGAAAAACATGCAAGAGCCGTTGCACTAGAAAATGGTAGGTTACAGGGGTTAAACGCTCCAATTCATACACAGATATTTAAACAAAATGAAAAAGCTTTAAACCGCCAAGCACTGTCATCGTTAATTCGAAGTCGGTATTTCCTTAGTAAGGAAGAAATACCCCACATAAAATATGAACCTCTAATTGGTAAGGTAGTACCGAAAAGTGGCATTAATCTTGAAAAGTGGTTAAAATTTCAGAGTGAAAGGTCCACATATCTTATTAAATATACTGCATCAGAATTGTTGACTTGTTTGGGAGAGTCTTTAGACTTTCAAGGTGAAACACTTCAACCTGACAAATATTTTTTATAATGGCAGATGTATCTACAAATGTTTCCAACAAAAGTGAACCATCTTTAGTAGTTCGATATGTTGCACCATCTCCATCGTTTGAAGTGAAGGAAAGGTTTTATGTCTCGTTGAGTTGAAAAGCACTTCAACTGAATCCATATTTACAGCAATTGGTACTGAACTAAAGACAAGAAAACTTTCTTACGACAGATTATTATCTACATTCATACTCTGCAAGCCACCTGACGGTGTGTGGAAGAGGGTACTTTGAGTACCTATATCGGTTCTCCTTTCTATTCCAGTCTCATATTGTTCGTGGAAAGAAAGATTGTCGGTATGGCTGTGTGTGGGCTCTAATTTCTCTAATTTTATCCTCATGGTCTCTTCACAAGATATATGTAGGAGGGAGCAATATATTGCTTGACCCCTCGGTGAAGGTTTCTTCTCGAAACTTCAACAAAAGCCACTACCAAGCTACTGAGCGTCCCTCTTGCAGAGTCTTCCACTGGAGTTATCTATCATCTCCGTAACGCTTTCGCGATTACTAAATGATCCTGTAATGAAGATCGCTGCTCTCTGTTGGATCTTCTCTATCAACCCTGTCTGGTACGAATCCCACACCGGTGAGCAGTATTCAAGCGGTGGGCGGCAAGTTTACTGTAACCTACTTCCTTTGTTTTCAGATTGCATTTCCTTAGGATTCTTCCAATGAATCTCAGTCTGGCATCTGCTTTACCAACGATCAACTTTATATGATCATTCCATTTTTAATCACTCCTAATACCTACTCCCAGATAATTTATAGAATTAACTGCTTTCAGCTGCTGACCTGCTATATTGTAGCTAAATAATAAAGAATCTTTCTTTCTGTGTCTTCGCAGCACATTACATATGTCTGCATTGAGATTCAATTGCCATTCCCTGCACCATGCGTCAATTCGTTGCAGATCCTCCTGCATTTCAGTACAATTTTCCATTGTTACAACCTCTCGATATACCATAGCATCACCTGCAAAAAGCCTCAGTGAACTTCTGATGTTATCCACAAGGTCATTTATGTATATTGTGAATAGCAACGGTCCTGTAATACTCCCCTGCTGAACGCCAGAAATCACTCTTACTTCGGAAGACTTCTCTCCATTACTATCTTGTTCTTTCGACGGTGCTGCTACTTTTAGTGGCTCTATCTCAGAGTCCACACTCAGTTGTCAGTGAGGAAGGGCCATAAGCTGCCATACACTGACTGTAGAGCACATGTTTTGTTAATTTGCTGCATGTTGTTGAAGACATTTACAAACTTTTTCATGGTTCTTCCAAACAAGAAAAGGTTTTGCATGAAATTCGGCGTGCTTTAAAGCAACCTGTTTTAAAAATACCCGAAGCTGTTGACATCTGATGGTTAAGTACCTATCGCAGAGCATATGCTATTTTCCTAACCTACAAGTCCATTGTAATAGCATTTGAACATATACACAAGGACGGTGCGGATTTAACAAGTTTAGTTGGAGGAATCTTGTTAGAAATGACGAATTCCAAGTTAGTTAGTTAGTTATATTACTTGTTCCATGGATCACGAACACGATTCTTTCGTAATGATGTGGAACGTGTTAAAGTACGCACGATTCATTTATCCCAAATAATCATTGTTAGTCTTATATACGGTACAATTGTTAACGCTTACTGTATTTCTTTGGCCTATGTCTAAAAATTCATCTATGGAGTAGAAGGAGTTGTCATTCAGGAATTCCCTTAACTTACTTTTAAATGCCGATTGGTTGTCTGTCAGACTTTTGATATTGTTTGGCAATTTAATTGTAGATTTAGTGATTTTAGACGATACGTTCAATGCAGTCTCAAATTTATGTAAAGTTTTGCAGAGACAATCACTTAAAATTTTGCAAATCTGTCTACTTGTTTCTGGAACTCTGGAACATTTAAGACACATTGACTGTCTTTATGACTGCGATGGACATAGTGCAGAAAATGAAACTCTTAATAAAATTAAAAAACTGCAGGAGGCGGCAATAGAAGTTAAAGGTGTGCTATTCACGAATGTAGAGGAGCAGATTCAAGCTATGAAAAGCGCAAGGAAATTTGTTAAAAGTATGACTGATGAAATTGAGCAATGGTTTGATGAGAAGGTAATAATAGTGCTAGAACTAAGTGCATATTTCGAAGGTTTAAAAAAATTTCTAGAGTTTAGTGGTAATGATTGTAAAGAACTGTGCCTGATTTTGGAACTTACAAACATCGACACTGTTATTGCAGACTTGCATTCTTTTAGGTACATTGTTAGTAATAAATTAGACGATACATCTTCTGATGTTGCTTCTTTCATTCTGAGAGCCGACATCGGCAATGAAGCACTACAGACACTCGCTGAATGTGTACTGTGCATTCCTGTTTCGACTTGCAGTGTGGAAAGGTAATTTAGCACAATGAACAGGGTGATTATAAAATTAAGGAATAGGATGAGTAAGGAAACGCTCCAAGCTTGTGTGAAGATTTCAACTGAAGGGGACGACGAGCCAACAGAAAGTTTTATTGATGATGTCATCAAGAGAGATGCTATAAAAAAGACTCGACGTATTAGTTTGATGTAAATGTGAGTCTTTTGCATGCAATAAAATTATTTTATTATTTAATATAATTAACTTAGGCTTAGCCTAACAGCTTAGTAGTTAACCTACATATTATTTAATTATATATTAGCTATTCATGAAAATTTTTAAATATTAATAGCGCTGCTACGTCTTTGGAATGCTATCACTTAAATTTTAAGCTTATAAACAATGACAGTTACATGGACATGTAGCATGTATTTTGTGCTCATTACAATCTCGCATAAGTGTTGGCACATGCTTTCAAAGTATGAGTACAGAACTTCGAGGAAGTGGGTGATACAGTGCAAAAGAGGGGCCGAAGTGCTCACCAGGTAATGTTGCAAGAGTGCAAGAAGCCTTCACCCAAAGTCCCAGGTGCTCTGTACATTGCAACTTGACATACTGGATCACAGTGTACAGTGAATCTTGCACAAGGAAATGCAATGCCATTAATACAAAATTCAGAGAGTACAAAAACTGAATGCATATGATCTCTCAAACAGACTTTGCTGCTGTCAGGATTTGTTGGAGCTCATGAACAACAATCGAGACCTATGCAACTATTTGAACATGAGCGTTGAGACCAATTTTTGTGTGTTTGGCTTCAATAACAAGTAAAACTTTAGATACTGGTCATGTGAAAATCCTGAAACGCTTCATGAAATGCCACTTCACAATCAGTGATGCAGCATATCATCATTTGGAATCACAGGGCCTTATTTTTTTTAAGACTATTGCGGCAACACTTTTACTGTGAATACAGATACATGTTTACCCATTTACTAGTAAACAGCTTGCTGATCTTCCTGTAACTGCAAACGCATTCGTCCAACAAAACGAGGTCGCATGCCATACCTTGCATCATTCCATTGACATGCCACATAACATCCTCCCTGGTTATCTCACTCCCAGAACAGACTTTTCCTAGCATTCAAGATCCCCTGAGTTCCAGCATGCAATTTCTTCCTTTGGGGTCATTTGCAATCTCTCTTCTGGTGTGAGCCTCACACACTACCCAGGGACTGAAGGATCAAATTCAGTGGGAACTTAATTGAATTCCTGTGCCAGTCCTGCAAGTTGTAATGCCTACCTTCTGCAAAAGACTTGAAATGTGTGTGAAGGAAAATGGCAGCCACCTATATGATGCTATTTTCAAGTGATGGGCATTTTAAATTGCAAGTATTGTAAATTCATGTTGTATATCTTTTAAATCACTGAGAATAAATTTGTAATGCCCTGGAAGTTTCATAACCACCCTCTTAACTGCTACACCTGCTACTCTCTCTCTCTCTCTCTCTCTCTCTCTCTCTCTCTCTCTCTCTCTCTCTCTCTCTCTCTCTCTCATTCAACTACAACTTATTTATTGAGTTGCAAAATAAATAAATATCAGGGTTAGCAGTTTGAGAAACAGAGAGGATGTCATCTGTGAACAGAAGATGCAAATACAGCATGCCACATTCAATGAGAGTATGGAACACAGAACAAGAAAATTATTTTAAACAGTCAAAGTCAAATTTTTTGCTTGTCATTGTATCATTCTAATTTTTCCTCTTTTTCTGCTGTGTGACACTTTTTTCCTTTTCATGACTGATACATAACTTTCAAAATCTGCCTATTTACATACCTGGCTAAAAACATCACGTGAGCAGAGAAGCACTCTTGCCATGATTGAGAGGTACATAGACATTACCATAGGATAGTCTTCACCTCGGTAAATGGCCCTGAAAATAAGCAAAATTATTTAGTGTAATTTTATAATGAGTATTATAGTACTCATGTCAGGATGCAACATTCAGTTACTACTAATAGGCACATTTCAAGGTGAAAACACTAACCTTACTTTTCTGCAAGTTCAATCATAAAAGATGAAATAGGGCTAGGGCAGGGAAGGTTCGAAAGGTGCAGCTGGTCATTTAGACCCCAGAACGAGAGGTATGAGACAGGTCTGAGTGGCATCCAACTTAACCATCTCTAACAATACCATCTTTTGTCCCTGCCATAGGTTAGTACTTGTAAGCCACTCTGTGTCTTTGTAATTTCATAGTTTTCTCAACTAAATTTTCTTTTTGATATTTGTTAATAAGTTTAGAGGAAGAAGGGGAAGGAAACAACTCTATTATGAACGTAGGAAGCCCTTGGTTTGGGCAAATCTCATATTGGAGCAGAATTTATCAGGCCACCTCTGCTCTTGAGATTTTATAATACAGTGTGCTCCGAAGTAACATGTGACGATGGTATGATTTGGCCTTTTGGAAATATTTTCTATTACTGTGGCTATCATTATATGATCTTTGCTTTTCGTATTAGCGAGATTACTACTTGCATGCCAGTACCACCGCCTTATGAAAGAGTTTAGTACCAACAATTTTAAACCCACCCATGTACACCTTTAATTTAGCATAAATAGTTTAAAATATTAAAGCAAGGTTTTGAAAAATGACAGATACTTGTATTTACGTGTCGACAATGTTCGTAACTTTTTATTTATCTTGATTGTGAAACAAATGATTTTTTATGGAAGTGCAGAATTTTGATAATGGCATATACGAGTAGCAGGAAAAGGGATTATGGTGATATGATGCTAGTTATGGTATGTAAATAAAACTTTTCACAAAATGAAAATGGGGTGCAAAAGAGTACAGTTTACAGGGTGTTTCAAAAATGACCGGTACATTTGAAACGGCAATAAAAACTAAATGAGCAGCGATAGAAATACACCGTTTCTTGCAATATGCTTGGGACAACAGTACATTTTCAGGCGGACAAGTGATGTGAAAGATATGCGCCATTCTGTACGTCGTCTTTCTGCTGTAAGCGTGTGCTGTTCACAACGTGCAAGTGTGCTGTGGACAACATGGTTTATTCCTTAGAACAGAGGATTTTTCTGGTGTTGGAATTCCACCGCCTAGAACACAGTGTTGTTGCAATAAGACGAAGTTTTCAACGGAGGTTTAATGTAACCAAAGGACCGAAAAGCGATACAATAAAGGATCTGTTTGAAAAAATTTCAACGGACTGGGAACGTGACGGATGAACGTGCTGGAAAGGTACGGCGACCGCGTACGGCATCCACAGAGGGCAATGCGCAGGTGATCCAACAGCGCCCTCGGGTTTCCGTTCGCCGTGTTGCAGCTGCGGTCCAAATGACACCAACGTCCACGTATCGTCTCATGCGCCAGAGTTTACACCTCTATCCATACAAAATTCAAACGCAGCAACCCCTCAGCGCCGCTACCAGTGCTGCACGAGAGACATTCGCTAACAATATAGTGCACAGGATTGATGACGGCGATATGCATGTCGGCAGCATTTGGTTTACTGACGAAGCTTATTTTTACCTGGACGGCTTCGTCAATAAACAGAACTGGCGCATATGGGGAACCGAAAAGCCCCATGTTGCAGTCCCATGGTCCCTGCATCCTCAAAAGTACTGGTCTGGGCCGCCATTTCTTCCAAAGGAATCATTGGCCCATTTTTCAGATCCGAAACGATTACTGCATCACGCTATCTGGACAGTCTTCGTGAATTTGTGGCGGTACAAACTGCCTTAGACAACACTGCGAACACCTCGTGGTTTATGCAAGATGGTGCCCGGCCACATCGCACGGCCGCCGTCTTTAATTTCCTGAATGAATATTTCGATGATCATGTGATTGCTTTGGGCTATCCGAAACATACAGGAGGCGGCGTGGACTGGCCTCCCTATTCGCCAGACATGAACGCCTGTGACTTCTTTCTGTGGGGACACTTGAAAGACAAGGTGTACCGCCAGAATCGAGAAACAATTGAACAGCTGAAGCAGTACATCTCATCTGCATGTAAAGCCATTCCGCCAGACACATTGTCAAAGGTTTCGGGTAATTTCATTCAGAGACTACGCCATATTATTGCTACGCATGGTGGATATGTGGAAAATATCGTACTATAGAGTTTCCCAGACCGCAGCGCCATCTGTTGTTGACAATTGTAACTACAGTAATTTCGAAAATTTGTCTGCCTGAAAATGTACTGTTGTCCCAAGCATATTGCAACAAACGGTGTATTTCTATCACTGCTCGTTTAGTTTGTATTGCCGTTTCAAATATACCGGTCATTTTTGAAACGCCCTGTAGATTTACGAGCTTTATTGTGCAAATAGTAGGAAATGGGAAGACATGTGGTGTGCTGACAATTGTGTATTTACACTTAATTGCTTTCTGACATTTATAGGGAAATATTTCACTGCAGACGTTAATAAATAATATCTCACTGCTTAATATTCAACAGTTCTTGAATAGCAGAGAATCATTTGCAACTTCCTATTTTTTAAAGGCTGAGATAAAAAAACTATGCACATTAACAATATATGAAAATATTTAGTCCTCCTGCCTGTACCATAAGTGGCAAGCTCACTTTGATGTCTCAAACCAACTGTGAAAGAGTAGGAATGTCAATGATATGTGGGAGCTCGTGTACACAAATCTGTGATGCCTTATGCTCAGCAGATAGTTCTGTAATCTTATTTACAACATCCACAAGCGAAACTGCTGCAATATTTTAAGGATGATGCAGAGCTCTATTTGAAAAGTAAATTTGTGATTGTTAACTGTGGATACCACAGATAACTGGAATGCTATCTTTGGCACTTTTCTGTTCCAGAGTTTTTGTGTGCCTGAAATATGATTTGAGTAGATTAGTCAGTTGGACTCTGATATAAATTTATTAGTAATGTTAACCATTTTTCTCATATTTGAACTCATTAATTGAGCTCTGCAACCCAATTACAGCAGTTATTAATCTATGAACCACCTCATCATTAGAATAACAATGCCTCCTTGTCAACATGCAGTTTTCAAGAAGACAAAGATGATAAACAATTGCAAACTACTCTAAACTTGACCAGTTTGTAGCAGTTGTTCAGTAGATGACTTTTCCATCTTACAGCCAGTATATTGTTAAAGAATATACGTAACTATTGAAAACACTCACTCAAATATTCGTGGAAGCATGGGCTCCAAAATCTCAGGGAAAAGAGTTGGCGCAGCTCTTAGACAAGTTTCAACCAAGCGCATTGTCATGATAACACCTTCAGATCTCATATCAGCCAGCATGTCATTGCATAGGTTGATGATTACCTCACCATATGTCTACAAAGAAAGAACACAATGTCAGTTTAATATTCAAATAATCTTCCACAACATACATAAAAAACAACTTTACTACTGTGGTAACTATATATAAACAAATACTGAATACACATCATACTGCTTGAGCATGTGGCGGAGTGTACTTTAAGCACTACTGTCATTCTGCCACTTTGTTACATTCATTCCCAATTTTTTACATTCATTCAGGAATACTGAGTGAGGAGAACTACTATCAGTAAGCCTTTGGATGAGGCCGAATTCCTCTGATTTTGTGAGATGTGCAAGGGTAATTAAAGTTTTAATTGCCATCTTAAAGAAATCAAGTTGCAACAATGAAACTTGGTGATTGTATTAGTCCTCCTCTACATATTCACTGTTCAATATGACACATTTTCCAATGATGGACGAGTTGGCAGGGATCTGGTCATTGAACTCAGCATTTTGGCTGTTCAGGAAATTTCCCACCTCAAAAAACACTTTGTTGCCAGTCTGGACATGTCTGCCATGCAATGGTTTCTTCATTGCAAGAAAATAACAACAGGTCAATGGGTGCCATGCCAGGAGAACACAAGAAGGGAGGCAAAATCTGATAGCCCAAACAAGCAGCAAGTGTAACTATCGGTGCTGTAGTGGAGCAAACACATTCCCTCAGGCAGGTTCCAGCAACATTGTCTTTATAGTCTTTCTTAACACTGTATGGAGATCTCGAAAGTGTATGTGCCTTCAATGATTTGTCTCTTATGAGCATAATCTATAGCATCACAAGGCAGTCCTGAAAAACACTCAGCATCATCTTGTCCAATGGTGGCTGGATCTTTGCCTTTTCTGGCAGTCATGAATCCACACATTTCCAAAGCTAGCTTTACTCCTTGTGATACATACAGAATCCTTCCAGTGCGATTATGTGGCTAAACAAGGTATCTGGATTGGCTTGAAACAGCAACATTTCAATGCTGTCTTGGTTTGACGGGTTTGGGTGTGACCAGCCCATAAAGTGGCAACCTTTGTCACATTCCTAAGGTTACACAAGATTTTGGAAACTGATTTTCACTTTTTCCAGTACTGATTGTGAACACTAGGGCACCATTTCTTTTGAAATTCCTGGTTCTTCACAGAGATGGTTTGCTACTTTGTTCTTTATCATTGTTTGACCACAATGGAAGCCTCTGCACAACCAATGACTGTGTCTTACAATCATGAGTAGTTGTTGTAAATTTTCACCAAATCAGCATTGATTCTTGCAGTGTTGTTTCCCTACACATAAAAATTGCTGCATGATACTTCACTTTATCACTGAGCTGTGACATTTTGTTTTGACTTCTCTAGGGAGTTGGATGAATGTTGTTTTTCTATACTACCTCTTAAGTAAGTAAATTTCATTTCATTTCATTTCAATTCTTCCAATAAATCTCAATCTGAGATAAGTTTTTCCCATGGCTAGTTTTAGCTGGTTTTGATGCTTCAAGTTGCTCCAGAAGCACATTATACAGCTGTTGCACTTTCCAGCGACAGATCTCCAATTATGTAATTAATATTAATAATAATAACAATAATAATAATAAATCTACCCGCCTACTTACATGAACAATGAAACACACTTATTTCTGAAACAAAAAAATATTGTAATACATAAAAACAGAAGGGAAATGAGCCACACATTCTACAAACACCTGGTCAACCTTACTGATATAAAACTAATTAACCAAGAAATAAATCTGCTAGAAAAAGAACCTAAATACAACATCAACATACACATTGCACACAAGGCAGTGGAGAATCTTATCACTGAAAGTGAATACACAATAAAACAAGAAAAAAGAACCATAACACTAACTTCAATGCAGGTGTGACAAGAGTGTGCACAATACAGGAAAATAAAAACAACACTGACAGAAACCAAAAGTGAAGAAGCAAAAACTTCCAGAAAAATAATCGACAAACTTACAAAAAATGGGGTTCTCTTCTCTAGATCAGACAAGGGCAACACCATTACAGTAATAAAATAGGAGGAATACAGAAACAAAACCTTAAAATTTCTAGAAGACAATAACATAACAAAGCTAACCAGTGACACAACAGAGATACCAGAAAAATACACAGACACTTCTAAAAACATCTCACACATATTCACAACATAGAAAGTGAAATTGCTAAAATAAAAGAACCACAAGGCACCCACAATGAACAGCAAAGTAAAGCTTCACAAGCAGGATATTGCAGTACAACCAGTTGTAAATTTCAGAAGTATGCCTGCTTATCACCTATCCACAGAATTAACACATAGTTACAGGAACATTATGTACACACAGACAACAGTAGTATACACAGCACTGAAGAGCTGATAGAAAAAATCAGACATCAACATACCCACAACAGACATACTCACATTATTCGACATCACATCCATGTACACGAATATCCCCACCACTGAAATCACCAATGTCATCAAACAACAATTAGAACAACAGAAAGATATTCCAAAAACCCACATAAAACATACAGCTAGCATTCTAAAACTAATGACAGAGAAAAAAATATTTCTCATTTGACAAACAGTTCTACTCACAAGATGGGCTTCCCATGAGGTCACTTGTCAGTGGACTCCTAGCCAACAACTTCCCCAACCACATTAAAACAAAATATTTGAATTAATAGTAAGATGCAAACAATATAGAGTAGTATACTGGTATTGATATTTAGACGACATATGCTTTCTAGATGAAACATCCATTTGCATATAACATCACCACAATGACATACGCACAGCTCACCCAAAAATTAATTTCGCCACAGAAACAGAAAATGACAAAATGTTAAATTTCCTTGACCTTACAAGCCATGGCCACAACAGACAACACAAATTCTCCATATTCAGGAAAGTTGCCTCCACCAGCACAACCATACACAAATACTCTAATCATGGGATAACACAAAAGCTAGCTGGTTTCCAACATACGCTGCACAGACTGAAAAAATTCCCTATCAGTGAAGACTGTCTAAAATGAGTTACAGATAAACAAATAGCTGTAGAGAATGGATATGATACAAAGCATTATCGAGACACTGAAACACAAAACTAAACCAAAAATAAGGGGGAAATGTAGAGAGCACACGCACGTGCAAAATAACCTACAGAACAGATAAATCATTAAAGAGAAAATGAAGCACAACCAATACAAACACAAACAAATACAACACACTGCTTTTACTGACTGACATACCAGGATTGCAAATCAATTTGTATAGGATATACAAACAGAAACGTAACATCAGATAAACAAAATACAGAAGATCATTAAAGAAAAACAGTTGTCATTCTACATTTACTGAACACATTATAGGCATGAAAGGCTATCCAACAAAAAACTAATAGCAGAAGAAAACTATCACAGACAAAAAGCTGCAGTCAAAGGAAAACAAATAATAAAGGAATGCACAGCTTCCTGCAACAGAACTCTGTTCTCTGCCCTCAAAGAACTATCAGACACCCCCTACCCATAAACAACCCGACCCCCTCCCTCACCACAGAGAAAACTAAATAATTAAACAAAACATTAAAATCTTCATCTCTCTCTCTCTCTCTCTCTCTCTCTCTCTCTCTCTCTCTCTCTCTCTCTCTCACACACACCCACCCACACACACACACACACACACACACACACACACACAGAGAGAGAGAGAGAGAGAGAGAGAGAGAGAGAGAGAGAGAGAGAGAGAGAGAGAGAGAGAGAATCCCTACAATTATCTGTCATTTACATATGTTATAAATAGCAACAATCCAGTAACACTTCGTTGGAGTACACCATAATCTATTTTCACATCTGACAATTTTGCCCTTCTAAGATCCACAAATTGAGTTCTATCAGCTAACAAATCCTAAATCTCGTATCCCATTATTTCACATTATTTTCATTAGGAAACAATGTGGAAGTACATCAAATGCCTTGGAGAAGTCAAGGAACATGTTACTGATTGAACAAAGTGACCCACATTTCACACAATTACCATTCATAGAAAACTACAGAGGTGATTTTTGGTCTCCAAAAAGGTGTAATACATGTACAAAAAATGTTTTTCATAATTCTACAACAGACTGAAGTCCACAATATATGTTTATAGTTTTGTGTATCCACCTAATTATCCTTCTTGAAAACGGAGACAATCTGCTCTTTATACCAACTGCTTTGAATGCTTCCCTGGATAGAACAGGTATCCTATCAGATCAAGTTGTCTAACACCTGTCAAATGATTTTAGTGATTTTTCCCCAATCATTTATCTCAATGTCCGTCTTTTTGGCAATCCTACAAACTGTACTACAATCTTCCAGACAAACAATATCTAAGGATTAAAATTAGTATTTTTGTTTTCTCTGTGCTGCCCCTGTTCCAGTCGCAGTAAGATCACAAAATAATTGTACAGATGAGTGATTCATTTATTGACTTTACACAACAGCAAAACTACTTAGAATTTTGTGTCAATCATGGAGACACAAAATTTTATTTACAAAATCACTAGACACCTGACCTTATGTTCATTCATTTGTTTACCAATGAAAAACTAAAATGTTATCCCCATAATATGGAAGTTACATAGTCACATGTGAAATACAAAATAATGGTGAATATTTTCCCAGAATCCCCATAAATAATGGACCTTGCCAAGGTGGGGAGGCTTGCATGCCTCAATGATACAGGTAGCCCACCACAATGGTGGGGTATATGCCAGAGAAACGTGTCATTCACATAGAGGGGCTGTAACCTTCTCAGCAGAAGCATGGGGGCAACAGTCTGAATGACTTACTGATCAGACTTTTGTAACATTCAGTCAACATACTGTTATTGCAAGAGGCTGCATAACAAGGGGAAACTACAGCTGTTATTTTTTCACACAAATGCAGCTCTACTGTACGGCTTATGGATGATGGCATCCTTTTGGACGAAATATTCCGAGGTAAAATATTTCCCCATTCAGATCTTCAGGCAGGACTACTGAGGATGATGTAGTCATCAGGAGAAATAAAACTGGCTCTATACAAGTTGGAGGCTGGAATGTCAAATCCCTTAACTGGGCAGGTAGAAAGGGAAACTGATAGGAAATTTGAGAATTGTGGTGGCAGGAAGAACAGGACTTCTGGTCAGATGAGTTATGAATACAAAATCAAATAGGGGTAATGCAAGAGTAGGTCTAATAATGAATAAGAAAAAGAGATATATGATTGAGTTACTGTGAACAATATACTGATTGCATTACCACAGACAAGGTAGACACAAAACCATCACAATAGTACAAACATTTACATGCCTCTAGTGGAGTCAGCTAACGAAAATTCCTAACAGCCGGCAGAGCTGTTGCCACCTTTCAGCTGCACAGTACAAACACATTCAGGCAAAAACAACAGTCATTATACAACTGTGATAACACTGAGGCACCATCACAGAAACATACGTAAAATAGCGTTAGGTGAATGGTTGAGGGAGATGTGCAAAGCAGTCATGCCAACTTCACTGTAACTGTAACTGTCAGGTATCAGTTTCGCCTACTATACCCTCCACAAATGATAAAGCAACAGTAACAATGTGTGACAAAAATAAAAAAAAAATAAAAAAAAAGAAGAAGATAATTTAAGAACAGAAAAATTTGTGAAGGGAGACTGGCATTTTCCTAGTTCAAAAAGAACAAAAAATAGTAGGAAAATACTGACTGGGAGAAGAATGAATAGAGGAAGCCATCTGGTAGAATTTTGCATAGACTTAACAATCATTGATGACTAACTGAAAATGTCAGCTGCCAATAGGTGTTGATGATATACCTCAATGTGGACAGCTGAAAATGTGTGCTCTGACCGGGACTCTAACCCGGGATCTCCTGCTTACATGGCAGACGCTCTATCCATCTGAGCCACCGAGGACATAGATGAATAGCACGACCGGACGTGGAGTCTCACTGGAAGCATGCAAGGGATAAGTCCCTGCAGTCATGCTATTCATCTGTGTCCTAGGTGGCTCAGATGGATAGAGTGTCTGCCATGTAAGCAGGAGATCCTGGGCTCGAGTCCCAGTCGGGGCACACATTTTCAGCTGTCCACATTGAGGTATATCAACAACACCTATCGGCAGCTGAGGTTGTCAGTTAGTCATCATTTATTCCAGGGAAAAGCTGCATGGTCATCAACAGTAACTGTTCTTTAGAGAACAAGTTACTGTCTACGTATATTAACAATCATTGCTAACACTTGGTTTGAGAATCATGTAAGACTGTGTATGTGGAAAAGACTTGGACACTTTGGAAGGATTCAATTTGGTTATATAATGCCAAGACACAGCTTTCTACACCAGATGCCTTCTCTGGAGACTATCTAAACCAGAAGAGTGCAGAACCCCACTCAAGGTGAAAACAGAGTGGTACTTATGGCAACAAATAGACCTGACTCTCTGAGGATGTTCACATTGAAACCATCAGTGAACATGAAGTACTTGTGGCAACAATGATTACCAAAGAACAAATAAAACAAGAAAAAAGATATCTAAGTTCAGTAAACTACACACAAAAATCTGTAGTGTCGTATCTCAATGAGGAAGTTTAAACTTTTACCACATTTCAGGAGCTTGTAGAGGAACTATGCCTTAATTTTGAAGGTATAATTTACCACACAATGAAGAGATATGAATCCAGTAGAACAGTTCATCATGGGAGGGGCCCTCCATGGTATACAGTCACTATGAAGAGTACATAGAGAGATGCTGAATGAAAAGTGTTTGACTGTCATGTGAGCAAGCCTTCAATGACCACTGTAGCAGATCATTGTCAAATGATCTTTCAGCAAACCCAAAGAAATTCTGGTTACATGTAAAGGGTGCTGGGGGCACCAAAGTTAGTGTTCAGTCACTAATGAATGAGATAGGAACTGGAATGGAGGATAGCAAAGCAAAGCTGAAATACTTACTCCTGTTTTCAAATATTCCTTTACAAAGGGAAATTCAGGAGATTTGCCCCAGTTTAATGCTCATACCAGTGGAAAGATTAGTGAAATAAGTATTAGTGTCAGTAGTAATGAGAAACAGCTGAAATCATTATAATTGAACAAAGCTCCAAGGCCCAATGGACTCCCTACCGTATTCTGTGCTGAAATTGTGGCCGAGTTAGCTTCTCTTCTACTACAATCTGTTATAGATCCGTCAAACAAAAAACAGTGCCTAGTAGTTGGAAGAAAGCCCTGGTAACACCCATACACAAGAAGGGTAGTAGAATTGATACAAAAAACTACCATCCAATATCACTGACATATCAAATTTTAGAACATATTCCAAGCTCATATATAATGAGGTATTGCAAACAGAATGACCTCCTCCATATCGATCGCCATGGCTTCTGAAATGATCAGTCACGTAAAATCCAACTCTCACTTTTCTCACGAGACATACTGAAAGTGTTGGACCAAAGCAGTCAGGTGGATGCAGACCCAGTCTCTCCCATCTACTGAATCTCCCACTTCCAGCTCCACTCCCCCCCAACACCTCAAAATTCTAGTCAACACAATCTGGAACCACAACACCCCAATTCAGTAGTTAACCTTTCCTCCAAACCTCTCTTCCAATCTGAAACCTCTGTCCTATCCAAAGGCCTCACCTTCAGCCCCACTCCCAGGTTCAACCAAACTGCCCTTGTCAAAGATTTACTGTCCTACACTCGTAGTCTCTGCTGGAAATATCACTTTGCCACGAAGAAAAATAATCCTGATCCCACTCCTAATGATCCAACTCCCCAAGACACTATCGAAATTGAACCTCCATCACAGCGGGACCCACCTCCTCTTCCTCAAAATCACCCTCTCCAAAACTTCGAAGGAATTTCTCACTTCCAGCCTTGCCTCTCAATCTTTCTTGAAAAACCTTAATCCTACTCCCAACATTACCACAGCCGAAGCCCCGGCTATCCGTGATCTGAAAGCTGACCGATCCATCAACATTCTTCCGGCTGACAAGGGTTCCACGACCGTGGTACTTGATCGTCGGGAGTGTGTGGCTCAGGGACTGCGTCAGCTTTTAGACAACTCTACATATAAAGTTTGCCAAGGTAATTGCATTCCTGATGTCCAGGCGGAGCTTCAAGGAATCCTCAGAACCTTAGGCCCCCTACAAATCCTTTCACCTGACTCCATCAAACTCCTGACCCCACCGACACCTCGCACTCCTACCTTCTACCTACTTCCTAAAATTCACAAACCCAAACATCCTGGCCGCCCCATTGTAGCTGGTTACCAAGCCCCCACAGAATGTATCTCTGCCTACATAGATCAACACCTTCAACCCATTACATGCAGTCTCCCATCCTTCATCAAAGACACCAACCACTTTCTCGAACGCCTGGAATCTGTACACAGTCTGTTACCCCCGGATACCATCCTTGTAACCATTGATGCCACTTCCCTATACACAAATATCCCGCACGTCCAGGGCCTCACTGCAATGGAGCACTTCCTTTCACGCCGATCACCTGCCACCCTACCTAAAACCTCTTTCCTCGTCGCCTTAGCCAGCTTCATCCTGACCCACAACTTCTTCACTTTTGAAGGCCAGACATACCAACAATTAAAGGGAACAGCCATGGGTACCAGGAAGGCCCCCTCGTATGCCAACCTATTTATGGGTCGCTTAGAGGAAGCCTTCTTGGTTACCCAAGCCTGCCAACTCAAAGTTTGGTACAGATTTATTGATGACATCTTCATGATCTGGACTCACAGTGAAGAAGAACTCCAGAATTTCTTCTCCAACCTCAACTCCTTTGGTTCCATCAGATTCACCTGGTCCTACTCCAAATCCCATGCCACTTTCCTTGACGTTGACCTCCATCTGTCCAATGGCCAGCTTCACACATCCGTCCACATCAAACCCACCAACAAGCAACAGTACCTCCATTATGACAGCTGCCACCCATTCCATATCAAACGGTCCCTTCCCTACAGCCTAGGCCTTCATGGCAAACGAATCTGCTCCAGTCCTGACTCCCTGGACCATTACACCAACAACCTGAAAACAGCTTTCGCATCCCGCAACTACGCTCCCGACCTGGTACAGAAGCAGATAACCGGAGCCACTTCCTCATCCCCTCAAACCCAGAAGCTCTCATAGAAGAACCCCAAAAGTGCCCCACTTGTGACAGGATACTTCCCAGGACTGGATCAGACTCTGAATGTGGCTCTCCAGCAGGGATACGACTTCCTAAAATCCTGCCCCGAAATGAGATCCATCCTTCACGAAATCCTCCCCACTCCACCAAGAGTGTCTTTCCGCCGTCCACCTAACCTTCGTAACCTCTTGGTTCATCCCTATGAAATCCCCAAACCACCTTCCCTACCCTCTGGCTCCTACCCTTGCAACCGCCCCTGGTGTAAAACTTGTCCTATGCACCCTCCCACCACCACCTACTCCAGTCCTGTAACCCGGAACGTGTACACGATCAAAGGCAGAGCCACGTGTGAAAGCACCCACGTGATTTACCAACTGACCTGCCTACACTGTGACGCTTTCTATGTGGGAATGACCAGCAACAAACTGTCCATTCGCATGAATGGACACAGGCAGACAGTGTTTGTTGGTAATGAGGATCACCCTATGGCTAAACATTCCTTGGTGCACGGCCAGCACATCTTGGCACAGTGTTGCACCATCCGAGTTATCTGGATTCTTCCCACCAACACCAACCTATCCGAGCTCTGGAGATGGGAACTTGCCCTTCAATATATCCTCTCATCTCGTTATCCACCAGGCCTCAATCTCCGCTAATTTCAAGTTGCCGCCACTCATACCTCACCTGTCATTCAACATCATCTTTGCCTTCACACTTCCGCCTCGACTTACATCTCTGCCCATACTCTTTGCCTTTAAGTATGTCTGCTTGTGTCTGTGTATGTATGGATGGATGGATGTGTGTGTTTGAGTGCGCGCGCGCCCGAGTATTTACCTATCCTTTTTTCCCCCTAAGGTAAGTCTTTCCACTCCCGGGATTGGAATGACTCCTTATCCTCTCCCTTAAAACCCACATCCTTTCATCTTTCCTTTTCCTTCCCTCTTTCCTGACGAAGCAGCCGCCGGTTGCGAAAGCTCGAAATTCTGTGTGTGTGTTTGTGCGTTTTATTCATTGTGCCTATCTACCGGCGCTTTCCCGCTTGGTAAGTCTTGGAATCTTTGTTTTTAATATATTTTTCCCATGTGGAAGTTTCTTTCTCTGCACTGCCGTCACAAGGACAGTGGGAAAAGCCTGGAGCAACTCTTGACTGTTTTAATGAGTGAGCGGAGCTCATCTCTTAAGTCATCGTAGTTTGCATCAGTGCCTCATTTGTGAAAGTGTTTACGTTTTGTGGGTGCTTCCCTCTCTGTTCCATTCCAGCAAGCATCTACCATGGCTTGTTGGTCAGGCAGGTGTCCTCTATTCGGTCCGTGCCCACTGGCGACTTCAGTAGTACTGGAGGCAGCCAGGTGTTCCATATTTGGTCTGCGCCCACTAACAACTTCCTTTGCGGAGAAGACTGGGGTGATCATTTGAGCCCACTGGCCGGCGTGCTTTACATCAGCATGTGGGTAGTGACCATTTGCATCCTTTCCCACAAGAGGCTGCGCTGATACTGCCTGAGGAGGGGGGAGGGGGCAAGGGGCTTGCGATACCCTTTCCCCTCCTGACATTACTAAAACTAATACCAAGAGTAACTCGTCAGACCAGGTTGTTATTGGCACGCTGCTTAGTGTCTGCCTTTCAGAAGTTGTCACTCCTGCGGTAGCGAGCAACATGCAGCACTGGAAGTTTCCTCTGGCTTTGCTTCGCACTCACGACTTTCAGGCTGCCCAGCGCATTTTACGCATTTGGGCAGCATAGTGCAGAATATAGTTACATGATTTAGGCCCTGGCACCGAAAACAATGTGCCCTCTGAGCCTTGATGCAAAACTTTTTGACCTGTATTACATTGACACTTGCGATTATTTTCAGCTGGAATACTTTAATATTTTCTACATTATCAATCAGGATAACCATAAACAGTGGGGTCTGTTTATTGGTGTAGTGCATTTTCATGAGGGAAACCGCTTGGACACTGAAACCTAATTCTTCCAGCTCCTCCTTGAGGTGGGCTGGGTCCATTTGAAATAGGTAGCTAGCAAAAGACTATCGTGAGCAGCTTCTACTTCTACATCTACATCTACATCCGTACTCCGCAAGCCACCTGACGGTGTGTGGCGGAGGGTACCCTGAGTACCTCTATCGGTTCTCCCTTCTATTCCAGTCTCGTATTGTACGTGGAAAGAAGGATTGTCGGTATGCTTCTGTGTGGGCTCTAATCTCTCCGATTTTATCCTCATGGTCTCTTCGCGAGATATACGTAGGAGGGAGCAATATACTGCTTGACTCTTCGGTGAAGGTATGTTCTCGAAACTTTAACAAAAGCCCGTACCGAGCTACTGAGCGTCTCTCCTGCAGAGTCTTCCACTGGAGTTTATCTATCATCTCCGTAACGCTTTCGCAATTACTAAATGATCCTGTAACGAAGCGCGCTGCTCTCCGTTGGATCTTCTCTATCTCTTCTATCAACCCTACCTGGTGCGGATCCCACACTGCTGAGCAGTATTCAAGCATTGGGCGAACAAGCGTACTGTAACCTACTTCCTTTGTTGTCGGATTGCATTTCCTTAGGATTCTTCCAATGAGTGTCAGTCTGGCATCTGCTTTACCGACGATCAACTTTATATGATCATTCCATTTTAAATCACTCCTAATGCATACTCCCAGATAATTTATGGAATTAACTGCTTCCAGTTGCTGACCTGCTATTTTGTAGCTAAATGATAAGGGACCTATCTTTCTATGTATTCGCATCACATTACACTTCGCTACATTGAGATTCAATTGCCATTCCGTGCACCATGCGTCAATTTGCTGCAGATCCTCCTGCATTTCAGTACAATTTTCCATTGTTGCAACCTCTCGATACACCACAGCATCATCTGCAAAAAGCATCAGTGAACTTCCGATGTCATCCACCAGGTCATTTATGTATATTGTGAATAGCAACGGTCCTATGACACTCCCCTGCGGCACACCTGAAATCACTCTTACTTCGGAAGACTTCTCTCCATTGAGAATGACGTGCTGCGTTCTGTTATCTAGGAACTTCTCAATCCAATCACACAATTGATCTGATAGTCCGTATGCTCTTACTTTGTTCATTAAAACGACTGTTGGGAACTGTGTCAAACGCCTTGCAGAAGTCAAGAAACACGGCATCTACCTGTGAACCCGTGTCTAAGGCCCTCTGAGTCTCGTGGACGAATAGCGCGAGCTGGGATTCACACGATCGTCTTTTTCGAAACCCATGCTGATTCCTACAGAGTAGATTTCTAGTCTCCAGAAAAGACATTATACTCGAACATAATACGTGTTCCAAAATTCTACAACTGATCGACGTTAGAGATATAGGTCTATAGTTTTGCACATCTGTTCGACGTCCCTTCTTGAGAACGGGGATGACCTGTGCCCTTTTCCAATCCTTTGGAACGCTTCGCTCTTCTAGAGACCTACGGTACACCGCTGCAAGAAGGGGGGCAAGTTCCTTCGCGTACTCTGTGTAAAATCGAACTGGTATCCCATCAGGACCAGTGGCCTTTCCTCTTTTGAGCGATTTTAATTGTTTCTCTATCCCTCTGTCGTCTACTTCGATATCTACCATTTTGTCAACTGTGCGACAATCTAGAGAAGGAAGCACAGTGCAGTCTTCCTCTGTGAAACAGCTTTGGAAGAAGACATTTAGTATTTCGGCCTTTAGTCTGTCATCCTCTGTTTCAGTACCATTTTGGTCACAGAGTGTCTGGACATTTTGTTTTGATCCACCTACCGCTTTGACATAGGACCAAAATTTCTTAGGATTTTCTGCCAAGTCAGTACATAGAACTTTACTTTCGAATTCATTGAAAGCCTCTCGCATAGCCCTCCTCACACTACATTTCGCTTCGCGTAATTTTTGATTGTCTGCAAGGCTTTGGCTATGTTTATGTTTGCTGTGAAGTTCCCTTTGCTTCCGCAGCAGTTTTCTAACTCGGTTGTTGTACCACGGTGGCTCTTTCCCATCTCTTACGATCTTGCTTGGCACATACTCATCTAACGCATATTGTACCATGGTTTTGAACTTTGTCCACTGATCCTCAATACTATCTGCACTTGAGACAAAACTTTTGTGTTGAGCCGTCAGGTACTCTGTAATCTGCTTTTGTCACTTTTGCTAAACAGAAAAATCTTCCTACCTTTTTTAATATTTCTATTTACGGCTGAAATCATCGATGCAGTAACCGCTTTATGATCGCTGATTCCCTGTTCTGCATTAACTGATTCAAATAGTTCGGGTCTGTTTGTCACCAGAAGGTCTGGGACCTTTCTATAGACGCTCCTGCAGTTTACTATTAGCACATTAATATTGTTATTCCTCGTTGCATTTTGCCTACTCCTGCCTTGCCGCGTCTCAGGAGGCGTCTTGTCGGGCCTAGGGAGGGAATTCTCTAACCTAAAAAAACCCCATGTGCACTCCACACGTACTCCGCTACCCTCGTAGCCGCTTCCAGCGTGTAGTGCACGCCTGACCTATTCAGGGGGACCCTGCATTTCTCCACCCGATAGCGGAGGTCGAGAAATTTGCACCCCAGCTCTCCGCAGAATCGTCTGAGCCTCTGGTTTAAGCCTTCCACTCGGCTCCAAACCAGAGGACCGCGATCGGTTCTCGGAACGATACTACAAATAGTTAGCTCTGATTCCACCCCATGAGCGAGGCTTTCCACCTTCACCAACTCCGCCAACCGCCTGTACGAACTGAGGATGACCTCTGAACCCAGACGGCAAGAGTCATTGGTGCCGACATGAGCAACAATTTGCAGTCGGGTGCACCCAGTGCTCTCTATCGCCGCCGGTAGGGCCTCCTCCACATCTCGGATGAGACCCCCCGGCAAGCAGACAGAGTGAACACTGGCCTTCTTCCCCGACCTTTCCGCTATTTCCCTAAGGGGCTCCATCACCCGCCTAACGTTGGAGCTCCCAATAACTAATAAACCCCTTCCCCCGTGTGCCTGCTCGGACCTTGCTGAAGGAGCAGCCACATGTCCACTCACAGGCAGAGCGGGCGATGCCACACGGCCAGCCTCCACATTGACCCTCCGCCTCGTGCGCCGCGAACGTCGCTGAACCCGCCACTCCTCTTGGGGAGAGGGTGGCCCAACCGCGCCCGGTACCCGCGAAGATGTCTCGACAGCAGGGACAGTGGGTGAAGCATCTAACACCTGGGGTGCACCATGCGACGCACCAGACTCCCCACTGCCGCTACACTCCGAGGCAGCAGCCTGAAGACGGCTGACCGCTTGAGCAGTTCAGGTGAGTAGGTATAGTATGACAAGATGTTGGGTCTTAGCCACACCCATAACTGCAGCGTAATCCTCACGAGATTTTACTATTACTTTGAAAGTGTGGTGGCAAGCTGTTTTAAGAGGAGTTGGAACGTCCTATCCCGACAATGTTAAATTTAGTGACGTGGCTTCCCTGTTTTTCAGGAACCACTGTAGCCATTGACACGAAACTTAACATGATGTTAAACTGTAAGTTATGAGTCCTCTGAACTACAATAATTGCATTTCAACCACTGCTTTTGGAAATACAATTTTTTAATTATGTGGTTAAAATTGTGTGTACTTTTTTGTACATTATCCTAAATAATTTTAATTATACACAACATTATGTTCTTCTTTTAGTTCAGTAGACTCAGGATATGATTGTTATTACTCCCTGAAAATTTGACTACTCTACTCAAAGTTGTTTCTGAGATGTAGGGAAAAATGCGCCAGAAAATGTAAATTTTCAGGAAATTCTAAAGTTTCGAAAGACTGCAACTCACTTAATATATGCTTATTTTTTTTATTTTTAGTCACTCACAAGCACCTTGCGCCATACTGTACATCATCCACTTGTTCTTTTTCCAAGTCTTTATTCTTTTCTTCTTTCTGGACTCATTAGTGGCTAACTGTGTTGCATACTCTGCTTTACCAATGCGAACCTTGTCCACCTGTTCAAGTTGTCTGCTGCAGTTTGCTTCATGATTAATTCCCATATGCTGTAACACTTTCACCCTACCAAAGTTGCCATCATTAGAAGGATCACTGGCCCCCCACTTTAGTGTCTTCATTCCAACAAAAACATTTTTTGCTAAGTGAGTCCATATAAGACTATTGAATGACTCATTGAGATTTTGAGTCTGACCATCAGACACTTCTTCAGTAATTCAGGTCTCTGTAAATAGGTTTTATGATATCCATGACTGCTGCTGGGATGGAACGTTTATGGCTGTATGAACTGTTTGAGTACTGGGCATTGTGGTAATTGCACCATGAATCAGGTCCAGGAGTGCAAGGTGGTGTACTTGTGTACTGGTTTTTGATCAGTTGAAAGTCTGTGGAAAAGGGTAGCCCATACTGCCTGCTTCATTTTCAGCAAATCCTCAGTATTATTTCTAATGGCCATCCCACAATACTGCTGTAGTTCGTCAATCATTTTGTCTGTCAGCGTGCCTCTTATGGTTTTATCATCAAAAAGTTTCCTGTCTCTCAAACTTTGTTTCAACTTCCTCAACCTGGTAACCATCCCCTTCTGGGCATGACCAACACCTTCCAGTGTTGTGATAATCTTCTACCCATACGGCTGAGCAGCTACTGCATTGTTATGAGAGATTTACCAATCTGTTCGTCACTTTTCCTTGGAAAAACATTAGCACTTCAAAATAAAATGCATGTTTATACTATGAAACAATAAGATACTGTTTTTGCCAGTGCTAGCACTACAAATATGTAATTTAACCTATATAACACAGCAATTCACAGCCTTCTATATAAAAATTAACAATTTTATTAGATCTTGAAGTAATGCACATAAAAATTTTAACATTTTCAACTGGTGTGGATTATATTTAAACAAATAAAATAAAATACTTCCCATCATGTTAGTTCATAAGTGATTATATACACTACTGGTCATTAAAATTGCTACACCACGAAGACGATGCTGTGATATGCAAATGATTAGATTTTCAGAGCATTCACACAAGGTTGGTACCAGTCGCGACACTTACAACGTGCTGACATGAGGAAAGTTTCCAACTGATTTCTCATACGCAAACAGCAGTTGACTGACATTGCCTGGTGAAACGTTGTTATGATGTCTCGTGTAAGCAGGAGAAATGCGTACCATCAAACTTTGATAAAGGTCGGATTGTAGCCTATTGCGATTGCGGTTTATCATATCGCAACATTTTGCTCGCATTGGTCAAGATCCAATGACTGTTAGCAGAATATGGAATCAGTTGGTTCAGGAGGTTAATATGGAACGCCATGCTGGATCCCAATGGCCTCGTATCACTAGCAGTCGAGACGAAAGGCGTCTTATTCACATGCCTGTAACAGATCCTGCAGCCACGTCTCGATCCCTGAGGCAACACATGGGGACATTTGCAAGACAACAACCATCTGCACGAACAGTTCGATGACATTTGCAGCAGCATGCACTATCAGCTCAGAGACCGTGACTGTGGTTACCCTTGATGCTGCATCACAAACAGGAGCGCCTGCGATAGTGTACTCAACGACGAACCTGGTTGCATGAATGGCAAAACATCATTTTTGCGGATGACCTAGGTTCTGTTTACAGCATCATGATGGTCGCCTCCGTGTTTGGTGACATCACGGTGAACACACATCGGAAGCGTGTATTCGTCATCATCACACTGGCGTATCACCCAGCATGATTGTACGGGGTGCCATTGGTTACACGTCTCGGTCACCTCTTGTTCGCATTGACGGCACTTTGTACAGTGGACGCTGCATTTCAGATGTGTTATGACCCGTGGCTCTACCCTTCATTCGATCCCAGCGAAACCCTATATTTCAGCAGGATAATGCACACCCGTACGAGCCTTTCTGGATACAGAAAAAGTTCGACTGCTGCCCTGGCCAGCACATTCTTCAGGTCTCTCACCAAACGAAAATGTCTGGTCAATGGTGGCCGAGCAACTGGCTCGTCACAATACGCCAGTCATTACTCTTGATGAACTGTGGTATCGTGTTGAAGCTGCATGGGCAGCTGTACCTGTACACGCCATACGAGCTCTGTTTGACTCAATGCCGAGACCGTTATTACGGCCAGAAGTGGTTGTTCTGGGTACTGATTTCTCAGGATCTATGCACCCAAATTGCGTGAAAATGTAATCATATGTCAGTTCTAGTATAATATATTTGTCCAATGTACACCTGTTTATCATCTGCATTTCTGATTGGTGCTGCAATTTTAATGGCCAGTAGTGTGTATATATATATAAAATTCGGAAAATTGCTAATTTTATACTGAGATAAAAATCTGAAAACATGAAAAAAAAAATTTGCTTTCCACTCTAACTCCCCTTAATCACGACAGATGACTTAAGACTGGGCTGTACTATTTAAGAGCTGTTGAAAGCTTTTAAAATCACTCTACCATTGCGTAACAGTGGGAGGAGGTGTGGCTGACTTTGATCTACTTGGTTGTGCATTGACCTCATCAGTTGGCACGTCAGTGAACGTTACACACCTGTTCGCAATCAGTAATGGCTGTGCCAGTGTGAGTGCAGCTGTCCTGGCAGTGTGCTTCCTACTCGGGACTTGGAAACTGTCCTCGGTGGGGAGGTCGCCTTTGGCAGCGTTCATGCCCAAGGCAGAGGATTTGTTCTTCGTGTGCACCTTATGCGCCTTACTTTTAGATGCAGCGGCTTTTTTGTGGAGGTCACCTTGGAAGACGCTGCTGGGCATTTCCTCGTGGATGCGTCTGCGTCAGGTTGTCCCCTCGTGGTGACGTCCACCTCCATATCTGTCTGGTCCCAGGCCCAGATTAACCCCTTCAGGAATGTCAGACTTTCACTGACAACAGTTGTGGTTGAAGAAGCCTCCGAGATGCCAGTGCAGCTAGTAACTGTGTCATTCATGTGTAGACAAGTGTCTTGTCTGCAACACAGCTTTCACTTGCACTGGCAGTACATGGGACAGGTACCACCGGAAAATAGCCATGGTACGTCAGTGGCCTCCAACTAAATCTACAGCTTGTGCTACTGTGTTTGGGAGCAAGCCCTGCCCACCACACTCACTGAATTATGGATTGTGTCATGTCGTCTGCGTGTGTGATCAAAGCCGCATCTGCTGACATTGCACTCATCGCATTAGTATCAATTAGTAACCCCCCACCCTCACCATCCTGCCCACCCCTCTCACTGTGGTATTCCACAATCCACTGAACCTACACAGTATACTCTTCCATCCCTACATAACCCCAGCTCCCAATCCCTTACCTCACGGCTCATATCCCTGTAATGGACCTAGGTGCAAAACATGATGATGATATCTGGTTTGTGGGGCACTAAACTGCGCGATTATCAGTGCCTGTACAAATTCCTAACCTTTGCTCAGCCCAACCTCACCACTTTCATGAATGATGATGAAACTATGAGGACAACACAAACACCCAGTCATCTCGGGGCAGGTGAAAATCCCTGACCCCGCCAGGAATTGAACCCGGGCCCCCATGCTCGAGAAGCGAAAACACTACTGTGAGACCATGAGCTCAGGACAGATGCAAGACCAAGACCTGTCCCATACATCATCCCACCACCACCTGCTCCAGTCTGGTCACAAACATCACCTATCCCATCAAAGGCAGGGCTATTTGTGAAACCAGTCACATGATCTACAAGATAAACTGCAACCACTGTGCTGCATTCTATGTGGTTATGACAACCAACAAACTGTCTGTCTGCATGAATGACCACTGGGCAACTATGGGCAAGAAACAAGTGAACCATTCTGTTGCTGAGCACACTGCCCAACATGAAAACCTTCATTTCAATGACTGCTTACCAGCCGGTGCCATATGATCTATCAGAGCAGAGATTCTCTTAGTGGTGGCACATTTACCAGCCACAATGGGGCATCCTGGGTGGTTGGATTTGTGGACTTTAGGAAGCATGCAGAAGGTACGAGTGTGGGGTGTGGTAGGGGTGAGCAGAGAGATGGGAGTCCAGGGAGAGGTTTTGGGATGGGCTACGGATTAGAGGAGAGCCTGGAGATCCTGCTGGTTTTCTGGAATCCCATCAGCTTTTCTGAACTGTACATGTGGGAACTTTCCCTGCAATATATCCTACATTCACGTGACCCTCCTGGCCTCAACCTTCGTTAGCCATTACCCTCACCCATCCAGCCACTTTCCTGTCCCCATTCCAGCACTACACAGCCCTCATTCCACCATTGCACTCAGTCCTCAGTCATTTTACATCTCTCCTTTCCTGCTAGCTAACCCCTAGCCCCCCCCCCCCCCCCCGTCTCCCCGGTCTCTCCCTAGCCCTCCAGCTAACCTCCTGACTGCACATAGCTGCCCTACCCTCTCTCCAACTCGTCCCTGCATGCTCCCCAGCAGCATTTCACTGTCTCCCACTTCTCCCCTACTCTCCCTCCTCCTCGTCCCAGCCTTCTCCTTATCCCCACCCAGTTGCAACTCACTTCATACACTGGTGCTGCTGCTCGCAGCATGGCTTCAGTTGCCAGGGACAGGAGTCATGGAGTGTGTGACATCTATTTTTGACATGGACCTTGTGGCCAAAAGTTTTTTTGTGATAGTCCTTTTTTATGCCTATCTGCGATCCAGCATCTCCGCTATATGGCGAGTGGCAACCTTTATTTTTACAATATTGTTACAGGTGAAATATCCCCAGACTTCAGGAAAAATGTAATAGTTCCAATTCTAAAGGAAGCATGTACTCACAGGTGTGAATATTACTGGAATGAAATGATAATTAAATGGACACCCTAGCTGCAAAGAGGCGTTGATATACTTCATAGGTGACATGTTGAAAGTGTGTGCCCCGACCGGGACTTGAACCTGGGATCTCCTGCTTGCATGGCAGACGCTCTATCCATCTGTGCCACCGATAGTTAAAATATGGCTTCCACCTTGTGCGAATGCATACATGCTATTCCCAAACTCTTACGGGACTTGGTAGATTAATCTGCCACGAGTAATGAGTATGATGGGCAAACATCTATTAGGCACACTACGAATGTAGTGGTGTGAACATGTTGGGAATGTGAGTCTCACGGGGAGCGTGCAAGGGATAAATCCCTGAAGGTGCTCTATCCTCTGTGCCCCCGGTGGCTCAGATGGATAGAGTGTCTGCCTTGTAAGCACGAGATCACGGGTTCGAGTCCTGGTCACGCCACACATTTTCAACACATCCCCTATGAAGTATATCAACGCCTCTTTGCAGCTAGGGTGTCCATTTAATTATCATTTCATTCTAACGAAAGCTGCATGGTCATTAATGGTAACTGTTCTTTCGGGAACAGATACCACCTTTATATATAATATTACTGGACTAATATTAACATGAATTGTTTACAGAAGAATGGAAAAACTTGTTGGGAAAATCATTTTGGGGTCTGGAGAAATGGAGGAACATACCAGGCAATATTCATCCTAATATTGATACTACGATTTATATTAAAGGACACGTTTAAGGTACAGCAAACTTGCAATTGTAGAGTTTACGGATTCTGAGAATGTTTTTGAGAATGTTGACAGGAATACACATTTTGAAAATTTGGAGGTAGCAGGGAAAAAAAATACAAGGAATGAAAAGTTCTATACAATTTGTACAGAAACCAGACTGCAGGTACAAAGAGTCAAAGGAGATGAAAGGAAATTACTAATTGAAAACGGAGTGACTCAAGCTGTAACTTACTCCTGATGTTATTCTATATGTATATCGAGCAAAGCTGTAAAGGATAAGCAAGCAGAAATTTTGGATGGGGATATAGTGTTATCAGAGAAGTTATAGTTCTTACAAGGAGAGGCCGCCAATTGTGAAATTCAGATTCGACTCATACTGCGCATAATAAAAGCTCATGGCCAGAGGTGTAATGTAGCAAAGCACCAAGATGCACTTCTCAGCCGTTGTCAAGAAAATCGACAGTTAAAAGAAACCGTCGCGGTGAAATACTCTCTACGATTAATAATTTTCTACAGCGTCGTGGTGCAGCGGTAAGCGCTCGGGTTTGTAATCCGAAGGTCGCTGGATCGAATCTCACACCAAGCAACTTTTTTTTATTATTTGTTTTTTGTAATTAAAAACAAAGAATCCAAGACTTACCAAGCAGAAAAGCACCGGTAGACAGGCACAATAAAATAACACACAAACACACACACAAAATTACGAGCTTTCGCAACAAGACATGTCTGCTTGTGTCTGTATATGTATGGGTGGATGTGTGCGTGTGCGTGTGCGCGTGCGCGTTCAGTATACACTCGCACAAAATTAACAATTAGTGACCAGAAGTAGCTGGAGTATCGCACGAACCAGAGTGATAGTTATCATAGAAAGATGGAAAGCAGAAAACAGCACGACATCGAGCACATCTGATAAACAATGCGTTTTTACAAGAACAATTGTTTTTTTAATTATCTGGTGGGAAACACACCTGATTGACATTCTGAAAAATTGTTCTATCGGTCGTCAGGTTCGATGCTTACCACGCGTATCGTATCATATTGGCAAAAATCGGAGAAGACAATTGGTGGTGGACGATGGATTGGATTTATTTCAAGTATATATGGATGGATATGCGTGTATGTGTGTGTGTGCGAGTATATACCTATCCTTTTTTCCCCTAAGGTAAGTCTTTCCGCTCCCGGGATTGGAATGACTCCTTACCCTCTCCCTTAAAACCCACATCCTTTCATCTTTCCTTTTCCTTCCCTCTTTCCTGACGAAGCAGCTGCCGGTTGCAAAAGCTCGAAATTCTCTCTCTGTGTGTGTGTGTGTGTGTGTGTGTGTGTGTGTGTGTGTGTGTGTGTGTGTGTGTGTGTGTGTGTGTGTTTTATTCATTGTGCCTATCTACCGGCAATTTCCCGCTTGGTAAGTCTTGGAATCTTTGTGTGTGTATACATTTGAATTACAAAAAAACAAATAAGAAAAAAAGTTGCCTGGCGTGAGATTTGATCCAGCGACTTTCGGATTACGAACCCGAGCGCTTACTGCTTCGCCACGACTCTGTAGAAAACTATTGATCGTAGAGAGTATTTCACCGCGATGGTTTCTTTTAACTCTCGATTTTCTCGACAACGGCTGAGAAGTGCATCTTGGTGCTTTGCCACATTACACCTTTGTCCATAAGCTTTATTATGCACAGTATGAATCGAATCTGAATTTCATAATTGGCGGCCTCCCCTTGTTAGATTTGCTGCTGATATTATAATTCTATTAAAGATGACAACGGTCTTGGAAAAGCAGTGGAATGTAATGAATTGTGCCCTGAAAAGAGGTAAGATGAACATTGACAACAGTAAAAGGAAGGTAATGGAATGTAGTCGAATTAAATAAAGTGTTCCTGAGGATATTAAATTATGAAATGAGACACTAAAAATAGTAGATATGGTTTGGTGTGTGGCCACGCAAAATAACAGATACTGGCCGAAGTAGAGAGGTTGTAAAATTCAGTTTAGCAATAGCAGGAATAGCGTTCCTGAAGAGAGAACTTTCTCAACATCGAATATTAATTTCAAGTGTCAGGAACCTTTTCAGAAAATGGTTGTGTAGAATGTGGCCTTGTACAGAAGTGAAACATTTTCAATAAACCATTCAGACAAGAAAGGTATGGAAGATTTAAAATGTGGTATACGGAAGAATGATGAAAATTAAATGGGAATATCGAATAACAAATATGGAGGTACTGAACTGAAAGGGGAAAAATGAAATTTAAGGCACATTCTGACTAAAAGAAGGGGTCAGTAATAGAACAGATCCTGAGGTATGGCAAAATTGTACAGGGAGACAAAGCCTTGAATATAGTAATCAAGTTCAAATGGATCTAAGTTGTTACGTCATTCAGAGATGAAGAGACTAGCACAGCGGCCTGCACCAAACCAGTCTGCAGATTGAATAACACAACACCAACTTTTTCCCAAACAAATTACAATACAGCATTTTTATGTACCTATCTAAGACTCAGCATCTCCACTATTTGGCGGGTAGCATCTATCCTTTTTAATAATATAATTAAATTACAATTATATTTCAAAAATGTGGAGACAACTACACACACCAGCACGCATTTTCACTCTGAGGCGGTGTGTGCGCTCATTTCTAACTTCCTTGCAGATCAAACCAGTAGTCAGGATCAAGGTACGCACCCGGAAAGTTTGCCTTTTGCTGGCATATGCTGTTCTTAGTTATCAAGGCAGGACTCTCAACCCAGCCTCACAGCTTTACTTCCATTACCTCTCTCCTCTCATGAGCCATGCCTGTATATTACAGTAGGCTGCCCATGAAAAGCAAATGTTCTGGGTTTAAGTCCTGGTCCAGCACAAGGTTTTAATCAACCAGAAAGTTTCAACTACACTGCAGTAAAGCCAGTATTTTTAATCGCCACTGAGTAAAATGTCGACACTGCCATGGTTTTGCCAAAGGTCATGGCAACAGGTGACCCTGCCGCTGAAGAAGTCATCCACCACAGGCCTCTAAAATATATACTTTTAATAGGCAGATAATATTTTCAAATGATTAGATAACATCTACTGAGTTGTTCTGCTGTAGAATTTCATTATTTCAACCTAACTCTATTAGAGAAATTATGTTTTAATTGAATAAACATGTGCAACAACATGCCTGGTTCAGTTCCTATTAGCAACCTGATCACAAAATTACAATAAGGCTTTTTTTTTTACATAGCTGACTGAGGGATATCACATTATCTGTATGCAAACATTCCAAGTTTGATCAAGGGCCCTATTGTGAAGCAGTACTGGTCCTTCCAGCACATGACACAAGTAATTTTGCCAAGCCAAGCAAACAAGTATCAAATGAGGAAAGAATAGTAAATTATGCTTCATACAAACAAACTCTGCAAGTTTTGGACTCTGAAAAATAGTGCATCTCTGACTAACATAGTGAATCAGCAAAGGATAATAAGCAGGGTAGAAAGTTCTAAAAACACGCGCACTCTCACACATGCAGACCTCTATGCATCTAACTAAGGAGGTGGGGATATTAAACAAAGCCTCACAGTATATCTATTTATTTAAGAAATATGCTGTCAGCAATTCATTTGAGTTTTAGACTAATAGAAAAATTCTCAATTACTATTTAGTACAATACTAGAAGCAAAAATGACCTGCACTTCTCTGGTGAATATAGCTCTGACAAAGAAAGGAGTAAAATACTGGGTGGTTATAATTAAACTGACAGTGTTCCAAGTGCTGTAGTGCTGGCTGTACACATTGTAGGACAATGAAACATCATAGTTATGTTCATTAATTAGTGGGCTTGCCGAGTATGGAGTAAAAAATAACAGTTACATTTCCTGCTACCAGGTGAAAATATTGTGCTGAAAGCAGTCAGAATATGAGGTGTTTCCTGTTTTGATGTAAGTATGTTGTTTGTTACTTGGCACATGTGTTGATTTCTTTCATGAAGTGACTGCTGGTGTAAGGGGTTTGGAAGGCTGAAGTTTTCCGAACAAAATGCTATGGCTATTGAGAAAACCATGCACTGATGGTAAAATTGTTTTATCACATTGGCAACAATAGCAGCAATATACTGCACAAATATCGCTGACAGAAACAACTGTGAATGGCCCCATGTTCATTTGAAGAAGCTGGTCAATTACGTGGTGCAGCAGGAAGAGGTAGGCGGCCCATTCCCATGGCAGTTGATGATGAAGTTGCTGCAGCTATAGCCAGCTGTGCAGCCTGTGCTTCAAATTTTGCAACTAGTGCTCCAGCTGTGTCACAGGAATCGTCTCTCTCTCAAAAGATTTTGTGGCACATTGTACACTGGCATCCCTATAAGACTCAGAATATGCACCAAATGAAGCTCAAATATAGGCTACACGCTGCGACTTTTCCCTTCGTTTTTTAGCACGCATGGAATTAATGACTTGGCTGGAGAATATTCTTTAGACAAACAAGGCACATTTTACTCTGCACAGTGCTGTGTGAATCCACCGAACTGTTGCATATGGGGTTCTACTCCACCACATTTTGTGCACCAACATCCATCTGATTGCACTGGATATGCTGTGAGTAACTGTTGACGCCAGCATGTTGCTCAGTCAGGAAATCACATGGAACACATGTTGTAACTTGTGCAATACACTTAAGTGACTGTGTGGTGTAGTTTCACAACCTCCTCCAATCTCAGTCCGTTTCCCTTCACTGAGATGACACCTCACAGGCCTGTTAGGTGTACAGTGACAACTGCACATTATAAGAACCTCCTCACGCAACACGTGATTCCAGCTTCGCAAGAAAACAATTGTGTCCACACCACTATTTTCATACAGGATGGGGTGACACCATGTGTCGCACGCCAGGTGAAAGATTTGCTTCAAGAAACCTTAGGCGACAACTGTATCATCTCTAGGTAATTTCAAGATCTGTGGCCTTCCAGATCCCCTGACCTAAATCCATGTGACTTTTGGTTGTGGGGATATGTTAGAGATTGTGTCTATCTGATCTGAAGAACAGCATATTATGACACATCACTCTGATTACACCGGATATGCTGTGAGCAACTGTACACTGTGTAATATTATTGATACAGTATGCTGCCATGTCAGGAGACTATACAGAACACACATTGTAACTTGTGACCATATAGAAATAAATGTGCCAGAACCATAGTTATCATGTGTGTGATTATCCCTCCCCTTTTCCTGCATCCACACCACATTCTGACTGTTTAAAGTGGAATATTTTCAACTGGTGGCAGAAAGTGGAACTATTCCTTTTCTCAGCATGTTCCAGGAGTGCACCAATTAATGAAAATAAGTATGACGTTTCAGCATCCTAAGATTTATACAGTCTGCACCATAGCACTGGCAACACTGTCGGTTTTATTTTAAACACCTGGTACATTACATTCTTCTTTAAATCCTCTCTTTGCCTTTGCTAATAAGCTCATATGACACTTTTGAATGTAGTTAGTAATAGTAACCAACCATTTCCAATGAAACTCACAAGTTTCATGTTCTCTTTGCACTGTTTCTTTGATAGCCTTGCCATATGTACCATACAAGTTCAAGAAACCTCAAGAAACTATAATTGATGATACGCAGTTTATGGTAGTATTAACAGCACTACTGTAATATATACTGTTACATTCATGCCCTACTGTCCACAGCTCATGGTCTACTGATTAACGTCACCATCTCTACACTGCAGCGTAGCTTGTCGTTCAGTGGTCAAAATCACTGCACCTACATTGCAGTGCCCCTTGCCCGATTCCCGGCTGGGTCAGAGATTTTCTTCACTCGCGGACTGGGTGTTTGTGTTGTCCTCTCATCTCAACTTTATTGATGCACAAGTAGCTGAAGTTGTGTTAATAAGATAGTCTTGCACTAGGTGGTCAATCAACATCAACCTCAGACTGTCTCTCCCACCCAATATTGCCATACAATCATTTTATTTCTTTTCATCTGCCCTGCCATCACTTTCTCAGTCTAAGATTCCCAACTGCTTTCACTCACTCCAGAATTTACCGCTTACTTCCTATATCCAGTCTTTTACTTTCTGGAGTAGCATGGTTCATAATTGTGACCTTTCTGTGCTACGGAATGAGTCAGTTTTTTGTTTGTTTGTAAGATTAACATCTAGTAACTCCATGTTATTTGTGATGGTCTGAGCTCTACTATATTTGGTCTTTGTAACTTAGTGAGTCATTCACACTAATACTTTTGTTTTGTTTTACAATACAAGAAAACATGCTTCACTGTGGTAGTTAACAGTGTCAGAATGGTCTAATGTGTGCTTCATATGTAACACGGTGAAATATTTGGTATCCTGGTCTCCTCATTACTGTTTCCTCCCCTTTTTCACACAGTAGGGCATGGTGTTTTACAAAATGGATATATTCAATATGGTGCATTAGCAGAATGATTACCTCAATACTTATTGTGATTTTACCTGATTGGTTCAAACGGTTCAAATGGCTCTGAGCACTATGGGACTTAATTTCAGAGGTCATCAGGCCCCTAGAACTTAGAACTAATTGAACCTAACTAACCTAAGGGCAGCACACACATCCATGTCAGAGGCACGATTCGAACCTGCGACCGTAATGGTCGTGTGGTTCCAGACTGTAGCGCCTAGAACCGTTTGGCCACCCCTGCCGGCTATCTGATTGGCATACTAGCTCTAGACTGTACTGTGTTCAAACGGAAACTTTTTGATTGCTTCTTCTTTATATCTTCCAACTGTTTTGGGGCCCTCCCGATTTTTAACAATGTGTCACAGTGTCCCTGAATACTCTTTGCGGATAGTTAAATGTCCAAGATTTTCATCTAAGGTAGTATTCTTTTTCTTTTTAAACTAAACACCTGTCTTGATTCAATGGTTAGTTCAGTTGATGTTTTGAAACATTGACATTACACTTCATTTGCATGAAAAAACTAAAATATATTGGTTGTCAATTTTGATACAATGTAAGAACTCTTATGGAAAATATGGCATTATGACATTGTACATAACTACTCATGTTCTAACTTTGCTACATTGTGAAATAGTTTATTTCAAGAGCGACTTTGATAGTTTTTATCTTAAAATAAACATTACTTGTGTTAATCATTTAATAATGGACATGGCGAGAATGTTGCGTGAACAGCCTGTGGTGTGAAGTTTAGCATTGCACATAGATGACAGTGTGACAATAACTTCTGAAAGCAGCAAAGTTTCATTCTGTTTTGTGTGTGGCGCTAATGACTCAATGTTTCTGCTATTCAATTTACCAGTACACTGACAATGATATGAATTTAAAGCAATTCTACGAAAAATAAAAAGCAGCATAAAATTAAGACAGTATGTGACATGAGTCATTTGTTGTCATTTAGAGACAAGTTTGATAATGTGCTCTGCTTACAGGGCGCAAACATGGCAACTGGCAAGGCCAGCACAGCCAGGCAGTGGGCAAGAGCAGGATGGAAGATGGCAGAGAGTGAGTGCTCAGCAGCAGATCATTCCATATAGACCTGTCAGTTTCAAATGGCTGACAGTTACGTTACATCAAATGCGGGTTTACCCCATTCCAGCTGACGGTTTTAGGACAATGATTTATCCACATTTGTGTTGATTACACACAAACACAAATTAGTATGGTAAAGTACGATACGGCAAATGGAAGAGAAGTTTGGGATGAATCAGCTGAGATGCTGACACAATTTAAGTGAATATTATATAAAAAGATATTAAATAAACAAATCTGTAATATGTGTGATTTACTGAATAATTTATAACTCTTGACCCAAATGCAGCTGCAGAGTAGAGCGATTGCTCATTTAAAGGTCTGGTGTACTTGTATAATTTGAAGTATTAATTTTTCACTGGTAAAACACCAACTGTATTAATTTGTTGCTAATAATTAATTGGAACAAATAATACAAGACAGATACATGAACAGCAAGGCAGTGTACAACAGTGGGTGCCGTAAAAAAGTATGTGATATCTGCAATTACTATATGATATGTTGTGTTCCCTTTGTTTTTAATAATTTTTGAATAGCTTTGCCCATACTTGTTTACCCTTTGTATATATGTTAATTCTGATCAGTGCATCAGAAAGGGCACTTCAAATTCATACAGAAAGAGGTGCCTTATAAAGTACTGTAAGTTACACAAATGGACAAAAACTATTTTCTCACTCTGCAAAGATAATTACAAAACATTAAAACATTAATTCTTGACAAACTATTGTAGCTACAAATTTGTGTAATGAAAATGTTCTTTGATGAGAATGTGAGTATGCATGTAACGGCGAAAACAGAATTAAGATTGCTCTTCTATGTAAAAAGTTATGCAAAAAAAATGGTGATCAATGTAAAGCAGTTATGTTATGTAGCTTGGGGAATTTTGGATTGAGGGTATTTAAGTGGAGATGACACAAAGCTCCAGGAGAGAGTTCTGTGCTTCTTTGTCGAAGCCGGACCTGTGTTACTCGACACCACATGTTGGTGATAGTTTTTGCAGTTCCAGAAGTGTTGAACTTCGCCGAATATCATGTGTGTGTGAACGGAAGATAGAATTTTTCACGACCAATCCCTTAGGATATTTTCAGTGTAGAACACAATAGGGACGTGGGTTTTTCACGCATGTTGTCTTTTGGTGATTGTTTTTACAAGCAAATGGTGCTTTGCATCGAAATCATAGCTGCGGGACTCTGTTTCCATTTTAACAACATTTAGGTGATTGCCACTGGACTTAACTGTGTTTAAACTAGTCGGGACTTTGGATATTTTGTGGCATCTGACACACAGAAATTCATGCTAGTGTCAAGTGAACTTTAGATCATTAGGATTACGCTGTGTTTTAGCAAACTGATCGATTTACTAAATACCAATAGATGTTCTTCAGCATTCAACAACCTTTATTAAAAGTTATAGTGTGTGTAGTATCATTACTGGGGGCTCAAGCAATAATTAAAATGGCACATAACTGTTTGAAAGATGCCACCAGTGAACTGTATTTCGTTACAAACAAAAGCTGGAGAATTTTAAGGAACTTAACACACACTTTCAATTCGTCATTTGACTTCAGTGTCCTCCACAGTACCCTGGTTAACATTTGTACTTGTTGGTCAGCAGCACTGAGAGTATTTTATTGATGCACTTTAACAGGTATTAAGTGCACATGTCTGGTGGTAGAAGGGGTAAGAGATCATACCCGAGATAAACGACGAGAGTGAGTGAGCAGAAGTATTTGTCACCCTATCCTTCCACTGAATGTCGTAAGTACGTAGGCCAGAGGCAGATGAGGAACTCTCAGAACTCATCTGCAGTGAGAGGAACACCCCCTCCCCCCCCTTCACCCCTTCCCCTTTGCCTGAGCCCAAGCCAGCATGAGACATGCATAAAGCAATGATCTAATAAATAACACTTTTCTTAGCAGACAAAGGTGAAAATGAAGAGAGCTGTTGGGAACACATACAATGGTATGTGTTAAAACATTTTCAGGAAATGATGTACAACACCATGCCAGCATGCAGCTTAAAGACACCCGATCCCTAGCCAAAATCAAATGTTTGTACAAAATAAAAACTTTTTTCTAAACAAAGGGAAGGGCAATGCAATAAAGGAATCTAGAGAGCAAAGGACATAGGAAATATAACAAAGAACATGAAAGACAATAAAAATGGAACAAAAGAGTGTGTCATAGCCAGAAAGTGGGGAAAGGGAGAGTCAAGTCCCTGCCTTGGATTCAGCATATGGCAGAAGATACAGTATTATGTTTCAGTCATGAAAGAAAGTGGGTGTTACAAAGGTTTTGTTGTGCCATGAACAGAAATAATATTGCAGACAGAGAACAAGTTCCGATTAAGTTTTGTCCTTTTCAAATTAACCATCATGGCATCCATCTTAACCACTTTAGGAAAACTGTAGATGAACTATATCTGGATTGCAGACAAGAATTATAGCCCTGCTCCTCCCGAATGCAACTCCGGCCCTTCACCTGACTTGGTGTTTGAAGATGAGAGTATCTGATGAAATTTTAAGTTTATGACATTTTCTTATGAGCATGGCATTTCAACATTACAGCTGGAATTCACCTTCAGATGCCCAGATGAAATATCATGTATAGAAGTAAATGATAGCTGACTATAATCCTGAAACTTCACAGAGTGTTCATTATGCCAGGAAAACTTCAATATGAGTCAGATTAGGACTTGGTTATCACAAAATGAAAATCTCTGTTCATCGACAATGAAGAATTGGCATTTTGTTCATCAAGAGGAAAGTGTTTAAACACTGTGGTTGGTGTCCAAAAGCAGTCACTGCTCTCAAATCACTGTGGTTCTTTACACCACTCAACCAAGTTAAAAATCTAATAGTTGGTTCTTGCAGCAAGGCAGCACACAATTTGTAAAGAGTTTAATATCAGTTGCTTTGATATTCTTCCTCTATAGATCTGATCTAGTCCCATGTGATGTTACCACTTTGAAAAAGTGAAAACTCTAAAGTCATTCATTCTCTGTGTACAAACAGCTTATATACAATAGATGCAGAATGCTTGTGTTCATCAGAATGCTCAGATTTTTCTTTCTGTTTTTAAATAGTAATATAAATGCCAAATAGTACCACAGTTTGGAGTTCACACTAAACACTAGATTGCCCTTCAAAAACTTTCTCGGTCTTGTTTGTTTGTTTGTCTGTCTGTTTATTGATGCCTCAGTTATATGGCGAGTGGTTTCTTCAGAGGTAATTAATGACTAACAATTGTTCAAGGTAGAAAGAAGTTCTTTAGATCGCCTATGAACAGGTTGGCATGCCTATGGCACTGTCGTGTGTGAATGCTTAAGGTTAGATGTATACATCAGATAATTAAGTAAAGGTACTGAACTGAATTGGTGCAACCCGACTAAGAGAAAGGATAGGTTGATGATACATGTACTGATGTTTTAAAGGAGAATTAATTTGGTAGTACCGGGATAAAAATAGCAGAGAGAGAACAAGCATCTACTACAGTATGATGATTCAAATCGATTTAGTTGCAATACGCAGCAATACTTAGGAAAAGATGATGAGTCTTGTTCACGATGAATTCTTGAGGAGAGCTAAATGAAACCATCTTTGGATTGAAGATCGTAACAATAACACATTCACATGAACATAAATACTAAGTGATACAGCTATAAAACTGATCTGGTGTCAAGCAAAAAACATTAACAAAAAAGGGAGGGAAAAATAGACCATAATGTAAAATTCCTTCAATATTTCTACTGAAACTCACCTTCAGGAACTGCTCTGGACCCAACAGCACACTGGCTTGTATGATGTAGTAACAAGTCCGCAGGTTCTCTGAACTGCTCTCTATGAACAAAGTAAGTTAAGATAAAATATAAAACTGAAAATAAGCATGAGTAACTATGATTGTGTCCCATTTTCCATATTTAAAAAACCACTAAGCAGTAGCCTTTACATTCAATTTGTGTAACTGCACCTAGAGTTTACTATGACTACATACAATTTAAAAAATCTTTATTTCCTTACTTTTAAATAGGACAGGTACACTGGTTATTTGGCTGTTCAAGGTATTATACTCACTGATTGGAACTTCCGCAACTAGTACACTGTATGGATATTTAAAAGACGTGTTTACTTGTAATTGAACATTTAGATAATTGAAATTTACCCATTACAATGTAGAGAAAATTAGATGTATATTTGGCAGTTATTGAGATAATACTTGAAATAACAAAAATTATACTGTTTTCTTAATTTGACAATACAAAATAAATGATAAGCAACTTACAATTAGTAAAGCATAGCACATTTCACACACAAAAAAACCGTATTGTATTTTGTATACTGACCAAGCAAAGGAGGCATATTCCTGAAAAGCTGCAGAAGATCTGGACTGGCTGTAGCAGTATTCTCTAGGACAGCCAACCATAGTTCCAGTCCGTCTTCCATGAGATATACATGGCAATCTTGTTGCACATCTGTACTCATTTGAATGACAGGCAGCAAGAATGGGTGCAGAGTTTCGCTTCCACTGCCAAGTGCCTATTTGAAATAGGTGATGATATGCATGGATAATCTGTGTTATAATGTTCTATATACTAAATGATTGTATGCACATACACAAAAAATGTGCAGCATAATAATAATTATGATTTCACAAGATAATTTAAAGACACTGGGGGAAGGAAACAATTGCAAACAAAGTTTACATCACGTGTATCCCTCCCCCCCCCCCCCCCCCCCTCAGAAAAGACTTCCAAACACTTACATTTGACATTAACATATTTCTCAATTTCAGAAGAATACTTTTTTCTGTATTGCCAGTTTGCATTTTATATCATCATAGTTATGTTGCTGCCCAAATAGGAAAACTCACCTATTACTTTTAGTGTGTCATTTCCTAATGTAATTCCCTCAACATCAGCCGATATAATTTAATAACTCTACATTAGTCTTATTTTATTTATGCTGAAATTCATCTTACCTCTTTTCAAGATATGAAAAATTCCATTAATCTACTGATTTTCCAAGTACTTTGCCATCTCTGACACAATTACAATACCGCTGGTGAACCTTATGTTTCTATTTTTCATCCCTGAACTTTCGATTCACTTTCCAAGTTTATGCTTGTTTTCCTTTAAAGTTCGCTCAATGTACAGATTATACCAGTCTCTCATTTTCCTATAAATGGTATCTGTATATCCTATAACCATGTATTGTCTTATAACTTTGACTGTCTTTTGGCTTTTCCTCCTTTGTTACTTCGCACTTTTTTGCAATCTCCTTTTTAGTAATTTGTACTTCCCTTTTGCCTGTTCATTTACTGCTTTATTATGAAAAGGAAAGTTGCCACTCTCTCTCTCTCTCTCTCTCTCTCTCTCTCTCTCTCTCTCTCTCTCACACACACACACACACACACACACACACACACACACACCCTCCACTTTGACAGCTGCCACGTGTTCCATAGCAAGAAGTCCCTTTCATACAGCCTAGCCACCTGTGGTCGTTGCATCTGCAGTGACGAGCAGTCCCTCTTGAAATATACCAAAGGTCTCACTGAAGCCTTCACAGACTGCAATTATACTCCCAACCTTGTACAAAAACAAATCTGCTGTGCCTTATCTTTCCAGTCTCCCACCACCTCCCAATGTCCCACTTTCCGGCCACAAAAGAGCATTTCCCTCGTAACTCAGTACCACCCAGGACTGGAGTAACTGAATTAAATTCTCCGCCATGGTTTTGACTACCTTTCATCATGCCCTGCAATGAGAAATGTCCTACCCATTATCCTTCCCAACCCTCCTACAGTGGTATTCCGCCGTCCACCGAAGCTACACAATATACTCATCCATCCATACACAACCCCTGCTTCCAACCCCTTACCTCATGGCTCATACCCCTGTAATAGACCTAGATGCAACACCTGTTCCCTAAATCCTCCCCCCCCCCCCCACCACTACCACCAACACCACCACCACCACCTACTCCATTCCAATCACAAACATCACCTAACCCATCAAAGGCAGGGCTACCTGTGAATTCAGTCATGTGATCTATAAGCTAAGCTGCAACCACTGTGCTGCATTCAATGTAGGCATGACAACCACCAAGCTGGCTGTCTGCATGAATGACCACCCATGAACTGTGGCCAAGGAACAAGTGGACCACACTGTTGTGAACACACTGCCAAACATGATGTCCTTCATTTCAATGACTGCTTCCCAGCCTGTGCCATAAGGATCCTTCCCACCAGCACCAGTTTTTCTGAACTGTGCAGGAGGGAACTCTCTCTACAATACATCCTACTTTCCATCACCCTCCTGCCCTTCCCTGTTCCCACTCCAGTATTACACAGCCGTCATTCCACCATCACACACTGTCTATTTACTTCTTGTGTGTGTGTGTGTGTGTGTGTGTGTGTGTGTGTGTGCGTGTGTGTGTGTGCGCGCGCGCGCGCGCGCGCGCGCACTCCTCTACATCTACTGTTGATGAAGGCCTTAATGGCCGCAATTTTTATTTATTTGTGACAGTCTTATTGTTGTGACTATCTGCAACTCAGCATCTCCGCTGTATGGTGAGTGGCAACTTTCCTTTTACAATATTGTTACATTCCATCCTGGATTTTCCATTGTTTGATCACTTACTGCTTTCTCATATACAGTCCAGTCACATGTGACCACCACCTATGTTTGACATCAACATTCAGTAAGTACTCAGACACAGCAGTTGTCAGCACTAGCAGTGGATGGTATATAAAGCATGTTGGGGGAATGTGGAAAACAGTGCAGTTTTTTACATAATGCGAAGGTGGAATGATTTATCTGAGGTCCAAAAGGGCGTGCTCATTGGTTTTCGTGCTCTGGGTGGAAGCATTTTGAAAATGGCTAAGTTTGTAAATGTTTGCATATCATCATGATTAAAATATACCATATGCAGCAAAATGACACTATGTGTAACTGGTGCCGAGGTACCTGTGGTGCACCACTGGCCATCGATGACAGGGACATGATGGGTGAACAGATGTGCAACTGTAGAGAAACAGACCAACTGAATGATCCAAAAGGCTACTAAGAGTGCCTCCAAAACAAATGTTCAGGAAATACTGCTGTGTATGGGCCTCTGTACCAGGTCTTTGGTTCATGCAGCCATAATGACTGTAGCTCCTGGCAACAAAGGCCAGAATTTACATGCATGCCAATGCTGCAACTGGACATCCACTGAGTGATGCCAGGTGGCCTTCGAATCATGTTTTATGTTCCGTCTGGGCAGATGGCTGTTGGAGAGTATGGAGTGAAGCATGAAAGCAAACACTCTGCAACAGTGCTATGGTCTGGGGAATGTTTTCATGGCATTCCCTACAGATCCCATTGTTTTGGAACGGACGATCGATCAAACAAGTAAGCATCTATCATTGGGGACCAAGTCCACCACTGCATGCACTTTCCTTCCCTCAGCACAATGAAACTATCTTAAGACAATGTAATGTGTCACACAGCTTGGAGTGTACATGCATAGCTCGAAGAGTACCAGGCTGAGTTTACCATACTCCCCTGGCTACCAAAATCCCTGGATTTAAACCCAGTTGAGAAACAACTTTTATCCGGCTGTTTGTTCCATTGATCTCTAACTAGAAACCCAGTGCCATGATAATGGCACTGCCGTCAAGTGGCCCCATATCCCTGTCAGTACCTTCCAGAAACTCACTGACACTCTTCCTGCACGTTTCACAGCAGTCCACGCTACACCATAGGAAATGTGGTTATTCTGGCTTTTGATCAGTGGTCACATTAATATGATTTGATATTGTATTTTCTCTCCTTTCATAGTTAAATTCATTATCTCATATGCTATGCTAGGATTTCTACTGGGATTTGTCTTTTTGTCTAGTCATTACTCTACTGCCTTCACATGTACACAAACAAAGCTACCAATTTATCTTCTATTGTGTTTCTTTCACTTTTGTCAGATTATCATTCTCTAATGTTCTCTTTAAAACTTCTGAGCCTTTGGTTCTTTAAACTTATTCAAGTCTTCCTTATTTTCCAACCATTCTGCAATTTACTCAATTTTAATTTGTACTCCATAATTAACAAATTATGGCTAGAGTTGACATTTGCTCCTGAAATGTTTTGTAGGTAAGCCCTGGTTTCTAAAACTGTCTTGTCAATATATAACATACCTGAAACCTTCCAGTTCCCCTGGTCTCTTCCAAATACACAACCTTCCTTCATGATCCTTAAACCAAGTCTTGGCAATGATTAAATGGTGCTCTGTGGAAAATTCTGTAAGTTAGCTTTCCCTTTCATCCCCCCCCCCCCCCCCCCGTATTCCTACAATTTTTTCTTCATCCCCTACTATTGAATTGACATTCCCCATCATTCTTAAATTTTTCCCGATACATAACAACTGTGAGGAACATGAGAGAACTGCGACTGAAAATCAGCAGACTGTTATAGAAAATCTCTCTGTTGGCAAGTACTGGATGATTTGAATAGCACTCAGGAAAACCAAGCAGTCTAAATCGACCAGAACATATCATGTAATACATCTGTGGTCATGGGTATTATAAAAACTAAAGGTAAAAATACAGTCTGATTTACTGCATATCTGATTGGTTTGCACTGTTAATATTTAACATCATTACATCTTCATTGACTTTATCTCCATTAATCCACACATTTTATTTCAGGACATTTAATTAATTGAAATATATCCCTTGTGGCAGGGCAAGCCACAATCCTCCACTGACTGTACTCTCACTGTACTATTTTTGTAACATACCCCATAGAAGTATCTGGTACTAGGGTTTGGAAATCTTTAGTGGAAACATAACTGATGATAAACGTTTGAGTCAGGCCCAGATGTATACTCAGGAAGCCTAGTTGTTAAGGTGACTGCATGCAATGGGTATGAAATCGAGGTTCGAGTCCCAGCCTCGTACAAATTTTTAACTGTTCCACTGCAAGTTCAGCGTATTTGAATGATTTGTACAAACACATTTCATGATGTTGCATTTTCACTGATTTCATCTATTTATTTCGTACACTATTTTCCATTAAGTCTAGAACTAAACCAAGCTTCAACTAACTGTAAGGTATCCCTTCTCCAACCCTGTGTGAACATGTGTTCCTAGGTTAACACACTTAGGTCCTAAGATGTTTCTTGTTCAAATCTCAGTTGGTTTTGTTGTTCATGGGGAACTGCAGTACTAACAGTTCAAAGACAGTAGGAGCAGCAGCAGCAGCAGCAGCAGTAGTGATTGTTGCTGACAACAGCCTCACTTGCAACTTGCTATCATGAGGTTTTTCTAGAACGGATAATAGTGGCTTTTTAGCCTCTGCTTATTGTCTGGTTATGGGGCTCATTAAACTGGTTGTCCCCAAACTATAGGTAAACTTTCAGAAGTTAACTTGTCTCTTGAGTGTTCTGGTACAAGGACGCCCCCCCCCCCCACACACACAAATGCACAAAATTAAGTCAACCCAATACCCATTGGGGACGGAGGCAACGAGGCTATATTTAGTAAGTAGATTTTTGATTCTGAATGTGGAAATGGTACCTTTCTGCTAAACTATTTTATCACTCAGGAGTATCAATTGGTTAAAAAATAATTTCAAATGTTCATATGATAAAATTATAGAAACATGCTTCAGTAAACAGTTTCACTACTGCAACACAAATATTACATCTGACACAACCATATTAATCAGAGATATTAATGACAACACATGTCTGTGGAAATTAGTCATAAAATATTGTACTGTAGTTTCATCAGAAGGACCAATTTAATGCCTTTCATAAGGTGACGCCTGGACATGATAGCATGACATGAAGTTTACATATATACGACAAGATAAACTTCATGTCTGTAAACAACCCATATTATCATACTGAACTGTCATCTTATTAAAAGTAGGAAATTTGTCATTTCTTATGACATTACATTTCATGTTCATGATCAATAAGATTGTGTCACTTGCTATAGTGAAAAGTTTCACTCACAAGTGTTACGCAATATATTTTTAAGCATCTGACACTGGTTAATAATAAAACAATGTAACAGGGAAGACAACATTTTTACATTCAGAATCAAAAACCACTTAGTAAAAGTACCCTCCCTCATTGATCCCACCCCCAGAAGGCATTTGAAGCATTGTGTGTGTGTGTGTGTGTGTGTGTGTGTGTGTGTGTGTGTGTGTGTGTGTGTGTGTGTATGGGGGGGGGGGCACACGCGTGCGCGCCTGTGGGGGATTTGGGGGGGGGGGGGAGGGGCAGGTAGAGGGTGGGAGGGGGAGGGAGGGGGGAGGGGAGGACAAACTTCCAATATGTGAAGTTTCTCTTGGCAGTGATTTTGTGTAACAAGAGTCGCATCTGGCTTGTGTGGCACAGAATAATGTTCTCATAAATGGGTAGAAAACAGACAGACGTCTTGTATAGATATTAATAATTTATTTATGTTAATGTGTACAGATTATGGACTGGCTGGAGGTTTAAAGTGAAAAACTATCATGACTGAAATTGGACTGTAGAGTAACAACACATACTCATATTTTCCTGCTGGTGGCACTAACTGCAAATATCAAGCACTCTTATAAGCTCCCAGAATTAAATTCTGCTACTCTCCTATTAAAATGATAGTCTACCCTCTTGGCTAATGAGGGGTTACTACTTAAAATACAATGAGAAACACTTGTTGAATTTATCACCAATCATCAGTACATCAACTGCCAAAACTACACCCAGCTGCACCTGCTGAGTTACTGAAGATCAGTTTGGCATTTGATTAGAATGGGATATTGTGACAACACTGTTTCTAAAAAATCACATTATATTGATTAAATGCTGAGGCATAATGTTGTAAACCAATATGAAACGCAACAACAATGAAAGGGCATTAGTAGAGAAAACGAAGTGTCGATTTCTGTTTATTGTGAGAATTTCAGAAAAGTGCAGCTCGTCTATAAAGGAGACTGCATATACAATACTAGCGCAACCCATTCTTCAGTACTGCTCAAGTGTTTGGGTTCCCCCACCAGGTCCAATTAAAGGAAGGCAATGAATCACTTCAACGCTAGCAGCTAGATTTGTTACTGGTAGTTTAGATTAAAACGCAAGTATTACAGAGATGATGCGTGAAATCAAACGAGAATTCTGGGAAAGAAGACAACATTCTTTTCATGAAACAATATTGTGAAAATTTAGAGAAACTGCATTTGAAGCCGACTGCAGAACGATCCAGCTGCCGACCGCATTCACTTTGTGTAAGGACTACGAAGGTAATATAAGGTAAGAGAAATTAGGGCTCGTATGGATGCATATAAATAGTCAATTTTCCCTCATTACTTACAAGTAGAACAAGAAAGGAAGTGATTAGTAAGGATACAAGACACCCTCCATAATGCACCATATGGTGGCCTGAAGAGTACGTATGTAGATTATTCTTCTTCTCCTTCTTCTTCTTCTTTTCAGCACTCATGGGCCCTGTAGAACACATGCTGCATCAAACTTCTGCTTCCGTCTTCTTCTATCTCTTGCTATCTCTCTCCACCTTGTGAGGATTCCTAATGCTGCGATGTCCTACCCTAGTTATCTTTCCACCACGTGTGAGGTTGGCTCAATGATCTTGTTGCTTGGGGAGAGCCCTCAAATGCCTTCTTAGGAATTCTGTTGTTTTCCATTCTAGCCACATGCCAAGCCCATTGTAGTCTGCTACTTTTTAATTTCTGGATGACAGATTCACACTCTCCACATGCCATTCTCCAACACAGGTCCTCAGATTTTTCTCGTCACTTTTCTTTCAAAAACATTGTTTTGCTCTTTCTTTCTTGGTAAGCGCCCAGCTTTCCAAACTATATAGTACTACTGGGCACATGATGGTGTTATATAAATGCTCATCTTAGTGGTGATTGACAAAGCTCTACTTTTTGAGTGGGCTGCATAGGGCATACAGACATCTTGACCTTGAGGCTATTCTCTTGTTTATGTCCAAGCATTATGATATTTTTACTACTGAAGTGCAATACAAAGTATTTAAACTGATGAACTTTTCTGAATCTAGAATGGTGGTCAATTTCAACGTGTGGATTTGGGTTTATGACTCTACCTATTTCCATATATTCTGTTTTTTCTTGGTTTGTCAAAAGTCCCATTTTGCTGGCACTGTGCCTGAAAGATCTGTATATGTCTTCAGCTTCTCTTCAGTTCCACTGAGTAAAACTATATCAACTGCAGCCACTTTCTATAATGTAAGGTTGAAGAAAACACATGAAAGAGCATCTCCATGTCGTAGGGCTGTTTTGATTGGGCAGTTGCAGGATATGGATCCTCTGAACTTCACTCCTCCCTCTGAGCCACCCATGCAGTTTTACTGGGTATCTAAATTCTCTTACAGTGTTGTAGAGGCTACTTCTGTGGATGCTGTCATAGGCTCGCTGGAAAACACTGAACAGCCTGTGGATGTTTTTGTTTAAGTCCCAGTATTTCTCAAAGATCTGCCACAGAGGAAATAGATTATCATTTGTGGAATGGTTTGCTTGAAATACAGCCTGGTACACTTGAAAAATGTTTTCTGTGTAAGGCTTAATTTTGTAGAGATTGATCACTGACAGAACTTTGTATGTTATGCTCAGCAAATTGATTCTCCTGTGATTTCCACAATCCAGTTTGTTTCCTTTTCTGTGCATGGTGCGCATTATTGCAGTTTTCCAGTCTTCAGGTACTGTTTTCCAGATAACTGTGAAACAGTTATAAATTTCTTTGTATAGTCTGTTTCCATCCTCTTAACATCTGTGCAGACATCTGGTCCTCGCCTGCAGTTTATTGTTTTTCAACTTTTGAAATGGTGTGAACCACTTCCTATTCTGAAATGCTGTATTCGTCAGTATTACTGCTGTTACTCTTGGTCATTGCATAGTTGAAGGTTATGTGAGGATCAGTGCAATTTAGCATTTCTGAGAAATACTCTTTCCATCTTGCTAGAATATCTTCCAACTGTGTTAGCATGTTTTGATTTTTATCTTTTATGAATAAGTTTTCACTTTGATAACCTCTCTCATTGTTCTGTGTATACTGAAACAGCTTTGTTGAGCTTCTATTCCTGCTTTCCACTTTTATAGATTCGAAGACTCCAGTTAGGTATTTCCTCTTCTCTGCTCGTAGAACTCTTGCTGTGTCTTTTTTCAATGTGTTGAAGGTCTCTCTCCTGTCCTCACTCTCCACATTTTGCAACCACAGCATCCTGGTTTCTTCCCTCTTTCCCGCTGTTCTTTCATACTTTTCACTGAACCATTTCCACTTCTTCAGTTTCTTTTTCTTGCCCAATTTGTTTTTTAACAAGCCTTCCCTACACTATTTTCCTCCACAACTTCTTGCAATGCTGTAAACCGGTTATTAATTTCAGTCACTGCCTACAGGGCAGGCAGAGCTTGAAGCCTGGGAAAGGCAGTCTCTCTAGGAAATGGCAACCCAAAATATTACTCAGCAAGCTTAGAAGCTGTGATGGCAAGCCCCACCACCAGGCGTAACCTGCGCAGCACTTAAAGTGGCTAGGGTATTTTATACATGCTGGCTCACATTAATGATATGCCTCGGATAACGGATTTAAAAGAAACAGAACTAGGCTCCGAAGCATGAATTCACAAGATGGACACAACAAACGGGATTTCACATTCGAGTCATGGAACGTTCGTAGTCTTAACAAACCAGCTGTGGCAGCGGCTTTGATATCTGAATTAAAAATATACAACGCACACATTGTAGCTCTACAAGAAACTAGGTGGCTTGGAGAAAGGATAAACACGGAGAATGATTGTGTCATTTTTTATGGGGAGATGAAAAACAGCATGAATCTGGTATCGGCTTTGCTGTAATGAACAAGATTGTTAATATGGTTAAAGAATCATAAACAAAAGAATGTCTTACATCACAATCAAACACCAATGGTACAATATAACATTCATCGATGTTCAAGCACAGACTGAAGATACAACTGAGTATTAAAAAGATGAGTACTATGAAGAATTAGATAGGGTAGTCGAAAGTGTTCCAACAAGAAATAACAGACCTATGATAGTAGATAGGTAAAGAAGATGGTGGTGGTGGTTGTTTGTTCACCCCTACAACAGAAAAAAAACATAGCAAGTATTCCACCACAAACTAAAATGGATTAAAAATGATCAACTTCGCATTGTCAGATTAAAAATGATCAACTTCGCATTGTCAAAGAATTTGAGAATTTTGCTCCATGATGTATGTTGATGAATTACATTTTGTTTGATCCTTCCATTGCGCTAATGTTTGAGAAACATGAAAAACCTTGCATTATTCATTCAAGCCATTTGCTCCGTAGAATACAGTAGGCACAGTTCGTTTAACAGTTTTTAGTCAATGACAACAGTCTGGATGATTGACTGATCTGGCCTTGTAACAATAACCAAAACGGCCTTGCTGTGCTGGTACTGCGAATGGCTGAAAGCAAGGGGAAACTACGGCCGTAGTTTTTCCCGAGAGCATGCAGCTTTATTGTATGATTAAATGATGATGGCGTCCTCTTGGGTAAAATATTCCGGAGGTAAAATAGTCCCCATTCGGATCTCTGGGCAGGGACTACTCAAGAGGATGCCGTTATCAGGAAAAAGAAAACTGCCGTTCTACGGATCGGAGTGTGGAATGTCAGATCCCTTAATCGGGCAGGTAGGTTAGAAAATTTAAAAAGGGAAATGGATAGGTTAAAGTTAGCTATAGTGGGAATAAGTGAAGTTCGGTGGCAGGAGGAACAAGACTTCTGGTCAGGTGACTACAGGGTTATAAACACAAAATCAAATAGGGGTAATGCAGGAGTAGGTTTAATAATGAATAGGAAAATAGGAATGCGGGTAAGCTACTACAAACAACATAGTGAATGCATTATTGTGGCCAAGATAGATATGAAGCCCACACCTACAACAGTAGTACAAGTTTATATGCCAACTAGCTCTGCAGATGACGAAGAAATTGAAGAAATGTAAGATGAAATAAAAGAAATTATTCAGATAGTGAAGGGAGACGAAAATTTGATAGTCATGGGTGACTGGAATCCGGTAGTAGGAAACGGGAGAGAAGGAAACGCAGTAGGTGAATATGGATTGGGGCTAAAAAATGAAAGAGGAAGCAGCCTGGTAGAATTTTGCACAGAGCACAACTTAATCATAGCTAACACTTGGTTTCAGAATCATGAAAGGATGTTGTATACATGGAAGAACCCTGGAGATGCTAAAAGGTATCAGATAGATTATATAATGGTAAGACAGAGATTTAGGAACCAGGTTTTAAATTGTAAGACATTTCCATGGGCAGATGTGGACTCTGACCACAATCTATTGGTTATGAACTGTAGATTAAAACTGAAGAAACAGCAAAAAGGTGGGAGTTTAAGGAGATGGGACCTGGATAAACTGAAAGAACCAGAAGTTGTACAGAGTTTCAGGGAGAGCATAAGGGAACAATTGACAGAAATGGGGGAAAGAAATACAGTAGAAGAAGAATGGGTAGCTTTGAGGGATGAAGTAGTGAAGGCAGCAGAGGATCAAGTAGGTAAAAAGACGAGGGCTAGTAGAAATCCTTGGGTAACAGAAGAAATATTGAATTTAATTGATGAAAGGAGAAAATATAAAAATGCACTACATGAAGCAGGCAAAAAGGAATACAAACCTCTCAAAAATGAGATTGACACGAAGTGCAAAGTGGCTAAGCAGGCATGGCTAGAGGACAAATGTAAGGATGTAGAGGCTTATCTCACTAGGGGTAAGATAGATACTGCCTACAGGAAAATTAAAGAGACCTTTGGAGAAAAGAGAACCACTTGTATGAATATAAACAGCTCAGATGGAACTCAGTTCTAAGCAAAGAAGGGAAAGCAGAAAGGTAGAAGGAGTGTATAGAGGGTCTATACAAGGGTGATGTACTTCAGGACAATATTATGGAAATGGAAGAGGATGTAGATGAAGATGAAATGGGAGATACAATACTGCGTGAAGAGTTTGACAGAGCACTGAAAGACTTAAGTCGAAACAAGGCCCCTGGAGTAGACAACATTCCATTGGAACTACTGACGGCCTTGGGAGAGCCAGTCCTGACAAAACCGTACCATCTGGTGAGCAAGATGTATGAGACAGGCGAAATACCCTCAGACTTCAAGAAGAATATGATAATTCCAATCCCAAAGAAAGCAGGTGTTGACAGATGTGAAAATTACCGAACTATCAGTTTAATAAGCCACACCTGCAAAATACTAACGCGAATTCTTTACAGACGAATGGAAAAGCTAGTAGAGGCCGACCTCGGGGAAGATCAGTTTGGATTCCGTAGAAATACTGGAACACGTGAGGCGATACTGACCTTACGACTTATCTTAGAAGAAAGATTAAGGAAAGGCAAACCTACGTTTCTAGCATTTGTAGACAGAGAAAGCTTTTGACAATGTTGACTGGAATACTCTCTTTCAAATTCTAAAGGTGGCAGGGGTAAAATACAGGGAGCGAAAGGCTGTTTACAATTTGTACAGAAACCAGATGGCAGTTATGAGTCGAGGGACATGAAAGGGAAGCAGTGGTTGGGAAGGGTGTAAGACAGGGTTGCAGCCTCTCCCCGATGTTATTCAATCTGTATATTGAGCAAGCAGTAAAGGAAACAAAAGAAGAATTCGGAGTAGGTATTAAAATCCATGGAGAAGAAATAAAAACTTTGAGGTTCACCGATGACATTGTAATTCTGTCAGAGACAGCAAAGGACTTAGAAGAGCAGTTGAATGGAATGGACAGTGTCTTGAAAGGAGGATAAAGCAAAACGAGGATATAAAATGTAGACTGGCAATGGCAAGGAAAGCGTTTCTGAAGAAGAGAAATTTGTTAACATCGAGTATAGATTTAAGTGTCAGGAAGTCATTTCTGAAAGTATTTGTATGGAGTGTAGCCATGTATGGAAGTGAAACAGACGATAAATAGTTTGGACAAGAAGAGAATAGAAGCTTTTGAAATGTGGTGCTGCAGAAGAATGCTGAAGATTAGATGGGTAGATCACATAACTAATGAGGAAGTATTGAATAGGATTGGGGAGAAGAGAAGTTTGTGGCACAACTTGACCAAAAGAAGGGATCGGTTGGTAGGACATGTTCTGAGGCATCAAGGGATCACCAATTTAGTATTGGAGGGCAGCGTGGAGGGTAAAAATCGTAGAGGGAGACCAAGAGATGAATACACTAAGCAGATTCAGAAGGATGTAGGTTGCAGTAGGTACTGGGAGATGAAGAAGCTTGCACAGGACAGAGTAGCATGGAGAGCTGCATCAAACCCGTCTCAGGCCTGAAGACAACAACAACAACAACAACAACAACAACAGTCATGGGACATTGCAAGGAGTAGCGTTTATAATAAAACTACATGACATTTAGTAATGTACTGTAAGCAGGACTAACAAGGAGAGGCCTGCAGTAGTGGGATCAACTTTTTGAAACAATCTACATGGTGACACAAGTTAAGGGCTAAGTAATCAACTCTGCAGCCATTCACACTGTCAGGCCCTCACTTGCGACTAATTAATGGAAAAAAAATTGGAATTTGCATGATACTGTATAACTTCAAAATTAGTAAGTATGTAAGGAATGGTACTGCCCGACATGCAAAATGTTATAGGCTCAAATCTTAACAGTTACATTAAAATTTTGTATGTTTAAATCTTAATCAAAATGACTTTGACCAGTATATTATTCAATTAACAGGTTTACATACAATTTTTTGTTTGTTTTTCTTTGTCATGCCATTTCAATCAATGTATTAACTTATCAATTGCACATATTTTTTTCTTCCTATCATTCTTTTTCCACTTGGAATCTTTGCGCATGTGAAGTTAATTATTTTTGCTTATGTATTATAAAGGTTGAACACTTGACAATGTCTTCAGTTGGTTAAAAAACAAAAGACTAAATAATCTATTTATATTGACTGTGTAGTAGTGTCAAGAATGAATTTTTTGTTACAAAATGTACATATTTTTGGATAGTAATTGTTAGGCAAACATTTCAAACATAAATTTTATTGCTCTATGGACAAAATAACGTGGATGACGATTTAAACGAAAGCAGAGATAGTAAGTAAAACAAGATTCAAGCAAAATGAGAAATAGAAATAATGGATGCAATACCATGGATGGAAATATAAGATGATAAAATGAAAAAAATTAAACAGAAGTTAATATATGACAACCATCAAAATCACAGGAACAAGGATTCCAAGTAGGAAAAAAAGAGCAAATTAGGTATTACATTTTACAACTAAAATGGGGTAGCAAAGAAGAGAAAAAAAAATTATATTTAAACCAATTAACTGAACAAAAATAATAATCAAAGTAATTTGGATAAAGACCTAAGACAAAAAAATTTCAAAGCATGTAACAAGGTTCAAACCAACAACCTTTTGCATGTGGATGTGCATGTGAGGTCAGTATCTTAATGCTGTGCAACTTGTCAGTATATTGTTACTAGTTTTACAGTTACAGAGCAGCATGCAAAATTCTGAATTTTTTTTCCATTTATTACTTGCAAACGAGGGCCCACCAGGGTGAATGGCTGCAGAATGTGATTCATTGGACCTTAAACTACATCACTGTATACATTGTTTCAAAAAGCTTCCCACCACTGGAGACCTCTCCTTGTCGGTATTTACAGGTGTAAGAATATATTTTCTTTGAAAGTACCTGGTACCATTGTAATCCAGCAAATATTTAGCTACTAATAGTAGACAAACAACAGCTATACATTGAAACTGTGGGGGCAGCATCCTTTTTTCAAAGCAGAAGTGTTCTTTCCAAAAGTTTAGACCTTGAGAATGTAAAGCTGTTTATTTAAGATCACAGTTATTCTTGATTAAAGCCTTAAAAGTTTATTAATTTTTTGGCAGATGGTCAATTATGATGAAAATTGTGTGGACCTTAAGTAATACCCACCACACAATATTATTGAGCATTTTCTAAGACTATATTATCAATTTATATTGCTCTGCACTCCTCTCTTTCAAATTACTTCCTCCTAGCAGTTTTGTGATACATTTTGTGTGCCTACAGAACTATAAAATTTGTTACTGTATGGACATAGTATTTCAATATTGTCAAAATTTTGTTTTAGTTACAACTCTTACCTTCACTAGCTGCACAAGGGTAGACACAATGGCACAGCGCAGCATGTTATGATCAGCGGATTCTTCCCACAACAGCGGCAAGTACTGCACTAAAGCACCAGCGTGAGGCCGGATGGAGAGACCGACACGCTCCACCATAAATGACAGGACATACAGAACGTGCATCTGCAACATTCACACATTAGTTTCTAGTATCACATTATAGTTAACATCCTATATTTTTTATATTCGCACCCATTCTTCCTCAGTTCTAGGTCAATAATTATTTGGCGTTGCCACAAGTTCCCCAAATGAAATTCCCTGATTTCCAGAGAAGTTTTAGCACTTTTCCTTGACAAATTTTGAGACATCAAGGGTAAGCACAGGGGAAAAAAAAAGGGGGGGGGGGTAAGGACTTCTGTATTTCTCCCCTGTGTGAGCACAAATCTAAACTACTAACATCAACATCTTTTGTAATTAAATGTTTTATATGGAGAAAGCAAGCAAATGGTATGTGTGTTTCACGAGGACCACTGTTATTTTATTTTAATACAATGAAACACATCTGTTGAAAATAGAACCCATTTCCTTGGAGTTGCAAGACAGATTTAAAATACCTTCAGTGATTTAAGATATAACCCCAGAAAAAAAGTAGGCTTCTTGAGAGAAGTGTCTAAGGCAGGGAAAAGTTGTGTAAACCAACACTATAGGTGACCACCAATAAAATGTTAGTTTTGCTATGTTCGTTATTGTCAGTCATTACCCACTGTGTTATGTCTATTATTTTGCAGGTATTATGTGAGGAATATGCGAGTACATTACTTACGAACTGCCAATGACTGCCACAATTTTCTTCTTCCTGCTGTCCATACTTTCTAATATATAAATTATTCTCGAGGGGCAAAGTGCACTGGAATAAATAAAATGTTTATAAAAAACTGCACTGTAAAATGTACTTGTGGTGAGACAGTTGCAATTCCTTAAATTGATCACCCTTAGCCTCGGGCCTGCAAAGGAGCACCGCAGTCTTGGGTTCTTGGATAAACCCTGAAAATATGCCACACAAACAGACCTCGCTTCTGGCCAGATCAGAGAGACTAGATCTGATGGGCAGGGCCTGCATGTAAGTGGAAAATGACGGGCTTCAGATTGGCAGGCCCAATCCATTAGACACACCCGCAGAAATGACCTATGGTTTTGGCCGTTTGTGGAAGTCCACTCACGTGGCCAGCTATTTACATACCACCGTGACCAATCCATGTAACAAATAACTTGTGCAAAACATCTGTGAATCAATAATAATGGGACAGGTAGCAACTCCCCGTAAAGATTACCACTGAGCCACAGACAAGGGGTGTGTGGGGGGAGAGGGGGGTGGACGCTGACACCACCACCACCACCACACCCCTCACTACTAAATTTTCAGCTATAGCTTCTGCCAGAAAACAAGAGAGTGCGTGCGCACATCCACCCACACATGCGCACCCCCCCCCCCCCCCCCCCCCCCCGACTTGTGCACAAATGACCTCTGCCTGCAGCGCAGCATGAAAAAATGCCACCCTACATCTCATTGAAGAAGTGGTGGCAGCACTGACTGCAAGCTCACGGGGGTGGTAGGAAGGGCAGAAGCAGTAAGAATGAGGGAGTAGGAAGCGGTCCATGTACTCAGCTGCGCCGAGCCAGTGACAATGCACAACATCTCAGCAAACAAACCATTTCATCTACTGTGACAAAAAAAGAAGAAGTTTTCCAGTGGTTTTTTTTTTTTTTTCCTTTCAAATTACCCTGATATTTCCCTGACATTTGAAATTCCCTAATATTCCATGATTTCCGGAACTTGTGGCAACCCTGTTATTTGTCAATAATAATATATATTTATTCTTCACTACATGTGACATTCTACTTAATGAACTACTAGATTGCTTTCATTAAATAATAATAAACAATACAGACGAATAACTACTAATATTTTGCAAATTTCTGCAATTCAATTGAAGGGTGATGAGCTACAGTGTTTCAGTTACGGCACTTATTGAAAACTCTTCAAAAGAAATGTGATACTTTTTGACTGGGGTTACAACTGAGTCACAATGGTATAATTTTTATTCCTTGAATCAATGACAACACTATATAATACTCAGCTCATTGAGCAATTTTTCTTTGGAAAGTGTGTTATCTGCAACTAAAGATTGCACACTTTCCTCACATAACATATCCTTTCCCAGAGTGTTGACAAAACAAGAACAACATGTGGTGCTCCCTGCAACCACTCTGGAACTTTCTACAGTGGTGTGTGTGTGTGAGAGAGAGAGAGAGAGAGAGAGAGAGAGAGAGAGAGAGAGAGAGGGAGGGAGGGGGGGAGGGGGAGGTGGGAGGGGGGGAGGGAGGGGAGAGGTGGGAGGGGCAGAGGGAGAGGGAGGGGGAGAGGGGGAAGGGGTTAAATCCTTCCCTTGTTGACCTTTTTATCTTCAAAAGAAGAAATTAAGTGTCAATTTCTCACAATGACTGCTACAAGATCACTACTAGTGCAGCAGAGCCACATGCTGAAGCGAATGGTCACCATACGGCAATAAACTTGCTGGTCTTAATAATTTGTACCTGCTTACGCAATTATGAAAACTACAGGTGTATTAATTTTTAATTGGTGAAAGAGTATTTATATTGCTCTGATTATTATTACAGTATATCATTCTCTCTCTCTCTCTCTCTCTCTCTCTCTCTCACTCTCTCTCACTCTCTCTCACACTCTCTCACTCTCTCTCTCTCTCACTCTCTCTCTCTCTCACTCTCTCTCTCTCTCTCTCTCTCTCTCACTCTCTCTCTCTCTCTCACTCTCTCTTGCGCGCGCACTCACCAAATACATATGCTACTTCATATAAAAATATGTTGCCATTCTAAAGTATCACAATTAATTACAATCAATCAAACAAAACATGTTTGCTAACCTTTGTATCACACTCATGGACTTCCTTAAGCAATGCAAACAGTAGTGAAAAGGCTGGCTCAAGGAAAGGCAGGAACTGTTCAGAAATGAATTCAAAGTCATCTATGGCAAGCTTCAAAGTGTTGGAAGCAGCTAGCCTGACAGCTATGTCCTCCCCAGCTTGTAATAGTGGTAATGTGTTGCCATACAAAGCAGGCCGCAGTTCTGGTGATAGTTTCACACTCAGCCACTGACCAATCAACCATACCACTCGACGCCTAATGATACGATAGTTTCCATCACGTACTCCAAGCTCCTGCGTAAGTGTTGTTGAGAACCATTGGTCAAAGTTAACCTGAAAATAAGGTTCATTTATTAGCACACAGCTTAGTTTATTAAATATTAGAGGCAAAGAATGTAAATCTGATGAATTATTTGCATATTAATGTCACTCTACAATATTTTATTTCTATGCATATGTACGAGTACACAGACAACTAGATTGAAGTGTTGTGATTTCAAGGTACGACATTCTTGCGCCCACTTGTTGATAACTGGTGCAACTGTTACGTTTTGTAACCTAGAGAGAGAGAGAGAGAGAGAGAGAGAGAGAGAGAGAGAGAGAGAGAACAAGACTAATCAGTCAGTACTTAAAAACGTTAGTCATCATCTCCGCCCCCAACACACACACACACACACACACACACACACACACACACACACACACATAGCACAAAAAGCTTGACTAGAAAAGCAGCCTAATAAGTTGAAAAGGCTGTGACAGGAATGCGTTTTTAACAGGCAGTGATTTTACCAATACCTTAGCCATGGTAATCATTTTTATAGTAGAACAATTTTCTTGATTATTTGCATGTTTTTTTTTCCACTGAATCAAAGATCAGAGACAAGCTACCTCCACTTTGGCAGGAAGGAAAGATTCTTCGCGGATTTCAAAGGAACTTTGAGCACATTGGCATCAAATAAATGGAAATTATAGAACTACTGAGGATGGGATTGGTGCATCAAAAAAGTTCAATGAATTGCATTACAAAGAAATGAAAACAGAAAATATAAACAAAATATCATTATTTACCTTCAAACTAATCTTCATTAGCCACAATAAATGAAACAGGACAGAAGATAGGCCTACTGAAAGTTATAGGCCAAACAGAACTCACTGGACACTTGATTAAATATAATATTCTTTTGCAAAACATTTCTGAAGGCCAGCCTGTAGGGAAGAAAATGAGGGGATGACTGACAACATGCTGTTTAACAAATATGATCAGCGTAATGGGAAGTTCTTCATGGATGGGGATGAAGAGGACTGCTGAGAATTGGAAGCTGTGGTGCAGAGACAAGGTTTAGCCTTTTGGAAGAAGGAGGCAACAATAAACATTCAGTAATATTTAGGAAGCTGCTGAACACAGACAGCAGTTTTTTTAATCAATAACAGAACTGATGTCACTCAGTTTAGATGGTTGTCAAAATTTGATACAAGTAGTTGTAAAGGTGATGGATGCTTGTGCTACTCCATATCACTGATAGAACTTGGTTTCATCTAGTGATGGTTTGCAGAAGACATGGATCTCAATAATGCATGGCAATGAAAGCTCTAGCATTTTCACTATAAACATAATGGGAACAGCAGCAACTGCAATGAACTGGTAATAAAATATATAGAAAAGTTTTGATCATTTTGTACAATCAAGACTGTTCTTTCTCCAGGATTTTAGATTTTTATCAATTCAAGTAATAGATTTCCTAAAAGAATTTGTTATCATTGCGGATTTTTTCAAATAAAGTCATCTATACTCATGCTCATAAATTAAGGATAATTGCAGTACGTGATGCCACACAACGTGGCACTACACAAAACTGGTGCTAATAGCATAGGCACATAGGGAACACCCATGACACAGATCTGTAAGTCCACAGTATTGGTGATAAGTTAAGAAAACTGTCCTGAAACTCATGTGTTACAAAACACCACCGTACCCCGACATCAATATTGGATATGATCACCATGCACATGTACACAGCCTGCATAACGGGTTGGCATAGTCTGAATCAGGTGGTCGAGCAGCTCCTGGGGTATAGCCTCCCACTTTTGCACCAGTGCTGTTGGAGCTCCTGAAGTGTCATAGGGGTTTGAAGATGTGCAGCAATACGTCGACCGAGAGCCTCCCAGATGTGCTAGGTGGGGTTTAGGTCTGAAGGGGTACTGCTCCATGATGGCAACTCGGTGGGGCCGTGCATTATCATCCACCAGGATGAAGGTGGGACCCACTGCATCCCTGAAAAGGCGGACCTACTGGTGCAAAATGACGTCCGATACACCTGACTTTTTACAGTACTTCTGTCAAAGACATGCAGAGGTGTAAGTGCACCAATCATAATCCCACCCCACATCATCAAACCATGATCTCCATACAGGTCTCTTTCAAGGACATGAAGGGTTTGGTATCTGGTTCCTGGTTCGCGCCAGGTGAAAACCCAGCGATAATCACTGTTCAAACTATACCTGGGCTCGTCCATGACCATAACCTGGGACCACTGTTCCAATGACCATGTACGGTGTTCTCGACACCAGGCTTTATGGGCTCTCATGTGACCAGGGGTCTGTGGAATACACCTTGCAGGTCTGTGGGTGAATAAACCATGTCTGTTCAGTCATCTGTAGACTGTGCGTCTGGAGATGACTGTTCCAGTGGCTGTGGTAAGGTCTGAGGAAGGCTACCTGCAGTATTCCGTGGCCATCTGTGGGCACTGATTGTGAGAATCGATCTTCTTGTGGTGTTGTACACTCTGGACAACCCGTACTGTAGTGCCTGGACATGTTTCCTGTCGGCTAGAATCAGTGCCATTATCTTGAGATCACACTAAGTGGCACACGGAGGGTATGTGCAACAACCTACTGTGTTTGACCAGCCTCCAGTCACCTACTATTCATAACGTAATCAATGTGTGTTCTTTGAGCCATTTTCAATACACAAGTCACCATTAGCATGCCTAAAAACGTCTGCACACTTACTCGCTGCACCATACTCTGACATGCACCAACACACCTCTGCGTATGTGGACTGCTACCAGCACCACTGTGCGACGACCGCAGGTCAAATGCACCGCATGGTCCTACTTTGAGGTGATTTAAACCCACAAACTGCACACCAGAGCATTGTTTCACCATGTATCAGCATTATCCTTAATCTATGAGTATGAGTGTAGATTGACTAATATACTTAATTATTATGATTCTCAGCTGCTGCAACAATTAGATCAAAATTTAGAACTTGTGAAACAGTGTATAGGGTACATCACTTTTTTTTTTTTTTTAAATTTGAGGTTGAAAGAGGGATACAATTATGGACGACAGTAAGTACAGCGTATATAAGTAAAATCTGAGTTTACATGCCAACTGAAGGAATCAAAGATTTTTGTTTTGCACTATGCAATCAGCTAATTGTCATAAATACATTGCTTGGCCAAAAAGTTTATCTGAAAGGCGATATGATTGAGATACCTTATTGATCGGGAGAGAACTTTTCTGGCATTTGTAGACAACCTGCTGACAACCACGAATCTGGGGTGTTGGTAGGAAGATAAACTGTTCCGGATGACCCAATTACGACTGACAGACAATGTTAAATCTTACGTCGTGTGTTGTCAGAAGCAGAGGGGATGGCCATATATTTGAGGAGATCAGGGAAGGCCTGTCAGAAAATTACAGAAAAAAAATGCTTGCACTTACTACAGGGCACAGTTGCATACGAGTTTACCAGAAGCACGGAGAATCAACAGTTTTGTAGAGAGAATTCAGAAGCTCAGTGTTAGTGTCTACAAGCAGCTGGACAGTGACATTGTTAATGAAGTCCTCTTACATTTGGCAGAGCAAATGGCATGAGAAGTGTTCCTATGGGAATTATTGGCCATGGTGTCCAGAAAAGTAAGAACCAAGTTCTTGCAAAAATTAAAACTGAAACAATGTATAGTTTATTTGGAAGACATTATTATGTTTTCAAAAACCATACCAGAACATTCAAAACAAGGTGTGCAGAGCATCTGATGCTGAGTGTGGAGGAGTAATTTCATATTAGAGATGGTACAGTATTTGGGACATGTAATCAGCTTAGCTGGAGTCTGAGAAGCCTCAGATCGTAGAGGCCATACAAAATTTCCCAAGATTTCACACAGACGTGGAATTGCAGTCTGCTCACTGAATAGTGTGGCCATTCACATATTTGCTCAAGAAGGGAGGGAGTATGAAGGAGCTTTTAAGCTTACAACATGAGTAATCAGGCATGTGGGAGTGTTTTATGTCAAAAGATTAATGGGATGCACATCATTTAGCTAATATATCATCTGAAAAAAGTAGAGAGAAATTATGCCACCATGAACAGGGAGATATTGGGTCTTATTTATGGCAAAACATACTTCTGCTCCTATTTGTGAGAAAGGCCGTCTTTAGCCTGTAAAAGAACTGGCACCATTAAAGTGATCACTAGGCTTGAAAAATCCATGCAGCTATTAAACATTGTGGGCACTTGAGTTCGATAATCTGATTCTCAGGTTTTACGTCAACCAAATGAAACGTGCAAAGCCTAAGCTGTAAAGTGTGTGCAGTATGGCACGTAAGCATTTTGTTAATGGAACGGCAAAAGACAAGCTGCTTATAATGACTGTCAATAGTCTATTATGTAAGCAAACCTAGTGGGGTCTGCAAATAGTTGTACCAGTTGTTTTGTGTACAGAGGTATTAAGGCAAGGAAATAGTTTTCTGTTAGCAGATCACAGAAGACACAGGATCACAATGTGTTGTGTCTTTGATAACTACAAGTGGAAAATGCAAAATCAGGATATAAAGCAATATGAAAAGAACTGTGGACCACATGTGCAGTGAGTGAGCTGAGTGAGACTGCAAGCAACCCCACTTCACAGAAAAGCAATCCATGGGTAACGAGTGAGGAGGAGGCTGGGCTGCGAAGGAGGAGGAATACCAGCGTAAAGGTGGGGGAGGGCATGGGGCTGATTGTGGGAGCATGCAGGGAAAGGAGAGTTAGAGGAGATGAACAAGACTAGTGCGTGCATTGGTGGAATAGAAGGCTGTATTTATTGGAATGTGGAGAGGAAGCAGGGAAGAGGACAGGTGGGTGACGACAGGGAATGGCAAATGTCGGGGTCGGGAACACTGCGGGGGAAAGTTCCTGAAGTTGCTGAATTGCAGGTTGAGGTGCTCCGAGGTGGATGGAGGGACTGTGACAGTGCAAACCAAGTAGTGACACACATATATACATTTTATTGCACTATGATACTTACCTAAAGGCGTATGTCAACTCATTGTATGTGCTTGTGGAAAGATAATAAAGCATTACAGAATAGAATGTCAATGAGTATGTCCATCCCAGGGGCCACACTATCAGTAACTGTAGTAAATACTTGTGATGGCTGTAGGTTGCTCCACTTGTATACTAAGTCTCTCTACTGCATTTCTATACTAAGTTTCTCCACTACAAACTTCAACCATGGAATTCTGTACTAGAACTGTCATATGCGAACACTGAACATAATCTGTCCATAGCTGCCTGTTGTTGCCACTTAACACAATGTGGCATTTCATCTCGCTGGCAGTGGTGTGGAGGTTGCTGATTGGGCCGCGCTTATGGCATGCGGTGAACTTCATAGTGCCACCTATGGCACCAGTCGGAAATTGTCTTAGTGCCTAAGCCCTTGTTGCACCCACTTGTGAGGACACAACACAAGTTTTTTTCCCCTCCCCTACTTCTTTCCTGTAGCCCCCCCTCTCCCAACCCAACAGCACCTATCAGTGCTAACCTGTCCCCACCACGTTACTGCATGCTCCCACAAGCAGCACTACATCCTCCCCCATCCCTACCCTGCTATCACTCCTCCCTCCTCACTCCCCACCAACCATGGACTGCTTGTCTCATTGGCCTTGTTGCTCACAGCCTGGCTTCAGTGGCCTTAGACAGTGGTCATGCATGAGTGAATTGTGCTTGCATGAATGTGTGTATGTGTTTTCTACTTTAGAATGTGAAAATTTGTGCTGGACCAGGACTTGAACGCGCAATCCTGCTTGTTGTGAATGGTCACCATAACCACTTCGGATAATTGTGCATGCTCCCCAGACCAACACAAATTTCCTACATCACACTGTCGATATCCTTTATCGTAGCCCACTGAAATCATCATCAATGCTTGCAACATTACTTCGATTTCTGAAACAGTGAAAATAAGACAATAAAGAATCGAGCTGAACATTATTGTAATTGTGTGCCTGCCAAGTGTTGTAATAGTTACATGAATATCTGAAGCCAAGTTAAGTTGCGTGTATTAGGTGATGAATTCAGCAGGCTACGATACGAGTACACTAAGTGATCAAAAGTATCTGGACACCCCCACCCCCCAAAAACAAACGTTTCTCATATTAGGTGCATTGTGCTGCCACCTACTGCCAGGTATGCCATATCAGCGACCTCAGCAGTCCTTAGACATTTTGAGAGAGAGCAGAATGGGGTACTCTGTGGAACTCTCAGACTTCAAATGTGATCAGGTGATTGGGTGTCACTTGTGTCATATGTCTGTACGCAAGATTTCCACACTCCTGAACATTCCTAGGTCCACTGTTACTGACATGGTAGTGAAGTGGAAACATGAAGGGACATGTACAGCACAGAAGCATATAGGCCGACCTAGTCTGCTCACTGACAGAGGCTGCTGGCAGTTGAAGATGGTCCTAATGTGTAATAGGCAGACACCTATCCAGACAATTACATAGGAATTCCAAACTGCATCAGTATTCACTGCAAGTACTATGACAGTTAGGTGGGAGGTGAGAAAACTTGGATTTCATGGTCGAGCAGCTGCTCATAAGCCACAGATCACTCCGGTAAATGACAAACGACACCTTGCTTGGTCAAAAGGGACGTACACATTGGACGATTGAACAGTGGAAAAAGATTGTGTGGAGTGACAATCCACAGTACACAATTTGGCGATCCGATGGCAGGGTGTGGGTATGGCGAATGCCCAGTGAACATCATCTGTCAGCGTGTGTAATGCCAATAGTACAATTCGGAGGCAGTGGTGTTATATGGTCATGTTTTTCATGGAGGGGGCTTGCACCCCTTGTTGTTTTACATTTCACTATCACAGCACATGCCTACATTGATGGTTTAAGCACCTTCTTGCTCCCCACTGTTGAAGAGCAATTCGGGGGTGGCAATTGCACCTTTCAACATGATCGAGCACCTGTTCATAATGCACAGCCTGTGCAGAAGTGATTACACGACAGTAACATTCCTGTAATGGACTGGCCTGCATAGAGTCCTGACCTGAATCCTAAAGAACACCTTTGGGATGTTTTGGGATGCCGGCTACGTGCCAGGCGTCACCGACCGACATCGATACCTCTCCTCAGTGCAGCACTCCATGAAGAATAGGCTACGATTCCCCAAGAAACCTTGCAGCACTTGATTGAACATATGCCTGCGAGAGTGGAAGCTGTCATAAAGGCTAAGGGTGGGCCAACACCATATTGAATTCCAGTATTACTGATGGAGGGTGCCACAAACTTTTAAGACATTTTCAGCCAGGTGTCCTAATAGTTTTGATCACATAGTGTCTGTAGGCAGCGTGACATATGGAAGTTTGGGTTTGCCCAGGAAGTGTGCATGGATAGCCGAAGTGGTTAAGCTGACTACTCATGATAACAAGGAAATAAGGGTTTGATTCCTGGTACGGCACGAACATTCATATGTCAATGTTGGGTAGTAGATTGAAACCTAATACAGCTTAAGTCAGAGAATTCACATTCAACGAATTAATTTTGAATTACTTCATATACAGCTGTTGATTGTCAGCAGTATAATTTCTTTCACGTACGAATGTAAAAATTATATATCATCACTCCTCATTTTACCCGATGATGACTGCCATTATAAATTAGCAGGCTGAAAGAATAGCACAGGCTAAGATTAACAAGTGGTTATGTAAGTTTGAAATCTTGGAAGTACTACTTACAGAGCATTGATCAAAATTTCAAGTCAAAGTTAATTAAGAAGGTACGGTACAGTTATCACCGCACAAAGTACATGTGGGGGAATGGGTAATGTTAACTAGCCCATTCCATCTCTAGTTCTAGGAGAGATGACAAGAACAGAAAACAGCACAACCCAGGACTGAACAGGTAGAACTATTGGGTAGTGGACTGATACTAAATGGCAATTAATGTGACATTTTTGGCCCATCGTTCCAGCTACCCACAGCAATTAAAAAAAAAACTATGATGCTGAATGTTATGTACTCTCTGCTGTAGTTACTGGATCTGCCATCTGAGATTTTACCTGCTGACTCTTCTAAACATTGCCCTATGTCCTACCCTGCTCACTTCCCTGGGAAAGGTGATAAGAGCTCAAAACCGTGAGAACAATATGGAACAATTTTTCCAAAACATCCACCAGTATTGAGACTGCTACCAGCACCATGCCATGGTTCTTTTTGCCTTTACCATGGTCACTTTCTGCGTCCACATTGTATCCTAGCAAAGGTCGTAAACCATGAGTATCCTTGTCATCACAAATCAGTACCTGCCAAGTCAGGAGACTAGTCACAGTATACAAGCATAACCTGGTAGAAAAGACTGTAATACGAAGATACACTGAGCGTAAATACAGAGCTAAAGACTCAGCATAAAAAGTGAAAGTATTCCCAATGTGAACTGGGAAAAAAAATCATTGCTCATACAGTTCTACATATCATCACAGCATAAAATTCAGGGTCCAAATTCCTCTAAGGGAGGAGAGTGTAAAACCACTAGCCTGCTCTTGCGGGTCATCACATGATGACCACACAACTTCCACAGTTAGTTCTAAGCATCATCTTCTGCATTAGAACATCCATCACACAAATGACGAAGCAGAGATCATGTTGCAACAAGGACTTTTGATGAAACCCCTGGTGGAGAAACACACAGTATCTCATAATGAAAACAGGTTGTCTTTGTGAAATGTAGAGGGGAGCATATATGAAAGTCAAAGCAACTTTCAGTGGAATTAAAAGCAAAGGTCGTAACAATAATAGTGCAATGAGAATTTCACTGTTAAATGCAGAGGAGAGAGCAAGTATGTGGAAAAATTACACTGAAGGCCTTTATGAAGGGGAAGATTTGTGTGGTGTGATAGAAGAAGAGACAGGGGTTTATAAGGAAGAAATAGGGGATCCAGTATTAGAATCAGAACTTATGAGAGCTATGGAGGACTTAAGATCAAGCAAGGCCCGCAATATAAATAACATTCCACCAAAATTTCTGAAATTGTTGGGGGAATTGGCAACAAAACGACTATTTAACTTTGGTGCATAGAATGTACGAGTCTGGTGACATACCATTTGACTTTCGGAAAAATACCATCATGACAATTCCGAAGACCACATGAGCTGACAATAGCAAGAATTATTATACAATCAGCTTAACAGCTGATGCATCCAAGTTGCTGACAAGAGTAATATACAGAATAATGGAAAACACAATTTAGAATGTGTTACATTTTTTTGCGTTTAAAAAAGGTAAAGGCATCAGAGAGGCAATTCTGATGTTGCAGTTGATCATCAAATCAAGACGAAAGAAAAATCAAGACACGTTTATACGATTTGTCGACATAGAAGAAACATTGAACAATGTGAAATGGTGCATGATTTCGAAATTTTGAGAAAAATAAGGGTAAATTATAGGGAGAGAGGGAAATATACAATATGTACAAGAGCCAAGAGGGACTAATAATAGTGGACGACCAAGAATGATTTACTCTGATTAAAAAGAGTTTAAGATAGGGATCTAGTCTTTCACCCTTACAGTGCAATCTGTACATTGAACAAGCAATGATGGAAATAAAAGAAAGGTCCAGGAGCGGATTTAAAATTCAGGGTGAAAAGATATCAATGGTACAATTCACTGATGGTACCGCTATCCTGAGTGAAAATGAAGGCAAATTACAGGATCTGGTGAATGGACTGAACAGTCTAATGAGTACAGAATATGGACTGAGAGTAAATCGAACAAAGACTAAAGTAATCAGAAGTATCAGAAATGAGAACAGCAAGAAACTTAAAATCGAGATTGATGGTCATGAAATAGATGAAATTAAGGAATGCTGCTACCTAGGTAGCAAAATAACCAATAACGGACAGAGCAAGGACGACGTCAAAAGCAGATTAGCATTGGCAAAAAGGACATTCCTGGCCAAGAGAAGTCTACTAGCATCAAACATAGACCTTAATCTGAGGAAGAAATTTCTGAGAGTGTATGTTTGGAGCACAGTATTGTATGGTAGTGAAACATGGACTGTGGGAAAAACAGAAAGAAGAGAATTGAAGCATCTGAGATGCGGTGCAACAGACGAAATTTGAAAATTAGGTGGACTGATAAGGTAAGGAATGATGATATTCTGTGCAGAATCAGGGAGGAAAGGAATTTGTGGAAAACAATGACAAGGAGAAGGAACAGGATGATAGGACCTATGTTAAGACGTCTGGGACTGACTTCATATGGTGGTAGAGGGTGCTGTAAAGGGAAAAAAAGCTGTAGAGGAAGACAGAGACTGGAATACAGCCAGCAAAAAAATGAGAACATAGGTTGCAAGTGCAATCTGTACATCGAAGAAGCAATGATGGAAATAAAAGAAAGGTTCAGAAGTGGAATTAAAATTCAGGGATGAAGAGGTTGGCATAAGAGAGGAATTTGTGGCGGGCTGCATCAAACCAGTCAGAAGACTGATGACTCAAAAAAAGGAGGGAGAAAGGGAGACAGAGTGACAGTACAAGGGGGAGAGGGAGGGGGGGAGAGAGTGAATGTGGGGAAGTATGAAGTATTGTATGCATCTAAAAAAGTGGGGAGAGAAAAGGAAAATCTTAAGAAATTATGTAAATGGTCAGCACTAACATCATAAAACGGATTCATTCTCTATCAGACAGGTTGCAGTTACAATCCACAGAACATGCAAATAATTAAGTCAACTAACAATACTACTACAAGCTGACACTCCAATGCACATAATTTTATATACTAATAGTACACACACCAAAGCCCTATCACAGTTAGAGCTGAGGATTAATTATAAAGTTCAAAACAGATTTTTACACTGATCAAGGAAAGATGAGAACTATCGCGCCTTCTCTTCAAGATCTACATGAATGCTATAATAGAGAATTAGACTTCAGGTCAACAAAATATGGTTTTTAAAACCCACAGTTAAACAATGGAAACTCAGGTTGGAATATCAACAATGTAAGGAAAAAGTTACATAGCTACTTACTATAAAGATGACACATTAAGTTATAGACAGGCATGACATTCATTCACACACAGAATGGCATTCTGGTCTGAGATGCTGGAGATGGAGCTCATGTGAGGTGTGCTTGTGTTTGTGTGAATGAATGTATGTGTGTCTTTCCGTTGTGCCTGTCTGCAACTTACCGAGTCATCTTTGCAATAAGTAGCAATCTATTTATCCCTTACATTATTAACTTCTGCAAGATGTTGCATTAATTTTCATTGATGATTTAGTACAGAACACAGTCTACAATGATCTATTCATAAATCTAAAAATATTTCAGAAAATACTACATGAAACCAAAACAGACATGTCTAACAAGAAACGTTTAGATTGATTTTATGTGAGCTCAATAACTATTATTTTTCTTTGTTTAAGGTTGTCTCGGCTCTATCTCGGCTCTGCCTCTTTTACACACTTCATCATCATTAAGCCTTGAACTCTCATAAGTGAGTGCAACACTGAATTAAGAAGGGCAAATTTGTGAGGCTATGAAACTTCAATCTAGTGGAGCTTGAATAAAATAACTTCGTGATAAATTGATCGGTTGTCAGTGTGTAGTCAGCCACACTTGACAAGCCGTGCAACAGGCAACACAGAGAGCGTGTGGAGTTTAAGAAAAAACTGCAACTGGCTAATGGCTGGCCCTAACCACTTTACTTTAGTTGAAACATGTTTCACAGTGACTATGAGTTAGTGTTCTTACATCAATAGAAATTACATTATGTCTACAGTCTGGATTTGTCCTTTTCATAGACTATGAATGAAATTACGTGGGATTTTGCATACAACATGATACGGGTTACCGAAATCTACCCATACATTGCTGCACAAGTCAATTTCTGTTAAATTACAAACCACCATTACAGTCTATTTCCTAATCTTCTTAAACAGCTAGGAAACACACTTAATGGTATTTTAACTGAAACTCGGTTTTTCCTGTTGAAATTTTAGTGCTCATATCTTACTAACAAATGTTATCAATGCCATGTACCTTCAAGAGAATATTATAATAAAGTTCCACATCTGAGGGAAGATCAATTATGTGATACAAAATTATGAATGATATGCAAAAAAAAACTTTGTCTCAAACATTCGAAAATATGGGATGGAATGCAACAATATTGTTAAAATGATAGTTACTACTCACCATAGAACAGAGATGCTGAGTCACAGATAGGAGCAACAAAAAAGACTTTCAGAAAATGAGCTTATGGCCAACAAGGCCTTTGTCGGAAAACACACACACACACACACACACACACACACACACACACACACACACACAAAATCTCTCCCAGTCTGGCTTCAGCTGCCAGAAACTGGACGTGTGTGTGTGTGTGTGTGTGTGTGTGTGTGTGTGTGTGTGTGTGTGTGTGTGTGTTGTCATCGTCTATTTTTGACAAAGCTCATTTTCTAACAGTCTCTTTGTTGCACCTATCTGCGAATCAGCATCTCTGTTATATAGTGAGTGGCAACTATCCTTTTCATAAAACTCTGTAAAAACCTGGAACTCCTGTAACTGGTACATCAAAATAACAAAAGACAATATGGATTTAATTTCACAATATATATGTATGATAATGCAGGTAAAAACAAAATAAAGTTTCAATTTTTATCTCTCCTCATTATTTGTTATCATACTCACTTCATCATACAAATCAAAAGCAGCAATTCCAACCGCATTGTATACAGCATCTTTCCGCAGAATTGCATTCAAGTCTGACGGATCAACAAGAGCATGATTATTTCGTATCATGTCAAGAAGTACCGGTGTAAGAATTGTTCTGTACTCATGAAATAAGGCAAGGAAAAGTGCTTCTGTACATGGCTGAAAAGAATTTCAGAAAAAGTCAGCTGTGTTACAATCTCTCACAAATGAACAGAAAAAATGTGTATTTATAACGATTTCTGAAGCTTAGCAATTACAGCATGTTAGAAAAAGTATAAAAGTTTTATTGTATACAGAATATATGTACATCATTTTCAAAGACAATAATACCTATTTATGCAATAATTTAAAAAAAGAAGAGAGAGAGAACTGGAGGAATACTTACCCTCAAGCTGTATTTCCACGATTCTCCACCTTCATCTGTAGCTGTAGAAAATAAGATTACTATATCAAAATTGTGAAAAATGCGCGACACAATGCAGAAATGAACCTGTTTTACGTATATATGTACAAATTTTTTTAATCTAACTTTGGTAACTGAAGACACACGAAGCCACTTTTATATAATAAGTATATAGGAAGCAAATGAAAAGAGTAATATATCAAGAGAGCAGAAGTTTCTAGATTATAAACATTTTGTTCTACAAGAGAGTGGTGCTCCAGCTAAATTCCCTAAAAAGGCAATGTGACTAATGTTTTAAGGTTTCTATCAATACCATTCAAAGTTAAAAACATCACATGTTCACAAGGAATATTTAAAGGTTACACATAACTGTTCCTGCATGGACTTATACATGGCACCAGAGATGGACCAATTCTGCACAAAATTCTAAAAATGCATCACAACTAATAATAAGACAATATTCAATAACACTGCTTTAGTTGCTATTTTTAATGTAGTTTGTCTTCAAATTTTGAAATTCCTGAGGTATTAAGGCTGTGGTTACCTCACAGCTCAAAATAATGATAAGTTTCCTTAAATAGTCAACAACTTTGGCTTTTGCTTCTCCCATTTTACAGCAAACTGTGAATTAACAGCAACTGTCCTGAGTGCTTTGTGAACACAACAATGAAAATGCTAAAACTACAACTCCAAAGTGAATTGGCTGTTCATTCCTGAACAGCCAAGATGCACACACAAATGAGAGTTTTAGTTTATCTGAACTCAGTAATCACATACTGAAATTTCTGGAATGTTCAGAAATCTGTGGAAAGAAAAGTTCTCCTGAAAAACACATGCTCAATATATTAAAGCAGAAACAATTTTTATAAATATCAATAATAATTATTATTTTGAAACAGTAAAAATATTAACAATTTATTGTCTTTACAAAATATATCAGCATATATATGATTTAATCTCATATCAACAGTCAGATACTCAAATATTCACCTTAAAATATCAATATGCATTCTGTTTTAAGTAAAGGAACAAAGAAAGTACTGTACACATAAACAAACTGAAAATAAAATACATTATGTACTTTGCTACAATATTGTTCAGTTGTACATGTTAGCAAAACCCCATTAAGTGCTACAATACTTCAATGTGTTCAAGAACAGAATTAAGACAAGGAGAGAGGAGAGAAAAGTATTACATCTTTCTACTCACTTGAAGAGTGAAAATGGAATTTTTGAACAATTTTATGCTGAATCTTAAATGCAAGAATTAATAATTAGGTATGAATTCAATGAAGAAGTATGAACATAGGCACTTACACAAGCAAACCCTATTCTCAGGGAAATGTTACCAACTTCAACTTTTGAATTTTTGACTGCAGCACAGCAAACTTTTAATGAAACCTTACATGTATCGTTCCAGTCCATGCTCGACTGGAACACATCAAGTACATCCTCCTTATCGGACTAATGGTTCAAACACTAACATCCAAAAAATAAAGAACCTGCAGTGTCCCTAGTGCAGTGGCTTCACAGGAACCTTCACTGGCCCAATCTTGCAGTAACAGCGGAAGGGCTTTGAAACTAGGTTTCTCAAAGCACCCTCACCTTCAGTGACCATACGAGGAAATGGTGTACGTGTAATGTTACAAACAAGGAAATGTAGTAGAAGCCCTCCATTGCCACAATTTGTCAACCCTGCCAGCTAAGTTCTCACAACACTGACTCAACATGAACACATTTCAGCTACAGCTGAATCCTTTTCAGGGAAGACCACACAACAGTTCTCTCTTGTAAATAAATATTCTTGTGCCTACCATAAATGAGAAAGCCTACCTAAGAATTCGTCCCTAGGGACTTCAGATTACACCAGAAACGCTAAAATCCTGCAGTTAACACCACTGCACATTGTATGGTGAAAGCATAGTAACTGTGTCACACAAGAAAATTGATCATTCAGTTAAGTTTTGAGTCATACACTCACAAAAGACACAAAACAAAGTTGGGATGGACACTCAAACAGTTTTTGAATTTCAAATAATAGATGACATTAACTTAATAACTGGGATCATACCATTTGACAACTTGTATAATCACCATGAACTACATTTCCTGATTTCTTTTCTACTGGTTTCGTATGTGTCAACAATTACAAATCTCATATTCAACTGAAATGTTTTGCAACATCTCACTACACCTGAGCCTAATAAGTACCAGTAGCATTGTAAGAGGACCTCAAAAGTGAGTAAAATCATTTAGTGGAACATGACACCCTTACACTTTACTCGTTTAGTCAATGAGAAACTCAGCAGTTCTATGTAAATGAAATGGTGCCCTCTGTGTTTATGGTGATTTCAAAGCAAATGTAAATGCACAATTGAATATTGATTTCTGACCCACTCCATGGCCATAACAGATAATGACAAAACTATGAGGATTGTTCAATAAGTAATGCAACACATTTTTTCCCGTCAAAGCAGGATAGTGTTATTTGTGATTTAAATATACCATATTGCACCCCAATTCTTGGATTGTAAAACTCTACTTTTCAATGCAATGACCAGTTCTAAGACTTTATGCAAACGTAATTTATGATCTGTCTGCCATCATGGTACCGCTCTACTGGTTTGCATCTTAGCTAAGTTATTGTTGCACAGCAGTAACTTGCTCATCACTTCTGTGGTGTTTCCCCACAGAGTCCGCCCTTTAGTACACCAAGGAGATGGAAGTCGGAAGGTACAAGATCCAGACTGTAGGGTGGATGAGAAAATAAAATACATTATGTACTTTGCTACAATATTGTTCAGTTGTACATGTTAGCAAAACCCATTTTGTGACCTCTTGGATGTGCATATTTGTTTCTGGCCTTGCTTTATTGCAGTGAAGGAGAAGAGCAATCAAATTTTTATTATCACAAACATGCTATAATCATTTCTTCAATTTCTTTATATTCTTACAACAGACTTCAGAGTTGACTGATTGACCACAAGGGAGAACATCAACGAGAGTAATTCCTTCAGAGTACAAGAAGACTGTAGCCATGATTTTACCAGCTGAGGGTAGTGTTTCAAACTACTATTTCTGTGAAGGAGAAGCTACGTGGTGCATCTCCATGGATTGTTTTTATCAGGCTGAAAAGTGGCGTATCCAAGTTACATCACCTGTGACAATGTCTGACTAGAAATCATTAACATTGAAACAAGCAATTTGGCACTGATATTTCTCCTTTCCTTCTGGACTGCCAACAGAGATGTCAACTTAAGCACTGAGACGCTTGATTGTCTTCTATTCATTACCTCGAATAAGGGTGTCTGCACACTGAAACACTGCAGATGTCACATCTGTGTGCAGATGATCTGTGTGTGGGATATAAGATTTCCTTCATCTTGCTCTGTTGACAACAGACACTTTACCCAGCAACCACCTCACTTTTATCTAATTCCCAGTGCCCATAGACATTCTGTTATGAGACAAATTACTAAGGAAGTGGGAGGGTATAAATTTTTCTAATTTCCAACAGCCGGTGTTAACCATATGTACATATCAACAGCTCCCAGTAGGAAAACGTAAACACCATTGCTTGGTCCGGAAGACAGCAATCTCGACATTCTTGAATGAGACTGTCTGCGAGCTTTGCAGCTAGGAAAGTGCAGACCAATTTGCCTTCGTAACATTATGTAAGAGATACTAAGTAATATGCAACATCACCTACCACGGGTTTGACCAAGCAGTAACGACACTGTAACAAATTTGTTGAGCAAATCTAGTGAAACTGAAGACCACTGACGTCTTGAAAATAGCAGAGCTGATTTGGTCATTATGAACAATACCATAGAGAGGAGCTCCCCTCAACAACATAAATACTTAAATACTTGAGGTTGTAGAGTGTAACCTCTCCTTGACATAAATACCCCCTCCCCCCCAGCTTAGAGCATTCTATTAGTGCAATTGATGGCATTCATGCTGTTTGTATTCTATTCTCCGGTTACAGTATGGTAAGAACTTGTGTGTGAGACACTGTTGTAATATTGGTCTTACACTTCGTGCTTTAGGAGAAGATCAGTGATCCGTAGCCACAGATAATGAAGTCCAGCAACCAGTACCAAAGTCAGCGCAGTAGTCAACACTGATGAATAGTTCAGGGGTCTACCAACATAGTTCAGGTCCAGGGCAGAAACTGCCCTAAAACTCGGCAGCACTCCACAAGTTTGACGGCCTACTATACCGGTGGGCGAGATTCTGCATCCAGTATGGTATCCGACATCATGGTCCACCTGATGGGACAATGCAGGCAGCGATCTGGGAGGGATTGAGTACTCTCCGAAATAGCATGTGAATCAAGCATACACATCAGGGTCACCACCATATTCAAATAGGGCTACTGATGGACTGTGTCCACTTCACCAGTGGGTGGCAAACTGCTGCATCAGGGTATCATTGACTTCCAGTCCAAGCTGATGCAGCATCCTTGGCAGTCTTATGTCTACTGTAGGATTCAGCAGATTCCTTCTGAATTATGTAGATGCCAACTGCCACAGAAAGCATGGCAATTACTTACATTCTGAACAATAACTAGAATTATCTCCAATACTGTTTTATTGTTTTTAACAATGATACACAGGTCCTCCATTTGCATCCTGACACAAAGTAGGGGTTTCCAGTCCAGCAGTGGATCAACCTTTCAATTCTATAAACATATTTGAATATTAGTGATGGTCTAATTTTCCAACAAAAGGAATTCAATAAATGCTCTTGGAATGCACCTCAGTTGGAGATGCCATTTTGGAGACTAGTTGTAAAACTCCCATATATCAGGAGTTACTGAAAACAAACAAGATGATGCAGGAATGTTTAAGGATGTTGCAAACTGAAAATACAATCTTTACCGAGAAAAAAAAAAAGTGTTTTCACTTATTGAAAGCCTCTTGTATCTGATGGACAGTATTTCTCCAAGACAGATTTTGCTGGAAGACTAACAGTCACACCAACTCATCTTAACTAATGTCTCTTTTGGATTCTACAAACATAAGATTCTGTCTTTTGGAATTGCTAGTGCACTTTTTCAGACACTACTTGCAACAATTGACTCAACAGATTCTGAATATATTTAACTTCTTGGGAGATATAATTGCCACTGGTGTTACAAGAGAACACCTGGAAAACCTGTGCATGCTCTTATGCACACACGGCAGTAAAATGGACTAAAATGTAATCCAAATAAGTGAGAATAGGTAGGCCACATCATGAGTTATGGAGGGCTACAAACAACCCCGCAACATGTCAAAGCCATAGACAAATATGCAACATGTCAAAGCCATAGACAAATATAAATTACCTGCAAACGAAATATCTCTATATTTCTTGGTAAAATAATTATTACTCCAAATTCCTACAGAATGCCACCTACAGCACCAAATCACTCATAACTTATACAAGAAAGGTGCAAAACATTAATGGCCCTAGTAGTACAGAACAATTTTCAAAAATTAAAAGTATCTTAACTCCACTCCTTGTCTAATGACATATGACCCTCCCAAGCAACTAACCCTCCCTGCCAATACCGCACTGCAAGGCACTGGAATGGTGTTACCCACAAAACTACCAGTGGTATCAAGAATCCATTTCATATGCTCCAAAAAGGGTTTTAGCTCAGATAGATAATCCCAAACTGAAAAAGAAGTTCTTGTGATTATACGTGACACCAAAAAATAAATTACATTTCTTTATGGAACTAAATTCCATCTAATCACCGATCACAAACTTCTGATTTACTTGTAGAGTTTCAAGAACTGACCTTCTGGAAAGACAGATCAGTGCATTCACAACAAGCCCTCTTCCAAATTAATTACAATTACATCTTTATCAGCCTACAGCACAATACATTATAATGTCAATGCCTTGTCCAGACCCCATATTTCACTCACACAAAATAGTATGCTTCCACTTAAGACAATGCTTTGCAAAATTGTTTAGAATTTTTTCTCTCATCACAGAATCCTAAATCATGTCTGCTATGGCTGAGGCTCCACCATTACAACAAATATCCAGACATATTAAGCACACTTGGCCAGACTGCCTCCAACTCCATGATCTCACACAACGTTGCACCTACTACTTCTTAAAAAATAGAATCAACAGTACTGGGAGTGCTGATGCTGGCCAACACTGCAACAGCACGTCATTGACCTGTGCAATGACCACTGTGTATTAATGTGCATGAAGAGACTTACAAGATGGGGTGGCATCATATGTTACATCGGTTGGGCAGCCTGTTCCTGTGAAACCCATTTGTGATGCAAGCAGACCAACCACAATAGTTCCATGCTTGGAAAACACTTCTGTGCCTCTAGGGACTTGGTAGGAACCACTTCTTCAGAATATGTGGCTCATTCTAGTTGATGCACGCTCAAAATTCTTATATGTATTGCAATAGCCCGACACCACATCTCAAGAAACTTTTGTTGCCTTAAAAAAGTCTTTGCTGTAGAAGGCACCCCAGCAAGTCACTGCATGGCTGTCAACATCAGATAGTCCTGGACTTCTGGTGACTGACTATTCACTCACTCCATTCCAGCCACTGCCCCTGTTAATCTGTAGGTACAGAGATTTATACCTGCACCTTTAGATGAGTCCCACACTGACTTCCCAACATTGTCATAAGCACATAGGGCAGACAAAGTGTTCTTAGTGGAAGAGCTGTCACCAACACTTACCCTGCAGCTAGCCCATTAAAATTTTTGGCATATTAACAAGCCCAACAGCTGATTCCTATGTTGAGATGCCGCCTTCACCATATGCAGATGACAATAAGATTGCAGATGAAAGTTAGAGTGCAGACATTGAGATGGCTCCAAAAAAATTGCCAGAACCTCATGTTGGGTTCCCAATCCAAGTCTCACCCACTCCCATTTGGTTCATGGTTCAGTAATCTCCACTAACAGCAGTGACAATGCTGGTATGTGGGCCAGTTAGAACATGAGGGATAAATCTGTTTACGGGCAGCAAAATCAATAGCCTGTGATCATCTCTGCCACAGGCTACACAGACTGCAACAAGACATCAAAGGAAGGCAGTTATTTGGATGGAACTGGTGACATGACAAATACTGTATAATAAAATTCGCTGTCCAGTATAGCGCAATCACTTTAGACTATGCTAAGCTTCGTTAACAACTGCTGCTAATGACTGGACTCTGTTGTGATTACTGACTTCCTTGTTGAATCCAAAGTCTGACTATCAATCAACGTTATAACATCAAGGCAGAGATGCTTTGCAAGCTATAAAGTATTTAGTGTGGCGTTAAGACCATGCTTAGTCTAGGGGTAGTGTCTCTTGGCTAGTAATTAAAATATCCTGGGTTTAAAGCCAACCATTGCTTAAATTTTGTATAAAAATTCCTTAGCAATGAAGTATAAGGAGTCGCTCCTGTCTTGCCAACAGCCTCATCAAAGAAGGCAGATGAACCAACAGTGTTTCAGGGCACTCTCTTCTCCTTGGGATATGAAACTGACCCTAAAAGCCAGAAGGATCACCAATGATCAAAGGCATGAGGATGCAGATGGCACTAGAAACCACTGCATTGCAGAGAGATAATGTGTGTCCGCTGGAAATGGTGCCTGGGACTGAAAAAGTGCAATGATAATCTCTCCATTTGCATTAGTCTCCCATTCAGGTCTCCAGGAAAGGACAGCAAACTGAGAAATAGTCATCGATAAAGACTGAGTAATCAACAAAAGGATATCATTCTACAAGTCAGGGTGCAGAATGTCAGGAGTAGAGCCAATCTACATATACTGGATCAGTGAAGTGAGATGGGAGGAACATAAGGATTTCTGTTAGCACGAATACAGAGTAATATCAACATAAGCAGAAAATGGTGAGAGTTGGATTCATTACGAGTAGGAAGGTGGTGCAAAGAGTGAGTTACAGTCAAATGTTCAGTTTTGGGTTTGATCTCAACAGAATCAACATTGAATCAAAGCCAACAACAGTGGTTCATGTTGTAAGAGTACAACTGTTGTTGTAATGTTATTGCACCCCACGTGACATTCCAGTGATGGTATCGGTTGAATGACGTAGTCGATGGATGGGAAACTGAGAGCATATATATAGTTCAAGAGGGGGAGTATCCATATTTTAATGTATGAAAAATATGTTGCAGAGGATTGGAATACAAGTGGGTGTAGCTATCAGCCACAACCAGGGGACTGAGTACCTGGCCATTGACTGTGTACAGCCTACTGAAAGATTATTAATGACCACAACTGAAAATGAATAAAACATAAAAATGGAATACCTGACACATTAAGTCATTATTGCTGTTCTAATAGCTCCTAGAGAGCTTGTGAACTGGACTTCGATTGTGATTACTAAACTTCACAGTTAGTAAGGGTTGGACGGTGCAAACTTTTATTTCTTATGAGAAAAATATATGAGTGTTAGTGTTAACTGCTGTTGGGCACGATTTAGCAGTTCAGACAGTACTGACTGGAATGGATGAGTCGTGTGATGCATTACGTGAGGATTTTTCAGCAATGCTATACTGAATTTAATTATGATGACTGAACTAATGATTAGTTCAAGAGATATATTTGATTTATTCTGAGCAAGTTGATTGTTCCTTGATGTTTGTGGTTTTTTCCCCACATCTGGGGTTAGAATAGGAACGTTTTACACTAGACTACTTCTGATTAGTGTTAAGTCAGCACTAATTAATGATTAGCAAAATCATTTACGTACAAGGAATTACATTTTTGTAGTTTAGGTCCCAGATTACGACCAACCTCATGACTTCAATAGGCTGAGTTCTGAGACCCATTCGTTACTGACAGTGAAGCCATTGTTATGGCTGATCAGGTCATCAGCTCTCTTATTTCACTAGCCTCATTTATAACACAGTCTCGAAATGATGTGGTCTGTCTTAGCACTTCCCTTTCATAGAGTACCCTGTAGCAATGTAGTGTTCTGCAAATACAGATTTTGTTGGTTGCTGATGTTCAATGTGTCTCCTGTGCCCACTGCACCTGTTTTTGACTATCTACGTAGCCTGTCTGATGAAAGTCTTACACCATTTGCACGGAATACAGTAGACACCATTTACAAAGACATTACTGTTATGTTGAGCCAAGATTCTGCTGATTTTGTTTGCTACTTTGCTAGTGTACGGCACAAATGCCACTGTCTTATCCTCATTATCATGTTCTATCTTCTGGGCCTTTACCTTCTGCCTCAAAGTACGTTCTCCACTTAACAGTGGCTTTTTTGGTCTCGCCTAATTCTTGGGAGTGATTTGACGCTGTCTCTTGATATCAAGTGGACCAATTGTGATGCAGTGCTACAGTTGAACAGTTTGAACATCTGGCAACATGAGAAAAGCCACAAGAAAAGCGATGATGAACTCTAATTAACCTCACCAGTAAAGACATAGGCAACAAAGTGAAATCAGTTCTGGAAAAGGGACTAAATTTCACACCAACATTGACTGCTACATCTGTTGCAAATTTCGTCAGTGGTACAGGGCACGTAATTCACACTCTCTCTAGCAACAATGCATAAGAGATACCTCAAGAAACACACTATGTACTCACTTGAGCTAATCCACTGAAGACAAACTGCCATTTGAGAAGTGCAGAATCATACTGAAATAATCACTCTACCAGCTCACAAAGGAAATGCCACTGTACCAGTACTGCTGTCAGAGTACTATTGCAAAATGTACATCTACCTGAGGATTCAGCACAAAGAAAATTTAAAGGAGACCCAATCAACAGAGTAAAAAGGAGAACTATCGTGCTTCTATGCTAGTCCCTGCTGAAGGAAATCATCAAAAAGCTTTGAACATAGGCTGCTGCACCACCAAGGCTCCATTGCTTACCAAAAACTCATAAACAAGACATTCCTGTATGGACTACTGTATTCAACATAAGTGTATCTGTGTACCAATTTGGCAAACATCTACTGTCAGTGCCATTCAGGAACTCTGCGCATTTTATTCAGCAGCTGCAAGAACTGTGCCTCTGTAACCATAACCTTATGGTGAGTTTTGATGTTGTTTCCCTCTTCAACAGAGTGCTGTTTGTTGATTCCCCTCATTTGATTAGGGAGAAATTCAACACCAGAATGACTAAGCTCTTTGAATTTGTCCTCACATCTACATTCTCTCTCTTCAATGCCAATTTTATGAACAAATGGGTGGCATTACCACAGGTGCCCACTGTCACTGGTTGGGGCAAATGTACTAATGAAGAATTTAGAAGTGAAAGCTGTGAAAAAAGCTGCACTGAACCCCTCACTTTTTCAGATTCATTGATGAGACATTCATGGTGCGGCCCCATGAGAATGGAAAGGCTTCAAGAGTTTGTCCAACACTGTACCCAGCATCAGATTCACTATGGAGGTGGAAGACAATGGCAAACTCTCCTTTTTGGGCATCCTAGCCAATGGCACAGCAGATGGCACTATGGGACACAGTGTGTGCCAGAAAGCCACTCTCAATGATTCGTATCTCCATGCCTGAAACTGTCATCATCCTTCACTGTCTGAGGGTGTGCTATACACTGCTCCACATGGCACATGCTATACAACAAATCTACCAAGGGGGTTCAACCACTGCAAGGATGCATTCAAGAAGAACAGGCACTGTGGGAGACAAATCCAAAGCGCTTTCAGGCAGAAGGTACAGATCAAGCAAACAGACCATGATGAAGAGGATAAGACAATGGTGTATCTAACACACAACGGCAAAGTACCAAACATCAACAGAATCTTGGGTCAATGTAACACGACACACATTTTCGGTCCACCACTGAAAAGACACATACTATTAGGTATGATGGAAGATGGCATGGGGATCTGTAAACTGGGTGTCAAATATATTCTATGCAAAAGCAGTTAAGGCATACATTAGGAAGACTGTGTGGAAAAAAAAAAAAAAAAAAAAGCAAGGAATGAAACCAAACTGTAGCAACCAACTATATCTGTGGTTGCAGAAAATTGCATGGCTACAGGGGACTCAGTGAAATATGAACAAACTGAAATGCTAAGACAGACCTATCATTTGGAGATTGTGTTATTAATGACGCTCCTGAAATACGAGGGCCGACAGTGGCTTCACTCTCAGTAAAGAGAGGCACTTAGCACTAGGTCAATGGAAGTCACAACTTTGGCCAAAACCACTGAATACTGGAGTTGGTGCTCGCCATCTGGGATTGCGTCCTCCCGTCACCCAACCCAACAGGGCATGTAATCAGGTAGTGAGGGAAGGAGTGGTGAGTGGATAGGAGTATAAAGGAGATGCAATGTAATGGAGATGCTTATTCTACAGGTATAACCTGAAGATAACAGCAAGATACGCCATGGAAATATCATATTATGTAAACGACTGCACTCAGCTGGGCACCCAAGATCAATAAACACAGTTGATTTTCCAGGATAGATCACACTCAATGACCCTTTTTGTCCATTGGGGGTGACAACTTCTCTGCTGCCAAATATTGTTAAACATCATCAAGATACTCTGCTTGTTATGGTCACTAAGGTGGTACAGCATTTGATTGTGTATGATATCTGGTCTTGTAGACCTATCTTTGCATTGCACTAGTGCACCATGTAATTCCCCGCCTGTAAAAGGCGTATTATTAGAATCTGTCTACTGAGTGTTAAAAGCTGTGATAATATTTAATATGGAGTAAAATCTGGGTGAAAAGTGTTTGAAACCATCACTTTGAGGTAGAGTCATTAAATTTGGCTGTCTCTGAAGGATTGGTGTTAAGTAAAATGAATGTCAATAGATACACCACAGTTTGGCCCATATCTATGCAAATATTATATTAACTGAAGTAAGTCCCTTCTCCTAAATGCTCTGCTACAGTTGATTAAGTGATGTCTCTTATAGTAGTAGTTTGCATATAATTATATTTTTAGTAGAGCGGTTTCTCCTTTGTTGTTGCAATGCTCTTTGTCTACTTCTGAATGCCTCAGCTATTTCTTGAAACACCACCATGGAACAGCACTGAGATGGTCTGGAAGAGTAGGGTATTCCATTATGGGCTGCACATTTCTTGAACTCTCATACCAATGTGATACACTCCTGGAAATGGAAAAAAGAACACATTGACACCGGTGTGTCAGACCCACCATACTTGCTCCGGACACTGCGAGAGGACTGTACAAGCAATTATCACACGCACGGCACAGCGGACACACCAGAAACTGCGGTGTTGGCCGTCGAATGGCGCTAGCTGCGCAGCATTTGTGCACCGCCGCCGTCAGTGTCAGCCAGTTTGCTGTGGCATACGGAGCTCCATCGCAGTCTTTAACACTGGTAGCATGCCGCGACAGCGTGGACGTGAACCGTATGTGCAGTTGACGGACTTTGAGCGAGGGCGTATAGTGGGCATGCGGGAGGCCGGGTGGACGTACCGCCGAATTGCTCAACACGTGGGGCGTGAGGTCTCCACAGTACATCGATGTTGTCGCCAGTGGTCGACGGAGGGTGCACGTGCCCGTCGACCTGGGACCGGACCGCAGCGACGCACGGATGCACGCCAAGACCGTAGGATCCTACGCAGTGCCGTAGGGGACCGCACCGCCACTTCCCAGCAAATTAGGGACACTGTTGCTCCTGGGGTATCGGCGAGGACCATTCGCTACCGTCTCCATGAAGCTGGGCTACGGTCCCGCACACCGTTAGGCCGTCTTCCGCTCACGCCCCAACATCGTGCAGCCCGCCTCCAGTGGTGTCGCGACAGGCGTGAATGGAGGGACGAATGGAGACGTGTCGTCTTCAGCGATGAGAGTCGCTTCTGCCTTGGTGCCAATGATGGTCGTATGCGTGTTTGGCGCCGTGCAGGTGAGCGGCACAATCAGGACTGCATACGACCGAGGCACACAGGGCCAACACCCGGCATCATGGTGTGGGGAGCGATCTCCTACACTGGCTGTACACCTCTGGTGATCGTCGAGGGGACACTGAATAGTGCACGGTACATCCAAACCGTCATCGAACCCATCATTCTACCATTCCTAGACCGGCAAAGGAACTTGCTGTTCCAACAGGACAATGCACGTCCGCATGTATCCCGTGCCACCCAACGTGCTCTAGAAGGTGTAAGTCAACTACCCTGGCCAGCAAGATCTCCGGATCTGTCCCCCATTGAGCATGTTTGGGACTGGATGAAGCGTCGTCTCACGCGGTCTGCACGTCCAGCACGAATGCTGGTCCAACTGAGGCGCCAGGTGGAAATGGCATGGCAAGCCGTTCCACAGGACTACATCCAGCATCTCTACAATCGTCTCCATGGGAGAATAGCAGCCTGCATTGCTGCGAAAGGTGGATATACACTGTACTAGTGCCGACATTGTGCATGCTCTGTTGCCTGTGTCTACGTGCCTGTGGTTCTGTCAGTGTGATCATGTGATGTATCTGACGCCAGGAATGTGTCAATAAAGTTTCCCCTTTCTGGGACAATGAATTCACAGTGTTCTTATTTCAATTTCCAGGAGTGTATATAGGCTTTAGAGAAATATGGCTATCAATTGACTTTTTATATGGACCACAATGATGGAGTGTCAGTAAGTATCTAGTGTTGTGTCATAAAAATACTGAGTTAATGGGCTCTGATATGCCATCATGTAATAGATGTGAGCCTAGGATTGCTGGGCATTTAGACAATGGAAAAAAAAGTTCCAGGAGTAATGCAAAAATTCACAGGGGTCCCTGTACTCACCAGACAAAACCTAAAACCATAAGGAACTGCTCAACTAGTTTATCTCAACTATTTGTATTCTTGCTGCCCTGTAAATGTGAATGCTGAAATCGCCAAAAAAGATATGGGGGAGGGGTGTAGAGAGAGAGAGAGAGAGAGAGAGAGAGAGAGAGAGAGAGAGAGAGAGAGAGAGAGAGAGAGAAGAGTGATGTCAACTGTTTGACTGGTAACGTCCACCACAGTTCCACTGCTGAGTCATTAAGAGAAATGCAACTGAGGCAACAAAGGCAGAAGTTAGTTCGGTTCAGTCACTATTTGTTCCCTTGCTTGCTGTGGGATAAGTGTAATATCTATATGTGCTGTTTGTTCTGTCATTAGGGGAGATTCTCATTTTCCTTTACCTTTCTCTTATTTTTTGTGGCATATTTACATGAACATTACCTTTCCCAATGCTCAATGGATTCCGAGCCAACAGCCTCCTTCCTAGTTGCCAAAACCAACTATATCAACACCCACAATTACTCCTCTAAAGACCAATATTGAACCCTAACTAGTGATGTGAGCTGGGCAAATGGATATTTGCCCTGAAAATTTGCCCAAAGCAGTTTCAAATGTCCAAAATGTGGGCATTTATAAAGAAAGTACTTTTTAAAGTTTTTTCTGCTAGAGTCTATGATTAATAATTAAATTAAGCGATGGGACAATACTTCCAATATTAGGAGTTAGTAAATATTTACCTTTAAACATACATGAGTCAGTCACCTCTGAATATTACTGAAAAATGATTATTAATAACAATTATTACTGAATGTATTAAACAGCTGGCATGTGTTTCTTGATAGTAAATATATTCTTAAATGTTACACTGTTTTTAACGAAAAAAGAGCTTTATTGTAAGGTGTAGTGACATTTGAGATAGACCACAGTTTTCTATTGGGCTTGTTTCCTTATCTACTTTTATACGACTGTCAGCTGTGAAGATAAAATGAGAACACTAAAATAAAAAAGATTTAATACAAATAATTGATGCCGGGGACCCTGGAACATTTGATTCTGATGCTAGTCGATTTCTAGAGAATTGGTGATTCTTGGACTTGTGGAATCGGAATCAGCACGGCTCATCCCTAATTAAAATAATTATGGATAAACTCTTTTCACTCTAACGTTTTTGAAGTCCACAGCATAAGTAAAAATACCACCTACAGGCTACCTACTTAATCTACATGTACACGATTACTCAGCTATTTACAAAAAAATAGTGCCTGGCAGAGGGTTCAATGAACCACCTTCAAGCTGTCTGTATCATTCCACTCTTGAATGACACCCAGGAAAAACAAGCATTTAAATTTTTCTGGGTGAGCATTGTTTTTTTCTTATTTTATCATGATGATCATTTCTCCCTATGTAGGTGGGTATTCAACAGAATATTTTCACAATCAGAAGAGAAAACTGGTGATTGAAATTTCATGAGAAGATCCCATTGCAATGAAAAATGCCTTTGTTTTAATGATTGCCACTCCAATTCCCCTACTTTGGAATAACACAAAACAAGCTGCCCTTCTTTGAACTTTTCTGATGTCATCCGTCAGTCCCACCTGGTGCAGATCCCACACCACACAGCAGTAGACCAGGATAGGACAGACAAGTGTAGTGTAAGCAGTCTCTTAAGTAGACGTGTTGCACCTTCTAAGTGTTCTGCCAGTGAATCACAGTCTTTGGTTTGCTCTACCCACAACATTATCTATGTGATCATTCCAATTTAGGTTATTTGTAATTGTAAACCCTAAGTATTTAGTTGAATTTACAGCCTTCAGATTTGTGTGACATCATGTAATCAAAATTTAGCACATTTCTTTTAGCACTCACGTGAATAACTTCACAGTTTTCTTTATTGAGGGTCAACTGTCACTTTTCGCACCATACAGATACCTTATCTAAATCATTTTACAATTAATTTTGGTCATCAGGTGACTTAACAAGGCAGTAAATGCATCATCTGCAAACAGTCTAACATGACTACTTAGAGTGTCTCCTATGTTGTTAATATAGGTCAGGAACAAACAGGGCCTACAACACTTTCTTGGGAAACACCAGATATTACTTCTGGTTTACTCGATGACTTTCTATTACTACTTTCTGACAGGAAACCATGAATATGAACGATACCTTATTTCAAGAATTACTTTTAAACTTGAGTTCTGTTTTCCTTTTTTATTATGTACTACCCCACTAATTGATCTAGTTTTAAAAAGTATAGTTACATTTACAGCCCAACTTATTTCCCCTAACAACTCTAATAATAACTAGGACACATTCTGTGGCATTAATTATTTCCAATTTAGTACTGGAGGGAAGCGTGGGGGGTAGAAATCGTAGAGGGAGACCAAGTTATGAATACAGTAAGCAGATTCAGAAGGATGCAGGTTGCAGTAGTTACTCAGAGATGAAGTGGCTTGCACAGGATAGAGTAGCATGGAGAGCTGCATCAAACCAACGACAACAACAAGAACAACAACAACAAAAACAACTCTTCCCTAACTTTCAAACAGCTTTTTCAGCTTGTTTACCCAACCATTACAGAAGCAGCAATGCAAAACACCTTTTCCAAAACAAAATATCAGTTAATTTTTTTTTTGTAAGTGCCACTTATTAATTAATCTTCAAAACATATAATGCATGGCCATTTATGAATTTTGGACATTTACCCCAACTTATAAATGCCCAAGCATTTTACAACGCTAACCCTGTCTGACTCCGTTCACTCCTCCATCCAACCATGATCTACTCCCACTGCCCCCAAATCACCCCCTGTTAACTTTCCAGAATTGTGTAATCTTGAACCTTGCATCACCATCATTCCCCACGTCCATCAACTAGCAAGCTAATGTTACATCTGCCCAAAGAACTGCAATCCACCACCTAAAAACTGGCCCCAATCTTATAATCCTATGTCCTGGCTAAGGCTCGACCACTGTTTGTTTGAACTGTAAGGATTACTCGTCAGAAGGACTCCGCCAGCTGTTAGAATCATGCACCTACAAACCCTGCCACAGTGACCCCACTATGGAAATGTCTCCTCAAATCCTTCTAGGCCCATCCTAGAACCTCTCCCTGGAACCCATCCCTCTCCTCACCTCTACCACTCCCTGCACTCCCACCTTCTACATGTTTCCTGAAGTCCCTAAACCCAATCACCCAGGACAGGACATTGTGGCCAACTGCAGTGCCCCCAGTGAGTGATACTCTGCTCTTGCACACCAACACCTTCGGCCTACCACCTGCAACCTACCCCCCTATTTAAAAGATACCAACCACTTCCTCCACTGACTATCTACAGTTGCTGTTCCTTCACCACATGGTGCCATGCTCATCACTACTGATGTCATCTCCCTTTACAAAGAAATCCCTTATACCCATGATCATGCCTATGCCTACTGAACATTACCTTTACAAGTGCCCAATGTATTCCCAACTAACAACCTCCTTCCTAGTCACAATGACCTATTATATCTTCACCCACAATTACTTCTGCTTTGAAGGTGTTACGTACAAACAAATCTGAGGTATGACTATGGGCACCTGCTTTGCACCATCCTATGCCAACATATTTGATGGCCATCAAGAAGAATCCTTATTGAATACACAGAATCCCAGACGTCACCTGGTTCAAATTCAGTGATGACACCTTTATGATCTGGTCCAGTTGAGGACACCCTATCCACATTCCTCCAGAATCTCAACATTTTCTCCCCCATTCACTTCACCTTGTCCTACTCAACCCAACAAGCCACCTTGCTTGAAGTTGACCTCAACCTCTGTCCATATCAAATCTACCAACCACCAGCAATACCTCCACTTTGAAGCTGCCACCCATTCCATACAAAGAAATCCTTTCCACACATCCTAGCCACTCATGGCTGTCACATCCATGCTTACGAGCAGTCCCTCTCAAAATATACCAAGGGTCTCACTGGGGCCTCCACAGAGCTTAATTATACCCTATCAACCATGTAAAACAGATCTCCTGTGCCTTCTCTCTCTAGTCACCCACCACTTCTCAAAGTCCCACTGTCCAGCCACAGAGGAGCATTCCCCTTGTGAGTAACTACCACTCAGAACTGGAGCAACTGAATTACATACTCCGCCACAGTTTCGTTGCCATGCCCTGAAATAAGGAATGTCCTACCCACTATCCTTCCCACCTCTTCCACACAGATATTCTGCCACCCACTGAACATACACAATATTCTTGTTCATCCCTACACAATCCCTGTTCCCATCCCGTTGCCTCATGATTCATATAATAGTCTCACACATCCTCCCAGAACTGCAGTGTTAATTCTCTATGAAAGATATTGTCTTTGGTCTAGTGTATCTCCCAGCAGTCAACAGTGCTTGAGATTACATTTCAGTTGTTGCTTTAATCAATAAGGATACATTCCACATTTTTTCAAGGGTGGCTACTCCACCTAAATTATCTTAAATATTCTCCACAGAAAGACAATGGCATCACTGTTGTGAACGAGTCACTCTTTATCCTAAAACTAATTAATTATTGAGTAAATTGTATGGGACCTTATTTCCTAACTGGCTCCACACCACGAGTAGAGAAGTGAAGGCTGCTGGCTACAGGAACCTACTTTAAGTCACTGAGGCAGTCTTGTCAACAATTCTATACTTATTCTCATTTCCAAAGTATTGGCCATAATGTGGACAACTCTAGTTGAGGGCTCTCAGCCTGTGTGCCACCTAGCCACAGCAGAGTCCAACAAATTTGATGTTCAGTGATCAGAGTCCCAAAAGAATAGGTACTTATTCCTTTGACTTGCTCCAGGAAGTAACAGCTTGGGTATCTACAATGTGATGATTGCATTGTCAGGGGTCTCTGGTCAAGCAGGTGCCTGATGACACTACAGTGTCCAATTAGGTACTACATTATTTTGGCAGTATAAGTTGTCCTCCCCCATGAACCATGGACCTTGCCGTTGGTGGGGAGGCTTGCGTGCCTGAGCGATACAGATAGCGGTACCGTAGGTGCAACCACAACGGAGGGGTATCTGTTGAGAGGCCGGACAAACGTGTGGTTCCTGAAGAGTCACAGCAGCCTTTTCAGTAGTTGCAGGGCAACAGTCTGGATGATTGACTGATCTGGCCTTGCAACACTAACCAAAATGGCCTTGCTGTGCTGGTACTGCGAACAGCTGAAAGCAAGGGGAAACTATAGCCGTAATTTTTCCCGAGGGCTTGCAGCTTTACTGTATGGTTAAATGATGATGGAGACTTCTTGGGTAAAATATTCCGGAGGTAAAATAGTCCCCCATTCGGATCTCCGGGCAGGGACTACTCAAGAGGACGTCGTTATCAGGAGAAAGAAAACTGGCGTTCTACGGATCGGAGCGTGGAATGTCAGATCCCTTAATCGGGCAGGTAGGTCAGAAAATTTAAAAAGGGAAATGGATAGGTTAAAGTTAGATATAGTGGGAATTAGTGAAGTTCGGTGACAGGAGGAACAAGACTTTTGGTCAGGCGAATACAGGGTTATAAATACAAAATCAAATAGCGGTAATGCAGGAGTAGGTTTAATAATGAATAGGAAAATAGGAATGCACGTAAGCTACTACAAACAGCATAGTGAATGCATTATTGTGGCCAAGATAGACACGAAGCCCACGCCTACTACAGCAGTACAAGTTTATATGCCAACTAGCTCTGCAGATGACGAAGAAATTGAAGAAATGTATGATGAAATAAAATAAATTATTCAGGGAGACAAAAATTTAATAGTCATGGGTGACTGGAACTAGGTAGTAGGAAAAGGGAGAGAAGGAAACGTAGTAGGTGAATATGGATTGAGGGGAAGAAATGAAAGAGGAAGCCACCTGGTAGAATTTTGCACAGAGCAAAACTTAATCATAGCTAACACTTGGTTCAAGAATCATAAAAGAAGGTTGTATACATGGAAGAAGCCTGGAGATACTGACAAGTTTCAGATGTGAAACTTCCTGGCAGATTAAAACTGTGAGCCCGACCGAGACTCGAACTCGGGACCTTTGCCTTTCACGGGCAAGTGCTGTACCATCTGAGCTACTGAAGCACAACTCACACCCGGTACTCACAGCTTTACTTCTGCCAGTACCTTGTCTCCAACCTTCCAAACTTTACAAGTTTCAGATAGATTATATAATGGTAAGACAGAGATTTAGGAACCAGGTTTTAAATTGTAAGACATTTCCAGGGGCAGATGTGGACTCTGACCACAATCTATTCGTTATGACCTGTAGATTAAAACTAAAGAAACTGCAAAAAGGTGGGAATTTAAGGAGATGGGACCTGGATAAACTGACTAAACCAGAGGTTGTACAGAGTTTCAGGGAGAGCATAAGGGAACAATTGACAGGAATTGGGGAAAGAAATAAAGTAGAAGAAGAATGGATAACTTTGAGGGATGAAGTAGTGAAGGCAGCAGAGGATATAGTAGGTAAAAAGACGAGGGCTACTAGAAATCCTTGGGTAACAGAAGAAACATTGAACTTAATTGATGAAAGGAGAAAATATAAAAATGAAGTAAATGAAGCAGGCAAAAAGGAATACAAACATCTCAAAAATGAGATCGACAGGAAGTGCAAAATGGCTACGCAGGGATGGCTAGAGGACAAATGTAAGGATGTAGAGACATATCTCACCAGGGGTAAGATAGATACTGCCTACAGGAAAATTAAAGAGACCTTTGGAGAAAAGAGAACCACTTGTATGAATATAAACAGCTCAGATGGAAACCCAATTATAAGCAAAGAAGGGAAAGCAGAAAGGTGGAAGGAGTATATAGAGGGTCTATACAAGGGTGATGACCTTGAGGACAATATTATGGAAATGGAAGAGGAGAATAATTTGGGTGAAAGTCACAGTTAAAGCAGGCTCAGACATGGTAATTGGATATCTCTATAGGCCCCATGGCTCGGCACCTGTTGTGGCTGAGCACCTGAAGGATAATTTGGAAAAATATTTCGAGTATATTTCCCCACCATGTTATAGTACTGGGTGGAGATTTCAATTTGCCGGATATAGACTGGGAGAATCAAACGTTTATAACGGGTGGCAGGGACAAATAATCCAGTGAAATTTTTTAAAGTGCTTTATCTGAAAACTATCTTGAGCAGTTAAAACAGAGAACCAACTCATGGCGATAACACATTAGACCACCTGGTGACAAACACACCTGAACTATTTGAAACAGTTAATGCAGAACAGGGAATCAGTGATCACAAAGCGGTTACTGCATCAATGATTTCAGCCGTAAATAGAGATATTAAGAAAGGTAGGAAGATTTTTCTGTTTAGCAAAAGTGACAAAAAGCAGATTTCAAAGTACCTGATGGCTCAACACAAAAGTTGAGTCTCAAGTACAGATAGTGTTGAGGATCAGTGGACAAAGTTTAAAGCCATCGTACAATACGCGTTAGATGAGTATGTGCCAAGCAAGATTGTAAGAGATGGAAAAGAGCCACCATGGTACAACAACCAAGTTAGAAAACTGCTGCGGAAGCAAAGGGAACTTCACAGCAAACATAAACATAGCCAAAGCCTTGTGGACAAACAAAAATTACGCGATGCGAAATGTAGTGTGATGGGGGCTATGCGAGACGCGTTCAATGAATTCGAAAGTGAAGTTCTATGTACAGACTTGGCAGAAAATCCTAAGAAATTTTGGTCTTATGTCAAAGCGGTAGGTGGGTCCAAACAAAATGTCCAGACACACTGTGACCAAAATGGTACTGAAACAGAGGATGACAGACTAAAGGCTGAAATACTAAATGTCTTTTTCCTAAGCTGTTTCACAGAGGAAGACTGCACTGTAGTTCCTTCTCTAGATTTTTGCACAGATGACAAAATGATATATATCGAAATAGACGACAGAGGGATAGAGAAACAATTAAAATCGCTCAAAAGAGGAAAGGCCGCTGGACCTTATGGGATACCAGTTCGATTTTACACAGAGCACGCGAAGGAACTTGCCCCCCTTCTTGCAGCAGCGTACCGTAGGTCTCTAGAAGAGCGTAGTGTTCCAAAGGATTGGAAAGGGGCACAGGTCATCCACGTTCTCAAGAAGGGATGTCGAACAGATGTGCAGAACCTATATATCTAACGTCTATCAGTTGTAGAATTTTGGAACACGTATTATGTTAGAGTATAACAACTTTTCTGGAGACTAGAAATCTACTCTGTAGGAATCAGCATGGGTTTAGAAAAAGACGGTCGTGTGAAACCCAGCTTGCGCTACTCGTACATGCGACTCAGAGGGGCATAGACACAGGTTCCCAGGTAGATGCCGTGTTTGTTGACTTCCGCAAGGTGTCCGATACAGTTCCCCACAGTCGTTTAATGAACAAAGTAAGAGCATACGGACTATAAGATCAATTGTGTGATTGGATTGAAGAGTTCCTAGATAACATGACGCAGCATGTCATTCTCAATGGAGAGAAGTCTTCCGAAGTAAGAGTGATTTCAGGTGTGCCGCAGGGGAGTGTTGTAGGGCCGTTGCTATTCACAATATACATAAATGATCTTGTGGATGACATCGGAAGTTCACGGAGGCTTTTTGCGGATGATGCTGTGGTATATCAAGAGGTTTTAACAATGGAAAATTGTACTGAAATGCAGGAGGATCTGCAGCGAATTGACGCATGGTGCACGGAATGGCAATTGAATCTCAATGTAGACAAGTGTAATGTGCTGTGAATACATAGAAAGATAGATCCCTTATCATTTAGCTACAAAGTAGCAGGTCAGCAACTGGAAGCAGTTAATTCCATAAATTATCTGGGAGTATGCATTAGGAGTGATTTAAAATGGAATGATAATATAAAGTTGATCGTCGGTAAAGCAGATGCTAGACTGAGATTTATTGGAAGAATCCTAAGGAAATGCAATCCGAAAACAAAGGAAGTAGGTTACAGTACGCTTGTTCGCCCACTGCTTGAATACTGCTCAGCAGTGTGGGATCCGTACCAGATAGGGTTGATAGAGGAGATAGAGAAGATCCAACGGAGAGCAGCACGCTTCGTTACAGGATCATTTAGTAATCACGAAAGCGTTACGGAGACGATAGATAAACTCCAGTGGAAGACTCTGCAGTTGAGACGCTCAGTAGCTCGGTACATGCTTTTGTTGAAGTTTCGAGAACATACCTTCACCGAAGAGTCAAGCAGTATATTGCTCTCTCCTACGTATATCTCGCGAAGAGACCATGAGGATAAAATCAGAGACATTAGAGCCCACAAAGAGGCATACCGACAATCCTTCTTTCCACTAACAATACGAGACTGGTATAGAAGGGAGAACCGATAGAGGTACTCAAGGTACCCTCCGCCACACACCGTCAGGTGGCTTGCAGAGTATGGATGTAGATGTAGATGTAGAAGAGGATGTAGATGAAGATGAAATGGGAGATACGATACTGCGTGAAAAGTTTGACAGGGCACTGAAAGACTTGAGTCGAAACAAGGTCCCAGGCATAGATAACATTCCATTATAACTACTGACAGCCTTGGGAGAGCCAGTCCTGACAAAATCTTACCATCTGGCGAGGAAAATGTATGAGACAGGCGAAATACCCTCAGACTTCAAGAAGAATATGATAATTCCAATCCCAAAGAAAGCAGGTGTTGACAGATGTGAAAATTACCGAACTATCAGTTTAATAAGCCACACCTGCAAAATACTAACGCGAATTCTTTACAGACGAATGGAAAAACTGGTAAAAGCCGACCTCGGGGAAGATCAGTTTGGATTCCGTAGAAATATGTGAACACGTGAGGCAATACTGACCCTACGACTTATCTTAGAAGCTAGATTAAGGAAAGGCAAACCTACGTTTCTAGCATTTGTAGACTTGGAGAAAGCTTTTGACAATGTTGACTGGCATACGCTCTTTCAATTTCTGAAGGTGGCAGGGGTAAAATACAGGGAGCGAAATGCTATTTACAATTTGTACAGAAACGAGAAGGCAGTTATAAGAGTCGAGGAACACGAAAGGGAAGCAGTGGTTGGGAAGATTAGGAAATGAGACACTTAAAATAGTAAAGGAGTTTCGCTATTTGGGAAGCAAAATAACTGATGATAGTTGAAGTAGAGAGGATATAAAAGTTAGACTGGCAATGTCAAGGAAAGCATTTCTGAAGAAGAGAAATTTGTCATCATCGAGTATAGATTTAGCTGTCACGAAGTCGTGTCTGAAAGTATTTGTATGGATTGTAGCCATGTATGGAAGTGAAACATGGATGTTAAATAGTTTAGACAAGAAGAGAACAGAAGCTTTTGAAATGTGGTGCTACAGAAGAATGCTGAAAATTAGATGGGTAGATCACATAACTTATGAGGAGGCATTGAATAGAATTGGAGAGAAGAGAAATTTGTAGCACAACTTGACTAGAAGAAGGGATCGGTTGGTAGGACATGTTCTGAGGCATCAAGGGATCACCAATTTAGTGTTGGAGGGCAGCATGGAAGGTAAAAATCGTAGAGGGAGACCAAGAGATGAATACACTAAGCAGATTCAGAAGGATGTAGGTTGCAATAGGTACTGGGAGATGAAGAAGCCTGCACAGGATAGAGTAGCATGGAGAGCTGCATCAAAGCAGTCTCTGGACTGAAGACCACAACAACAAGTTGTCCACATAGTGGGAATGCATAGGTGATCTTCATATATTGTGGATAAGGTGTCATCTAAGTTGTCTATCCTCCCCAAATGACTTGCACAATTGGAAAAAAAGGGAGGAACGGGGGAGGGTGAGCAACAGCAAGAGAGGAGACCAAAACTAAAAGTGTGAACTAGACTATTTTATTAAAAAGGTAAAAGAGAGAAGAAATCGAGTAGGGCAATCTAACAGACACAGGAAAAATGTAAGCAATCACCAAGGCCTAAGACTGGAGTCAACAGATCCAAGGAGAGATGGATAGCTGGCGGGTGAGGGTAGGGGTAGGGGTACAGGGTGGGGGGACAGCAGTAGGGGGACGAGGTGGGGGTGGGGAGTGGGGGAAGTACCACAATGGTTCAGGGTTTCACATTTGCCCCTTACATACCTATGAAAAAGCTGTGAGCTCCCTGGAGGGCAGATTCACAAAATAACAGTATTGAAACTTACCCCAATACACATATAACAGCACTCCTGCCTTACAACAGATGATGATAATTCTTCAGAAACTGAAAACTCTGCAAGACGGTACGAAATTCTTGTGAAAGGAACATGTTTTAATGATACAGTTTATTGAGATAAACGTGATTTATGTTCATTTAGGCAAGTGTTGTATGATCAGGTTTCTGTGTATAAGTTCCAAGTAGGTAGTGTTCAACATCTGTGACATTTCTATGACTATTTCTGATAGTATTAATATTAAATGCAAGCAACTGATTTTATTCATATAATAGTGCAAATACCATGTGCTATAATACAAATCTGACAAAAAAGAGCTACAGCATTTACTGCACCAATTAAACAAAAGTTAAAAGTAATTTTCTGAATGAATTATTTATTCATCAACAGAATTTATTCCCATACCTTCATATTTTGGGTTTGTAATAATTTACTGTGTGTGTGTGTGCGCGCGCGCACGCGCGCGCATTTCATAAGTTGTGTAAAGTACATTAAAATAAGCTTCACAGCTACCACTCCAGAAATAATTGGAGTTTGACAACACAGCCTGCTCAGCTCATTTAATTATAAACATTCATCAGATTTTGGTGCAAGAGTAGTTATATGACTCTTGAGAAACCCTTCTGATAACCCACAAAACAGGACAAGGAAAGCTACAATATTTACAGAATATATGTAATATGGAAAATGACAAATGTCTCAGTCTACTAGAGCCCAAGGAAAAAAAACATCATGCATGATGCTATCAACAAAAAGTTATTTCACTATGTCTCAATGAATGACCACATGACAAAGTGATGTCACAAATAGTATATCTCATTCACTGTGCAACTTAATCAGCCATAACACGCAAGCGCCACATCTTCTACAGCCAACATATTACCATATTTCTTTCTTGATTTATTATATAGTGAGGGATACATGCAGAATAGAAAATATTATGATTAGGTAGTAAGGAAAGAACAATTATCAACTGAAGTGAATCAAAAGCGAAGTATCCCTTTCATTATAGAAAAATCATTTAAATATCTACCAACAAAAAGCAATTCTTAGTGAAAAAAATAGGAATATTAAAATCTTTCTGGTTTTGCCATTATGGTAACTGATTTCGGGAGGAGCTTCCAAACCAGAAATTTGTGGCCTGAATAACCATTATTGTCACTGGAAGTTACTCTTGGCAGTGATAAAAATAGTCATCACTGCATATGCTGTAGAAATATTTAGCATGAGAGACCCAAGTTGCTCAGTAGCTGGTATGATCCCTAACATAAGATATTCAATGCATATAGAAAGATTGTCTCCAACAGTCAAGGGGTCAAAACTGAGTGCTGGAATGGGATTTGAGCCCAGAACCTTGTCTTTCATGGGCACTGATCTTAATGACTGTACTATCCCGGCATGACACATGACTGATCCATACCGTTTTGATAGTGGCAGTGCCTCTAACTTTCCAAACATCACAGTTACTCTCCTACATACTTCAAAGGCCTAGTAATCTTGGAAGAAAGTATACTGCAATGAAATGGCTTAGCCATAGTGTAAGGATTGTTGCCAGAATGAATGTCTTACTCTGCGGTTAAGTTTGTGCTGTTCTGAAATGTACTGGCAGACTAAAATTGTGTAGCAAACTGGGTTTTGAACTCGTCTGGAAAGAGCTTTGCCTGTGGAAGGTAAAGTTCCAGGTTTGATTTCCTGTTCAACAAACAGATTTAATCTGACAGGTAGTTTTAAAACAATGCACGATTGATGCAGACTGTGGTTAAAACGTTTCTCTACCATATCTTTTCATCCAGGAGTGCTAGTTCAGCAAGGTACGTGGGAGAGCTTCTGTGAAGTTTGAAAACTGGGAGAGAGGGACTGGTAAACTGGAAGCTGGGGAGGGGGGCTGGTCTTGAGTCCTGCCCAGTTGGCTTATTTAGTGCCTATCAAACACTAATATCCTGGCTCAAGTACTGATAGTGCACCCAGTTTTAACTCTTTTACTTCAGCAGACGACTTTGGCACATGCTGCATTGGGCAGTGACCAATCTAGCTGAACCACTGAGTACCCTGTGTTTGCGATACTATCAGTTACTGGATTTGAGCCCTAGTCCACAAAAGAGTTTTAATCTGTCCAGATATTTCAAAACGGTTTACACACTACTACAGAATAAAGGTACATTTTAGATTATATAACATGTTAAATTTTATACCAAAAAATGTGATCAACATTTTACTTCTAAACGTAGCTGCAGCTGAACTTGCTCAGTATGGGTAAGTACTTCAACATCTTCCTGTTAAGCTCCATGCAGAAGCTTATCACCACGAAGTGAAAGACCTGGTGGATTTTTAATTTTTTTTTCATACTGAAAGCACCATTAAAACATTACAGGTGTTTTCCAAATCAGTTCATTGATAAAGAAATTTACTAGAACTCACCAAAGCTTTCTGGATCAGAGTCCCACAGCTGCAGATCATCTTGCGTCAGGAGGAAGTAGTGAGAGACAAGCTTACGACACATCTCATGTAAAGTATCTTCAGTGAAGAAGTCCTGCTTCACCTGGTGTGCTTTCAGTGTGGCTGGCTCCTTTGTTTCTGAGGCAGACAGGATATCATCCACTGAGTGGAGAAAAATAATGTTTACTTTCTTCCAGTTTCAAAAAAACATTTCTCCAAGGGAAAATTGATGCAAGAAATATGCAAGCACTTTGAACGTAAGTGCATGTGCATGTGTGCAAAGGAATAAGACAATATGAAAGGTAAGAGAGGATCGGAAATGAGACTTAATAGGGAAGAGTACAAGAAAAACCAATTAGACTGACTTGATTTCAATTACAAAAGTGAGCAGTAAAATATATAACAGAACTAAGAAAGAGTTGTTCACTTATAACACAGTGTTGCAGCTTGTTCATCATCATGATCATCATCATCAAAGCTATCTGACATCCAATGATGGGTAAAGGCCTCCTCTATACTTTGATGAATTATCTAGGTTTTGTATATCCATTATACAGTTGTGAATGGTAATATTTATTTATGGTTCACTTAAATTTTTATAATTTACCTTTCTTTAAAAATTTCGCATACTGGTACTGTATTTTCTGTATATGTACAGTAAAGTGCATTATACTGGAGGTTGAAGTTCTTCGTATTGTATGTGAATAATATAAGTAAAATACTATATAAATTGTTTCAAACAATGGAAAATCCAGGATGGTTCAGATTCACTGATGACATCTTTGCTATCTGGATTGAAGCTGAGGACACCTTAATCACATTCCTCCAGAACCTCAACAAGCTTCTCCCCCATTTGCTTCACCTGGTCCAACTCAACCAAACAAGCCAACTTCCTAGATGTTTACCTTCACCTCAGAGATGGCCACATCAGTACCTCCAACCATATCAAACCAACAAACCTCCAGCAATACCTCCACTACGACAGCTGCCACCCATTCCATACCAAGAAGTCCCTTCTGTAAAGCCTAGCCACCCATGCTCATCACATCTGCAGTGATGAGCAGTCCCTCTCAAAATATACCGAGCGTCTTACTGAAGCCTTCACTGACTGTAATTATCCTCCCATCCTTGTACAAAAACAAACCTCCCATGCCTTATCTTTCCAGTCTCCCACCACCTCCCAAAGTCCCACCACAGAGGAGTATTGCCCTCGTAACTCATTCGGGACTGTAGCACATGAATTACATTCTCTGCCATGGCTTCAATTATCTCTCGTCGTGCCCGGAAATGAGAAATGTCCTGCCCATTATCCTTCCCAACCCCCCACCCCCCTTCCGTGGTATTCTGCCATCCACTGAACTTACACAATATACTCATCCATCCTTACTCAAGCCCTGCTCCCAATTCCTTACCTCATGGCTCATTCCCCTGTAATAGACCTAGATGCACGACCTGTCCCATACATCCTCCTACCACCACCTACTCCAGTCCGGTCACTAACATCACCTATCCCATCAAAGGAAGGGCTACCCGTGAACCAGTCATGTGGTTTACAAGCTAAACTGCAATCACTGTGCTGCATTCCATGTAGGCATGACAACCAACAAGCTGTCTGTCCCCATGAACGGCCACCGATAAACTGTGGCCAAAAAACAAGTGGACCACCCTGTTGCTGAACACACTGCCGAACATGATATCCCTCATCTCAATGACTGCTTCACAACCTTTGCCATATGGATCCTTCCCACCAACACCAGCTTTTCTGAATTGCGCAGGTGGGAACTTTCCCTGCAATACATGCTACGTTCCAGTAGCTCTCCTGACCTCAACCTTCGTTAGTCACTGTCCTCACCCATCCAGCCCCCTCCCTGTTCCCATTCCAGCACTAAACAGCCGTTATTTCACTGCCACACCCAGTCTTTTAATTTCTCTCCTTTCCACTACTTACCCCTTACCCCCTCCGCACCTTCTCTCCTGCCCTCCACCTAAACTGCAACATCTCACTGTTCACCACTCCCATCGTTCTATCCCTACCCCTCCCCACCCCAGCCTCCTCCTTACCCCCACCCAGTTGCCACTCCCATCATGCACTGGTGCTGCTGCTCGCAGTGTGGTTTCAGCTCTGAGACTGCAGACGTGTGTGCAAGTTGCGTTTGTGTGCGTGCGCACACATATGTGTACGTGTGTGTATTGCTAACAAAGGCCTTAATGGCTGAAAGCTATAATTGTGTGAATCTTTTTGTTGTGGCTATAGTGACTCATCATCTCCACTATACAATATGTAAATTGTTTGTTACGTTAAATAATTTTGTGATAACCTTTCATACTTAAAATTATTTGTGTGTATAAATTGTTCATGTTAATGTAAATCTGACAATTGAAAAAATGGTCACACTTAGCAACAATATAAGAAATAGGTGTTATGCAAAAGCAAGTGTGCTTTTGTTTAAAACAAAAGTGGCTCTGGGGAGTGGAAAAGGTGGCAAGGGCGAATTGGTGCACTATCTAGAGTGAGTGCGGGGAAAAAGTCCCACAGTCTGTAGGCAGTAGTGATGAGGCAACACCTTTGTTGAGCAGGAGTAGCTTTGCCTACAAATTTGCACAAAATGCCTAAGATGGAGACTGCGGACGGCTTACGGCATAGCTGAGAGTTGTTGGGCTAATGTCTGTAGAATTGTACGATGCCAAGAAGAGGAACAGGCCCATACAACAAGAGACTTGCAGGCCGTACTGTAGGTAGTGTAGCCACCATAATGGTTCACCACATCCAAGCATACAGCTACCAGGTACGACTTTTATACTAAATTTACTTTTGTACAGAGTGAACCATTAATTTAAACTGTGGTTTTAATAATCATTCTTGAACTTTAAAGAAATCTGTTCAGCCTGCTATGTCATCCTAATCACACACTTATATAGGGTTCCTTCCTTGTGTTAGATGAATCTGAGTATCCTATTTTATAAACTTATGAGGTGCCAAGTTAATATAAAGAGGTACCATTTAAATTGTTTTTGTGTTTTCTTAATGATTGCAAAGTGTTACAGTAAAAGTTTACATAAGCAAAATTCAATCATAGTGTAGCCAAGTTACTAGAATCTGGAAAATGACTACAGAGACTTAGTTCAAAGCCGGCCGGTGTGGCCGTGCGGTTCTAGGCGCTTCAATCTGGAACTGCGTGACCGCTACAGTCGCAGGTTCCAATCCTGCCTCGGGCATGGATGTGTGTGATGTCCTTAGGTTAGTTAGGTTTTAGTAATTGTAAGTTCTAGGGGACTGGTGACCACAGATGTTAGTCCCATAATGCTCAGAGCCATCTGAACCAATTTTTTTAGTTAATTCAAAGCCTCTGAAATTAAATTCCAACAAGAAGAGGTTTTCTTGAAGTGAAATGTTCAGTATAAAAAATGAGTGCTTTAGTATCTAAGTACTATAAGTTGTTTATTATAGAATATGCTTTTCTATAGATCCCCCATGGCCATTTTTTTACGTCCCCTGAGGTTATCTACTGGGCTATTTTTCTATTTCTCTTTTAAAAATGTAATGTGTAAGGGCGTAGCAGGGGGGGAAAAAAACTACTAAATGAACTCAGAACTGAGTTGTCCTAGCTTCAAAATAATAATATTCATACTGCTTTTCTATTTAACTGCTGGATAAAATGTTAGAAAAAGAATTGAATAGTCTGATTTACTTATCCATTAGACACAACAAACGGTCAAATCCTGTAAAATGGGTAACTCTATTGATTAGCTTTTCCTATTACTAGGACTATCATCCCATAGTGTATTTTATATGGAAAGTAAACTAAATTTTAGTACAAGGGTTATACATGGCTTTTCCCATAACAGAACTATTTGTTCTGTTGGGGTATAGTACACATCACAACATAGAGAAAGGTTTTTCTGTTATTTAGGTAAAAGCATACCAAATTACAATAGTAGAGGTAGGATTACAGTGGGAATGCAGCTGACAAAGAACTTGTAGAGAGAGAATACCAAAAGCTGTAATGAAAACAGTTGTGTGTGGAGTGTACTCGCTCAAATAACAGACGTCCACAGTATCCAGTTCAATATATATGGGCTTGAAGGTAACGCTAATGAAGCATTGAAACTGGTTGCTTACAAACTAAAATACTTGGGAAGAATTATGACTGTTGGCATCCTTTCTCTACAAATTGACAGATTATTGTCCTCAGCTACATGCATCATGTTATTTCTGCGTGTTTTCTAATGCCATCTGCCCACCCTCTATTACAACACCATCTCTTGAAATCGAGATTCCTTCTTTTATCGATCATTCATTTTGCAGCTACATCTTTCACTCACCTCTACTGAATTTTGATTATAGCTGTAATTACTTTTTTCAATTCTTTTCTGTTACTTGATCCATGTCTTTGTTACCCTGTCTCCAACAGAAATTTCCAAAATTGCTCACCAAGCAACCCTCACTTTCGATGTAAAAAAAATTGTATTACATTGCTGTAAGTGAATACTTGTACTGTACTTTTCCTGTAATCATGCTGTTTCAGGCAAACTGGAAGCTCAGTTCTGAAAACCCTCTTTAGTTTATGAAATTCAATCCAGCAGATTTTGCTCTTTTGTTTCCAATTGGCAATTGTCTGCAGTTGCCCTACACATAACAAACTCGTCAAATGGACCTATTAATACATGTATGTGTCTTTATGGTAACAATCATATGGCAGAGATGTTGAGTTGCAAACAGATATAACAAAAAGACTGTCAACCAAGTAAGCTTCTGGACAAAAGGCCTTCTTCCAAATTAGAGCTCGCTCTCTCTCTCTCTCTCTCTCTCTCTCTCTCTCTCTCTCACACACACACACACACACACACACACACACACACACACACACACACACACACACACAAAATCACTACCTCTGGCTGCTGTATGCTTGATGGCAGAAGCAATCTCGCTGGCAGGGGTAAGGAAGAGGTTGGGGCAGCAGGGTGGGGTGGAAGAAGGTAAAGTTCTGCTTGTGGGAGCATATATGGACAAGATGGAGAGAGGGTAGGGCAGTTTGGTTCAGTCAGGTAGTTAGACAGAGGGCAAGGGAGGTGGATTGGTACAGGTCTTGCATCTGGTCTATTACAGGGATATGAGCCATGAGGCCAGGAGTTGGAAGCAGGCATTGTGTAGGGATGGATGAGGATATTATATAGACTCTGGGGGGGAGAGGGGGGGGGGGCAGAATACCACTGTAGATCAGGTGGGAAGGATAGTGGCTAGGACATTCCTCATTTCAGGGGTGGGGGAGGGGGGCGAAATACCACTGTGGAACAGATGGGAAGGATAGTGGGTAGGACATTCCTCATTTCAGGGCACAACAAGAGGCAGTTGAAACCCTGTATTAGACCTAGATGCACGACCAAGTTCCATACATCCTTCCATCACCACCTTCACCATTCCAGTCTGGTCACGAGTATCAACTAACCCCTTAAAAGCACAACTACCCTGTGAAACCCACCATGTGACCTACAAGCTAAGCTGCAACCACTGTGCTGCAGCCTATGTGAGCATGACAACCAACAGGTTGTCTGCTTGCATGAATGGTCACCGACATCCAGTGACCAAGAAACAGCTGGACCACCCAGTTGCTGAGCACACTGTCTAACACAACAGTTTCATTTTAATGACTGCTTCCCAGCCCATCCTTCCCCTCGTCCCCACCTAACCTCCCAACTGCACCTATCTGTCCTACACTCTCTTCACATCATCCCTGTATGCTCCCACAAGCAGCACTTTATCATCCTCCTCCCCACCCTGCTGTCGCTCACCCTACCTACTCAGCCGCTTCCTTGCCCCCACCACCAAGACTGCTTCTCCCATTATGCGCACGTTGCAAAACCAATACAAACATACTTAGAAATATTGAAATGGAAATTCTACCCCAATCACCAAATTCTCCAGACACTGTTCCTTCTGACTACGATCTTTTACAATCAATGGCATATGGCCTTGCTGACCAGCACTTCTGGTAATAAGAACAAGTGCAAAATTGGATCTCCTCAAAAGACACCCATTTCTTCTGCCGCAGTATTGGTATGCTATCCCAAAGATGAGGGAAAGCAGTGGCCAGTGATTGTCAATACTTTTAATTGTAAGATTTTCACAATAAGCCTTCAACTTTGAGAAAAAATGCCAGAAGCATAGTTGTAGACCTAATACTTTTCTACTACCTTGTCTGCTGCTTTAACAACTCCTACCAAAATGGCATGATCTCCAGGAACATTTCTTTTCTTCATACCTTTAATGGTTTATACGTTTAATCTAATATTACTTCCAGACTACTGCTGTTATATCTATGCGATTACATAAAGACAGGTCATCGTTTAATGATGTTACCAAATATCTTAAAATTTACTTCAGATGAACATAGGCCACACACACACACACACACACACACACACACACACTACTTCACATTTTGACACAATACTTTAATAAATGTTTGGACAGACATAGACTACACATTTTATATGTATACCATTATATGAAAGATACGATGATGATTAGCATTGTTACCAAAAATCTCAAAATGTTCTCAATCAATTTACTTCAAATTTTTCCATGATACTCTAATAAACATTCAGGTGGACATGGGCAACATATTTTTTAAACAAAATGAACAGGTATTACGTTACAACTGAGAAATAAAATGCAGCACTTGCTCTGCTCTGAAAATGTGTGGTTTTATTTTGTTCCTCACAGTCAGTTTTAATTAAGATAGCAGGGTGTTTAAACCATTCTTTTATTGTTATTGCAATAAATTCTGTAGTAGTACTCTAATAATAAGCTGATAAGCCATAGATATCAGTTTCCCATTTTCTGTGAGGAAGAAAACAAAACAGCAAGCCAAAACAGCAAGATCGTTGTGTATTCGATTTTTGTTTAAAGATCTGTATCATGAGAAATATATATATATAGATGGGAGGAGGATGTCTGGGACTGGTCTTGCATCTAGGTCTGTAACTGGGATATGTGCCATGAGGTGAAGGGGTGGGAGCAGTGGTTGAGGAGGGATGGATGAGGATATTGCATAGATTTGGTGGGCAGTGGATCCCCCTATGGGAGGGGTAGGAAGGATAGTGGGTAGGATATTAATCATTTCTGCACATGACAAAAGTAATTGGAACCACGTCAGAGAATGTGATGCAGCTGCTCCAGTCTTGGATGGTACCGAGCCATTATGGGAGTGCTGCTTTGTCGCCAGAGGTGGACTCAAGAGTTGGCAGGTGATTGAACAGGTAAGGAATGGGAAATCTGTTTCTGAATAGCCATCTGTGAGGTGGAGGTCAACATGGAGGAAGGTGGCTTGTTGGTTTGAGGAGGACCAGATGAAGTGAACGGGGCAGGAGGTGTTAAGGATCTGGAGGAATGTGGATAGGGCATTCTCATCCTCAAGCCAGATCAATCATGAGAAGTGGTAAATCCAGGTTCAAGTCTTGGTCAGGCACCAATTTTCAACTTTCCCATTAATTTATTTCGATGTCCATAACCAGCCATTGTCTGTCTTTCCTCCAATTCAAAAGGCATTGTTTGAAGAAGATGTAATGAAGTTCAAGAGGATTTTGAAGATGAAGAGGGCAAAGACTGTGACGATGAACTTTAAGTGTGGCAAGAAGATGCCTTCAATAGGTATGTGATGAGTAAAGTTCTGAGGGATAGAAAAGACCTGCTGTGGTTCAATAGCCATGCTAGAAAAGTGCTAAGAAAGCAAAGAGAGCTTCACTGCAAATTTCAATGTAGTCAATGTGTCACAGACAAACAAAAGCTCAACAACGCCACAATTATTGTAAGGAGAGCTACGTGTAGAGCACTCAACGAATTTGAAAGTAAAATTCTGTCTACTGATTTAACAGAGGATCCTCATGGAATCTGTCCAGACAGCCAAGTGCATTAATGCACGACTTTCAGGATTCAGGGAGGCAAGCTAGTCCCACACCGAATCTGTCTTGCAGTTTAACAATGCAGGACGGTGAGCTGGCCAGCTTGGATGTGGTTTTTGGACTGTTTCCCACATCCAACTAAATTAATACTAGCTGGTACCCACGTCACACCTGAGATACAAACTATGTAAACATTCAGGAAACATTCTCACATTTGTGCTTGATATTTACTCTAGATGTAAACAGGTGCCGTACATGAATTCTGTACTGTGGAGGACTGGCGGCATCAGGAAGGGCAACAGATCACTAAACTGTCACGTGCAAACACTGCCAATGTAACATTGCCAAACCCATAGCAATGGAAAGCGCAAAGAAGGAGAATAAAGAAACAAAGTGGAATGAAGTTCCACCATCACAAAGAGTACATTTCAGGGCCTACAATATTATTCAAAAGTTATATGAACCTGTAGGTGCAAGGAAAGCAGGGAGAATGCCTTTGAATGTTGGAACTGTGGAACTGCCTTGTAGAATACGATTTCTGTCAATTACAGTTCTGTATATTAATCAGAGCATCAATGCTTCATTCCAGTAAGAAAGAAAGGTAAAAACACATGTTGTTGAACTCAAAGCCTTTGTTGGTCACTTACATTTAGCTAGTATTAATAAAAGTAACAGACAAAGCTTAGAGGACCTGTGAGGAACTGATGGGGGATGGAATTGAAAAATTTTGCCTCATGATGAAAATAAAATGTTCACCTTCATCATGCAGTGATTTAGATTTGACTATTGTGGCACTCACGATGAAAGGAGACAATCAGACAACATCCAACAATTTGGGAAATATTTTCTATATTTGTACAGAACTGTCAAAAGGCCTTTTCTTTCAGAGAAAATATTATAGCAGATGAAAAACTGGAATGATTGTATCGAAGATGCCGCTTTTGCTAATACATAACTACAAAAACCAAACTAACATGTCATTAAGATATATGCTCTTCTGGATGGCTAAATGGCTCTGAGCACTATCGACTTAACTTCTGAGGCCATCAGTCACCTAGAACTTAGAACTAATTAAACCTAACTAACCTAAGGACATCACACACATCCATGCCTGAGGCAGGATTCGAACCTGCGACCGTAGCGGTCGCTCTGTTTCAGACTGCAGCGCCTAGAACCGCACGGCCACTCTGGCCAGCGCTCTTCTGGAGGCTCAGCTATTTTGCCTGTATAATTTGGAGATTTATGCTGTGTTGCAACTACAGTATTATATCAGGCGAGCAACAAGTCATCTGATAATGATCTATGACTCTGTGAGTACATTTATCAGTTAGGCCAAAACATGATGGCAAACCACTATTGGTTTGATAAAAGGGTTAGGAAGGAAAATCTTTCTTCCTTCTAGGATGTTGAGGAATAGCAAGCAAGAGATTGGCACCAGTAAAGGAAGGGCGGCCCACAGTTAACGTTTTGGCTTCAAGAAAGCCTGTGAATGAACACTGGATAAGTGAATTACTTCGTAAATATTCTAAGGACGGTGAGCCATTAGCTCGTGGTTATAGCAACTACATTTGGCTCAGTAATTCATACAAATCTTCAAGCAGAGGCTAAAACATTAGAGTATGATGTATGCAGAAGAAGAAGAAGGTAGAACTGGGGTCAAGCGGAAAAGGTGTAATACTTGCATAGTAAAGAAACTACTTATAGAATATTGTTGCAAAATTTGTCAAAAGCAAAATCTGGTTGATGTACACGGAAGCTTCTTGCTTTGACTACAGAAAAATTAACCATTTTTTTATCACTGCTCTGCAGTGATGAGACAATGTAATTATTTTTATTTCTATTGTTGCTATGATCTCATGTGACTTATCTTTCTGTACTGATATGTATAATTTATAACATGTTTAATTAGTGAAATTTAATTTAGAAAGCATGCAAGTAAGTAATCTGACCAATCTGATAAAATGCACTGATCCTATTGAAACTCAGTGCCTGATGGAAGGTTGAAGATGTCTTGGACTGTTCATACAATCTTCTCTCCATTGTTCATATTGCGTCATTTGGCACCTTAACTAATGAAGTGTGGTACACTCCCAACACAAGTTTCATTTGTTGTTCTTCACACTTAAAATACATTTGTTTAAATGTCATATTTTACTATTGTTTTGCAAAATGATTGACTGTCTTAATCCTAACTGTAAAGCAGTTATTCGAGTTTACTGTGCTACTTAACCCATTAAGGCTACAGATAAGTATCTGGTGGGATGAAAGTGGTAATTGAGATCCTGTTACATTATGTAAACAAGCAATAATAGTTCAATGCACTAGCAATTAATAATTACGTATTTCTTTAGTAACAAGCAGAGAGCAAATATTGGCCTGTAGAGTTAATTAATGTAACTGTTTATTGTAGTATTGTGGAAGTCATAAGTGGTCACATACTTCCGATAATCTAAAGGTATAATACATCTTCGTAAAAATGATCCCCCAACTTATATACACTGCAGCAGTATTAAGGGCAGAAGAGGAACACTTCCAAAGAACATATTTGTAACCCTGTTCTAATGGGGAATGACTAAAAAATGTGACTGCAAAGCAGATTGAGGGACTGAGCAATGAGGGAAAGGTATACGAAGCAGGGACAGTATAAATAATTAGTATGAGATGAAGTGGAGGGAAAGGAATGGTAGTGTGAAATAGGTTGGTATTCACAGTATAAAATGCACGAAGTGAAAGGCAACTCTTCTTGGAAACATTCTTGCTCTATCAGCATTTTAGTACTTCCTTAAGCAGGAGTTCTCAGTTAGCAACACAATAAATTTGATTATAGTTAACAGTAGACAGATACAAAATATGATATTCTGAAATGAGTTTTCATATGTCTGCTGTGATGCATTTCGAATTTACCTACCCGACACTGTTTCACCTTAATTAAAATAATTATCTTTATAAGGTTTCTAGTGTCAATAATTATATCAAACCAATATAAATTTTGAAATGTAAAGATTAATCTTATTGCATGCTACTGCATGTGTATTTTTTATTACTTATAAATTAATGAACAAAAATTCAGCAGACATGGACTGCTTCTGTAGCTCCATTATATTAGTGCTTCGCAGACATAACAACATACTTCAATAGCACTTAAGGAACACTATACATCGGACATTCCACTGGTCACAGTAACAATTTTTGTTTACCAGACATTCAGATATTCATCAGTTTTTATTCAAATACTCAATTATACATCTTAAAATAAAAATAGCTTGTAGATTCTTCCTGCATTAATTAGCTATTTGCACTACTAATATGTGCTTGAAATTTTCTTTTAATGGTGTACTTTGTTTTATCATAGCTCAACTGTCACTGGTGATGATCCATACAAATTCTCAAATTGGTGACTTTCTTCCATCCTCATTGTTAAATATAAAATCCCATTGGTACACTCGCACTTGCCATTGGGAAAAAAAAAAAAAAAAAAAAAAAAAAAAAAAAAAAAAAAAACCTGTGGTTACCACACAGTTATCTCCAATATGTATGGACCTTGTGGCCTCCTGCGGTACCTGGCTGGTCTCTTTATTCACACCGTTTCAGTGACATCTCAAGCCACAATATTGACATCACACACATGGCATGTTATGCACACCCTTCCACAATCCACATAGCTTGTTATGTCACGGAGTCTCAGTCCTATTAATGTTCCTCAAGACCCTCTGTGGTGTCCACATCCCATTTCCTTCTACTGAACCCCTATCAGCCTCATATTACCGTTACTTTTCGACTCCAAATTAGATCATCTTTACTCTTACTCTCAATGCTTCACTGTTTTCCTTTATACAATTCTCTCATCACTTCTCATATTACCTCTGTACCTGTTCCTTGCATTTACCTCTTTTGTACATGTCTACATATTATCCACATGCAATATGCTATAGGATTCCTCCTCCCCCCGCACATGCGCAGACACAAAAACCTGTTCTGAAAGTAACAGTATACAAAGCCTATCAAATACAACAGTTAACCAATTAACAGTGAACATAATTCAAGAAATTTAAGAATAAAGTACTTGAGACAAAACTTAACACTTACCTTCCTCTATTTTTGCAGGTTTGTACTCAGCACACATGAGAATACCCTTTATTATATTCAGGCACTGTATAAGAAACCTTTCAAACAGTAAAGGTTCACCAGCTGGTGTAAAGGCATAATATACACAAAGCTCCAAAGAGGGTCGAATAAGTTCAACATAAGAAAATGGATGGTGTTCTAGAACTGACATCAGAACTTTAGAGAGATGAATAATGAATTTTTCTACTGTTTCAACAGGGCCAATCCTTTTCTGCAGCAGCGTCTTTCCTGTGGGATAAAAATTAAGATAATTTGTAATTAAAAATAACGAAACTGATATACTACAATTTATAGGAACTTGTATGTAAGAAGCATATACTTAGTTACATTGTCATATGGACATAGGACACAGGAGGTAGCAAGGAAGACAACTGAAATGATTGGATGGAAGCAAAAGGAAAAAAAGCAAAGTATCAAATCATTTTATAATATTTCAATGAAAAAGACCTACAAACTACTTCACTTTCAAGTGCAATCTACATGACTTCATGTGGTGTTTCACCATTCTCACCCAGCACCAAAAGTGGAAAGCTGCTTGTAACATATTAAGACAGAAAAGAGTTTTACTTACGGCATTCCAGCATAGTTTTGGCCCTGTCAAACACCATGTTGAGAAAGAGGAAACATTCAGACGATTCATGAGGCTTCTTGAATCCATACAACGCTAGTTTACGTAAAATTCGGAGACAGAATAGGGCTTTTTCTAAAGCATTTAGCATATCCTCTTTCCCCTGTGATGCCTGAAAATAAAGAATTTATGGTTATACCAAATTTGAAATAAAACACCCATAGATGGTAAGAACGACCCCTACTAAGGTTTAATGCACAAACAGAGGAATAACCAAAGAACCTAGCTAATGTTGTTGGAGATCAAAACCAACTACAAATATTTTTATTTCACTGCCAAGACTGGTCTATCTATTACGCCCATCTTCAGATGGCAAAACATGTTTTATTACATATCAGAATTGTCAGCAGCAAGTTTTCTGCTTCTGTACTGCACATAAATATTTAAGTAGTTGGCACCACTTTATGGGCTGAAAAGGTGTCTTGCATAACATATAATGAACAGTTAACAGAATCTCCTTGTTTTGCAAGATCAGTCTTTACTATGTACCAATCATGTCCCTCATGAGTTATAAAAATAAATAAATAAATAAATAAAATAAAAAAATTGGGGTTACATCTGGAATGCATTCTTCTACAGACTTTGTCAAGTCACACATAACTACAAGTATCTGATTGGTAAAGATGAGTTTTTACTCCTCCATTGCTATAAAATGTCGATATTTGCCAGAACCCCAGAACCATTACCAAAAGTCAATTTTATTGCGCTGGATGGCAACTACCCATGCCAAGAGTGAGAATAGGAATGGTAATAATTTTTATGTGGGATGGCCAGCATTTCAAGTTTCACCAGATAATAATCTAATCCATCTGCAAACACACATCCAGTCTTAGTGGAATCATACGAAAGTATTTCCAAACTGGATCAGACGAAAGTTTGCCTACTATGAATTTTTATTATTTTACCACTGATGGAGAACAAGCAGTGCACAAAACAGGCATCACAATAAACAATTTTCCAATGTTGTTTTGAAACTCTGAATATCAAAGGGAAGGAAGGGTGGTAGATAGGTTGAAAGATTTATTTATCGCATAACACATAATTTCGAATCTTTGTTGATTTAATATACTGGAGATATATCGGGATTTTTACATTATTTTTTTATATATTTCTGGGGTACAGCTACACAATTACATTCTGTTGTTTCCAGAAAAAAAAGTAAAAGTATAATTTCCCTGTTCAAACTGAAAAACTGTCCTTAAGAAGTTCTTCAACAAAACAGTAACACTTTTACCCCAGATGGGTATACAGTCATCTTTTCAGTGAACCTAACTCATGTTAAATATATTACTGCCTTTTGTTTCACTGTAAATTTTTAATCCCATATACTCTGATGTTTTGAAATAGAGTTGTAACAGTTGTTAGGAGTTTAAAATTCTCTCTGTGGCAAGTGCTGTAGTTGTGGTCAACATGGAAAGAGTTAAGCGTATGTTTACAACAATGTAGGAAAAGAGATTGCTACTTACCATAAAGAACACACATCAAGTTGCAGACAGGCACAGTTAAAAGACACTCACATATAGTTTTTGGCCACAGCCTTTGTCATTTGTGCGTGTGCGTGTTTCACTGATGAATGCTGTGGCCGAAAGCTGCAACTGAGTCTCTCTTAACTGTGACTGACTGCAACTTGACGTGTCTTCTTTATGGTGTCTTTTCCTACATTATTGATATCCCTATCTGGAATTTCTATTGTTTGATAAATGTATGTTTATTTTTATGTAAGAACAACAATAACCCCTGTATGTAAAGAAAAGCAACAGACAGTATTTCAAGATTTTAGATAGAGGAGACTAATTTTGTAGCTATAGTTATTCTGTGCAAAACAGAGAACAGCTTTGAAAATCGTTAAGAGGAATGTGCGGTACAGGTAACTAAAAATCACAAATAACATTTGAATTAGTTGCTGTACAATTAGTAGTGGTTCATACATATTTTTTCTGTTTATTTTGAGAACAAATAAACACCAAAATCATTTATTAAAATTTGTTTGTATATATATTTTAGTACAAATGCACTATTTATTACTTCTATTCATTTCCAAGTACTTTCTGCTTCTCTTTCCCAATTGTCACCCCCTCTCACCTCCAACCAGTCCTTCCTGTCTCCTTTCTCTCTCACCTACTCCATACAATACAATCCCTCATGCCAGTCGAGCTCCTTGTCAGTACATTTTAGCTGAACTAGCTATGCATGTGTGTATTCTGTACTAGTTACCTGAAGGACATCATCCAAATGCTTAGCAACATTTTTAGTGTCATTTTGCATGAACCAACCTCTCAATGTCTCATGAGTTTACCTTCATTCCTTTCTTTATCCATATTCCATCCAGGCCTTTATTATTATATTATTTTATTATTAGCAAATAAGCCCAAAATTAAGTACTTACAGGTGGACAGTTGTCTTCATGTCCATATTTCTTTCATTCTATTTTATTGGGCTTCCTCCTTTCTTTCTTCAGACCATGTTGCTCATCTTCTTTGGTTTTACCTCTTGGTCTACTTAACATTTGTGCATTTTGGATCTGAAGATTTTGTGGTTTTAGACATCTGGTATAATTCCTACAATTTCAGTTCAGTTTTTATCCCGCCAATTCATTTCATCGTGTTTGTTTTGGCTTTACTCCTATTGTCAAAGATTCGGCTATTTGTTTTGTAAGTCTGTCACGGTTCATTCTTTTAATGGGTCTATAGAGTCATAACCTGCATTTTCTAAAGAAACTTTGGGTATTTATGTATTGATCGTCTACAACTTTTGGGCCTAGTACTTCTCTTACAATTTTGTGCACCTTTTTCTCAATGTTTTCAATGTCTGTTTTCCTGTCCAAATTAGTGTTTCTCATCCACAGAGGAATCATCATTTAATTACTGTACTGTAATATTTTGTGTGCTTTGAGACACGTCTTGTTGTAGATATTTTGGATAAGTCAGTATGCAGTTTCCTCTTTTGACATCTAATTTCATTTTCTTTTGTTTTGATTTCATGCTTCTTAATGGTTTCACTAATATATTTAAATCATAGAATGTGTTAATTTTTCTATATTTTGTCTCCATCAATTTTGTAGGTTGTTTGTTACAGGTCATTGTAATCACTCTCTCCAAAAGATACCTGAAGAACAACTTTTTCTGCAGTTTCTTCCAAGAGTACAATCTGATTTTGGACACACAAAACGTTGTAAATTAAGACTGCTAACCTGCCTGTAAATGCCAGGCAGACTACAGATAACTTTCATAGGCCTGACATGATTGGCTGATCAATTCTGAGGATTGATTTCTGTTGTGCTATTTCTGTATCACTTTCTGAAGGGTACAACTGGAAAGTAGCGGAGATAGCTCATTCTACTACTACTACTACTACTACTACTAGTTCAACTATTATTATTATTATTATTATTATTATTATTATTAGTGTTTACATTATTTTTTGTTTTTGAAGTCCTGTCCTTGCATATTTATGGTGTGACAATTTTCCTTATAAGATTCTTCATGAGGCACATACTATCTTGGGGCGAAACATAAATATCCACTATAATGTATAAATGTGTACATGAATCACAGATATGCTAAAAACTGTAATGTAGCATTTTTTTTCATGCACATACCTCTTGTAAAAACTGCTCTAGATGTGTGTTCCAAAGATGTAAAACAAAACCAAACACATTTCCTGTAAGTTCTTGAAAAAGTCTGCGGTCACCAGCTAATCGTTTTGAGGAAAGTGACTTTATAACATGATGCAAGTAAAGAAGAGAACGTTGCTGGACAATAGGTACTTGACTCTTAGCTTCAGATAGAAGTACTGGCACCAAGTCAGGCCACTCACGAGGACAGTCAAACCTGATGCAGCAAATAACACCATAATTAATATAAACAACACTATTATTTACTCAAAAGTAAAGCAAAAATATTATCAAATGTATCTGACATTCGTCCTTCTCTGTGTGAAATACTACTTATAGCACCAAGTTTGACCTACATAGGTTCACAGAATAGTTTTAAAACTGAGGCGGTACAATATGTGCTACAACACTAAAGCAACATGTGCTGGCAGAGTATACAGAAACATAATGGAAGCAACTGAACTGGTTTGCACTGGAATGACAGCAATACGAAACCAATACATATCTCTACTGTATCACCTGGTGCAACTCAACTCAGAGTGCTGATCGCTTCCTGCCATTAATACTGTATAATAAATAGGGAGTGAACTTTCAAGTAATCTGCTTGGCCTAAAAAAAATGTATGTAGATGAAGCAAAGCTACATCCACCTCTGTAGTTAGTTTGTGTTAGAGCTAATACTTCTTGCATGAAAAAATAAAAATCATTGGTTTGGGATCATGTGTTCTCTGCTAAGCAGTCTCTCACATTCAATTTTGAGGAAACTAGTCAGTAAAAAAATTTATTATCTTTCAGCATCTTATAGCCACACATTACAATGAACTGGTTTTCTTCTCCTTACTGCCTGTATTTAATTTGATACTTCAATGTAAAATACAGCACCATGCACATTTTGAAAAGTTTGCAGAGAAAAATATAGCCACTGGCGTTCGTGGTTGATGCATTTTATGGCATACATTGCTGCAGAAGAAATGTAGCTAAAGTATCCAAATTGCTTTTCATGCCCAAAGGAAAGCTGGATCTCTTTCCAGTCTTGAGTAAATAGGTGATACATTTTGGCTTTGGCCACAATTAGCTATGAAACAGCAGGCTCGATGCAACAACCGCTTGCCACGCTAAGTGGAGCTCTCTCCTGTTGCTGCCAATACAAACCAAAGTATTCACTAGCACATGTGCTTTCAATCTGGAAAGATGTCTTGACCTGTGCCTGCCTTTCTGTGCTGCATATAGTCAACATGTTGTTCACACACGACAACTGTTCGAAGCTGCCATCTTTCAACCAGCTTGTTGAGAAAAGCCCTTGTCTGTGGGATAACACTATGAAATCGTGTTTGAGAGTAGGTGTGACCAGCTTGACATGAAGGTAGATAGCAATGGAAATGAAAGAAAGAGATACAAATTTGCTGTGGAATTTGTACCATAATTTTTAACTTGTTATCTTCATTGTTGCAGTTTCTTATTCAGATAATAGACCTATGGCTTTGGAAGATGATTGTAAAATGTTAATCATATTCTAAAAGTTACTTCATTTGAAACTGAAATGGAGGAGCCCCTACTTAAGGTTCTGGAACAATAATTGCTGATATACAAATTGAGCTTTAAACATTGACAGGCCACAATAACGTCCTCTCCAGAAGTGTTTATGGCTGCAACTGAGCCAGAAATGTGATTTGAACTATCTTCTTGTTGTCGTGATGCAGGTCACATCATGTATCATATCACATCGCATCTTGTATCCTCTCAGTGGGAATGTGAGCGTTGTATCGGTAAGTGTCAGGTCATGCGACATTTCTTACTACAAACTGCATCACCTTAAATACCTATGAGGAAGAGTTGGTATCTGTGGGTTGTTTCCTTAGAAGCTCTTTGCTTGCCGATATACATATGGGGTTCACTGGCCGGAGAGGAGGCACTAAGTTTGGGGATTGGCAGTAGCGTCGCAACAAGAGGCGGTCATGAGGTCCGAGCAGTTGAAGCCACGAGCTGTGCAAGGCGGCCCTGCACAGAGTGAAAGTACTGGAGTGCTTCAACGGGGTCAGCATCAACTACAAGCAGCAGGCCAACATTGGCAACATTCATTTCAGGCGACTGCTTGTGGCCTGGCTGACCTCTTCTGCCTGGCTTTCATCAGCACCACTCACTCAGTAACTGCTGCGACACACCATGGATTCATGGAACTGCTTGCTGATAAAGGGGAGTAACATTCTGTAACCCTTGTGGTGATTAGTGTCATTATCTACTTGCCCTCATTATTTTCTGGTTTGTACCCGACCCTCAGAGATTTACTTGGTTGGCTATTCGGTCGTAAATATAGACCATAGTATTGTACTAAGAAAATAGTTGCCATCTGAAAATCTGTACCACGATTATATTGCCTTTCCTTTCTGGTTTGTAGCCGATCATTAATGTTCTAATGAATCAGCTCTTTGTCGTAAATACAGCCAGAACAATTGTACTAAGGCACAAGTTGCTGCTAAACAAAAGAGGGGCTTTGTGGTTAGATTTGGATGTTAACCAGTCCAATTCTTTGATTGCAATTGCATTTCTCGGTCATTATTGGTGTATTTTAGTTGGATATTGTGAGTGAGTTCTCTTGTAATAAGTGTTCAAAGGCAATGTTTTAAGACATTCCTTTAGAACGGTCTTAATAACTGACGATCAGTTTAACTTTGAGAATGTTAACAGCCAACTGTCACGAGGGCTTTAGTCAAAACAAAATTGTCGAAAGGGACGGGATGGGATCAAGTCACACCTTGGTTGTCAATTGAAATTAAGAGGTTGGTTGCTTTGAAGTAAGCCTTATCATTGTCATATTGTTTCCTAATCTTTTTAACCTTTAAGCACAGGTGCCCATCTTAACCCCAAACCTTTCGACAAAGAGCTTTCAAATTAAAAGTTATGTCATCTGTTTTGAGCAATCAAGTCACTCTTTTCATCAATGATGCTTGTATAGTTTTCGTGTGTTGCAGAAGGGCATTTAATAAGACAGACTGTGTCCAGTGCGGTAGTGAACACCGCGATTTTATCCGTTAACGGGTGGGCTGCTGGTCCGGCTGTCTTGTAATCATTGTCATATTGTTTGCTGGTTTGCCATACAGTACTTCAGTTTTCTTTTGCAAAAGCTTATTCAATTTAAGGTTTAAAGTCAAAAGAATTTTGCAAATTTTGTTCATTTTGTTAAAGAAAATTTTATGGTTATATATTGTTAAATAAACAGGTTGTGCGAAAAGAAAGTTAGATTGGTGGTTCCTCCCTTCCACATTATCATTATTTCCAGTAAGTACCAAGTATCATTGGTAGCAGACCGTGATTTTCGACCCGTCAGCGAAGATTGTCAGGAGCTTCATTTCACACAACCTGCTTCAGTCTAAATTTTTGTACTTTATTCTTTTGGGACATAGTCTAATTATTCTCTTTTGTTCACAGCTGCACCATGGATCTACATCAGTTACCCAGTATTTCGTACCTAAAAAAGGATCAGTTCGACTATCAATTGAGCATTAGGCAACAAAATGCTGGCAGCCAGGCTACGTACGGGCAGCGCTGTCAACACCACTATCCATTTCTGTCAGCACAGTCGGCAAGGTGAGCCAAAATTTACAGACTGTCATGGTAGCATTAAATCAGTTACAAGAAAAGCTCTCCTTTCTCCAAAATAATCAACCAACCATTAGGCAGGTGAAGCGTAATCATGCACAATTAGTCCACCTGGGCAACAGAATAAAGAATCTTAAACTTCTAGAAACGAGCCCTGGGCAGTCAGTTCTTTTGATTTGCAAATCCAAACGGAAGCTTTTAAATTAGGAAGTGGGGCTCATACAAATAATACAGAATGTGTTTCTGACAATGCAATAGCTGAAGGTGATCAGTCGCCCAAGGCCTAAGTGATCGGTCTGGGGAATATTTTGCCCACCTCCCTAACCCGACGATGTATCTTTAATAGTATTCCGGAACTGTCAATTTAAACCATAGAAAATATACAACAGGTATTGTGGCTGCTAGTTAAGTTTGAGTTGCATGCTGATGCATTATGGATCCCCCATCATGTAGTATTTATAGCACCCTACCCATTAGCAAGAGGTAGCTTACGTAATCTGCTATCCAAAACATTACAGAAGGGTAAGACGATCGGGCAACTGAGGCAATTGGTCGTAGAGGTCAAGTTATCAGACCGTATGTGTCAAAAGCTAGAGTGTAGATGTTATTAGCACATGCAGGAATCCGACAAATCGTTGTTTGAATATGTAGAGTGGGTTCTTGAGGCAGTATTAGCACTACATATGAATGTTCCTGATTCGAATTTAGTTGCTAATGACTTGGAAGGTATTCGGCCTGAAGATAGGCCATGAGCATTACAGATGTTGGTGTAAAAGGAGGTGGTATCAGTAAGGATGAGCAAGGCAACATGTGGTAGAGGAACAGGAACTGTGGAGTCAGTGGAGGAAATGGTTAGGTTTTGTTATATAAAAGAGTAGGTTGGAGATGATAGGCTCATGGTGTTGAGCTACGAGAGCAGAAATTCTCTCAGTGGGGGCCATGAGAAGAGAGGTGGACCTCAAGGAGAGGTTCGAGGATGGGCCTAAAGATCTGAGGAGAGACTGGAGATCCTGCTGAATTTCTGGACTGGGGTCACTGAGGCTGGGTTTGTAAGTGGATGTATCTGACATCTGGCGGAGCCCTTCTGCCAGGTAATCCCTGCACTTCGAAACAACAGTGGTAGAGTCTTTGTCAGCAGGTAGGATAATAAATTTGGGATCAGATTTTAGGTGGTGGATAACTGTTCTTTTGTGTGGACATAAAGTTAGATTTTATTTTGAAGGATTTGGGGAGTGACTGTGAGGCAAGGTTTTGAGGTTAAGAAATTCTGGGGAGTTAACAGGGGGAGATTTCAGTGAGTGAGGGTGGATCATGTTTGGAAAGAAGAGTGAACTAAGTCAGGCAAGGTTCAAGACCTGTCCCATACATCCTCCCACTACTGCCACCACCACCACCCACCACCTACTCCAGTCTGGTCACAAGTATCACCTGTCCCATCAAAGAAACAGCTACCTGAGATATCAGTCATGTGACCTACAAGCTAAGCTGCAACCACTGCCATTCATTCTATGTAGTCATGACAACCAACAAGCTGTCGATCTGCATGAATGGCCACCAGCCAACTGTGGCTAAGAAACAGCTGGACCACCTAGTTGCTGGGCACATTGCCCAACGTAACATTCTTCATTTTAATGACTGCTTCACACCCTGTGCCATCTGGATTCTTCCTACAGACACCAGCTTTTCTGAATTCCACAGGTGGGAACTGTCCCTGCAATACATCTTACATTCCCCTAATCCTCCTGGCCTCAACCTTCATTAGTTATTGTTCTTTATCCACCCGTTCCATTCCCTGTTCCCATTCCACAGCCTTCTATCCCACAAACCCACCCACAGACATTTTGCTTCCATGTTTTTCTGCTCCCTGCTGTCTAACCTCCCAATTGCATCTAGCTGCCCTCCCCTCTCCCCACCTCATCCCTGTATGCTCCCGTAGGTAGCATTTTACACCGTACCCATCCTTACCCTGCTCCGCTTGAGCTACCCCAACCATCAAGATTGCTTCTCCTACTATGCGCAGTTGCTCACAGTTTGGCCCTGGCACCCAGAGACTGTGTGTGTGTGTGTGTGTGTGTGTGTGTGTGTGTGTGTGTGTGTGTGTGTGTGTGTGTGTGTGTTTGTTTTGTCTATTTCTGAGGATGACCTTCTTACCAAAACTTATTTGTCTAGTAGTCTTTTTTGTGCCTGCCTGCGACTCAATGCATCTGCTACGTGGCAAGTAGTAATCTATCCTTTTCATAATATTGTCATTATTCCATCCTGGATTTTCAGTTGCTTGGTTATTGTACTGTACTATGAACAATACAAAATTCGTGACACATTGTTAACCAGGACCATTAAGATATGCATACTATTCTGATAATCATTAGAGTATTTTCTTTAGATTTCATGACACTGATAAGTATCGCTTTTGAAAATTGTAAAATGTACTTTGTAGGCGCAGGAACTATTTAATAACTCAAACAGATTCACATTCATCATTCGAAAATTTTGATATCGTAATGTAAACTTTGTGTTTACCTTGCTATCTTGGCTAAAAGTACTGCTATCTGTGTCGCAACTTGGTTTACAGGTTCATGGAAATTAGACACAAGGCCACGGCGAAGAGTAACTTTCTCCTCTTCTGATATAGCACTGAAACATTTGTTTAAAGTTGTCAACACAGCTAAAAGAAAAACATGCAAAATACTGAAATGTGCTATTTTGGGCATGCAAAACAAGGCAATGGTGAAAGAAGATATATTCAAATAATTACAGAATTAAGAAAAGTCTAAGTCAAGGATAAGTATAAAGTTAGTCAGTTACATGGAAACTCACTTTGGTGCAGTTTTGCGCCAAAAACGATCCACACCATTCTTGAAATAAAGTACTGCGAGCCAGCGCACGTTAACCTCAATGGAATGGTTTGTGAAAATATTCTGCAAAATAGTTTTGTACACAGTAAACCTGGCAGCTTGAAAAAAATATAAAAAAGAAATAACCTCCAGATATCTATGGAAAAAACAAAAAAAAATGGTGTCTACTTTTCATCCTTGACAGAGTGTTGTTGCTATATTTGTACCTTATGTTTTGGTTCATTACACATGTATTTTTAGACATTCAATCAAAAACGAAAATTCCATATGATAATAAGTGCAGTTAATAAAGAATAACCCAACAGTAACTCTCAATGGAACCTACTGTCTTGCTTGTAAATAATGATAGGAATTTTTTTAGTAAAAAAACTTGTGTGTGGGCAGCTGAAAACAGCTTAGTCTGCATGAGTAAATGAATAGAATTCTGGCGCTGTGACAGAACAGACATTGAATGCCTGATACACATGAGAGGCACCACTAAACAGAAAGTCGAGCTCCTTAATGAGACTTAGCTACGCTATACAGATAAAAGTTTGCATTAATCCCAGCATAAGAAAAGTGGATTTGTCCTCCTTCCTTCAAGATCCCTTACGGTAAGCAACACCAACAATTTTCCACTTAACAATGAATACATAAATCATGCTCTGCATGCAACCACTTACATAAAACTAAACACGTAACGTTAACAACATTATTGATTTTCTAGTTCCACAAATAATACATGTACACACAACACATATTAAAAAAATTACCAGAAGTATGGAGTAGAATCCAGGTTCAGTCTCCCATTCTCTTAGCTTGCTCTCAGCATCAGGTAGGAGTTCCACATTTTGACTAGCTGCTTGTCGAAGTGCACCTAGCACCATTTGTTGTGGTGCTGAGATTTCTGTCATAATGAACAGCTAGGCGCCTTTACGGCGCTGAAAAAGAAAAAATAAACCTTGTAAGTGCCACTGACTGGATACATTTCCTGTCTTTTTCACACCTCTTCTATCTTTTAGTAACTTATTCCTGTGTTTCATTTCTCTGCCTTCTCAATACCTACAAGGCCTGCACATTGTAAAAGAAAATTTAAATTTTGAGACCCTGTAATCTATCACCTATGTTTGAGTCATTCATTTAACTTTAATCTATTTAGATTTTTGCAAAGTGTTCTACACAATATTCAGTACAAAAGTATAACTATTAGTGTTGTAAACTAACAACAACATTTTACATATATTTAAATCATAATTTACTGCTATACTCTCCACATTCGGATCAAGGACATCTATAGTGCCAACCTCCAAGTCTCAGCTAGTTTCACTCCACATACTTCCACTGGGAAAGAATGAATTCATGACAAAGCATCAGATATTGGGGTTAAAATATCCTGGGTGCATCTTTGTAGAACTTGGATCTGCAAGTGTTTTTGACAGGTGCAACTTCTCCCCATGAAGACTTGTCCAAGTGTTACCCAATAAAAATAAACCAATTACTTAACAAAAGTGCATATCATGTGATGAGAAATCTGAAAAGTGCCTTGGGATAAGAAGGCTCACAACTCGTAAATATTGAGTATTAATATTTGTTGCCTTTCTTTCTCAGCTGCTATTCAGGATTGCCACAAGTTACCCCACGTGAAACTCCTTGATTTCCACACAAGTTTTAGCATTTTTCCCTGGCAAATTTTGAGATCTCAAGGGTAAATAAATAAATAAATAAATAACAAGGCCTTCTATATTTCTAAACGTGTGAGCAAATATCTTAAGTATCAACATCATCTGTGGTGAACTGTTTTTGAGATGGAGAAATCAAGCCAAATGGTATGTGTGTTTCATTAAGACCGCTGATGTTATTTTATTTCAATAAAGTGAAACACATTTGGTGACAAAAACACACATTTTGTTGGAGCCACAAGCCAGATTTAAAATACCTTCACTGCTTTCAGAAGTAACCTCAGAAAAAGAAGGCCTCTTGAAAGAAATGTATAAGGTGGGGAAGAGTTGTGTAAACCAACACTATAGGTGACCGCTAATAAAATGTTGGTTCTACTATGTTCGTTATTGTCAGTTATTACCCACTGTGTTATGTCTATTATTATACAGGTATTGTGCGATTTTTCTTTCAAGAAATACATTACTACATAGTGCACAAACTGCCAATGACTGCCATAATTTCCTTCTTCTTATCGTCCATACTTTCTAATATATAAAACTACTTTCGAAGTGCCAAAATGTACTAGAGTAAATAAAATGTCTATAAAATGCTACAATGTACAATGTACTTGCATGAGACAGTCGCAATTCCTGAAATTCATCGCCCGTGACCTCTGGCCTACCAAGGAGAACCACAATTCTGGGTCCCCGTTAAACTATGAAAATCCGCCACATTACGCCACACACAGACAGACCCGGCCAGCCGGCAGATTGGAAAGAGTGGGAAACTATGGGCTTCAGATAGGCAGGCACGATCCGTTAGAGATACCCATAGGAATGGCCTGCGGGTTTGGCCCGTCATGGAAGTCCACTCATGTGGCCAGCTAATCACATGTCACAGACACCATGTTGATGAAATGAGACAACACTGATCACCCACGCAATAGATAAGTTGTGCAAATACTCTGAGAATCAATACTAATGAGGATAGGTAGGAACTCACTGTAAAGATGATCACTGAGCCACAGACAGGAATGTAGAAAAGACAACAACACTCTCACAGCTAAATTTATGGCCACAGCCTTTGTCAGAAAATGAGGGTCTGCACATACATTTAAACAATCTGTCAGACACAACTCACGGACATGAGTGCCGCATCAACTGCACATACATTTACACAATCTGTCAGACACAACTCACGGACACGAGTGCTGCATCAACAATCTCTGAGATTCAGATCCAAACAAACCACTCCTCATATCTCCCTACCTCTCATCGGCAACTGCTAGGCTAGCAGCAAGTGGTGGTGGCAGCACTGACTGCAAGCTGAGGGGAGGGGTGGGAAGAGGAGAAGCAGTAGGAATGACAAAGTAAGAAAGCAGCATATGTACTCAGCTGCACCCAACCAGCGACGAAGCATGACATCTCAGCAAACAAACAATTTCATGCTACTGAGACAAAAAACGACTAGTATGGAAACAAATAAATCAAAAAATGACAAACTAATCGGCTCTTCATGGAAATAGTGATTTTTGAATGGGAACGGTCTTGTCATTAACACCTTGCAGTAAATAAAAATTTTGAAAATATCAGACCCGAGTGGAAAAATAGAGGTTTTTCATCAGGGACATAATTGTAACTGAAGAATTTGCCATGAGACTTTTGTTGGCTTTGGCAAATCACAACTGTACTGTCACCTTCCTGTCTAATCTAAGCCTCATGCTACACTACAGATCAGCCTGTTACCACAAATGGTTCACCTCTTATTTAATTCTTTTATTGTGACACATTTGTTAGCTTCAGCTGGCAAGTTAAATAAACATTTACTCTCTACAAGATGGAATATCTAGCAGAATACTAAAGTAGTGTGCAGCACATGTTAATCTTGTACTTAGTGATATTTGTAATCTTTTTTAGGAATGGCCATTTTCTTGAGCGATTGAAATACTCAGTAGTAAAGCCACTTTATAAAAAAAAGGGAGAAACAGATAATGTAGACAATTTTAAACCTATTTCTACATGATCAGTGTTTGCTAAATTTACTGAAAAGGCTCCGTATGTAAGAATAATTGACCATTTCCTTTCACAAGATCTGCAATCAAATGCACAGTTTGGTTTTACAAGTGGTTTAACAACTGAAAATGGTGTATTCTCTTTTCTCTGTGAGGTACTGGCTCGATTAAACGAAAGGTTTCGAATGCTGTGCATCTTTTTTTTATTTAACTGAGGTGTTCAATTCAGCTGATCACAAAATTTGAATCCAGAAGTTGAACCATTACGGTATACAGGGAGTAGCTCACAAATGGTTCACCTCTTATTTCAAGAACAGACAGCAAAAGGTCATAATCCACAGTACTGAGAATGGTTATGATGTGGGGTCCGAGAGTGGCATGGTTAAACGGCAGTACACCAGGGGTCAGTGCTGGGGCCACACCTGTCCCTTATTTATATAAATGATATGCCTTCTGGTACTACAGGTGATCCTAACACATTCTGTCTGCTGACACTAGCTTCGTAGGAAAGGATGTTGACTGCAACGTTGGTGCCGTTTCAAATAGTGCAATTCAAGACATTAGTTCATGGCTTGTGGAAAATAAAATTATCACAGTGTAGATTCAGTTTTTACAGTTCCTAACATGCAATTCAACAAAATCTAATGTTCTAATTACACAGAATGGACATATGATTCGTGACTCTGCTGCACCCATTTTCAATAACTACCACAATAATTAAAAAATCTTAGCAGTACTCCATGCACTTTCAAATCTAAACTGAAGAGCTTCATCATGGGTCACTCCTATTCTGTTGAGGAGTACCCTGAAAAATTAAGTCGATTCATGTGTTAACACTGTTGACTGGGTTGTCACCTTTTTAGGATTCATAAAACACTATCTATGATTACTTTCCTGTTGTAATTTAAACTACCGAAACATCCGACTACCACAGAAATTTACTCCTCAATTTGGTCCTACAGAAGCAGACATGTAAAAGAAATCTGAACTATCACCTTACAGTCTAGAGCTCAGGCTACACTGGAGACCAGTCTTGTCACCACCACAACCACCAGGGGGGGGGGGGGGGGGGGGTAAGGTGCCAAACAGACTGGCATTATTGTATCTTCATCAGAGAAGAGTTATCACCCTAAATAACTGATATGCTGTTAATGAACACACAGACAGGACTAGCCTATACAATCAAAATAATGCATGTGCTACTGATTTACTCTTGATTAGATGCCAAAAGCAATGGAGGAAATGAATCACCCAAAGTTTGTAGTATTACTGTATCCTCTGGCCAGTGACATAACTGTGTTGTAATGTCACGGTGGTACAGCATTTTTGAACTGAATCGTGTTTGCAGAAGGCATGTTGGCGCATGTGGTGACTTTCTCTAGTATGTGATGTTTATGTTTCTAAATTGTTTGCAAGTGTTGGCGGTTTATTGAAAGGCTTGTGCTGGTCGTAAGAATAATACTTGAAGTGTTTGTAGCAGTTCATTAGCAAGTTACTGGGATATTGGCCGCTATGGTCAATAGATTCATTTTTAGGATCGGAATTATTAGCGGTGTGTGTTGTTTATGGATGGCGATTTAAGTTTATGTTACATATTCTGTTGGTTATGGATATGAAAATGAAGTTCACAAGCAGGTTGCTGCATTCCATCTTCTGTGTGAAGTAGTTGCATCATGGACCAGGGACCAGCATATGTGGCACTGTTGGAAGGACAACACAGGAAGTCCATCTAGATGGTTTCCTGGTATGAGAATTCTAGGTTGTTCATTCAAGAGACTGTGCAGATGACATATTATTTTTTCTATTGCTCCTCGATTTGTGTGTGTGTGTGTGTGTGTGTGTGTGGTTTTAGGGCAGGCCAAAAAAATAAAAAAGTTGTTATATTAACTTAAGTATGTTGTTAAATTAACTTAATTATGTCATGTATTGGAAAATTTGACTCGTTCCACATCATTACGAAATATCGTATTCATGATCCATGGAACTAGTATTAATCTAATCTCTAATCTGTGTGTCAGCTGCAGTTGGTTGGTAAGTATGGATCTTTTTTTGTTTTGTTTTCATAGTTCATAGAATGTGAGAGTTTATGTGCATAATTGAATGTCTCTTGTATTTTAAAAATACTGTTAATGCAATTTTTAATGCATTTTTGGTTTGTATTGTTAGTTATCGATAATTATGTTGGACAGTCATTGGTAGGTACTGTGGAATTTGTTGCATCTACTACACTGTTCAGGTTAAATTATCGACATTAAGTATGAGCGATTCTTTACAGTGTGTTAACATCGACACTTGTTTTAGCCATATAGATCAAGTGAAGTGTTCGATACCAGATTTTGCAACCTTTGTTGGAATCTTGGTACTGCTGATTTCGTTTCAACTATTTACGTCAAGTAAAATTTACAGTACCTGTTTTTGGAGATAGACAGGGGTTCGTGGCATTACAGACTTCTAATAAGTTACACAGGTCAAGTAAAGTTCCAAATACAAGTTTTGTCAGATCTTATTAATGAGGTTTTGATGATTGCTGAGGCTTTTTGTTTGCTTGAGTTTTGCATTTGTGCTTGTTTTGGTATGTCTGCTTAATTACAAAAGCAGTATAATTAGTTTATCCCCATCTACAACCTCCAAATTCCCACAGCTGTCCCATTAGGTTCAAGTTATTTCTGTAGTTAAATGATGTGGATATTATTTTGTCTGCTCGCATGTGTAAAGTGTGGCACCATGGATAAAAGGCAACAGGCGGTACAGCAATCTTCAGTAATAGCTAGAAAACTTATGCGTAATTTGGAAGGGATAGGTATTAAGCCAGGAAAAAGTTGAAGCTTTCAGTCAGTCTGTGAGATGTACCCAGCAGCACAACTCATGATGAATTGCCTACAAAAGTCAAGTACTAAGCCTCAAGCCCCAATCTATAACAAAATTTTAACTTGTGGTGTACAATAGTTACATTAGTTGTAAACTGTTTGAGAAATTTTATTGTTGTAATTGTTTGAGAAAATCATTTGTCTAGACTGTATTGTGTAAGTATTGGAAGAATTGGAAACTGAAGGAATAATATACGTGTAGACGAAACACTTAAGGTTCCAGGTGGGTGGAAGCTTTGAGATGCTGTAACAATATGGTGATAGTCATACTAGGCATCATCTGACTTTTGCCACAAGAGGGTATGTTGTTGTTGTTGTTGTGGTCTTCAGTCCTGAGACTGGTTTGATGCAGCTCTCCATGCTACCCTACCCCGTGCAAGCTTCATCATCTCCCAGTACCTACTGCAACCTACATCCTTCTGAATCTGCTTAGTTTAGTTATCTCTTGGTCTCCCTCTACGATTTTTACCCTCCACGCTGCCCTCCAATACTAAATTGGTGATCCCTTGGTGCCTCAGAACATGTCCTACCAACCGATCACTTCTTCTAGTAAAGTTATGCCACAAATTTCTCTTCTCCCCAATTCTCATCAATACCTCCTCATTAGTTATGTGATCTACCCATCTAATCTTCAGCATTCTTCTGTATCACCACATTTCGAAAGCTTCTATTCTCTTCTTGTCCAAACTATTTATCGTCCATGTTTCACTTCCATACATGGCTACACTCCATACAAATACTTTCAGAAATGACTTCCTGACAAATATATACTCGATGTTAACAAATTTCTCTTCTTCAGAAACGCTTTCCTTGCCATTGCTAGTCTACTTTTTATATCTTCTCTACTTCGACCATCATCAGTTATTTTGCTCCCCAAATAGCAAAACACCTTTAGTACTTTAAGTGTCTCATTTCCTAATCTGATTCCCTCAGCATCACCCGACTTAATTCGACTACATTCCGTTATCCTCGTTTTGCTTTTGTTGATGTTCATCTTATATCCTCCTTTTAAGACACTGTCCATTCCATTCAACTGCTCTTCCAAGTCCTTTGCTGTCTCTGACAGAATTACAATGCCATCGGCGAATCTCAAAGTTTTTATTTCTTCTCTATGGGTTTTAATTCCTACTCCGAATTTTTCTTTTGTTTCCTTTACTGCTTGCTCAATATACAGATTGATAACATCGGGGAGAGGCTACAACCCTGTCTTACTCCCTTCCCAACCACTGCTTCCCTTTCATGTCCCTCGACTCATAACTGTCATCTGGTTTCTGTACAAATTGTAAATCGCCTTTCGCTCCCTGTATTTTACCCCTGCCACCTTTAGAATTTGAAAGAGTATTCCAGTCAACATTGTCAAAAGCTTTCTCTAAGTCTACAAATGCTAGAAACGTAGGTTTGCCTTTCCTTAATCTTTTTTCTAAGATAAGTAGTAGGGTCAGTATTGCCTCACGTGTTCCAATATGTTTACGGAATCCAATAACTTGTTTAAATGTCATGGTTCATCAACCCTTCCACTCAGCTGGAGACCAGACTGTTTTTCCTTCAGTAATATACATTGGGAGTGTGTACACCCGTATGAGCATTCAGTCTCATTGTCTTGCGTTTGGCTGAATAAGTTTCTACCTAAAACTGTTCACTGATGTTGCAAGTCCTCATAGCTCACTTTCGAGGGTCATACCAGAACAAATTTTTAGTGATGTATGCTGTGTGTGTTTACTGTTCTAAGGATAAATACTTATTCATTCTCCAGGCTATCTTTGTTACAATGTCAGCAAGTGTCAGTTCACAAAGAAAAAGTGCACAAATACGTACTTTCCAGTTTGTTATAAAACAGCATTATATGATAATGCCAACAATGATTCAACTTATACAATTCTTTACTCATGACCTCATATACAGACAAAGCACATAATGTCTACAGTTAGCCATTAGAAGCACACAGTTCTGTGCTTTCAAATGGATTGTCAGAATATTTACAAGGAACTCCATCAAACATGTCCAAGTACAGATTTACTATAATAAAGAAGGCTGTCTTATTCAGCATGAGTATTATGCAGTTTACCAGCAACGTGATCAACTATGAGCACAAAAAACTCGCATTAAAACCTTGGCTGTAAATTTCAATTTAATTTGTTTACACATAAATTTTACTAACAGTAGACGTGTAAGGAATCTCAGCCAATTTTGGAAAAAAAAGAAAGGAAAAAAATATTACCAATCAGATGATGGAGGGTGGAACAGGATATGGGGCAGGCAACTGATAAAAAAAGATAGGCAGGGGGAGAGCAATAACAGGCATCACCCATGCAAGGTAAGGGTCCATATTTGAGTCAATGTTTAGTACAAAGTTTTAATTTGTCAGTAAGTTTCATTTCAGTACATGTTCTGATAAAAAGTGAATGGTTCATCCTGGGCTTGACAGATACAATTAGCTACAGTTAGAGAGGGCCAAGAACCAAATACCTGAAGATCTGAGGTTCTGTAGTTAGGTAGGCCTAAAATAATCCATTACTCACATGTAAAGTAAGCACAAATTTGGTAGCTGCAATGATACCCAGCATTATTTCTAAAAGAACTTTGTCAGTTAACCAGAAGAGACTTCTGTTTATTCTTAGTGACAGCTTTGTGATTATCATACTAAAATGAATGGATGTTCAACATTTGTCGTGTAGATTAAGTCTCCCACTTGTGATACTCGTAACAGTTGCGAGACTAGAATGAGATTGTGCAGCATAAGTTTTTCAGCTGGAATGGTCACAATAAAATGAACAAGATTACAAGTAAATGATCCGAGACAAAAAAAAAAAAATATATATATATATATATATATATATATAAGAAACTTCCACATGGGAAAATATATTAAAAACAAAGATTCCAAGACTTACCAAGCAGGAAACCGCCGGCAGACAGGCACATGAACAAAACACACAAACACACACACAGAATTACGAGCTTTCGCAACTGGCAGTTGCTTCGTCAGGAAAGAGGGAAGGAGAGGGAAAAATGAAAGGATGTGGGTTTTAAGGGAGAGGGTAAGGAGTCATTCCAATCCCGGGAGCGGAAAGACTTCCCTTAGGGGAAAAAAAGGACAGGTGTACACTCGCACACACACACACACACACACACACACACATATCCATCCACACATACACAGACACAAGCAGCCATATTTCAATGGCTGCTTGTGTCTGTGTATGTGCGGATGGATATGTGTGTGTGTGTGCGCGAGTGTACACCTGTCTTTTTTTCCCCTAAGGGAAGTCTTTCCGCTCCCGGGATTGGAATGACTCCTTACCCTCTCCCTTAAAACCCACATCCTTTCATTTTTCCCTCTCCTTCCCTCTTTCCTGACGAAGCAACTGCCAGTTGCGAAAGCTCGTAATTCTGTGTGTGTGTTTGTGTGTTTTGTTCATGTGCCTGTCTGCCGGCGCTTTCCCGCTTGGTAAGTCTTGGAATCTTTGTTTTTAATATATATATATATATATCTGGTGAGGTGTTTCAGAGTTACAGCTACTCTCAATGGTGCAGGGAGAATAGTCGGTAGAATGGCATTCATTTCAAAAGTAGGCTTATAATTTAGGAAACTATGCTCCCTCATCTGAATCCTTGGCATTTACAGTACATTAGCAGTCGGACAAAAATTAGAAATCACCAAAAATATAACACACTGCAAAGCCTAATATCGTGTAGGAAACTTTTTGACATATGAAACAACTTCCAGATATCTAGATGCAGAACAGGGAATCAGCGATCATAAAGCGGTAACTCTATCGATGATTTCAGCCGTAAATAGAAATATTAAAAACGGTAGGAAGATTTTTCTGTTTAGAAAAGTGACAAAAAGCAGATTACAGAGTACCTGACGGCTCAACACAAAAGTTTTGTCTCAAGTACAGATAGTGTTGAGGATCAGTGGACAAAGTTCATAACCATTGTACAATACGCGTTAGATGAGTATGTGCCAAGCAAGATCGAAAGAGATGGAAAAGAGTCACCATGGTACAACAACCAAGTTAGAAAACTGCTGCGGAAGCAAAGGGAACTTCACAGCAAACATAAACATAGCCAAAGTCTTGCAGAAAAACAGAATTCATGCGAAGCGAAATGTAGTGTGAGGAGGACTATGCGAGAGGCGTTCAATGAATTCGAAAGTAAAGTTCCATGTACTGACTTGGCAGAAAATTTTAAGAAATTTTGGTCTTATGTCAAAGCGGTAGGTGGATCAAAACAAAATGTTCAGACACTCTGCCACCAAAATGGTACTGAAACAGAGGATGACAGACTAAAGGCTGAAATACTAAATGTCTTTTTCCAAAGCTGTTTCACAGAGGAAGACTGCACTGTAGTTCCTTCTCTAGATTTTTGCACAGATGACAAAATGGTAGATATCGAAATACATGACAGAGGGATAGAGACACAATTAAAATCGATCAAAAGAGGAAAGGCCGCTGGACCTGATGGGATACCAGTTCGATTTTACACAGAGTACGCGAAGGAACTTGCCCCCCTTCTTGCAGCAGCGTACCGTAGGTCTCTAGAAGAGCGTAGTGTTCCAAAGGATTGGAAAGGGGCACAGGTCATCCCCGTTCTCAAGAAGGGACGTCGAACAGATGTGCAGAACCTATATATCTAACGTCTATCAGTTGTAGAATTTTGGAACACGTATTATGTTAGAGTATAACAACTTTTCTGGAGACTAGAAATCTACTCTGTAGGAATCAGCATGGGTTTAGAAAAAGACGGTCGTGTGAAACCCAGCTTGTGCTACTCGTACATGCGACTCAGAGGGGCATAGACACAGGTTCCCAGGTAGATGCCGTGTTTGTTGACTTCCGCAAGGTGTCCGATACAGTTCCCCACAGTCATTTAATGAACAAAGTAAGAGCATACAGACTATAAGATCAATTGTGTGATTGGATTGAAGAGTTCCTAGATAACATGACGCAGCATGTCATTCTCAATGGAGAGAAGTCTTCCGAAGTAAGAGTGATTTCAGGTGTGCCGCAGGGGAGTGCCATAGGACCGTTGCTATTCACAATATACATAAATGACCTGGTGGATGACATCGGAAGTTCACTGAGGCTTTTTGCAGATGATGCTGTGGGGTATCGAGAGGTTGCAACAATGGAAAATTGTACTTAAATGCACGAGGATCTGCAGCGAATTGACGCATGGTGCACGGAATGGCAATTGAATCTCAATGTAGACGAGTGTAATGTGCTGTGAATACATAGAAAGATAGATCCCTTATCATTTAGCTACAAAGTAGCAGGTCAGCAACTGGAAGCAGTTAATTCCATAAATTATCTGGGAGTACGCATTAGGAGTGATTTAAAATGGAATGATCATATAAAGTTGATCGTCGGTAAAGCAGATACTAGACTGAGATTTATTGGAAGAATCCTAAGGAAATGCAATCTGAAAACAAAGGTAGTAGGTTACAGTACGCTTTTTCACCCACTGCTTGAATACTGCTCAGCAGTGTGGGTTCCGTACCAGATAGGGTTGATAGAAGAGATAGAGAAGATCCAACAGAGAGCAGCGCACTGCGTTACAGGATGGTTTAGTAATCGCGAAGGCGTTACGGAGATGATAGATAAACTCCAGTGGAAGACTCTGCAGGTGAGACGCTCAGTAGCTCGGTACAGGCTTTTTGTTGAAGTTTCGAGAACATACCTTCACCGAAGAGTCAAGCAGTATATTGCTCCCTCCTACGTATATCTCGCGAAGAGACCATGAGGATAAAATCAGGGAAATTAGAGCCCACACAGAATTATACTGACAATCCTCCTTTCCACAAACAATATGAGACTGGAATAGAAGGGAGAACCGATAGAGGTACCCAGGGTACCCTCCGCCACACACCGTCAGGTGGCTTGCGGAGTATGGATGTAGATCTACATGTACATCTACATCCTAAACTCAGACAGGCTGGACGGTGAAGGGGGAGGTGTGTTTATAGCGATAAGAAGTGCAACAGTATCGAAGGAAATTGACGGAGATTCGAATTGTGAAATGATTTGGGTGAAGGTCATGGTTAAAGCAGGCTCAGACATGGTACTTGGATGTCTCTATAGGCCCCCGGGCTCAGCAGCTGTTGTGGCTCAGCACCTGAAGAATAATTTGGAAAATATTTCGAGTAGAGTTCCCCACCATCCAATCAGAGTTTAGGATTTCATTACTGTTTACATGTGGTTTCAGCCAACTTTCTGTCCCTAGTACTACATGGGCGTTGTGACCGTTTATTAATGAGAGCAGTTCTGGGACCTTTCTATAGACGCTCCTGCAGTTTACTACTAGCACATTAACATTGTTATTCCCTGTTGCATTTTGCCTACTCCTGCCTTGCCGCGTCTCAGGAGGTGTCTTGTCGGGCCTAGGGAGGGAATTCTCTAACCTAAAAAAACCCCATGTGCACTCCACACGTACTCCGCTACCCTCGTAGCCGCTTCCGGCGTGTAGTGCACGCCTGACCTATTCAGGGGGAGCCTACGTTTCTCCACCCGATAGCAGAGGTCGAGAAATTTGCACCCCAGCTCTCCGCAGAATCGTCTGAGCCTCTGGTTTAAGCCTAGATGTAGTATGGAAAAAAAAAATTGGCCTGTAAAATGGAGCATATCTTATGGATTACAAGCACTTCTTCACCTTAGATACTGTGGAACAGGTCTCTTCGACTGAACAAATGCTCATCGCTCTTATGGAAGGAATTTTTGAGTCCATGTTTACTAGACAACTTTTTCTCGGTTTGGTCCATACTATCTCCTTCCAAAATATGGACAGTAAGCAGCTAGCAGTAGGAGAGATTTGTTTCACAGGATACATCAAAGATTAAGAAGTGCTCACAGCTCTTAAGGTATGAATTTGAGAGCCCTTGTTTACTAGTCTGTTTTTCTTTGAATGATCATATTCCTGTTGCATCCCTGATTACAGAACACTTCCTCCTATATGTTATAAACAGTCCTCAACTTTGTAGCAGTTTCCTTAAATATTTCTCTTTTAAATGGAGCATCAAGTAATCCACCTAAAAAAACTAAAAAATGAAATTTCTATAATAAGTTAAGTAATTATATAGGTACCTAAACTCCTGACAGTACATTTTGTAATTACGTTTTAGTTATGTAGTTTCCACTAAATTTTTGTTTTGCGTGTGGGAAAACACCTGTGAGACAAAGGTTCACAGTGTGATTTGACCAGATAATCCTTATTCAGTTTGCATTATTAACTACTCTTGAAACAAGTGAAGTCCTTAGACCATTCAGTGTTTCTGCAAATGAATTCACTAGCTTAATCAACTAAACTACAGTAACCAAACTTCTCCCTAAGCTTGTACTGCTCATTTCTTTTTACAATGTAGAAAATTAGATGAATAGGTACGGAATTACATCAAATGAAGGCATAAATTTCTACAAACAGGTCCACCATCATATTTAGCATTTTATTCATAGCTGCTCATGTTCATCATACATTACCATATAATTCACAATACAGCACCTCTGGTTTACTGCCATCGCCAGAACTGTTACAAAACAGGAAACAAAAGCACTGCTCTAACAATTATAGGTTCAGTTGGCTGAAGGCCATGTTTACAGAAAGAATCTAAAGAGTACAGGATAACAACAAAATGGTGATATGCCAGGATGAGTATTATGAAGTAGCCTAGTACCATGAAATGCTTTGTACGCTCACATACATGACCAAACGTTAGCAACGGCCTTATGACATCCTACACTTGTGGAAATGAGCTGTAGCTAGTAGAGGGCTATAGTGCATGTGCATAAGTATAGGGCAACTGCAGGCCATTGCTTGCACTTGTTCACGTAACTGTGGATACAGAGAATTTGATATTGATACTCATTATCAGAATGCACTTAATTGTAAGTTTTGATTACTGCTAATGTGATGTTATCACTATCATGTACTCCCACATTCCATCTGTAAAATTGGCCTTTTTTCTGCTTACTGAAACTATTATTGTTACCTTAGTTCTTTTTGTAACAGGTCTGTTGATAGCACAGAGCTAAAACTGGGCTTACTGTGAATTCTATAGCAATTTGCGATGACGACCTCGAAAAACTATACTTATCTATTCTGTGTTTGTGTGTATTCTGAGATATTTATTTTCATGGCACTATTATGACAAATCCTATAAATCATTGTAAGATGATCCCTGGATGAATAAATAATTCAAATCAAATTCTGAATAAAGGAAAAAAGATACTTATGGAACAACTTGACACTGATGTGACACTTCCAGAGGCATTAAAAAATAGTTGTGCTTATTTGGTAATGTAGAGAATGGCGAGTAGTAAAAATTTCAGAAATGGTGATAGTTATGCAGGGGTGATAGGAGTCAAGCTGGACAGACTTGTGTGGAGAGCTACTTCAACTGGAGGAGGAGATGAAAACACACATTTATCCATAAGCAACTGAAACACTAGTGGAAGTGACTAATTGCTGTCAGGACTCATGAGCATGTTTAATTCTGCCCTTCTGTGAAAGTAGTCACAACAGTTGAATCTGTAGTTTGTTACAAACGTTGAGCATTGCTGACAATGATCACCTTGACCATCACAATGATGGAAGAAGTCTAATGTGGAGACTTATGCAATGCCATAAGTAAACAAATGAAAAAAAAGTTTTGCTAATTATGTGTCTCAATTTACGGATAATTAATTAATGGTATCTACCAACAGTGGAGAACGGGTGAATTGGCCATGGAAAAATATTAATTCTGGTGGGCACATGACTACATGCCAATCATTCTATGCAGACTTAAAAAAACACTTGTCTAATCACAAATTTTTCCAAATTAATATTCACAAGCCACTAATAATTTCAATTGTTTTATTATCTATAACCTGGACATAAACAAAAACACTTATCTTTGAGTGAAATACCTAATAACATTACACATCCTTCCACCACCTTAAACCTGCATAACAAAATACGTTATTCCAGTAGCTACTTAATACTACATACCTGGGAGTGAGGTACAAATAAAAAATGATTTCATTATAGAAGTGATATAGGAAAATGTTATTCGAACGGTATAAACGACGGGAGTCGGGTGTGTAAGTCTGACATGTGTTTGTATACAATCCGAGCTAAATGTTTCTGTAGATTTTTCAATCTCTTCAACTCATTTGGTTAGAAAGAGTGCATTTCTTGTTTTCAAAAATTTATTGTCAATGCTACAATTGCGCTTTCAACACAAAGGGGCTACAAGGGATGTAAATATACTCATGAGAAGCCTATATATATATATATATATATATATATATATATACACGATAACAGTTACTGTACCTATCACGACTCTGTTTCTAGGAACAAGTGCAGGTATGTTGAAGTCTATTATTTTCTTCTGTACATATTTCAGAGTTTACTTACTGGCTGGGTTTGCACTTAAATTTTTTTTGACTCAATAGATACCTCTAAACAGAAGAGAAGCCTAATCACCAAGCGAGTAATATTTACTGTTCATATCAATGGTATAAATTTTGTATCCATTTATTCCAGTAATGGGGTAGTTCGTCAAAATCATGATTCAAATGACGTGACACAAGACGCTACGGCATGTTTCAATTCTTTTCAAGTTCCAGTTTCGACTAAAAATTCTTCACTGGACACACTACTTAAATTAGCTATTACATCGATAATTTAAAATTTTTGTTTTACACGGCTGAAAAGTATATGGAACAATACATCACAATTCACTCAAATGCTGCAGATAAAACACAAAGAGGTCATCTCTCAGCTGACACCTTGGGCTGGTTGCCCGTGCATAACCCTTTATCCTGAGCTGAACAGTCACTCGGCGAGAGTTGAGTTCAATATAGGCTAAAAAAATCCGTGTTAACGAAGCCGTAAGGGACACAACAAACTAAATGATACCTCCTCTTTAGTGTGGGCGAACCTATCTGCAATGACAATACTATACATTACTTACGTGCCACCAAAATTCAATAACCGCACCGGCAAAGGATCAAGTAAGTTTTACGCCTAAAAAGCTTCATTACGAAGACCTTCCGAAAAGGTAATTAAGTATGTGTACAGAAAAACCTAATATTTTAATAATTTGCAAATTAAACGATCAATCATGTTATATTTGTAACAAAAGTTAATTTACATTACTAGATCACATGCACTTCATACATAACACAAGGTTTACCTCTTGCGCAGTGAAGTTACTCGCGGCTCATTTGTTTTCGGTGGTTAGAACTCCTGCCAACGTATAAATATTGGAATGTTGGACAGATGCATATGCAGCGATTTACAAAAGCTTGATAGAATCCATGAAATTATGCAATAGTTTTTCAAATTACGAATAACTTTTCCTCTATTATCTCTATTTATTCAGATTTTGTCATTTGATTGACTGTACGTTGCATTCACGGACAATGTAGCCAACATTGAACGACTACGTGAAAAACGTAGGAAAACCAGGTAATGTATTATTTTTCGATCGTGCCTACAAAAAAGTTCGTATTCGAATTTCTTACAATCAGTGTTTCAAATATAAACAATCCGGATCCTACGGCAAAGCCTTTGATCACTTGTACGCTCTTGTCTTTGAGTCCTAAGAACAGCATTGAAGTCTTCGCTTCCCTCTTGCGCTTTTTTCACACGACAGTAATTCATCATGCTTTGCCTGTCATAACACATGAAGCAAGTACAATGAAACAAATAATCTATATTAGTAAATGGCTAACCCTGTTCATGGTTCACGGCCCACAGGTCCAACTGTAGGTTGTCTATCTGACGGCCTCAGGGGCAACAAAAATTTGATTTTCAGTATTTAATATAATTACTGACAAAATTTTAAAGAGCAGTCATAATGTATATATTAAGAGATATAATCTTATGTTAACGTAAATGTACGTTTTAAGCTGCTGACGAAAGAATCTCGGGCTTCCTTGCGGGTGGTTGCGTCGAAATCCCGCGACTTTTCGATGAGTGTCATTCTCGTCATCTTCTGTTGAAGTGTAGAGACGGCGCGTGTGTCCTATACTTACATCATCCGTCCATATTCTCGAACTGTGGCCGTCTTTCCCCAACCCTACCTCCAGCCGTGGCGTAAGGCGACTTATGGTGGGAAAGGAAAGGGTGGCGGTGGGGGGGGGGGGGGGGGGGGTGTTCGTATCGCCTTTCAGTCTTGCCTAAGTTGTGCTTCGTCAGCTGCTGGGGGCGTTTTTGGCTTATGTAGCTGATAGTGCAGGCTTCCACGCTGAACTTAGCTGGTAGCCTTCATTCCTGTTGATGAGATTGTCATGGAGTGTATGATTCTTTGATGAAGCTCTCGCAAAGGCCACTAGCTCGTCACAACATCTTTGTTTTCTCAAATTCGAACGTATATTCCTCGTTGAGGTCGTGTCCTGCCGCTGCTGATTTATCGTTATACCTCAGACGTACACATCTCATGAGTTCGACGCAGCGTTGTGAGATGCAGCAGTATGTTTGCCTAATGTAGTGGCAGCCACACTTGCAAGGAGTACTGTGTGTACCGATATTTGCAGAATTATAGTTTGACCTTTACCAAGCCAAGCATATCTTTAGGTTTGCGTGGTGGCCAAGAGATGGCATAGATGATGTTTTCTCCGAGAACCCTCGCAATTTTGGCTGAAGGGTATAAAAGCGAGTTTCCTTTCCTCTTTGTCTTCCTCTTCTTTGCTGATGGCTATCTCATCCATTTGTTCAATATACGTTTAATCTGCACTTTTCTGTACCCATTTTGGCGAAACACATCCGTAAGCGTTGCCGCTGGCTGGGAGGCTGTCTTTGACACAAATGGCATGTACCCTGTTACGAGAGTAGTTAGAACTGTTGCGCCAGATGACGACAGCTCGTTGCTTGAAGGTATGCATCTGTGTCAGGATTCTTTTTGTAGACCGCATGTTCTAAGGTGCCATCTGCTTTTCTTCTTAAGAGATTGTCCAGAAATGAAAGATATACATGCTAATCTAGCACCATCACGAACTGTACATTTTGATTGACTCTGTTCATGTGGTCCAGGATCCCATTCAAGGCCTCTCTGCCATGTTCCCATATACCGAATGTGTCATCCAAGTAATGGAAGAAGTGTTTAAGTTTGAGCTGTGCAGTTTTCAGTGCCACGTCAACACTCTTCCCTTCTGTTCAAGTATGGAGTGTGGGAAAAATGGTTGTTTGAATGCCTCAGTTTTAATCTTCTCCTCATGATCCCTGTGTGAGTGATACATAGCAGGTGGTAGTACATTCCTAGAGTCATCATTTAGAGCTGGCTCTGAGCACCAAGGGACTTAACATCTATGGTCATCAGTCCCCTAGAACTTAGAACTACTTAAACCTAACTAACCTAAGGACATCCGACAACACCCAGCCATCACGAGGCAGAGAAAATCCCTGATCCCGCCGGGAATCGATCCCGGGAACCCGGGCGTGGGAAGCGAGAATGCTACCACATGACCACGAGATGCGGGCATCATTTAGAGCTGGTTTGTTAATAGAATTTCGTGGGATAATTTGCGTATGTCTTCAAGAGTGTTCCAATTCAGTTCCTTCAGTACCTCTGCGATGCTCTCCTTTGGGTTGAATAACAATATGTCCAATATCCCCGTTAGTCTTAAGTGGTATGGGTCCCAATATGCTAGAATGGATCGCATGAGTGATTTGTAAGCAATCTTCTTTCTAGACTGATTGCACTTCCCATGTATTCTACCAATAACCCGAAGTCTACCATTTGCTTTACTCACAACTGAGCGTATGTGATCATTCCATTTCATATCCCTACAAAGTGTTAACCTCAGATATTTGTACGAGTTGGCCGATTTGGAATGTGAATGATTGATATTATAGTCAAAGTATACTATGTTTTTTTAGTTTTGTGTAGTGCACAGTTTTACATTTCTGAAAATTTAAAAGAAGTTGTCAAACTTTGCACCGCTCTATAATCTTATCAAGATCTAACTGAATATTTAAACAGTTTCTTTAAGACAGTATTTCGTTATAGATAACTGCATCATCTTCAAAAAGTCTAAGGTTATTATTAATATTTTCTTCAAGGTCATTAATACAAATTAATTTCGTCTTAAATCACTTATATACAACATGAACAGTGAGGGTCCCAACATACCTCCTCGTGCATACCCGAAGTTACTTCCACATCTTATGATGACTCTCCATCAAAGATACCATGTTGCATCCTCCCTGCCAAAAAGTCCTCAATTGAGTGACAAATTTAACTTGATACCCCATATGATAGCATTTTGACAATAAGCGTAGGTGTGGTCCTGAGTCATATGATTTTTGGACATCAAGAAAGAATGCATCTACCCAACTGCCTTGATCCAAAGCTTTCAGTATGTCATGTGAGAAAAGTGCAAATTGGGTTTCACATAATCGATGTTTTTGGAATCCATGCTGATAGCCTGTTGGAGGCCATTTTTTCTGTTCTGATACCTCATTATGTTTGAGCTCAAAATATTTTTTGTGATCATCAAATCAATGTCAAGGATACTGGATGGTAGTTTTGTGATCACTTCTGTTACCCTTCTTGTACACAGGTGTGACCTGTGCCTCCTTCCAACTACTGGGCACTGTTTTTGGTTTGAGGGATCTATAACAGGTTGTACTGAGAAGAGGGGCTAAACCACCTGCGAATACGGTATAGAATCTGATAGGGATTCCATCGGATCCTGGGTCTCTGTTCAATTTATCGATTTCAGCTGTTTCTCACCACCACTCATCTTTTTGATGGTACAAGGATTAAACTGGGGCAATTCACCTGGAGTTTCCATTTTAAAGAAACATTTGAAAACAGAGTTAAGTATTTCAGCTTTTGCATTGTTACCCTCCATTTCAGTTTCTGTCTCATTCGCTAGGGATGGGACCCTAACTATGGTGCCATTAACAGCCTTTACAGAGGACCAGAATTTCTTTGTGTTTTGTGAAAGATCATTTGACAGTAATCTGCTACAGCAGTCGTTGAAGGCTTCACGCATTGTTCGCTTTACAGCCAAACATATTTCATTCAGCATCTCTTTGTCATAGCCCTATGCCTTGTTTTACACGTATTATGCTGTAGTGTCTGCTTCCTTAGAAGTTTCTTTATACTGCCTGTATACCATGGAGCGTTCTTCCCATTATGAACTGTTCTACTGAGAACATTTCTATCCAGTGCACAGTCAACTATTCTTTTAAACTTGAGCCATAGCTTCTCTACATACCGCTGCCCCATGCTGAAAGTTCCTAGTTCCTCATTGAGGTATGACACTACTGATTCTTTTATCTAGTTTACAGAACATATATATCTTTCTGTTAGTTTTAGTTGTCCTTTGGTAATCATTGTTGTCACAACCACATCATGGTCACTGAAACCAGCTTCGATAAGGACATCCTCAAAGACGTCAAGTCTATTTGTTGCCATTAGATCCAATATATTTCCATCGTGAGTGGGGTTCAGAACTATTTGTTCTAGGTAATTTTCAGAGAAGGCATTTAGTAATGTTTCACAGGGTCTCTTATCATGCCCACCACTAAGAAAACTGTAATATTTCCAGTTAATTGTTGGATGATTAAGTCTCTGACGATGATTTCAATATGATTGGGGAACTTACTTACAAGCCAGGTGAGGTAGTCTCTAATGTTTTCGGTTACATCAGGAGATGAGTCTGGTGGGTGACAGAAGGATCCAGTTACCATTTTATATCCAGCCCTGATACTGACGCTTGCCAAAACAATCTCAAATGCACTTCAATTTCTACGTCGATGGATTTGAATTTCTTGTGTACTGCAACAAACACACCACCTACATTTCCCACTAGCCTATCGTTTCGATATACAGGTATATTTTCCACAAAAATCTCACTGCTATTAATTTCAGGTATCAACCAGCTTTCTGTACCTGGTTTAATGTGAGCTCCACTGCTTTTCAGGAGCACTTCGAATTCTAGCACTTTGTTGCAAGTGTTTCAGCAGTTAACCACTGGTATTTTAAAGTCTCTCACCTGTGGGAAGCATTTCTACTTCTATGTTTCCTAGAGCTATGGTTATCTGGATTTGATGGAGAGTCACCTAATATAAAAATTAAAAAAAAACCTTATATGCACTCCTCAGACAGTCAGCTACCTGCGTAGCGGCCTCTGACGTGTAATGCACTCCTGACCCATTTAAGGGGGTCCCTGCAGTTCTCAGACCTATGGCGCAAGTCCATTAAATCGCAGCCAAGCTTGTAACAGAACTTTCGAAGTCTCTAGTTCAGTCCTTCCGCTCGATTCGGAACCAAGGAGTTACGGTCAGTTCTAGGGTCAATACTGAAAACTGTGAGCTTTGTTGAAACTCAGTGCGAAAGGCTGGTCTTCTCATCCTTCTCCGCTAGTCACTGGAATTATCCAAGTATGAGATCGGAGGCCAGACAAAAGGCGTCACTTGTTCCAATGTGAACCACAGTCTGTGATTGGTTGCATCGTTTCCTCAATGGCTGTCGAAATAGCCTCTTCATGTTGAATTAGCCCCCCCCCCCAGGCGTACACACTGAGTTCATCTGGTGTCCTTTCCTGTCCCTTGCTGCCATTTCCCTAAGGGGTACCATCATTTGCCATACGTCTGAAATGCTGATGACTAATAGACCCCTATCCTTTTGCATTTGCCTGCTCTTGACACCGGACAAAAAGGGTTTTCCCAAAATTGATAAATTGAGTCTCATTTTCAATTTAAATGAAAGACAACATCTCGAATTTTTTGGTTGGAGGGATCACCCTGAGTCCTCCCTGGTCCCTGCCCACCTTGCACTGAGCGCCTAGATCTACCACTGAAACACCATCCACGGTAGTGAGAGATTCTGTACTTTCTGCAGAGGAGATGGCATCCACAGGAGAGGTACTGCTACTACAGGTTCGTGACTCTCAGGCGCTCTTCCATCACACCGATTTGCAGCAGCTGCCAATCGTTTGACAGTAATAAGGGCGATTTCCAGCTGCTTAGGAACGCCAACCAACTTATCCTGTGTTCGAGAACAGCATTCACAGTGGGGCTGCATTTTGGCTGGTGCAGTACAGTGAACAAATAACTTCAAAGTAAACTTGCAGCTTATCTTTTAGTCAGTTGAACTAAGAAATTACTAATTCTCTTTAAGAATTGAAGCAAATACATAAAAAGAGATTTGTGTTAACGCAACAGAAAAATCTGTGGTAATAATGACTAGTTTCCTAAGGCATTTGAGGTTCGCTACAGTTGTTAGCAAATTCGAAAATAGAAATAATTTACCATAAGGGAAAACTACATGTAGCATGAAACTTCCTGAGAGATTTAAACCGTGTGCCGGACTGAGACTCGAACTCGGGACCTTTGCCTTTCGCGGGCAGGTGCATTATCAACTGAGCTACCCATGCACGACTCACGCCCCGTCCTCACAGCTGCCAGGAAGTTTCATATCAGCGCACACTCCGCTGCAGAGTGAAAATCTCATTCTGGAAACATCCCCCAGGCTGTGCCTAAGCCATGTCTTCACAATATCCTTTCTTTCAGGAGTGTTAGTTCTGCAAGGTTCACAGGGGAGCTTCTGTAAAGTTTGGAAGGTAGGAGACGAAGTACTGGCAGAAATAAAGCTGTGAAGACGTGGCGTGAGTCGTGCTTGGGTAGCTCAGTTGGTAGAGCACTTGCCCGCGAAAGGCAAAGATCCTGAGTTCTAGTCTCAGTCCGGCACACAGTTTTAATCTGCCAGGAAGTTTCATATCAGCGCACACTCCGCTGCAGAGTGAAAACCTCATTCTAGATGTCACATGATATGTTAATTCCAATGTCTGCTACAATAACGAAATCGCAAATGCTGATTTACTACAAATTAGTTTATGCACAGGACAATGGTAACTCCCAAAAATTCTCTAGAATGCACGTTAATTTGCGTTGACAAACAATGAAAGTCGGGGTGATCTATTCTTTTTCTCTGTTAATCAGAAACGCTTATTTACTTCAAGATATGTTATCCAAGACGCTTGTACAGGTAAGTTACAAAAATGTAGTTTTATAAGAATTCGAAAGTTCTAAAAAATACCCTACTTCTCATGTAATTATATAATGAAATTAGAGAACGATAGTTTTGAACGAGAATAGGCCTACTGTTCACATAATTTTCAAAAGAGCATAAATAAGTTTAATCCTGCAATTTTTAGTATCGTCATTGTAACTGATAGCTGCAGTAATTGGATAGAAGTAAACAGATATTGTGGTCTGCTTTTATGGCTAGTATGGGAAGCGCTGAGGAAGGATAGCAAAATAGCAGGGCCAAAATAATCTATATTCCAGAAAGGGGAGGGGGTTGCGGAAAGTTTAAGAAACCCTGAACTTCGCTGTGAGAACAACTGACACAAATAGTATCTGCTGGGCCGCTTGAATTTACTAGCGCAACAGCCTGATTGGCTAACTCAATGCTGATTAATTCGAAAATGGCGCAACATATCGATTTTTCCTTAACAATTATTTATCAGCATAACCTACCGTGCAACACCAGTACAAACGTTTCAGACTGTTTCTGTCCACCCTGTATATGTGCAACTCACACGTTCATTTATATGTAAAAGTCTACTTCAGAATTTCCCTTTGTTTGAGAGCGCATGTGCAAGATTCGTGTACCGATTTGATATTCTACACTCAATTATTTTACTGTTAGCGACGCTTCTAAACAATCTTTCATAGAGTGCACCAATGCCCGTTTTTATTGTGATATACTGTTAAATTTGGAAAATTCGTGAGCGCCGTGATAAACTCGACTGCCTTTGTCAATATGCCATTTTCCTATGTTAAAAATATGGTTCGGATTGTTACTATTTGGAATGATTACAACATTCACATCACGTTTACGGTTAATATTCTCACAAAATATCTCTTATCTTTTGTAATTAAAGCTTTAAAATCCTTAAAATATCAGGATTTGGTCACGGGATTTAAAAAAAAAATCTGTTATTGGTTGAAGCTCTGGATACGTCACAGACCAGGAGTTAAGACGAGGCTATTTGTGTATATTAGGAGGCCTTCACACATCTGACTGTTACACTACGTGATCAAAAGTATCCGGACACCCCCAAAAACAAACGTTTTTCATATTAGGTGCTCTATGCTGCCACCTGCTGCCAGGTATTTTATATCAGCGACCTCAGTAGTCATTAGACACCGTGAGAGAGCAGAATGGGGCAATCTGCGGAACTCACGGACTTCGAACGTGATCAGGTGATTGGGTGTCACTTGTGGCATACGTCTATACCCTAGATTTCCACACTCCTAAACATCCCTAGGTCCACTGTTTCCGATGTGATAGTGAAGTGGAAACATGAAGGGACACGTACAGCACAAAAGTGTACAGGCCGACCTCGTCTGTTGACTGATAGAGACCGCCGACGGTTGAAGAGGGTCGTAATGTGTACTAGGCAGACATCTATCCAAACCATCATGCCGCAATTTCAAACCGCATCAGGATTCACTGCAAGTACTACGACAACTAGGCAGGAGCTCAGGAAACTTGAATTTCATGGCCGAGCGGCTGCTCATAAGCCACACATGACGCTGGTAAATGCAAAACGACGCTTCGCGTGGTGTAAGGAGCATAAGCATTGGACGAGTGAATAGTGGAAAAACGTTGTGTGGAGTGACGAATCACGATACAGAATGTGGTGATCCTATGGCACGGTGTGGGTATGGCGAATTCCCTGTGAACGTTTACTGCCAGCATGTATAGTGCCAACATTAAAATTCGGAGGCGGTGGTGTTGTGGTGTGGTCGTGTTTTTCATGGAGGGGGCTTGCAACAGTTGTTTTGCATGGCACTATCACAGCACAGGCTTACATTGATGTTTTAAGCACCTTCTTCCTTCCCACTGTTGAAGAGCAATTCGGGGATGGCGATCACATCTTTCAACACGATCGGTCACCTGTTCATAATGTACGGCCTGTGGCGGAGTGGTTACACGACAATAAAATCCCTGTAATGGGAATCCTATAGAACACCTTTGGGATGTTTTGGAACACCGACTACGTGCCAGGCCTCATCGACCGGCATCGATACCTCTCCTCAGTGCAGCACTCCATGAAGAATGGGTTGCCATTCCCCAAGAAACCTTCCAGCATCTGATTGAACGTATGCCTGCGAGAGTGGAAGCTGTCATCAAGGCTCAGGGTGGGCCCACACCATAATGAATTCTAGCATTACCGATGGAGGGTGCCACGAACTTGGTGAGCTATTTCAGACAGGTGTCCGGATACTGTTGATCACATAGTATATATACCATAAATTTACTGAGTGCAGTTTAAAATTATTGTAACAAGGTTTTCTGGAAAGTTACGCTCTGAGAAATGTGAGTCCATAAAACGTACTTCACAAACCCCAGGAAATCTCCTCACGAGAAAGTTCCCTGTACATGAAATTGTCACTCGTGAAAGTTGCAAAATAGTGCACAATTCGGCAGAAAAGGAAAACCGTTTATCGATGATAGCTTTATCAAAGAGAGCACACCGAGATGAGAAAAGTCACGGGATAGCAATATGCACATATATAGGTGTGATTATACTAGGTGTAACAGGGCAGCGCTTTGGCGGTGCCGTCATTCGTACTCAGTTGATTCATGGGAAAAGATTTCCAACGTGATTACAGCCGCACGACGGGAATTAACGGACTTTGAATGCGGAGTGGTAGTTGGAGATAGACACACGGGACATTCCATTCCGGAAATCGTTAAGGAATTTAGTATTCCGAGATCCACAGTGTCAAGACCGTGCGGAAAATAACACATTTCAGGCATTCCCTCTCACCACGGACAACGCAGTGGCCGACGGCCTTCACTTAACTACCGGGAGCAGCGTCGTTTGCGTAGTGTTGTCAGTGCTAACAGACAAGCAACACTGCGTGAAAATAACCGCAGAAATCAATGTAGGATATACGACGAACGTATCCATTAAGATAGTCCTGCGAAGTTTGACGTTAATGGGCTATGGCAGCAGACGATCGACCCGAGTGCTTTTGCTAGGAGCACAACATGACCTGCAGTGCATCTGTTGGGCTCGTGACCATTTCGGCTGGACACTAGATGACTGGAAAAAAGTGGCCTGGTCAGATGGTTCCCGACTTCAGTTGGTAAGAGCTTATGGTAGGGTACGAGTGTGGTGCAGACCCCACGAAACCATGGATCAAGTTGCCTAAGAGGCACAGTGAAAGCTGGCGGTGGCTCCGTAACTGTGCGGACTGTGTTTACATGGAGACAATTATTGAGTAGAAATGGTTATGTTTGGCTACTTGGAGACCACTTGCAGCCATTCATGGACTTCATATTCCCAAAGAACGATGGCATGTCACCGGGCGACGATTGATCCCGACTGGTTTGAAGAACTTGAACAACATTCTGGACAATTTGAGCAAATGATGTGGCCATCAAGACCGCCCGATGCGTATTCCATCCAGCGTTTATGGAACTTGATCGAGAGGTCAATTCTTACACAACATCCTGCGCCGACAACACTGTCGCAATTATGGGTGGCTATAGAGGCAGCATGGCTTAATATTTCTTTGGGGCATTTCCAACGACTTGTCGAGTTCATACCACGTCGAGTTGCACAGGAAGTTGTAGATAACGTAGCGCTACAGATACCCGAGTAAGCTAAGAACTTCTTGTGGTATTCTCTGGCGCTGGATGAGTGTATTGATCTTTCGAGCACGTCATAACTTCTCGTGTCCATTCGTGATGTCAGTTTAGACTTTCAGAAGAGATGGTGTCCGTTTGCCGCATGTATCGAACAACAACTGGAAAAGACATTTTAGTGGAAGTGAAACAATTTTGACAGACTATAACCTTCCCTAGAATCAGCCTCAAAATGTCAAAATTAATGGAAGAAAAAACGTGGTTGGAGTGTGCAAAGCTTTGATGGCACAGTTCTGGACTCAGGTGGAATATCTGCAAATTCTGGGCGCCTTGTTCACACATCGCATCATACATCAGCAAGCACCCTGTGCTAAAGACTTAGATATTTCTTGTATATTGAAATTAGTCCTTTGTCTAGTGCACTTCATTCAGAAATTGCACTCATTCACCATCGGTCCAGCCTTTTCTTGAAGAAATTGATTCTGATTTCTGTGACTTGCCTTATTACATAGCACTGAAATGGCTCAGCTGCGGTAAAGTTGTGTTTTGCTTTTACAAGCTCTGGAACGGAATACATATTTTTATCACCGATGAGGATAAATCTGTTCCACTGTTGTCAGTTCCTATTAGGCAGTCAGTTCTCATTTCTGGTTGTCATTACATCCCACAAGAATGAACTGAATCTGACTCTTCAGGGAAAAAAATAAAAGAATAGCCTCGTCTGTGATCTCTACGGAATGATCAAAGGATTCGGACAAAATTGGTAGTGTTTGAAGCACAATTGGAAGGAGAAAACTTCTCCAGTTTCCACTGTTTCAAATAATTTTGTGCTAAAATCCCCGAAGACATCAACCTTGATTTTCTGAAAAAGTTATTTGTGATTTGAGTAAGTATTTCTTGAAGAGATTTTCTGATCTTGGCATAACTGAGGGTGAAAATCTTCTGTTCCAGATTCTGTTTCACAGTAACCTTGGTGATGTCTCAGTTGGGCTACAGAGGCGGTTCATTGATTTGTAAGCAAATTATTTGTTGAAAGAAAAGCACAGGAAAGGAAAATACGGATTTTACCGCTGCTTACCTGATGCTGCTGGTATGGCATCGATGTTAGGAACGAGTTATGTCTGTGAGCAAACATTTTCCAACATGATATGAACTTAGCACGTCGAATGAGATGGACTGATGAACTTTTGAAAGCGACACTCTTGACTGAATGCAGCAATACGAAAACAGCCATTGCTGATATTTTGAAAGCCAAATGTCACTTTCACAAATCTTGAGAGACGGCACACCACTCTCCCACTCTAACAATACTGTTAGTCAGATTATTGTTCTTATTTTAGGTCATGATCTCGGTTTTCCACAGTGGGCAGAATGTCCATATAAATGCGTCTGTAGCCTGTAGAGGACTCGTACCCAAGGGGCCATAGTGGAGGCGACAGAGAACAGGGATAAACATGGATTGCAGGCCATAAATAATGTGTCCAGTAACCTGGCTGTATGAATGATTCTGGGAAGCAGCAGTCTGTGGACTGTCAAGGCGACAGAGCACTGCGAATGAAGCCAGTTGGTGGAAAGTGGGTGGAGGAGGCCATTTAAGAGAGACTGCTTTAATCTGAGCTTCTGTGCGTAAAACTCCGAGTATTCTCATGTTAGAAGATGGTACGATATGGATAGAGCAACTGCTGCACGTGTTTAGTGGAGGCAAGACTGTACCTCTCCTGTCGCCAGATTCTCTGAGCGAGTGGCAAAAACATATATTTCACGAGTACGACTGTCTGGGAAGAAAACAGCCTTCTTTCAAAAATTGGAAATGGTCAGCATGGAAAGATTAGCTCTCCCCATCTGCCATCCCGTCTAGGTAGACGTTTTTTGAAGAAACACGGTCGGTGCTTACAGTGAAAACGACGCCTCCGTAATCTAAAAGCTTCTTTTTTTCAGACAAGAGAGATTTTGGGTCGTTGATTGGCTCTTCTCAGAGCAGAGATTTTGGGTCGTTGATTGGCTCTTCTCAGAGCAGAGGCTTGCTCCCCCAGTGTGGGAACGCCAGTGCTATGTCTGGATTGCCTACCAGCCCAACAGATAGCCAAGAGGGGAGTTTCAATGAGTAGAGGATAGTTCAATTGGTTTGAACAACTTGGAAGCGATTTTTTTTAAATTATACTTTCGGCTTCCGTACCGAGGCCTGGTGGAATGTGATTGTGATTCTTTGCCTTTTTCGTCTTTTGGTCCTCACCTGGTGGAGTACTTCAGATCTTTCCCTAGTGGCTGAGGCTTATGGCCTGTTACTTGTAATGGACTAAGAGCCAATGGCAGTTTCTAATTGTACCGTCAGAGGAACTACATATAATCTCCGACATACCGTGTGTCACGAGGGTGAACTTATTCATCCTGAGTCAGCTGTCTGACCTTTGACAATTCCAGTATGCACCGTCGTGTCTGTGAGTCAAATTGGTTTGCCCCGACTAACGAATGGGTGCACCTCACACTGAAATCTGATGGGATACCAGGGTTCTGATAGGGAAGTTTCCCGCGCTGTAATAATCGGAACGCCAGTCCACATACTTTGCAAATTTTCGTGGACTCATCGGAAGATGATACGTGTCGCAGCGCTCCGCTGCTCGCCCAGAGCGTTCTGTTTTCTGCTGCAATCTGAATCAAGGTGAAAGGGTAAAGTATTGTGGCGTAGGTTTTTTTTTAAATTATATTTACAGCTCCTTGTTCTCTAGAGAACCATAGCTTGTGGTGTACTTGGTTGTAGTTGATTCCATTTAAATAGAATTGGGCCTGACAGTGGGTTCATGTAAACAAAGTCAGATTGCGTTGTAAAAGGGATTAATTCAGGGGAGGATTTGTATAGTTTCCACACCAATGAGTGCTTAGCTAATCAAGCACCATCCTTTTCTCATTTATGGTTTTTTTGGTAAGGTTTATCAGCTCGTTGTGGTTATAAAGGGATGAATATCCTTATCTTTGTGAAATTAAATACGCCACTGTTCTCATTCATACTCCCTCAACTATTCACCGCAGACGCAGGCAACAACATTGCCACGAGTAAATTCACTAATTTCATAAATAAAGAAATTAAGGGCGTAGCTCACGGGCTGGAGGTAACTGGGAAGATAATACTTTTCTTTATCTAAAGACAATAAAATTTAACATCACTTGGTGGTATATTTATGATTAAGGCAAGCGACAGCTTGCAATCTCACTAACGTTTTCTATTGCTTAGTTCATGACTTTCATATATATGCACACTAGGGCTGATGTAACTATATTTTTGCTGACGTATCCTTCTTTGATAATATTTTTAATAAATAATTATGTTAGCTGTCATTGTTTTTTGTGCATTACATGCCACTCACTCACGATTAACATGAAATGCTATACTAGATTTTCGTCGTTTTCCTCAGAGCTCTCGTCCTGGCTTGCAATTGTACGGAATGACGATGCGGGCCGCGCTCGTCATTTTGTGAGTTATCTGGTCCACCGTGGAGAAAGTTTGGTGAATTCTGTGCTAGAGGAATGGGATGTAATAGTTCTGACGTTCTATACCAGGAGCAACCTACACGACTCTCTTCAAACTGAGATTCAGTTTTCTACCGATACACGTCTGATGTGAGCTAACTGCACTTACTTGATGCTTTCAGCATCACCATGACTATGTGATGACAGCTCTAGCGGAATTTTCGATCTTTGTGGAAGTATGTTTAACAATTATTTACAGAGAAGCCTGAGTCCGATTCGATGAAAGTACGTACCTTCCATGATAGATTGCTCTTTAACTATTACCGCTTTGGTCCACGAAATGCACGTAAATTGCCTGCGCCGGACAGTATGAGTAGCACAACCTTGCTGGGTGTATGTACGTTGGTTACTGGAAATGGATTGCCTACACTGGAGTGTTAACAGCGTCACATTCCAGAGGAGTAATAGGTCAGAAACAGAATGGTTCTAAAATTACAATATGTTTAAGTGTAAAGTATTGCAGTCGGATTTCTGTACAAACAGTTCCACTTTGCTCACAATATTACGGTAACTGTCTGACGAGTATTCCCAGTCGCTTCGAGGTTACCGTCCATTCTGTTCGAGTACTCTCGGCGCAGGCAATTTACGTGCATTTCGTGAACCAATTGACTCCTTCTATCTCTTGAAACTTACCAATTGCTTGTGTTGCCCACAATCATGGCTGTCTTTGATGTAAAACGCATATTATCCACACACAGTAAAAAGTGATGATACTGGATGGTTATAATTAAAGTGCAGCTACTTACAGAGGTCCAGTGTGGGCTGTAATTATCGGATGACTGCGAAACTTGGTAGATATTCTAATGTGTTGATGTGGAACCGATAGACGCTCGAGAAAACATTAGTTTCATTTTTGGCTACCAGGTGCAATTCTGGCGCTGTGAATGCCAGGAAGTCATACAGAAATGTTTCCATATGAAACAAATTAGGAATGGGACGTGGGCAGAAAATATCAGACAAGTGAGAAAGACATAATATTGATTTTATTACTAACCACCGCAAACACAATTTGTTCAATATGAGCACCGTAGACGTCCACGAGATCCTGTACAGCGTTAGATATGCGCCTGGTGTCCAGAACTGGAACTACTTTTTTTCCGATGCAAATCGGTTCCGCATTAAGCATTAGCATATTCAGAAAGTTTCACTGCCACACAGTAATTATAGCCTCCACTAGACCTTCATGAGTAGCTGCACTTTTAATTGTAAGCACTCAGTAGTTAAAGAATTATACAAATACCTATGATTGGTGATGCATACTTTCATCATATCGGAATCAGATTTTGTCAGGAAAAAAATTGTTAACAACACTCCAACAAAGATAGTAAAACGCACTGGACTACATTTTCATATAGCCATGGAGCTGCTGAAAGCATCAAGTAACTCTATTTAGTTCACACGAAGTGTGTATTGATTGAAAACTAAATAGCAATCTGCAGACTGCCATGTGGACTGCTCCAGCTATGGAATGTCTTACAGCGCCTTCCTCTAGCACAAAAGGAGTATGTTTAAGCGTAAAATCGAGTAGTCTTAGAAATACGTCTGCAAGCTGTGTCACCTGATAGAGCACGATGACTGGAGCACGCATCCCTTATCAAACCAAGGGTGGAGCATGTCCACCTGCTTTCACAATAGCGTATGTGGTGCCAGCTGCTCTAGACTCAGGAAGCAGCCTCTCTGTAGGGGTGCAATCGGGCGCCGCATGACGTCTCGTAGAGCGCAGTGGAGATTCGAGGCGATATTGGTTCTCAGTTGAAAGTCGTCAGTTGGCCCCTACTCTGGCTGACAGAGGCGGTGGCCCAACACAGTCCGGCGAGTGTTCGTGTTGACTTTGCGGCGACGACGAAGCGAAAAGCGGAGCCCTTCCCGGTGTGGTGTTAAATAAAGATGCAATTGCTTCTATCTTATTGTTACTAAAGATGATAGCGACACCTAGACAGGCTACATCAGTGGGCTAGTCAGTTTTAAAGTTAGGACAAGTGCTCTCGTTCTGAAAACCAACAGACTTGGATTATCTTATCATTTTAAGTTTATAGTAACTGGTGTGGAGGCATAATGATTTAAACTGTGTTGTTAGAAAGTCGGTGGTTTAACTTGGAGAAAAGTGGCTTTACGATTCTTGAATTGAAATAACACATGCAGAGTGACATATGTGTTGTCCATTTTGCATTTCCTACCAAACTTAGGGTGACAGCTGTTTAAATGGTGATGCCAGAGGTGGAGAAAAATGGAATTCTGTAAGTAACCTGACTACTATAAATAGCCATACAAGTCAGAGTGAAAAACAGTTTGGGGAAAACATGTTAAGTAGTTCAGCAGGCATGTTACTTCATTTTATCCCAGCATCTTGGATTCTGACTTCATAGAGACTGTGCCCCAGGTCGACCATCTTGGAGTCTATACTTAGCACACATGACCTACTTCCACAATCACATCCCAGTGGCCGTATTCAAATATGTATTTTGCGCAGGTGATCTACCTCAACCAACAGGGCAATGCACTATCATGGATTTTTTTATTTCCTGCCAATTTATACTTAAGACTACACCCCTGCTTCCACAGTGACATTATGTGAGTGGGACAAAGACACCATAGTGCAGTTGGGCTATTTTGAATTTCCTGATTGTTTTTGAATATCTCGTCATTTTCAACATAGAGCACTTTGCCTATGTAGAGAGGGGCAGGAAATCCGATGACTCAACGATGACATCACCGACGACTTTCTTTGTACCAGAACTCTCACAGTCTACCTACTCAAATCCTAGCTTAGAAATGCAAATTCACAGATTCTACGGTGAGGTTATATTTTATCTTACATATGATATCTATTTAAACCAAATACCACTTTTCAGAGTTGTCGGGCCACTTCCTGAGAAATAGCGCGTCCAATTTTGTCCAATTGGCGAGTTAGATCGTCAAAATACCGAGATCGTTGGAGGGCCGTGCCCATAATTAGCCAAATATTCTCAGTTGGGGAGAGATTCGGTTAACACGCTATCCAAGGTAGTGTTTCCCAAGGACAAAGACAAGCAGTACAAACTCTCGCCGTTTGCAGGCGGGCATTATTTTGCTGAAATGCAATCCCAGGATGGCTTGGCCTGAAGTACAAGAAAATGAGGGGGTTAGAATTGCTCTTCAACAGTGGGAAGCAAGAAGGTGCTTGAAACATCAATGTAGGCCTGTGCTGTCTTAGTGCCACGCAAAATAATAATGGGTGCAAGCCCCGTCCAGGAAAAACACGACCACACCATAACACCACCGCCTCCAAATTTTACTGTTGGCGCTTCACACGCTGGCAGATGACGTTCACTGGAAATTCGCCATACCCACACCGTGCCACCATATCGTCACATTTTGTACCGTGATTCGTCACTCCACACAACGTTTTTCCACTATTCAATCGCCCAAAGTTTATGCGTCGTTCCGCATTTACTGGCGTCAAAAGTGGCTTATGAGCGGCCGCTCGACCATGAAATCGAAGTTTTCTCAGCTTGCACCTAACTGTCACAGTACTTGCAGTGTATCCTGATGCAGTTTGGAATTGCGGCATGATGGTCTGGATAGATGTCTGCCTATTACACATTACGACCCTGTCCAACTGTCGGCGGTCTCTGTCAGTCAACAGGCGAGGTCGGCCTCTATGCTTTTGTGCACATGTCCCTTCACGTTTCCAGTTCACTGTCACATCGGAAACAGTGGACCTAGGGATTTTTAGGAGTGTGGAAATCTCGCGTACAGACGTATGACACGAATGATACCCAATTACCTGACCACGTTCGAAGTTCGCGAGTTCCGCGGTGCGCCCCATTCTGCTTTCTCACGATTTCTAATGACTAATTAGGTCGCTGATATGGAGTATCTGGCAGCAGGTGACGCCATAATGCACCTGATATGAAAAAGTATGTTTTTGGGGGTGTCCGGATACTTTTGATCACATAGTGCAGCAGTCATAAGTTCTCCAGATGTATGAAGGGCTCCTAATATTTCAAACATAAAGTTTCAATTTAAACAGTACCACATCATCTGGCACTCCGTTCGTTTTATGAGGCGTATTCATGTACTGCAGACACACTGGACCGAGGCCTATGAGAAAGACAGGCTGAGGCGCGTGCGTCACGAAGGTAGGCCGAGCTCGCTCGCTCGCTAACTCAACTCAGCAGAAAAACTGTGTTTCTGCATCTGTTAACTCGTAACTGGATGCGTATGTACAAACGAGAATTGCATCTTCTACTGGAATCCATTATTGTGGAATCATACTGTTATTACTCCTACAACGATAGAAAGTGGGTTGGCCTACTAATAATTTGTTACGGCTGTTTTGGGTACAATAAAATTAAAATCATGTCAAAATGATTATTAGTTGCATAAGGCACTACATCTTGTATGAAATGAGGGCTGTTACGCAGAAGAGACTAAATGCTGTAAACAAGCCGTTATACCATTTATGCCGAGAATTGCTCTTAAAGTATGATTTAGTAATACTAGATTCCAATAGAAAATTCAATTCTACTTAGTACGTATACCCCCAGCTGCGACTTCACAAATGTAGGAACGCATTTTGCCCGTTGAATTAAGCGAGCGAGCGAGCTCAGGCCTACCTTCGTGACGTACGCGCCGCGGCCTTCCTTTCTCGTTGGCCTCGGGCCGGACGAACGGATATTGTGGGCCGAATTCGGTGCGCGGGTCGTAGCTCGGAGACCCTGCTGTAGACGGAAGTGCAAAGCTGTTTCGTGTGGGCTGTGACGAGGAAACGACTCAGCCGGCGAGAACGTTGAGTGCCAGAGAGCGGGGCGGTAGACAAGGTGCGTCCAGAAAACGCTGAATGCTACACATTGCGCCTATTGCTTAACGCGATTCGTTATCCGATATTTTTAAAGATATAGGAAATATCGGTGACCAATTTTCTGAAATACATCCAGAAGCATATCAGCTTTAAGGCATGTCGAATGGCGACGTCAGGAAAGTTGTTACGAGAGCAGAGCAGATCAAATGCAGGTGCTATTTGCAATTGCACTAATGCAGAAATTCCCCACCGCAAAAGTAATCTGCAAAGAGATTTTGTGTGTTTTGGGGCAGAGACAGTTTGTACATTATGTTTGCTCCTTGGAGCTGAGATTATTCTTTGTTTGTTCAGCTCTGACGGTTATGAAGTTTTAGAGCGAGAATAAAGTTATGGTACCGTAGTAGTAACGTGACTGATTAATTTGCATCACGCAAGATAACTACAAATTGGTGACACCACAAACAAGAAAAAGAACAAGAGCAGAAGGAATTATATGAAGTAATACAGTATGATCGGGAACACTAAAGAATGGGATACAACCCGTTGCGTCGGCTTTGAAAAATGGCGTCACAAGTTACCACAGATGATGCATTGCAAAGACTTGGACTAATGTCCCCTAACCCGCAATGAACCATGGACCTTGCCGTTGGTGGGGAGGTTTGCGTGCCTCAGCGATACAGATAGCCATACGGAAGGTGCAACCACAACGGAGGGGTATCTGTTGAGAGGCCAGACAAACGTATGGTTCCTGTAGAGGGACAGCAGCCTTTTCAGTAGTTGCAGGGGCAACAGTCTGGATGATTGACTGATCTGGCCTTGTAACACTAACCAAAACGGCGTTGTTGTGCTGGTACGGTGAACGGCTGAAACCAAGGGGAAACTACGGCCGTAATTTTTCCCGAGGGCTTGCAGCTTCATTGTATGGTTAAATGATGATGGCGTCCTCTTGGGTAAAATATTCCGGAGGTAAAATAGTCCCCCATTCGGATCTCTGGGTAGGGACTACTCAATAGGATGTCATTATCAGGAGAAAGAAAACTGGCGTTCTATGGATCGGAGTGTGGAATGTCAGATCCCTTAATCGGGCAGGTAGGTTAGAAAATTTAAAAAGGGAAATGGATAGGTTAAAGTTAGATACAGTGGGAATTAGTGAAGTTCAGTGGCAGGAGGAACAAGACTTTTAGTTAGGTGAATACAGGGTTATAAATACAAAATCAAATAGGGGTAATGCAGGAGTAGGTTTATCAATGAATCAAAAAATAGGAGTGCTGGTAAGCTACTACAAAGAGCATAGTGAACGCATTATTGTGGCCAAGATAGACACAAAGCCCATGCCTACTACAGTAGTACTAGTTTATATGCCAACTAGCTCTGCAGACGACGAAGAGATTGAAGAAATGTGTGATGAGATAAAAGAAATTATTCAGATAGTAAAGGGAGACGAAAATTTAATAGTCATTGGTGACTGGAATTTGATAATAGGAAAAGGAAGAGAAGGAAACGTAGTAGGTCAATATGGAAGGGGGGTAAGAAATGAAAGAGGAAGCCGCCTGGTAGAATTTTGCACAGAGCATAACTTAATGATAGCTAACACAAGGTTCAAGAATCATGAAAGAAGGTTGTCTACATGGAGGAGGCCTGGAGATACGGGAAAGTTTCAGATAGATTATATAATGGTAAGACAGAGATTTAGGAACCAGGTTTTAAACTTTAAGACATTTCCAGGGGCAGATGTGGACTCCGACCACAATATATTGCATATGAACTGTAACTTAAAACTGAAGAAACTGCAAAAAAGTGTCAATCTAAGGAGATGGGACCTGGATAAACAGACAAAACTAGAGGATGTAGAGAGTTTCAGGGAGAGCATAAGGGAAAGATTGACATTCATGGGGGAAATAAATACAGAAGAAGAAAAATGGGTAGCTTTGAGGGATGAAATAGTGAAGGCAGCAGAGGATCAAGTAGGTGAAAGACGGGGCTAAGAGAAATCCTTGGGTAACTGAAGAAATATTGCCTTTAATTGATGAAAGGAGAAAATATAAAAATGCACTAAATGAAGCAGGCAAAAAGTAATACAAACGTCTGAAAAATAATATCGACAGAAAGTGTAAAATGGCTAAGCAGGGATGGCTAGAGGACAAATGTAAAGTTGTAGATGCTTATCTCACGAGGGGTAAGATAGATACCGCCTACAGGAAAATAAAAGAGACCTTTGGAGAAAAGGGGACCACTTGTATGAATATCAAGAGCTCAGATGGAAATCCTGTTCGAAGCAAAGAATGGAAAGCAGAAAGGTGGAAGGAGTGTATAGAGGGTCTATACCAGGGCGATGTGCTTGAGGACAACATCGCGTAAATGGAAGAGGATGTAGATGAAGATGAAATGTGCGATATGACGTTGCGTGAAGATTTTTTACATAGCACTGAAAGACCTAAGTAAAAAAAAAAAAGGTTCAAATGGCTCTGAACACTATGGGACTTAACTTCTGAGGTCATCAGTCCCCTAGAGCTACTTAAACCTAACTAACCCAAGGACATCACACACATCCATGCCCGAGGCAGGATTGTAACCTGCGACTGTAGCGGTCGCGCGGTTAAAGACTGTAGCGCCTAGAAGCGCTCGGCCACCCCGGGCGGCAGACTTAAGTCGAAATAAGACCCTGGGTGTAGATAACATTCCATTAGAACTACTGACAGCCTTGGGACAAACCTCTACATCTGGTGAGCAAGATGTATAAGACAGGCGAAATACCCTCAGACTTCAAGAAGAATATAATAATTCCAATCCCAAAGAAAACAGGTGTAGATAGATGTTAAAATAACCGAACTATAAGTTTAATAAATCACGGCTGCGAAATACGAACGTGAAATCTTTACAGACAAATGGAAAAACTGGTAGAAGCCGACCTCAGGGAATATCAGTTTGGATTTCGTAGAAACGTTGGAACACGTGAGGCTACTGACCCTACGACTTATCTTAGAAGCTAGATTAAGGAAGGGCAAACCTACGTTTCTAGCATTTGTAGACTTAGAGAAAGCTTTTGACAAAGTTAACTGGAATAATATCTTTCAAATTCTGAAGGTGGCAGGGGTAAAATACAGGGAGCGAAAGACTATTTACAATTTGTACAGAAACCAGATGGCAGTTATAAGAGTCGAGGGGCATGAAAGGAAAGCGGTGATTGGGAAGGGAATGAGACAGGGTTGTAGCCTATCCCCGATGTTATTCAGTCTGTATATTGAGCAAGTAGTAAAGGAAACAAAAGAAAAATTCGAAGTATGTATTAAAATCCATGGAGAAGAAGTAAAAAATGTGAGGTTCACCGACGACATTGTAATTGTGTGAGAGACAGCAAAGGACTTGGAAGAGCAGTTGATCAGAATGAACAGTCTCTTGAAAGGAGGATATAAGATGAACATCAACAAAAGCAGGACGAGGATAATGGAATGTAGTCAAATTAAGTCAGGTGATATTGAAGGAATTAGATTAGGATACGAGACACTTAAAGTAGAAAATGAGTTTTGCTATTTGGGGAGTCAAATAACTGATAATGTTCGAAGTAGAGGGGATATAAAATGTAGACTCCCAATGGCAAGGAAAGCGTTTCTCAAGAAGAGAAATTCGTTAACATCGAGTATAGATTTAAGTGTCAAGAAGTCGTTTCTGAAAGTATTTGTATGGAAGTGAAAGATGGACGATAAATAGTTTGAACAAGAAGAGACTAGAAGCTTTCGAAATGTGGTGATACAGAAGAATGCTTAAGATTAGATGGGTAGATCACATAACTAATGAAGAGGTATTGAAGAGAATTGGGGAGAAGAGAAATTTGTGGCACAACTTTACTAGAAGAAGGGATCGGTTGGTAGGACATGTTCTGAGGCATCAAGGGATCACCAATTTAGTATTCGAGGGCACCGTTTGGGGTAAAATTCGTAAAGGGAGACCAACAGTGAATACACTAAACAGATTTAGAAGAATGTAGGTTGCAGTAGGTACTGGGAGATGAAGAAGCTTGCACAGGATAGAGTAGCATGGAGAGCTGCATCAAACCAGTCTCTGGACTGAAGACCACAACAACAACAGACGAATGTTGAGAAACAAAGGAATGTAGTACAGAAAAAACAGGTCGTAGACATATACCGCGAGTATCTATATTTGGAACGTAATTTTACACAGGTCGCATTTTACGCAGTAGAAATGTCGTAGTATCCCATTCTTCACTTGATCTATATAGGTCAACTGAAGGATACTAAACTAAAGAAAAAAAGTTGCGTCACTTGACATCTGAAGGGTATTTCTACAAGAAAGAGCAAACATTTTGTAGGACGTTGTAACTTCCCAACAGATAGCATTCACATTCTGTGTAATCTCCCAAGAGTAAAAATATTCCGTAACCTACCAATAATACAATGTGACTAACCTCCTAATAAAAATGTGATTCATATATAAATCTAAACTGGTAAATTTTGGACGTTACCAGTGCTGCGTCTTGGCCCTGAAAGATCACTGTGAATAAATTGAAAATTCTTACCTCAGTGAAGTCGCCGGATAACGCGTATGTATCTGCTCCTATAAGAAATTTTTCCGGCACAACCAAGTGCAATGCTGGCCGCTATATTTGTCATGTATAAAAGGAAACGACTGATTTTTCTTTACGCTAATCGGGATGACCATGGATTGCAGAAATCAATAAATTCTTTAAATTCAGATGAAAGATTGTGAAAAAGTTAATTTTAAAAAAATATCATTATTAAAAGATTTTTTGAATCATTTATATGAGACTTGATATAACAATAGTACAAATTTTCTTGTAACAAACTACATACGCGCGCGGCTGCTTTTACCTTATATTACATCGCTCAAGCGCCACCTTCGCTCCCCACAACCGGCCGAGGCAACTCCATACACACGACTGCTACATCTACATACATACTCCACAATCCACCATACGGTGCGTGGCGGAAGGTACCTCGTACCACAACTAGCATCTTCTCTCCCTGTTCCACTCCCCAACAGAATGAGGAAAAAATGACTGCCTATATGCCTCTGTACGAGCCCTAATCTCTGTTATCTTATCTTTGTGGTCGGCAGTAAAATTGTACTGCAGTCAGCCTCAAATGCGGTTCTCTAAATTTCCTCAGTAGCGATTCACGAAAAGAACGCCTCATTTCCTCTACAGACTCCTGCCCGAGATCCTGAAGCATTTCCGTAACACTCGCGTGATGATCAAACCTACCAGTAACAAATCTAGCAGCCTGCCTCTGAATTGCTTCTATGTCCTCCCTCAATCCGACCTAATAGGGATCCCAAACGCTCAAGCAGTACTCAAGAATAGGTCGTATTAGTGTTTTATAAGCGGTCTCCTTTACAGATGAACCACATCTTCCCAAAATTCTACCAATGAACCGATGACGACTATCCGTCTTCCCCACAACTGCCATTACGTGCTTGTCCACTTCATATCGCTCTGCAATGTTACGCCCAAATATTTAATCGACGTGACTGTGTCAAGCGCTACACTACTAATGGAGTATTCAGACATTACAGGATTCTTTTTCTTATTCATTTGCATTAATTTACATTTATATATATTTAGAGTTGGCTGCCGTTCTTTACATCAATCACAAATCCTATCCAAGTCATCTTGTATCCCTCTACAGTCACTTAACGACGACACCTTCCCATACACCACAGCATCATCAGCAAACAGCCGCACATTGCTATCCACTCTATCCAAAAGATCATTTATATAGATAGAAAACAACAGCGGACCTACCACACTTCCCTGGGGCACTCCAGATGATACTCTCACCTCCGATGAACACTCACCATCGACGACAACGTACTGGGTTCTATTACTTAAGAAATCTTCGAGACACTCACATACTTGGGAACCAATCCCTTTTGCTCGTACATTAGTTAGGAGTCTGCAGAGGGGCACCGAGTCAAACGCTTTCCGGAAGTCAAGGAATAATGCATCCATCTGATACCCTTCATCCATGGTTCGCAAGATATCATGTGAGGTGCTAGCTACTACTACTACTGACACTGCTCTTACTGCAGCCAACACTGCTCTCTGGTCTGAGATTCTCTTATAGCTTACATATCGCAAGGCAGCGCGAGAGAAATCTATCGAAATTACATCTGCTAGAGAACGCTAGAAATAAATTCCTTAGTCATGGACTTCTTACATAACCCACCACTGAGGGGGGGGGGGGGGGGCAAAAATTTGGCAGCGATGGTGAGTCAATTGGACTTGCCATAAGCAACAAATTTTTCTATAATCTGTTTTGTTTACTAGGTCTACAATCACAGAATTGTTGTTGTTGTTGTTGTTGTCTTCAGTCCTGAGACTGGTTTGATGCAGCTCTCCATGCTGCTCTATCCTGTGCAAGCTTCTTCATCTCCCAGTACCTACTGCAACCTACATCCTTCTGAATCTGTTTAGTGTATTTATCTCTTGGTGTCCATCTAAGATTTTTACCCTCCACACTGCCCTCCAATACTAAATTGGTGATCCCTCGATGTCTCAGAACATGTCCTACCAACCGATCCCTTCTTCTAGTCAAGTTGTGCCAGAAGCTCCTCTTCTCCCCAATTCTACTCAGTGCCTCCTCATTAGTTATGTGATCAACCCATCTAATCTTCAGCATTCTTCTGTAGCACCACATTTCGAAAGCTTCTATTCTCTTCTTGTCAAAACTGTTTATCGTCCATGTTTCACTTCCATACATGGCTACACTCCATACAAATACTTTCAGAAACAACTTCCTGACACTTAAATCTATACTTGATGTTAACAAATTTCTCTTCTTCAGAAACACTTTCCTTGCCATTGCCAGTCTACATTTTATATCCTGTCTACTTCGACCATCATCAGTTATTTTGCTCCCTAAATAGCAAAACTCCTTTACTACTTCCAGTGTCTCATTTTCTAATCTAATTCCCTCAGCATCACCCGACTCAATTCGACTACATTCCATTACCCTCGATTTGCTTTTGTTGACGTTCATCTTATAACCTCCTTTCAAGACACTGTCCATTCCATTCAACTGCTCTTCCAAGTCCTTTGCTGTCTCTGACAGAATAACAATGTCATCGGCGAACCTCAAAGTTTTTATTTCTTCCCCCTGGATTTTAATACCTACTCCAAATTTTTCTTTTGTTTCCTTTACTGCTTGCTCAATATACAGGTTGAATAACATCGGGGAGAGGCTACAACCCTGTCTCATTCCCTTCCCAACTACTGCTTCCCTTTCATACCCCTCGATTCTTATAACTTCCATCTGGTTTCTGTACAAATTGTAAATAGCCTTTCGCTCTCTGTATTTTACCCCTGCCACCTTCAGAATTTGAAAGAGATTATTCCAGTCAACATTGTCAAAAGCTTTCTCTAAGTCTACCAGTGCTAGAAACGTAGGTTTGCCCTTCCTTAATCTAGCTTCTAAGATAATTTGTAGGGTCAGTATTGCCACATGTGTTCCAAAATTTCTACGGAATCCAAACTGATCTTCCCCGAGGTCGGCTTCTACTAGGTTTTCCATTCGTCTGTAAAGAATTCGCGTTAGTATTTTGCAGCCATGACGTATTAAACTGATAGTTCGGTAATTTTCACATCTGTCAACACCTGCTTTCTTTGGGATAGGAATTATTATATTCTTCTTGAAGTCTGAGGGTATTTCGCCTGTTTCATGCATCTTGCTCACCACATGGTAGAGTTCTGTCAGGACTGGCTCTCTCAAGGCCGTCAGTAGTTCTAACGGAATGTTGTCTACTCCGGGGGCCTTGTTTCGACTCAGGTCTTTCAGTGCTCTGTCAAACTCTTCACACAGTATCGTACCTCCCATTTCATCTTCGTCTACATCCTCTTCCATTTCCATAATACTGTCCTCAAGTACATCGCCCTTGTATAGGCCCTCTATATACTCCTTCCACCTTTCTGCTTTCCCTTCTTTGCTTAGAACTGGGTTTTCATCTGAGCTCTTGATATTTATACAAGTGGTTCTCTTTTCTCCAAAGGTCTATTTAATTTTCCTGTTGGCAGTATCTTTCTTACCCCTAGTGAGATAAGCCTCTACATCACAGAGTATATATATATATATATATATATATATATATATATATATATATATATATATATAACATTATTGATATGTGCAGAACATATTAAAAATGACATAAAGTGCACATGCACTGCATAAGTCTTTAGCATATTACAAGAATTTAAACATACTGAGAAATGAAATAAAGTGCACATGCACTGGGTAAGTCTCTACCATTACAAGAATTCAAACACATTGAGAAATGAAATCAAGTGCACATGCACTGCATTAGTCTTTAGCATTTTTAGGACAATGATCATATTAACTAATGAAATGAAGTGCACACACTATATAAGTCTTTAGCATTTTTTGCAAGAGCTAGGAAAGGAATGGGAAGGATATCATCATGGTTGTAGCATGGTGGGTTGGACATAGCTGCACTGAAAGTCCATATCTTTCTACAGAAGCACAACACCAAGTGAGACAATATGAAGTTCGCTTCCCTGAAGTATTCATCAGTGCAGCCAAACACTGAAATGTTGTATTAATATTGTATGTTATCATTTTGGTAGTACATTAGGTACACCAAACAGTAGGACCATAATGACATCTCCTTCGGTCAGAGTGGTTGACAGCTTGATATCAACACCACATTATTGTAGAATCCATACTTTTACATCAATGTAGAATTAGTTCAAAAACCAAATATAGTGCTTCATGATCATGAGGATGGACAGGACATATGGATATCGCAGTAATTGGTGGTGTTTAGATCAGAAGATGATTGATATATTATGTCATACACTAGTCATCATTCATAATTACACTAGTGTATCAACCGATTTGAATAATTATTAGCACTCTTTCGCTAGTTGCAAACCATTTATGTAGTATGTATGGAATATTACATAACATCATTCACAAGTCATCTCATTGCAGTAATCATTGGCATAGCATTTATAGAGTATAACAAAACATTATTAAGAAGTCATATCATTGTAGTACTCATTGGCATAGCATTTATAGAGTATAACAAAATATTATTAAGAACTCACATCATTGCAGTAATTATTGGCATTCATTGACCAGTTTCAAAGCATTCATGTAGTATTTATTGAGTATTACAGAACATTATTATTAAGTCATCTCATTACAGTAATTATTGGCATAGCATTTATGCAGTATTACAAAACATCATCCATAAATCATCTTATTACAGTAATTATTGACACTCTTTGGCTATTTACAAAGCATTTATTAGGCATTATTTAGAAGTCATCATTCAAAACAGGAGTTATTGCATGTAGCATCAAGCTGATAGTGTTTATATTTGATATCATGCAAGTGACGTAAGACTTATTTAAAATGTAAGACATTGGAACTAGTATTCAAGGTGTTTAGTCCAATAATACATAGACATAATGGAATTAATACATCAGAATATTTTTTATTACATTTAGGACTAGAAATATATCTTAAACTGGTAGCATTATTTAGTTGTATACTGGTAATAGTTGGGACTGGTAAAAAAATTTTTTTGTGCTGGCAATGCATTGCTTTGGGATTGATAGTCAATTGCTGGGGCATGAAAATGTTTGCTTTTGACTTATTGCTGGAAATAAGGACTAATAATGTCATTTGTCATGAGTCAGCTGCAGCAAGGATGGGGACAAGTACAGTATATGTGATCACATTCATGAATGATAGATGTAACTGGGTAGAAAAAAAATGCAAATACTAGAACAGGTTTAATAACTAAGTACTTGTACCATATTAATATCATGAAAAGCTTCTCCTGGAAAAAATACAAGGTGGATTATTGAGCTGAAAGACGATATGTATTCATAATATGTTGAAAAGTAGTATACTTCGAATTAATAGGTAATGAAACGTGTGTTAATATGTATGTACTCTAGCTGTCTTTCCCAAAACATTCACTCATTATACTATGCGACATATGACGTACTGTCAAAAAGAACTGCAACAAATACTTAAATAACTACATAGCATTTCTTAACTAATAGAAAATATATAAACTTCTCCATTATCATCATCAGCAAAGAAAACCCTCATTATTCATTTTACCATATTCTTCATACAACTATTCATCGTCATTTATTATCATATGCAAAAATAGACACTTCATTATTCATATTACCATCTACTTCATACAACTATTCATTATTTCATATATTATAAAGTTTCTTACTTCTAGCATATTTCATCACTAAAATTAACATGTGTAGTTCTGTCTGACATCCTGCAATAATCACCTTGTATCCTGAAAGAAACGTAATTAGCCAAGACTGCTATCATACAGTGTGTATAGTATATTCTTGTTAATTCTGATCCATTTACTCTTCATGACAAGGGATTGCATTTTTCATTCTGATGGTTAAAATTACCATTTCATAGTGAAGCACTGTGGTTTCTTTAATTTCTTTCTTTTACACGGTATTGCTTTCTGAAAATGATGAATATGGATTAATATCTTGCATTTAATCATATACCCATGAAATGAAAACTTGTTTCTAGTGATATGACTAATCAAACAGCATAGCATGCCAGAAAATGTATTAGGTCAAAAACCATAGACAATTTTCAAGAACAAAAATGTACACACAATATCATAATGTAGTAACAAAAAATGTAGACTAGTCATGATATTGAGATATCATCAGGCAAAATATCAAAGTCAACTGGTGTTTGTTATATCTTAAGATTTCATAGTGCATACAGACAAAAATTCCACTTTCGATAGGAAAACAATCATACATACACAAAAAATGGAAAATGTGCACAGTTTGATATATAACTGCAAGAAAAGAGACCTGCTAACCTTACCTTGCTGGGCATTTGCCAAGAAAAAATACGAGCATCATTGGTAAGTAGTCACATAGATATAATTACATAAGTGGTCATATAAATATCTGGAAATGGCATTACAGTGTGATAAATCATAAAGTATGTTCATTCAATAAAGGGTTTAATAAAGAAAACATGGTGATTGCCCTTGCTTTTTCTGGTTCTCAAAGTTTCGACATTTACTACATAGGGGTGAGGAATGCTGCGCATTATATGTGGACCAGCGTATAGAAACACAAATTTACTGCATATAGTCTTTGCTCTGTTGGATAAATAATGTGTGCATACTAATATCTTCTGTCCTATGTGAAAGTCACGGCGTGTACAAACCTGTTTTTTCTGTCTTCTCCGGCGCTCTGAGTCACGTTTGATATTGTTAAGCGCAATGTCTATTATTTCATGGTGGTGTAGTCGATGAGATGTAGGAAAAAATACTAATTCTTTAATTTTGTTGGGTGGTTCAACAGTTTTCAATATAACAGTCGGAGATAGTATAGTAGATTCATTTGGTATGGAGTTAATTACGTCCTGGAAAGAGAGTATGTGTGTATCCCAATCAATATGTTTTTTATAGCAGTATATTCTACATAGTTTACCAATTTCTTTCATCAACCGTTGAGAAGGGTTCGAAGAAGCAAGATACCTGGATATATAGATCGGAGAAATGTTTGTAGCTCGTAACATACGTGTCTATATCACAGATCGAAATTGTGGTCCATTGTCGGAAATTACACTCCTGGAAATGGAAAAAAGAACACATTGACACTGGTGTGTCAGACCCACCATACTTGCTTCGGATACTGCGAGAGGGCTGTACAAGCAATGATCACACGCACGGCACAGCGGACACACCAGGAACCGCGGTGTTGGCCGTCGAATGGCGCTAGCTGCGCAGCATTTGTGCACCGCCGCCGTCAGTGTCAGCCAGTTTGCCGTGGCATACGGAGCTCCATCGCAGTCTTTAACACTGGTAGCATGCCGCGACAGCGTGGACGTGAACCGTATGTGCAGTTGACGGACTTTGAGCGAGGGCGTATAGTGGGCATGCGGGAGGCCGGGTGGACGTACCGCCGAATTGCTCAACACGTGGGGCGTGAGGTCTCCACAGTACATCGATGTTGTCGCCAGCGGTCGGCGGAAGGTGCACGTGCCCGTCGACCTGGGACCGGACCGCAGCGACGCACGGATGCACGCCAAGACCATAGGATCCTACGCAGTGCCGTAGGGGACCGCACCGCCACTTCCCAGCAAATTAGGGACACTGTTGCTCCTGGGGTATCGGCGAGGACCATTCGCAACCGTCTCCATGATGCTGGGCTACGGTCCCGCACACCGTTAGGCCGTCTTCCGCTCACGCCCCAACATCGTGCAGCCCGCCTCCAGTGCTGTCGCGACAGGCGTGAAAGGAGGGACGAATGGAGACGTGTCGTCTTCAGCGATGAGAGTCGCTTCTGCCTTGGTGCCAATGATGGTCGTATACGTGTTTGGCGCCGCGCAGGTGAGCACCACAATCAGGACTGCATACGACCGAGGCACACAGGGCCAACACCCGGCATCATGGTGTGGGGAGCGATCTCCTACACTGGCCGTACACCTCTGGTGATCGTCGAGGGGACACTGAATAGTGCACGGTACATCCAAACCGTCATCGAACCCATCGTTCTACCAATCCTAGACCGGCAAGGGAACTTGCTGTTCCAACAGGACAATGCACATCCGCATGTATTCCGTGCCACCCAACGTGCTCTAGAAGGTGTAAGTCAACTAGCCTGGCCAGCAAGATCTCCGGATCTGTCCCCCATTGAGCATGTTTGGGACTGGATGAAGCGTCGTCTCACGCGGTCTGCACGTCCAGCACGAACGCTGGTCCAACTGAGGCGCCAGGTGGAAATGGCATGGCAAGCCGTTCCACAGGACTACATCCAGCATCTCTACGATCGTCTCCATGGGAGAATAGCAGCCTGCATTGCTGCGAAAGGTGGATATACACTGTACTAGTACCGACATTGTGTATGCTCTGTTGCCTGTGTCTATGTGCCTGTGGTTCTGTCAGTGTGATCATGTGATGTAGCTGACCCCAAGAATGTGTCAATAAAGTTTCCCCTTCCTGGGACAATGAATTCACGGTGTTCTTATTTCAATTTCCAGGAGTGTACTTTGAATACATGCCCTACATGAAATAAAAAAGTTTTACAAATGCATTCGAAATAGATTTAGCAGTAGCTTTGCGTAACGGAGTGAAGGTAACAAATTTCTAAAAGAGTTCAACAAAGATGTAACAAAAACCTTTATTAGATCTGGGAATCAGACCAAAAATGTCTACAGCGGCCATATGTTTCAATTTAATCGGTACAATGGGATGTAACGGAGGAATATGTGAAGTCGTGTTTGATTTAGCTTTCTGGCAGATTTTACATGACGCGATGTCTTGCTGATTGTTGCTGAGAGAACGTGATAGTACGTCTGCTACAATATTTTGTGTACCGGGAATGTGAACATTTGTAGCATTAAAGTTCTGTAAATAAAGTTTCCATCTGCTTAATCTGTCATGTGAAAATTTAGCGGAAAGTAAAAACTGTATAGCTCTATGATCTGTGTAAACAGCAATATGTCTTCCATAAAGAAAATGCCTAAATGTGGTAAATGCCCATACAACACATAATGTTTCAAGTTCTGTAACAGAATAATAGCGTTCAGCAGGTGACAGAATTCGACTTGCAAAGGCGATGTTTTTTATTAATGCAGTACCGCCTTGTTCAATTTCCTGAAAAATGTGTACGCCTAAAGCGGTGCTGGAACTGTCGGTGGGAGTGGAAAAATTTCTGGTAGGATCTGGGTGTGATAAAAGTGGTGCGTTCAAGATGGCATGTTTCAAATTAACGAATTCAGACTGTGCCTGGCTATCCTAGGACTAAATAGCGTTTTTACCCGTCAATTGACATAATCTGGAGGTGTCTAAAGCAGATTAATGAATAAATTTACGAACTTCTGCTGAAATTACATGTCCAAGAAATGTTATGGTAGTTTTGTCAAAGTGTGATTTGCTAAGATTAACTGTGAGTCCTTGTGCACGAAAAGTTTGCAGCAGTTGTTCCAGAATTAAATTCTGTTCAGGCCAGTTAGCTTCTGCAATAAGGATGTCGTCTACATACGTTGTGATTCTGTCGATAAGTTCTGTCGGAAGTATAGTATTCAAACCGCGAGTAAACGCTGCTGAAGAAATTGTTAAACCGAACGGTAATTTGCAAAATTGATAACAATCACCAAAACAGAGAAAATCTGTGTGCTTTCTGCAGTTCGGATGGAGCTGAATTTACCAAAATCCCGATTTTAAATCTAATGTGGAATAAATAGCAGTACCAAGAAATTTCTGTAAAAGTTCTTCTAGTGTCTGTGGGAGATCTGTTTCATTAATAATAATGTCATTGACATGACGTGAATCAAGTACTTACTTAACAATATGGAGTGGGTTCAATAATCCCGCGGTCAAGCAAAGCTTGCAATTCTTTCTTAACTTGTTCTCTGTGGATATAAGAAATAGGATAATGTTTGGCTTTAAATGTGTCATGCTGTTTAACTTGAAATTCTTACATAAAACCGGACGTAGTACCAGGGATGTTGTCAAAAACTGGAGCTTGCTGTAAAAGAATATTGCGTAGTTGAGTACGTTCGTCATCTGTATTTGCACTGCTCTGTTTTACCTTCTCAGAAATCATTTGCATAATGTCATAGTCAGCTTCGTCTGGTGTATTGAAGTTGTGTACATACCTATTTGTGAATAATGTGGAACGACAGTCTATGTTACGCGCCGTAGAAATGACCTCAGTTCGATTAATTGATTGTTCTTCTACAGATAAAGCGTGCTGAAATTCTAATGCCAGTTATACTTTTCATCCTATGACATTAAATAGGAATTTTGAAAGTCAATAATTGCGTCGTGTTGTACCAAAAAAATTCGTACCTAAAATAACGTTTGTTGTCAATAAGGAAACAATCCAAAAATTTGAGTGGAACGTATGACCTGCAACACAAAATGATAAGTGTTTGTAGTTTTACATCTACTCCTTTACCAGATACTGCTCCTTTTACTTTAGTTTTGCCGAATTTTCTCTTTGTTACATTCGTTGAGAGTTTCATAATTTATAACTGACATGGATGATCCAGAATCAATTACTGCTGAAAATGTGGATGATCCGATATTTGCTTCAATAACAAATGATTTTTTGTATAAACGGTTTTCCGTACTAAAGTGTGTCTCTGATGTCAAAAGTAATAACATTTTCGTGAGCAAGATTCTATGTGTCAAAAGTATTGCTTACGTTGCTGGTAGATGCAACCTGTACTATACCTAGTCAAATTCTTTCTGACGTGCTGTTGTTTGCAGGAGGATGCTGTGGCATTTCGACTATTCGTACTGTTCTGTTACTTCGTGCTGACGTATTAGGCTCGGGATGATTATGCTGCTGATGAGACCTGCTGTTATTAAATGTACTCTGAAAACTGTGCTCATCACTTTGACGTCGGTCACGATAGACATTGGTACGCGGCGCGTTGCGATAGGAGTTGAAATGATATGTCTTCTGTACGTAGTGATTTACTTGTCGCTGTGCGTTACTATTTGGTGGAGCCGACGCTATACGTTTAGGCGGCGAAACATTAAAGCTTGGTTGACCTTGCACATTATATTGTTGGTTAGATATGCTAACCGGCTGGTTTTGTTGCTGTAGTGCGGAAAAGACTCTATTGTTGCCTAAATGTGTATGCGATTGCTGATAATTTCGCTCATACTGACGATTAAAATGTTGTTTGTTATTAAAATTATACTGGTAGTTCTTGACATTTCAGGAGTGTCTAATGAAAACTGTCACTTTCAGGTGAAACTTGTCATATCAGGTTTTCTTTACTCATTCCTAATCCTAGATAGTTCGATAGCTGAAGAGTTGTTTTGATAGATATAAATGATAATAAAAGAGTAGGCAACAGTGCAGAATACTAAAGAAGAAATAGTACTACTACGGCTCGGGGCCCTGTGCACGCTACGGCACATATTCATCGTAGTGTAATGAATCCCCTGACGTCAAAAGCTGCAAATAAATTTTAGTTTCTGCGTTACAGGCTACAGGCCAAGCCGGTGGAAATGCAAATCTAAATCGTTGTATCCAATCCAAAGGGTGTATTTGTGTTCTGTCATTTATAAATACCTTAAATTTTCTCGCGGATAAACAGTGCTTGTAATCAAAATTATCGTCTCTGAATTGCTGAACACGTACAGAATTGTGTGATAATCTGTTTGTCTGTGATTGTTATGAATCTAAGACACATACTCTTTCTAAATTACGTAAGTTACACTGGCTGTGTGAGTGTGATAAATATTCAGAATGTGGCGTATGCTGCGACGTGTTAGAGACTGAACCATTTTTCATTTCAGTCACTTCTTGCTGTAAAGATGATAATTTTCTACGTAATATATTATTGGACGAACCTATCTCACTGGTTGTCTGCTGTATGTTTTGGAATTCAGGTGTTTGATTGAACGAAACTGGTGACGTGTCGTCTGATTTGGTGTCATTGTTATTTTCGATAACGTCAATACGACTGGCCAATTCATCAAATGTTTCAGTCAGTGCTTTTGCCTGATCGTCATTTTTAGTGTCACAAGCATTAATTTGTTTTTGAATTTTACGTCTGGTTTTGTTCAGTTTCTTAATGTTTGCTTTAATGGCATCAGCATCCTGTATTAATTGTAATTGTTCAAGTCTGTTGGTCACTGTCTGAAAGTCTACTGTGTATTTATTTTCCAAAGTCTGAATATCATGTCTGTTTTTGCTTTTAGATCGGATATTTCACCACGCAATCCAGTATTCAACTATTTGATAGTACTAATTTCGCCTGATACTGTAGCAATGTTGGTGTCTACGTATGGTTTTGCTTTCGTCAACAACTTCCTGTCTCTGAGCAAAAATGGTTCAAATGGCTCTGAGCACTATGGGAGTTAACATCTGGAGTAATCAGTCCCCTAGAACTTAGAACTACTTAAACCTATCTAACCTAATGACATCACACACATCCATGTCCGAAGTAGGATTCGAACCTGCGACCGTAGCGGCCGCGAGCTTCCTGACTGAAGCGCTTAGAACCTCTTGGCCACACTGGTCGGCTGTCTCTGAGCAATAATTGTTTCTTTACTTTGTTCTGTTCCTGTATGAATTTACGGTAACGCGTATCACTCTTTTGTGGTGGTGATTAAAACTTACGTCAATTTGGCTGTTCTGTTGTTCAAATTTCTTGCCGACTTTCGCATCCAGAGTGCGTGAAAGTTCTGCTGACATTAATTTAAACTCGTCGCGTAACTGTGTTGCGTTTTCTGAACATTGTTTAGCAACTGCACTGGTTTCATCTCTAAGTAATTTTTGTTGTAGCTGTACGTGAATTACGTATCTCTTCACTATTATTCCTGGCACAAGCCTTAATTTCCTCACGTAAATGTTTATTAGTTCCATTCATTACTCGGCAACGGCTGTACTCTGTTCAGTAAGCTGTTTGAAATTGTTCTCTTGTTTTTCCTTAAGTTGTATAAAATTGTTGTCTTGTTTTTCATTAAGTTGTTTGAAATTGTTGTCTTGTTTTTCATTAAGTTGTAGGAATACTGCCATAACTTAATCCAAGCCAAATTAGCGACTCTTTTCTCTGTGCTGTGTGATGGTGAATCTGCATGTGTTACGTTTTGTGTAACCATTTGGTCATTGTCTGATTCACGAAAAGGTTTGCTAATCGGATGTGCACTGTTCGTCACTACATCGGAATCAAATAAATCTGACGTATTTTGACTACATAGTTCATCTTCGTGAGAAACATTTATCTGTTCACTGTGTAAATTGTGCAAGTCAGGTGTGTCAAGATGGGCAGCGTTCATTGCAACGGAAAGTGCCGCGTCATCAATTGTCGTTAAATTTAGTGTGGACACAATTGAATTTGTTTGCTCATCATTTAGATTAGAATCATTACTGGTGGTCAACACGCACTGATTATCTGTTATTGGAGGATTATCGTTATGATACTGAGTGTCGCTAGTCAGTCAAATTATTCAAGTCGGGTTTTCCACTCATTACGGGTTGCGATGTCCTGTTAGCATCTAACATTCTGCGTGGTGTGTGTTGTTCTATATCGTGTCTCCCTACCACTTTCACGCAACGATGCTCTGAGCGTGTTTTTTAGGGAACTGACTAGTTTGAACCTGGGACCTGTTGCTGGTAAGGAGACGTCAGACCACACATGACATGTAGAGTTCAGAAGAGTTCAGTGAGACCAGCGATGATATAACCAAATACTTAATGATTTCAGCGTCAGCTCCACTGCACTCTCTGTAAAAGAATCTTAATACTAACTAAATTTAGTGGAAGGGGTTCAAGGCTTTCCTATTTTTAGTTAGCTGGTAAAATAACGTCGAAAAAGCAGTTAAGTTTACCAATGGAAATTTTATTCTACTCACAAAACATTGTTTATAAATTGCACTATTGATAAAAGGAAATGTTTTAATACAGGATGGTATAAAAGCAACTGGGCTCAACAAAAATGTGAACGAATATTCCCTGAATGGGTTTCCAAGTTCTACAATGCATCGAAGGATGACCTATGCCATATCACATCTATAATCTAGGTTTAAATTAAGTTTCACAAAAGAGAAAACTATCAAAATGGTCTACAGTGACCTTCAATTATTTTTAATTACTTATCTAACTTGTTGTAAATTACAGTGGCTGATGTGGCTTCTCAATCACTATATAACAGAAATCATCGCGTTTCAGATTTTTACTTCAAGTGGCAAATGTGAACGCCATGAGCTTTAATTGACGATCGACACTAGTATTACGCAAAAAGGGGGTGTAACAGATGAGACTTCTGCAGTTCTGAGTGAAGCTTTATGCGCTGTTATGCGGCATCGCGTGCGTTCATTACCTTGTCGGTGTTCGTCAGGGGGCGGCGGGCAGCACAGCTCCGTCACCTAACCTGTCTCGGAAGCAACTCTCTCCTAACTTCTCCTTACTACAATTTACCGAAGTTGGTTTAAAAAAACTATCTGGCTGTGTTTTCATCTGACCAATCAGGGTCTCAATGTTAACCTTAAACTCTGCCTACAAAACTTCTGTCTATCCAATGAGAAACGTTATATTTTTCGTGGTGGGGCACTGTTTTTAAAGTTTGCAACGTAAAAGAGACGCGAAAAAGTCTCACGCTAAAACTTACAGCTGGTGTGGTCCTTTTAGTGTTATCGTATGATCTATACTGTTCTTCTGGAGGGCTCTATCTTTTAACATAGGCTGGGGGGTGGTCCTGACGTAACAGAGACGCGAAAAAGTCTCATGCTAAAACTTGCGGCTGGGCTGGCCCTTTTAGTGTTATCGTAAGATCTATACTGTTCTTCTGGGGGGGGGGGGGCTCCAGCTTTTAACATGGGCTGGGGGGTGATCCTAGCGGTTAGCTGGCGAAGTGGGTGTCCAGTCCGTCCCTTATCGTAAGGCCTTCTAGCTTAACACGGTTCTGCTCTCGGCTTCTGTTCTCGTTTCTCTCTTCAGAACTGCGTCTGTGTCATGGTGGGAAGGTATGACATGCATTTAGGCATTCTTGTGTTAGTCTGTGGTATTCCATTTGCTCACTCGTTACTCGAATTACTTTGGTTAATTTAATGTCACGATTTATTCGGAGCTATGTGACATACTACTGGATTTGCTTAACATGTCAGGGTTTTCATGGAAGGTGTTGGATTTGCCTGACACCTTACATATCACCACCCTTCGAAATTAATTTTTGTACTGAAGTTAGGCAATGATTGAATCGTTGTCTAAGCCAGTCAAAAATTATTCCGTTATCTAAATTTTGTTGCCTACTGTTCAGCCACATTATTCTGTTCTATGCTAGTTTGTATTACTAATTTATATTTTTATATTCTGCCACATTATTATCAAAAATATGTTTATATTGACAAGGGAAGAATATTTTTATTCTATTATAATTATTATTTTTTAATTATTTTCTTTCTTTATTTAATTATGAAGTTTGTTTTTTAAGAAGTTTGTTATCGAAAGTGAGGAGTCTTTCACATCGATTTTCTTAGAAATATTGTTTTTATAAATGTAGTAATTAAGTAAAATCTATTCCTAACACATTTTCTAAATATCATGTACAAGTAAAATGTTTTAGTTTCTAGACAATAATTTCAACATTGTTACACTAACAAATAAGAATTATTTCCAAGAATTGCTTTGACAAAGAAATGTATGTACACAAGTATTGAGATATTATCCTAACAAATGGTACAAATGTTAAAAAAAAGGGAAAACATCCAACAAGATAATTTTTTATTCTTTGTTTTTATAAGGAGAAAATAAGTAAAATATAGTTATTCCTTTATTTTTATGAGGAGAAAATAAATGGGATATAGTTTTAGTGTTTATTATGCCTTACTTTTGTTCTTTATATACTGTCCATTTCAGAACTAATGCCTTATTTTTATCGATAGTCTATAGTCCATAATCAATGACTGTTATTTTGTAGTTTATTAGCTGTCTGGTGTGGTTAATGTATTTAGTTTTTCACACATTTCTTTTGCACAATTCCTACATCACATAATTTGATTTCACACATTCACACAATCCTAGGAATGTTTATGCATGAGGTAGGCGAATGTTTTTTGTACAAAGGTGATGGACTTGAGCGAGATGGATGTGGGCAAGTATTTGATGTACAGCTTCGTTCGTTATTCCTTGTTGGCTTTGCAAGTGTGCGTTGCTGTTGTGGAGGTTCCATAATGGAATGGAGCTGTGAGTGCAGAATCTTGTGGTTTACTGGTTTTGTATGTGTGAAAGTCATCGTTATGCGTCGCTGAAAGCGGTCGTTTTTCGCTGTAATTCTTCGCAGACGACTAGTTTACAATAGGATAGGGATTTGGGAAGGTACATCGTCTATTCTTCACCCATCATCATCTTTCTTGGTCTTGATCTTGCGAATCTTCAACTTCTGTTCTTCCTTCTTTTTCTCTGCTTCTTACTTGCTTCTTGGTTCTTCTCTGGGCAGGATATGGAAATATTTATTGATAACTAGTCGCTTTGAAGTTCTCTTAGTAACAGTTTGATAAATTGTTTGGGTGTGTCATTTTTACATTGTGGAAGTTTTCTTCAGTTTCATGCATCAGCGTGCTATTTAATAGCAGTAGTGTGACTTTTACAAATATTTTTTTACTAGTTGTGGCTTGCCCAAGCAGTCTTCTCGTCAGGCCGTTTTTTGCTCGCTCCGCTGAGTCAGGGCGTTCGGAGACCCTTCTGGCGTTTGGTGTCGTGTCGTGTCTCTGGAGGGTTTCGCCACTGTGTGGTTCCGTGTTCTGTCCCAGCAGGGTTCTCCCACCCTGTGGTTCAGCTTAGCAGCAGCCTTATTTACTGTCCTCTTCCGCTACAAGGGCCTTCTGTTGGTCTCGCTGTCCTTTCCCTTCTCTCGACACTTCTGCCTTGTAGGAATCGTGTCTTGCTAATTACGTCCTTTCCTTTCTTGATACTTCTAGCGTTGCAACTTGTGGGTCGTTGCAACTCGTTCTTGCTGGAGTTTTTACAATGGTTCTTACATAAGTTTTACTTATAATCATCTAACATATGTCTAGTACCTACATTGTTTTACGCCTTCTTAAAAGTTTTACAAATTTTGGCGCCCTTTCCATGTTACAATTCTAAGATATTTTGAGTCTTAACGTCTACAAGAATACTCAAATTCGATTTTTATTTTTATGTAGTGTCGTGGTGTATAGCATTTTAGTATTTCATGCTGTTAGACTATCACATGGCGAAGTCCTAAGGTTTTGCCTGTTTTTGGGTTCATTAGTTCCACAGCATTATCATGAGCAATTCGGCTAATTATGACAGGTCCTTTGTATGCAGTGTAAAACTTATGTATTTTGTGTTTTTTTTGCTGGAGAAATGGTGTGTTTTTACAAATACTTTCTGGTCTACTGAGAATGTTCGTTCTTTTAATTGATGTTCTATCTCCTCTTTTTTTTCTTTTAATGGCTGCCTTTCTGATGTTGGAGAGCGCTGTTGCTATGACTTGTTTGTGCTGTCTACGTGGTACAATAGGAAATCTAACATTTTCTCTGTTTATGTTTGGGGGTTGAATATTTTTTAGTACAGTAACTGGAGGTGGTAGTGTAGTGCTATGTGTCATTTCATTTATAGCTTCTTGAAAATCTTTAAGGTATATTTCCCAAGTGCTGTGTCTTTTGCCTCCATATAATCAGCATAAAGTGCATATGTCCTTCATAGATCGTTCTGCTGGATTTATGCTAGGTTTTTACTTAGATATGTAGATGAGTTTTATTTTGTGTTGTTTTAACGTGTTCTGCTATTGCGCTGATTTGCATTGTGGGCCATTATCCGAAATTATTCGTTCCACTCGACCTACTTTTCTGAGAAAATCTTGTCTAAATGCTTTACTTATAGTAAGACCTGTTGCCCATTTTAAAGGTGTCAAGGTAACATATTTAGAAGTAAGTTCCAAAACGACAAATATGAAAACATATCCATTTTTTGTGCGTGGGAGGGGCCCCATCAAATCTGATGCAGCTATTTGTTTTAATCTTTTAGGGATTATTGGAAACATAGGTGGTTTGGTTTGGAAAGTGACGTGTTTAGCCCTCATACATTTTTTGCATTTGACTAATACTGTTCTAATTCGTCTTTCCATATTAGGAAAATGGCTTGTTTGTTTTATTTTTAAAAATCATTTCTTTGGTCCAAAGTGGCCATTACTTAAATGTGTATACCATATGTACTTATTAATTAGTTCATCTGGGATATAAATTAACCATTCATTCGCTGCACCATTTCGTCTAAAAAATAAAACATTGTTTTTTACGAGACAGTGCTGTCGAGTGTCTGGAAAATCCTTACTTCTCCACTTGTGTTTGATTCCTAGTATTTTGGGATCCTTGTCCTGTTCTTTGCCTATGTTTTTCAATGCTGTCGTAATGTAGTTTTCGAAAGGTACTTTTTTCATGTAGTACATTGTAAACAGGTCTTCTGCTGCTTCCAAACCTATGTTATTGGATGCACCCTGTGGACATCGTGATAAAGCATCTGCTAATACATTAGCTGGTCCTGGTATGTGTTCAATAGTGAAGTCAAATTCTTGTAGTATTAACACCCACCTGGCTAACCTCCCATGAGTTAGTTTGGCGGATAACAGAAATTCTAATGCTTTGTGGTCAGTGTATACTTTTGTTTTTCTTCCGAATAGGAAGTATCGAAAACGTTGGAAGCCCCATACAATGGCCAATGCTTCCAGCTCGGTGACTGAATAGTTTTTCTCGCTTTTTGTGAGTACCCGACGAACAAATGCAATTGTCCTATATGATCTTAGCCCTGGCTGTTCGTATTCTTGGAATAAAACAACTCCTAAACCTGTTTTCGCGCTATCAGTGGCCATACAAAAATTTTGTGTTAGATCAGGATGTGCTAAAATCGGTGCTGTTTTTAGAGCGTTTTTCACTTTTAAAAATTCTTCATTGGCTTGTTGATCCCATATCCACGGCGTGTTTTTTTCCAGTCAATGCACATAGGCGTGGTGTTGCGAGAGAGTCGATACAAATAAATTTTTTATAGAATCTGGTGAGACCTAGAAATCCTCTGAGAGTTTTCTTATTATATGGAGTACAGAATTCTTTGATTTCCGTTAGTTTTTCTGGGTCGGGCATTACCCCTTTCTCTGAAATTATTTGTCCTAGAAATTTGACCTCTCGCCTTCTAAATTTGGATGTTGTTATATTTACTGTGATCCCATGCTCTTTCATGATCTGTAAAAACTGATTTAATGTGTCGTTGTGATGTTCCCAAGAGGGTTCTGCTATAATCACATCATCAACATAACAAGTAATTTTTTGTAAAATTTCAGGACTGAGTATAGTATTAAATCCCCTAATAAACGCTGCTGATGATATGTTTAAACCAAATGGCAATCGTTTAAACTGGTAACATCTACCGAATACGATAAATGCTATAAATTTTTTACATTCTGGGGCCAATTCTATTTGCCAGAAACTACTCCGTAAATCAATTGATGAAAATATCTTAGCACCGTGGACGTTTTGTATCAATTGCTCTCATTTTTCTGGGCGATCTGTCTCAGTGATTATGATTGTGTTGATCTGTCTGGAATCAAGCACTAACCTGATGCTCCCATCTTGTTTTTGTACAATATGGAGCGGGCTGTTATATGTGGAGGTAACTGGTTCAATAATATCGTCATCTAACATTTTAGATATCTCCTGGAATACTTTATTCCTGTAGCTTAATGGGATTGTATAGGGTGGCACTCTAAGTGGTTTGTGCTGTTTTACTTCAAACTTGTACTGAAAGTGTTTAATACTGCCAGTCTTAGGTAAAAATACCTCTGCTTTATCTCGTACAATACCCTCTAATTCTCTTTTACTGTGTTCCGAAATACCTTGAACTTCTTGCAATTTCTTTATGGACTTCTAACATGAGTTGAGGCGATTCCCCCCTTTGTGCATATCATTCTAATTCTTCATCCTCTTTATCTCGCGTCATTCTTAATTGTTTGTTTATAACTGGTATTTCTTCTAATTTTAGCTTTTGCTCAAAGAGAAGTGTGACATTGCCGAATGTTACGCTACCTTTCCCCATATCTGTAATCACTCGTCTCTCATTTAAAAAATCTGAACCTATAATCAAATCTACAGTTAGTTTAGGTATAATCGCGAAGTTGGCTTCGATCTTTTGACCTTGACACGGAAGAGTTAGCCTTGTTTGTCCCGTAACTTCCGCAGCATTGTTTGTTATAGGACCTCTTACTTTAATCTTACGTGTTTTCAGAACTGGCAATTCCTCATTGGCATTACACTGCATGAATAAATTTTCTGAGATCGCAGTCAGTTTACTTTCGCTATCAATTACAATATTGACTGGGATATGCTTTCTTCATCCTCGTCTATCTTCTCCTTCTTCGTCGCTACTTCCACATAATCGCATTTAAATGCTCTAATCATCGCTTCATAACTTCCTTCATTATATACGTTAGGTTGTGTGCTCACTCGTAACTTATTTTCAACTTCTGTCGACTGCGCATTATTCTCATTGAATTCGTTTTCCCTGGTTTCCATCTCAAATAGCTCTGCAATACTCATTACTTCGTAGTTTCCTCCTACATTCGTTGTGCATGCCTCTGGTAATTCATCTTCCTCGTCAGTATTCTCCCAATTAATTTCGTCCCAACACAATATTGTTATTTTCTTGTCTTCGTTTTCATCTGGTCCCTGCGGATTTGTTTCTTCCTTCTTCTCTTCTCGTGATAAGATTTTTACTTCTCTGTTCAAGGTGCTGCAATTGTCCTGGGTCGGTGGTGCGTCATTCTCTTTGGCATGGGCGCTTAGCTGCCAATTCGAACGTTTATCGGGGTTTGGTGGTCTTACCTCCACCTCTTCTATCTGTATTCCCTTTTCTTGTTCAGCTTGTTGATAGTGGTTTCTTTGTTGATAATTTGTCGGTCTATTGGTTCTCCAGTACCCGTTCCGGTTGTCGTTATTCCCTCTGTAATAGTTGTTGCCGTTCCTGGGTGAATTATAGTTATGGCCATATTCTCTTCTAAATCCATAACCGGCTTTTTGTTGAAATCTATTGTCGTTTCTTGGTGCGAAGTTATCACATGGTTCGTAATTATTATTTCTTCGTACTGTGCCTTGTGGATTCCACTGCTTTTTGCTTTCGTTTTCACGTGCGCTTTGTCTTTTTCTTGCGTCATCTTCCGAAAATATGAACTCTAGTTCCCTTAGAATACCTTTAAATGCTTTGACGTCATTGCCTCCGCGACCTACTAATGATTGCTGGTATTTCAATGGTAACTTCATCGCTCATAATTTAATCAACTCTCCGTCGCTGTATGGTACATCTAAGCGTTGATTTTTCTTTGCCATTAATTCGAAAAATTTCACGGGACTCATCTCTCCTAAATTTTCAAAATATGGGTTCTGTAATAATTCGTACTTCACTCTGTTCTGTGCTTCGCTGGACCAGTATCGTGAGAGAAACTTCTCTCTGAAATCTTCGTACGATCGCCATGTCGCTGCAACATTTTGCATGGTTTCTGCGACTGTTCCTGACATGTGTGCACATATAAAGTCTAATATGTGTGCTAGCGTCCAGTGTTCTGGTAATCCTACTCGCAATTGATCAATAAAAGTTCGTGGATGTAATGAGTCTCCTTCTCGAAAGTGTTGAAATTTTCTGACTGTGAGGAAATGATCGTTGTCGTACTTCGTCATAGTTCCATATGAAATTCGCGATTCTTCGCCACTTTTGTTTCTGATCATTTCTCCCGACGTTCTTTCCGGTTGTGGTAGATCCATTGGATATTGTCCACTGTAACTTTCGCCTACCCTTGCGTAGAATCGTTGGAGTGGTACGCAATAATTTTCTTCCATCGGGTGTGAACGTGTAGCTGAATGTATTGCACTGTATTCTTTGCGACCTGGCTTTCCATTGTCAGGTATTGGTTCGGTATGTTGTCTCGCTAGCCTTGCTGCTTCATTGCATGATCCAAACTGTCTTGAAACATACATTTGTGGTTCCGCATATGTTTGTGATGACGTTTGTTCATCAAGAATTTCGAAACGCGTTTGTTGCTGTGCAGGCTGTCTGATTTCAGGTATGTTACTTTCCGCCTGTGATTCGAATCGCAAATGCGTAACATCTTCGTTAATTGCTTATTTTTCCGGTGCTGTTACAGATACGGATGTGGTTGCAGACTCTGTACTTGTTCGATCCTGTTCACTACGCTTTTCAATGGTTTGCAACAACTCTGTTCGCAATTTCTGAAATTGTCGCTTCGTTTGCGCTTCTATTTTGACTATGCGGTTATCATATCTTTTCAGCGCTGCTTTTGCGATACGTTTGTGTAACACACTACTTTCAAAAACTTAACGCGCTGTACCTGCTGCTTGTCTAGTAATTTCGTTTATCTGTTTCTCTAGTTTCGTGACTTCTCCCTGGGTGTTGTTACGTAATGTTTTGATCTCGTACTGAATGTCATTACGCAATTTTTGTACGTCCGCTTGTACCTTGTCAATGTCTGTTCTCAATTGATTGTAACCTGTTATTAAGTTTCCTACCACTTCTCGAGATTCTTTTGCCTCGTCTTCAATATGACTTAGGTGTAATTGAATTTTTGGGTTTTGTTTTTAAATTGCACGCATTTGTCTCGTGGTTTCTGCATTGTGCATTTGAATTTGGTTCGCTATGTCTTTATTTTGCCTTGTCATGGTTTCCGTAATTTGTTGTAATAATTCTGCCAGATTGGTGGGTCTTATTGCGCTTTCTTCCGACGTCCTACGCTCTGTGTTTTCGTCCAAGCGTTGGTTCGCAACCGATTGCATTGAACTCTGCTGTGACACGTTTCTGCTCGCATTCCTTGTACTCTGTGGTGAGGGAGCTTTGATTACTTATACTATGGGTTCTACGTATTCAAGACGCAAGTTAGAATCCTCATCGATTGTCTCTCTACTCTCCTGCTCCTCTGTCGTACGCTGACCTAGGTTTTCGGTGCCTTGGCGTACATTATCCTCGTTATGGTGCGTTACTTCTCGCGATACTGCATCGTCTGTTGTACTGTCCTCTATTCTCTGTCAATTTTCATGCTGGGTCTCTTCCTCAATTCGGTCAAGGTCTCGATTTGCCATTGCTAATATTTCCGAATCCCTTATTTTCTGTTTTAAAAGCAATTCACGCGCCCTGCTTCGAGTCAAAATGCGCTCATACGATCTCACGCGTTTCATAAACTTTTTGTTCCCACGACTTGACACTTATTATACCCAAGACTGACAATCCATTCACTTACTTGTTGGGTCAGAACCAACTTGTCAACGATGTATCCGCCACCTGTGCACTTTTATTGAGGAGAAAACTTAATACTAACAATTTTTAAAATTCATAACTTAACTATGCTATTGTCTCTGCTAGAATGTCTCACTATCTATCGCTCGAGCTACTGTTTTCAACTATTTATGCCTTTCAAAAAAAAATTTTTATTACGAAAATTTTTTAACAGAATATTTTTCTGACCTAGTTAGGCATGTGGTCGACCTTCAATCATGGTATTTTACCATCCTGGCAGGGTTTCCGTTTTCTAACATTATGCGTGGTGTGTGTTGTTCTATATCGTGTCTCCCTACCACTTTACTTCAAGTGGCAAATGTGAACACCATGAGCTTTAATTGACGATCGACACTAGTATTACGCAAAAAGGGGGTGTAACAGATGAGACTTCTGCAGTTCTGAGTGAAGTTTTGTGCGCAGTTATGCGGCATCGCGTGCATTCATTACCTTGTCAGTGTTCGTCTGGGGGGCGGCGGACAGCACCTCGCCGTCTTGGAAGCAACTCTCTCCTAACTTCTCCTTACTACAATTTACCGAAGTTGGTTTAAAAAAACTATCTGGCTGTGTTTTCATCTGACCAATCAGGGTCTCAATGTTAACCTTAAGCTCTGCCTACAAAACTCATGTCTATCCAATGAGAAACGTTATACTTTTCGTGGTGGGGCTATGTTTTTAAAATTTGCAACGTAACAGAGACGCGAAAAAGTCTCACGCTAAAACTTGCAGCTGGTGTGGTCCTTTTAGTGTTATCATAAGATCTATACTGTTCTTTTGGAGGGCTCCAGCTTTTAACATGGGCTGGAGGGGTGGTCCTAGCGATTAGCTGGAAACGTGGGTGTCCGTCCCTTATCATAAGGCCTTCTAGCTTAACACGGTTCTGCTCTCGGCTTCTGTTCTCGTTTCTCCCCTCAGAACTGCGTCTGTCTCACGGCGGGAAGGTATGACATGCATTTAGGCATTCTTGTGTTAGTCTGTGGTATTCCATTTGCTCACTCGTTGCTCGTATTACTTTGGTTAATTTAATGTCACGATTTATTCAGAGGTATGTGACATACTACTGGATTTGCTTATCATGTCAGGGTTTTCATGGAAGGTGTTGGATTTTCCTGACACCTTACAAGCAGTTTTTCGCGCATTTTCACGACTCAAAGGTAGGCACAAAGTCAAAGACAAAGCAAAACAGAACAAATACAATAACAACAAAGAGCAATAAATTGCGGATTATCTGTGAAAGAAGTAGTGACAAATTAGAAAATGCATTGCGACAGATGCAAACTACATTTAACATTTGGTAAATAAGAGCAGGTATATAACTGACTACTTCACAGAAATTCACAAAAAATACGATCCTGGCCGGTTGTCGCCAAGTGTAACCTCCCAACAGTTAAAATAATTATACCATTCACATTTTTGTGTAACCTCCCAACAGTAAAAATATTCCGTAACCTGCCAATAATACAATGTGACTAACCTCCTAATACAAAATGTGACTCATATGTAACCTTTCAACAATTAACTGACTGTGAATCTAAACTGGTAAATTTTGGACGTCAGCAGTGCTGCATCATGGCCCTGAAAGATCATTCTGAATATTCTGAAAATTCCTACCTCAGTGATGTCGCCGGATAACGCGTATATATCTGTTCCTATAAGAATTTTTTTCTGGCACACCCCAGTGCAATGCTGGTCGCTAGATTTTTCATGTATAAAAGGAAACGATAAATTTTTCTTTACGACAATCGGGATGACCATGGATTGCAGAAATTAATAAATTCTTTAAATTCATATGAAAGATTGTGAAAACGTTAATTTTTTAAAAAGAATATTATTAAAAGATTTTTGGAACCTTTTGTATGGGATTTAATATAACAATAGTACAAATTTTCTTGTAACAAACTACATGCGAGTGGCTGCTTTTACCTTATATTACGTAGCTCATGCAGTGCCTTTGCTCCCCACGAGCGGCCGAGCCAACTTCATAACACAACTGCTAGCTACTAGTAGTACTGACACTGTTCTTACATCTGAGATTCTCTTATAGCTTACATATCGCAAGCAGCGCGTGAGCAGTGCATCGAAATTACATCTGTCGCGTGCGCTAGCAATAAATTCCTTAGTTATGGACCTCTTACAACGTGCAGGATACTCCACTGAACAACTTGATGTAGGGTACTTGGGATCGGAGAAGCCATCTTAAGGAGATAATCGGAATAAAATCAACATTACTGTGTAATTTTTTTATTCTATTGGCTACACTTAACTGCAAATACCACCATTAACACAATGAACGTACAATTTGTACAGTATTTTACAAAGTGTGGTGAAACTGACGGCCATCAAGCTAAATACAAGCATAACATCAGCGAACAATATTCTGACGCACTTTGACAAATATCTCTGGTGTGTTTCGAATCATATCACAGGCAGCTACAATTCTGGCAACTAATTCTATCTCTGTATCCACTGGGGTCTCATACACTTTAGGCATCCCCATAGAAAATAATCAAGTGGGTTGAGGTCAGGTGACCTCGCAAGCCATGGAATAGGATCTCCCCTTCAAATCCAGCCACCAGGAAATAAAGCACTGAGATTTTTGCGGACATCCACACTGAAGTGAGGCGGTGCGCCGTCATGTTGTATCCATATTATCACACAAACTGCCAACGGTCCGTACTCAAACAACTCAGGTAGAACTCTTTGCACGAACCTCAAGTACAGGTGGCCATTCAGACTTCCTAACAATCAGCTTCGTCCTTTTTCCTTGCAGGAAATGAAGAATGCACATGTAAATAAACAGCACACCCCTGTAAACTTTTACTCATTCTTCCTCTTCTTCTTTTGCTTTTTCCTTTGTCCCACAGTTCTCGCAGGGTCGGCATCGTTACAGTTGGATTTGGCATGGTTAATTGAAAGGTGTGGCTGGATGCCCTTCCTACCGCCACTCCATACCCCCCAGGATGGAATCTGTATACGCCAGCTGTCTGCGTCTGGTGTAAACCATGAAATACTGTGAACGTGTATCAAATGGTCATTGTAAACTTGTACGCATGTTAGCTGTAAATAAGCTGGAAAAGAGTAATGCTAGACAAATCGGTTGACAAGTTTACTTCCATATCTATTTAAGCTAGCTTCTCTGTCCTCAGTTTCCCTATCTCAAATTGTTCAGTTACATTTTTGCACGCTCTAACGAAGACACTCTGATAGTTTATAATCCTGTACTTCAGTTGACCTACTACCAACTGAAGTACAGGACAATTTTTATGAATGTCGATGCTTTCACCTTCGCTAATATTAGTACCAACTGAAGAATAGAATACTAGTACTAGCTAAACCGAAAGAAGGGACAAAGGTAAAATTTGTGTCCTATACTTTAGTTGCACTATATAGGACAACTGAAGAATAGGATAGCAGTACTAGCGAAGACGAAGAAAGCGACAAACATAAAATTTGTATCCTGTACTTACGTTGACCTATATAGATAAACTAAAGAACAGGATACAACCTGTATATGCCAACTGAGGTATTCCATGACAACGTTACGGATGTCGGTTTTTTACTTTCGCTAGTACCGGTATCCTATTCTTCAGTTGACCTACATACTATATTTAAAATTACCACAAGCGACAAAAAGCGTTCGCAGTATCTATGTCTTAATAACATTAATTTATTTTTATTTATTATTATGGCTCTTTACCACACAATAAAACCTATCTGTTATCTGCGGCTCGAAAATAAAGGATCTGATACCTATTACTAAAATACGACGTCTTTGGCGAAAGCGACGAGCTGTATCCCATTCTTCAGTTGACCCGTATCGGAATCATCGCATCAAGACACTAAGCGAAGTCAAATGGAAATGCAGGTGCTTAAAATGCAAGAAGAATTGCGAAAGCAAACAGAAGAACCACAAGCGAAGTTAAACACGCAGGGCAATAGAGAGTCGGCTCTGCGATTAATGGGGCAAAAAAGAAATTCGACGAATGAAGGGTTAGAAGAATATGTAGCAACAGTCAAGCTGCTGGTGAAGGTACACGGTCAATTCTAGTGTCAGATTCCACCCGTCAGCTTGGAGCAGTGACTACATAGACGTGATCTTTGAAAGCAGCTGATCATATTTTTAAACAAACAAATGTAATAAAGCTGCCATTACAGTTCACATGCTTATTTACTTAGCCACGAATTGTATCGAAAAGTACTGAAGCTGACGAAAATAAATAAGAACAGAAAAAGAGAAATATACCTGTCTGAAATAGATTATTATCGTAATAAATGCAAGTGAAAAAATCACAGAGAATCTTTAAGTCCATTACAGCATATCACATGGTGAAGTTGTAATATTATGAAACAGCATTAGTTTTTAATAGTGATTATTGAATCTAATGGGACTATCGCGGAAAAGTGGTGGTTCCGAGCGTAGAGGCACTAAAATGTAACACAAAAACCGGAAAAGTGAAATAAATAGTAGTAGATATATGAAACATAAAAAGAACAGTAGCATGAAATGTGTGAAAAACTGACCCAGAAATCCTAAAACAACAGCCTCTTCACAAGTAACAAAAATTCACAAAAAATAACAAATACTGGAATCGGTAACTAGAATTAAGTTGTATAGGTTATCTCAGATTGCCGGTTCCAACCATTCTGTGTTTCATTATTTAGATCGTTTTTGTAGCAGGGGTGTGCACGGAAATGTAATAAAATTTTAGCATTTGTAATCGCTCGTTGAACTCTGCGAAAAAGTAACAAATATTTGAATCTGTAACCGGAATAAACTATATTGTTAACACTATTTACCGAGTCAGCCATTCCACTGATCGTTACTTTGTCAGTTTTTGCAACAAGTGTCTGAATGTTATAAGATACCTACGTTTGGTATTATTCTCTTCACTACTAAGCCAAAGAAAAAAATCCTGGAGTTAGTACCTACAATACCTGTTACTTTTTCGCAGTAGTTCATAGATCAATAAGAACTCAAGAAATCCTATGAAAACCAGGTTCACACGCTTACTGCAGACATGTCCGAAACTATGAATCATCGAATGGCTGGAATAGGGAACTAGAATTGACCTCATGTACAGGTCAGCTCTAGTTACCGATTCCAATAAATAAATGGTTCATTATTTAGCTCGTCTTTCTGGCAGGTGTGTAAACTGAAAAGTAGTAGGATTTATAGATTTGTAATTGTTTTCTAAAATACTTCAAAAAATGACAAATATTGGAATCGATAACTACAATTAAGCTACATAAGAGGTCAATTATGGTCACCGATTCCAACCATGCATGCTTCTTTATTTAGATCGTTTTTGCAGCTCGTGTGTACATTGAAATGTGATAAGATTTCTGCACCTGCGATTTCTCTCTGAACAGCTGCGAAAAAGTAACTAATATTGGAACCGGCAACTGCAATTAACGTTTATAGGTCAATTTTAGTTACTGATTCCAATATTAGTTACTTTTTTGTGAACTGTTGTTATTAGTATCATCATCATCAGTTTTCTGTTATATTAGCAGGTCCTTTGCCTCTTCATTTCCTGCGATCGATTGCTTCCTTCTTAAGACTGCTGTATTTTTACCGTCCATCATGTCATCCAGTATCTGAAGTCTCTTCCTTGTACGCTTCCTTTTCCCTTATACATAACCTTCCAAAACTGTTTTTATCAGTCCGCCATTCTTTCTTAAAATACGCCCAATCTAACTTGTTTTTCTTCTTTTTATTATATGTAGTAGCTGTCTTTTCTCTCCCACTCTTCTCAGCACCTCTTCATTTTTTACTCCATCCATCCAACTTATTCTTTCCATCCGCCGTCATGTCTACATCTCAAAAGGCTCCAGCCTTTCTCTGTCTTTCTTTCTCAAATCCCATGTTCAGAGGTATACAGAAGAACAGCCCATACAAAACATTTTATGAGTCTTTTCCTCAGTTCTCTGTCCAGACTGCTGCAGAAAATTCTCCTTCTCTTACAAAATGCCTCTTTCGCCTTTGCTATCCTTGTTTTAAGTTCTATGGTGTACTTCCAGTCGGTGTCTATCCTGCTTCCAAGATACTTAAAATTTTGTACTTGTTCTAATGTTTCTCCATTCGAATAGGTGCAAAATTTTAAGTATGTTGGAAACAGGATAGACACCGACTGGAAGTGCAGCACAGAACTTAAAACAATGATAGCTGTTAGTATACTGCTTTTTTAAAGGATTTCTGTCTCGGTTTTTCCAAACTTTATGCTACTGTTTCATATTCCTTATTATTTACTTCATTTTCCCACTGTTTGTTACATTTTGCCTTGCCCAAAGCCACCACTTTCCCGCTATAGTCTCGATAGTTTCAGTAATTATTATTATAAATCAACGCTATTTTATAATATTACGCCTCCGCCACGCGCTATACTGTAATGAAATTTAAAGGTTCTCTGTGCTTTTCTTACGCGGCTAAATTACGATAATATTATATATATCTATATATATACTTCTCTTTTGCTATGTTCTTATTGCCGGCCGGAGTGGCCGTGCGGTTCTAGGCGCTACAGCCTGGAACCGAGCGACCGCTACGGTCGCACGTTCGAATCCTGCCTCAGGCATGGATGTGCGTGATGTCCTTAGGTTAGTTAGGTTTAATTAGTTCTAAGTTCTAGGCGACTGATGGCCTCAGAAGTTAAGTCGCATAATGCTCAGAGCCATTTGAACCACTTTTTTATGTTCTTATTCATTTCCGATATCCTAAATTCGTTTCGGTATAATTGGTGGCTAAGTAAATAATCGCGTGAGTTATGACTGTAATTTTATTGTAAGCTACATTCCTTTGTTTACGGATATCATACGCCCCTGGTATGACATCATTACTCAAAGCTGACGAGCGGAATAGGACAGCAGAGTTTAATGATGATGAAGTCCCATACTCCTCGACAGGGCGTAGGGGACGATGCGGGAGACCCGCACCGCCGTACTAGGCAAGGTCCTAGCGGAGGTGGTTTGCCATTGCCTTCCTTCGTCCGTAATGTGGATGAATGATGATGATGACTCAATAACACCCAGTCATCTCCAGGCAGGTGAAAATCCCTGACCGGGCCGGGAATCGAACCCGGGACCTCGTGCTCGGGGAGCGAGAACGCTACCAATGTAAAAGTCCCACAGTTATTACCAGGTAAACCAGATTTACGGTTTGCCATGCTAGATCTGGCGTTCGTGCAGAATGGCCTGACCGATGATCGCACGAAATTCGCAGTGACGGTGAACAGTGTAGATGCAACATCAGAAACTATAGCATCAGATGTCTTATTGAAGCCGCCACCGGACCGACAATACTTCCACCTGACGAAAATGCTAATCAGCCGTATGTGCAAACAACGGCTGTACCAAGTGCTAAATAATGTTACAACCTCCGTGCTCAGGGGTTGTAATATGTCAGAACGGCCGAGAGCTATGGTCTAGGAGAGAGTGCTGACTCACGCCGTAGCGTGCACAGAAACGCTGGCAAGTGTGTCACTGACTTTATTACACTGAAGGTACACAGCAGGTCTTCTGGTGTACTCGGCGATGATGCCGTACGCCGTGCCAATGCAAGAATCCGCAGCATGGCAACTGGTCGGCCAGCCTTGCTGTCGTAGCGCTACTACTCACGTAACAGTTGTGGCCCGTCATGTGCGTTACTGGGGCCCGTGGACCAGAACACGGCTGACTGCTCCCTTAAGTGCGACTCGTGGAACCCATGTAGAGCGCCGAAGAGAAGCATCCGACCGCCGTCGTTGTGGTGAGCCTTAGCAGCTCTGGCCGTCCGCCCAGGGCAGCTCGTTCACTGCCCGCAGACAGTTCTGCACCTGGGAGGTCGCGAGTTCGCGCCTTGGTCTCGCCTCTGCCGACGGCAGCTTGCAGTCCGCAGGATGATACCACCCTGGGAGCGGAGGCCAGCAGCCCTCTCGCTCCTCGCGCCGGTGTAGCTCCAAGATGATGCGCGCCCCGCCACAGCAATGACACGTCCGTGCAGGGAGGTTCGAGGTAGCTTCAGTGAGCCGGTTGGCCGCCGATATCCATCACCAAAGGTCGTCGTTATTGGCCTGCAACTTAAACAATCATCATCCTCTCCGGTTCTAGACACGGACAAAATGGCGACGCGGCTGCCGAACTTGAGCCTCTGGGCACGCTTATTTATGCGTCTTTTTCCTACGCCTCTGACAGTTCTTCTGCAGGGGACAAGTGGAGTGGTCTTCGATAGTTACAACATGAGCTTTCCTGAGCTCGCTTCGGTCCCTAAATCTACATCTACATCTACATGTGTACTCCGCAAGCCACCCAACGGTGTGTGGCGGAGGGCACTTTACGTGGTACTGTCATTACCTCCCTTCTCTGGTCCAGTCGCGTATTGTTCGCGGGAAGAACGACTGCCGGAAAGCCTCCGTGCGCGCTCGAATCTCTCTAATTTTACATTCGTGATCTCCTGGGGAAGTATAAGTAGGGGGAAGCAATATATTCGTTACTTCATCCAGAAACGCACCCTCTCTAAACCTGGACAGCAAGCTACACCGCGATGCAGAGCGTCTCTCTTGCAGAGTCTGCCACTTGAGTTTGCTAAACATCTCCGTAACGCTATCACGTTTACCAAATAATCCTGTGACGAAACGTGCCGCTCTCCTTTGGATCTTCTCTATCTCCTCCGTCAACCCGATCTGGTACGGATCCCACACTGATGAACAATACTCAAGTATAGTCGAACGAGTGTTTTGTAAGCCACCTCCTTTGTTGATGGACTACATTTTCTAAGGACTCTCCCAATGAATCTCAACATTGCACCTGCTTTACCATGATCATTCCACTTCAAATCGTTCTGTACGCATAGTCCCAGATATTTTACAGAAGTAACTGCTACCAGTGTTTGTTCCGCTATCATATAATCATACAATAAAGGATCTTTCTTTCTATGTATTCGCAATACATTACATTTGTCTATGTTAAGGGCCAGTTGCTACTGCCTGCACCAAGTGCATATCCGCAGCAGATCTTCCTACATTTTGCAGTAATTTTCAATTGTTGCAACTTCTCTATATACTACAGCATCATGCGCGAAAATTGGTCGTTAGGTTCTGTTGTGACTGCAACGTATGGGTTCTGCACAGGACATCGGTGCCCTGTGCTGAGCTGATTACTACACATTTGTATACAGTGTCCGCCGTTCCGTGTCATAAACCGGCCTCCGCAGAATCGTTTGCAACATATCAACATTGCCCTCGCGTGCTATCCGATGTGCCAATCGGTCCTTAAACTACTGCCTTCCAGCAACAGCTGCACGAGATTTGCAAGAATTCCGCAAATCCATTCCTGTAATTATTCGTGGCGCGGCACTAGTGAGCAGATGAGGGACAGGAAATTTTCAGAGTTCTGGCGCCACTTACGAGGAATTGAGTTGTCAGATGTAGCGTTACGGCAAGTACGGACGGCTGAACTTCCAGTAACGTCCAAAGCGGTTGTGGTCACGTGTGAACGAACCAACGATAAATCGCTGTTTACAGTAGCAGGCAGGCTGGGCCTGGCGATCACATCGAGCGTGAAGCAAACGACCAGGGAAGGCGATGTCTAACAGACCTCAGCAATCTGGAAAGAACAACAAGCAAATAGCACTAACCAATTAAGCAGTCTGAAAAAGCAGGTAAATGCACTGCAGAAAAAGATAAACGCACTGGTGCGGGATGAGAAGGCTGCGTCCGAGTAGAACACTAAGAACAGAGATAAACGGTTTCAAAAGAAGCAACAAGAATCAATTTGTTGATGGAACCTACGGTTATTTATTTACTTACACGTCAAGTTCCGTAGGACCAAACTGAGGAGCAAATCTCCAAGGTCATGGAACGTGTCAGTACATGAAATTATAACATAAAAGTGCTAACAGATAAAATGTTTACGAACCCTAAAAAGTCAAGCCAGAAGATTAAGTAAACGCAGTCAACAATACAACAAGAACCAGCTTAATTTTTCCAATGAACTCCTCGACAGAATAGAAGGAGTAACCCATGAGGAAGCTCTTCAGTTTAGAGAGCGAGTGGATTACTGCTAAGATATTTGAATTCTAGTGGTAGCTTATTGAAAATGAATGCAGCAGTATACTGCACACCTCTCTGCACAAGAGTTAAGGAAGTCCGCTGCAAATGCAAGTTTGATTTCCGTCGGGTATTAACAGAGTGAAAACTGTTTATTCTTGGCAGTAAGCTAATATTATTAACAAGAAATGGTCCAAATACCGAGACTCGTGAACAGGGGTCGACAAGAGGTTCGTGAACTTACACCACTTATTGCCCAAATTGTCCGTTTCTGAGCCAAAAATATCCTTTTAGAATGGGGAGAGTTACCGCAAAATATAATACAATACGATATAAGCGAATGAAAATAAGCAAAGTAGATTAATTTTCGTGTCGAATGAACACTCACTTCAGATACCATTCGAATAGTGAAAATGGCATCATTAAGTCTTTGAAGATCCTGAACGTGGGCTTTCCACGACAGTTTACTATCTATTTGAACACCTAGAAATTTGAACTGTTCAGTTTCACTAATAATATGCCCATTCTGTGAATTTAAAAAGTCAGGTTGTGTTGAATTGTGTGTTAGAAACTGTAAAAACTGAGTCTTACTTTGATTTAGCATTAGTTTATTTTCTACAAGCCATGAACTTATGTCGTGAACTCCACTATTTGTAACTGAGCCAATGTTGCACACAACACCCTTTACTACCAAGCTAGTGTCATCAGCAAACAGAAATACTTTAGAGTTACCTGTAATACTAGAGGGCATGTCATTTATATAAATAAGGAACAGGAGTGGCCCAAACACTGATCCCTGGTGCACCCCTCACTTGACTGTACCCAACTCAGACCCCACATCACAGCCATTCTCAACGCTGTGAATAATGACCTTTTGCTATCTGTTGCTGAACCAATTGTGAGGTACTTCCCGTATTTCGTAATTGTCCAACTTCTGGAGCAATATTTTGTGATTAACACAATCAAACGCCCTAGTTAAATAAAAAAATGCCTAACGTTCGAAACCTTTTGTTTAACCCATCCGGTACCTCACAGAGAAGAGAGAACCTACCATTTTCAGTTGTTAAACGACTCCTAAAGCCGAACTGTACATTTGATAACAAATTGTGTGATATAAAATGATCAATTAACCTAACATACAAAGGTTTTTCAATAACTTTAGGAAACATTGATGGCATATAAACAGATCTAAAATTGTCTACTGTATCCATTTCTTCATTTTTATAAAGTGGCTTTACTACTGAATACTTTAAGTTTTCAGGAAACTGACCATTCCTAAAGGAAAAATTACAAATACGACTAAATACAGAGCTAACATGTGCACCACAGTACTTTAATATCCTGCAAGGCACTCCATCATACCCATGAGAGTCCTTAGTCTTCAGTGATTTAATTATTGTCTCAATCTCCCCCTTGTCTGTATCACACAGGAGTATTTCAGACATAAAACTCGGAAAGGTACTTGCGAAGAGAGTTATATGATACAATGTAGAAACTAATTTTTTTAATTAGCCAGCAATCCTCAGAAAATGATTGATAAATACTGTAAATATATCTGAGTTATCAGTAACAGAAATATTTTTACTACGAACTGACTTTATATAGTCCACCTTGTGCTGCTGACCAGACACTTCCTTCACAACTGACCTTATGGTTTCAATTTTATCTTGTGGATTAGCTATTCTATTTGCATACCACATACTGTTAGCCTTAGTAATAACATTTTTAAGCACCTCGCAGTATTGTTTGTGTTGTGGTTGGCAGGAGAGCCAACCCGTATAACTAAAGGAGGCCGAAATGCACGCGTGTTATCTCACGCAGTCTGGCGTGAGGTGTGGAACATGACAAGGGAATTAGAGTTGAGAAAAACGGACGTAGCTGGTGGAATACTTAACTTTAATCCATTAATGACGAACGTCGCTTTTGACATTACATGATTCACAGTAACAACAGCAATAGATAATGGCGCCTTGCTAGGTCGTAGCAAATAACGTAGCTGAAGGCTATGATAACTATCGTCTCGGCAAATGAGAGCGTAGAAGTCAGTGAACCGTCGCTAGCAAAGTCGGCTGTACAACTGGGGCGAGTGCTAGGAAGTCTCTCTAGACCTGACGTGTGGCGGCGCTCGGTCTGCAATCACTGATACTGGCGACACGCGCGTCCGACGTATACTACCGGGCCGCGGCCGATTTAAAGGCTACCACCTAGCAAGTGTGGTGTCTGGCGGTGACACCACATTCCTCCCCCGCAAATCGGCGTACGGTTGTGGCATAAGGCTTCCGCCCGCCGTGAGGAGGACCGCATGTTGACGTATGCGACGAGGTGGGGAGCCTAACAACAGGCGACGCTGTGCCACCCGCACCCTGCCATTCGGACCGCGAGGAGCTAGGAAACGCCTGAAAACCTGCTCCAGGGTGCACGCCAACATGCGTTGTATGCGCCCGTAGAGACTCCGAGGGGCCGATGGGTCGACCTCCATCGGGCCGGCGCACCCGACGGGCGAAGACGACATATGGTCCGGAGCGGCCAAGAGTTCCATGTCGGAGGACAACTGGTCACGGGAAGCGATCGACGGCGCGTGACCCAGGGAGGCGCCCGACGGTTGCTGCGACGCGTCCACTGCGGGCGTCGCCGGCGGGAGAACAGGCGGCGGCGGCGGTGACGGCGGCGACGGTGACGGCGGCGACGGCGGCGGCGCGTCGCCATGGGGAAAAATGGAAGGCAGCGTCGGTATTACCTGGGGCTGAGGTGAGCCAGTAGATGGGTCCCCGGGGCGCTGACCGGACGGCACCGTCGCTGAAAGCAGACGGCGAGCGGCAGATCCCGTGCGACGACAGAGGCGCAGCTGATTGAGATGCCGACGCACCTCACCAGAGGCTCCCAAAACCAGATACATAACACGTCCGAGGCAGCGAAGAATGCGTCCTTCGAGCCAACGCCGTGAACCTCGATAGTGGCGATAGTAGACAACTTCGCCTGGAGCAAAAGCAGGTGTCTGCCGCGGCACAGGAACCTGATGCGGCGGATGTAGCAAAGACATCAAGGTTCAATTATGACGACCGTGGAGCAACTCAGCCGGCGAGCGACCATCTCGGGGCTGAGAGCGATACGAGGACAAAAAGAGCAATAACGCGTCCTCCCGAGAATGCGACTCTTTCAACTTCAACATCTGTGACTTGAAAGACCTGACCAATCGTTCAGCGGCACCGTTTGACTGTGGCGAAAACGGCTCGGACGTCAGATGTTGAATACCATTGGCCTTGCAGAATGACTGAAATTCTGCGGACATGAATTGTGGGCCATTGTCGGAAACAATAGTTTGTGGAAGACCTTCAATGCAAAAGATAGCAGATAACGCTTGGATGGTGGAAGATATTCGGACAACAAAAGGAAAATTACTGAATGAATCTACCACAACCAACCATCGAGCATTCCAGAATGGACCAGCAAAATCGATGTGTAAGCGTTGCCAAGGGGAAGTGGCTTTTGGCCATGCAAAGAATTTCCGCGGTGGTGCTGACTGTTGTTCGGCACACACCATGCAAGAAGAGCACATATTCGTAATCGCGGCATTGATTCCGAACCAAGTGCAGTGCTGACGAGCAAGTTGTTTCGTTCTTACTATACCCCAATGTCCTTGGTGGAGAAGCTGTAAGACAGAGGACTGTAACGAACGTGGTACCACGACTCTGGACTGATCATTATCAGAACGCAACAGCAAAACACCACGTCGTACAAAAAGTCTCTCCTTGTGATCAAAAAATCGGCGAACCAACGGGTCCCCGATCCGTGACTTTGACAAGGGCCATTGCGTAGCAACAAAACGCAGAACAGGAGCAAGGACAGGGTCGGCAGCTGTGGCTGTAGCTACACGAGGAAAATCAGTCGGAAACGATTCGACTACGTCATCGGTTTCCGCATCAATGAACATGCAAGCAAGATCGGAGGAATCGAATGCCCTGTCCTCAGCAACAGGCAAGCGGGACAACGCATCGGGGTTTCCGTGCTTAGCAGTGGACCGATACAAGATATCGTAGCGGTACTGCGAGAGGAAAATAGACCAGCGAATGAATTTCTGCACTGTACTTGGAGGTACAGGCTTGGTCGGATGAAACAGCGATGTCAAAGGTTTATGGTCTGTGATTATGGTAAAGTGACGACCATACTAGAAATCATGAAACTTCGTAACACCAAATACGAGAGCCAATGCTTCTTTCTCGATCTGTGAACAATTTCTTTTCGCAGACGAGAGCAATTTGGACGCAAAGGCAATAGGGCGATCGTGCGATCCATCTTTGTGCGCAAACACAGCTCCGATCCCGAAATCCGATGCATCCACCATCAACAAAAGGGGCTTCTGGGGATCGAATGGCGTAAGGCAAGCATTGGAAAGCAACGCCGATTTCAACTGGAGAAAGGCGCGTTCGAATTCCGTCGTCCAGACGAACAGAACACCTTTAAGGCGTAAGCGATGAAGCGCAGCTGAAATGGAAGAGGCATTCGGCACATAGCAGTGGTAATAATTGATTTTTCCCAGCACACTCTGTAGCTGCTTCAAATTCTGCGGCGAAGGCAAGTCTTGTATGGCACGAAGGTGCGTGGGACTACGATGTATGTCTTGGGCATTGATTACATGTCCCAGGTATGGCAAATCACGAGCAAAAAACACACATTAGTCCTTCCGCAAGCGAAGACCATTTTGTCGCAAGACCTGAAATAATGTTCTGAGACTGGCCAAATGTTCTTCTTCCGTCTTTCCAGAGATCACAATATCGTCCAGATAATTTGCTGCAGTAGGGACCGACGCACAAACAGTTTGTAGGTATTGCTGAAACAATGCAGGGGCGGATGCACACCCGAATGGCAGTCGTTTGAATTGATACAACCCAAGATGCGTGTTAACCACCAAAACGCGCTGGCATTCTTCGTCCACCGGAATTTGCGAGTAGGCATCTGCTAGGTCCAACTTCGAAAAATATTTACCCGGGCACAGTTTGTCAAAAAGATCTTCCGGGCGGGGTAAAGGAAAAGTTGCAATCACTAGTTGTGGATTCTCTGTTGCCTTGAAGTCCACACAAAGTCTCAATTTTCCGGAAGGTTTGGGCAAAATTACTAAGGGTGATGCCCAGAGAGAAGCCTGCACACGTTCAATTATACCTTGTGATTCCAAATCGTGTAATGTTTTTGCGACCTCATCACGCAATGTGTGGGGAACATTGCGCGCTCTGAAAAATTTCGGTTGCGCGTTTACTTTCAGTTCCAAATGTGCTTTATAGTTCTTAGCGCAGCCGAGGCCAGGTGCGAAAATGTCTGCAAATTCTTCACATAGACGAGAAACACTGTCTGAAGGCACCGTCTGGTTCACTGATAGGACCTGATTTACTATAGACAAGTTAAACAACTGAAATAAATTGAAACCAAACAAGAAGAAGAAGAACGAAGGACGTAAAATGCCAAAGTTTTGTTTGTCCTTTGTATGTTGCAAGAGGGCTGCACTGTCCTAACACAGGGATCTCTTGACCTGAATAATGACTTAACTGAACATTTGCGCCACGCAACGGATGTGTGCCCAGCAGTCTTGATTGATCAGTGAAACTGCAGCTCCGGTATCGAGCTGGAATGGTATCACTCTGCCGTTAATGTCCAAGTCTACAATAAGTTTATTGTCCTGCTGACGACAAGAGCGACTGTCTCGTGCAACGTGAACTGACACTGGTACATAATCACTTGCGACTTGACGGGAGTTCCGGCGATGTCGACGCACGCTATTTTTGGGACGAACACAGTCACTGTTAGAGAGAGTGGCACTGGGCGGAATGGAGTGAACTACATGAATTTCCATGGGCGAAGTTTCCCGAGCCTGAGTATCCTTGGTTCGATTCCGATTCCGGCGCGAAGCAAAGGGCCTGGAACGGTTTTGAGCTTCCGATCTGAACCAAGGATTTTTCTGGCAAAAACTCTGAACATGTCCTTTTTTATTACAATAAAAGCAAATCGCTTGGCGTGACGGGCAATTCTCACGCGAATGTTTAGTAGCACTCCGCGGGCATGATTTGATCACTGCATTTGCTTGCCTGCGCGGCACATGTGGCTGAAAGCCTGGCGGCAGCGGCGCGGCCAGGTGCAAGGGTTGTTTACTGCTCCGTGCAGCTCGCTCGGCGGGCCGGGTAACCTGACACACTGCTGGCGAAGTTTCAAATGATTCCTGAGCAAAGTCAAGTGTGTCCTGCCGATCCAATATGTCCATCACTTGTTGAAGGGAGGGATTTACTAGTTTCAAAATCTGTTCCCTTATACGAACGTGAGAAACGTTCTGTGCAATTGCATCACACACCATAGTATCTGAATAAGGGAGTCCACATTGACACTCAAAAGCACAATCCCTTGTAAGGCCTTGCAAGGTTGCAACCCACTCCCGATTAGTCTGACCTGCCGTACGTTTTGTCCGAAAGAAGGTATACCTTTTCGCAACTACATTGACTGATTCTTTGAAATAAGCATCTAATGCAGACAAAATTTCTTCGCAGGACAGAGTTGCTACGTCGCGTCGGGGAAATAATTTGACTATCACACGGTACATGGTCACCCCTACAGAAGAAAGTAGTAAAGGCTGCCGCTCGTTACCTTTATTCTGTAGGCGGCGAGATGGAATCCAAATTGGCGTGAACACTCCGTCCAGCTTTCCAGTGCAGCATCAAAAGGTCGAAAAGTTGGTGCAACAGCGTGTTGTGGCTGCGTTACCGGTGAAGCGGCTGCTGCCGCATCGTTTTGCATTGACCCTGGACGAGCTGTCCAAGGGCATCCAGTAATGCCTGCGTCTGCTGATTCTGTAAGCGATAAAATTCGGACAGCACATCTGGAGATTGTGGCGAAGCCATTACACAAGTAAATCAGGACAATTTAGATAAGAACACTTTTACTCTCGTCGCCAATGTTGTGGTTGGCAGGAGAGCCTACCCGTATAACTAAAGGAGGTCGAAATGCACGCGTGTTATCTCACGCAGTCTGGCGTGAGGTCTGGAACATGACAAGGGAATTAGAATTGAGAAAAACGGACGTAGCTGGTGGAATACTTAACTTTAATCCATTAATGACGAACGTCGCTCTTGACATTACATGATTCACAGTACCAATAGCAACAGATAATGGCGCCTTGCTAGGTCGTAGCAAATAACGTAGCTGAAGGCTATGATAACTATCGTCTCGGCAAATGAGAGCGTGGAAGTCAGTGAACCATCGCTAGCAAAGTCGGCTGTACAACTGGGGCGAGTGCTAGGAAGTCTAGTCTGCAATCACTGATAATGGTGACACGCGCGTCCGACGTATACTACCGGACCGCGGCCGATTTAAAGGCTACCACCTAGCAAGTGTGGTGTCTGGCGGTGACACCACAGTTTGTACTGGGCTACTATAGCTTGATTGTGACTACTTGTAACATTTCGATATACTCGTAATTACCGTTTGGTTCTACATGATATCCTTATCCCACTAGTCAGCCACCCAGGCTGCCTTTTACTGATAATGCCACATTTAGAACGTTCTAATGGAAAGCAACTCTCAAAGAGCATGAGAAATGTGTTCAGGAAATCATATTTGTCATCTCTGTTATCGACACTACAAACATCCTGCCACTCTTGTTCCTTAACGAGGTTAAAAAACTCTTTATTGTTGTTGGATTAACTTTCCTACATAGTTTGTAATTGGGGGTTGTTTGAGGGAAGAGAACGAGACAGCGAGGTCATCGGCCTCATCGGATTAGGGAAAGACAGGGAAGTAAGTCGGCCTTGCCCTTTTAAAGGAACCATTACCTGAATTTGCCTGGAGTGATTTAGGGAAATCACGGAAAACCTAAATCAGGATGGCCAGACGCGGGATTGAACTGTCGTCATCCCGAATGCGAGTCCAGTGTGCTAAACACTGCGTCACCTCAGTTAGTTTGTAATTATATGTGACATTTGTTTGAGTACAGAAGCCTATTAGTGTTAAAATTTGTGCATTATCGTCTAAAGGCCTTTTACTAACAGAATGCCCATCTAGTAATGAAGAATGAATAAAAATATTGTTTATAGCTGTGCTACTGTTCCCTTGCACCCTAGCTGGAAAAACAGTTTGTATCAGATCATATGAATTTAGGAGATCTACTAACATCCTTTTTCTTGCACTATGACATACAAAATTTATATCGAAGTCACCGCATATAACTAATTTCTGGTACTTCCTATAAAGTGAATTTAGGACCCTCTCTAGCTTGAGCAGAAATGCTCTGAATTCAAAGTTAAAGAACCTATAAATAACAACAATTAGAAGTTTAGTTTTACTAAATTCAACTGTCCCTGCACAACATTCAAGTATCTTTTCAGTGTAGTGCCGTAATACGTCCATGGCCCGCATCTCGTGGTCGTGCGGTAGTGTTCTCGCTTCCCACGCCCGGGTTCCCGGGTTCGATTCCCGGCGGGGTCAGGGATTTTCTCTGCCTCGTGATGGCTGGATGTTGTGTGATGTCCTTAGGTTAGTTAGGTTTAAGTAGTTCTAAGTTCTAGGGGACTGATGACCATAGATGTTAAGTCCCATAGTGCTCAGAGCCATTTGAACCATTTTTTTGAACGTCCATGGAATCAAATGGAATACTGTACGTGGTCACTCCCCCACACCGCAATGAACTCCTTGAAAAACAGCCAGATAATCTGTATCCTGTAAAGGTAGCCTCTGAATTGTCAAATTATTTAAGTCGTGCTCCGATATGCCAATAATTTCAGAGTCAACTTCGACAAGGAGTTCACTAACTTTATCTCTCTTATATTTCGATGAAGTCCTCTGAAGGTGAGCCCTTAGTTAGAAGGACTTCCTTTAAGCGGATATACCTATCAGCTGCCTTCAATCTAAAAAAAGGTGCAGCTCTAACACCAACTACTACAGGAATTTTTCCATGAGTGATCGCACTACCACCCACTACACTGTCACCTATAAGCTTTGCCTGCCTCCCCTTCCCAAACCTATTGAGGTGCAGGCCATGCCCAGTGAAATCCGATCTACTGATGGACTCAACTGGCACCACTGAAATGTGACCTATGTCCTCTGCCATCAGTGCCCTCTCCAGACCCATGTTAACACCCCTAACAGCAGCACTAAGATGAGGCCAATAATGACGCTGAAACAGTTGCAAGAAATGCACATTAGTGCCACCAGTTTGAGTAGCTATCTCCACCAGGTCACCACCTACATCATATTCCCGTCCCTATCAAGATTGCTCCCTGCTCCATCCACTATCACTATCTGATCCTCGCCGGTCGCGGTGGCCGTGCGGTTCTGGCGGTGCAGTCCGGAACCGCAGGGCTGCTACGGTCGCAGGTTCGAATCCTGCCTTGGGCATGGGTGTATGTGATGTCCTTGGGTTAGTTAGGTTTAAGTAATTCTAAGTTCTAGGGGACTGATGACCACAGATGTTAAGTCCCATAGTGCTCAGAGCCATTTGAACCTCCTTCGTAAAATTCCTATGTAACTCCCCTATGCTGTCAGTCATCTGAGACAACCCTGCACTAGGCTTCACATTGCTGGTGACCTGGTACTCACTCCCCAACACTTTCTGCAACTGCTGGCCCAAACCTCTAACTTGCGAACTACCTAGCAGCAAAACCTTCTTCTTTCTGTTAGACTTTGCAACTGACTTGGGCCTCCTAACTGCTGAGGACTGCTGCAAGTTACCTACATGTACAGCTACAAGGGCTCCTCTCCACTCAACTCTGACAGTTGGTCGAATCTATTGTTGGTTAAATCTCTTGTATATACGCAAACTGTTTGAATACCTCCTCCTCCTAGCTGTCTTCTTCCAAACTGTCAGTTCCCATTCCCCAGCACCCTTCACCTCCTCAACTTATCTAGTTTCTCCTTTTCGTGTTGCAACTGCACTTGAAGGGCACAGATCTTATGCTTCTGCTCCTCTATCAACTTATTTCTACTACAGATCTCGCTGGAATGCCCACTGGTTTCCCCACTGAATTCCCCCTAATGTAAATACTTTGAACAAATCCCACACCGTAACCCACTACTCACAAACCTACGACAGAGCCCACTCTTCTCACTTATGATAGAATTTTACAGTTACTGAAACAAAACTACACATCTACATTACGTTACACCAGTAGAACTATTTATAGAACTAACAGTAGCGGTCTCGAAATTCTCTCTCTACTAAGAAAGCAACTACTTGTATAAAAACTACTAAATTACAACTAATACCAATACCAACAAAACTTCACAAAATTTCTAGCTAAAACCAAAAATTCAAGCGGCCACTGGAACACTCAACGAAGTTAAAATACGAGTTTACTGAAATATTTCAGTAGAAACAATAAGAAACGTCAGCTGAAAACTAAACCATGAACTTTACATAACGACTTCAACGCGGAGGATACTCTAAAAAAACACAGCGAACGAACGTTTCCAAAAGTTTATTAAATAGTTATTTTGCCAAAAACAGCACGAAACACAGCTGAAAGCTATTAAATTTAATAACTGTATAACTATAGAACAGTACTTAGCCTTCTAGCCGCTACAGCTGCAACTGCACGCCGCAAAATGTAAACACACTACTGAGGCGTGAGGCTTGGACGAACGACGCAAGCACACTCACGAATGACAGACCACTTGAGTCAATAACACAGGAAAAAGGCTGAGATTAATAAAAATCCACTAATAAGTTGTTTTTACACCAAATATTAAAACAAATAAGGCTGCCGATATGGCCGAGCGGTTCTAGGCGCTTCAGTTCGGAACCGCGCTGCTAGTACAGTCGCAGGTTCCAATCCTGCCTTGGGCATGGATGTGTGTGATGTCCTTAGGTTAGTTAAGTTTAAGTAGTTCTAAGTCTAGGGGACTGATGACCTCAGATGTTAAGTCCCATAGTGCTTAGAGACATTTGATCCATTTTTGAACACCATTTTCAAGCAACACAAGATGTCCAAAAAGCTGTGACGAGGGTCTTAGAGGATGAGTTCCAGAAATGTTACCATCAATGGCAGAAGCGCTGGAAAAAGTGTGTACAATCAGAAGGGAACTACTTTGAATGAGAAAACACTAAACTTGACTAAAACGGTAGGCAACATTTTTGCACATCAGTTTCATTACTTTATTGTCGCTCCTCGCACTATCACTGCTAGCAGCACATGATGAAAAGGACGGTCCAAGAAAACTAATTTTTCTAAGATGGCTTTTGCGTGGTTAGAAATTCAAAGGGAACTTTGGCGTTTTGTCTCTGGATCGTGCTGAAAAAACCAACTTTCACCACCAGTGATAACGCGGCTCAACAATTCTGGACTGATTTTCGTTTGCTCTAACAGATCGGCTGCCACATTGCCGTGACGAGAGACACAAACACGTGTTAACTTATTACAGCATAACTCACAACTGAGCAGTTGTATCGAGGTGCCGTTTGCACTAGAAGCAGCTTATAGACCACGGTCAAAGATATTGTGCCTACGCAAGCCTGCAGGGTTGCCACATCTTGCAAAGAAAATCAGTCTCATTACTTTATTGTCGCACCTCGTAGACGACAGGCAACAGGCATCAGGCATTTTGAGTCACTTTTCATCAATTGGTGCAAAATCAAAGGCAACCATTAGAGTTTTTCTCGCGCAGGCTCACGGTGTCACAGGTAAGATGAATCAGATATTAACCATCAGCTACTACCTGTTTATGAAAAAATGTAACACTTTCGACCTATGTGGAAGCCAAACCATTCACCGTGTATATATGGACCACAAACTGATAACTTTTGGTTTTGGTAAAAGCAAAGACAGTTCCTCTTCAAAGCAATACCGACCACTAGAACGTATCAGCCAATTCACGACATGACTGACGCATGCTAGAGGAGTCGACAACGCAGTGCCCGATTTTTTACGCGTATTGGAGCCATTACAAACACTGTTGATTATGAGCAACTCGCCAAGGAACAGGCTATCGATGGCCAATTGAAGGACCTTTTGCAAAAGAGCTCAACGGGACTGCAGATTAAGCATGTACGGCTACTGTGCGAATGTTATGATGTGGTGCAATGTGTCTAAAGCCAAACCCAAACCTTTCATATCCGAAGGACTGTGCAAGACGGTTTGATAACTTGACTCATCCTGGCGTGAACACAAGCGTACAACCTATGAGAGATTCATATGGCCCAACATTAAGAAGGACTGGTCAAGATGGGCGAGGGTGAGTAGCATGCTGGCAATGCAAGGTGGACAGATGTCTGCATAAGCAGGTCGGAGATTTCCAAAGCTGGCAGACCGATTCTCATATGTTCATTTAAATATTGTGGTACCACTGCGTCCCTCTAATGGTTTTCGCTACTTAGTGACTGCCAATGACAGGGGTACTCAATTGGCCAAGGCAGAACCATCACACGCATATCAGCAGAAACGGCAGCAAGAACCTTTTTGTTAACATGAATAGTACGGTTCGGCTGCCCATCGTAGATCAACATGGGCCAAGGAGGGCAGTTTGACTCAGTTCTGTTCCTAGAGATGTCCAAATTGTCTGGGTTTTGGCGCCATTGTACCATACCATCCATCGAGTAACAGGATGGTGGAGCGACAGTACAGAACATTAAAGGCCGCATTCATGTGCCATGAAAATATCTGGACCTTCATTGTGCCACTGGTTTTGTTTGGCCTCCAAACTGTGTGAAAACCAGACATCAGGACTTCCAGAGCGGGGTGTATGGAGAGGCTTTGTGCCTATCATCAGAGTTTTGAAGTTGCGAACCTACCACATTTGCTTCAAAAATGGTTCAAATGGCTCTAAACACTATGGGCTTTAACATTTAAGGTCATCAGTCCCCTAGACTTAGAACTACTTAAACCTAACTAACCTAAGGACATCACACACATCCATGTGCGAGACAGAATTCGAACCTGCGACCTTAGCAGCAGCGCGGTTCCGGACTGAAACGCCTAGAACCACTCGGCCACAGCGGCCGCCTAGCGTGACTGTGTAGCGAAATAAACATGTAATCCAGAGGAGTAAAGATGTTGAATGTTAAGTACATTTTTTATTTAAAAAGCTTTCAGAGTCTTCACACAAAAAAATTAGGTGGCCTTACTTGTCAGCACATCATCATATGACTACAAGTGACGACGAAAGTATATGTTTACAAAGTCTAATTGTAGTTAACGATCTATACACATACTGTATTTCCAGCATCTAACACCAGGTGATACTGAACGCTCACAGGTGGTTACTTTGTAGCTTCAAAAAGTTGCAGTCCATACCCGGAAAACATAATATTGACGGCGGTGGTGTAACAGGTAACAACACTCACGAAGTACAATACTGGGCATTAAAATTGCTACACCAAGACGAAATGCAGATGATAAACGGGCATTCAATGGACTAATATATTATACTAGAACTGACCTGTGATTACATTTTCACGCAGTTTGGGTGCATAGATCCTGAGAAATCAGTACCCAGAACAACCACCTCTGGCCATAGTAACGACATTGATACGCCTGGGCATTGAGTCAAACAGAGCTTGGATAGCGTGTATAGGTACAGCTGCCCATGCAGCTACAACACGATACCACAGTTCATCAAGAGTAGTCACTGGTGTATTGTGACGAGCCAGTTGATCGGCCACCATTGCCAGACGTTTTCAATTGGTGAGAGATCTGGAGAATGTGTTGACCAGGGCAGCAGTCGAACATTTTCTGTATCCAGAAAGGCCCGTACAGGACCTGCAACACGCGGTCGTGCATTATCCTGCACGCAGGGAATGAAGGGTAGAGCCACGGGTCGTAACACATCTGAAATGTAACGTCCACTGTTCATGGTACCGTCAATGCGAACAAGAGGTGACCAAGACGAGTAACCAATGGCACCCCTACCATCAAGCCGGGTGATACGCCAGTATGGCGATGACGAATACATGCTTCCAATGTGCGATCACCGCGATGTCGCCAAACACGGATGCGACCTTCATGACGCTGTAAACAGAACCTGGATTCATCCGAAAAAATGACATTTTGCCATTCATTCAACCAGGTTCGTCGTTGATTACACCATCGCAGGCGCTCCTGTCTGTGATGCAGCGTCAAGGGTATCCGCAGCCATGGTCTCCGAGCTGATAGTCCATGCTGCTGCAAACGTCGTCGAACTGTTCGTGCAGATGGTTGTTGTCTTGCAAACGTCCCCTCTGTTGACTCAGGAATCGAGACGTGGCTGCACGATCCGTTACAGCTATGCGGATAAGATGCCTGTCATCTCGACTGCTAGTGATGTGAGGCAGTTGCGATCCAGCACGGCGTTCCGTATTACTCTCCTGAACCCACCGATACCATAGTCTGCTACCAGTCATTGGATCCCGACCAACGCGAGTAGCAATGTCGCGATACCATAAACAGCAGTCGCGATAGGCTACACTCTGACCTTTATCAAAGTCGGAAACGTGATGGTACGCATTTCTCCTCCTCACACGAGGCATCACAACAACGTTTCACCAGGCAACGCCGGTCAACTGCTGTTTGTGTATGAGAAATCGGTTGGAAACTTTCCTCATGTCAGCAAGTTGTAGGTGTCGCCACCGGCGCCAACCTTGTGTGAATGCTCTGAAAAGCTAATTATTTGCAAATCACAGCATCTTATTAACGTCGGTTAAATTTCGCGTCTATAGCACGTCATCTTCGTGGTGTAGCAATTTTAATGGCCAGTAGAGTAGATACAAACTCATCCGGGTCAAGAGTGAACTTGTGTGAGCACGAGATAAATAAGCCGAGATAACATTTTCTTATCCTGGTACCTTTATGTAACGACCATATATATGCGGTTGCGTCAGAAAGGATATCACTCGTTCCTATCTCTTCTTTGATCACCAAGCAACATTTTTCACTGAATCAGCTTCAAGTGTCCAACATCGTTAGAACGCGGCGCTCTTATGAGGTTGACTTACAGTTATAAAGGGCTTGAGAAATCTTCCTTGTCAGTGTAGTCTGAAGTTTCCCACCATCAGGAACACTTCACGCAAAATGGACGGTTTCTGGTTGTCACTTGGTGCCATTTTCGTCTTGGCACTTGCTGCATCCTGTAATGTGAGTATTCAACGCAATATACAAAATATTTTTTCGAATGATTTTGAGTCCATGGCGGGACTGACACGCAACTGACGGTAAAACAACAAGCACGCTCATAAGGCCACAAAAACAAGCATGTACGAGTTTTTTTCTTTCGTAGTTTTTAGAAATGGTCGTAGGAAAGTCTTTGAGAGCATATGGGCGGAGAGATATGTCATGGCATGTGCAGAATGTCCCAGTATTGGTACAAATTATGGTTCTGTCCATAAACATAGTACCAGACACGTGCAATTGAGGCAAAAAAATCACAGACTGCAATTCTTCCATTATTTCATAATTTATATCTGTTTTTCTGTCATCCAAAGACATTGCTGTACCTTTGTAGATGGAACAGTCATCGAGATCTATTTGCCTTAGGGATAATGAAGTAGAATCAATAAACCTGAATCTGTTATTATTCGCAATATCTTATGACTCGTCTAAGGCTTTTGAATGTTTCAATTACAATATTCTCATATAAAGGATGGAAAGGTGTTGGAATAGTGAACACGGCAAGTTTGTAGCTTTAAAGGTAGATGTGAGATAGAAAGTAGAATGCACCAGTTTCATGATGATCGCACTGCAGTGGTTACCCAGACTTTAAAGTGATAAGGTGTGATATAACAAAGGGTCTTATTTGGGCCCTTTGTTGTTTCTGACATATCGTACATTTGTGTTGTCAGAGGATTAAAATTTTGTCTTTTCTGCAGACGGTTCAACTATAGAAACGAAAATAATACCAGTCCTCTAGCTAAAGAGAGAGATTATAAAACATTTGTGTTAAGAAGTAAGTGAATGGGGGCTAGGTTGAAGTGAGTGTGATACTTTTTTTTTCAAAACACATTAAAATTGTATTTCCAAAACTCTCGCTCAATTTAAATGCACTACTCTTTGGTGAAAGTGAAACACCAAGGCAGAGAGATGTGATCACAATAAAATTTATTCCACTGATTAGGAACATGACACTACACAAATGATAAGATTTACAGACGTGTACATGCAAGTGACTCTGGTAATTCAGTACGGACTAGCGGCACCAAACGCTTCAATCAGAGACGCTAGACGTCGTGGCATTGTACCAGAGAGCATCAGGATATGATGTTGGGGAGTACTTTTTTTGCCACGCGGTTTCTAGTCGCGACCACAAAGCTTCAACTGTAGCTGCAACAGGACCTGAACGAACAAGTTGCCGACCGATCATATCCCAGATATGCTGGGAGGGCGACATGTCCGGCGAACGAGCAGGCCAGGGAAGCAGTGGTACCCCTCTTTCTTCGAAGAAGGCCTGCACATTCCTCGCTACATGGGGCCGGGCGTTCTCCTGCTGAAATCTGGCATGTGGAACGACCTGTAGAGAGGGCAGTGGCTTAAACTATAAAACCTCCCTGAAGTGGCTGTATCTGTTCAGATTTCCCACCAGACGTGGGAAGCGGGATCTCTTGTTATAGGCAATGGGCCCCACACCTTCACATTTGGCGTTTGTCCGCTATGCCGCTCAACAATACGGTCCGCCCGACTGCGTTCACCACAGCGGCGTCGAAGCAGTATGAGGCCATCATTGTAGGACAAGCTGAAGCGGGACTCGTCCGAGAACACTACATTTTGCCACTTAGCATGCCAGTTCCGGTGTTCACGTGTACATTGATGTCTGCGGCGTTGGTGGGTTCTGGGAGATTGAAACCGTCGCAGTGACATGCGTGCCATCAACTCTCAGAAGACGTGTCCACATCCGCTGCAGTGCTTCAATGTCGCGCCAAATGTAGGGACGAAGCTCTTCTGTCCGTTACGGCCAAGCGAAGAAGATGACGTTGATCTCGTGCTGTGTCGTCCAGTACCCTGTCGGCGCTCTCTTCTCCACTGGTTCCACAGACGCCTCACTGTTGGAGCAGCGTGTCCTGTGCAGGCCGCAATGCCACAGAATGGCAGACCCACCTCCGAGTGAAAAATCATTCTGTCCTGCTCGAACGCACTGACATGCCGGTACTCCACCCCGTGATGTCGGCGAGCCATGGTGGTACTTGATTACAGGATTCCATTTCTTATGATGCCTCCGCACCGACTGAGCGTTGCATAACCCTGACGTGTCCGGTCACACAAAAGAGGGCGCTGTTGGACCCACGTGCACGCCACTTTTCTGCCATATAAATCACTTATTACGCTTCCTCTGTTTTACACGTCCTCTTATCGTGGCGTGTTGCATACCATTGCTTCTGTGTGTCTTGTTATTTACAAAACACTAGTGGATAATTTTAAAACAGTAAAATGGATGTATTTCATTAACTTCCTCATCAATTACGAAATGTAACAACAATAATTTGTGAAAGACACGATGGTAAAACAAGGTTTTCCAGGAGTGATAGTTCTGCAAGGTTCGGAGGAGAGCTTCTGTGAAGTTTGGAAGGTAGGAGACGAGGTACTGGCGGAAGTAGAGCTGTGAGGACGGAGCGTGAGTCGTGCTTGGGTAGCTCAGTTGGTGTGCCGTGCAGTTGGTACAGTGCATAAAGTTTTAGGAGCGCCTTGGTCCCGTGGTTAGCGTGAGCAGCTGCGGAATTGGATGTCCTTGGTTCAAGTCTTCCTCCTCCAGTGATAACTTCGCCGACACAGTAGCTCAGCGTGTTCGGTCAGAGGGTTAGCTGCCCTCTGTAACAAAAAAACTGAGTTAATCGATCAACAACGAACTTAAACGGATGTCTTACGACGTCCGCCCCGAGCAAATGCAACGAACAAACGCGAACAAAATGAGATTAAAAAAAAAAAAAAGTTGGTAGAGCAGTTGCCCGCAAAAGGCAAAGGTCCCGTGTTCGAGAGTCGGTGCGGCACACAGTTTTAATCTGCCAGGAAGTTTCAACCCAAGGTTGTTACAAAAATTTATAAATCTGTGATTATCCACTTACAGAAAAATACTCCTGTGACATGAATGACGTTAAGCCTCAATTAAATAAAATTTCCTTTGTGCAAAAAAAAAAAAAAAAAAGAACCATTCACATTTATGAACATAGTCAATAAAATTTATATCTTGTCCTCAAATTGGACTCCGATGAAATACAGCAACCGATAAGATAGGAGACAGCACAGTCATAAACTTAAGACAGCCAACTTGTCTTTGGCCAGCCATACCAACTGTTCCCTGAATCACGAACGAAGTGTTTCTGGATAATAAATGAAGCCACCCATCAGTCCTGCAGCGAGGTACATTACGGTTCAGAGACCAGAGCAGGCGACTTCTAGCACACTAGGATCACCCGATGGTAGACGACAACACTAATGGTGCTGAGTCCCCGAAAACAAATATGTCCAATTAGGGCCCCATTTGAGGGGGGGGGGGGGGGAGGATTCCGCTGATGGTCGCTGCGGGTTTACAACTGGTGGCTGTAAGATAACTCGTGACGTCACTCTGCGGCAGACGGCAGGCGGCACCATTTAGGACGCGCGATAGTCGCACCACCAGAAGAGCCAGCGGCAGAGGCGCGCGCGGGAGTTCCAATGCATCGCAACAGTAGAGACTTGAAACATCGAAGATTTATCATTAAATTTGAACAAGATTCAGACATACAATGAGGTGAGAAAAGTCAGGGGATACCTCCCAATATCGCGTCGGAGCTCCTTTTTCCCGACGTAGTGCAGCAACTCGACATACCGTGGACTCAACAAGTCCTTAGAAAACCCCTGCAGGAATATCGAGCCATGCTGCCTCTATAGGTGTCCATAGTTACGAAAGTGTGTAGCCGGTGCAGGATTTTGTGTGCGAACTGACCTCTCGATTATGCCCCCTAAATGTTCGATACGATTCATGTTGGACGATCTAGGTTGGCTAAATCATTCACCTGATTTGTCCATAATGTTCTTCCAACCAACAATTGTGGCCCGGTGACATGGCGCATTGTCATCCGTAATAATGCAATCGTTGTTTGGGAACAAATGGTCTCCAAGTAGCCGAACATAACCATTTCCAGTTAACGATCGGTTCAGTTGGACCAGAGGATACAGTCCATTCAGGCTGAACACAGTCCATACCATTATGGAGCCACTACCAGCTTGCACTTGCCTTGCTGAAATTCAAGGTCCATGTCTTCGTGGGGTCTGCGCCACACACGAACCCTATCAACAGCTCTTACCAACTGAAATCCGGACTCATCTGACCACGCCATGGTTTTCTCGTTGTCTAGGGTCCAACCCAGATGGTCACGAGCGCAGGAGAGGCGCTACTGTGGCCTGGAGTCCCCATCGTTTTACTACTCGAAGGTCTTTTCCTTCCACTCTTTCCTTATTCAAGTCACTTGGATGAAGACACAAAGGAATGACAGATATTGGCAGTGACCGGGCATCCATTTAAATCAATGAGGAAGGTTGAAAATTTGTGCCGGACTGGGATTCGAACCTGGTCTGCCGCTTACTAAGCAGATGCCCTGACCACTGCGCCAACCAGACTCAGTAGTCATCGCATGTGCAACGACAACCGACAGGTCCAAATTCCTAATTTATTCACTCACTACAGATGCAGAGCCCCTTTTCCATGTCCGAAAGAACAGACTTCACATACATTACTGGTCATTAAAATTGTTACACCATGAAGATCACAGACAGGAACGCCTGCGATGGTGTACTCAACGACGAACCTGGGTGCATGAATGACAAAACGTCATTTTTTCGGATAAATCCAGGTTCATTTACAACATCATGATGGTCGCATCCGTGTTTGGCAACATCGTGGTGAACGCACATTGGGAGCATGTATTCGTCATCGCCATACTGGCGTATCACCCGGCGCGATGGTATGGGGTGCCATTGGTTACACTTTGAACAGTGGACGTTACATTTCAGATGTGTTACGACCCGTGGCTCTACCTTTCATTCGATCCCTGCGAAACCCTACATTTGAGCAGGATAATGCACGACCGCGTATTACAGGTCCTGTACGGGCCTTTCTGAATACAGAAAATGTTCGACTGCTGCCCTGACCAGCACATTCTCCAGATCTCTCACCAGTTGAAAACGTCTGGTCAATGGTGGCCGAGCAACTGGCTCTTCACAATACGCCAGTGACTACTCTTGATGAACTGTGGTATCGTGTTGAAGTTACATGGGCAGCTGTTCCTGTACAAGCCACCCAAACTCTGTTTGACTCAATGCCCAGGCGTTTCAAGGCCGTTATTACGGCCAGAGGTGGTTTTTATGGGTACTGATTTCTCAGGATCTACGCACCCAAACTGCGTGAAAATGTAATCACATGTCAGTTAATATATTTGTCCAATGAATACCCGTTTATCATCTACATTTCTTATTGATGCAGCAATTTTAATGGCCAGTAGCGTATATATAATAAAGGCGAGGACGTTCAATGATATCTTTCGTGCGCAAGCACACCGGGCTCAAACTCTTACGGGAATCGGCAATATCCCGTGAGTAATGAGGATAATGGGCAAGGAGCACTACATGAGTAGTGTGTGGATAGGTAGGGAATTTGGGTCTGACGGTAGATGTGCTAAAGTAGTCCGCGCAATTGCGATGTCTACTGTGTCTAGATAGCGCAGTGGTCACCGCATATGGCTCTTAAACAGGAGATCCGTCAATTCTTTGTGCCTTAATTCATTCTGGTTGCTGGACGAAAATGGTGTCTGTTCTTTCGGACATGTCCGAAAGAACGGGAACTACATACATGTATTACTGTGGTTTGACTCAAAAACCGTGGCGCATTTGTTGTTGGCATCAGCTACGGTCAAACAGCGAATGTGAACCTATACTTGGTTGGAATGTTACCGGCCAGTCCGCTTTGGCAGGCCACCTTAGATGCCTCGGCTCAAGCGATGTCTGCACTGCGGCGTTGGTTCAACAGCAGAGACGACTGGATTAGGTTTCCACTCGGCTCAGCTGAATCTGCTTAGCGAACCTATACCGTCTCCTAGAAACAGAAACCTCCTCAAAATAACCTTTAACAACGCAACGACGTGCGAGAAAGAAACTTCCGTCATCCAGCACCCGCTCACTACGTCCTACTATTCAGGATGGCCGCAGACTAGGCACATTCTGCGCCAAGGTCGCCACAGACTGTAATGCGCCGACTGGCGGTACCCAAAATCGAACTTACGACAATGGATCGAACTTTACCAACGTCGCTATGCCGTTAATGTATGGCTTCCTGCCACCCAAAATACTCGGACGAGCCAATGGACCACTACAGCTTTAATTAGGTACAGTTTTTAATTTCACAGTCGACGTTACGACTGCGGATCGCTATCTTATTTTAGAAGATTCCAGACGTAGTGGAGCGCCTGGCGTAATCGCACTCTCAAGGAACAAATTGAAGACAGATCACCTTTAGTATAATTACTGCTGCGGCAGCCTCAGCCGCTGACTATGCAGCCGGCTCGAATATCGAATAATGAAAGACAGCACCCTTACTTTACACAACGTCGAGATCGAACAATGACACTATTACAAATGGCTCTGAGTACTATGCGACTTAACTGCTGAGGTCATCAGTCGCCTAGAACTTAGAACTAATTAAACCTAACTAACCTAAGGACATCACACACATCCATGCCCGATGCAGGATTCGAACCTGCGACCGGAGCGGTCACTCGGCTCCAGACTGTAGCGCCTAGAACCGCACGGCCACTCCGGCCGGCGACGCTATTACACTAAGAATAAAAACATCCAAAGATTCTAATGACAACGATCACCAATATCAAGCAGTAATTACGAGGTAGGGCAATTTAGATAACAACTCTCGTTATCTCGAGATTATAGCCCACACAGAGAGATACAGACAATCTTTCTTTCCACGAACAATACGAGACTGGAATACAAGGAAGAACTGATAGAGGTACTCAAAGCAGCCTCCGCCGCACACCGTCAGGTGGCTTGCAGAGTATGGATGTAGATGTAGATCTAAGCTACTGGTCGAAACCAAGCATCAAATCTCTTTAAGTACAGTACCTGTTTATATTATGTCGAGATAAATGCCCCATCTAGTTTGCAATTGTTCTTCCACACAACGAAATTCTCACAACGCAGTACATTATCTCTGGAAAAGACTTGTAACTTTTTCATTACTTACAAAATTCCTATTCCATTTACCGTCGTGTTATGACCAGTTTGTATTAAGTCGGTTCCACCAATATCGATAAGAACTGAAATAGGTTATGCTATCACTAAATCTCTTTCCACTTACAAGGGGAGGCCGCCAACCGTGAAATTCAGATTCGATTCATACTGCGCATAATAAAAGCTCATGGCCAGAGGTGTAATGTGGCAAAGCACGAAGATGCACTTCTCAGCCGTTGTCGAGAAAATCGACAGTTAAAAGAACCCGTTGAGGTGAAATATTCTTTACGATTAATAATTTTCAACAGCGTCGTGGCGCAGTGGTAAGCGCTCGGGTTCGTAATCCAAAGGTCGCCGGATCGAATCTCGCGCCATGCAACCTTCTTTTGTTAAGTATTTGTTTTTCGTAATTCATATATATATATGTATATATATATAATTCCCGGCAATCAGTTGCAACAATTATGCATATAATAAGTTGTTGAAAGTCGTTTGTAGTGGAAATACTGCCGACTTCTAACATCATTATGTTTTCCGAAAACAAAGTTGTATTTTACAAATGTTATTAATTGTCTTCATAATATTAACCACGTATAGTTAACGGAAGACGTAGAAACGATATTCCGAAACGAATACGTACAGCGTAAGTCAAACGTTCGAATTAGAATAGAGACCCCACGAACACAAATTTTCTGTGGCAGGTATGAAATATAAATTCCGTTACTCGCTCGTTACACTTGAAGGGCAGATGTTGAATGGGCCGAAACGAGCCGCCGCATAACAGCGTAGTTGCCTGCTACCTTCGAAAGAAGGTAGATGCGGTCCCTAGGGCAACTTATAACATCGTCGAAAATCAGTGCGGACGTGAGGGCTTTGGTACACCCTGTTAAACAAACGGAAAAATGGAGAGCGATCCGCCTTCACAAACATGCATAAGCATATGATTAAAGAATTTGCATGGGGCGAGATCCGATCCCGCGACCTTCGGATTACGAACCAAAGCGCTTACTGCTGCGCCACGACGCTGTAGTTGAAACGTCCCCTTAGAACAATTATACACGACTGTGCTTAAACTGACACAATATTTTTTTTTAGCGCAACGCAATCTGACTTTCAGTAATCCCTACAAGAGAATGGCCCTGACTAACATTAACCTATATGTTTCACAAATCACTTACCTCACAAAAATCTTGGTTACTCGAAGTACTGCAATACAGCGAGCGCCACTACTGCCAGCTAACTAAAAGATTCAAACTACTGAAGGCACTACCTACTGATAGGCATAGTTAGCAAATGAAAGATTTTGATAGAGAACAAACAATGTATTTACCTTAATAGTCATAATATATATATCAGTTCATGACATCAATTGTTACAAATTTCAAAACTTCGCCATCTCTCTCCCACGTCCACCACTGCTGGCGGCTCACCTCCAAGTGCGCAACGCTACGCGCTGTTAGCATCCAGCTGCCGCTGCCCAACACTACAATGGCAGACAACAATGCAAACCAGCCACAGACTGCACACGGCACAGACAGTGATTTTCCATACAGAGCGCTGTGTGGCGTTACCAATAAAGTAACCTAAACAGTCTACTTACATAGTAGTTAGTTAATCGTAGAGAGTATTTCACCGGTACGGTTTCTTTTAACTGTCGATTTTCTCGACAACGGCTGAGAAGTGCATCTTGGTGCTTTGCCACATTACACCTCTGGCCATGAGTTTTTATTATGTGCAGTATGAATCGAATGTGAATTTCACAATTGGCGTCCTCCCCTTGTTAGCCCAGCGTTACTATGTAAATAAGACGACGTCACATACTTCACAGATTTACTTATTTTTGTCCTTGATGTAATCGTTTACCTTTACGTAACAAATTACGACAACCTCAGTTGTACTTGCATTTACTTAGACACTCTTTCCATCAATGAAATCGTTTTAACTTTTTAGAGTATCTACCCTCTATAGGTTTATCGTGGTTCCACTCAATGAACTTTTGATTAGGCAAACTTACAAATACCAGCGTATACTTGTGTCTTGCAACGTGGTATTAAGATCTCTGGAATTCACCCTTTTCTTTTCTCGTAAGATATATATGCACACATCAGATACTAATTAAATACACTAAGGTTTATGTTAAGGCAAGAACACTTGAATTTATTTTCTCTAGGTATTTCAATACAATTTCAGTCAAGTTAAGTGAGCGAATGCCATCAAAGACTACACCCCACAACACGGAAATTCAGTAATAAAAAAAATTAAACAAAAGCCCTAAGTGCCACCGCCACTTGAAATCTAACCTTAAGTGACAATTTAAAACATCCTGAACTTCTTCAGGCGTTGACAAAACGCGACCCGCTAAGTTCCCTACTTGAATTCGGCCACTCGTCACTTTGACTAATCAAGTTTTTGTTTAGCTGCGTGCTGCTTGTAAAATGGTTCCTTCATTTTCTCGTCGCTTATCCACTCAACTACTGGTGCACTCTATCACAATATAGTGAGACAGTTCGTATTTATTCGAGCCAATTCTCGGTCCGCTGTAAGACAGTGGTATTTAAATAACAACTACGAACATGTGTTTGAGGCTCCTTCTCGACTCACACACCGACCACACAAACCCACTTCAACAAAACCGCTAACAACCCAATTACAACTGGGCGAGTCGTGACCACTAATCGTAGAACACGGACAGGATATCGGTTCCACCGATTCCCAAAAACTCAGCACCTACATTCAACATCTCTCTCTAACCAGGCTTACGCTGGATTTACCACAGCAAACTTTACGACCGAAACTGTCCACAAGACGACAATCAATTGATAGCTCGTGCAGCTAAATTCGCCAAAACCAGTGTATCACCAGCGAATATTCAGAAAATCCCACAGAATCTCTGTATACTCCGTTGCTCAGCGTTGGGAGGAAACAACCGTCACAGCCGCGTATATGAGCAGGGGCCTAACAGGCAAAATAACCATGCTGCCTCCGCGAATTATACCCAAATTAAAATACTGGAAGTACCAATCAAAACTCCTTTCCCTCTCCCAAGCCTTAACCGCCAGCTGCCGCGCCTCACTACACCACGAGTGGGTCGCTCTACTATCAAACCTAGACGCACACGGATATATCTACTTAGTCGGTGAGAGGTCTACATGGGAACTAACTAACTCTTTATGTCATACCATAGGAACCATTTAAAACGAACAAATAAGCAGCGCCACGCCAACTTTTGACAATTAATTAATTATTCTTTGTTGCTGTCGGTTCTCTACCACTGCAGCCGGCTGCCGCGCGTAGCTCAGGCAGCATCTCAGGACCCAGCGATGACGAGTTGTTGCATCGCTAAAGTCGCACGCGCTCACCACCTGTGTTTTCTTCGACGCTCTCGGATCATCAACAAAATATTTTTTTTCTTAACACATCGTACACGTATATTTATAGTAAGCACCAGGTGTTATTATTAATTTTTGGGGTAGGATGCTCAGCACTAGGAAGGGCGAACGTAACCCGTGCGTTTTGACACAGCACAATCTGCAACTGTCTATACGAGAGAACCCTTTTCATGTACCCAGCATTTTTTTAGATGTAACAAAAATTAGGAACTCATTCGTGGTCAAATCGAAATTGAATGATTTGGTCGTAATAGATTAAATAAAATATTGACATTTATGCACATCGTTGATTTGAGTATTATGGCAAGACGCAAGATACATTTTAAATAAAATGCTCACTTGCTGAACAAACGGAACCGTTCACTTTTTCGTACTGGCAACCGTTTCTCTTTTGAAGGTTAAAGATGCAACTAAGTAACTGCACCAAATAAAAAATGCCAACAATGAAGACAGTTCCTACAGCGCACTTTTCTTACGTAAAAAAAAGGATAGATTTTGTGTAACAAAGTAATACGCAGTTATTTCTGTGACGAGTTTTTTAATCTAAGAAAGCTAGAGTTATATCTGAAGAAAACGAAGAAGATAATTTCCTAAAGAATTACTGGCCCACTAGAGACATTGCCATTATCAGCTACATAGCCCGTTAGTTATCAGAAAGTGAAAGTGTGATGCATGTGAAAACTCTAGTTATCTAGTGATGATCTGATGTGATAGGGTAGCAGATGGTCACGTCGTGCTTATCTGAGTCTCAGTCTTACGTGTAAAGCGATAACTTTTGGAACAACTTTGTCCTTTAGCCTTTTCCGTATCTGTCACGCGCTTCAGGCCGTTGCTAGTTCCAACCTCTCGCCCAGAGTTGCACATGCTTCATAACTAAGTGGAGTCCGCCCCCGGTAGCTGCGTGATCAGCGCGACGGACTGTCAATCATAAGAGCCCGGGTTCGATTCCCGGCTGGGTCGGAGATTTTCTCCGCTCAGAGACTGGGTGTTGTGTTGCCCTAATCATCATCATTTCATCCCCATCGACGTGCAAGTCGCCGAAGTGGCGTCAAATCGAAAGACTTGCACCATGCGAGTGGTCTACCCGACGCGAGGCCCTCGCCACACGCCATTTCATTTCACTAAGTGGAAAACGTTTTAAGGACGCTTAATTATTTCATAAGTCATCTAATGAAGTCCTAAGGGAAGCAATATAACTATATATCCTCTCATATGAAGTCCCGGGTGTGAGGCTCATCGGGGAGTGCAGAATCGAATTGTAATCCCCAACGTGGCCGACAGCAGTTCACGGTGGTGAGGTACACATGGACAGGCGATGAAGATCAGGAACAGCGTTTGCCCGCACGGAGTTTGTCTGCACAGGTAGTGAGACTTGGCCAGCAGTCGTCGAAAGATAACCAGTATGTGGCCCACCGGCTGGGAGGCACGAAATGAGCACCATTCAGACTTACAAGGGATCCAAGCCTACTCGTCACTATCGATTTATGATACATGCAAGAGTTGGCCAGAAATGAAAGTGACGGAAGTCGGAGCTCTAGATGGTGAATCCCCAGATCAAGTGATCTGGGGTGAAGCTGTTAGGAAAAACTGCACACTTTTTTGATACGAGAAGGCGAAGCACAAGCCTTTTATGTTAGCGTAGTTTCAAGGTAGCAGTTCGAGCAACCGAAAGAATGCAGAACGGTAATCCCTGAGTCCTGGATTTGAAACTCTGTGTGGAAACGTACGTTTTTCTTTTTTCTACTTTCCATTCTTACGTTCCTTGCGATGCAGATAAACAGAAATAATGCTCAACAAATCGTGCTACTTAACATCTTCATAAAATGCATGAAAAGGAAAGGCAGAAGAAAGTTCGGAATAGCAAATAATTTCCAACTGAGAACTGTACTTACAGCACCCACGAGGACTTTGCAAATAAGTTTCTAAGAGGGGATAGTAATTACGGCCTTTGTATTATGTTAGTTTCGTTTTGATCATCGAGCAGCCCTCAGCAGCTGCACACGAAGAATAGATTCCCCTGTTTGTACGATGAATATCACCCCAGCATTGTAAGCCATCAGCTGTAAAATAATGAAATGATTAAATTTTAATTTTTGGATGTCCATCTTATTGCATGGCCGAGGGACTTCAACTGCTGACATATCTGTATCGTGAGAATGAATTTATTGTCCCACACAACTACTTTTAGCGGCATGTTACTGGTACACTTGGGCTAACTCACCTCAGGAGTCTCCGCTCGACACCTTGTTGTCGCCGGCCGCTGTGACCTAGCGGTTCTAGGCGCTTCAGTCTGGATCCGCGCGTCCGCTACGGTCGCAGGTTCGAATCCTGCCCCGGGCATGGCTGTGTGTGATGTCCTTAGGTTAGTTAGGTTTAAGTAGTTCTAAGTTCTAGGGGACTGATGACCCCAGATGTTGAGTGCCATAGTGATCGGAGCCATTTGAACCACTTGAACATCTTGTTGTCTCCAAAGCATTGGACTCCACAATAAATGCGCCAAGGAAATCTAATACTTCTGTTACTTGTAAAAAAAGAACAAACGTATTAAATCTAATACTCTTTTGGCAGTGGGCATGAGGATGGCGAAAATGCGCCGCTGAAACTAGCCGTATGAGACTAAAAGTCATTCTCAAGAAACGTCTGTGGTGGTACTTAAACTCTGACAATAAAAAGAAGTTTCGACAGAGGGACTCGAGCAAGTGTTGCTTGTCTTATCGTTCTGTACCTTTTACGCTGCGCCAACTGCTGCATGGGAACTACGCTAGCATCAATAGCTCACAGTACGCCCAAACCGCGCCAAAATTTTTTTGTAGACGCTTGGCGATTTGGAGCTCCAGATTCTATCACGTTCATTTCTGCCCAACCCCTGCGTATACCATAAATTTGGACGAAACTCGTAGGCTGACGTAAACCTCCCCTTGTAACCCTCTCCACGTGGTGACTGATAATGCCAAAACTGGCGATATAATCTGACGGAGAAAAACCCCAAAATCACACTATAGTTATTGAAATTTCGATAACACATTTGTCTAGGATTAAGCAATTAACACTGCAAGATCACAGGTTAACGTAAGCGCGAGGAAAGCCATTGCAAATCCGAAATGCTGGTACTTTAATAAGCGGTGTAACTGCCGGAATGCTGTGTGTAAGCATGCAAACGTACGTGCACTGTGTTGTTCAGGTGCCGGATGTCAGTTTGTGGGATGCAGTTGCACTTGGTCGGTCAACACAGGAATCGTTAACGCTGGTTTCGATGACACTAGAGTTGTCGTCCGATGATGTCCCTTACGTGCTCGATTGGAGACCTAGCTGGTAATCGTGTAGATCAACTCAACATGTTGGCACTCTGTAGAATATGTTCGGTTACAACAGCGGTGTGCGGATAAGCGTTATTGTGTTGAAAAATACCCAGAGGAATACTGTTCATGAATGGCAGCGCAACAAGCCGAATCACCAGAGTCACGTAAAAATTTTCTGTCAGGGTGGTTGGGATAACCACCAGAGTGCCCCTGCTGTCATACAAAATTGCACCTCAGACCATAACTCCAGGTGTATGTCCAGTGTTTCTAGCACGCAGACAGCTTTGTTGCAAGCTCTCAACTGGTCTCAGTCCAACCAACACACGGCCATCAGTGGCACCGAGGCAAAACCAATTCTCATCGGAAAACACAACAGTCCTCCATCGTGCCTGCCAGTGAGCTCTCGCATGACACCACTGAAATCGCAAATGGCGGTTATTTGTGGTCGGTGGAATGCACGCTACAAGGAGCCTGGCTCAGCGCTGTCCTTGAAATAATCGATTTGTTAACAGTTCGTTGTGTCACTGTGGTACCAAGTGCTGCTTAAATTACTGATGTAGATGTAGTACTATGCGCGAGAGCCATTCGCCGAACACGATTGTCTTCCCTCTGCGACTGTACACTTGCGTGGCCACCACTGCCAGCAATCCTTTGTAGTGATTACATCCCTGCCAAGTGTTTCTGCTGTGTCGCAGAAATCCAGCTTCTCGTAGCCCTATTATACCACTTCGTTCAAACTCAGTGAGGTGCTGGCAATGGCTTCTCCTACATCTACATCTGTATCGATACTCAGCAAAATCAAATTAAAGTGCCTGGCAGAGAGTTCATCGAACCACCTTCACAATTCTCTATTATTTCAATCTTGTATAGCGCGTGGAAAGAACGAAAACCTATATCTTACCGTACGAGCTCTGATTTCCTTTATTTTACCGCGGTGATCGTTTCTTCCTACGTAGGTCGGTGTCAACAAAATATTTTCGCATTCGGAGGAGAAACTTTGCTGTGGTTGGCAGGAGAGCCAACACCGTGTTACTAAAGGAGGCCGAAAGGCACGCGTTTTAGCTCACGCAGGCTGGCGTGACGTCTGGAACAGGACAAGGTAATTAGAATTGAAAAAAACGGACGTAGCTGGTGGAACACTTAACTTTAATCCATTAATGATGAACGTCGCTCTTGACGGTACATGATTCACAATATCAATAGTAACTGAACATGGCGCCTTGCTAGGTTGTAGCAAATAATGTAGCTGAAGGCTATGCAAAACTATCGTCTCGTCAAATGAGAGCGTATTTAGTCAGTGCACCATCGCTAGCAAAGTCGGCTGTACAACTGGGGCGAGTGCTAGGAAGTCTCTCTTTCGGTCTGCAATCACTGATAGTGGCGACACGCGGGTCCGACGTACACTAACGGACCGCGGCCGATTTAAAGGCTACCACCTAGCAAGTGTGGTGTCTGGCGGTGACACCACAAACTTGGTGATCGGAATTTCGTGAGAGATTCCGTCGCAACGAAATAAGCCTTTCTCTTAATGATTTCCAGCCCAAATCCTGTATCATTTCAGTGACACTCTCTCCCATATTTCGCGATAATACAAAACTTGCTGCCTTTCTTTGAACTTTTTGGATGTACTCCGTCAGTCCTACCTGGTAAGGATCCCACACTGCGCAGCACTATTCTAAAAGAGGGCGGACAAGCGTAGTGTAGGCAGTCTCCTTAGTAGATCTGTTACATTTTCTAAGTGCCCTGTCAATAAAACGCAGTCTTTCGTTAGCCTTCCTTACAACATTTTATATGTATTCCTTCCAATTAAGTTGTTTGTAATTGTAATTCATAAGTATTTAGTTGAACTTTCGGCCATTGGATTTGACTTATTTACCGTGTAACCGAAGTTTAACGAGTTCCTTTTAGCACTCATGTGGATGACCTCACATTTTTCGTTATTTAGTGTCAACTGCCAATTTTCGCACCATTTCTAAATCGTTTTGCAATTTGTTTTGATCTTCTGACGACTTTATTGGTCGGTGAACGACAGCGTCATCTGCGAACAACCTAAGACGGCTGTTCAGATTGTCTCCCAAATCTACTGAGCGAGGGGGCGCAGTGGTTAGCACATTGGACTCGCTTTCGGGAGCCGGCTGCTGTGGCCGAGAGGTTCTAGGCGCTTCAGTCCGGAACCGCGCTGCTGCTACGGTAGCACGTTCGAATCCTGCCTCGGGTATGGATGTGTGTGATGTTCTTAGGTTAGTTAGGTTTCAGTAGTTCCAAGTCTAGGGGACTGATGACCTCAGATCTTAGGTCCCATAGTGCTCAGAGCTATTTTTTTCGCTTTCGGGAGGACGACGGTTCAATTCCGCGTCCGGCCATCCTGATTTAGGTTTCCCGCGATTTCCATAAATCGCCTCAGGAAAATGCCGGGATGGTTCTTTGAAAGGGTACGGCCGACTTCCTTTCCCATCCTACCCTAATCCAATGAGACCGATGACGTCACAGTTTGGTTTCCTCCCCCCAATCAACCAAACCCCCTTCCAAATCGTTTATATAGATAAGGAACAGCAAACGGCCCATAACACTATCTTGGGGAACGCCAGAAATCACTTCTGTTTTACTCGATGACTTTCCGTCAATTTCTACGAACTGTGACCTCTCTGACAGGAAATCACAAATCCCGTCACATAACTGAGACGATATTCCATAAGCACGCAATTTCACTACAAACCACTTGTGTGGTACAGTGTCAAAAGCCTTCCGAAATCCAGAAATACGGAATAGATCTGAAATCGCTTGTTAATAGCACTCAACACTTCATGCGAATAAAGAGCTAGTTGTGGTTCACAAGAACGATGTTTTCTAAACGCATGTTGACTGTTTGTCAATAGACCGTTTTCTTTTAGGTAATTCATATTGTCCGAACACAATATATTTTCCAAAATCCTGCATCACATCGCGTTAATGATATGGGCCTGTAATTAAGTGGATTACTCCTACTGCCCTTCTTGAATATTGGTGTGACCTGTGCAACTTTCCAGTCTTTGGGTATGGATCTTTCGTCGGGCGAACGGTCGTACATGATTGTTAAGTATGGAAGTAATGCGTCCGCATACACTGAAAGGAACCTAATTGGTATGCAGACTGGGCCACACGACTTGCGTTTTTTAACTGATTTAAATTGCTTCACTGCTCCGAGGATATTTACTTCTACTTCTTTGTCATCTTAAAGGCTTTCTTGGGTAACGTTACTTCACCACGTCCAGAGCGTATTTAAAGCAAACCTGGTCTGCAGCCTCATTGGGGCGCTACTAACGCCGCTCTTATGGTAGTAGCGTGAAATATGAATAGACGTTATCTTTCAGCTGTAGAAACACGCCCACCAACTTTTGTTTACGTCGCACAACCACTTCTTGGTTTTGCGTATACACTCCTGGAAATGGAAAAAAGAACACATTGACACCGGTGTCTCAGACCCACCATACTTGCTCCGGACACTGCGAGAGGGCTGTACAAGCAATGATCACGCGCACGACACAGCGGACACACCAGGAACCGCGGTGTTGGCCGTCGAATGGCGCTAGCTGCGCAGCATTTGTGCACCGCCGCCGTCAGTGTCAGCCAGTTTGCCGTGGCATACGGAGCTCCATCGCAGTCTTTAACACTGGTAGCATGCCGCGACAGCGTGGACGTGAACCGTATGTGCAGTTGACGGACTTTGAGCGAGGGCATATAGTGGGCATGCGGGAGGCCGGGTGGACATACCGCCGAATTGCGCAATACGTGGCGCGTGAGGTCTCCACAGTACATCGATGTTGTCGCCAGTGGTCGGCGGAAGGTGCACGTGCCCGTCGACCTGGGACCGGACCGCAGCGACGCACGGATGCACGCCAAGACCGTAGGATCCTACGCAGTGCCGTAGGGGACCGCACCGCCACTTCCCAGCAAATTAGGGACACTGTTGCTCTTGGGGTATCGGCGAGGGCCATTCGCAACCGTCTCCATGAAGCTGGGCTACGGCCCCGCACACCGTTAGGCCGTCTTCCGCTCACGCCCCAACATCGTGCAGCCCGCCTCCAGTGGTGTCGCGACAGGCGTGAATGGAGGGACGAATGGAGACGTGTCGTCTTCAGCGATGAGAGTCGCTTCTGCCTTGGTGCCAATGATGGTCGTATGCGTGTTTGGCGCCGTGCAGGTGAGCGCCTCAATCAGGACTGCATACGACCGAGGCACACAGGGCCAACACCCGGCATCATGGTGTGGGGAGCGATCTCCTACACTGGCCGTACACCTCTGGTGATCGTCGAGGGGACACTGAATAGTGCACGATATATCCAAACCGTCATCAAACCCATCGTTCTACCATTCCTAGACCGGCAAGGGAACTTGCTGTTCCAACAGGACATTGCACGCCCGCATGTATCCCGTGCCACCCAACGTGCTCTAGAAGGTGTAAGTCAACTACCCTGGCCAGCAAGATCTCCGGATCTGTCCCCCATTGAGCATGTTTGGGACTGGATGAAGCGTCGTCTCACGCGGTCTGCACGTCCAGCACGAACGCTGGTCCAACTGAGGCGCCAGGTGGAAATGGCATGACAAGCCGTTCCACACGACTACATCCAGCATCTCTACGATCGTCTCCATGGGAGAATAGCAGCCTGCATTGCTGCGAAAGGTGGATATACACTGTACTAGTGCCGACATTGTGCATGCTCTGTTGCCTGTGTCTATGTGCCTGTGGTTCTGTCAGTGTGACCATGTGATGTATCTGACCCCAGGAATGTGTCAATAAAGTTTCCCCTTCCTGGGACAATGAATTCAGGGTGTTCTTATTTCAATTTCCAGGAGTGTAGTTTCCGTCAGTGTATATGCAAAGCTGGCCTGTAGTTCTTTTTGACAAGCTGGGGCTTTTGCCCTCGAAGTCAAAACAGGATTAAAGCGCAAAGAAAAATCATTGCGCAACCAGCTTCCCCGTCGTGTCAGTGTCTCCGTAGCTCTGGCTGTGTAGTAACTTAGCCGTTCAGAAACGATAATTAATTTATAGAGATCTTCTTCAGTTCTGCCAATACACTTTGTGGTACAAATAAATGTTAGTACAACTGAATCAGATGCCTCTCAGTTGCGGACGCCCTGCGTACCAAATCTTGTGTTCTCAGAAACGGATTCTACAGTGTCAGCACAATCAGCTTACAGTGTCTTACGAAAAAGACATCTAACTCGTCCTGAACAGTGGCTTCTTGCATCAGCTTGGAGTGACTTCTCTGCAAAGTCTTCTGGTGGGAGAGGCAGAATATTAACGTAACAGATTATCGCAGTTTTTTGATGTGGAATTTCTCCACTTCCGCCAGTATGCTAAGCCATTTACTCTATTCAGTGGGTCTATTTAGTTTTTCCCTTTCTTCATCCAGAAACGGTACGTTTGTATGTGTTTGCTTTGTGTTTACTACTATTCGTTCAATGAAGTACGATTCCTCAAAAACAATAATGGACTATTGCAGTTCAAATTTTAACATATGTGATTGTTTAATACTACATTTTCATTTTAATGTGATTAGTTGTGTGCTAAATTTTAACCTGAATATGCAGTATTTTTTCGTATTGAATGCATTGTATTTCCAACATTTTACTGTCTTCACGTTAATCTCTAGGGTGCCCGGAAATTCCCGTTACAAACTGCTGAGACTTGTAGAGGGAAGTGGGTAAATATTCTGAATTGGAACCCATGTCCGCAAATCTACCGTTTCCGTGCTACAAACATTTGAAAACATGTTGGTAATGTGACCACTTTTACAAGTAACTGATTAAGCGTGGCCTGGTACATCACTTGCTTTACAATTCCGCTCTTTGATAGCCAAAGAAATTGTTCCTGTGCTTGTTATTGAGCTTTCTTCAACATAATGCAGTACGGCCTCTTCCAATTCAGGTGTAACACTCACAGACACGTGAATGGCGGTCTAACCAGGTCAGAGAGGTAGGATGGATATCAAAAGACGCCAGCCCATCCGATGTAACGCCCCCCCCCCCCCCCTCTCCATCACCACCATGGCTACCCTGTAGCACGGAAACGGTAGGCTTCGGGAAATCGGTTCCTATTCAAAATATTCGTACTCACTCCCCTCTACAAGTCCTAGAAGTTTGTAACGGGAATTTCCGAACACCTCTACATACAGTTCTGTATCACTTTATTTTCCGTTAGGTAGTGCAGTGTTAGTATACTGGACTGACTGTCGACTCAGTTCAAATCTCCGTCCAGTCATCCGTGTTTTCCCTAAAACACATGAGGCAAATTCTGGGATAGTTTCTGTAATTTGGACACAGCTTATTTCTTCCCCAGATTTCCCCTATTCCTACCATTTTCCTTTTCTATTCCCACAAGGAGGTCATTTTCCTTTCACAGAAAAACAGCCACGACTTTTCTTTCTGAGCTATCCGTTTTTATGTATTTTACATTAAGTTTTGGCAGCTATTACTGTCGGGACTATTACGCAAGTAACGACTAAAGCCATTCTACTACTACTACTACTACTACTACTACTACTACTACAAGTACTACCTCTACTAATGCTACTGAAAATGCCACAGAAGACTCTCTTTTTATTGAATCTATTACATCAGTAACCACGAATGATATGTAGGCTGCTATTATTAATACTATACCTTTAAAACAACTGTTTTACCTTATTATCATTTGATTTAGTTTTGACTATTTCTCCTGGATGTATAGTTTACTAATGTACTGCCTTGCCTCACGAAAATCTTTATCTGTTCACTTCATTCCGTTTTAGGAGTGATACAAGTTACTCTACTCTTTCTGTACCAGAATGGCCACACTGTCGGATCCATCAGTACTGCTGGCCCCCAGATCACTTGACGACGGATAAGAATGTTCATTTCACATTTGATCGAGATTTATTGTTCTCTCTGAGCTCAGCCTCTTTTCATTGTTCCGCTGCTGAACCAAGCGATCGTAGATTCCTTACCGAGAAAAAAGATCACTATTTGAATGTGGATTTGACCCAAAAAGCTCAGCCCGAATACCATTCTATGCATTTTTTTTTCTCTTCTCCCTGAAGCATAAAAATTAAAAGGAACTGTATAGAAGCTGCCATACGATCGCTGTAGTTTTATAGAAAGTTATCCTACAGGCTCGTCCACTGCAATAACACCAGTTTGGTTTCTGTTGATATCGTAGATGATCTCTGCACTTAACCGTGATTCTTTCTAGGATTTGATTCATCGTGTTGAGCTTTGCACAGTCGAAGTGTTTCACTAGGTCAACGGATGCTATAAAATCATCTTTAATTTTAGTTTGTCTTCCGTTTGTCAATAAACGCCATACTTTACTTTCTACTCATTGTTTTTATGATGCCGCAAGTATATCCGTCCTGTTACTCTTTGTTTTTTTAAAGGTATTCCTTTGTCTATTACTCCAGTCAGTAATTTAAAAGTTTGAAATATAAAAAAGTACTTACATGTGTTATTGGCTTGAATTGTCTTATGTGATATGACGGTGACAGGTCTATCTCACAGGTGATGGATAACAAATCAAATGGCCATCTAGCTACCACAAATTCCACTGATTTTAGTAACGTTGAAGTTGCCTCAATTACTTGTTTGTCGTTAGGTCATTCAGTTCTCTATCTCTGACCATTACTGAAGTATCTGTCTGCCACGTCGAATTATTTCTTTTATCTTATCGTACTTGGAGATGAAACTGCTTTATCTCGACTCCCTAACTAGAGTAAAGATTTGATTGGTTTCCGTAAGCGACTACAAGCGATTACCAGAATGGCTGCCTGCAAAGCGCACTACTAACAACAGCAATATTACGAGAGTTAATCGGTTCCCTTCAGTTCGTGGATGAATTATACTTTCGTTTCTTCGAATGAATCTCTGTCTGGATTTTGATTTTCTCACAATTAGACTTCCGTGATATATCCTTCTCCAGCATCTGTCCATTGATACTCTATAGAGTTTTTGATAATGCGTATTTACAGTGAATAAAAGGCGATGCTTTACTACACAATATCTAGTCTTTTATTTAAATGCTTGAATTCATTTACATGGGCCACATCTCCTTCATAGAATTCTTGGTCTGTGACTCAGCTACAGATAGTTCATACCACGATTCACTTCGTTTGTATGGTATGTTACTCATATTTTATTTCATGTGTCTTTTGGGGGCCGCATTTAGCGATTTACGTTTATATCAGATGTGAAGCAAATACATGGAATGATACCAGTAGATAGTTGCCGTGATCTTCCGTTGAAGATTGGTTTTATGCAGCTCTCCGAACTAATCTATCCTGTACAAGTCTCTTCATCTCTGCATAATTACTGGAGTCTAGATCCATTTGAACCTGCGTACTGTATGCGAACCTTCGTCTCCCTCTACAATTTTCATCTCACACACTTTCTTCCGCTACCAAATGGACTACTCCTCCATCACTCAGCATGTATCCTATCAATTGATCCCTTCTTTTAACCTGGTTGTGCCATAAATTTCTTTTTTTGTCAGTTCGACTTAGTACCTCCACATTAGTTTCTTCATCTACCCTTATAAATTTCAGCTTTCTTCTGTATCATGAACTACAAAAGCTTCTATTCTCTTCTTGTCTGAACTATTCACTGTCCAAGTTCACTTCTGTAAAAAGTTACCCTCCGACAACACCTCCAGGAAAGATTTCCGTACGAACTTCCACCCTGCTGGAGTACCTGCACGTAAGGAACGTCCGTTAATCACTACAACGAAAAACCAGTCCAAAGTTGCAAATTTTACTTTTTTTTATTCACTCGATGACTAATTTCTGGTCGAGACCCATTTTCAAATCATCCTACAGGACAGAAAACCAAATTTAAGCTCATTTGTAGTACAGGTATTACTAGTTTTTAAGCATGTGCCAAAAACGCAGAAGATATCGTTTTCGACTATGTTACGTAAGTCTTGGAACGATATGCTCCGAATTTGTGGCATATGCTTAAAGAATTGGTAATACCTGTATTACTTTCCACACTGAATGTGATCACACACCTCTTTGGAATTCAGGGCGACCGTAATTTTTGGTCTGCTGTACAGGATGGTACTACTAGGGACCGTTAAAAACTATTCGACGAAATTTCAACATGATGCGAAGCAGCAAAAGATGTTTATGCTTTCACGGCCCTGCTGTTTCGTACCCTCCTGCGGATTGGCAATGGAAAGGTGCGACGTTGACATATGCATGAATAAAGCTCGGATATACGCAACCCTTTGATATCCTTGCTATTCAACATGCATACCAGCAAGCGCAAGGGCAGCAGCGTAGCCTGCGAGGACCTAGGACTTCCATAATTGGTTGTCTCTGTAGAGGTAGGTACATTCTTAAAGCACTCAAAAAACGTGGACGGGTGCTGCCGATCTGGATGCTCTTCGAGTGACCTTTCGGCATTTTGTTCATGCATGTGTCACTGTCGCACTCTCCTGGATGATGCCACAAGAGGGCACGAAACAGAAGGACTGGAAACGCAAAGTAGCCTTTGCTGCTTCGGAACCCGTTCGAATTTCATCGAATGGTTTTGGATGGTCCCTAGTGGTTGCACCCTGTACACCAGAGCAAAAATTGCGGTCGCACTGCACTCCAAAGAGGTGTGACCACATTCAGTGTAGTTGCTGGCCCATGATGCCCTTAGACAAGTATTGAGTTGTCAGGGGTGGCCGGGGCGGGGGGGGAGGGGGGAGGGGGGAATGGAGGGGGGGGGGGGAGACGGATGTCAACAGTGTCAAAGGTTGTCAAGATCGTCGTCCTGATGCTTATCACATTGTGAACTAAAATGAAAATTTAAAACAGCCTTGATCGCAATCTTGTTAAATTATTGTTTTATTGGAGTGAGTGACTGGTTTCGACTCTATGCAAGAGTCATCTTCAGACTCCAGAGCGGCGGATGGACACTGCAAGATGACTTCCATCGACCCTCGACGCTCGTGCAACTGCAGTACTCATCTAGCAGTGTCCATCCACCGCTCTGGAGTCTGAAGATGACTCTTTCATAGAGTCGAAACTGGTCACTCACTCCAATAAAAAAATAATTTAACAAGATTGCGATCAAGACTGTTTTAAATGTTAATTTGAGCTATTTTTAATATCGCTTACCATGTTTTCAAAGATTTCAATAATCTTACATTGCGAACTGTTGTTTTCGATCTCAAAATGTTTGGGAACCAACGCCACAAGTGATGAGATGATTTCATTGATACCCTTCATACCTTCCCTCTGAGGCCTTTTCGTGTCGATTTTGAGTGGCGGCTTGTCTGAGATGTTTTCCTCGGCACCTGTAAGAAAACAGCGTGGTTTCAGTTCTGGATGTCCTGGTTCTGACTCCCAGGAGCATCAAAAGACGGGGTAAAATATGGGAAAGAGAGGATGGGACGACCTTTCCATGTGTGACAAGTTCGTAGTGGCGTTTGGGAGAGTTGTGGTGAAATTTAGTGCCAGTGCGGCATCATTAACCCACGTTACTGCTCTGGCCTTTCTTTGTGCATTTGCCCGTGCTGGTAGCTCGCTATTTGCAGCGTCACCGAGGCCAAGGGTGAATATCATAACGCCAAGACTTTTGACCATGAAGGAGGAAGATTGTAGACAACTTTTAGTCAAATTTCAAACTTATACGTCGGAACAGGAGACAATTATGTGGTTTTGAAAACGTGACGCTTTAATTGTTTTTCACGGAGTAGTCTGTATTCTTTTTCGTCACAATAAATATTTTTTCATGCTAGAGTGTCAGGTATTGCATGGGCTGATAAGTTCACACGGATTTTTATTTAGAACTTTGCACGCTTCAACCGTCATTTATTGGTCACTATCAAGCAAGCTATTAAAGGACTTTTCTCAGGTATTTAACCAGTGTGATAGCGGATTACAGTTGCGGTAGTCATGTAAAACGCAATGCTTATTCGTTTCCAGGCGCAGTACGTGTACGCTACGGTGGAGCAGGGTGAACTGGAAGGCGAGCTCCAGCAGACCATACTGGGGACCACCTACCGCCGATTCATCGCCGTTCCGTTCGCTGAGCCGCCCGTCGGGGAGCTGCGGTTCGCGGTGAGTAACAATACCTGCACTACAACGGATGGTCTGGCTCTGGGTCTTGTTTCTGGCTTTCCCGGAGGTATATTCGGCAGAATGGCATATTATTTCCCTGCACTTCGTGTGGGTCATTGGCCTTACATCATGTACTTGAACAGAACAGGACGGAGAATTATTAGGTAACTGTGACTTCGATAAGTCCAAACGCCAGACCATACTGTCCGGGATTGTATGCATTTAAGGCGCATTACCGAATATGGAAGAGCTAAAGTAGGGAGTGGAACAGTATACACTGAGGTGACAAAAGTCATGAGATTGCGAATTGCACTTAGAGAGATGGCGGTAGTATTGCGTATACAAGGTATAAAAGGGCAGTGCACTGGCGGAGCTGTCATTTGTATTCAGCTGATTCATGCAAAAAGGTTTCCGACGTGATTATGGCCGCACGACGGGAATTAATAGACGTTGAACGCGGAATCGTAGATGGAGCTAAATGCATAGGACGTTTCATCTCGGAATTCAGTTTTCCAGGGACCCACAGTGTCAAAATTGTGCCGAGAATACCATATTTCAGATAATACCTCTCACCATGGAGAACGAAGTGGCCGACGGCTTCGATTTACCGACCGAGAGCAGCGGTGTTTTAGTAGCGTTGTCAGTGCTAACAGACAAGCAACACTGTGTGAAATAGTCGCAGCAATCAATGTGAGACGAAAGTATCCGTTAGGACAGTGCGGCGAAATTTGACGTTAAGGGGCTATGGCAGCCCACGACCAGCCTGAGTGCCTTTGGTAACAGACGACATCGCCTGCAGCGCCTTTCCTGGGCTGGTGACAGTGGCCTATCAATTTGACTCTGGACGACTGGAAAACCGTGGCTGGTCAGACGAGTTCCGATTTCCGTCGTTGAGAGCTGCTGGTAGGGTTCGAATATGGCGCAGGTCGCACAAAGCCTTGGACCCAAGTGTTAAGAATAGACGGTGCAAGCTGGTAGTGGTTCCATCATGGTGTGGGCTATATTTACGTGGAATGGGTTTGGTGTTCTTGTCCAACTGAACCGATCATTGACTCGAAGTGCTATTATTCGGTTATTGGAGATAATTTGCTACCATTCATGGACTTCATGTTCCAAAACAACGATGGAATTTTTATGAATGTCGATGTGCCACGTCACCGGGCAACAATTGTTCGCTATTGGTGTGAAGAACATCGGGGCAATTTGAGCGATTGCTTTGGTCATCCAGATAGCCCAATGTGAATCCCATCGAAGTTTTAAGGGGAATAACAGAGAGGTTAGTTCGTGCACAAAATCCTGCACAAAGAACACTTTCGTAATTATGGAGAGCTATATAACCAGCATGGTTCTATATTCCTACAGGGGATTTCTAGGGACTTGTTGAGTCCACGGTATGTCGCATTGCTGCACTAAGCCGGGAAAAAGAAGGTCGGACCCTATACCAGTAGGTATTCAGTGACTTCCTTAACCTCACTGTAGAACATTGCATGAGTTTAATAGCTGTGGCGCAAGCTAAACAAAATAGCTAAATAACTGTCCGCGAGAGATTCGGAGATAAACCTTCAGAAAAAGAGAACTACGGGCTCAGATTAAGAAATTAATTATAGCAAAAATAAGCATAAAATATGAGGTAATACAAATTGACAGCGAGATTAAGTGCAGTATACGCCCCTTACTAGTGATACATTCAACCAACAATTTTTGTTCACCAGAAGATATATTTCACGACATTATAATAAGCAAGTTTTTATCGTACTCCATAGCAATAACTGACAAAGGTGAAACTATACAATAACGGTCCAATATACCTGAGCCCTCAAACACGTAGTGTGCGTGAAAATTCTACATATGTGGTTAAGAGCTCCACTAATTTCAGTATGGAGTTAATACAAATGTATTTGTAATGTAAACTTTTCGAATAAGTCCACATGTAATTAGGCTCAAAGTTTATCTTGGTTTCCTTTACTGGTTGCTCATTACACTAACTGAGTAACATTGAGGATAGTCTGGAGCTGTGTCTCACTCCCTCCTCAACCACCGCCTCCCTTTCATGTCCTACGTACAACTCTCTTGTAAATTCTGTCTGGTTTCTGTACAAGTTCTATGAGGGCAAGTCAGTAAGTGAGGGCAGTTTATGTTTCTGCTCCACGGGTTGACAGCAAAGTCTCAATAATTACATATCTTCTCTTGCTATCGTTCTCGTGCGTCAGGTGAATCGGTACAGCGAGTATCTTCATTTATAAAGATTTCAGGGTATTTCGTTATGTGCGTCAGTTGTTCGTGTTCCGTAATCTGAAAGGATTAAAGCTGTGGACATTGTACACGGAATGAATACGAAGGCTGATGAGAGCTGTGTTAGCGGATTAAAAATTTACCAGTGGACAAATCACTTTAAAATTAGAGGTGTATCCGCCGCGAAGAGCGTTCTGATAGACCTCCACTTAGAAAACGGACGGTAACTTCGAGACAGCTGAGCAAATGTTTGTCGTGCCAGAATTGCTGATATAGCGCAGTCAGATGATCGTTTGTCACACTTCATCATATGCAGTTTTCCGTGAATTTTGTAAGTATTGTAAAGTTTGTAATTTCTGGGTACCACATCAACTGACGTACAAGCACAAACAGGAACGTATGGAAATGTCGGAGTCATATTTAAAGGGATTTGAAAAGGAAGGATGACATTCTCAGTCTCGTAATAAACGTCGTTAGTCATGGGTATGTTAAGCAGATTATAGAGTAAGCGACAGAATATGTAACTAAAACCTCCATCTCTGCTTTCAGAATGAAATTTCTAAAGTTAAGCTTCTCCATGAAAGTTGATGGTGACAGTGGTTCGGGACATTAAAGATCCTTGGCTGGTTCATTACATGATTAAAGGTTAAATGGTGGTTAGTGGCAGGTACTGAGAGCTAGCATTAGATCTGAAACCCAAAATCAAAACAAAGAGGTGTGGGAATCTTTCAAAAGGTGTGATTTCGCTTCAGAATAAGACCCGCCATCATTCAGTTGAAAGAACAATCCATTGCGTTCAAAATCTTCGACCTGGAATACAGACCTGACCTAGCTTGAAGTGATTTTCACAATGTGTGCCAGATCAAGGTGCTCCTGTAGGAGGAATCCAAGTGTTCTTCAGAAGACGGTGTTGGAAACTTGACTAGAGATGGACCAAGTGAAAAGAGTTTGGCGGAGACTATGTAGAGAAATGAAATTACTTGCAATGTGTTTCTGCAATAAAAAATTCATTTTAAAGAAAGCCTTTACTTGTTTATTTACTCTCATGGTTGGCCTTATAGAGAGGAAAACAATATCAGTCTTCGTGAGTTCGTGTACGAGCGTTAGTTATAAAGATTTACACTGTGGAGTCACATTAATGTGACCACCACCTATGACATAAGTCAACATGCAATAGCCACTCACAGGCGGCAATTGGCAGCACTAGCAGTGGAGCGTATATAAAGTGCAAGAGGACGCGGGAAACAGTGCAGTCGTTGTCGTGATGTGGAAACCGAGCGATTTATTTGACGTTGAAATGGTCGGGACTATTGATTTTCGGGAAAAGTGCAACTATTGAGTAACTAACCGTCCAGATGAACCAACGACTCCTCAACAACCGTCTAGATAACGTGAAACGTCCCCTTAGAATAATTATGAATGACTGTGCTACTAAACTTCTACGTTATTTGATACAAAGGTAGCTGAGTAAAACTGAACGTACTCAGACAGTTCTCTCTTTACTTATTCTGATCCTCACTAAACTGACGCACAATATTTTTTAACGCAACGCAATCTGACTTTCAAAAATCCCAACAAAAGAATGGCCCTGACTAACAATAACCTATACCTTTCATGAATCACTTACCTCACAACAATCTTCGTTACTCGAACTACTGCAATACAGAGCCAATACTGCCAGCTAAATAAAAGATTCTAACTACTGAATTCACTAACTACTGATAGGCATAGTTAGAAAATGAAAGATTTTGATAGAGAACAAACAATGTATTTACCTTAATAATGTTAAAAAGTCATCATACATATATCTATCAATTCATGACATCCATCTTTACAAATTTCCTTTTTTTGACAGACAAACGTCCAGATCGTACGTTCATAGTAACCTCTCGAAACTCTGGCATCTCTCTCTCCACATCCATCACTGCTGGCGGCTCACCTCCAACTGCCCAACGCTACGTGCTGTTCACATCCAACTGCCCAACACTACACTAGCGAATATTCTAACAATGAGTCCAACCAGCCACAGACTGCACACAGCACAGTCAGTGATATTCATACAGAGCGCTGCTTGGCGTTACCAACATAAAAACCTAAACAGCCTACTTACAAACGTTGCTGCCTAAGGGCGTCCGCAGCAGACACCTCTTATACGCATCCTTGCTGACTACTGTTCATCGGCGACAAATGCTGGAAATTGCACACCAGTACCGCAACGGGATGTCCACGGTGTGGCAGCAGGTGGCTTTTTCAGATGAACCACTTTTTATGATCCATCGTTGGCATCTATTTCGCGAAACGTCTGAAAGAAAACAGCCTGTATGCGTTATGGTCTGAGGAATATGTTCGTGCTGTTCCCTGGGTGATCTCGTCATTATGTAAGACACAGTGTACCGACACAAGAGTCCATCTATTCCTGGGAGCCATGTCCCCCCCCCCTCCCCCCCATATGCAGTTTGTTTTTCCTCGGCACGATGGCATCTACCAGCAGGAAGCGTATGGCGTCACTCTGCACGCAGTATACATGTACAGTTCGAAGAGCACCAGGATGAGTTTAGCGTGCTCCTCTGGTCACCACACTCTCTGGATTTAAACCCAGTCGACAATCCGTGGGACCACCTCGATCCGGCTGTTCGCGACACTGATCCTCCAACTGGCCACGGCGCTGTAGTCGACTTGGCTCGACATCCCTGTCAGTACTTTCCAGAACTTCATTGATTCTCTTCATGCACGTCTTGCAGCGGTCTGTCACTTCCGCCGGAGGTTCGAATCCTCCATCGGGCATGGGTGTGTGTGTGTTGTTTTTAATATAAGTTAGTTTAAGTAGTGTGTAAGTATAGGGAACGATGACCTAAGAAGTTTGGTCCCTTAGGAATTCACACACAGCGGTCTGTGCTGCAACAGGTGATTTTTCGGGTTTTTGACAGGTGGTCACGTTAGTGTGACTGGACTGTACTATTATAAGCTCGACGAAATCAAGAACTGGCCATTAATCTTACAAGGGGAGGCCGACAATTGTAAAATTTAGATTCGATTTATACTGCGCATAATAAAAGCTCATGGCCAGAGGTGTAATGTGGCAAAGCACAAAAATGCACTTCTCAGCCGTTGTCGAGAAAATCGACAGTTAAAAGAAACCGTTGCGGTAAATACTCTCTTCGAATAATAATTTTCTACAGTGTTGTGGGGCAGCGGTAAGCGCTCGGGTTTGTGACTCGAAGGTCGCCGGATCGAATCTCGCGCCATGCAACTTTTTTTTAGTGTTTGTTTTTTGTAATTCAAATATATATATAATTCCCGGCAATCATTTGCAACAATTATGCATATAATAAGTTGTTGAAAGTCTTTTGTAATAGAAAAACTGTCGACTTCGAACATCATTATGTTTTCCGCAAACGAAGTTGTATTTCACAAATGTTATTAATTGTTATAATGTTAACCACGTATAGTTAACGGAAGACGTAGAAACGATTTTCCGATCGAATGCGTATAGCGTAAGTCAAACGTTCGAATTAGAATAGAGACCCCACGAACACAAATTTGCTGTGGCAGGTTTTTTTTACTGTCATGTGGCCGTGCACTGTCGTGCAACAGCAAAACATCCTGCTTTTGCCGATGTGATCGTACACGACTCAGTCCAGCTTGACGTTCCTTCAGTGTCGTCATATATGCATCAGAATTTATGGTGGTTCCACTTGGCATGATGTCCACAAGCAAGAGTCCTTCGGAATCGGAAAACACAGTATCCACAACTTTTCCAACAGAAGGTGTGGTTTTGAATTTTGCGTGATGCCACTCCATTGATTGCCTCTTCGTCTTTGGTGATAAATGATGGAGCCATGTTTCATCATCTGTCTGAATTCTTCCAAGAAATTCATATCCACCATTCTCGTACTGTTCCAAAAGTTCGCTGCATACCGTTTTTCTTGTTTCTTTGTGAGCCACTGTCAACATCCTGGGAACCCACCAGGCACAAACCTTTTTTAACGCCAACACTTTCAGTATCCTGCAAACACTTCCTTCCCCTATCCCAACGTTCACTCGTTCACTGTGATGCGTCTGTCAGCAGTCACCAATTCGTTAACACTCTGCACATTGTTTGGAGTGTGTGGAGTGTCTGCCGCTGCGAGGACAACCCTCAATATTGCCGTGCCCGGTTTCATCACGTAACCTGCTTTCCCACCGACTAACTGTACTGCGATCGACAGCAGCATCTCCATACACCTTTTTCAACCTCTTGTGGATGTTTCCCACTGTCTATTTTTCACAGCACTGCTTCTGACGAACGTCAAGTGTAGCAGCCATCTTGAAGACATGCTGTGACGGCCCCACTCACGGGAACAGGTTGAACTAAGTTTGAAAACAAGCGGGAAGGATGTATCTACACACTGTAAAACTTTCACACATGCAGAATGAAAACTGTATTTTTATCCCTGTACTACAAAATATTTTCTTGCGATGCCTCCTCAAACTTATTTGCCTGGATTGTTGACACAAGGTCGTCTACGCATATGAAGCTTTTGCACACCTTAGGCCATGGTTGGTTGCTGGTGTATACATTATGGAATACAAGAAAGGAAGGACGATTAAGGTTTAACGTCCCGTCGACACTGAAGGCATCAGAGACGAAGCAGAAGCTCGTTGTGTTGCAAGGATGGGGAAGGAAATCGGCCGTACCCTTGCGAATGAATCATCCCAGTATTTGCCTAAGGCGATTCAGGGAAATCACAAAAAACTTAAATCTGATGGCTGAATGCGGCTGCCGGATGCGGATTCGACCCATCGTCCTCTTGAATGCAAGTTCAATGAGTTAACCACTGCGCCATCTCGCTCGCTTAAAGAGTACAGGACACAAAAATGATCCTTGGTTCCTCCAACGATATCGTATTCTTTGAAACCCAACAAAGAAATTTTTATTGTGCAATAAAGTGTCAGTTATATTTGTGAAGCCATAATAATGTCATAATGTAGGTCCTCTGGAGCACTATACAATACTGAATTGCATCATAGGCTGAAGATAGCGTAGTAAAAATAACTCCGATGGCGTCACCTGTTTCAAGTCCGCCCTCTATGGAATGGGCTAAGTTGTGCTGTGCCATTCGTTTTAGACATGAAACCTGCCCGTCCCGTCTTAATGGATTACGAAATAAAGACAGTTCAAAAGAAACCCTTCAGATACCCTGTACAGAAGACGGCAAATATTATATTGATGCATAAGTTCGTAGTATTTTTGTTTTGCATGTTGATATTACGGTTACTAAGAGTTTATTTATCGCTTGTCATTTTAATATGTAGTATATTGCTGCTATTTGAGTTTATGTACTGTCATTTTGTCATTTGGAGATAGTGAGGAGAGCTCTGGACGCTAGAAAATTGAGTGACAAGTGGAGAAATCGGAACATTTGCGACATGTTCTTCTGTTTGAGTTCAATAAAGGGGTGAGAGAAGCGGAATCAGCTAGAAACACTTGCGCCATGTATAGGAATACTGCCATTGGACAGAGGATGGCAAGAAAATGGATTCTCGTCTTTAGTAGGATCGTTTTGACACTAGTGAGTCGGTGTTTGATGAAGATCGTTTAAACGCATTTATCCACAATGTTGCACGTCAATGTACTCGAGAACTGGGAAATGTGACGAACTGTGACCATTTCACCATTGTGCGACATTTGCATGCAATGGCGAAGGTTAGAAAATCGGGTGTGTGGGTACCGCAAGCTCTAAGCCAAAATCACATAAATCAGCGGCTGGCTATATGTGCATCTCTGTTTGCTTGTCATTAACTGGCTCGTGAAAAACATCGAACGTTCCTATCCTGTATTGTTACTGGCGACGAGAAATGGTCTCCTGAAGCTAATGTAAGTATAAGAAAGTAATTGGCAGAGCCCAAATAAAAGAGCAACTTCCCGTACAAAGACCTGCCCGCAACCACAAAAGATATCGTTCTGCATCTGGTTGAACAGCGACTGTGTTAAGTACCACGAATTGCTTCCACGAGGTGTAACCACCACTGCTGACATTTATAGTCAGCAACTGAGCCGTCTCGCAGTCGAAATCCAAGATAACGATCAGGAATACTGAGTGAAGTGAAGCTACCTCAGGATAACGCCCGCCCGCATTCTGGTAGAGTGAAAGAAAAAGATACAAAGGAGTTGTGTTGGGAAGTCATTCGGCACACACCTTATTCATTTAATTTTTTGACCTCAGATTTTCACCTTTTCTGCTGTCTATAGAATAGCTTTCACGGAACATCCTTTCTGGATGAAAATGCTCTTCGAATATGGCTAAGAGAGTTCTTCGCTTCAAAATCACGTGGTTTCTACAATCGCTAATCGAAAAGTAACACCAGCTTTGACAAGCTGTTGTAAATAGTGAAGGAAACTACAATATGTTATTGATGACTAAAGTCTGTTATGTATATCCGTTGTGTTCATTAAACATATGGAAAAACGCTACATAGCCGGCTGCGGTGGTCTAGCGGTTCTAGGCGCTCAGTCCGGTACCGCGCGACCGCTACGATCGCAGGTTCGAATCCTGCCTCTGGCATGGATGTGTGTGATGTCCTTAGGTCAGTTAGGTTTAGGTAGTTCTAAGTTCTAGGGGACTTATGGCCACAGGTGTTGAGTCCCATAATGCTAAGAGCCATTTTTGAAAAACGCTACGAACTTATGCAGACTTAGGTTGAAAGTATCTAACCAAAATTGTATCCTTTTTTTTTTATTTGTGAAAGTATCAATGATAAGATTGTTCTAATTTTAATTATTCAACAAACCTGTATGTTGTGAACTTATTTCTTGCACTCCTCAATTTTGCCAGAAATGTAACACGTATCTGACTCGGCAATCAAGTTTAAGAGAATAATGCTGTTTGTGCAATGGCATTAACATGGTACTGGAAAGTTAACTTTTGGCCCTGATGAATTATATCTTTACTTGAATAATGCCAATTGTGCAAAGGCATAAAATTAATTATTTAAAATAACTTTGCTCTGATAACGTTAGTTATACCAAAATCGATTTCAAACCATGAACTACACATATATATTGATTGCCTAGAGGCCTCATTTTATTTACATTCTTTACATTAACTTTACTACTCATTTTCATATTCAGTAGAAGCAAAGGATGTGGATTATGATTCAGGCCGTTAGATTTAAACACAATGTTGATCTCAATATATATATATTGTTAAAATTTTAAGTCATACACAAAACCTACCATTTCCAACATTTTTGTAGCACGAATCACTCTTACAAAAAAATTTACAAAACGCTTACTGCGTCGAACCTTGGACATACAAATCCTAACTCTGAACACTATGTAACAAAAACCAATTTGAAATCATTATATATCTTCTCTCATCCGACAACAAAGGAAGTAGGTTACAGTACACTTGTTCGCCCAATGCTTGAATACTGCTCAGCAGTGTGGGATCCGCACCAGGTAGGGTTGATAGAAGAGATAGAGAAGATCCAACGGAGAGCAGCGCGCTTCGTTACAGGATCATTTAGTAATTGCGAAAGCGTTACGGAGATGATAGATAAACTCCAGTGGAAGACTCTGCAGGAGAGACGCTCAGTAGCTCGGTACGGGCTTTTGTTAAAGTTTCGAGAACATACCTTCACCGAAGAGTCAAGCAGTATATTGCTCCCTCCTACGTATATCTCGCGAAGAGACCATGAGGATAAAATCAGAGAGATTAGAGCCCACACAGAAGCATACCGACAATCCTTCTTTCCACGTACAATACGAGACTGGAATAGAAGGGAGAACCGATAGAGGTACTCAGGGTACCCTCCGCCACACACCGTCAGGTGGCTTGCGGAGTACGGATGTAGATGTAGATGTAGATGTAGATGTACGTGCTAAAGTTTGCTTAGGGTAACTACACAGAGAGCGCGAGTCCTACCTTAAAGCTGTCACCACACGTCTGCTTCCTCCGGGCACCTATCTGCGACTCCCCGGTTTTTTACTGCCACGCCCGGCTCTCTTAACCATCAAAGACCCCCCTACTCAAAGATATTATACTCGTTCCACCTTGCATTGGCAACTACCGACTTTATTTTCTGGATCTACCCTGATCAGACCTTAGCACACACCTTTCACGGTTTACTCCATATTTTTTGAGGTGGCAATTAACACCTTACGAATAATCCGCACATCCTGAATAATCCAACGAGTCGTCTCTGGTGCAGAGGTCTCGGCCGCCAGCCAGCTGGGAAGGCGTCCGCAGGGTGCAGCGCGACTTCCCGGTGTGCCTGCAGGCGGGCGGCGGCTCCGAGGACTGCCTCTACCTGAACGTGTTCGTGCCCCACGAGGCGGCCACCAACGCTAGCGAGCCGCTGCCCGTGCTCGTCTGGATCCCAGGGGGCGGCTACGAAGCTGGCGGCGGCACTCAGGCCGACTTCGGCCCGGACTTCTTCTTAGAGCACGGCATCATCGTGGTCACCATCAACTACCGGCTCGCCGCGTTCGGTGAGTCACTTCTGCAAACTTTCCTTTGCGTCCCCATCGGCTGAGCTGTTGCCGAAAGGAGGCGACTAGTGTGGCGATGCGTAGTACAGAGGGGCAGTGTACCACGTGACACGCCAGCAACTAGCTTCGATCTGCCGCGTCTGTCCGTAGCGTGCGGCTCGGGATGCACGTAGAAAATGTAGCATTGATTTTCATATGAGTTACCAAATAGCTGCTGATGTATCAGAGATGCGCAACACCGTTACGGAGATGTCATTTTGCTGGATCGAGAGCCCTGCTGGGATTATGGCGAACGAGAAAGCCGAGCTGTTGACTAAGGACTAGAGTTGCGCTCTACCGAAACTACAGTTCGGCAATTTCTGGATGACGTGGTAAATGGTAGGATTACCAGCAGTATTAATAGCATTGGCAGGCAAAGAAACGTAGAAGAATGTACGTGAGAGAAATTTTGATCCGACCGCTTCTCTCCTTTTTTGTTTGTTTGTTTTGCACGTAATTAGAACCGCATATCTTACGATGTTAGTCTATTGAGTATTTTATTCCCTCATACAATATAAATTGAATTTTATGTGTAATACACTTGGTTGACTGCGTAACTTCTGCGCTTTTAAGTAACCAAAGCAATTATTTTTGATGCAAGTGCAGTTTAGATGGGCAAACATAAAAAAATGTATGTTATTATTGTCATTGTGTTGTACTCAGTAGAATATTCTTCTTTTTGATCAAAGGTGAGAGTTCCTTGATACTATCGATAAGTGCGAAAGGTGCGTATGCTTAAGCTCGTCGAAGCACTGAAGTGTTTGATATATATATCTTTTGCCTTTTTTATTTTATTTATTTTACTATTTTCTGAGGAAATTGCGTTTTCTACCGCTGTATGACGATAACTATCAGGAGGATAACTTTGCAGGAGAAAAATGTTCTTTAGGTTATGCAGCCCTGTATATATCCTCACTCGCCGCTCTCAGTTTTTAGGGGAACATAGTAAAAGACTGATCGCTTTCGCAAACGGAGCGATCGAAATGAAGTAGCGCACAATTTGTATGTAACATTACTATGAGCAGGTGCTGCGGTTGCGATCTTAACTGACCAAAGCTACCAGGAAAACTATCATATTCTGCTCTTACTTACGACACTCTAGGGCAGTTCCACATCTCTACTAAGGACGCAACGACAAATGGAGTACAAGAGCGATGCATCCCACAAGTCAGTGTCTTCCCAGTAGTTAGAGACATAGCCAAAAACTAATGGAACAAGGCATGGGAGACCGAAGATCTGCATTGGGGCATCAAGTACAAACATGTCCATTCGCATATACTGAAGCCCCAGTGGTATGTTGAATAGCGAGCATCTAGGATAGGAGATGAGATGGGAGTGTCACTGCCAGGTTGAAGCCCGATCACAGCTGGTACTGACACCACCTTTCTAGACTACTCCTCGTACCATCACCATATTGCAACTCTGCGGAGCTGCAGGAAATTACATTTTCTTCAGCTGCCCTCGATACAGAACGGAATATGAATGGTAGGTTACAGATGCATCAGACGCTTCCTTCTCATATGCTAATACTATTTTTTCCTAACAATTTAGACTTTTATAAATTAGTAATAGGCAGTTCAGTTGAAGAGGAATGATCTCTAAAAGCGGCAATTACAGACGTCGAAAAGAAAAGCATGGGTACAAAGCAGGTAACTGAGAAAAAGTATGAGTAACAGGAGAAATATTTCAGTTGATTGATGAGAGAAGAATGCAAAAAAAAAAAAAAAAAAAAAAAATGTTCAGGATAATTCAGGAATACAGTAATTAAAGTCGCTTAGGAATAAAATAAATAGAAAGTGCAAGGAAGCTAAGGCGAAATGGCTGCATAAAATGGGAATAAATCGAAAAAGAAATGATTATCAAAAAGACTGACTAATCACACAGAAAATTAGAAACAACCTTTAATGTACGTGAAAGTAAGGGTGGTAACTTAAGGCCTACAATGTGAATTCCACTGTTACCTACTGAGGTGAGAGCGGATAGGTGAAAAGAGTACACTGAAGGCCTGTATGAGTGGGAAAACTTGTTTGATGACGTGACAGAAGAAGAAATAATAGCCAATCCAGTAATAGAATCATAATACAAAAGAGCTTTGGAAGACTTAAGACAGAAGGGTAGATAACATTCTATCAGAATTTCTAAAATCATTGCTGGAAGTAGCAACAATTATCCACACAGATGTGTGGAATATATGAATCTGGCGGTATACCATTTGACTTACGGAAAAACATCTTCCACACAATTTCAAAGACTGCAAGGGCCGACAAGTGCGAGAATTATCGCACAATCAGCTTAACAGCTCACGCATCCAATTTGCTGACAAGAATGATGTACAGAAACATGGAAAAGAAAACTGAAGATGTGTTAGATGACGGTCAGTTTGGCTTTGGGAAAGGTAACGGCAGGAGAGAGGTAATTCTGACATTGCGGTTGATAACGGAAGAACGACTAAATAACAATCAGAACACATTCATAGGATTTGTCGACGTGGAAAAATAGGGATCAAATCGTACAAGATTTTCGAATTTCTGCGAAAAACAGGGGTAAGCTATAGGGAGAGACGGTAATATAGAATAAGTACGTGAGCCAAGAGTGAACAATAAGAGTGAAAGACCAAAAACGAAGTGCTCGGATTAAAAAGGCTGTAAGACAGGGATGTAGTTCTTCGCTCTACTATTCAGTATTTACATCAACGAGTAATGACTGAAATAGAAGAAGTGTGGTATAAACTGCAGGGGAAAGAATATCAATCGTAAGATTCCCTTGTGACATTGGTCAGTGGAAATGAGGAAGACTTACGGGATCTGCTGAATGGAATTAACAGTCTAATGAGCGCAGAATATGGATCGAGGTTAAATCGAAGAAAGACGAAAGTAATGAGAAGTAGCAGAAATGAGAACAGCGAGAAATTTAACATCATTGGTGATCTCGAAGTAGATGAAATTAAAGAATTCTGCTACCTGGGCGGCAAAATAACCCATGACGGATGGAGCACGGAGGACATAAAAAAGCAAACTAGCACTAGCAAAAAGGGCATTCTTGGCCAAGAGAAGTAAGTCTACGGGTGTCAAACATAGGCATTAGTCTGAGGAAGAGATTTCTGAGGATATGCATTTGGAGCACAGCACTGCATGCTAGTGAAACACGGACTGTGGGAAAACCGGAACAGAAGAGAATCGAAACATTTGAGGTGTGATGCTACAGAGAAATGTTGCAAATTTGGTGGACTGATAAGATAAGGAATGAGGAGATTCTCTGGAGAATCGGTGGGGAAAGGAATGTGTGGGAAACAGTGACAAGAAGAAGGGACAGGATGGTAGAACATCTGCTAAGATATCAGGGAATAGCTTCCGTGTTACTAGAGAGAGATGTAAAGGGTAAAAACTGTAGAGGAAAACAGAGATTAGAATACATCCAGCAAGTAATTGAGGGCGAAGAGGTGAAGAGGTGAAGAAGTTGGCACAGGCGAGAAATTCCCGGTGGGCCGCATCAAATCAGTTAGAAGACTGATGATTCAAAAAATAAAAAAGTACCCATGACTGTAACTGTTGAGTTTGGGCACGAGTCGTGTATAAGCGTGTGGTGTGCTGGTGTTTATTTGTGTCTGAAATCTGACTGTTATCGTAAGGGGCCGAAGTATTGCTGCCTGTATTATTATGCTGGAACTGTCCATGACAATGTACTCTATATCATTCACCAAGGACCTGCAGCTTTTTATCTTTTTAAGATACTGTGTGTTTGGACTAGCTGTTTGCATGCAACCGAAGTCCATAAGTGAAAAGAAACTTACCCAGGTCACATCTTCTTGATTTCCTACCTTTTTACCAACTCTTTACTGGTAATGTACAGCTCATAACCAATAAATTATGTCAGAGCTCACCTTTACCATTGAAAAATCTTACTGTTTCAAATCTTGTTCCGGTATCTCTATCTTAACATTATATAAGCAGTCTAAAACCTTCCGTGTTTCCTGGCCTCCTCCACGTATATAGCCATCTTTCATGATTCTTTAACCAAGTGACAGCGATGATTAAATTACCCTCTGTTCAAAACTCCTTCCTGTGCTGCCACGAGGGATAGCCGCACGGTCTAGGCGTCTTGCCACAATTTGCGTGGCTCCCCCCCTCCCCCCCCCCCCCCCCCCGTCAGAGGTTCGACTCCTCCCTTGGGCATGGGTGTGTGTGTTGTCCTTAGCGTACGTTAGTTTAAGTTAGATTAAGTAGTGTGTAAACCTACTAGGGACCGATGATCTGAACAGTTTGGTCCCATAGGAACCTATCACCACCAGCTTCTTGCGCTTCCTGTTCCATTTCTTTGCCATCAATCCACTATTATTTCTCCAGTATTTTTCCTTCTCTTGCTCTTGCTACTATTAAAGTCAATCCCAATTAAATGTTATTCTCCCTTAATAATATGAGGGCAACGGCCTTGCCGCAGTGGATACACCAGTTCCCATCAGATCACCGAAGTTAAGCGCTGTTGGGCGTGGCCGACACTTGAATGGGTGACCATCCGGGCCATCATGCGCTGTTGCCATTTTTCGGGGTGCATTCAGCCTCGTGAGGCCAATTGAGGAGCTACTCGACCGAATAGTAGCGGCCGTGGTCAAAGAAAACCGTCGTAACAGCCGGGAGAGCGGTGTGCTGACCACAGGCCCCTCCTTTCCGCATCCTTATCTGAGGATGACGCGGCGGTCGGATGGTCCCGATGGGCCACTTGTGGCCTGATGACGAAGTGTTCTAATAATATGAGTAATTTCTTTTATAACATCACACATTCTTTCAATCTTTTCTATGGGACTAATACTGGATGAGTTAGTGGGTGAGTCGAATTGCAATAGTGTTCCTGAGTGTTCCATAAACTGGAAGCATAAGCGCGAAACCTATTTCACACGGTTGTCGTCATACCGGAAGATGGAGAGCCCCGAGCATTCTCATAATGAAGACGCAGAAGAAAGGGCAGCACTTGGTCATCGAAAAAGTTGCAATAAACATTCTGATAATTGACTTTCATGGTAAGCTAAATGAGTAAACTCAAGCCATGGTCAGAAAAAACACTCCCAAAAAACTGGCTGGCTTGAAATACATTTTCTACACACTCTGGTAAAATGTCTCATCAGTCTGTCGGTGCACTCGACGCCCCACAACATTTGAAAAGGAGCAAAGTCGCTACTTGTTAAAAAAAAAGTTTTAAATGGCTCTGAGCACTATGGGACTTAACATCTGAGGTCATCAGTCCCATAGGACTTAGAACTACTTAAACCTAACCAACTTAAGGACATCACACACATCCATGCCTGAGGCAGGATTCGAACTTGCGACTGTAGCGGTCGCGCGGTTCCACACTGAAGCGCCTAGGACCGCTCGGCCACATCGGCCGGCAGCGACTCGTTAGCCCACACTACATACCTCCACTCAGCTGCTTTTGAGTTTCTCCATTGTTGAGTACTGGAGTTTTTCGAGGTATTTCAGTCCAGAAGTGGACTGCATGCAGTTTCCTTCACGATGTCCACCTGTAAACTTCAGTACCTGTAGCTTCCTTCAATTTTGAGGGCATAAAAGATTACCAGCCAGTTTACATTATCTAAAGCTTTCTGCATGTCAATGAAAGTGGATAGCATTTCTTCACTTATATGTAATGTCTTCTCGGTGATTACTCAAGGACATAGAATAAATGTTTTTCCTTTGTTTCTCCTGTACCCAGTATGAATAGGTGGAGTGACACTTCAAATTCGATAATTACATTTGTTTCAAAGAGTCATAAATAAGGAGAGAAACAATAAAGAAAATTTGTAACTAATGAGGACTCACCCCTTTCTTCTTGGAACATTAGACTGCAATTTGTGTTAAACCAGTAATAAGTAATCTTTTTACGTAGGAGTCGATCTACTTGCTAATGAAATGTAAATACTCTGAAACTGTAACCCAGTATTGGACAGTACATTTCGAAACAAAAACCAGCTGAAAAACTTTATTTACTGTGTGGTCTTGAGAACGTCCAAACACGATAGCGCTACTGTGCCACATCTCCAAGTCGACTGATCTTACTGCTACGATTCCATACAGTCAACTGGGCACCACTGCACTGTCATCACCGCTTTGCGCCAGTACTGGCAACAGTAATGAGACCGACAACACTGCGAGCGATATGGCAATGCTGTGTTGTTCTACTTGTGTAGACTGGTGTGTTCGCTCCTTCCAGATGCTCACTCAGAATTTCAACTCCATGCAGCCATCACGTGATTTTCCAGAGCACCATCAGTCAAGTTGTGTTATTATTGTATGTACGAAAATGGAACAGCAGAATTTAGAGCAACATTATGCAATCAAATTTTCTGTTATACTTGGAAAATTCGCGAGTGCGACCTTCGAAAAGTTGAATAAGGCTTATGGGGAACATTCTTCATCAAGACCACACGTTTTTCGCTGTCACAAACAATTTTTGGAAGGCAGGGAATACGTTGAAGATGAAACTCATTTAGGGAGACCTTCAACTTCAAAAACAGACGAACATGTGCGTGCTCTTGTGAGATTCAACAAATATTTATCGATAAGGATTACAGGACAGCTGGCCGATGCGGCCGAGCGGTTCTAGGTGCTTCAGTCCAGAACTGCACTGCTGCTATGTTCGCAGTTTCGTATCCTGCCTTGGGCAATAATGTGTGTGATGTCCTTAGGTTAGTTAGGTTTAAGTAGTTCTAAGTCTAGGAGACTGATGACCTCAGAAGTTAAGTCCCATAGTGCTTAGAGCCATTTGATTATAGGAGACCTGTTAAGCTTAAACACCTTCATTGTAAATCAGATTTTGACTGAAGATTTGCAGATGCAAAAGGTTTGTGCCAAAATGGCGCCAAAGAACCTCACAATTGAGCAGAACCACAATTGAAGAAATGGGTGTGACTATCTTCTTGAGAGGATTGCCAATGACCACGAATGGTTCAGTTGTGTGTTCCCAGGTGATGAATCCTTGATCTCTGAGTATGATCCTGAGACAAAGTGGTAAAGTGAGGAGTAGTGGCATTTTGAGACATCTCCTCGACAGCAAAAAGCTCGAATGAGCTAAAAAAAGACCAAAACTATGCTGATTTTGTCTGGGGCACTAAAGTATCCCTTTTCGTCTATGTCTGTATGATTGATTTTCCGAGACGTTGAGTTTATACTGGTACAGTCCAACATCTTTCAAGAAAAGGATGTTTCTTTCACTTTTATGTAAAACGTTTCTGTCGCCATCTGCCAACAGGTTTCCTGAGCTTGGAGGATGAGGTGATACCAGGCAACGCAGGCCTCAAGGACCAGCAGATGGCGCTGCAGTGGGTGCAGCGCAACATTGCGGCCTTTGGTGGCGACCCTGCCAGGGTCACCATTGGAGGCGAGAGCGCCGGCGGTTGCTCCGCCTCGCACCACTTCATCTCTCCACAGTCTGCGGGTATGCCGGCTCCCGTTGCCACACACACTTTGAAAGCGCACTGCTTTTAGTCAATCACTGTCTATGTTGATTAGGATGCTCAGCAAGCTGCATAAGACTACTAGCCCTTCCTCTGCGTTTCAAATATCAGATTCTTGGGTCTTACCGTTACACTAGCCATTTACTTGTCCAGTGAAATGGCTTCCAGGTTATCTGTTTACAGAGGGTGTATTTCTTCAAGATGGCTAGTTGTGCGAAAATGAAGATAGAAACTTTGATTAAATCAGAACTTAGACATAGGAATATTGGCATGCATTACTGGAATAAGGTTGCCTGGGAGTGGAAGGACTGTGCAAAATAAGGATTGAGCATTATTGATATTAAGATTTTTATTAGTGCTCCTCAGAATAAATAATTTTATCAATTAGGTCAACCCAATAATTACATAAAAATTTAAGAACAACTGCTGATAATTGAGCAACAATGTTAGCAAATATTTCTGTGAGGCTAAATAACAAAACGGTTGTAATGTTAATTGAAATAATTGCTCTCAACTCTCCAAAAGCCATTCATGGGAATATGAAGTATGAAAGTATAAATTTACAACAAATATTATTCTCGTTACAAAAGTATGGAAATTGTGTGTGTCACTAGTTACTATTGTTGAAATATTTACAGAAAAATATCAATAAGAGAAGCAAGATAACATTTCATCAAATTAAGATAGATAACATCCTCTTTAAAAGTTCTAAGCATACAATCTTCAAAACAAGTAGGCCAATAAGATCTTTAGAATGAATTTGACCAAAACAGAACAAATAATTCAAATTTTCCTAAAAAGGATTTCATTGAAAGGAAACCAAAATAATTAAAGGTGCTTGATATGAAGCCATCATGCTTCGGATAATATGGTGAGGATGAATGGATCAGAAATTACTTAGGGCAGTCCCGATACGCTGCTTACCACACTCCTTTCCTAAGCGTCCAGTGAGAACAAACCTCAGGCAAAAACGTACAATGTTAGGCTGATGAAGAGACAACGAATATTTAAGCAAAACGAGTAAAAAACGTAAATTACCGGATTACACGCCGGCAGCGTAGACGAAATAGCTGTGAAAAGTTACTGAAAGATAACAGAGCAATTGGACAAGGCTTCTACGCCCACTTACACCTGATAGTAAAGAAGTTGAGCGGCCAACCGAGATTCAGCTTCAAATCACGCCACGAGGTGGAAACGGTAAATACTGAACTGGCGCGGGAATGAAAACATAGGTGGATTGAAGACGCGAACGATTGGCTGGTGAACCTCAACTACCTAAACACAAGCTTGGCTTGGAAGTTGGAAGTACGATGTGACCCACCAAAATACGAGCAACAATATTTGCCTATATATATATATATATATATATATATATATATATATATATATATATATATATATATATATATATATATATATGGTGGTCCATTGATAGTGACTGGGCCAAATATCTCACGAAATAAGCATCAAACGAGAAGACTACAAAGAACGAAACTCGTCTGGCTTAAAGGGGGAAACCAGATGGCGCTATGGTTGGCCCGCTAGATGGCGCTGCCATAGGTCAAACGGATATCAACGGCGTTTTTTAAAATATGAATCCGCGTTTTTTTATTACATATTCGTGTAGTACGTAAAGATATATGAATGTTGTAGTTGGAGCACTTCTTTCGCTTTGTGATTTTTAATTTAAAAAACCTACCTTTTACCAACTGTTCGTCACAAAGCGAAAAAAGTGGTCCAACTAAAATATTCATATTTCTTTATTTTATATTGAAAAAAAATTTAAATTTAAAAAAACCTACCTGTTACCAACTGTTCATCTAAAATTGTGAGCCATATGTGTGTGACTATTACAGCGCCATCTATCACAAAGCGAAAAAAGTGGTCCAACTAAAACATTCATATTTCTTCACGTACTACAGGAATATGTAATAAAAATGGGGGTTCCTAATTTTAACAAAACCCAGTTGATATCCGTTTGACCTATGGCAGCGCCACCTAGCGGGCCAACCATAGCGCCATCTGATTTCCCCCTTCAAGCTAGACAAGTTTCATTCTTTGTAGTTTTTTCGTTTGACGCTTATTTCGTGAGGTATTTGGCCCAGTCAGAATCAATGGACCACCCTGTATATTGGAAGCCCTTACTAATAACACACTGAACAGAAAAGAAATGTATAAAACCCCAATATTGTAAAATACACAATCAAATCACAGCTCTATGTCAAGTACCAAACAGAAGCTATTATGTTCTGATACGAGTGACACGCTCCTCAAATATCCTGACCAGACGCAGGAACAAGGAACAACAGGAGGCTAAACTGAGTTCGATATACACTCCTGGAAATTGAAATAAGAACACCTTCAATTCATTGTCCCAGGAAGGGGAAACTTTATTGACACATTCCTGGGGTCAGATACATCACATGATCACACTGACAGAACCACAGGCACATAGACACAGGCAACAGAGCATGCACAATGTCGGCACTAGTACAGTGTATATCCACCTTTCGCAGCAATGCAGGCTGCTATTGTTCCATGGAGACGATCGTAGAGATGCTGGATGTAGTCCTGTGGAACGGCTTGCCATGCCTTTTCCACCTGGCGCCTCACTTGGACCAGCGTTCGTGCTGGACGTGCAGACCGCGTGAGACGACCCTTCATCCAGTCCAAAGCATGCTCAATGGGGGACAGATCCGGAGATCTTGCTGGCCAGGGTAGTTGACTTACACCTTCTAGAGCACGTTGGGTGGCACGGGATACATGAGGACATGCATTGTCCTGTTGGAACAGCAAGTTCCCTTGCCGGTCTAGGAATGGTAGAACGATGGGTTCGATGACGGTTGGATGTACGGTGCAGTATTCAGTGTCCCCTCTACGATCACCAGAGGTGTACGGCCAGTGTAGGAGATCGCTCCCCACACCATTCGTCCCACCATTCACGCCTCTCGCGACACCACTGGAGGCGGGCTGCACGATGTTGGGGCGTGAGCGGAAGACGGCCTAACGGTGTGCGGGACCGTAGCCCAGCTTCATGGAGACGGTTGCGAATGGTCCTCGCCGATACCCCAGGAGCAACAGTGTCCCTAATTTGCTGGGAAGTGGCGGTGCGCTCCCCTACGGCACTGCGTAGGATCCTACGGTCTTGGCGTGCATCCGTGCGTCACTGAGGTCCGGTCCCAGGTCGACGGGCACGTGCACCTTCCGCCGACCACTGGCGACAACATCGATGTACTGTGGAGACCTCACGCTCCACGTGTTGAGCAATTCGGGGGTACGTCCACCCGGCCTCCCGCATGCCCACTATACGCCCTCGCTCGAAGTCCGTCAACTGCACATACGGTTCACGTCCACGCTGTCGCGGCATGCTACCAGTGTTAAAGACTGCGATGGAGCTCCGTATGCCACGGCAAACTGGCTGACACTGACGGCGGCGGTGCACAAATGCTGCGCAGCTAGCGCCATTTGACGGCCAACGCCGCGGTTCCTGGTGTGTCCGCTGTGCAGTGCGTGTGATCATTGCTTGTACAGCCCTCTCGCAGTGTCCGGAGCAAGTATGGTGGGTCTGACACACCGGTGTCAATGTGTTCTTTTTTCCATTTCCAGGAGTGTAGAAGAAGCAGGGCACCAAAATGTGCAGCAAGCGAAAAGCCACAATTATCACATCTGTCACTGGGGCGGAAGATCAGTCTTTACGAATGCCTTGTGGTCTCGACCCGAAGCAACGAACTAAATGTAGCTCAACGAGCATGCAAAGCCGCTGTGCGACGACGAACAGTGGAAAAACTTGGAGACTCCACGAGACTTGTGGAGGACGACGAGCCACCGCTCGCCTCCAGACCCGGTCGGCAAAAGGAATAATGTGTCCACTCCTGTTTCCGGTGCACGTCTCTCGTGTCCGGAAGATGCTCAGCCAGGTCAACTTGGAAGTCACACGGGCTGTGGAACAAACAGCTGGGTAGTTGTTTTGCATACTTGCGCTGTCCGTGCTGGTTCACTCACTGCCTCTCCTGGGAAACGGCCTCCATGACATTTGCGGCAAACGTGCCACGTCCATCTCCACGCCAAAGATTCTGTTCGAGGAGACGAGGCGCGAGTTGTCGATCGTGCAAAGTTACTTTCAGCAGAATCACCCGATTTTTCAGGGGTACATCTTTTAGATACATGCTTATATAACGTTGAGGTACTTTTTAGATTACGTTTAGTATCAGAGTGAAATGGTGAGGATGCGGGTATACGGGAGTGCAAATGAAGTTTCACAATTTATTTCACACTAATAATTTCATACAAGGCACACGCTGGTAGCCTGAGCATATTTGGTTTTAAATACTCATAAGGTAAATACTGAGTAGTTTAAAATAACTAACAAGTACATCAGACGCCTTAAATATCACAATATTTTTTTATGAAAAGGATGTCTGTGCCTCAGAGTTCAATTAATTCAGAACTAGTAGCTGACAAAATTCCGATTACAAGTGTTATATTGCAGTCAACAACTTAATTACAGCATCAGAACAGCAAACCAATATCTGACAAAAGAAGTTAACAGCCTCATCCTGAAAACCTTCAGAATGTTGTCTAAGCAGGCCTTTCGCAGATTTAGACAGGTGTAAAGAAACGTTTAGGTTTTAGAGCCCTAAAAGAGAGAAAAGATCCTATTACCACGCATGCCATAACATATTAAAACAGTTACATGTAATTTAAGCCAATGTGCACCTTATCCACAAATCAGTAGCATGAATCAATTCATTATATCAGAGCTCCGGTAACTCGATAGATCACAGGGTCCCTTTATCCCAGTCGCGCACATTTAAATAGGGTATCAGGTGGTACTTGGGGAACCGTACCTGGGGAATTGTCTCTCAAACGATGCCGTTAAATAAATTCAACTCTAGAGATAATTCATATCGACAAAAGAAAAAGGAACTTCACCTCAATTAACGACCACTTCAGCCAGTTCAAAAGAAAGAAAAGTTTGCGGTAAGATCTCTCCCATGGGTGCAATATCTACAGATTAAATTAAATTGCAGGAGTGCACAAGTTACCGTTGGCATTCTCTTTATAAAAGGAACACAATTTAAAATACTGAACCTCAGTACTTCGCACCTAATTTCTAAACATCGAACACAGAATCACTTTTCGTCTACACGTAAATGTTGGGGCAGCCGACACTGCACAAGCACTATCAAGATTTACGCTCGCGAGTAATACAGGGTGACAGTTACAGAACTAAATGAAATAAAATTGTCATAGCTCCTGAACGATTTGTGTTCGGCCGTTCAAACTGCACGGTTGGCGGCCGGTCATGGTGGGAAGTAGTATGCACATTATGGGTTGGCTTAGCGACGAAGCCCACTTTCATTTGGATGGGTCCGTCAATGAGCAAAATTGGCGACTTTGAGGGACTGAGAATCCGCATTTCGTGATCGAGAAGTCTCTTCACCCTCAAAGGGTGACTGTGTGGTGTGCAATATCCAGTCAAGAAATAATCGGTGTAATTAATATTCCTTGACTCCCGAACAGTGCGCGAAGGTTTTGGAAGATGATTTCATTCTCATTATCCAAAGTGACCGTGATTTCGACAACATCTGGTTCGTGCAAGACGGAGCACGACCCCTCGACGCAAGTGAGGGTTTGATGTCTGGAGGAGTACTTTGGGGACCGCATTCTGGCTTTGGGGTTCTGGGGACCCCAGAGCCAGAATGCGGTCTGGCATGGCCCTCGATTGACCACCATATTCTCCGGATCTGAATACACGCGACTCACTTTTGTGGGGCTATATTAAAGACAAGGTGTGCAGCAACAAAACAAAAGCCACTTCTGAGCCCGAAACAGCCATTCAGGAGGTCATCGGCAGCATCGATGTTCCGACACTTCAGCGGGCCATGCAGAATTTCGCTATTCGCCTGCGCCACATCATCGCCAATGATCGCAGGCATATCGAACATGACATAACCTAAATCCGAAGATCTGTAGTGACGTTTACATGTTGAATAAAGTGTGTTCACCGAGCGAGGTGGCGCAGTGGTTAGCACACTGCACTCGCATTCGGGAGGACGACGGTTCAATCCCGCGCTCGGCCATCCTGATTTAGGTTTTCCGTGATTTTCCTAAATCGCTCCAGGCAAATTCCGGGATGGTTCCTTTCAAAGGGCACGGCCGAATTCCTTCCCCGTCCTTCCCTAATCCGATGAGACCGATGACCTCGTAGTTTGGTCTCTTCCCCCAAATCAACCAACCAACCAACCAAAGTGTGTTCAGGCAGTAGTTTGTAACTAATTTACGTTTCCCCCCCCCTGTATCTTCAGTCACTTTTGGTGCATGTAACAATGGAAGGCCACGACGTTCGCATCATAGATTTACTTCAAATTTTGTACACTTTTAGTACTCCATTAGGACAACATAATGTGCAAGTAGTAAGACGTACTAGTTAGATAGTTTCGAGAAAATCACAAGAGAAGTTTTTGACCACGAACTGGCAGCGGTTATGTGCTTAGCGCCGAAGCTTCGTAATGGGTGGATCGCTGGATCGAGTTCTGCTCATCTTTTAATTTATATTATTATTTTCAACACTATTCGTATTATTTCGCACATATTTAATTTGAAAGGTAATACGATGAAAACACATGTGTATTCGCACTAACTCTTATTGAATTTCCAATGTTATTTCGTTGTTTACTAATTTTTATCGATACAAGAAATATCATACGACTACTGTTTCTACAGGCAAGCTAAAAGCTTTATCCAGATCCTTCAGTCTTGTACATCTTTGATTGACAACGAACGAGAAACTGCTTCTTTTGGATAAATAATTATGAATCGAAACCCTCAGCTGCCGACAGGTGTTGTTTATATATCTCAATGGGGATAGGTGAGAATGTATGCCCTTATAGGGACTCGAACCCGGGATGTCCTGCTTACCTGACAGACGCTCTATCCATCATTTTTTTCTCATTTTGTTCTATATTGTTCGTTGAATTTGTTCGTGGCGTACATCCGATGACACCTGTTCAAGTTGTTTGTTGATCCGTTCACTCAGTTTTTTTTTTTTTTTTTTTTATTACAGAGGGTAGCTAAACCCTCTGGCCGAACACGCTGAGCTACCGCGCCGGCGTCCATCTGAGCCACCGAGGACACAGATGAATAGCGCGACTGCAGGGACTTATCCCTTGCACGCTTCCCGTGAGACCCACATTCCGTACTGTCCACAATCTACATTCGTAATGGATATTTCCCATCCACTCATTACTCGCGCCAGCTATGGTGACGATTCGCATAAGAGTTCTGGCGACCTGTGCTCATTCGCACAGACGGTCAATGATCGGGTAGCCTTTAATTATATATGAAGATATTAACTGTTGCCGAGAGAACAGATACCATAGATGACCGTGCAGCTTCTCTAGAATAAATGATTATCAATCGAAACCCTCAGCTGCCGACAGATGGATAAAGTGTCTGCCGTGTAAGCAGGAGATCCCAGGTTCGAGTCCCGCTCAGGGCATACATTTTCAACTGTCCCCATTGAGGTGTATCAACAACACCTGTCGGTAGCTGTGGGTTCAGATACACAATCATTTATTCTAGAGAAGGTGCACGGTCATCTATGGTATCTGTTCTTTCGGCAACAGTAACTATCTTCATATATAGTTAAAGGCTACCCAGCCAATGACCTTCGTCTGTGCGAATGCGCACAGGTTGGCCGAACTCGTACGAGAATCGTCACCTTAGTAATGAGCGGATGGGTAAATATCAATTGGGAACATTACTTATGTAGATTGTAGACAGTTGGGAATGTGGGTCCCACGAGAAGCGTACAAGGGATAAGTCCCTGAAGTCTGTTCATCTGTGTCCTCGGTGCTCAGATGTATGCCGGTACGGTAGCTCAGCGTGTTTGGTCAGAGGGTTAGCTGCCGGAGTGAATGAATCAATAACAAACTTCAACGGGCGTCAGGGGACGTCTGCAACGAACTATTGAGAAGAAAAAAAAAAACATTTTCAGCTGTCCCCATTGAGGTATATCAACAACACCTGTCGGCAGCTGAGGGGTTCGATTCATAATCATTTATTCTAGAGAAGCTGCACGGTCGACAAATTACGGTACCAGTATTTACGAAAATGTTTCGTTACGCATGGTTTGCATCCAAACAAAGGGAAATTTTTCAAAATGTCTGCGAGCTTTGTTTTTCCTGGAGCCACATTTGGTCTCTGCTTACACAGTTTGGAAGAAATGGCGATTGTCTCTTAGGAAGCAGTCGAGAGAGCTTTTACCTGTATTTTATAAACTGATATGCCTTCCGTTTGTTTTTGATGGATTTTGATGTCGGGGTACTCAGTCTCGCTACAAAAACCTTGTGGTCAATAATTTCTGTGAACTTAACGGACACCCTTGTTTCACGGCGTGTGGTAAACCGATGTGGGTTGCGGGGATAATTTGGAGTATGTCGTTTGGGCTGAAGCAGCGGCTGCCTTAGAAGCCGGACGTGTACGCAGGTCTGTTCCGCGGGGTGATCATCCAGAACGGGCAGTCGGTGTCGCCGTGGGGGATCTTCCCCAACGCCCGCGACATGGCCTTCCGACTGGGCGCTCTGCTCGGCCTGCAGACCAACGACTCCCAGGAGCTGGCGGCCTTCCTCAGGGCGCAGGAGGCCAGCGACCTCGTCGACCGCGGCAACGAGATCCTCACTGACGACGTGAGTATAGCTGGCAGCCAGGGCGCGCAGCGCTGGCTGTCGTTGGGCCCACTGGCGTCCCAGGAGGTCCTGCATCCTGTTGGGAACATCAGTTCGCCGGCCGGTTACGTACTGATGGAAGCTAATCCCTAATGTCCTAACTAACGCTCTACTTTCTTCTAGTTTCTTCCAGACATTCATTTCCTCGACAATTCTACGAAGAACCTTCTCATTCCTTCCTTACATAAGCTTCAGCGCAGTCTGTAACATTTTGTACCGACCCTCCCTCCTAAGTCGTTCAGGCGTATTTTCTGTGATGTTTCAGCAACCATCGACAGTGTCGTTTCTGCCGAGTGTCACTGGAATCAACCCAAGCAAATACGGCTCGTGTCGGTATTTCATGAGACATTCAGTGTCGACGGTAAGCGTCTGTTTGTTTAGAGTTGCAAACAAAATGAGTTTTAATGCGGAATTTTACGTGGTCATTCGATAAACCGGTTCCAAATTAGTATAGCGCGAGATCTGTTTTATCGACATACATATTAACAGGGACAGTAAAACACCAAAAATAACCGGTACTGCAACAGCGACGAAGCAGCTCTGCTGCTTGGTGGTTATGGTGTCCCTTATTTTTCATATATATATATATATATATATATATATATATATATATATATATATATATATATAAGCAAAGATGCTGTAATTTATCAAACGAAAGCATTGGTATGTTGATAGAGACAATAACAAACACAAACACACACACCAATTTCAAGCTTTCGCAACCCATGGTTGCTTCATCGGGAAAGAGGTAAGGAGAGGGAAAGACGAAAGGATGTGGGTTTTAGGGTTTTAAGGGAGAGGGTAAGGAGTGATTCCAGTCCCGAGACAGGTATACACTCGCACGCACACACATATCCATCCGCATATATACAGACACCACCAGAGATATTGGCCTTTAGATATGTCTGCATGTGCCTGTGTATGTGCGGATGGATATGTGTGTGTGTGCGAGTGTATACCTGTCCCGTTTTCCCCCTAAGGTAAATCTTTCCGCTCGCGGGACTGGAATGACTCCTTACCCTCTCCCTTAAAACACACATCCTTTCGTCTTTCCCTCTCCTTCCCTCTTTCCTGATGAAGCAACCGTGGGTTGCGAAAGCTTGAAATTGGTGTGTGTGTTTGTGTTTGCTATTGTCTCTATCAACATACCAACGATTTCGTTTGGTAAGTTACAGCATCTTTGTTTTTAGATATATTTTTCCCAATGGAACGTTTCCCTCTCTATATATATATACACATATAAAATTTTGCTGAGATCGAAGCAGTATAACCCCGGCCGACTTGAGTGCACTGAGTTTAGTGTTATTCTAATTACCATTTATTAGTGGTTTTAATTCGCCAATTTCCTTGTCGTAATGCACTCTCATCTTCATTTCAGAGAAAACATTAGCGACTTCGTGTCAATCAAGAGCAGAGGTCTGTTCTCTTGCCTGAAGATCATGAACACTAATTTTATTCAAGAATGCCCTTCGACAGGGATGAGCAGCATCTCAGAATTGGATGGTAAAGGTGTAGTTAAGGACTTGTAGGTTGTTGATGACTCTGCAGAAACGAGCATTATATTAATTCAAGATTTATACGGACTATTGACTGTAGACGTGGCGCAAAAAGAATTTATATTTTGTTGCGTTCAAGAACATTGTACACTGTAACTAGATGGCAAGAAAGAATCACTGAAAAGAAAACATTAAACGTATCCTAAGAGGTAAAAAGGCGTTTAATTTTCATTTTATCCAGTCATTACTACCTATTACACTAACGAAAAATTACCAAACCTAAAATTCCAATATTGAAACATGTCACTCTAGTCGACAAGGGTGTCATCCCACTGAGATGAATTTTTTTCCGTAGTAGATGTAACCAAAGAAAAAACATTTAAAGGATGAGCGTAAATTTTTTCGAAAAGAAAAATTTTTGGGGGAAAGAAGGAACGTCCTAATGCCGGTTGCAGTCAGTACAGGCCAGGGCGGCACTGTCGCTGCTAGAGTCCTGGTTATTCTTGGTGTTTTGCTGCACCAGTTAATATATGTAGATAAAACTAATATCAAATTAGACTAATTTTGAACTGTTCTATCAAATTCCCCTTTAAAAATCCTTTTATTTGTAACGCAAAACAAAGCGATATTTTCCGTCAACGCTGAGCTTAAAAAAAAAAAAAAAAAGGCTCTGAGCACTATGGGACTTAACATCTGTGGTCATCAGTCCCCTAGAACTTAGAACTACTTAAACCTAACTAACCTAAGGACATCACACACATCCATGCCCGAAGCAGGATTCGAACCTGCGACCGTAGCAGTCGCGCGGACTGAACGCCTAGAACCGCTAGACTACCGCGGCCGGCGCGCTGGGCTTCGCTTGAAAGATGTGATGAGCAGTATTTGTTTGGCTGACCCCATATACGCACTGCAAAGTCGAGATTTCAGATACATACCAAAACATTAGAGGAAATACGCCTGACGTCTCTTAGAGAGGAGATCCTGTATGAGTTTTTTTCTAAATTGATTTTTTTGTCATGAGGATTTGAATGGTGACTAAGGTCTGCGTATGTCGGATGATACTGTACATCAGTGAATATTATGTTTCTGAAAATCTCAATAGATACAAATATTGTACACAGATTATTTTTAGATTTTTCCATGACAGACAAACGAACGTTCAAGGATCTTTGAGTCGATAACTCTGCCGTTATTGTCTCTGATGTATACGTAATGAGGTATTACAATCAGTGGTGTGTAAAATGTGGTTGACTTTCGTTGGTAAGCAGGGATCTGTGAGAGTGACAAACACAAACAGTATTTACGAACATTATTATCGTGATTTGCTTGTTGTAGGCACACTTTGTGAATACCGAAGGATGTTGACAACAAACCCCGAATTGTCACTGATGTGAGTGTAAACAAGGGCAGTACTCAAAAAATGGTTCAAATGGCTCCAAGTACTATGGGACTTATTTGAGGTCATCAGTCCCCTAGACTTAGAACTACTTAAACCTAACCTACCTAAGGACATCACACATACCCATGCTCGAGGCAGGATTCGAACCTGTGGCCGTAGCGGCAGCGCGGTTCCGGGCTGAAACGCCTAGAACCGCTCGGCCACAGCGGCCGGCCAAGGGCAGTACTCCCAGTCAGATATCAGGCACGCTTGTCTACAAACACAACTAGTGAAACGGCAACTCCATTTCCAAAAACACATTTTTATCCAGTGAGACAGAAATACTTATCTTCAAGAGATTGTTGTACAATATTCCTAGCCTGTGACAGTCCTGGTCTGAGGCTAAGTTAATTGGTTGTACGGTACAGTCTAGTAGTCAGCGTAGGCACTGCTGTGGGAGGGTCAGGTGTTGTCGAAGAGCGGTCGATACTTTTGAGATGGCTGAGGGGCAATGATTGGATTTGTAGTGGAGGCTACAACTGGAACTGGAACTGGAACTGGCGGTCAATCTAAACCTCACTGGAACTCTCTCGGCCTAAGCTGCAGAACGCGACACGTGACCTGGGGCCCAGTGGTACTAAGTTCCGCACTATCAGTTCCGCGTGATGCGTGATGTGAAACATATTCCGCGGTGCTAGTGACCTCAGTACCAGGCCGCTGAAATTCGCTGCCGGAGTCGCTTCACTTGAGAGTGTAGGCTGGAGGGAAGTGTAGCGACTTGCGGTCGCTGCAATGTGTGTGAAAAGCAATGAGGCAGACTTTTTATCTACCTAAGTTGTAATTTTTTTCAACCAAAAATATTGTCCACTTCAAAGTAGTTCCCTTCGGCAACTTTACACCGGCGGAGTCGTTCTCAGTCTTTACAGGCGCACTGAAAGGCTTCAACTAGTAGGGCATTCAATATGTCAGACACTTCTTTTGAATGTTCTTGAGAGTCCTAAAATGAGGTCATTTTAAGATATTTATGAATTTCGTAGAAAAGAAGAAGTCACAAAGACTCAGATCATGTGAACAGAGGGTCTGTGGAACAACAGGAATGCTTTTCGAGGCCAGAAGTTCCGTGATGAAGTGGCCGCGTGACATGGGGCATTGTTATGATGCAGCATCCAATTGTCCGCAGTGTTCGGTCTCACTCGTTTCTCGATTTTGCTGAGCCTTTCGAGGACATCACTTAGTAGACAGTTTGTCCTGGAGGAACAAATTCTTTATGCACTATACCCCTAATGTCGAAAAAGAAAATCAGCATTGTTTCGATCTTTGATTTGCTCATTCGAACTTTTTTCGGTCGATGAAGTCTTTAAGTGTGCCATTTCTCACTTTTCCGTGTTGTCTGACGATCTTACTGAAAAATCCAGGATTTATCATCTGTGATGACTCAACTAAACCATTCGTGGTCATTGACAATCTTCTCAAGCAGCTCAAAGCATACATTTCTTTGACTGTCCTTCTGCTCAGTTGTGAGCATATACGGCACCATTTTGCCACAGACCTTCTGGTGTTATAGATTTTGCTATTCACACACATTTAATCAAATATAACAGTAATTATGATAATGCATGGCAATGTGACTACGAAGGCTTTCCCTGCGTAATAATTGATAAAATTCTTCTCGGGTGTGCAGCCAGATCGTAACGTCATATTGACACAATATTTCAACGGTCCACCCGGCCTCCATCTTCAGGTGAGAGTGCTGGTACGCGATCTAGCCGGAAGTCAGTTCTGGCGAGATCGTGTACCAGCACTCTGACCTGAAGATGTCGGCCAGGTGGACGGCTGAAATATTGTGTCCAGATGACGTTATGCTCCGGCTGCACACCCGAGAAGAATATTATTTTTTCTGGCAATGTTTGCCGACAAGATAAAGAATCCAATCTATAACACTAGATTGCGTACTCACTGCAGTTCTGCTTTACCGTTTTTGGTATGACTTGGAAAGAGAAAAAAATTAATGGATGATCGCCAATGTGTCGGTTCCCGATTGTGTTCAGGAGACGTAAAGTTTGTTTACGTGAAGGTGGTTTCGTGACTGACCTTTGACCCAGATTGCCTTCACGCAATCAGAATCTTCGATGAAAATACCTAAGGGACCTATTTGAATAATAACAAATGGAAATGAATGCAAAACAGTGAAATCTTGTAAAAAGTTATCACATTGAAAATTGAACACATTAATGTCTTCCCGAATACAATCGAGATACCGCGATGAAGAGCGAACCTGTAACAAAGCTTACATATACTGAAAAATCATGGTGAGCGTAAAGAAAAGAATAAGCAGAGATTTTCTGTAAAGTGAAGCATCAATATATTCTCAAAGAACAAAGGCATTAAACTAACGTTTTGATATTTTCTCACACGTGGAGCAGTTCAACAATTGCTGCTTTTGTCTGTCAGAGTTTTCTTGAAAATTAAGTGTTCTGGCGTGCGCACAGCTTACCGAAGCGTTTTGCTTGGTGATTTACAGCGTTTTTGACACTAAATAACATATAACTTGTAGCGGTGCTACATAACACGTCTTAATAAGTCGGCAACCAAACGCAAATACGGTAGTGAAATCTCTAGAACATTTCTTAACAAATGATGGAGTTTTCTTTCAAATGTTTCGCAGCTTATTGCTATCGCGCGCTGTGGCAATGATTTAAATATCTGCACCCAGCGGGTCATATTGTTTATTTGAAATATTTTAACGCTGGACGCGCGTCTTGGTGTAGGCGCACATTGTAAAGTATTTTGTCTCTTTACACATGCGATCTGATACTTAATATATTTACTAAATACAGCCCGATGGCTGTTCCTCTCTTTTATGACAAATATCTCATCTTCAAATTATCTGAAATCCAATAATATTACAACCTGCAGCATGCGCAAAACTTCTGTGAAAATTTGATTTATGATGAATATCTTTCACAGGTCACCCGTTATCTTCTTTGTTAAACGTCGATCTGATCTCACAAGAGCACGCATATGTTCTACATCTACATTTATACTCCGAAAGCCACCCAACGGTGTGTGGCGGAGGGCACTTTACGTGCCACTGTCATTACCGCCCTTTTATGTTCCAGTCGCGTATGGTTCGCGGGAAGAACGACTGTCTGAAAACCTCCGCGCTCTCTCGAATCTCTCTAATTTTACATTCGTAATCTGGGGAGGTATAAGTAGGGGGAAGCAATATATTCGATACCTCATCGAGAAACGCACCCTCTCGAAACCTGGATAGCAAGCTACACCGCGATGCAGAGCGCCTCTCTTGCAGAGTCTGCCACTTGAGTTTGCTAAACATCTCCGTAACGCTATCACGGTTACCAACCAACCCTGTAACGAAACGCGCCGCTCTTCTTTGGATCTTCTCTATCTCTTCCGTCAACCCGATCTGGTACGGATTCCACACTGATGAGCAATACTCAAGTACAGGTCGAACGAGTGTTTTGTAAGCCACCTCCTTTGTTGATGGACTACATTTTCTAAGGACTCTCCCAATGAATCTCAACCTGGTACCCGCCCTACCAACAATTAATTTTATATGATCATTCCACTTCAAATCGTTCTGCACCCATACTCCCGGATATTTTACAGAAGTAACTGCTACCAGTGTTTCTTCTGCTATCATATAATCATACAATAAAGGATTCTTCTTTCTATGTATTCGCAATACATTACATTTGTCTATGTTAAGGGCCAGTTGCCAATCCCTGCACCAAGTGCCTATCCGCTGCAGATCTTCCTGCATTTCGCTGTAATTTTCTAATGCTGCAACTTCTCTGTATACTACAGCATCATCCACGAAAAGCCGCATGGAACTTCCGACAACTTGAAGTTGAAGGTCTCCCTGAGCGAGGTTCATTTTCACTGTGTTTTCGGCCTTTCCAAAATGATCTTCACAAGCGAAAACCTTGTGCTCTTGATGAGGAATGTTCGCCATAGGTCTGTTTCAACTTTTCAAAGCTCACACTCGCGGATTCCCCAGGTTTAACACAAAACTTGATTGCATAGCATTACTCTAAATTCCACTGTTACATTTTCATAACACACAACATAAACACAACTTCATTGGTTGCGCTCATGAAACGTCCCCTTAGAAAAATTATACATAACTGTGCTTAAACTGAAGCACAATATTTTTGGTGTAACGCAATCTGACTTCCAAAAATCCCTAAGAAACAATGGCCCTGACTAACATTAACCTATACGTTTCACAAATCACTTACCTCACAAAAATCTTCGTTACTCAAGCTACCGCAATACAGCGAGCGCCACTACTGCCAGCTAAATAAAAGATTCAAACTACTGAAGGCACTAACTACTGATAAGCAGAGTCAGCAAATGAAAGATTTTAATAGAGAACAAACAATGTATTTACCTTAATAGTCATAATATATATATCAGTTCATGACACCAATTCTTACAAATTTCAAAACTCCGCCATCTCTCTCCCCACGTCCACCACTGCTGGCGGCTCACCTCCAACTGCGCAACGCTACGCGCTGTTAGCATCCAGCTGCCGCTGCCCAACACTACAATGGCGAATATTACAACAATGCCAACCAGCCACAGACTGCACACGGCACAACCAGTGATTTTCATACAGAGCGCTAATTGGCGGCGGCGTTACCAATAAAAAAAACCTAAACAGCCTACTTACACACACAACATAAACACAACTTCATTGGTTGCGCTCTCAAAAATCACACATGGCTCTATGGAGCTTAAACTCGGACTGAGCACCTAAGAAGAATGAGCACAACGGTCTACACAAATAGAATAACGCAGCGTTGCCAGATCGCTCGTAGTGTTACCTTTCTCATTACTATTCTCACACACCTCGTAAAAGGCAAACAAAAAGTTTCGGTTTGGGTTCATTCCTGCAGCGTATATGCAACGTAGAGCAATTATAATGAGAGTGAATAAACACCGACGTGTCGGCAAGGGATTACTTTGGCATTCGTGTCTTTCGTCATACGTTTCTTAAATGCGCCGACGTTATTACCAAAAGCGTTCAAACAGGACCAGCATGCTGTTATCCTTTTCTTGGCTGGTGGAGGACACATGGCATTTATCGGAGAATGAAGAATCTGTATGGTGCACCATGTCTGTTGAACGCCTTCCAAGAGCGAGAGCGGAGGATTTTGACAGGTACATTTGTAAAGTGGTCCACTAAGGTGCGTGAATGGCACCCAGGGTGTTGCCAAACTTGAGGGTGTTAGAGGGACATTTAATTCACGCACATCTCAATGGTGCATCCCTACATCCCCCGTTCCTCCTTTGATGACGCCACAAGAGGGAGCGAAAAAGAAGGGATGCAAATGCATAAGTGCCCTTTCCTACCACAGGTCACGTCCAAATTTCGTCGAGTGGTTTTGAACAGTTTCTAAAGGCCCCAAACTGTACACGAGGGCTTAATTTACGGTCGTGCTGCCGTCCAAAGTTGTCAGAGCACGTTTAATGCGAATGCAGCCTCACGACGTCCTTAGGGAGGGGTTGGAACTTCTGATGGTGTCAGCAGAGGCCGTCGTCGAGCCCTGAAGTGATGCACCATTAGGGTAGAAGATCGTAGGCACCTTTCAACAAAATTTAAAACTTATTTTTCGCAATGGGAGACAATTACGGGGTTCCGAAAAGTCATTCTTTCAAGGCGCGTAGTACTACATGGACACTATAGGTAGATTTCTATTAGGTGTGTCTTAGGATGTGAAACAATGTGGCATACCACAAGTTTGTGATAATGTTCCTGACTTACTTTTTACATAAAATTTCTTTCTGTTTTTTTTGTTTTTTTTTTTTGTTTTGAAGTAATTTCATTTATGGCTGGTGTTTCAGGAGAAGGTGAAGCTATCGCATCTGGCCTTCGCTCCGGTTGTCGAACCAGAGGTGGAAGATGCTTTTGTGAGAGAGCACCCCATCACTGTACTCAAAGAGGGTCGCTTCAACAAGGTGCCGGTTCTCACTGGAGTCGACTCGGGCGAGGGCGTTCTCTTCATATTCCGTAAGTCTGCTGTTGGATACGCTTTGTGGAGGTGTCGGACTCAGACCATTGACTTAGAATCCTGAATCCTGGCCGATGAGCGTTCTACAAGGCTTTTCTGCAATTATTGGTTGGTCATGGACACTACTGATTCCATCAACAATGTCCATTCAGGTGAAACAGAACCTCACACCTCAAATTTTTCGAAATCACAAGGAACATCTGACATATTAGTAATTATCAACGACACATGAATAAACATTGTCAGAATAATTTGCTGAGGTATAAAATTTAATAGTTGATTAAAACCATGTGTCGACGTATTAATTTTCGTGTAATAATTTTAAGGTGGTGACTTGTTTGTAATTACTAATATCGTTGTGTCTCTGGACTTCATACAAAATTTACTTCCCGGTTAGAAGTTACAATGACAACACAGAGCACAATAAAAACGTAAGAAACTTCAGCACCAACAACGAAATTATGGCTTAATGATTTTGCTTTCACATTCCTATGGAATAAATTCCACTGAATACCTGTATATAATACTAATCTGCATTGGAAATGAGATAAATGTCGAGATGGGAATACGATTAGTGATGGAAAAATAGCTTTTGGGAAGAAATATGTAATATCAGCCTCAGGCCCAAACAGTTTACAATGCTGATGGCGACTGGTAACATTGTGGTCCTTAACAATATGAAAAGATCTTTGTAATAGAAGTCATAAAATTTCTGTAAATATGGGCTTTCTCTAATTTTGACGTCTTTATGTTACAACTGGCAAATATCTTTCCTTCATTCTGAGTGTTCCCTTTCATGAAGTACTAATTTTTTCTTCACATATATTTGTAAGCATAATCATTAACTGACTAATTGTATGACACCTTTTGAACACATTAAAAACCAGTTTGAATAAAAAAGCTGGGTTATATTCACTTGTCATCGGGGGACATCTTACTGGAATAATCTTGAATTCTAGGGAACTGCTTTGATACTAAGATAAAAAAATTGTGACATAAAGAAACCATTGGCGAAATTTTTATGTTACATTACATTATAATACACTACCATAATACTTGTTCCATAGATCATGAATATGACATTTCGTAATGATTTGGAACGTGTCACTTTGACATAAGTTTCCTTTGCACAATATAATTATTATTTCTTTTTCACTTACTACTTCTTATCTAAAAATTCTTCTATTGTCATTCAGAAATTCTTTTAATTTGTTTTTAAATGTTGGTTAGCTATCTGTCAGACTTTTAATGGTATTTGGCAAATGACCAAAGATTTTTTTCGGTAGCGTAATTTACCCCTTTCTGTGCCAAAGTCAGATTCAGCCCAGAGTAGAGAAGATCATACTTTCTTCTAGTATTGTAGTTATGCACTTGGCTGTTATTTTTGAACTGGGATGGGTTAATAATAACAAATTTCCTAAGTGAATATACACACATCAAAAAAAAAAGTTTTGCACCACCTCGGTTCCGAGAGTTCCAGAACCTGTACAGAAAATTGGAATAGAGATCAACATAAACATCATTTCCGCCCTTTTTATTGCTCATGAAAACCGCACATTGCGTGTTGTACCACCATACAGCCAAACCTTCACAGGTGGTGATCCAGATTGCTGTACACACCAATACCTTTAATACCCAGTAGCACGTCCTCTTTCACTGATGCATGTCTTTATTTGTCGTGACGTACTATCCACAAGTTCATTAAAGCACTGTTAGTCCAGTTTGTCCCACTCCTCAGTGACGATTCGGCATAGATCCCTAAGAGTGGTTGGTGGGTCACGACGTCCATAAACAGCCCTTTTCAATCTATCACAGGCATGTTCGATAGGGTTCATGTCTGAAGGACATGATGGCCACTCTAGTTGAGCGATGTCTTGTGAAATCATTCACAAGATGTGCACGGGGGGGGGGGGGGGGGGGGGGAGCTGCGGGGGGGGGGGGGCAATTGTGTGTGTCTAAGGCGTTCAGCCTGACCGGGTTGCCTTCAAACACGTCTCCGACGAATCTCTGGTTGACACTCATCGGTGAAGAGAACGTGAAGCCAATCCTGAGCGGTCCATTCGGCATGTTGTTGGGCCCATCTGCACCGCGCTTCATGGCGTCGTGGTTGCAAAGATGGACCTCGCCATGGACGTCGGGAGTGATGTTGAGCACCATGCAGCCTACTGCGCACAGCTTGAGTTGTAACATGACTTACTGTGGCTGCCAGAAAGGCATTATTCAACATAGTGACGTTGCTGTCAGGGTTCCTCCGAGCCATAATCCGTAGGTAGCTGTCATCCACTGCATTAGTAGCCCTAGGGCGGCCTGAGCAAGACATGTCATCGACAGTTCCTGTCTCTCTGTATCTCCTCCATGCCCGAACTGAACACCATCGCTTGGGTTCATTTCGACGCGCCTGGTCACTTCCATTGTTGAGAGCCATCCTGGCACAAAGTAACAATGCGGACGCGATCGAGCCGCGATATTGACCGTCTAGGCATGGTTGAATTACAGGCAACACGAACCGTGTACCTCCTTCCTGATTGAATGACTGGAACTGATCGGCTGTCGGACCCCCTCCGTCTAATAGGTGCTGCTCAAGCATGGTTGTTTACATCTTTGGGTAGGTTTAGTGACATCTCTGAATAGTAAGAAGGACTGTGTCTGTGATACAATATACAGAGTCAACGTCTATCTTCAGAAGTTCTGGGAACCAGGGTGATGCAAAACTTTTTGATGTCTGTATGTGTTGAGGAGGTACTGTGAATATTCCAAGTTACTTAGATAAATGTCTGCAAGATGATCTTCTGTGGGATCCAGCTGTTATTCTGATTACTTTTTCTCTTTATGATGAATTACCCTGCCATATGAAATCAGCGAATGAAAATAGGCATAGTAGGCTATTTTACTGATATGTTTATCACCAAAATTTGCAGTAACCCTAACAGCATAAGTAGCTAAACCTAACCGTTCCAGCAGATCAGCAATATGTTTTCACAATTCAATTTCTCATCAATGTACACACCAAGAAATTTTGTATATTCTGCCTTAGCAAAAGTCTTCTGTTCATATCTACATTTATCACTGGTGATATGGCATTTGCTGTAAAGAATTACATATACTGTGTTTTCTCAAACTTTTGTGAGAGTCCATTTGCAGAGAACAACTTCATAATTTTCTGAAAGACGATATTTACAATTTCCTAAGCTGTTCTTGTTTGTTGGGTGTGATTACTATACTTGCATCATCAGCAAAAACAACTAGCTTTGTGTCCTCATGAATATAGCGTGGTAAGTGATTAATGTATATTAAGAATAATAAGGGACCCACGACTGAATCCTGATAACTTCCAAGTTAGAGAACGTTGATTTTTGCACATTACCTGTACTGTTAACTTCAACCTTCTGCGTTCTTCCAGTTAATTATGAATTAAACCATTTGTGCACTGTCCCACTCATATCACAATGCTTAAGCTTATCTAGAAGAATTTCATGATTCATGCAGTCAAATGCCTTTGAGAAATTGCATAATATTCCAGTGGTTGCTGTTCGGTTACTTAAAGCATTTAATATTTGATCAGTGAAAAAATATATATAACTTATTCTATTGAAAAGCTTTTCTGAAAATAACACTGACATTTTGTTAATACTTCATTTTTACAAAAATATATTACACTACTCTTGAATACATTATTTTTTCAAGGATTTTGGATAAAGCAATCAGAAGTGGAATATGGCCATAGTTGTTAGCATCAACCTGTCCACTTTTTTATGCAACGGTTTAACAGTAGCGTATTACAATTTATCCGAAGAAATGCCCTATTTCGGTGAGCTACTATATATATAAGTGGCTGAGAATCCTACTCATCTGTTGTGAACAAGCTTTTAGTACTGTGTTAGAAATGCCATCAATTCCGTGTGAGCTTTTACTGTTGAGTGAATTTATTATTTTCCTAATTTCTGTAGGTGAGGTGAGTTGAATTTCAATTTTAATAAATTCCATAAGTATTGCATTTTCTGATGAATAGCTGGATCCTATTTTCTCTACAAGACTTAAAAAATGATTATTAAAAATGTTCTTACGTCTTACTTTTTGTTAACAATCTCTTCATTGAGTTTGAGAAAAATACGGTTTTCCTGTGCCCTCAGTTGTCTGTTGCCCTTTTAATTTTATTATCAGATGTGCCTTTCTCAGATATAATGCATATAATTCTGGACTTTTAATAACTTTTCTTAATACAGTGCAGTAGTTTCTATAATGTTTCAATATTTCTGGATCATTACTCCTCATAGCTATAAGCTACATTTCCCTCTTCTGTTTACAAATATTTTCATCCCTTCAGTAAGCCATGATTTTTTAGATGGTTTCATACAATTATATTTCACTTTCTTATTAGGGAAATTGTTTTCAATTATACTCAGAAACGTATAATTAAGTAGGTTAAATTTTAAATTAGCACCAGGTTCGCTGTACACCTCATCACAGTCTAACTGTCACAAGCTTACCCTAAATTTTCAATTGTTATATTATTAATTGAACGCAGTATTTTGGAGGACTGTTTTGCAGTACTGTATGGAGTTATCTCATATATTGTAACAAGCTGTTCATCATGATCAGACAGACCATTCTTAACAGAAAAAGTATTTATTTGATTAAATTTATCTTGATCTATAAAAACATTGTCTATCACTGCGGTGCTTTCCTGTACCATCCCAGTAGGAAAGTCAGTAACTGACGACAAATTGAAAGAACCAAATAATACTTCAGTGCCAATATTTCTATCGAACTGTTACAGAAAATCTACATTCAAATCCCCACAAACTATCATTTTCTTCCCTCTGTTTGACTGATAGCACAACAAATAATCCAAGTTTTTCAAAAATAGCTGAAAATTTTCCAATGGGGACCTGTACACGGCTACAGTTATAAAATTACCATTATTTAATTGAAGCTCATACGCACATGCTTCTATATGTTGCCCTACAC